>NC_064634.1:155015099-156265099 GCF_023864275.1 Schistocerca cancellata
ACGCAATCGGTACGCACAACGCACGCACACTTATGGTTCTCAAGTAGGTGATTCATCTCAAATCTAGCGTCCCGATGCTTTCAGAGTCAGCTGCTACGAAATAAAAGTATGCCCCAGGTGAGGCTCGAACTCACAACCCCGGCATTGCTCACGGCTACTGCCTTATAAGTACCGTGCGCTAACCAATTGCGCCACTGAGGCTACAGCAGGGTGCTTTCAGTTAGCGGTATTTGCTTTGCTGCCAACCTGTTGTGGCTACCGACCCATCATACGACCGTCACCTGCGGCCATACTGCGACTTTAGCACCTGGCTACGGATGCTTCATACGATTCTTGCTTCATATGCTACACTTACAAGCATATCAACCGCTTGTCATCACCGAAAAATTGCAGAAAAACGCGCGCCTTGCCTTCTGCTACCTGTCCAACAGCGAGGGCAGATGTGTGGCAAGCTTTAAGCTATGCAGGCGCACCGTGGCCGAGCAGCTGGAGGAGAGATGCCTTCCTTGGCAGCTCCCTGCAGAGTGCGGAAGACCAGAGTGGCCGCGCCGCCGTTGTCAGTGGACGACACGCAGTTGCCGAGCCACGGAGAACACGTTGCTCTGCGATGTGTACCCGCCTCATATGACGAAAGGCGACCAGTGGCCCTGTGGCGCAACGGATAACGCGTCTGACTACGGATCAGAAGATTCCAGGTTCGAATCCTGGCAGGGTCGGCATTTTGTTAGTTGCGGGCGCGTAGCTAGGCAGTGCATTCGAATGTTTCCACCTGCGTGGAGTGCAATGTCAATCCTGAGCATCTCGCAGCTGCATCTCGAGACGATCGTGGTAAATATCGCTTCGTGCAAGCGTCAGCGTAGCGTCAGTCGAGCAAAGTCGAGACAAGTCAAGCTGAGAGATGTTGCACAGTTAATTAAACGGTACGCGACGCAGACAACGCTTTTCCAAGTGTCGCACGTCACGCAGCAGAGTGGCGCAGTGGAAGCGTGCTGGGCCCATAACCCAGAGGTCCGTGGATCGAAACCACGCTCTGCTAAAATTATTCTTTTTCTTGGGTGCTTCGAGCTCGATCATTAAGCCTGGGGTGCGCTGACTCAGCGTCAACAGCAAACCCTGTAAGTTCTGAAACGACGACGACGTCGTGTGGAGAATACGAGAAACACTTCCTAAGACGCAGAGTTTCTTACGATTCTGCAGCAACTACATTTCTCGATCACAACGTTAATGTCTTTTCGGGCCACACGTGCAACTTTCGCGATATCAAAATCGCACCTCCCCGGCGGGGAATCGAACCCCGGTCTCCCGCGTGACAGGCGGGGATACTAACCACTATACTACCGAGGAATACGCAATCGGTACGCACAACGCACGCACACTTATGCTTCTCAAGTAGGTGATTCATCTCAAATCTAGCGTCCCGATGCTTTCAGAGTCAGCTGCTACGAAATAAAAGTATGCCCCAGGTGAGGCTCGAACTCACAACCCCGGCATTGCTCACGGCTACTGCCTTATAAGTACCGTGCGCTAACCAATTGCGCCACTGGGGCTACAGCAGGGTGCTTTCAGTTAGCGGTATTTGCTTTGCTGCCAACCTGTTGTGGCTACCGACCCATCATACGACCGTCACCTGCGGCCATACTGCGACTTTAGCACCTGGCTACGGATGCTTCATACGATTCTTGCTTCATATGCTACACTTACAAGCATATCAACCGCTTGTCATCACCGAAAAATTGCAGAAAAACGCGCGCCTTGCCTTCTGCTACCTGTCCAACAGCGAGGGCAGATGTGTGGCAAGCTTTAAGCTATGCAGGCGCACCGTGGCCGAGCAGCTGGAGGAGAGATGCCTTCCTTGGCAGCTCCCTGCAGAGTGCGGAAGACCAGAGTGGCCGCGCCGCCGTTGTCAGTGGACGACACGCAGTTGCCGAGCCACGGAGAACACGTTGCTCTGCGATGTGTACCCGCCTCATATGACGAAAGGCGACCAGTGGCCCTGTGGCGCAACGGATAACGCGTCTGACTACGGATCAGAAGATTCCAGGTTCGAATCCTGGCAGGGTCGGCATTTTGTTAGTTGCGGGCGCGTAGCTAGGCAGTGCATTCGAATGTTTCCACCTGCGTGGAGTGCAATGTCAATCCTGAGCATCTCGCAGCTGCATCTCGAGACGATCGTGGTAAATATCGCTTCGTGCAAGCGTCAGCGTAGCGTCAGTCGAGCAAAGTCGAGACAAGTCAAGCTGAGAGATGTTGCACAGTTAATTAAACGGTACGCGACGCAGACAACGCTTTTCCAAGTGTCGCACGTCACGCAGCAGAGTGGCGCAGTGGAAGCGTGCTGGGCCCATAACCCAGAGGTCCGTGGATCGAAACCACGCTCTGCTAAAATTATTCTTTTTCTTGGGTGCTTCGAGCTCGATCATTAAGCCTGGGGTGCGCTGACTCAGCGTCAACAGCAAACCCTGTAAGTTCTGAAACGACGACGACGTCGTGTGGAGAATACGAGAAACACTTCCTAAGACGCAGAGTTTCTTACGATTCTGCAGCAACTACATTTCTCGATCACAACGTTAATGTCTTTTCGGGCCACACGTGCAACTTTCGCGATATAAAAATCGCACCTCCCCGGCGGGGAATCGAACCCCGGTATCCCGCGTGACAGGCGGGGATACTAACCACTATACTACCGAGAAATACGCAATCGGTACGCACAACGCACGCACACTTATGGTTCTCAAGTAGGTGATTCATCTCAAATCTAGCGTCCCGATGCTTTCAGAGTCAGCTGCTACGAAATAAAAGTATGCCCCAGGTGAGGCTCGAACTCACAACCCCGGCATTGCTCACGGCTACTGCCTTATAAGTACCGTGCGCTAACCAATTGCGCCACTGAGGCTACAGCAGGGTGCTTTCAGTTAGCGGTATTTGCTTTGCTGCCAACCTGTTGTGGCTACAGACCCATCATACGACCGTCACCTGCGGCCATACTGCGACTTTAGCACCTGGCTACGGATGCTTCATACGATTCTTGCTTCATATGCTACACTTACAAGCATATCAACCGCTTGTCATCACCGAAAAATTGCAGAAAAACGCGCGCCTTGCCTTCTGCTACCTGTCCAACAGCGAGGGCAGATGTGTGGCAAGCTCTAAGCTATGCAGGCGCACCGTGGCCGAGCAGCTGGAGGAGAGATGCCTTCCTTGGCAGCTCCCTGCAGAGTGCGGAAGACCAGAGTGGCCGCGCCGCCGTTGTCAGTGGACGACACGCAGTTGCCGAGCCACGGAGAACACGTTGCTCTGCGATGTGTACCCGCCTCATATGACGAAAGGCGACCAGTGGCCCTGTGGCGCAACGGATAACGCGTCTGACTACGGATCAGAAGATTCCAGGTTCGAATCCTGGCAGGGTCGGCATTTTGTTAGTTGCGGGCGCGTAGCTAGGCAGTGCATTCGAATGTTTCCACCTGCGTGGAGTGCAATGTCAATCCTGAGCATCTCGCAGCTGCATCTCGAGACGATCGTGGTAAATATCGCTTCGTGCAAGCGTCAGCGTAGCGTCAGTCGAGCAAAGTCGAGACAAGTCAAGCTGAGAGATGTTGCACAGTTAATTAAACGGTACGCGACGCAGACAACGCTTTTCCAAGTGTCGCACGTCACGCAGCAGAGTGGCGCAGTGGAAGCGTGCTGGGCCCATAACCCAGAGGTCCGTGGATCGAAACCACGCTCTGCTAAAATTATTCTTTTTCTTGGGTGCTTCGAGCTCGATCATTAAGCCTGGGGTGCGCTGACTCAGCGTCAACAGCAAACCCTGTAAGTTCTGAAACGACGACGACGTCGTGTGGAGAATACGAGAAACACTTCCTAAGACGCAGAGTTTCTTACGATTCTGCAGCAACTACATTTCTCGATCACAACGTTAATGTCTTTTCGGGCCACACGTGCAACTTTCGCGATATAAAAATCGCACCTCCCCGGCGGGGAATCGAACCCCGGTCTCCCGCGTGACAGGCGGGGATACTAACCACTATACTACCGAGGAATACGCAATCGGTACGCACAACGCACGCACACTTATGGTTCTCAAGTAGGTGATTCATCTCAAATCTAGCGTCCCGATGCTTTCAGAGTCAGCTGCTACGAAATAAAAGTATGCCCCAGGTGAGGCTCGAACTCACAACCCCGGCATTGCTCACGGCTACTGCCTTATAAGTACCGTGCGCTAACCAATTGCGCCACTGAGGCTACAGCAGGGTGCTTTCAGTTAGCGGTATTTGCTTTGCTGCCAACCTGTTGTGGCTACCGACCCATCATACGACCGTCACCTGCGGCCATACTGCGACTTTAGCACCTGGCTACGGATGCTTCATACGATTCTTGCTTCATATGCTACACTTACAAGCATATCAACCGCTTGTCATCACCGAAAAATTGCAGAAAAACGCGCGCCTTGCCTTCTGCTACCTGTCCAACAGCGAGGGCAGATGTGTGGCAAGCTTTAAGCTATGCAGGCGCACCGTGGCCGAGCAGCTGGAGGAGAGATGCCTTCCTTGGCAGCTCCCTGCAGAGTGCGGAAGACCAGAGTGGCCGCGCCGCCGTTGTCAGTGGACGACACGCAGTTGCCGAGCCACGGAGAACACGTTGCTCTGCGATGTGTACCCGCCTCATATGACGAAAGGCGACCAGTGGCCCTGTGGCGCAACGGATAACGCGTCTGACTACGGATCAGAAGATTCCAGGTTCGAATCCTGGCAGGGTCGGCATTTTGTTAGTTGCGGGCGCGTAGCTAGGCAGTGCATTCGAATGTTTCCACCTGCGTGGAGTGCAATGTCAATCCTGAGCATCTCGCAGCTGCATCTCGAGACGATCGTGGTAAATATCGCTTCGTGCAAGCGTCAGCGTAGCGTCAGTCGAGCAAAGTCGAGACAAGTCAAGCTGAGAGATGTTGCACAGTTAATTAAACGGTACGCGACGCAGACAACGCTTTTCCAAGTGTCGCACGTCACGCAGCAGAGTGGCGCAGTGGAAGCGTGCTGGGCCCATAACCCAGAGGTCCGTGGATCGAAACCACGCTCTGCTAAAATTATTCTTTTTCTTGGGTGCTTCGAGCTCGATCATTAAGCCTGGGGTGCGCTGACTCAGCGTCAACAGCAAACCCTGTAAGTTCTGAAACGACGACGACGTCGTGTGGAGAATACGAGAAACACTTCCTAAGACGCAGAGTTTCTTACGATTCTGCAGCAACTACATTTCTCGATCACAACGTTAATGTCTTTTCGGGCCACACGTGCAACTTTCGCGATATAAAAATCGCACCTCCCCGGCGGGGAATCGAACCCCGGTATCCCGCGTGACAGGCGGGGATACTAACCACTATACTACCGAGGAATACGCAATCGGTACGCACAACGCACGCACACTTATGGTTCTCAAGTAGGTGATTCATCTCAAATCTAGCGTCCCGATGCTTTCAGAGTCAGCTGCTACGAAATAAAAGTATGCCCCAGGTGAGGCTCGAACTCACAACCCCGGCATTGCTCACGGCTACTGCCTTATAAGTACCGTGCGCTAACCAATTGCGCCACTGAGGCTACAGCAGGGTGCTTTCAGTTAGCGGTATTTGCTTTGCTGCCAACCTGTTGTGGCTACCGACCCATCATACGACCGTCACCTGCGGCCATACTGCGACTTTAGCACCTGGCTACGGATGCTTCATACGATTCTTGCTTCATATGCTACACTTACAAGCATATCAACCGCTTGTCATCACCGAAAAATTGCAGAAAAACGCGCGCCTTGCCTTCTGCTACCTGTCCAACAGCGAGGGCAGATGTGTGGCAAGCTCTAAGCTATGCAGGCGCACCGTGGCCGAGCAGCTGGAGGAGAGATGCCTTCCTTGGCAGCTCCCTGCAGAGTGCGGAAGACCAGAGTGGCCGCGCCGCCGTTGTCAGTGGACGACACGCAGTTGCCGAGCCACGGAGAACACGTTGCTCTGCGATGTGTACCCGCCTCATATGACGAAAGGCGACCAGTGGCCCTGTGGCGCAACGGATAACGCGTCTGACTACGGATCAGAAGATTCCAGGTTCGAATCCTGGCAGGGTCGGCATTTTGTTAGTTGCGGGCGCGTAGCTAGGCAGTGCATTCGAATGTTTCCACCTGCGTGGAGTGCAATGTCAATCCTGAGCATCTCGCAGCTGCATCTCGAGACGATCGTGGTAAATATCGCTTCGTGCAAGCGTCAGCGTAGCGTCAGTCGAGCAAAGTCGAGACAAGTCAAGCTGAGAGATGTTGCACAGTTAATTAAACGGTACGCGACGCAGACAACGCTTTTCCAAGTGTCGCACGTCACGCAGCAGAGTGGCGCAGTGGAAGCGTGCTGGGCCCATAACCCAGAGGTCCGTGGATCGAAACCACGCTCTGCTAAAATTATTCTTTTTCTTGGGTGCTTCGAGCTCGATCATTAAGCCTGGGGTGCGCTGACTCAGCGTCAACAGCAAACCCTGTAAGTTCTGAAACGACGACGACGTCGTGTGGAGAATACGAGAAACACTTCCTAAGACGCAGAGTTTCTTACGATTCTGCAGCAACTACATTTCTCGATCACAACGTTAATGTCTTTTCGGGCCACACGTGCAACTTTCGCGATATAAAAATCGCACCTCCCCGGCGGGGAATCGAACCCCGGTATCCCGCGTGACAGGCGGGGATACTAACCACTATACTACCGAGGAATACGCAATCGGTACGCACAACGCACGCACACTTATGGTTCTCAAGTAGGTGATTCATCTCAAATCTAGCGTCCCGATGCTTTCAGAGTCAGCTGCTACGAAATAAAAGTATGCCCCAGGTGAGGCTCGAACTCACAACCCCGGCATTGCTCACGGCTACTGCCTTATAAGTACCGTGCGCTAACCAATTGCGCCACTGAGGCTACAGCAGGGTGCTTTCAGTTAGCGGTATTTGCTTTGCTGCCAACCTGTTGTGGCTACCGACCCATCATACGACCGTCACCTGCGGCCATACTGCGACTTTAGCACCTGGCTACGGATGCTTCATACGATTCTTGCTTCATATGCTACACTTACAAGCATATCAACCGCTTGTCATCACCGAAAAATTGCAGAAAAACGCGCGCCTTGCCTTCTGCTACCTGTCCAACAGCGAGGGCAGATGTGTGGCAAGCTCTAAGCTATGCAGGCGCACCGTGGCCGAGCAGCTGGAGGAGAGATGCCTTCCTTGGCAGCTCCCTGCAGAGTGCGGAAGACCAGAGTGGCCGCGCCGCCGTTGTCAGTGGACGACACGCAGTTGCCGAGCCACGGAGAACACGTTGCTCTGCGATGTGTACCCGCCTCATATGACGAAAGGCGACCAGTGGCCCTGTGGCGCAACGGATAACGCGTCTGACTACGGATCAGAAGATTCCAGGTTCGAATCCTGGCAGGGTCGGCATTTTGTTAGTTGCGGGCGCGTAGCTAGGCAGTGCATTCGAATGTTTCCACCTGCGTGGAGTGCAATGTCAATCCTGAGCATCTCGCAGCTGCATCTCGAGACGATCGTGGTAAATATCGCTTCGTGCAAGCGTCAGCGTAGCGTCAGTCGAGCAAAGTCGAGACAAGTCAAGCTGAGAGATGTTGCACAGTTAATTAAACGGTACGCGACGCAGACAACGCTTTTCCAAGTGTCGCACGTCACGCAGCAGAGTGGCGCAGTGGAAGCGTGCTGGGCCCATAACCCAGAGGTCCGTGGATCGAAACCACGCTCTGCTAAAATTATTCTTTTTCTTGGGTGCTTCGAGCTCGATCATTAAGCCTGGGGTGCGCTGACTCAGCGTCAACAGCAAACCCTGTAAGTTCTGAAACGACGACGACGTCGTGTGGAGAATACGAGAAACACTTCCTAAGACGCAGAGTTTCTTACGATTCTGCAGCAACTACATTTCTCGATCACAACGTTAATGTCTTTTCGGGCCACACGTGCAACTTTCGCGATATAAAAATCGCACCTCCCCGGCGGGGAATCGAACCCCGGTATCCCGCGTGACAGGCGGGGATACTAACCACTATACTACCGAGGAATACGCAATCGGTACGCACAACGCACGCACACTTATGGTTCTCAAGTAGGTGATTCATCTCAAATCTAGCGTCCCGATGCTTTCAGAGTCAGCTGCTACGAAATAAAAGTATGCCCCAGGTGAGGCTCGAACTCACAACCCCGGCATTGCTCACGGCTACTGCCTTATAAGTACCGTGCGCTAACCAATTGCGCCACTGAGGCTACAGCAGGGTGCTTTCAGTTAGCGGTATTTGCTTTGCTGCCAACCTGTTGTGGCTACCGACCCATCATACGACCGTCACCTGCGGCCATACTGCGACTTTAGCACCTGGCTACGGATGCTTCATACGATTCTTGCTTCATATGCTACACTTACAAGCATATCAACCGCTTGTCATCACCGAAAAATTGCAGAAAAACGCGCGCCTTGCCTTCTGCTACCTGTCCAACAGCGAGGGCAGATGTGTGGCAAGCTCTAAGCTATGCAGGCGCACCGTGGCCGAGCAGCTGGAGGAGAGATGCCTTCCTTGGCAGCTCCCTGCAGAGTGCGGAAGACCAGAGTGGCCGCGCCGCCGTTGTCAGTGGACGACACGCAGTTGCCGAGCCACGGAGAACACGTTGCTCTGCGATGTGTACCCGCCTCATATGACGAAAGGCGACCAGTGGCCCTGTGGCGCAACGGATAACGCGTCTGACTACGGATCAGAAGATTCCAGGTTCGAATCCTGGCAGGGTCGGCATTTTGTTAGTTGCGGGCGCGTAGCTAGGCAGTGCATTCGAATGTTTCCACCTGCGTGGAGTGCAATGTCAATCCTGAGCATCTCGCAGCTGCATCTCGAGACGATCGTGGTAAATATCGCTTCGTGCAAGCGTCAGCGTAGCGTCAGTCGAGCAAAGTCGAGACAAGTCAAGCTGAGAGATGTTGCACAGTTAATTAAACGGTACGCGACGCAGACAACGCTTTTCCAAGTGTCGCACGTCACGCAGCAGAGTGGCGCAGTGGAAGCGTGCTGGGCCCATAACCCAGAGGTCCGTGGATCGAAACCACGCTCTGCTAAAATTATTCTTTTTCTTGGGTGCTTCGAGCTCGATCATTAAGCCTGGGGTGCGCTGACTCAGCGTCAACAGCAAACCCTGTAAGTTCTGAAACGACGACGACGTCGTGTGGAGAATACGAGAAACACTTCCTAAGACGCAGAGTTTCTTACGATTCTGCAGCAACTACATTTCTCGATCACAACGTTAATGTCTTTTCGGGCCACACGTGCAACTTTCGCGATATAAAAATCGCACCTCCCCGGCGGGGAATCGAACCCCGGTATCCCGCGTGACAGGCGGGGATACTAACCACTATACTACCGAGGAATACGCAATCGGTACGCACAACGCACGCACACTTATGGTTCTCAAGTAGGTGATTCATCTCAAATCTAGCGTCCCGATGCTTTCAGAGTCAGCTGCTACGAAATAAAAGTATGCCCCAGGTGAGGCTCGAACTCACAACCCCGGCATTGCTCACGGCTACTGCCTTATAAGTACCGTGCGCTAACCAATTGCGCCACTGAGGCTACAGCAGGGTGCTTTCAGTTAGCGGTATTTGCTTTGCTGCCAACCTGTTGTGGCTACCGACCCATCATACGACCGTCACCTGCGGCCATACTGCGACTTTAGCACCTGGCTACGGATGCTTCATACGATTCTTGCTTCATATGCTACACTTACAAGCATATCAACCGCTTGTCATCACCGAAAAATTGCAGAAAAACGCGCGCCTTGCCTTCTGCTACCTGTCCAACAGCGAGGGCAGATGTGTGGCAAGCTCTAAGCTATGCAGGCGCACCGTGGCCGAGCAGCTGGAGGAGAGATGCCTTCCTTGGCAGCTCCCTGCAGAGTGCGGAAGACCAGAGTGGCCGCGCCGCCGTTGTCAGTGGACGACACGCAGTTGCCGAGCCACGGAGAACACGTTGCTCTGCGATGTGTACCCGCCTCATATGACGAAAGGCGACCAGTGGCCCTGTGGCGCAACGGATAACGCGTCTGACTACGGATCAGAAGATTCCAGGTTCGAATCCTGGCAGGGTCGGCATTTTGTTAGTTGCGGGCGCGTAGCTAGGCAGTGCATTCGAATGTTTCCACCTGCGTGGAGTGCAATGTCAATCCTGAGCATCTCGCAGCTGCATCTCGAGACGATCGTGGTAAATATCGCTTCGTGCAAGCGTCAGCGTAGCGTCAGTCGAGCAAAGTCGAGACAAGTCAAGCTGAGAGATGTTGCACAGTTAATTAAACGGTACGCGACGCAGACAACGCTTTTCCAAGTGTCGCACGTCACGCAGCAGAGTGGCGCAGTGGAAGCGTGCTGGGCCCATAACCCAGAGGTCCGTGGATCGAAACCACGCTCTGCTAAAATTATTCTTTTTCTTGGGTGCTTCGAGCTCGATCATTAAGCCTGGGGTGCGCTGACTCAGCGTCAACAGCAAACCCTGTAAGTTCTGAAACGACGACGACGTCGTGTGGAGAATACGAGAAACACTTCCTAAGACGCAGAGTTTCTTACGATTCTGCAGCAACTACATTTCTCGATCACAACGTTAATGTCTTTTCGGGCCACACGTGCAACTTTCGCGATATAAAAATCGCACCTCCCCGGCGGGGAATCGAACCCCGGTATCCCGCGTGACAGGCGGGGATACTAACCACTATACTACCGAGGAATACGCAATCGGTACGCACAACGCACGCACACTTATGGTTCTCAAGTAGGTGATTCATCTCAAATCTAGCGTCCCGATGCTTTCAGAGTCAGCTGCTACGAAATAAAAGTATGCCCCAGGTGAGGCTCGAACTCACAACCCCGGCATTGCTCACGGCTACTGCCTTATAAGTACCGTGCGCTAACCAATTGCGCCACTGAGGCTACAGCAGGGTGCTTTCAGTTAGCGGTATTTGCTTTGCTGCCAACCTGTTGTGGCTACCGACCCATCATACGACCGTCACCTGCGGCCATACTGCGACTTTAGCACCTGGCTACGGATGCTTCATACGATTCTTGCTTCATATGCTACACTTACAAGCATATCAACCGCTTGTCATCACCGAAAAATTGCAGAAAAACGCGCGCCTTGCCTTCTGCTACCTGTCCAACAGCGAGGGCAGATGTGTGGCAAGCTCTAAGCTATGCAGGCGCACCGTGGCCGAGCAGCTGGAGGAGAGATGCCTTCCTTGGCAGCTCCCTGCAGAGTGCGGAAGACCAGAGTGGCCGCGCCGCCGTTGTCAGTGGACGACACGCAGTTGCCGAGCCACGGAGAACACGTTGCTCTGCGATGTGTACCCGCCTCATATGACGAAAGGCGACCAGTGGCCCTGTGGCGCAACGGATAACGCGTCTGACTACGGATCAGAAGATTCCAGGTTCGAATCCTGGCAGGGTCGGCATTTTGTTAGTTGCGGGCGCGTAGCTAGGCAGTGCATTCGAATGTTTCCACCTGCGTGGAGTGCAATGTCAATCCTGAGCATCTCGCAGCTGCATCTCGAGACGATCGTGGTAAATATCGCTTCGTGCAAGCGTCAGCGTAGCGTCAGTCGAGCAAAGTCGAGACAAGTCAAGCTGAGAGATGTTGCACAGTTAATTAAACGGTACGCGACGCAGACAACGCTTTTCCAAGTGTCGCACGTCACGCAGCAGAGTGGCGCAGTGGAAGCGTGCTGGGCCCATAACCCAGAGGTCCGTGGATCGAAACCACGCTCTGCTAAAATTATTCTTTTTCTTGGGTGCTTCGAGCTCGATCATTAAGCCTGGGGTGCGCTGACTCAGCGTCAACAGCAAACCCTGTAAGTTCTGAAACGACGACGACGTCGTGTGGAGAATACGAGAAACACTTCCTAAGACGCAGAGTTTCTTACGATTCTGCAGCAACTACATTTCTCGATCACAACGTTAATGTCTTTTCGGGCCACACGTGCAACTTTCGCGATATAAAAATCGCACCTCCCCGGCGGGGAATCGAACCCCGGTATCCCGCGTGACAGGCGGGGATACTAACCACTATACTACCGAGGAATACGCAATCGGTACGCACAACGCACGCACACTTATGGTTCTCAAGTAGGTGATTCATCTCAAATCTAGCGTCCCGATGCTTTCAGAGTCAGCTGCTACGAAATAAAAGTATGCCCCAGGTGAGGCTCGAACTCACAACCCCGGCATTGCTCACGGCTACTGCCTTATAAGTACCGTGCGCTAACCAATTGCGCCACTGAGGCTACAGCAGGGTGCTTTCAGTTAGCGGTATTTGCTTTGCTGCCAACCTGTTGTGGCTACCGACCCATCATACGACCGTCACCTGCGGCCATACTGCGACTTTAGCACCTGGCTACGGATGCTTCATACGATTCTTGCTTCATATGCTACACTTACAAGCATATCAACCGCTTGTCATCACCGAAAAATTGCAGAAAAACGCGCGCCTTGCCTT
Organism: Schistocerca cancellata; assembly: GCF_023864275.1. Lineage (NCBI taxonomy): Eukaryota > Metazoa > Arthropoda > Insecta > Orthoptera > Acrididae > Schistocerca > Schistocerca cancellata. The sequence continues at coordinate 155,027,627 of NC_064634.1, forward strand.
CTGCTACCTGTCCAACAGCGAGGGCAGATGTGTGGCAAGCTCTAAGCTATGCAGGCGCACCGTGGCCGAGCAGCTGGAGGAGAGATGCCTTCCTTGGCAGCTCCCTGCAGAGTGCGGAAGACCAGAGTGGCCGCGCCGCCGTTGTCAGTGGACGACACGCAGTTGCCGAGCCACGGAGAACACGTTGCTCTGCGATGTGTACCCGCCTCATATGACGAAAGGCGACCAGTGGCCCTGTGGCGCAACGGATAACGCGTCTGACTACGGATCAGAAGATTCCAGGTTCGAATCCTGGCAGGGTCGGCATTTTGTTAGTTGCGGGCGCGTAGCTAGGCAGTGCATTCGAATGTTTCTACCTGCGTGGAGTGCAATGTCAATCCTGAGCATCTCGCAGCTGCATCTCGAGACGATCGTGGTAAATATCGCTTCGTGCAAGCGTCAGCGTAGCGTCAGTCGAGCAAAGTCGAGACAAGTCAAGCTGAGAGATGTTGCACAGTTAATTAAACGGTACGCGACGCAGACAACGCTTTTCCAAGTGTCGCACGTCACGCAGCAGAGTGGCGCAGTGGAAGCGTGCTGGGCCCATAACCCAGAGGTCCGTGGATCGAAACCACGCTCTGCTAAAATTATTCTTTTTCTTGGGTGCTTCGAGCTCGATCATTAAGCCTGGGGTGCGCTGACTCAGCGTCAACAGCAAACCCTGTAAGTTCTGAAACGACGACGACGTCGTGTGGAGAATACGAGAAACACTTCCTAAGACGCAGAGTTTCTTACGATTCTGCAGCAACTACATTTCTCGATCACAACGTTAATGTCTTTTCGGGCCACACGTGCAACTTTCGCGATATAAAAATCGCACCTCCCCGGCGGGGAATCGAACCCCGGTATCCCGCGTGACAGGCGGGGATACTAACCACTATACTACCGAGGAATACGCAATCGGTACGCACAACGCACGCACACTTATGGTTCTCAAGTAGGTGATTCATCTCAAATCTAGCGTCCCGATGCTTTCAGAGTCAGCTGCTACGAAATAAAAGTATGCCCCAGGTGAGGCTCGAACTCACAACCCCGGCATTGCTCACGGCTACTGCCTTATAAGTACCGTGCGCTAACCAATTGCGCCACTGAGGCTACAGCAGGGTGCTTTCAGTTAGCGGTATTTGCTTTGCTGCCAACCTGTTGTGGCTACCGACCCATCATACGACCGTCACCTGCGGCCATACTGCGACTTTAGCACCTGGCTACGGATGCTTCATACGATTCTTGCTTCATATGCTACACTTACAAGCATATCAACCGCTTGTCATCACCGAAAAATTGCAGAAAAACGCGCGCCTTGCCTTCTGCTACCTGTCCAACAGCGAGGGCAGATGTGTGGCAAGCTCTAAGCTATGCAGGCGCACCGTGGCCGAGCAGCTGGAGGAGAGATGCCTTCCTTGGCAGCTCCCTGCAGAGTGCGGAAGACCAGAGTGGCCGCGCCGCCGTTGTCAGTGGACGACACGCAGTTGCCGAGCCACGGAGAACACGTTGCTCTGCGATGTGTACCCGCCTCATATGACGAAAGGCGACCAGTGGCCCTGTGGCGCAACGGATAACGCGTCTGACTACGGATCAGAAGATTCCAGGTTCGAATCCTGGCAGGGTCGGCATTTTGTTAGTTGCGGGCGCGTAGCTAGGCAGTGCATTCGAATGTTTCCACCTGCGTGGAGTGCAATGTCAATCCTGAGCATCTCGCAGCTGCATCTCGAGACGATCGTGGTAAATATCGCTTCGTGCAAGCGTCAGCGTAGCGTCAGTCGAGCAAAGTCGAGACAAGTCAAGCTGAGAGATGTTGCACAGTTAATTAAACGGTACGCGACGCAGACAACGCTTTTCCAAGTGTCGCACGTCACGCAGCAGAGTGGCGCAGTGGAAGCGTGCTGGGCCCATAACCCAGAGGTCCGTGGATCGAAACCACGCTCTGCTAAAATTATTCTTTTTCTTGGGTGCTTCGAGCTCGATCATTAAGCCTGGGGTGCGCTGACTCAGCGTCAACAGCAAACCCTGTAAGTTCTGAAACGACGACGACGTCGTGTGGAGAATACGAGAAACACTTCCTAAGACGCAGAGTTTCTTACGATTCTGCAGCAACTACATTTCTCGATCACAACGTTAATGTCTTTTCGGGCCACACGTGCAACTTTCGCGATATAAAAATCGCACCTCCCCGGCGGGGAATCGAACCCCGGTATCCCGCGTGACAGGCGGGGATACTAACCACTATACTACCGAGGAATACGCAATCGGTACGCACAACGCACGCACACTTATGGTTCTCAAGTAGGTGATTCATCTCAAATCTAGCGTCCCGATGCTTTCAGAGTCAGCTGCTACGAAATAAAAGTATGCCCCAGGTGAGGCTCGAACTCACAACCCCGGCATTGCTCACGGCTACTGCCTTATAAGTACCGTGCGCTAACCAATTGCGCCTCTGAGGCTACAGCAGGGTGCTTTCAGTTAGCGGTATTTGCTTTGCTGCCAACCTGTTGTGGCTACCGACCCATCATACGACCGTCACCTGCGGCCATACTGCGACTTTAGCACCTGGCTACGGATGCTTCATACGATTCTTGCTTCATATGCTACACTTACAAGCATATCAACCGCTTGTCATCACCGAAAAATTGCAGAAAAACGCGCGCCTTGCCTTCTGCTACCTGTCCAACAGCGAGGGCAGATGTGTGGCAAGCTCTAAGCTATGCAGGCGCACCGTGGCCGAGCAGCTGGAGGAGAGATGCCTTCCTTGGCAGCTCCCTGCAGAGTGCGGAAGACCAGAGTGGCCGCGCCGCCGTTGTCAGTGGACGACACGCAGTTGCCGAGCCACGGAGAACACGTTGCTCTGCGATGTGTACCCGCCTCATATGACGAAAGGCGACCAGTGGCCCTGTGGCGCAACGGATAACGCGTCTGACTACGGATCAGAAGATTCCAGGTTCGAATCCTGGCAGGGTCGGCATTTTGTTAGTTGCGGGCGCGTAGCTAGGCAGTGCATTCGAATGTTTCTACCTGCGTGGAGTGCAATGTCAATCCTGAGCATCTCGCAGCTGCATCTCGAGACGATCGTGGTAAATATCGCTTCGTGCAAGCGTCAGCGTAGCGTCAGTCGAGCAAAGTCGAGACAAGTCAAGCTGAGAGATGTTGCACAGTTAATTAAACGGTACGCGACGCAGACAACGCTTTTCCAAGTGTCGCACGTCACGCAGCAGAGTGGCGCAGTGGAAGCGTGCTGGGCCCATAACCCAGAGGTCCGTGGATCGAAACCACGCTCTGCTAAAATTATTCTTTTTCTTGGGTGCTTCGAGCTCGATCATTAAGCCTGGGGTGCGCTGACTCAGCGTCAACAGCAAACCCTGTAAGTTCTGAAACGACGACGACGTCGTGTGGAGAATACGAGAAACACTTCCTAAGACGCAGAGTTTCTTACGATTCTGCAGCAACTACATTTCTCGATCACAACGTTAATGTCTTTTCGGGCCACACGTGCAACTTTCGCGATATAAAAATCGCACCTCCCCGGCGGGGAATCGAACCCCGGTATCCCGCGTGACAGGCGGGGATACTAACCACTATACTACCGAGGAATACGCAATCGGTACGCACAACGCACGCACACTTATGGTTCTCAAGTAGGTGATTCATCTCAAATCTAGCGTCCCGATGCTTTCAGAGTCAGCTGCTACGAAATAAAAGTATGCCCCAGGTGAGGCTCGAACTCACAACCCCGGCATTGCTCACGGCTACTGCCTTATAAGTACCGTGCGCTAACCAATTGCGCCACTGAGGCTACAGCAGGGTGCTTTCAGTTAGCGGTATTTGCTTTGCTGCCAACCTGTTGTGGCTACCGACCCATCATACGACCGTCACCTGCGGCCATACTGCGACTTTAGCACCTGGCTACGGATGCTTCATACGATTCTTGCTTCATATGCTACACTTACAAGCATATCAACCGCTTGTCATCACCGAAAAATTGCAGAAAAACGCGCGCCTTGCCTTCTGCTACCTGTCCAACAGCGAGGGCAGATGTGTGGCAAGCTCTAAGCTATGCAGGCGCACCGTGGCCGAGCAGCTGGAGGAGAGATGCCTTCCTTGGCAGCTCCCTGCAGAGTGCGGAAGACCAGAGTGGCCGCGCCGCCGTTGTCAGTGGACGACACGCAGTTGCCGAGCCACGGAGAACACGTTGCTCTGCGATGTGTACCCGCCTCATATGACGAAAGGCGACCAGTGGCCCTGTGGCGCAACGGATAACGCGTCTGACTACGGATCAGAAGATTCCAGGTTCGAATCCTGGCAGGGTCGGCATTTTGTTAGTTGCGGGCGCGTAGCTAGGCAGTGCATTCGAATGTTTCCACCTGCGTGGAGTGCAATGTCAATCCTGAGCATCTCGCAGCTGCATCTCGAGACGATCGTGGTAAATATCGCTTCGTGCAAGCGTCAGCGTAGCGTCAGTCGAGCAAAGTCGAGACAAGTCAAGCTGAGAGATGTTGCACAGTTAATTAAACGGTACGCGACGCAGACAACGCTTTTCCAAGTGTCGCACGTCACGCAGCAGAGTGGCGCAGTGGAAGCGTGCTGGGCCCATAACCCAGAGGTCCGTGGATCGAAACCACGCTCTGCTAAAATTATTCTTTTTCTTGGGTGCTTCGAGCTCGATCATTAAGCCTGGGGTGCGCTGACTCAGCGTCAACAGCAAACCCTGTAAGTTCTGAAACGACGACGACGTCGTGTGGAGAATACGAGAAACACTTCCTAAGACGCAGAGTTTCTTACGATTCTGCAGCAACTACATTTCTCGATCACAACGTTAATGTCTTTTCGGGCCACACGTGCAACTTTCGCGATATAAAAATCGCACCTCCCCGGCGGGGAATCGAACCCCGGTATCCCGCGTGACAGGCGGGGATACTAACCACTATACTACCGAGGAATACGCAATCGGTACGCACAACGCACGCACACTTATGGTTCTCAAGTAGGTGATTCATCTCAAATCTAGCGTCCCGATGCTTTCAGAGTCAGCTGCTACGAAATAAAAGTATGCCCCAGGTGAGGCTCGAACTCACAACCCCGGCATTGCTCACGGCTACTGCCTTATAAGTACCGTGCGCTAACCAATTGCGCCACTGAGGCTACAGCAGGGTGCTTTCAGTTAGCGGTATTTGCTTTGCTGCCAACCTGTTGTGGCTACAGACCCATCATACGACCGTCACCTGCGGCCATACTGCGACTTTAGCACCTGGCTACGGATGCTTCATACGATTCTTGCTTCATATGCTACACTTACAAGCATATCAACCGCTTGTCATCACCGAAAAATTGCAGAAAAACGCGCGCCTTGCCTTCTGCTACCTGTCCAACAGCGAGGGCAGATGTGTGGCAAGCTCTAAGCTATGCAGGCGCACCGTGGCCGAGCAGCTGGAGGAGAGATGCCTTCCTTGGCAGCTCCCTGCAGAGTGCGGAAGACCAGAGTGGCCGCGCCGCCGTTGTCAGTGGACGACACGCAGTTGCCGAGCCACGGAGAACACGTTGCTCTGCGATGTGTACCCGCCTCATATGACGAAAGGCGACCAGTGGCCCTGTGGCGCAACGGATAACGCGTCTGACTACGGATCAGAAGATTCCAGGTTCGAATCCTGGCAGGGTCGGCATTTTGTTAGTTGCGGGCGCGTAGCTAGGCAGTGCATTCGAATGTTTCCACCTGCGTGGAGTGCAATGTCAATCCTGAGCATCTCGCAGCTGCATCTCGAGACGATCGTGGTAAATATCGCTTCGTGCAAGCGTCAGCGTAGCGTCAGTCGAGCAAAGTCGAGACAAGTCAAGCTGAGAGATGTTGCACAGTTAATTAAACGGTACGCGACGCAGACAACGCTTTTCCAAGTGTCGCACGTCACGCAGCAGAGTGGCGCAGTGGAAGCGTGCTGGGCCCATAACCCAGAGGTCCGTGGATCGAAACCACGCTCTGCTAAAATTATTCTTTTTCTTGGGTGCTTCGAGCTCGATCATTAAGCCTGGGGTGCGCTGACTCAGCGTCAACAGCAAACCCTGTAAGTTCTGAAACGACGACGACGTCGTGTGGAGAATACGAGAAACACTTCCTAAGACGCAGAGTTTCTTACGATTCTGCAGCAACTACATTTCTCGATCACAACGTTAATGTCTTTTCGGGCCACACGTGCAACTTTCGCGATATAAAAATCGCACCTCCCCGGCGGGGAATCGAACCCCGGTCTCCCGCGTGACAGACGGGGATACTAACCACTATACTACCGAGGAATACGCAATCGGTACGCACAACGCACGCACACTTATGGTTCTCAAGTAGGTGATTCATCTCAAATCTAGCGTCCCGATGCTTTCAGAGTCAGCTGCTACGAAATAAAAGTATGCCCCAGGTGAGGCTCGAACTCACAACCCCGGCATTGCTCACGGCTACTGCCTTATAAGTACCGTGCGCTAACCAATTGCGCCACTGGGGCTACAGCAGGGTGCTTTCAGTTAGCGGTATTTGCTTTGCTGCCAACCTGTTGTGGCTACCGACCCATCATACGACCGTCACCTGCGGCCATACTGCGACTTTAGCACCTGGCTACGGATGCTTCATACGATTCTTGCTTCATATGCTACACTTACAAGCATATCAACCGCTTGTCATCACCGAAAAATTGCAGAAAAACGCGCGCCTTGCCTTCTGCTACCTGTCCAACAGCGAGGGCAGATGTGTGGCAAGCTTTAAGCTATGCAGGCGCACCGTGGCCGAGCAGCTGGAGGAGAGATGCCTTCCTTGGCAGCTCCCTGCAGAGTGCGGAAGACCAGAGTGGCCGCGCCGCCGTTGTCAGTGGACGACACGCAGTTGCCGAGCCACGGAGAACACGTTGCTCTGCGATGTGTACCCGCCTCATATGACGAAAGGCGACCAGTGGCCCTGTGGCGCAACGGATAACGCGTCTGACTACGGATCAGAAGATTCCAGGTTCGAATCCTGGCAGGGTCGGCATTTTGTTAGTTGCGGGCGCGTAGCTAGGCAGTGCATTCGAATGTTTCCACCTGCGTGGAGTGCAATGTCAATCCTGAGCATCTCGCAGCTGCATCTCGAGACGATCGTGGTAAATATCGCTTCGTGCAAGCGTCAGCGTAGCGTCAGTCGAGCAAAGTCGAGACAAGTCAAGCTGAGAGATGTTGCACAGTTAATTAAACGGTACGCGACGCAGACAACGCTTTTCCAAGTGTCGCACGTCACGCAGCAGAGTGGCGCAGTGGAAGCGTGCTGGGCCCATAACCCAGAGGTCCGTGGATCGAAACCACGCTCTGCTAAAATTATTCTTTTTCTTGGGTGCTTCGAGCTCGATCATTAAGCCTGGGGTGCGCTGACTCAGCGTCAACAGCAAACCCTGTAAGTTCTGAAACGACGACGACGTCGTGTGGAGAATACGAGAAACACTTCCTAAGACGCAGAGTTTCTTACGATTCTGCAGCAACTACATTTCTCGATCACAACGTTAATGTCTTTTCGGGCCACACGTGCAACTTTCGCGATATAAAAATCGCACCTCCCCGGCGGGGAATCGAACCCCGGTATCCCGCGTGACAGGCGGGGATACTAACCACTATACTACCGAGGAATACGCAATCGGTACGCACAACGCACGCACACTTATGGTTCTCAAGTAGGTGATTCATCTCAAATCTAGCGTCCCGATGCTTTCAGAGTCAGCTGCTACGAAATAAAAGTATGCCCCAGGTGAGGCTCGAACTCACAACCCCGGCATTGCTCACGGCTACTGCCTTATAAGTACCGTGCGCTAACCAATTGCGCCACTGAGGCTACAGCAGGGTGCTTTCAGTTAGCGGTATTTGCTTTGCTGCCAACCTGTTGTGGCTACAGACCCATCATACGACCGTCACCTGCGGCCATACTGCGACTTTAGCACCTGGCTACGGATGCTTCATACGATTCTTGCTTCATATGCTACACTTACAAGCATATCAACCGCTTGTCATCACCGAAAAATTGCAGAAAAACGCGCGCCTTGCCTTCTGCTACCTGTCCAACAGCGAGGGCAGATGTGTGGCAAGCTCTAAGCTATGCAGGCGCACCGTGGCCGAGCAGCTGGAGGAGAGATGCCTTCCTTGGCAGCTCCCTGCAGAGTGCGGAAGACCAGAGTGGCCGCGCCGCCGTTGTCAGTGGACGACACGCAGTTGCCGAGCCACGGAGAACACGTTGCTCTGCGATGTGTACCCGCCTCATATGACGAAAGGCGACCAGTGGCCCTGTGGCGCAACGGATAACGCGTCTGACTACGGATCAGAAGATTCCAGGTTCGAATCCTGGCAGGGTCGGCATTTTGTTAGTTGCGGGCGCGTAGCTAGGCAGTGCATTCGAATGTTTCCACCTGCGTGGAGTGCAATGTCAATCCTGAGCATCTCGCAGCTGCATCTCGAGACGATCGTGGTAAATATCGCTTCGTGCAAGCGTCAGCGTAGCGTCAGTCGAGCAAAGTCGAGACAAGTCAAGCTGAGAGATGTTGCACAGTTAATTAAACGGTACGCGACGCAGACAACGCTTTTCCAAGTGTCGCACGTCACGCAGCAGAGTGGCGCAGTGGAAGCGTGCTGGGCCCATGACCCAGAGGTCCGTGGATCGAAACCACGCTCTGCTAAAATTATTCTTTTTCTTGGGTGCTTCGAGCTCGATCATTAAGCCTGGGGTGCGCTGACTCAGCGTCAACAGCAAACCCTGTAAGTTCTGAAACGACGACGACGTCGTGTGGAGAATACGAGAAACACTTCCTAAGACGCAGAGTTTCTTACGATTCTGCAGCAACTACATTTCTCGATCACAACGTTAATGTCTTTTCGGGCCACACGTGCAACTTTCGCGATATAAAAATCGCACCTCCCGGCGGGGAATCGAACCCCGGTCTCCCGCGTGACAGGCGGGGATACTAACCACTATACTACCGAGGAATACGCAATCGGTACGCACAACGCACGCACACTTATGGTTCTCAAGTAGGTGATTCATCTCAAATCTAGCGTCCCGATGCTTTCAGAGTCAGCTGCTACGAAATAAAAGTATGCCCCAGGTGAGGCTCGAACTCACAACCCCGGCATTGCTCACGGCTACTGCCTTATAAGTACCGTGCGCTAACCAATTGCGCCACTGAGGCTACAGCAGGGTGCTTTCAGTTAGCGGTATTTGCTTTGCTGCCAACCTGTTGTGGCTACCGACCCATCATACGACCGTCACCTGCGGCCATACTGCGACTTTAGCACCTGGCTACGGATGCTTCATACGATTCTTGCTTCATATGCTACACTTACAAGCATATCAACCGCTTGTCATCACCGAAAAATTGCAGAAAAACGCGCGCCTTGCCTTCTGCTACCTGTCCAACAGCGAGGGCAGATGTGTGGCAAGCTTTAAGCTATGCAGGCGCACCGTGGCCGAGCAGCTGGAGGAGAGATGCCTTCCTTGGCAGCTCCCTGCAGAGTGCGGAAGACCAGAGTGGCCGCGCCGCCGTTGTCAGTGGACGACACGCAGTTGCCGAGCCACGGAGAACACGTTGCTCTGCGATGTGTACCCGCCTCATATGACGAAAGGCGACCAGTGGCCCTGTGGCGCAACGGATAACGCGTCTGACTACGGATCAGAAGATTCCAGGTTCGAATCCTGGCAGGGTCGGCATTTTGTTAGTTGCGGGCGCGTAGCTAGGCAGTGCATTCGAATGTTTCCACCTGCGTGGAGTGCAATGTCAATCCTGAGCATCTCGCAGCTGCATCTCGAGACGATCGTGGTAAATATCGCTTCGTGCAAGCGTCAGCGTAGCGTCAGTCGAGCAAAGTCGAGACAAGTCAAGCTGAGAGATGTTGCACAGTTAATTAAACGGTACGCGACGCAGACAACGCTTTTCCAAGTGTCGCACGTCACGCAGCAGAGTGGCGCAGTGGAAGCGTGCTGGGCCCATGACCCAGAGGTCCGTGGATCGAAACCACGCTCTGCTAAAATTATTCTTTTTCTTGGGTGCTTCGAGCTCGATCATTAAGCCTGGGGTGCGCTGACTCAGCGTCAACAGCAAACCCTGTAAGTTCTGAAACGACGACGACGTCGTGTGGAGAATACGAGAAACACTTCCTAAGACGCAGAGTTTCTTACGATTCTGCAGCAACTACATTTCTCGATCACAACGTTAATGTCTTTTCGGGCCACACGTGCAACTTTCGCGATATAAAAATCGCACCTCCCCGGCGGGGAATCGAACCCCGGTCTCCCGCGTGACAGGCGGGGATACTAACCACTATACTACCGAGGAATACGCAATCGGTACGCACAACGCACGCACACTTATGGTTCTCAAGTAGGTGATTCATCTCAAATCTAGCGTCCCGATGCTTTCAGAGTCAGCTGCTACGAAATAAAAGTATGCCCCAGGTGAGGCTCGAACTCACAACCCCGGCATTGCTCACGGCTACTGCCTTATAAGTACCGTGCGCTAACCAATTGCGCCACTGAGGCTACAGCAGGGTGCTTTCAGTTAGCGGTATTTGCTTTGCTGCCAACCTGTTGTGGCTACCGACCCATCATACGACCGTCACCTGCGGCCATACTGCGACTTTAGCACCTGGCTACGGATGCTTCATACGATTCTTGCTTCATATGCTACACTTACAAGCATATCAACCGCTTGTCATCACCGAAAAATTGCAGAAAAACGCGCGCCTTGCCTTCTGCTACCTGTCCAACAGCGAGGGCAGATGTGTGGCAAGCTTTAAGCTATGCAGGCGCACCGTGGCCGAGCAGCTGGAGGAGAGATGCCTTCCTTGGCAGCTCCCTGCAGAGTGCGGAAGACCAGAGTGGCCGCGCCGCCGTTGTCAGTGGACGACACGCAGTTGCCGAGCCACGGAGAACACGTTGCTCTGCGATTTGTACCCGCCTCATATGACGAAAGGCGACCAGTGGCCCTGTGGCGCAACGGATAACGCGTCTGACTACGGATCAGAAGATTCCAGGTTCGAATCCTGGCAGGGTCGGCATTTTGTTAGTTGCGGGCGCGTAGCTAGGCAGTGCATTCGAATGTTTCCACCTGCGTGGAGTGCAATGTCAATCCTGAGCATCTCGCAGCTGCATCTCGAGACGATCGTGGTAAATATCGCTTCGTGCAAGCGTCAGCGTAGCGTCAGTCGAGCAAAGTCGAGACAAGTCAAGCTGAGAGATGTTGCACAGTTAATTAAACGGTACGCGACGCAGACAACGCTTTTCCAAGTGTCGCACGTCACGCAGCAGAGTGGCGCAGTGGAAGCGTGCTGGGCCCATAACCCAGAGGTCCGTGGATCGAAACCACGCTCTGCTAAAATTATTCTTTTTCTTGGGTGCTTCGAGCTCGATCATTAAGCCTGGGGTGCGCTGACTCAGCGTCAACAGCAAACCCTGTAAGTTCTGAAACGACGACGACGTCGTGTGGAGAATACGAGAAACACTTCCTAAGACGCAGAGTTTCTTACGATTCTGCAGCAACTACATTTCTCGATCACAACGTTAATGTCTTTTCGGGCCACACGTGCAACTTTCGCGATATAAAAATCGCACCTCCCCGGCGGGGAATCGAACCCCGGTATCCCGCGTGACAGGCGGGGATACTAACCACTATACTACCGAGGAATACGCAATCGGTACGCACAACGCACGCACACTTATGGTTCTCAAGTAGGTGATTCATCTCAAATCTAGCGTCCCGATGCTTTCAGAGTCAGCTGCTACGAAATAAAAGTATGCCCCAGGTGAGGCTCGAACTCACAACCCCGGCATTGCTCACGGCTACTGCCTTATAAGTACCGTGCGCTAACCAATTGCGCCACTGAGGCTACAGCAGGGTGCTTTCAGTTAGCGGTATTTGCTTTGCTGCCAACCTGTTGTGGCTACAGACCCATCATACGACCGTCACCTGCGGCCATACTGCGACTTTAGCACCTGGCTACGGATGCTTCATACGATTCTTGCTTCATATGCTACACTTACAAGCATATCAACCGCTTGTCATCACCGAAAAATTGCAGAAAAACGCGCGCCTTGCCTTCTGCTACCTGTCCAACAGCGAGGGCAGATGTGTGGCAAGCTCTAAGCTATGCAGGCGCACCGTGGCCGAGCAGCTGGAGGAGAGATGCCTTCCTTGGCAGCTCCCTGCAGAGTGCGGAAGACCAGAGTGGCCGCGCCGCCGTTGTCAGTGGACGACACGCAGTTGCCGAGCCACGGAGAACACGTTGCTCTGCGATGTGTACCCGCCTCATATGACGAAAGGCGACCAGTGGCCCTGTGGCGCAACGGATAACGCGTCTGACTACGGATCAGAAGATTCCAGGTTCGAATCCTGGCAGGGTCGGCATTTTGTTAGTTGCGGGCGCGTAGCTAGGCAGTGCATTCGAATGTTTCCACCTGCGTGGAGTGCAATGTCAATCCTGAGCATCTCGCAGCTGCATCTCGAGACGATCGTGGTAAATATCGCTTCGTGCAAGCGTCAGCGTAGCGTCAGTCGAGCAAAGTCGAGACAAGTCAAGCTGAGAGATGTTGCACAGTTAATTAAACGGTACGCGACGCAGACAACGCTTTTCCAAGTGTCGCACGTCACGCAGCAGAGTGGCGCAGTGGAAGCGTGCTGGGCCCATAACCCAGAGGTCCGTGGATCGAAACCACGCTCTGCTAAAATTATTCTTTTTCTTGGGTGCTTCGAGCTCGATCATTAAGCCTGGGGTGCGCTGACTCAGCGTCAACAGCAAACCCTGTAAGTTCTGAAACGACGACGACGTCGTGTGGAGAATACGAGAAACACTTCCTAAGACGCAGAGTTTCTTACGATTCTGCAGCAACTACATTTCTCGATCACAACGTTAATGTCTTTTCGGGCCACACGTGCAACTTTCGCGATATAAAAATCGCACCTCCCCGGCGGGGAATCGAACCCCGGTCTCCCGCGTGACAGGCGGGGATACTAACCACTATACTACCGAGGAATACGCAATCGGTACGCACAACGCACGCACACTTATGGTTCTCAAGTAGGTGATTCATCTCAAATCTAGCGTCCCGATGCTTTCAGAGTCAGCTGCTACGAAATAAAAGTATGCCCCAGGTGAGGCTCGAACTCACAACCCCGGCATTGCTCACGGCTACTGCCTTATAAGTACCGTGCGCTAACCAATTGCGCCACTGAGGCTACAGCAGGGTGCTTTCAGTTAGCGGTATTTGCTTTGCTGCCAACCTGTTGTGGCTACCGACCCATCATACGACCGTCACCTGCGGCCATACTGCGACTTTAGCACCTGGCTACGGATGCTTCATACGATTCTTGCTTCATATGCTACACTTACAAGCATATCAACCGCTTGTCATCACCGAAAAATTGCAGAAAAACGCGCGCCTTGCCTTCTGCTACCTGTCCAACAGCGAGGGCAGATGTGTGGCAAGCTTTAAGCTATGCAGGCGCACCGTGGCCGAGCAGCTGGAGGAGAGATGCCTTCCTTGGCAGCTCCCTGCAGAGTGCGGAAGACCAGAGTGGCCGCGCCGCCGTTGTCAGTGGACGACACGCAGTTGCCGAGCCACGGAGAACACGTTGCTCTGCGATGTGTACCCGCCTCATATGACGAAAGGCGACCAGTGGCCCTGTGGCGCAACGGATAACGCGTCTGACTACGGATCAGAAGATTCCAGGTTCGAATCCTGGCAGGGTCGGCATTTTGTTAGTTGCGGGCGCGTAGCTAGGCAGTGCATTCGAATGTTTCCACCTGCGTGGAGTGCAATGTCAATCCTGAGCATCTCGCAGCTGCATCTCGAGACGATCGTGGTAAATATCGCTTCGTGCAAGCGTCAGCGTAGCGTCAGTCGAGCAAAGTCGAGACAAGTCAAGCTGAGAGATGTTGCACAGTTAATTAAACGGTACGCGACGCAGACAACGCTTTTCCAAGTGTCGCACGTCACGCAGCAGAGTGGCGCAGTGGAAGCGTGCTGGGCCCATAACCCAGAGGTCCGTGGATCGAAACCACGCTCTGCTAAAATTATTCTTTTTCTTGGGTGCTTCGAGCTCGATCATTAAGCCTGGGGTGCGCTGACTCAGCGTCAACAGCAAACCCTGTAAGTTCTGAAACGACGACGACGTCGTGTGGAGAATACGAGAAACACTTCCTAAGACGCAGAGTTTCTTACGATTCTGCAGCAACTACATTTCTCGATCACAACGTTAATGTCTTTTCGGGCCACACGTGCAACTTTCGCGATATCAAAATCGCACCTCCCCGGCGGGGAATCGAACCCCGGTATCCCGCGTGACAGGCGGGGATACTAACCACTATACTACCGAGGAATACGCAATCGGTACGCACAACGCACGCACACTTATGGTTCTCAAGTAGGTGATTCATCTCAAATCTAGCGTCCCGATGCTTTCAGAGTCAGCTGCTACGAAATAAAAGTATGCCCCAGGTGAGGCTCGAACTCACAACCCCGGCATTGCTCACGGCTACTGCCTTATAAGTACCGTGCGCTAACCAATTGCGCCACTGAGGCTACAGCAGGGTGCTTTCAGTTAGCGGTATTTGCTTTGCTGCCAACCTGTTGTGGCTACCGACCCATCATACGACCGTCACCTGCGGCCATACTGCGACTTTAGCACCTGGCTACGGATGCTTCATACGATTCTTGCTTCATATGCTACACTTACAAGCATATCAACCGCTTGTCATCACCGAAAAATTGCAGAAAAACGCGCGCCTTGCCTTCTGCTACCTGTCCAACAGCGAGGGCAGATGTGTGGCAAGCTCTAAGCTATGCAGGCGCACCGTGGCCGAGCAGCTGGAGGAGAGATGCCTTCCTTGGCAGCTCCCTGCAGAGTGCGGAAGACCAGAGTGGCCGCGCCGCCGTTGTCAGTGGACGACACGCAGTTGCCGAGCCACGGAGAACACGTTGCTCTGCGATGTGTACCCGCCTCATATGACGAAAGGCGACCAGTGGCCCTGTGGCGCAACGGATAACGCGTCTGACTACGGATCAGAAGATTCCAGGTTCGAATCCTGGCAGGGTCGGCATTTTGTTAGTTGCGGGCGCGTAGCTAGGCAGTGCATTCGAATGTTTCCACCTGCGTGGAGTGCAATGTCAATCCTGAGCATCTCGCAGCTGCATCTCGAGACGATCGTGGTAAATATCGCTTCGTGCAAGCGTCAGCGTAGCGTCAGTCGAGCAAAGTCGAGACAAGTCAAGCTGAGAGATGTTGCACAGTTAATTAAACGGTACGCGACGCAGACAACGCTTTTCCAAGTGTCGCACGTCACGCAGCAGAGTGGCGCAGTGGAAGCGTGCTGGGCCCATAACCCAGAGGTCCGTGGATCGAAACCACGCTCTGCTAAAATTATTCTTTTTCTTGGGTGCTTCGAGCTCGATCATTAAGCCTGGGGTGCGCTGACTCAGCGTCAACAGCAAACCCTGTAAGTTCTGAAACGACGACGACGTCGTGTGGAGAATACGAGAAACACTTCCTAAGACGCAGAGTTTCTTACGATTCTGCAGCAACTACATTTCTCGATCACAACGTTAATGTCTTTTCGGGCCACACGTGCAACTTTCGCGATATAAAAATCGCACCTCCCCGGCGGGGAATCGAACCCCGGTCTCCCGCGTGACAGGCGGGGATACTAACCACTATACTACCGAGGAATACGCAATCGGTACGCACAACGCACGCACACTTATGGTTCTCAAGTAGGTGATTCATCTCAAATCTAGCGTCCCGATGCTTTCAGAGTCAGCTGCTACGAAATAAAAGTATGCCCCAGGTGAGGCTCGAACTCACAACCCCGGCATTGCTCACGGCTACTGCCTTATAAGTACCGTGCGCTAACCAATTGCGCCACTGAGGCTACAGCAGGGTGCTTTCAGTTAGCGGTATTTGCTTTGCTGCCAACCTGTTGTGGCTACCGACCCATCATACGACCGTCACCTGCGGCCATACTGCGACTTTAGCACCTGGCTACGGATGCTTCATACGATTCTTGCTTCATATGCTACACTTACAAGCATATCAACCGCTTGTCATCACCGAAAAATTGCAGAAAAACGCGCGCCTTGCCTTCTGCTACCTGTCCAACAGCGAGGGCAGATGTGTGGCAAGCTTTAAGCTATGCAGGCGCACCGTGGCCGAGCAGCTGGAGGAGAGATGCCTTCCTTGGCAGCTCCCTGCAGAGTGCGGAAGACCAGAGTGGCCGCGCCGCCGTTGTCAGTGGACGACACGCAGTTGCCGAGCCACGGAGAACACGTTGCTCTGCGATGTGTACCCGCCTCATATGACGAAAGGCGACCAGTGGCCCTGTGGCGCAACGGATAACGCGTCTGACTACGGATCAGAAGATTCCAGGTTCGAATCCTGGCAGGGTCGGCATTTTGTTAGTTGCGGGCGCGTAGCTAGGCAGTGCATTCGAATGTTTCCACCTGCGTGGAGTGCAATGTCAATCCTGAGCATCTCGCAGCTGCATCTCGAGACGATCGTGGTAAATATCGCTTCGTGCAAGCGTCAGCGTAGCGTCAGTCGAGCAAAGTCGAGACAAGTCAAGCTGAGAGATGTTGCACAGTTAATTAAACGGTACGCGACGCAGACAACGCTTTTCCAAGTGTCGCACGTCACGCAGCAGAGTGGCGCAGTGGAAGCGTGCTGGGCCCATAACCCAGAGGTCCGTGGATCGAAACCACGCTCTGCTAAAATTATTCTTTTTCTTGGGTGCTTCGAGCTCGATCATTAAGCCTGGGGTGCGCTGACTCAGCGTCAACAGCAAACCCTGTAAGTTCTGAAACGACGACGACGTCGTGTGGAGAATACGAGAAACACTTCCTAAGACGCAGAGTTTCTTACGATTCTGCAGCAACTACATTTCTCGATCACAACGTTAATGTCTTTTCGGGCCACACGTGCAACTTTCGCGATATAAAAATCGCACCTCCCCGGCGGGGAATCGAACCCCGGTATCCCGCGTGACAGGCGGGGATAC
The DNA here is from genome assembly GCF_023864275.1 of Schistocerca cancellata. Taxonomy (NCBI): domain Eukaryota; kingdom Metazoa; phylum Arthropoda; class Insecta; order Orthoptera; family Acrididae; genus Schistocerca; species Schistocerca cancellata. Next base: position 155,044,688 of record NC_064634.1, read on the forward strand.
TAACCACTATACTACCGAGGAATACGCAATCGGTACGCACAACGCACGCACACTTATGGTTCTCAAGTAGGTGATTCATCTCAAATCTAGCGTCCCGATGCTTTCAGAGTCAGCTGCTACGAAATAAAAGTATGCCCCAGGTGAGGCTCGAACTCACAACCCCGGCATTGCTCACGGCTACTGCCTTATAAGTACCGTGCGCTAACCAATTGCGCCACTGAGGCTACAGCAGGGTGCTTTCAGTTAGCGGTATTTGCTTTGCTGCCAACCTGTTGTGGCTACCGACCCATCATACGACCGTCACCTGCGGCCATACTGCGACTTTAGCACCTGGCTACGGATGCTTCATACGATTCTTGCTTCATATGCTACACTTACAAGCATATCAACCGCTTGTCATCACCGAAAAATTGCAGAAAAACGCGCGCCTTGCCTTCTGCTACCTGTCCAACAGCGAGGGCAGATGTGTGGCAAGCTTTAAGCTATGCAGGCGCACCGTGGCCGAGCAGCTGGAGGAGAGATGCCTTCCTTGGCAGCTCCCTGCAGAGTGCGGAAGACCAGAGTGGCCGCGCCGCCGTTGTCAGTGGACGACACGCAGTTGCCGAGCCACGGAGAACACGTTGCTCTGCGATGTGTACCCGCCTCATATGACGAAAGGCGACCAGTGGCCCTGTGGCGCAACGGATAACGCGTCTGACTACGGATCAGAAGATTCCAGGTTCGAATCCTGGCAGGGTCGGCATTTTGTTAGTTGCGGGCGCGTAGCTAGGCAGTGCATTCGAATGTTTCCACCTGCGTGGAGTGCAATGTCAATCCTGAGCATCTCGCAGCTGCATCTCGAGACGATCGTGGTAAATATCGCTTCGTGCAAGCGTCAGCGTAGCGTCAGTCGAGCAAAGTCGAGACAAGTCAAGCTGAGAGATGTTGCACAGTTAATTAAACGGTACGCGACGCAGACAACGCTTTTCCAAGTGTCGCACGTCACGCAGCAGAGTGGCGCAGTGGAAGCGTGCTGGGCCCATAACCCAGAGGTCCGTGGATCGAAACCACGCTCTGCTAAAATTATTCTTTTTCTTGGGTGCTTCGAGCTCGATCATTAAGCCTGGGGTGCGCTGACTCAGCGTCAACAGCAAACCCTGTAAGTTCTGAAACGACGACGACGTCGTGTGGAGAATACGAGAAACACTTCCTAAGACGCAGAGTTTCTTACGATTCTGCAGCAACTACATTTCTCGATCACAACGTTAATGTCTTTTCGGGCCACACGTGCAACTTTCGCGATATCAAAATCGCACCTCCCCGGCGGGGAATCGAACCCCGGTCTCCCGCGTGACAGGCGGGGATACTAACCACTATACTACCGAGGAATACGCAATCGGTACGCACAACGCACGCACACTTATGGTTCTCAAGTAGGTGATTCATCTCAAATCTAGCGTCCCGATGCTTTCAGAGTCAGCTGCTACGAAATAAAAGTATGCCCCAGGTGAGGCTCGAACTCACAACCCCGGCATTGCTCACGGCTACTGCCTCATAAGTACCGTGCGCTAACCAATTGCGCCACTGGGGCTACAGCAGGGTGCTTTCAGTTAGCGGTATTTGCTTTGCTGCCAACCTGTTGTGGCTACCGACCCATCATACGACCGTCACCTGCGGCCATACTGCGACTTTAGCACCTGGCTACGGATGCTTCATACGATTCTTGCTTCATATGCTACACTTACAAGCATATCAACCGCTTGTCATCACCGAAAAATTGCAGAAAAACGCGCGCCTTGCCTTCTGCTACCTGTCCAACAGCGAGGGCAGATGTGTGGCAAGCTTTAAGCTATGCAGGCGCACCGTGGCCGAGCAGCTGGAGGAGAGATGCCTTCCTTGGCAGCTCCCTGCAGAGTGCGGAAGACCAGAGTGGCCGCGCCGCCGTTGTCAGTGGACGACACGCAGTTGCCGAGCCACGGAGAACACGTTGCTCTGCGATGTGTACCCGCCTCATATGACGAAAGGCGACCAGTGGCCCTGTGGCGCAACGGATAACGCGTCTGACTACGGATCAGAAGATTCCAGGTTCGAATCCTGGCAGGGTCGGCATTTTGTTAGTTGCGGGCGCGTAGCTAGGCAGTGCATTCGAATGTTTCCACCTGCGTGGAGTGCAATGTCAATCCTGAGCATCTCGCAGCTGCATCTCGAGACGATCGTGGTAAATATCGCTTCGTGCAAGCGTCAGCGTAGCGTCAGTCGAGCAAAGTCGAGACAAGTCAAGCTGAGAGATGTTGCACAGTTAATTAAACGGTACGCGACGCAGACAACGCTTTTCCAAGTGTCGCACGTCACGCAGCAGAGTGGCGCAGTGGAAGCGTGCTGGGCCCATAACCCAGAGGTCCGTGGATCGAAACCACGCTCTGCTAAAATTATTCTTTTTCTTGGGTGCTTCGAGCTCGATCATTAAGCCTGGGGTGCGCTGACTCAGCGTCAACAGCAAACCCTGTAAGTTCTGAAACGACGACGACGTCGTGTGGAGAATACGAGAAACACTTCCTAAGACGCAGAGTTTCTTACGATTCTGCAGCAACTACATTTCTCGATCACAACGTTAATGTCTTTTCGGGCCACACGTGCAACTTTCGCGATATAAAAATCGCACCTCCCCGGCGGGGAATCGAACCCCGGTATCCCGCGTGACAGGCGGGGATACTAACCACTATACTACCGAGGAATACGCAATCGCTACGCACAACGCACGCACACTTATGGTTCTCAAGTAGGTGATTCATCTCAAATCTAGCGTCCCGATGCTTTCAGAGTCAGCTGCTACGAAATAAAAGTATGCCCCAGGTGAGGCTCGAACTCACAACCCCGGCATTGCTCACGGCTACTGCCTTATAAGTACCGTGCGCTAACCAATTGCGCCACTGAGGCTACAGCAGGGTGCTTTCAGTTAGCGGTATTTGCTTTGCTGCCAACCTGTTGTGGCTACCGACCCATCATACGACCGTCACCTGCGGCCATACTGCGACTTTAGCACCTGGCTACGGATGCTTCATACGATTCTTGCTTCATATGCTACACTTACAAGCATATCAACCGCTTGTCATCACCGAAAAATTGCAGAAAAACGCGCGCCTTGCCTTCTGCTACCTGTCCAACAGCGAGGGCAGATGTGTGGCAAGCTCTAAGCTATGCAGGCGCACCGTGGCCGAGCAGCTGGAGGAGAGATGCCTTCCTTGGCAGCTCCCTGCAGAGTGCGGAAGACCAGAGTGGCCGCGCCGCCGTTGTCAGTGGACGACACGCAGTTGCCGAGCCACGGAGAACACGTTGCTCTGCGATGTGTACCCGCCTCATATGACGAAAGGCGACCAGTGGCCCTGTGGCGCAACGGATAACGCGTCTGACTACGGATCAGAAGATTCCAGGTTCGAATCCTGGCAGGGTCGGCATTTTGTTAGTTGCGGGCGCGTAGCTAGGCAGTGCATTCGAATGTTTCCACCTGCGTGGAGTGCAATGTCAATCCTGAGCATCTCGCAGCTGCATCTCGAGACGATCGTGGTAAATATCGCTTCGTGCAAGCGTCAGCGTAGCGTCAGTCGAGCAAAGTCGAGACAAGTCAAGCTGAGAGATGTTGCACAGTTAATTAAACGGTACGCGACGCAGACAACGCTTTTCCAAGTGTCGCACGTCACGCAGCAGAGTGGCGCAGTGGAAGCGTGCTGGGCCCATAACCCAGAGGTCCGTGGATCGAAACCACGCTCTGCTAAAATTATTCTTTTTCTTGGGTGCTTCGAGCTCGATCATTAAGCCTGGGGTGCGCTGACTCAGCGTCAACAGCAAACCCTGTAAGTTCTGAAACGACGACGACGTCGTGTGGAGAATACGAGAAACACTTCCTAAGACGCAGAGTTTCTTACGATTCTGCAGCAACTACATTTCTCGATCACAACGTTAATGTCTTTTCGGGCCACACGTGCAACTTTCGCGATATCAAAATCGCACCTCCCCGGCGGGGAATCGAACCCCGGTCTCCCGCGTGACAGGCGGGGATACTAACCACTATACTACCGAGGAATACGCAATCGGTACGCACAACGCACGCACACTTATGGTTCTCAAGTAGGTGATTCATCTCAAATCTAGCGTCCCGATGCTTTCAGAGTCAGCTGCTACGAAATAAAAGTATGCCCCAGGTGAGGCTCGAACTCACAACCCCGGCATTGCTCACGGCTACTGCCTTATAAGTACCGTGCGCTAACCAATTGCGCCACTGGGGCTACAGCAGGGTGCTTTCAGTTAGCGGTATTTGCTTTGCTGCCAACCTGTTGTGGCTACCGACCCATCATACGACCGTCACCTGCGGCCATACTGCGACTTTAGCACCTGGCTACGGATGCTTCATACGATTCTTGCTTCATATGCTACACTTACAAGCATATCAACCGCTTGTCATCACCGAAAAATTGCAGAAAAACGCGCGCCTTGCCTTCTGCTACCTGTCCAACAGCGAGGGCAGATGTGTGGCAAGCTTTAAGCTATGCAGGCGCACCGTGGCCGAGCAGCTGGAGAATAGATGCCTTCCTTGGCAGCTCCCTGCAGAGTGCGGAAGACCAGAGTGGCCGCGCCGCCGTTGTCAGTGGACGACACGCAGTTGCCGAGCCACGGAGAACACGTTGCTCTGCGATGTGTACCCGCCTCATATGACGAAAGGCGACCAGTGGCCCTGTGGCGCAACGGATAACGCGTCTGACTACGGATCAGAAGATTCCAGGTTCGAATCCTGGCAGGGTCGGCATTTTGTTAGTTGCGGGCGCGTAGCTAGGCAGTGCATTCGAATGTTTCCACCTGCGTGGAGTGCAATGTCAATCCTGAGCATCTCGCAGCTGCATCTCGAGACGATCGTGGTAAATATCGCTTCGTGCAAGCGTCAGCGTAGCGTCAGTCGAGCAAAGTCGAGACAAGTCAAGCTGAGAGATGTTGCACAGTTAATTAAACGGTACGCTACGCAGACAACGCTTTTCCAAGTGTCGCACGTCACGCAGCAGAGTGGCGCAGTGGAAGCGTGCTGGGCCCATAACCCAGAGGTCCGTGGTTCGAAACCACGCTCTGCTAAAATTATTCTTTTTCTTGGGTGCTTCGAGCTCGATCATTAAGCCTGGGGTGCGCTGACTCAGCGTCAACAGCAAACCCTGTAAGTTCTGAAACGACGACGACGTCGTGTGGAGAATACGAGAAACACTTCCTAAGACGCAGAGTTTCTTACGATTCTGCAGCAACTACATTTCTCGATCACAACGTTAATGTCTTTTCGGGCCACACGTGCAACTTTCGCGATATAAAAATCGCACCTCCCCGGCGGGGAATCGAACCCCGGTCTCCCGCGTGACAGGCGGGGATACTAACCACTATACTACCGAGGAATACGCAATCGGTACGCACAACGCACGCACACTTATGGTTCTCAAGTAGGTGATTCATCTCAAATCTAGCGTCCCGATGCTTTCAGAGTCAGCTGCTACGAAATAAAAGTATGCCCCAGGTGAGGCTCGAACTCACAACCCCGGCATTGCTCACGGCTACTGCCTTATAAGTACCGTGCGCTAACCAATTGCGCCACTGAGGCTACAGCAGGGTGCTTTCAGTTAGCGGTATTTGCTTTGCTGCCAACCTGTTGTGGCTACCGACCCATCATACGACCGTCACCTGCGGCCATACTGCGACTTTAGCACCTGGCTACGGATGCTTCATACGATTCTTGCTTCATATGCTACACTTACAAGCATATCAACCGCTTGTCATCACCGAAAAATTGCAGAAAAACGCGCGCCTTGCCTTCTGCTACCTGTCCAACAGCGAGGGCAGATGTGTGGCAAGCTTTAAGCTATGCAGGCGCACCGTGGCCGAGCAGCTGGAGGAGAGATGCCTTCCTTGGCAGCTCCCTGCAGAGTGCGGAAGACCAGAGTGGCCGCGCCGCCGTTGTCAGTGGACGACACGCAGTTGCCGAGCCACGGAGAACACGTTGCTCTGCGATGTGTACCCGCCTCATATGACGAAAGGCGACCAGTGGCCCTGTGGCGCAACGGATAACGCGTCTGACTACGGATCAGAAGATTCCAGGTTCGAATCCTGGCAGGGTCGGCATTTTGTTAGTTGCGGGCGCGTAGCTAGGCAGTGCATTCGAATGTTTCCACCTGCGTGGAGTGCAATGTCAATCCTGAGCATCTCGCAGCTGCATCTCGAGACGATCGTGGTAAATATCGCTTCGTGCAAGCGTCAGCGTAGCGTCAGTCGAGCAAAGTCGAGACAAGTCAAGCTGAGAGATGTTGCACAGTTAATTAAACGGTACGCGACGCAGACAACGCTTTTCCAAGTGTCGCACGTCACGCAGCAGAGTGGCGCAGTGGAAGCGTGCTGGGCCCATAACCCAGAGGTCCGTGGATCGAAACCACGCTCTGCTAAAATTATTCTTTTTCTTGGGTGCTTCGAGCTCGATCATTAAGCCTGGGGTGCGCTGACTCAGCGTCAACAGCAAACCCTGTAAGTTCTGAAACGACGACGACGTCGTGTGGAGAATACGAGAAACACTTCCTAAGACGCAGAGTTTCTTACGATTCTGCAGCAACTACATTTCTCGATCACAACGTTAATGTCTTTTCGGGCCACACGTGCAACTTTCGCGATATAAAAATCGCACCTGCCCGGCGGGGAATCGAACCCCGGTATCCCGCGTGACAGGCGGGGATACTAACCACTATACTACCGAGGAATACGCAATCGCTACGCACAACGCACGCACACTTATGGTTCTCAAGTAGGTGATTCATCTCAAATCTAGCGTCCCGATGCTTTCAGAGTCAGCTGCTACGAAATAAAAGTATGCCCCAGGTGAGGCTCGAACTCACAACCCCGGCATTGCTCACGGCTACTGCCTTATAAGTACCGTGCGCTAACCAATTGCGCCACTGAGGCTACAGCAGGGTGCTTTCAGTTAGCGGTATTTGCTTTGCTGCCAACCTGTTGTGGCTACCGACCCATCATACGACCGTCACCTGCGGCCATACTGCGACTTTAGCACCTGGCTACGGATGCTTCATACGATTCTTGCTTCATATGCTACACTTACAAGCATATCAACCGCTTGTCATCACCGAAAAATTGCAGAAAAACGCGCGCCTTGCCTTCTGCTACCTGTCCAACAGCGAGGGCAGATGTGTGGCAAGCTTTAAGCTATGCAGGCGCACCGTGGCCGAGCAGCTGGAGGAGAGATGCCTTCCTTGGCAGCTCCCTGCAGAGTGCGGAAGACCAGAGTGGCCGCGCCGCCGTTGTCAGTGGACGACACGCAGTTGCCGAGCCACGGAGAACACGTTGCTCTGCGATGTGTACCCGCCTCATATGACGAAAGGCGACCAGTGGCCCTGTGGCGCAACGGATAACGCGTCTGACTACGGATCAGAAGATTCCAGGTTCGAATCCTGGCAGGGTCGGCATTTTGTTAGTTGCGGGCGCGTAGCTAGGCAGTGCATTCGAATGTTTCCACCTGCGTGGAGTGCAATGTCAATCCTGAGCATCTCGCAGCTGCATCTCGAGACGATCGTGGTAAATATCGCTTCGTGCAAGCGTCAGCGTAGCGTCAGTCGAGCAAAGTCGAGACAAGTCAAGCTGAGAGATGTTGCACAGTTAATTAAACGGTACGCGACGCAGACAACGCTTTTCCAAGTGTCGCACGTCACGCAGCAGAGTGGCGCAGTGGAAGCGTGCTGGGCCCATAACCCAGAGGTCCGTGGATCGAAACCACGCTCTGCTAAAATTATTCTTTTTCTTGGGTGCTTCGAGCTCGATCATTAAGCCTGGGGTGCGCTGACTCAGCGTCAACAGCAAACCCTGTAAGTTCTGAAACGACGACGACGTCGTGTGGAGAATACGAGAAACACTTCCTAAGACGCAGAGTTTCTTACGATTCTGCAGCAACTACATTTCTCGATCACAACGTTAATGTCTTTTCGGGCCACACGTGCAACTTTCGCGATATAAAAATCGCACCTCCCCGGCGGGGAATCGAACCCCGGTATCCCGCGTGACAGGCGGGGATACTAACCACTATACTACCGAGGAATACGCAATCGGTACGCACAACGCACGCACACTTATGGTTCTCAAGTAGGTGATTCATCTCAAATCTAGCGTCCCGATGCTTTCAGAGTCAGCTGCTACGAAATAAAAGTATGCCCCAGGTGAGGCTCGAACTCACAACCCCGGCATTGCTCACGGCTACTGCCTTATAAGTACCGTGCGCTAACCAATTGCGCCACTGAGGCTACAGCAGGGTGCTTTCAGTTAGCGGTATTTGCTTTGCTGCCAACCTGTTGTGGCTACAGACCCATCATACGACCGTCACCTGCGGCCATACTGCGACTTTAGCACCTGGCTACGGATGCTTCATACGATTCTTGCTTCATATGCTACACTTACAAGCATATCAACCGCTTGTCATCACCGAAAAATTGCAGAAAAACGCGCGCCTTGCCTTCTGCTACCTGTCCAACAGCGAGGGCAGATGTGTGGCAAGCTCTAAGCTATGCAGGCGCACCGTGGCCGAGCAGCTGGAGGAGAGATGCCTTCCTTGGCAGCTCCCTGCAGAGTGCGGAAGACCAGAGTGGCCGCGCCGCCGTTGTCAGTGGACGACACGCAGTTGCCGAGCCACGGAGAACACGTTGCTCTGCGATGTGTACCCGCCTCATATGACGAAAGGCGACCAGTGGCCCTGTGGCGCAACGGATAACGCGTCTGACTACGGATCAGAAGATTCCAGGTTCGAATCCTGGCAGGGTCGGCATTTTGTTAGTTGCGGGCGCGTAGCTAGGCAGTGCATTCGAATGTTTCCACCTGCGTGGAGTGCAATGTCAATCCTGAGCATCTCGCAGCTGCATCTCGAGACGATCGTGGTAAATATCGCTTCGTGCAAGCGTCAGCGTAGCGTCAGTCGAGCAAAGTCGAGACAAGTCAAGCTGAGAGATGTTGCACAGTTAATTAAACGGTACGCGACGCAGACAACGCTTTTCCAAGTGTCGCACGTCACGCAGCAGAGTGGCGCAGTGGAAGCGTGCTGGGCCCATAACCCAGAGGTCCGTGGATCGAAACCACGCTCTGCTAAAATTATTCTTTTTCTTGGGTGCTTCGAGCTCGATCATTAAGCCTGGGGTGCGCTGACTCAGCGTCAACAGCAAACCCTGTAAGTTCTGAAACGACGACGACGTCGTGTGGAGAATACGAGAAACACTTCCTAAGACGCAGAGTTTCTTACGATTCTGCAGCAACTACATTTCTCGATCACAACGTTAATGTCTTTTCGGGCCACACGTGCAACTTTCGCGATATAAAAATCGCACCTCCCCGGCGGGGAATCGAACCCCGGTCTCCCGCGTGACAGGCGGGGATACTAACCACTATACTACCGAGGAATACGCAATCGGTACGCACAACGCACGCACACTTATGGTTCTCAAGTAGGTGATTCATCTCAAATCTAGCGTCCCGATGCTTTCAGAGTCAGCTGCTACGAAATAAAAGTATGCCCCAGGTGAGGCTCGAACTCACAACCCCGGCATTGCTCACGGCTACTGCCTTATAAGTACCGTGCGCTAACCAATTGCGCCACTGGGGCTACAGCAGGGTGCTTTCAGTTAGCGGTATTTGCTTTGCTGCCAACCTGTTGTGGCTACAGACCCATCATACGACCGTCACCTGCGGCCATACTGCGACTTTAGCACCTGGCTACGGATGCTTCATACGATTCTTGCTTCATATGCTACACTTACAAGCATATCAACCGCTTGTCATCACCGAAAAATTGCAGAAAAACGCGCGCCTTGCCTTCTGCTACCTGTCCAACAGCGAGGGCAGATGTGTGGCAAGCTCTAAGCTATGCAGGCGCACCGTGGCCGAGCAGCTGGAGGAGAGATGCCTTCCTTGGCAGCTCCCTGCAGAGTGCGGAAGACCAGAGTGGCCGCGCCGCCGTTGTCAGTGGACGACACGCAGTTGCCGAGCCACGGAGAACACGTTGCTCTGCGATGTGTACCCGCCTCATATGACGAAAGGCGACCAGTGGCCCTGTGGCGCAACGGATAACGCGTCTGACTACGGATCAGAAGATTCCAGGTTCGAATCCTGGCAGGGTCGGCATTTTGTTAGTTGCGGGCGCGTAGCTAGGCAGTGCATTCGAATGTTTCCACCTGCGTGGAGTGCAATGTCAATCCTGAGCATCTCGCAGCTGCATCTCGAGACGATCGTGGTAAATATCGCTTCGTGCAAGCGTCAGCGTAGCGTCAGTCGAGCAAAGTCGAGACAAGTCAAGCTGAGAGATGTTGCACAGTTAATTAAACGGTACGCGACGCAGACAACGCTTTTCCAAGTGTCGCACGTCACGCAGCAGAGTGGCGCAGTGGAAGCGTGCTGGGCCCATAACCCAGAGGTCCGTGGATCGAAACCACGCTCTGCTAAAATTATTCTTTTTCTTGGGTGCTTCGAGCTCGATCATTAAGCCTGGGGTGCGCTGACTCAGCGTCAACAGCAAACCCTGTAAGTTCTGAAACGACGACGACGTCGTGTGGAGAATACGAGAAACACTTCCTAAGACGCAGAGTTTCTTACGATTCTGCAGCAACTACATTTCTCGATCACAACGTTAATGTCTTTTCGGGCCACACGTGCAACTTTCGCGATATAAAAATCGCACCTCCCCGGCGGGGAATCGAACCCCGGTCTCCCGCGTGACAGGCGGGGATACTAACCACTATACTACCGAGGAATACGCAATCGGTACGCACAACGCACGCACACTTATGGTTCTCAAGTAGGTGATTCATCTCAAATCTAGCGTCCCGATGCTTTCAGAGTCAGCTGCTACGAAATAAAAGTATGCCCCAGGTGAGGCTCGAACTCACAACCCCGGCATTGCTCACGGCTACTGCCTTATAAGTACCGTGCGCTAACCAATTGCGCCACTGGGGCTACAGCAGGGTGCTTTCAGTTAGCGGTATTTGCTTTGCTGCCAACCTGTTGTGGCTACAGACCCATCATACGACCGTCACCTGCGGCCATACTGCGACTTTAGCACCTGGCTACGGATGCTTCATACGATTCTTGCTTCATATGCTACACTTACAAGCATATCAACCGCTTGTCATCACCGAAAAATTGCAGAAAAACGCGCGCCTTGCCTTCTGCTACCTGTCCAACAGCGAGGGCAGATGTGTGGCAAGCTCTAAGCTATGCAGGCGCACCGTGGCCGAGCAGCTGGAGGAGAGATGCCTTCCTTGGCAGCTCCCTGCAGAGTGCGGAAGACCAGAGTGGCCGCGCCGCCGTTGTCAGTGGACGACACGCAGTTGCCGAGCCACGGAGAACACGTTGCTCTGCGATGTGTACCCGCCTCATATGACGAAAGGCGACCAGTGGCCCTGTGGCGCAACGGATAACGCGTCTGACTACGGATCAGAAGATTCCAGGTTCGAATCCTGGCAGGGTCGGCATTTTGTTAGTTGCGGGCGCGTAGCTAGGCAGTGCATTCGAATGTTTCCACCTGCGTGGAGTGCAATGTCAATCCTGAGCATCTCGCAGCTGCATCTCGAGACGATCGTGGTAAATATCGCTTCGTGCAAGCGTCAGCGTAGCGTCAGTCGAGCAAAGTCGAGACAAGTCAAGCTGAGAGATGTTGCACAGTTAATTAAACGGTACGCGACGCAGACAACGCTTTTCCAAGTGTCGCACGTCACGCAGCAGAGTGGCGCAGTGGAAGCGTGCTGGGCCCATAACCCAGAGGTCCGTGGATCGAAACCACGCTCTGCTAAAATTATTCTTTTTCTTGGGTGCTTCGAGCTCGATCATTAAGCCTGGGGTGCGCTGACTCAGCGTCAACAGCAAACCCTGTAAGTTCTGAAACGACGACGACGTCGTGTGGAGAATACGAGAAACACTTCCTAAGACGCAGAGTTTCTTACGATTCTGCAGCAACTACATTTCTCGATCACAACGTTAATGTCTTTTCGGGCCACACGTGCAACTTTCGCGATATAAAAATCGCACCTCCCCGGCGGGGAATCGAACCCCGGTCTCCCGCGTGACAGGCGGGGATACTAACCACTATACTACCGAGGAATACGCAATCGGTACGCACAACGCACGCACACTTATGGTTCTCAAGTAGGTGATTCATCTCAAATCTAGCGTCCCGATGCTTTCAGAGTCAGCTGCTACGAAATAAAAGTATGCCCCAGGTGAGGCTCGAACTCACAACCCCGGCATTGCTCACGGCTACTGCCTTATAAGTACCGTGCGCTAACCAATTGCGCCACTGGGGCTACAGCAGGGTGCTTTCAGTTAGCGGTATTTGCTTTGCTGCCAACCTGTTGTGGCTACAGACCCATCATACGACCGTCACCTGCGGCCATACTGCGACTTTAGCACCTGGCTACGGATGCTTCATACGATTCTTGCTTCATATGCTACACTTACAAGCATATCAACCGCTTGTCATCACCGAAAAATTGCAGAAAAACGCGCGCCTTGCCTTCTGCTACCTGTCCAACAGCGAGGGCAGATGTGTGGCAAGCTCTAAGCTATGCAGGCGCACCGTGGCCGAGCAGCTGGAGGAGAGATGCCTTCCTTGGCAGCTCCCTGCAGAGTGCGGAAGACCAGAGTGGCCGCGCCGCCGTTGTCAGTGGACGACACGCAGTTGCCGAGCCACGGAGAACACGTTGCTCTGCGATGTGTACCCGCCTCATATGACGAAAGGCGACCAGTGGCCCTGTGGCGCAACGGATAACGCGTCTGACTACGGATCAGAAGATTCCAGGTTCGAATCCTGGCAGGGTCGGCATTTTGTTAGTTGCGGGCGCGTAGCTAGGCAGTGCATTCGAATGTTTCCACCTGCGTGGAGTGCAATGTCAATCCTGAGCATCTCGCAGCTGCATCTCGAGACGATCGTGGTAAATATCGCTTCGTGCAAGCGTCAGCGTAGCGTCAGTCGAGCAAAGTCGAGACAAGTCAAGCTGAGAGATGTTGCACAGTTAATTAAACGGTACGCGACGCAGACAACGCTTTTCCAAGTGTAGCATGTCACGCAGCAGAGTGGCGCAGTGGAAGCGTGCTGGGCCCATAACCTAGAGGTCCGTGGATCGAAACCACGCTCTGCTAAAATTATTCTTTTTCTTGGGTGCTTCGAGCTCGATCATTAAGCCTGGGGTGCGCTGACTCAGCGTCAACAGCAAACCCTGTAAGTTCTGAAACGACGACGACGTCGTGTGGAGAATACGAGAAACACTTCCTAAGACGCAGAGTTTCTTACGATTCTGCAGCAACTACATTTCTCGATCACAACGTTAATGTCTTTTCGGGCCACACGTGCAACTTTCGCGATATAAAAATCGCACCTCCCCGGCGGGGAATCGAACCCCGGTCTCCCGCGTGACAGGCGGGGATACTAACCACTATACTACCGAGGAATACGCAATCGGTACGCACAACGCACGCACACTTATGGTTCTCAAGTAGGTGATTCATCTCAAATCTAGCGTCCCGATGCTTTCAGAGTCAGCTGCTACGAAATAAAAGTATGCCCCAGGTGAGGCTCGAACTCACAACCCCGGCATTGCTCACGGCTACTGCCTTATAAGTACCGTGCGCTAACCAATTGCGCCACTGGGGCTACAGCAGGGTGCTTTCAGTTAGCGGTATTTGCTTTGCTGCCAACCTGTTGTGGCTACCGACCCATCATACGACCGTCACCTGCGGCCATACTGCGACTTTAGCACCTGGCTACGGATGCTTCATACGATTCTTGCTTCATATGCTACACTTACAAGCATATCAACCGCTTGTCATCACCGAAAAATTGCAGAAAAACGCGCGCCTTGCCTTCTGCTACCTGTCCAACAGCGAGGGCAGATGTGTGGCAAGCTCTAAGCTATGCAGGCGCACCGTGGCCGAGCAGCTGGAGGAGAGATGCCTTCCTTGGCAGCTCCCTGCAGAGTGCGGAAGACCAGAGTGGCCGCGCCGCCGTTGTCAGTGGACGACACGCAGTTGCCGAGCCACGGAGAACACGTTGCTCTGCGATGTGTACCCGCCTCATATGACGAAAGGCGACCAGTGGCCCTGTGGCGCAACGGATAACGCGTCTGACTACGGATCAGAAGATTCCAGGTTCGAATCCTGGCAGGGTCGGCATTTTGTTAGTTGCGGGCGCGTAGCTAGGCAGTGCATTCGAATGTTTCCACCTGCGTGGAGTGCAATGTCAATCCTGAGCATCTCGCAGCTGCATCTCGAGACGATCGTGGTAAATATCGCTTCGTGCAAGCGTCAGCGTAGCGTCAGTCGAGCAAAGTCGAGACAAGTCAAGCTGAGAGATGTTGCACAGTTAATTAAACGGTACGCGACGCAGACAACGCTTTTCCAAGTGTAGCATGTCACGCAGCAGAGTGGCGCAGTGGAAGCGTGCTGGGCCCATAACCTAGAGGTCCGTGGATCGAAACCACGCTCTGCTAAAATTATTCTTTTTCTTGGGTGCTTCGAGCTCGATCATTAAGCCTGGGGTGCGCTGACTCAGCGTCAACAGCAAACCCTGTAAGTTCTGAAACGACGACGACGTCGTGTGGAGAATACGAGAAACACTTCCTAAGACGCAGAGTTTCTTACGATTCTGCAGCAACTACATTTCTCGATCACAACGTTAATGTCTTTTCGGGCCACACGTGCAACTTTCGCGATATAAAAATCGCACCTCCCCGGCGGGGAATCGAACCCCGGTCTCCCGCGTGACAGGCGGGGATACTAACCACTATACTACCGAGGAATACGCAATCGGTACGCACAACGCACGCACACTTATGGTTCTCAAGTAGGTGATTCATCTCAAATCTAGCGTCCCGATGCTTTCAGAGTCAGCTGCTACGAAATAAAAGTATGCCCCAGGTGAGGCTCGAACTCACAACCCCGGCATTGCTCACGGCTACTGCCTTATAAGTACCGTGCGCTAACCAATTGCGCCACTGGGGCTACAGCAGGGTGCTTTCAGTTAGCGGTATTTGCTTTGCTGCCAACCTGTTGTGGCTACCGACCCATCATACGACCGTCACCTGCGGCCATACTGCGACTTTAGCACCTGGCTACGGATGCTTCATACGATTCTTGCTTCATATGCTACACTTACAAGCATATCAACCGCTTGTCATCACCGAAAAATTGCAGAAAAACGCGCGCCTTGCCTTCTGCTACCTGTCCAACAGCGAGGGCAGATGTGTGGCAAGCTCTAAGCTATGCAGGCGCACCGTGGCCGAGCAGCTGGAGGAGAGATGCCTTCCTTGGCAGCTCCCTGCAGAGTGCGGAAGACCAGAGTGGCCGCGCCGCCGTTGTCAGTGGACGACACGCAGTTGCCGAGCCACGGAGAACACGTTGCTCTGCGATGTGTACCCGCCTCATATGACGAAAGGCGACCAGTGGCCCTGTGGCGCAACGGATAACGCGTCTGACTACGGATCAGAAGATTCCAGGTTCGAATCCTGGCAGGGTCGGCATTTTGTTAGTTGCGGGCGCGTAGCTAGGCAGTGCATTCGAATGTTTCCACCTGCGTGGAGTGCAATGTCAATCCTGAGCATCTCGCAGCTGCATCTCGAGACGATCGTGGTAAATATCGCTTCGTGCAAGCGTCAGCGTAGCGTCAGTCGAGCAAAGTCGAGACAAGTCAAGCTGAGAGATGTTGCACAGTTAATTAAACGGTACGCGACGCAGACAACGCTTTTCCAAGTGTCGCACGTCACGCAGCAGAGTGGCGCAGTGGAAGCGTGCTGGGCCCATAACCCAGAGGTCCGTGGATCGAAACCACGCTCTGCTAAAATTATTCTTTTTCTTGGGTGCTTCGAGCTCGATCATTAAGCCTGGGGTGCGCTGACTCAGCGTCAACAGCAAACCCTGTAAGTTCTGAAACGACGACGACGTCGTGTGGAGAATACGAGAAACACTTCCTAAGACGCAGAGTTTCTTACGATTCTGCAGCAACTACATTTCTCGATCACAACGTTAATGTCTTTTCGGGCCACACGTGCAACTTTCGCGATATCAAAATCGCACCTCCCCGGCGGGGAATCGAACCCCGGTCTCCCGCGTGACAGGCGGGGATACTAACCACTATACTACCGAGGAATACGCAATCGGTACGCACAACGCACGCACACTTATGCTTCTCAAGTAGGTGATTCATCTCAAATCTAGCGTCCCGATGCTTTCAGAGTCAGCTGCTACGAAATAAAAGTATGCCCCAGGTGAGGCTCGAACTCACAACCCCGGCATTGCTCACGGCTACTGCCTTATAAGTACCGTGCGCTAACCAATTGCGCTACTGGGGCTACAGCAGGGTGCTTTCAGTTAGCGGTATTTGCTTTGCTGCCAACCTGTTGTGGCTACCGACCCATCATACGACCGTCACCTGCGGCCATACTGCGACTTTAGCACCTGGCTACGGATGCTTCATACGATTCTTGCTTCATATGCTACACTTACAAGCATATCAACCGCTTGTCATCACCGAAAAATTGCAGAAAAACGCGCGCCTTGCCTTCTGCTACCTGTCCAACAGCGAGGGCAGATGTGTGGCAAGCTTTAAGCTATGCAGGCGCACCGTGGCCGAGCAGCTGGAGGAGAGATGCCTTCCTTGGCAGCTCCCTGCAGAGTGCGGAAGACCAGAGTGGCCGCGCCGCCGTTGTCAGTGGACGACACGCAGTTGCCGAGCCACGGAGAACACGTTGCTCTGCGATGTGTACCCGCCTCATATGACGAAAGGCGACCAGTGGCCCTGTGGCGCAACGGATAACGCGTCTGACTACGGATCAGAAGATTCCAGGTTCGAATCCTGGCAGGGTCGGCATTTTGTTAGTTGCGGGCGCGTAGCTAGGCAGTGCATTCGAATGTTTCCACCTGCGTGGAGTGCAATGTCAATCCTGAGCATCTCGCAGCTGCATCTCGAGACGATCGTGGTAAATATCGCTTCGTGCAAGCGTCAGCGTAGCGTCAGTCGAGCAAAGTCGAGACAAGTCAAGCTGAGAGATGTTGCACAGTTAATTAAACGGTACGCGACGCAGACAACGCTTTTCCAAGTGTCGCACGTCACGCAGCAGAGTGGCGCAGTGGAAGCGTGCTGGGCCCATAACCCAGAGGTCCGTGGATCGAAACCACGCTCTGCTAAAATTATTCTTTTTCTTGGGTGCTTCGAGCTCGATCATTAAGCCTGGGGTGCGCTGACTCAGCGTCAACAGCAAACCCTGTAAGTTCTGAAACGACGACGACGTCATGTGGAGAATACGAGAAACACTTCCTAAGACGCAGAGTTTCTTACGATTCTGCAGCAACTACATTTCTCGATCACAACGTTAATGTCTTTTCGGGCCACACGTGCAACTTTCGCGATATAAAAATCGCACCTCCCCGGCGGGGAATCGAACCCCGGTCTCCCGCGTGACAGGCGGGGATACTAACCACTATACTACCGAGGAATACGCAATCGGTACGCACAACGCACGCACACTTATGCTTCTCAAGTAGGTGATTCATCTCAAATCTAGCGTCCCGATGCTTTCAGAGTCAGCTGCTACGAAATAAAAGTATGCCCCAGGTGAGGCTCGAACTCACAACCCCGGCATTGCTCACGGCTACTGCCTTATAAGTACCGTGCGCTAACCAATTGCGCCACTGGGGCTACAGCAGGGTGCTTTCAGTTAGCGGTATTTGCTTTGCTGCCAACCTGTTGTGGCTACCGACCCATCATACGACCGTCACCTGCGGCCATACTGCGACTTTAGCACCTGGCTACGGATGCTTCATACGATTCTTGCTTCATATGCTACACTTACAAGCATATCAACCGCTTGTCATCACCGAAAAATTGCAGAAAAACGCGCGCCTTGCCTTCTGCTACCTGTCCAACAGCGAGGGCAGATGTGTGGCAAGCTTTAAGCTATGCAGGCGCACCGTGGCCGAGCAGCTGGAGGAGAGATGCCTTCCTTGGCAGCTCCCTGCAGAGTGCGGAAGACCAGAGTGGCCGCGCCGCCGTTGTCAGTGGACGACACGCAGTTGCCGAGCCACGGAGAACACGTTGCTCTGCGATGTGTACCCGCCTCATATGACGAAAGGCGACCAGTGGCCCTGTGGCGCAACGGATAACGCGTCTGACTACGGATCAGAAGATTCCAGGTTCGAATCCTGGCAGGGTCGGCATTTTGTTAGTTGCGGGCGCGTAGCTAGGCAGTGCATTCGAATGTTTCCACCTGCGTGGAGTGCAATGTCAATCCTGAGCATCTCGCAGCTGCATCTCGAGACGATCGTGGTAAATATCGCTTCGTGCAAGCGTCAGCGTAGCGTCAGTCGAGCAAAGTCGAGACAAGTCAAGCTGAGAGATGTTGCACAGTTAATTAAACGGTACGCGACGCAGACAACGCTTTTCCAAGTGTCGCACGTCACGCAGCAGAGTGGCGCAGTGGAAGCGTGCTGGGCCCATAACCCAGAGGTCCGTGGATCGAAACCACGCTCTGCTAAAATTATTCTTTTTCTTGGGTGCTTCGAGCTCGATCATTAAGCCTGGGGTGCGCTGACTCAGCGTCAACAGCAAACCCTGTAAGTTCTGAAACGACGACGACGTCGTGTGGAGAATACGAGAAACACTTCCTAAGACGCAGAGTTTCTTACGATTCTGCAGCAACTACATTTCTCGATCACAACGTTAATGTCTTTTCGGGCCACACGTGCAACTTTCGCGATATAAAAATCGCACCTCCCCGGCGGGGAATCGAACCCCGGTATCCCGCGTGACAGGCGGGGATACTAACCACTATACTACCGAGGAATACGCAATCGGTACGCACAACGCACGCACACTTATGGTTCTCAAGTAGGTGATTCATCTCAAATCTAGCGTCCCGATGCTTTCAGAGTCAGCTGCTACGAAATAAAAGTATGCCCCAGGTGAGGCTCGAACTCACAACCCCAGCATTGCTCACGGCTACTGCCTTATAAGTACCGTGCGCTAACCAATTGCGCCACTGAGGCTACAGCAGGGTGCTTTCAGTTAGCGGTATTTGCTTTGCTGCCAACCTGTTGTGGCTACAGACCCATCATACGACCGTCACCTGCGGCCATACTGCGACTTTAGCACCTGGCTACGGATGCTTCATACGATTCTTGCTTCATATGCTACACTTACAAGCATATCAACCGCTTGTCATCACCGAAAAATTGCAGAAAAACGCGCGCCTTGCCTTCTGCTACCTGTCCAACAGCGAGGGCAGATGTGTGGCAAGCTCTAAGCTATGCAGGCGCACCGTGGCCGAGCAGCTGGAGGAGAGATGCCTTCCTTGGCAGCTCCCTGCAGAGTGCGGAAGACCAGAGTGGCCGCGCCGCCGTTGTCAGTGGACGACACGCAGTTGCCGAGCCACGGAGAACACGTTGCTCTGCGATGTGTACCCGCCTCATATGACGAAAGGCGACCAGTGGCCCTGTGGCGCAACGGATAACGCGTCTGACTACGGATCAGAAGATTCCAGGTTCGAATCCTGGCAGGGTCGGCATTTTGTTAGTTGCGGGCGCGTAGCTAGGCAGTGCATTCGAATGTTTCCACCTGCGTGGAGTGCAATGTCAATCCTGAGCATCTCGCAGCTGCATCTCGAGACGATCGTGGTAAATATCGCTTCGTGCAAGCGTCAGCGTAGCGTCAGTCGAGCAAAGTCGAGACAAGTCAAGCTGAGAGATGTTGCACAGTTAATTAAACGGTACGCGACGCAGACAACGCTTTTCCAAGTGTCGCACGTCACGCAGCAGAGTGGCGCAGTGGAAGCGTGCTGGGCCCATAACCCAGAGGTCCGTGGATCGAAACCACGCTCTGCTAAAATTATTCTTTTTCTTGGGTGCTTCGAGCTCGATCATTAAGCCTGGGGTGCGCTGACTCAGCGTCAACAGCAAACCCTGTAAGTTCTGAAACGACGACGACGTCGTGTGGAGAATACGAGAAACACTTCCTAAGACGCAGAGTTTCTTACGATTCTGCAGCAACTACATTTCTCGATCACAACGTTAATGTCTTTTCGGGCCACACGTGCAACTTTCGCGATATAAAAATCGCACCTCCCCGGCGGGGAATCGAACCCCGGTATCCCGCGTGACAGGCGGGGATACTAACCACTATACTACCGAGGAATACGCAATCGGTACGCACAACGCACGCACACTTATGGTTCTCAAGTAGGTGATTCATCTCAAATCTAGCGTCCCGATGCTTTCAGAGTCAGCTGCTACGAAATAAAAGTATGCCCCAGGTGAGGCTCGAACTCACAACCCCGGCATTGCTCACGGCTACTGCCTTATAAGTACCGTGCGCTAACCAATTGCGCCACTGAGGCTACAGCAGGGTGCTTTCAGTTAGCGGTATTTGCTTTGCTGCCAACCTGTTGTGGCTACAGACCCATCATACGACCGTCACCTGCGGCCATACTGCGACTTTAGCACCTGGCTACGGATGCTTCATACGATTCTTGCTTCATATGCTACACTTACAAGCATATCAACCGCTTGTCATCACCGAAAAATTGCAGAAAAACGCGCGCCTTGCCTTCTGCTACCTGTCCAACAGCGAGGGCAGATGTGTGGCAAGCTCTAAGCTATGCAGGCGCACCGTGGCCGAGCAGCTGGAGGAGAGATGCCTTCCTTGGCAGCTCCCTGCAGAGTGCGGAAGACCAGAGTGGCCGCGCCGCCGTTGTCAGTGGACGACACGCAGTTGCCGAGCCACGGAGAACACGTTGCTCTGCGATGTGTACCCGCCTCATATGACGAAAGGCGACCAGTGGCCCTGTGGCGCAACGGATAACGCGTCTGACTACGGATCAGAAGATTCCAGGTTCGAATCCTGGCAGGGTCGGCATTTTGTTAGTTGCGGGCGCGTAGCTAGGCAGTGCATTCGAATGTTTCCACCTGCGTGGAGTGCAATGTCAATCCTGAGCATCTCGCAGCTGCATCTCGAGACGATCGTGATAAATATCGCTTCGTGCAAGCGTCAGCGTAGCGTCAGTCGAGCAAAGTCGAGACAAGTCAAGCTGAGAGATGTTGCACAGTTAATTAAACGGTACGCGACGCAGACAACGCTTTTCCAAGTGTCGCACGTCACGCAGCAGAGTGGCGCAGTGGAAGCGTGCTGGGCCCATAACCCAGAGGTCCGTGGATCGAAACCACGCTCTGCTAAAATTATTCTTTTTCTTGGGTACTTCGAGCTCGATCATTAAGCCTGGGGTGCGCTGACTCAGCGTCAACAGCAAACCCTGTAAGTTCTGAAACGACGACGACGTCGTGTGGAGAATACGAGAAACACTTCCTAAGACGCAGAGTTTCTTACGATTCTGCAGCAACTACATTTCTCGATCACAACGTTAATGTCTTTTCGGGCCACACGTGCAACTTTCGCGATATAAAAATCGCACCTCCCCGGCGGGGAATCGAACCCCGGTCTCCCGCGTGACAGGCGGGGATACTAACCACTATACTACCGAGGAATACGCAATCGGTACGCACAACGCACGCACACTTATGCTTCTCAAGTAGGTGATTCATCTCAAATCTAGCGTCCCGATGCTTTCAGAGTCAGCTGCTACGAAATAAAAGTATGCCCCAGGTGAGGCTCGAACTCACAACCCCGGCATTGCTCACGGCTACTGCCTTATAAGTACCGTGCGCTAACCAATTGCGCCACTGGGGCTACAGCAGGGTGCTTTCAGTTAGCGGTATTTGCTTTGCTGCCAACCTGTTGTGGCTACAGACCCATCATACGACCGTCACCTGCGGCCATACTGCGACTTTAGCACCTGGCTACGGATGCTTCATACGATTCTTGCTTCATATGCTACACTTACAAGCATATCAACCGCTTGTCATCACCGAAAAATTGCAGAAAAACGCGCGCCTTGCCTTCTGCTACCTGTCCAACAGCGAGGGCAGATGTGTGGCAAGCTCTAAGCTATGCAGGCGCACCGTGGCCGAGCAGCTGGAGGAGAGATGCCTTCCTTGGCAGCTCCCTGCAGAGTGCGGAAGACCAGAGTGGCCGCGCCGCCGTTGTCAGTGGACGACACGCAGTTGCCGAGCCACGGAGAACACGTTGCTCTGCGATGTGTACCCGCCTCATATGACGAAAGGCGACCAGTGGCCCTGTGGCGCAACGGATAACGCGTCTGACTACGGATCAGAAGATTCCAGGTTCGAATCCTGGCAGGGTCGGCATTTTGTTAGTTGCGGGCGCGTAGCTAGGCAGTGCATTCGAATGTTTCCACCTGCGTGGAGTGCAATGTCAATCCTGAGCATCTCGCAGCTGCATCTCGAGACGATCGTGGTAAATATCGCTTCGTGCAAGCGTCAGCGTAGCGTCAGTCGAGCAAAGTCGAGACAAGTCAAGCTGAGAGATGTTGCACAGTTAATTAAACGGTACGCGACGCAGACAACGCTTTTCCAAGTGTCGCACGTCACGCAGCAGATTGGCGCAGTGGAAGCGTGCTGGGCCCATAACCCAGAGGTCCGTGGATCGAAACCACGCTCTGCTAAAATTATTCTTTTTCTTGGGTGCTTCGAGCTCGATCATTAAGCCTGGGGTGCGCTGACTCAGCGTCAACAGCAAACCCTGTAAGTTCTGAAACGACGACGACGTCGTGTGGAGAATACGAGAAACACTTCCTAAGACGCAGAGTTTCTTACGATTCTGCAGCAACTACATTTCTCGATCACAACGTTAATGTCTTTTCGGGCCACACGTGCAACTTTCGCGATATAAAAATCGCACCTCCCCGGCGGGGAATCGAACACCGGTCTCCCGCGTGACAGGCGGGGATACTAACCACTATACTACCGAGGAATACGCAATCGGTACGCACAACGCACGCACACTTATGCTTCTCAAGTAGGTGATTCATCTCAAATCTAGCGTCCCGATGCTTTCAGAGTCAGCTGCTACGAAATAAAAGTATGCCCCAGGTGAGGCTCGAACTCACAACCCCGGCATTGCTCACGGCTACTGCCTTATAAGTACCGTGCGCTAACCAATTGCGCCACTGGGGCTACAGCAGGGTGCTTTCAGTTAGCGGTATTTGCTTTGCTGCCAACCTGTTGTGGCTACCGACCCATCATACGACCGTCACCTGCGGCCATACTGCGACTTTAGCACCTGGCTACGGATGCTTCATACGATTCTTGCTTCATATGCTACACTTACAAGCATATCAACCGCTTGTCATCACCGAAAAATTGCAGAAAAACGCGCGCCTTGCCTTCTGCTACCTGTCCAACAGCGAGGGCAGATGTGTGGCAAGCTCTAAGCTATGCAGGCGCACCGTGGCCGAGCAGCTGGAGGAGAGATGCCTTCCTTGGCAGCTCCCTGCAGAGTGCGGAAGACCAGAGTGGCCGCGCCGCCGTTGTCAGTGGACGACACGCAGTTGCCGAGCCACGGAGAACACGTTGCTCTGCGATGTGTACCCGCCTCATATGACGAAAGGCAACCAGTGGCCCTGTGGCGCAACGGATAACGCGTCTGACTACGGATCAGAAGATTCCAGGTTCGAATCCTGGCAGGGTCGGCATTTTGTTAGTTGCGGGCGCGTAGCTAGGCAGTGCATTCGAATGTTTCCACCTGCGTGGAGTGCAATGTCAATCCTGAGCATCTCGCAGCTGCATCTCGAGACGATCGTGGTAAATATCGCTTCGTGCAAGCGTCAGCGTAGCGTCAGTCGAGCAAAGTCGAGACAAGTCAAGCTGAGAGATGTTGCACAGTTAATTAAACGGTACGCGACGCAGGCAACGCTTTTCCAAGTGTCGCACGTCACGCAGCAGAGTGGCGCAGTGGAAGCGTGCTGGGCCCATAACCCAGAGGTCCGTGGATCGAAACCACGCTCTGCTAAAATTATTCTTTTTCTTGGGTGCTTCGAGCTCGATCATTAAGCCTGGGGTGCGCTGACTCAGCGTCAACAGCAAACCCTGTAAGTTCTGAAACGACGACGACGTCGTGTGGAGAATACGAGAAACACTTCCTAAGACGCAGAGTTTCTTACGATTCTGCAGCAACTACATTTCTCGATCACAACGTTAATGTCTTTTCGGGCCACACGTGCAACTTTCGCGATATAAAAATCGCACCTCCCCGGCGGGGAATCGAACCCCGGTCTCCCGCGTGACAGGCGGGGATACTAACCACTATACTACCGAGGAATACGCAATCGGTACGCACAACGCACGCACACTTATGCTTCTCAAGTAGGTGATTCATCTCAAATCTAGCGTCCCGATGCTTTCAGAGTCAGCTGCTACGAAATAAAAGTATGCCCCAGGTGAGGCTCGAACTCACAACCCCGGCATTGCTCACGGCTACTGCCTTATAAGTACCGTGCGCTAACCAATTGCGCCACTGGGGCTACAGCAGGGTGCTTTCAGTTAGCGGTATTTGCTTTGCTGCCAACCTGTTGTGGCTACCGACCCATCATACGACCGTCACCTGCGGCCATACTGCGACTTTAGCACCTGGCTACGGATGCTTCATACGATTCTTGCTTCATATGCTACACTTACAAGCATATCAACCGCTTGTCATCACCGAAAAATTGCAGAAAAACGCGCGCCTTGCCTTCTGCTACCTGTCCAACAGCGAGGGCAGATGTGTGGCAAGCTCTAAGCTATGCAGGCGCACCGTGGCCGAGCAGCTGGAGGAGAGATGCCTTCCTTGGCAGCTCCCTGCAGAGTGCGGAAGACCAGAGTGGCCGCGCCGCCGTTGTCAGTGGACGACACGCAGTTGCCGAGCCACGGAGAACACGTTGCTCTGCGATGTGTACCCGCCTCATATGACGAAAGGCGACCAGTGGCCCTGTGGCGCAACGGATAACGCGTCTGACTACGGATCAGAAGATTCCAGGTTCGAATCCTGGCAGGGTCGGCATTTTGTTAGTTGCGGGCGCGTAGCTAGGCAGTGCATTCGAATGTTTCCACCTGCGTGGAGTGCAATGTCAATCCTGAGCATCTCGCAGCTGCATCTCGAGACGATCGTGGTAAATATCGCTTCGTGCAAGCGTCAGCGTAGCGTCAGTCGAGCAAAGTCGAGACAAGTCAAGCTGAGAGATGTTGCACAGTTAATTAAACGGTACGCGACGCAGACAACGCTTTTCCAAGTGTCGCACGTCACGCAGCAGAGTGGCGCAGTGGAAGCGTGCTGGGCCCATAACCCAGAGGTCCGTGGATCGAAACCACGCTCTGCTAAAATTATTATTTTTCTTGGGTGCTTCGAGCTCGATCATTAAGCCTGGGGTGCGCTGACTCAGCGTCAACAGCAAACCCTGTAAGTTCTGAAACGACGACGACGTCGTGTGGAGAATACGAGAAACACTTCCTAAGACGCAGAGTTTCTTACGATTCTGCAGCAACTACATTTCTCGATCACAACGTTAATGTCTTTTCGGACCACACGTGCAACTTTCGCGATATAAAAATCGCACCTCCCCGGCGGGGAATCGAACCCCGGTCTCCCGCGTGACAGGCGGGGATACTAACCACTATACTACCGAGGAATACGCAATCGGTACGCACAACGCACGCACACTTATGGTTCTCAAGTAGGTGATTCATCTCAAATCTAGCGTCCCGATGCTTTCAGAGTTAGCTGCTACGAAATAAAAGTATGCCCCAGGTGAGGCTCGAACTCACAACCCCGGCATTGCTCACGGCTACTGCCTTATAAGTACCGTGCGCTAACCAATTGCGCCACTGGGGCTACAGCAGGGTGCTTTCAGTTAGCGGTATTTGCTTTGCTGCCAACCTGTTGTGGCTACAGACCCATCATACGACCGTCACCTGCGGCCATACTGCGACTTTAGCACCTGGCTACGGATGCTTCATACGATTCTTGCTTCATATGCTACACTTACAAGCATATCAACCGCTTGTCATCACCGAAAAATTGCAGAAAAACGCGCGCCTTGCCTTCTGCTACCTGTCCAACAGCGAGGGCAGATGTGTGGCAAGCTCTAAGCTATGCAGGCGCACCGTGGCCGAGCAGCTGGAGGAGAGATGCCTTCCTTGGCAGCTCCCTGCAGAGTGCGGAAGACCAGAGTGGCCGCGCCGCCGTTGTCAGTGGACGACACGCAGTTGCCGAGCCACGGAGAACACGTTGCTCTGCGATGTGTACCCGCCTCATATGACGAAAGGCGACCAGTGGCCCTGTGGCGCAACGGATAACGCGTCTGACTACGGATCAGAAGATTCCAGGTTCGAATCCTGGCAGGGTCGGCATTTTGTTAGTTGCGGGCGCGTAGCTAGGCAGTGCATTCGAATGTTTCCACCTGCGTGGAGTGCAATGTCAATCCTGAGCATCTCGCAGCTGCATCTCGAGACGATCGTGGTAAATATCGCTTCGTGCAAGCGTCAGCGTAGCGTCAGTCGAGCAAAGTCGAGACAAGTCAAGCTGAGAGATGTTGCACAGTTAATTAAACGGTACGCGACGCAGACAACGCTTTTCCAAGTGTCGCACGTCACGCAGCAGAGTGGCGCAGTGGAAGCGTGCTGGGCCCATAACCCAGAGGTCCGTGGATCGAAACCACGCTCTGCTAAAATTATTCTTTTTCTTGGGTGCTTCGAGCTCGATCATTAAGCCTGGGGTGCGCTGACTCAGCGTCAACAGCAAACCCTGTAAGTTCTGAAACGACGACGACGTCGTGTGGAGAATACGAGAAACACTTCCTAAGACGCAGAGTTTCTTACGATTCTGCAGCAACTACATTTCTCGATCACAACGTTAATGTCTTTTCGGACCACACGTGCAACTTTCGCGATATAAAAATCGCACCTCCCCGGCGGGGAATCGAACCCCGGTCTCCCGCGTGACAGGCGGGGATACTAACCACTATACTACCGAGGAATACGCAATCGGTACGCACAACGCACGCACACTTATGGTTCTCAAGTAGGTGATTCATCTCAAATCTAGCGTCCCGATGCTTTCAGAGTCAGCTGCTACGAAATAAAAGTATGCCCCAGGTGAGGCTCGAACTCACAACCCCGGCATTGCTCACGGCTACTGCCTTATAAGTACCGTGCGCTAACCAATTGCGCCACTGGGGCTACAGCAGGGTGCTTTCAGTTAGCGGTATTTGCTTTGCTGCCAACCTGTTGTGGCTACAGACCCATCATACGACCGTCACCTGCGGCCATACTGCGACTTTAGCACCTGGCTACGGATGCTTCATACGATTCTTGCTTCATATGCTACACTTACAAGCATATCAACCGCTTGTCATCACCGAAAAATTGCAGAAAAACGCGCGCCTTGCCTTCTGCTACCTGTCCAACAGCGAGGGCAGATGTGTGGCAAGCTCTAAGCTATGCAGGCGCACCGTGGCCGAGCAGCTGGAGGAGAGATGCCTTCCTTGGCAGCTCCCTGCAGAGTGCGGAAGACCAGAGTGGCCGCGCCGCCGTTGTCAGTGGACGACACGCAGTTGCCGAGCCACGGAGAACACGTTGCTCTGCGATGTGTACCCGCCTCATATGACGAAAGGCGACCAGTGGCCCTGTGGCGCAACGGATAACGCGTCTGACTACGGATCAGAAGATTCCAGGTTCGAATCCTGGCAGGGTCGGCATTTTGTTAGTTGCGGGCGCGTAGCTAGGCAGTGCATTCGAATGTTTCCACCTGCGTGGAGTGCAATGTCAATCCTGAGCATCTCGCAGCTGCATCTCGAGACGATCGTGGTAAATATCGCTTCGTGCAAGCGTCAGCGTAGCGTCAGTCGAGCAAAGTCGAGACAAGTCAAGCTGAGAGATGTTGCACAGTTAATTAAACGGTACGCGACGCAGACAACGCTTTTCCAAGTGTAGCACGTCACGCAGCAGAGTGGCGCAGTGGAAGCGTGCTGGGCCCATAACCCAGAGGTCCGTGGATCGAAACCACGCTCTGCTAAAATTATTCTTTTTCTTGGGTGCTTCGAGCTCGATCATTAAGCCTGGGGTGCGCTGACTCAGCGTCAACAGCAAACCCTGTAAGTTCTGAAACGACGACGACGTCGTGTGGAGAATACGAGAAACACTTCCTAAGACGCAGAGTTTCTTACGATTCTGCAGCAACTACATTTCTCGATCACAACGTTAATGTCTTTTCGGGCCACACGTGCAACTTTCGCGATATAAAAATCGCACCTCCCCGGCGGGGAATCGAACACCGGTCTCCCGCGTGACAGGCGGGGATACTAACCACTATACTACCGAGGAATACGCAATCGGTACGCACAACGCACGCACACTTATGGTTCTCAAGTAGGTGATTCATCTCAAATCTAGCGTCCCGATGCTTTCAGAGTCAGCTGCTACGAAATAAAAGTATGCCCCAGGTGAGGCTCGAACTCACAACCCCGGCATTGCTCACGGCTACTGCCTTATAAGTACCGTGCGCTAACCAATTGCGCCACTGGGGCTACAGCAGGGTGCTTTCAGTTAGCGGTATTTGCTTTGCTGCCAACCTGTTGTGGCTACAGACCCATCATACGACCGTCACCTGCGGCCATACTGCGACTTTAGCACCTGGCTACGGATGCTTCATACGATTCTTGCTTCATATGCTACACTTACAAGCATATCAACCGCTTGTCATCACCGAAAAATTGCAGAAAAACGCGCGCCTTGCCTTCTGCTACCTGTCCAACAGCGAGGGCAGATGTGTGGCAAGCTCTAAGCTATGCAGGCGCACCGTGGCCGAGCAGCTGGAGGAGAGATGCCTTCCTTGGCAGCTCCCTGCAGAGTGCGGAAGACCAGAGTGGCCGCGCCGCCGTTGTCAGTGGACGACACGCAGTTGCCGAGCCACGGAGAACACGTTGCTCTGCGATGTGTACCCGCCTCATATGACGAAAGGCGACCAGTGGCCCTGTGGCGCAACGGATAACGCGTCTGACTACGGATCAGAAGATTCCAGGTTCGAATCCTGGCAGGGTCGGCATTTTGTTAGTTGCGGGCGCGTAGCTAGGCAGTGCATTCGAATGTTTCCACCTGCGTGGAGTGCAATGTCAATCCTGAGCATCTCGCAGCTGCATCTCGAGACGATCGTGGTAAATATCGCTTCGTGCAAGCGTCAGCGTAGCGTCAGTCGAGCAAAGTCGAGACAAGTCAAGCTGAGAGATGTTGCACAGTTAATTAAACGGTACGCGACGCAGGCAACGCTTTTCCAAGTGTCGCACGTCACGCAGCAGAGTGGCGCAGTGGAAGCGTGCTGGGCCCATAACCCAGAGGTCCGTGGATCGAAACCACGCTCTGCTAAAATTATTCTTTTTCTTGGGTGCTTCGAGCTCGATCATTAAGCCTGGGGTGCGCTGACTCAGCGTCAACAGCAAACCCTGTAAGTTCTGAAACGACGACGACGTCGTGTGGAGAATACGAGAAACACTTCCTAAGACGCAGAGTTTCTTACGATTCTGCAGCAACTACATTTCTCGATCACAACGTTAATGTCTTTTCGGGCCACACGTGCAACTTTCGCGATATAAAAATCGCACCTCCCCGGCGGGGAATCGAACCCCGGTCTCCCGCGTGACAGGCGGGGATACTAACCACTATACTACCGAGAAATACGCAATCGGTACGCACAACGCACGCACACTTATGCTTCTCAAGTAGGTGATTCATCTCAAATCTAG
This sequence comes from Schistocerca cancellata, assembly GCF_023864275.1. Taxonomy (NCBI): domain Eukaryota; kingdom Metazoa; phylum Arthropoda; class Insecta; order Orthoptera; family Acrididae; genus Schistocerca; species Schistocerca cancellata. The sequence continues at coordinate 155,074,390 of NC_064634.1, forward strand.
CGTCCCGATGCTTTCAGAGTCAGCTGCTACGAAATAAAAGTATGCCCCAGGTGAGGCTCGAACTCACAACCCCGGCATTGCTCACGGCTACTGCCTTATAAGTACCGTGCGCTAACCAATTGCGCCACTGGGGCTACAGCAGGGTGCTTTCAGTTAGCGGTATTTGCTTTGCTGCCAACCTGTTGTGGCTACCGACCCATCATACGACCGTCACCTGCGGCCATACTGCGACTTTAGCACCTGGCTACGGATGCTTCATACGATTCTTGCTTCATATGCTACACTTACAAGCATATCAACCGCTTGTCATCACCGAAAAATTGCAGAAAAACGCGCGCCTTGCCTTCTGCTACCTGTCCAACAGCGAGGGCAGATGTGTGGCAAGCTCTAAGCTATGCAGGCGCACCGTGGCCGAGCAGCTGGAGGAGAGATGCCTTCCTTGGCAGCTCCCTGCAGAGTGCGGAAGACCAGAGTGGCCGCGCCGCCGTTGTCAGTGGACGACACGCAGTTGCCGAGCCACGGAGAACACGTTGCTCTGCGATGTGTACCCGCCTCATATGACGAAAGGCGACCAGTGGCCCTGTGGCGCAACGGATAACGCGTCTGACTACGGATCAGAAGATTCCAGGTTCGAATCCTGGCAGGGTCGGCATTTTGTTAGTTGCGGGCGCGTAGCTAGGCAGTGCATTCGAATGTTTCCACCTGCGTGGAGTGCAATGTCAATCCTGAGCATCTCGCAGCTGCATCTCGAGACGATCGTGGTAAATATCGCTTCGTGCAAGCGTCAGCGTAGCGTCAGTCGAGCAAAGTCGAGACAAGTCAAGCTGAGAGATGTTGCACAGTTAATTAAACGGTACGCGACGCAGGCAACGCTTTTCCAAGTGTCGCACGTCACGCAGCAGAGTGGCGCAGTGGAAGCGTGCTGGGCCCATAACCCAGAGGTCCGTGGATCGAAACCACGCTCTGCTAAAATTATTCTTTTTCTTGGGTGCTTCGAGCTCGATCATTAAGCCTGGGGTGCGCTGACTCAGCGTCAACAGCAAACCCTGTAAGTTCTGAAACGACGACGACGTCGTGTGGAGAATACGAGAAACACTTCCTAAGACGCAGAGTTTCTTACGATTCTGCAGCAACTACATTTCTCGATCACAACGTTAATGTCTTTTCGGGCCACACGTGCAACTTTCGCGATATAAAAATCGCACCTCCCCGGCGGGGAATCGAACCCCGGTCTCCCGCGTGACAGGCGGGGATACTAACCACTATACTACCGAGAAATACGCAATCGGTACGCACAACGCACGCACACTTATGCTTCTCAAGTAGGTGATTCATCTCAAATCTAGCGTCCCGATGCTTTCAGAGTCAGCTGCTACGAAATAAAAGTATGCCCCAGGTGAGGCTCGAACTCACAACCCCGGCATTGCTCACGGCTACTGCCTTATAAGTACCGTGCGCTAACCAATTGCGCCACTGGGGCTACAGCAGGGTGCTTTCAGTTAGCGGTATTTGCTTTGCTGCCAACCTGTTGTGGCTACCGACCCATCATACGACCGTCACCTGCGGCCATACTGCGACTTTAGCACCTGGCTACGGATGCTTCATACGATTCTTGCTTCATATGCTACACTTACAAGCATATCAACCGCTTGTCATCACCGAAAAATTGCAGAAAAACGCGCGCCTTGCCTTCTGCTACCTGTCCAACAGCGAGGGCAGATGTGTGGCAAGCTCTAAGCTATGCAGGCGCACCGTGGCCGAGCAGCTGGAGGAGAGATGCCTTCCTTGGCAGCTCCCTGCAGAGTGCGGAAGACCAGAGTGGCCGCGCCGCCGTTGTCAGTGGACGACACGCAGTTGCCGAGCCACGGAGAACACGTTGCTCTGCGATGTGTACCCGCCTCATATGACGAAAGGCGACCAGTGGCCCTGTGGCGCAACGGATAACGCGTCTGACTACGGATCAGAAGATTCCAGGTTCGAATCCTGGCAGGGTCGGCATTTTGTTAGTTGCGGGCGCGTAGCTAGGCAGTGCATTCGAATGTTTCCACCTGCGTGGAGTGCAATGTCAATCCTGAGCATCTCGCAGCTGCATCTCGAGACGATCGTGGTAAATATCGCTTCGTGCAAGCGTCAGCGTAGCGTCAGTCGAGCAAAGTCGAGACAAGTCAAGCTGAGAGATGTTGCACAGTTAATTAAACGGTACGCGACGCAGGCAACGCTTTTCCAAGTGTCGCACGTCACGCAGCAGAGTGGCGCAGTGGAAGCGTGCTGGGCCCATAACCCAGAGGTCCGTGGATCGAAACCACGCTCTGCTAAAATTATTCTTTTTCTTGGGTGCTTCGAGCTCGATCATTAAGCCTGGGGTGCGCTGACTCAGCGTCAACAGCAAACCCTGTAAGTTCTGAAACGACGACGACGTCGTGTGGAGAATACGAGAAACACTTCCTAAGACGCAGAGTTTCTTACGATTCTGCAGCAACTACATTTCTCGATCACAACGTTAATGTCTTTTCGGGCCACACGTGCAACTTTCGCGATATAAAAATCGCACCTCCCCGGCGGGGAATCGAACCCCGGTCTCCCGCGTGACAGGCGGGGATACTAACCACTATACTACCGAGAAATACGCAATCGGTACGCACAACGCACGCACACTTATGCTTCTCAAGTAGGTGATTCATCTCAAATCTAGCGTCCCGATGCTTTCAGAGTCAGCTGCTACGAAATAAAAGTATGCCCCAGGTGAGGCTCGAACTCACAACCCCGGCATTGCTCACGGCTACTGCCTTATAAGTACCGTGCGCTAACCAATTGCGCCACTGGGGCTACAGCAGGGTGCTTTCAGTTAGCGGTATTTGCTTTGCTGCCAACCTGTTGTGGCTACCGACCCATCATACGACCGTCACCTGCGGCCATACTGCGACTTTAGCACCTGGCTACGGATGCTTCATACGATTCTTGCTTCATATGCTACACTTACAAGCATATCAACCGCTTGTCATCACCGAAAAATTGCAGAAAAACGCGCGCCTTGCCTTCTGCTACCTGTCCAACAGCGAGGGCAGATGTGTGGCAAGCTCTAAGCTATGCAGGCGCACCGTGGCCGAGCAGCTGGAGGAGAGATGCCTTCCTTGGCAGCTCCCTGCAGAGTGCGGAAGACCAGAGTGGCCGCGCCGCCGTTGTCAGTGGACGACACGCAGTTGCCGAGCCACGGAGAACACGTTGCTCTGCGATGTGTACCCGCCTCATATGACGAAAGGCGACCAGTGGCCCTGTGGCGCAACGGATAACGCGTCTGACTACGGATCAGAAGATTCCAGGTTCGAATCCTGGCAGGGTCGGCATTTTGTTAGTTGCGGGCGCGTAGCTAGGCAGTGCATTCGAATGTTTCCACCTGCGTGGAGTGCAATGTCAATCCTGAGCATCTCGCAGCTGCATCTCGAGACGATCGTGGTAAATATCGCTTCGTGCAAGCGTCAGCGTAGCGTCAGTCGAGCAAAGTCGAGACAAGTCAAGCTGAGAGATGTTGCACAGTTAATTAAACGGTACGCGACGCAGACAACGCTTTTCCAAGTGTAGCACGTCACGCAGCAGAGTGGCGCAGTGGAAGCGTGCTGGGCCCATAACCCAGAGGTCCGTGGATCGAAACCACGCTCTGCTAAAATTATTCTTTTTCTTGGGTGCTTCGAGCTCGATCATTAAGCCTGGGGTGCGCTGACTCAGCGTCAACAGCAAACCCTGTAAGTTCTGAAACGACGACGACGTCGTGTGGAGAATACGAGAAACACTTCCTAAGACGCAGAGTTTCTTACGATTCTGCAGCAACTACATTTCTCGATCACAACGTTAATGTCTTTTCGGGCCACACGTGCAACTTTCGCGATATAAAAATCGCACCTCCCCGGCGGGGAATCGAACACCGGTCTCCCGCGTGACAGGCGGGGATACTAACCACTATACTACCGAGAAATACGCAATCGGTACGCACAACGCACGCACACTTATGCTTCTCAAGTAGGTGATTCATCTCAAATCTAGCGTCCCGATGCTTTCAGAGTCAGCTGCTACGAAATAAAAGTATGCCCCAGGTGAGGCTCGAACTCACAACCCCGGCATTGCTCACGGCTACTGCCTTATAAGTACCGTGCGCTAACCAATTGCGCCACTGGGGCTACAGCAGGGTGCTTTCAGTTAGCGGTATTTGCTTTGCTGCCAACCTGTTGTGGCTACCGACCCATCATACGACCGTCACCTGCGGCCATACTGCGACTTTAGCACCTGGCTACGGATGCTTCATACGATTCTTGCTTCATATGCTACACTTACAAGCATATCAACCGCTTGTCATCACCGAAAAATTGCAGAAAAACGCGCGCCTTGCCTTCTGCTACCTGTCCAACAGCGAGGGCAGATGTGTGGCAAGCTCTAAGCTATGCAGGCGCACCGTGGCCGAGCAGCTGGAGGAGAGATGCCTTCCTTGGCAGCTCCCTGCAGAGTGCGGAAGACCAGAGTGGCCGCGCCGCCGTTGTCAGTGGACGACACGCAGTTGCCGAGCCACGGAGAACACGTTGCTCTGCGATGTGTACCCGCCTCATATGACGAAAGGCGACCAGTGGCCCTGTGGCGCAACGGATAACGCGTCTGACTACGGATCAGAAGATTCCAGGTTCGAATCCTGGCAGGGTCGGCATTTTGTTAGTTGCGGGCGCGTAGCTAGGCAGTGCATTCGAATGTTTCCACCTGCGTGGAGTGCAATGTCAATCCTGAGCATCTCGCAGCTGCATCTCGAGACGATCGTGGTAAATATCGCTTCGTGCAAGCGTCAGCGTAGCGTCAGTCGAGCAAAGTCGAGACAAGTCAAGCTGAGAGATGTTGCACAGTTAATTAAACGGTACGCGACGCAGGCAACGCTTTTCCAAGTGTCGCACGTCACGCAGCAGAGTGGCGCAGTGGAAGCGTGCTGGGCCCATAACCCAGAGGTCCGTGGATCGAAACCACGCTCTGCTAAAATTATTCTTTTTCTTGGGTGCTTCGAGCTCGATCATTAAGCCTGGGGTGCGCTGACTCAGCGTCAACAGCAAACCCTGTAAGTTCTGAAACGACGACGACGTCGTGTGGAGAATACGAGAAACACTTCCTAAGACGCAGAGTTTCTTACGATTCTGCAGCAACTACATTTCTCGATCACAACGTTAATGTCTTTTCGGGCCACACGTGCAACTTTCGCGATATAAAAATCGCACCTCCCCGGCGGGGAATCGAACCCCGGTCTCCCGCGTGACAGGCGGGGATACTAACCACTATACTACCGAGGAATACGCAATCGGTACGCACAACGCACGCACACTTATGCTTCTCAAGTAGGTGATTCATCTCAAATCTAGCGTCCCGATGCTTTCAGAGTCAGCTGCTACGAAATAAAAGTATGCCCCAGGTGAGGCTCGAACTCACAACCCCGGCATTGCTCACGGCTACTGCCTTATAAGTACCGTGCGCTAACCAATTGCGCCACTGGGGCTACAGCAGGGTGCTTTCAGTTAGCGGTATTTGCTTTGCTGCCAACCTGTTGTGGCTACCGACCCATCATACGACCGTCACCTGCGGCCATACTGCGACTTTAGCACCTGGCTACGGATGCTTCATACGATTCTTGCTTCATATGCTACACTTACAAGCATATCAACCGCTTGTCATCACCGAAAAATTGCAGAAAAACGCGCGCCTTGCCTTCTGCTACCTGTCCAACAGCGAGGGCAGATGTGTGGCAAGCTCTAAGCTATGCAGGCGCACCGTGGCCGAGCAGCTGGAGGAGAGATGCCTTCCTTGGCAGCTCCCTGCAGAGTGCGGAAGACCAGAGTGGCCGCGCCGCCGTTGTCAGTGGACGACACGCAGTTGCCGAGCCACGGAGAACACGTTGCTCTGCGATGTGTACCCGCCTCATATGACGAAAGGCGACCAGTGGCCCTGTGGCGCAACGGATAACGCGTCTGACTACGGATCAGAAGATTCCAGGTTCGAATCCTGGCAGGGTCGGCATTTTGTTAGTTGCGGGCGCGTAGCTAGGCAGTGCATTCGAATGTTTCCACCTGCGTGGAGTGCAATGTCAATCCTGAGCATCTCGCAGCTGCATCTCGAGACGATCGTGGTAAATATCGCTTCGTGCAAGCGTCAGCGTAGCGTCAGTCGAGCAAAGTCGAGACAAGTCAAGCTGAGAGATGTTGCACAGTTAATTAAACGGTACGCGACGCAGACAACGCTTTTCCAAGTGTAGCACGTCACGCAGCAGAGTGGCGCAGTGGAAGCGTGCTGGGCCCATAACCCAGAGGTCCGTGGATCGAAACCACGCTCTGCTAAAATTATTCTTTTTCTGGGGTGCTTCGAGCTCGATCATTAAGCCTGGGGTGCGCTGACTCAGCGTCAACAGCAAACCCTGTAAGTTCTGAAACGACGACGACGTCGTGTGGAGAATACGAGAAACACTTCCTAAGACGCAGAGTTTCTTACGATTCTGCAGCAACTACATTTCTCGATCACAACGTTAATGTCTTTTCGGGCCACACGTGCAACTTTCGCGATATAAAAATCGCACCTCCCCGGCGGGGAATCGAACCCCGGTCTCCCGCGTGACAGGCGGGGATACTAACCACTATACTACCGAGGAATACGCAATCGGTACGCACAACGCACGCACACTTATGCTTCTCAAGTAGGTGATTCATCTCAAATCTAGCGTCCCGATGCTTTCAGAGTCAGCTGCTACGAAATAAAAGTATGCCCCAGGTGAGGCTCGAACTCACAACCCCGGCATTGCTCACGGCTACTGCCTTATAAGTACCGTGCGCTAACCAATTGCGCCACTGGGGCTACAGCAGGGTGCTTTCAGTTAGCGGTATTTGCTTTGCTGCCAACCTGTTGTGGCTACCGACCCATCATACGACCGTCACCTGCGGCCATACTGCGACTTTAGCACCTGGCTACGGATGCTTCATACGATTCTTGCTTCATATGCTACACTTACAAGCATATCAACCGCTTGTCATCACCGAAAAATTGCAGAAAAACGCGCGCCTTGCCTTCTGCTACCTGTCCAACAGCGAGGGCAGATGTGTGGCAAGCTCTAAGCTATGCAGGCGCACCGTGGCCGAGCAGCTGGAGGAGAGATGCCTTCCTTGGCAGCTCCCTGCAGAGTGCGGAAGACCAGAGTGGCCGCGCCGCCGTTGTCAGTGGACGACACGCAGTTGCCGAGCCACGGAGAACACGTTGCTCTGCGATGTGTACCCGCCTCATATGACGAAAGGCGACCAGTGGCCCTGTGGCGCAACGGATAACGCGTCTGACTACGGATCAGAAGATTCCAGGTTCGAATCCTGGCAGGGTCGGCATTTTGTTAGTTGCGGGCGCGTAGCTAGGCAGTGCATTCGAATGTTTCCACCTGCGTGGAGTGCAATGTCAATCCTGAGCATCTCGCAGCTGCATCTCGAGACGATCGTGGTAAATATCGCTTCGTGCAAGCGTCAGCGTAGCGTCAGTCGAGCAAAGTCGAGACAAGTCAAGCTGAGAGATGTTGCACAGTTAATTAAACGGTACGCGACGCAGACAACGCTTTTCCAAGTGTAGCACGTCACGCAGCAGAGTGGCGCAGTGGAAGCGTGCTGGGCCCATAACCCAGAGGTCCGTGGATCGAAACCACGCTCTGCTAAAATTATTCTTTTTCTTGGGTGCTTCGAGCTCGATCATTAAGCCTGGGGTGCGCTGACTCAGCGTCAACAGCAAACCCTGTAAGTTCTGAAACGACGACGACGTCGTGTGGAGAATACGAGAAACACTTCCTAAGACGCAGAGTTTCTTACGATTCTGCAGCAACTACATTTCTCGATCACAACGTTAATGTCTTTTCGGGCCACACGTGCAACTTTCGCGATATAAAAATCGCACCTCCCCGGCGGGGAATCGAACACCGGTCTCCCGCGTGACAGGCGGGGATACTAACCACTATACTACCGAGGAATACGCAATCGGTACGCACAACGCACGCACACTTATGGTTCTCAAGTAGGTGATTCATCTCAAATCTAGCGTCCCGATGCTTTCAGAGTCAGCTGCTACGAAATAAAAGTATGCCCCAGGTGAGGCTCGAACTCACAACCCCGGCATTGCTCACGGCTACTGCCTTATAAGTACCGTGCGCTAACCAATTGCGCCACTGGGGCTACAGCAGGGTGCTTTCAGTTAGCGGTATTTGCTTTGCTGCCAACCTGTTGTGGCTACCGACCCATCATACGACCGTCACCTGCGGCCATACTGCGACTTTAGCACCTGGCTACGGATGCTTCATACGATTCTTGCTTCATATGCTACACTTACAAGCATATCAACCGCTTGTCATCACCGAAAAATTGCAGAAAAACGCGCGCCTTGCCTTCTGCTACCTGTCCAACAGCGAGGGCAGATGTGTGGCAAGCTCTAAGCTATGCAGGCGCACCGTGGCCGAGCAGCTGGAGGAGAGATGCCTTCCTTGGCAGCTCCCTGCAGAGTGCGGAAGACCAGAGTGGCCGCGCCGCCGTTGTCAGTGGACGACACGCAGTTGCCGAGCCACGGAGAACACGTTGCTCTGCGATGTGTACCCGCCTCATATGACGAAAGGCGACCAGTGGCCCTGTGGCGCAACGGATAACGCGTCTGACTACGGATCAGAAGATTCCAGGTTCGAATCCTGGCAGGGTCGGCATTTTGTTAGTTGCGGGCGCGTAGCTAGGCAGTGCATTCGAATGTTTCCACCTGCGTGGAGTGCAATGTCAATCCTGAGCATCTCGCAGCTGCATCTCGAGACGATCGTGGTAAATATCGCTTCGTGCAAGCGTCAGCGTAGCGTCAGTCGAGCAAAGTCGAGACAAGTCAAGCTGAGAGATGTTGCACAGTTAATTAAACGGTACGCGACGCAGACAACGCTTTTCCAAGTGTCGCACGTCACGCAGCAGAGTGGCGCAGTGGAAGCGTGCTGGGCCCATAACCCAGAGGTCCGTGGATCGAAACCACGCTCTGCTAAAATTATTCTTTTTCTTGGGTGCTTCGAGCTCGATCATTAAGCCTGGGGTGCGCTGACTCAGCGTCAACAGCAAACCCTGTAAGTTCTGAAACGACGACGACGTCGTGTGGAGAATACGAGAAACACTTCCTAAGACGCAGAGTTTCTTACGATTCTGCAGCAACTACATTTCTCGATCACAACGTTAATGTCTTTTCGGGCCACACGTGCAACTTTCGCGATATAAAAATCGCACCTCCCCGGCGGGGAATCGAACCCCGGTCTCCCGCGTGACAGGCGGGGATACTAACCACTATACTACCGAGGAATACGCAATCGGTACGCACAACGCACGCACACTTATGCTTCTCAAGTAGGTGATTCATCTCAAATCTAGCGTCCCGATGCTTTCAGAGTCAGCTGCTACGAAATAAAAGTATGCCCCAGGTGAGGCTCGAACTCACAACCCCGGCATTGCTCACGGCTACTGCCTTATAAGTACCGTGCGCTAACCAATTGCGCCACTGGGGCTACAGCAGGGTGCTTTCAGTTAGCGGTATTTGCTTTGCTGCCAACCTGTTGTGGCTACCGACCCATCATACGACCGTCACCTGCGGCCATACTGCGACTTTAGCACCTGGCTACGGATGCTTCATACGATTCTTGCTTCATATGCTACACTTACAAGCATATCAACCGCTTGTCATCACCGAAAAATTGCAGAAAAACGCGCGCCTTGCCTTCTGCTACCTGTCCAACAGCGAGGGCAGATGTGTGGCAAGCTCTAAGCTATGCAGGCGCACCGTGGCCGAGCAGCTGGAGGAGAGATGCCTTCCTTGGCAGCTCCCTGCAGAGTGCGGAAGACCAGAGTGGCCGCGCCGCCGTTGTCAGTGGACGACACGCAGTTGCCGAGCCACGGAGAACACGTTGCTCTGCGATGTGTACCCGCCTCATATGACGAAAGGCGACCAGTGGCCCTGTGGCGCAACGGATAACGCGTCTGACTACGGATCAGAAGATTCCAGGTTCGAATCCTGGCAGGGTCGGCATTTTGTTAGTTGCGGGCGCGTAGCTAGGCAGTGCATTCGAATGTTTCCACCTGCGTGGAGTGCAATGTCAATCCTGAGCATCTCGCAGCTGCATCTCGAGACGATCGTGGTAAATATCGCTTCGTGCAAGCGTCAGCGTAGCGTCAGTCGAGCAAAGTCGAGACAAGTCAAGCTGAGAGATGTTGCACAGTTAATTAAACGGTACGCGACGCAGACAACGCTTTTCCAAGTGTCGCACGTCACGCAGCAGAGTGGCGCAGTGGAAGCGTGCTGGGCCCATAACCCAGAGGTCCGTGGATCGAAACCACGCTCTGCTAAAATTATTCTTTTTCTTGGGTGCTTCGAGCTCGATCATTAAGCCTGGGGTGCGCTGACTCAGCGTCAACAGCAAACCCTGTAAGTTCTGAAACGACGACGACGTCGTGTGGAGAATACGAGAAACACTTCCTAAGACGCAGAGTTTCTTACGATTCTGCAGCAACTACATTTCTCGATCACAACGTTAATGTCTTTTCGGGCCACACGTGCAACTTTCGCGATATAAAAATCGCACCTCCCCGGCGGGGAATCGAACCCCGGTCTCCCGCGTGACAGGCGGGGATACTAACCACTATACTACCGAGGAATACGCAATCGGTACGCACAACGCACGCACACTTATGCTTCTCAAGTAGGTGATTCATCTCAAATCTAGCGTCCCGATGCTTTCAGAGTCAGCTGCTACGAAATAAAAGTATGCCCCAGGTGAGGCTCGAACTCACAACCCCGGCATTGCTCACGGCTACTGCCTTATAAGTACCGTGCGCTAACCAATTGCGCCACTGGGGCTACAGCAGGGTGCTTTCAGTTAGCGGTATTTGCTTTGCTGCCAACCTGTTGTGGCTACCGACCCATCATACGACCGTCACCTGCGGCCATACTGCGACTTTAGCACCTGGCTACGGATGCTTCATACGATTCTTGCTTCATATGCTACACTTACAAGCATATCAACCGCTTGTCATCACCGAAAAATTGCAGAAAAACGCGCGCCTTGCCTTCTGCTACCTGTCCAACAGCGAGGGCAGATGTGTGGCAAGCTCTAAGCTATGCAGGCGCACCGTGGCCGAGCAGCTGGAGGAGAGATGCCTTCCTTGGCAGCTCCCTGCAGAGTGCGGAAGACCAGAGTGGCCGCGCCGCCGTTGTCAGTGGACGACACGCAGTTGCCGAGCCACGGAGAACACGTTGCTCTGCGATGTGTACCCGCCTCATATGACGAAAGGCGACCAGTGGCCCTGTGGCGCAACGGATAACGCGTCTGACTACGGATCAGAACATTCCAGGTTCGAATCCTGGCAGGGTCGGCATTTTGTTAGTTGCGGGCGCGTAGCTAGGCAGTGCATTCGAATGTTTCCACCTGCGTGGAGTGCAATGTCAATCCTGAGCATCTCGCAGCTGCATCTCGAGACGATCGTGGTAAATATCGCTTCGTGCAAGCGTCAGCGTAGCGTCAGTCGAGCAAAGTCGAGACAAGTCAAGCTGAGAGATGTTGCACAGTTAATTAAACGGTACGCGACGCAGACAACGCTTTTCCAAGTGTCGCACGTCACGCAGCAGAGTGGCGCAGTGGAAGCGTGCTGGGCCCATAACCCAGAGGTCCGTGGATCGAAACCACGCTCTGCTAAAATTATTCTTTTTCTTGGGTGCTTCGAGCTCGATCATTAAGCCTGGGGTGCGCTGACTCAGCGTCAACAGCAAACCCTGTAAGTTCTGAAACGACGACGACGTCGTGTGGAGAATACGAGAAACACTTCCTAAGACGCAGAGTTTCTTACGATTCTGCAGCAACTACATTTCTCGATCACAACGTTAATGTCTTTTCGGGCCACACGTGCAACTTTCGCGATATAAAAATCGCACCTCCCCGGCGGGGAATCGAACCCCGGTCTCCCGCGTGACAGGCGGGGATACTAACCACTATACTACCGAGGAATACGCAATCGGTACGCACAACGCACGCACACTTATGCTTCTCAAGTAGGTGATTCATCTCAAATCTAGCGTCCCGATGCTTTCAGAGTCAGCTGCTACGAAATAAAAGTATGCCCCAGGTGAGGCTCGAACTCACAACCCCGGCATTGCTCACGGCTACTGCCTTATAAGTACCGTGCGCTAACCAATTGCGCCACTGGGGCTACAGCAGGGTGCTTTCAGTTAGCGGTATTTGCTTTGCTGCCAACCTGTTGTGGCTACCGACCCATCATACGACCGTCACCTGCGGCCATACTGCGACTTTAGCACCTGGCTACGGATGCTTCATACGATTCTTGCTTCATATGCTACACTTACAAGCATATCAACCGCTTGTCATCACCGAAAAATTGCAGAAAAACGCGCGCCTTGCCTTCTGCTACCTGTCCAACAGCGAGGGCAGATGTGTGGCAAGCTCTAAGCTATGCAGGCGCACCGTGGCCGAGCAGCTGGAGGAGAGATGCCTTCCTTGGCAGCTCCCTGCAGAGTGCGGAAGACCAGAGTGGCCGCGCCGCCGTTGTCAGTGGACGACACGCAGTTGCCGAGCCACGGAGAACACGTTGCTCTGCGATGTGTACCCGCCTCATATGACGAAAGGCGACCAGTGGCCCTGTGGCGCAACGGATAACGCGTCTGACTACGGATCAGAAGATTCCAGGTTCGAATCCTGGCAGGGTCGGCATTTTGTTAGTTGCGGGCGCGTAGCTAGGCAGTGCATTCGAATGTTTCCACCTGCGTGGAGTGCAATGTCAATCCTGAGCATCTCGCAGCTGCATCTCGAGACGATCGTGGTAAATATCGCTTCGTGCAAGCGTCAGCGTAGCGTCAGTCGAGCAAAGTCGAGACAAGTCAAGCTGAGAGATGTTGCACAGTTAATTAAACGGTACGCGACGCAGACAACGCTTTTCCAAGTGTCGCACGTCACGCAGCAGAGTGGCGCAGTGGAAGCGTGCTGGGCCCATAACCCAGAGGTCCGTGGATCGAAACCACGCTCTGCTAAAATTATTCTTTTTCTTGGGTGCTTCGAGCTCGATCATTAAGCCTGGGGTGCGCTGACTCAGCGTCAACAGCAAACCCTGTAAGTTCTGAAACGACGACGACGTCGTGTGGAGAATACGAGAAACACTTCCTAAGACGCAGAGTTTCTTACGATTCTGCAGCAACTACATTTCTCGATCACAACGTTAATGTCTTTTCGGGCCACACGTGCAACTTTCGCGATATAAAAATCGCACCTCCCCGGCGTGGAATCGAACCCCGGTCTCCCGCGTGACAGGCGGGGATACTAACCACTATACTACCGAGGAATACGCAATCGGTACGCACAACGCACGCACACTTATGCTTCTCAAGTAGGTGATTCATCTCAAATCTAGCGTCCCGATGCTTTCAGAGTCAGCTGCTACGAAATAAAAGTATGCCCCAGGTGAGGCTCGAACTCACAACCCCGGCATTGCTCACGGCTACTGCCTTATAAGTACCGTGCGCTAACCAATTGCGCCACTGGGGCTACAGCAGGGTGCTTTCAGTTAGCGGTATTTGCTTTGCTGCCAACCTGTTGTGGCTACCGACCCATCATACGACCGTCACCTGCGGCCATACTGCGACTTTAGCACCTGGCTACGGATGCTTCATACGATTCTTGCTTCATATGCTACACTTACAAGCATATCAACCGCTTGTCATCACCGAAAAATTGCAGAAAAACGCGCGCCTTGCCTTCTGCTACCTGTCCAACAGCGAGGGCAGATGTGTGGCAAGCTCTAAGCTATGCAGGCGCACCGTGGCCGAGCAGCTGGAGGAGAGATGCCTTCCTTGGCAGCTCCCTGCAGAGTGCGGAAGACCAGAGTGGCCGCGCCGCCGTTGTCAGTGGACGACACGCAGTTGCCGAACCACGGAGAACACGTTGCTCTGCGATGTGTACCCGCCTCATATGACGAAAGGCGACCAGTGGCCCTGTGGCGCAACGGATAACGCGTCTGACTACGGATCAGAAGATTCCAGGTTCGAATCCTGGCAGGGTCGGCATTTTGTTAGTTGCGGGCGCGTAGCTAGGCAGTGCATTCGAATGTTTCCACCTGCGTGGAGTGCAATGTCAATCCTGAGCATCTCGCAGCTGCATCTCGAGACGATCGTGGTAAATATCGCTTCGTGCAAGCGTCAGCGTAGCGTCAGTCGAGCAAAGTCGAGACAAGTCAAGCTGAGAGATGTTGCACAGTTAATTAAACGGTACGCGACGCAGACAACGCTTTTCCAAGTGTCGCACGTCACGCAGCAGAGTGGCGCAGTGGAAGCGTGCTGGGCACATAACCCAGAGGTCCGTGGATCGAAACCACGCTCTGCTAAAATTATTCTTTTTCTTGGGTGCTTCGAGCTCGATCATTAAGCCTGGGGTGCGCTGACTCAGCGTCAACAGCAAACCCTGTAAGTTCTGAAACGACGACGACGTCGTGTGGAGAATACGAGAAACACTTCCTAAGACGCAGAGTTTCTTACGATTCTGCAGCAACTACATTTCTCGATCACAACGTTAATGTCTTTTCGGGCCACACGTGCAACTTTCGCGATATAAAAATCGCACCTCCCCGGCGGGGAATCGAACCCCGGTCTCCCGCGTGACAGGCGGGGATACTAACCACTATACTACCGAGGAATACGCAATCGGTACGCACAACGCACGCACACTTATGGTTCTCAAGTAGGTGATTCATCTCAAATCTAGCGTCCCGATGCTTTCAGAGTCAGCTGCTACGAAATAAAAGTATGCCCCAGGTGAGGCTCGAACTCACAACCCCGGCATTGCTCACGGCTACTGCCTTATAAGTACCGTGCGCTAACCAATTGCGCCACTGGGGCTACAGCAGGGTGCTTTCAGTTAGCGGTATTTGCTTTGCTGCCAACCTGTTGTGGCTACCGACCCATCATACGACCGTCACCTGCGGCCATACTGCGACTTTAGCACCTGGCTACGGATGCTTCATACGATTCTTGCTTCATATGCTACACTTACAAGCATATCAACCGCTTGTCATCACCGAAAAATTGCAGAAAAACGCGCGCCTTGCCTTCTGCTACCTGTCCAACAGCGAGGGCAGATGTGTGGCAAGCTCTAAGCTATGCAGGCGCACCGTGGCCGAGCAGCTGGAGGAGAGATGCCTTCCTTGGCAGCTCCCTGCAGAGTGCGGAAGACCAGAGTGGCCGCGCCGCCGTTGTCAGTGGACGACACGCAGTTGCCGAGCCACGGAGAACACGTTGCTCTGCGATGTGTACCCGCCTCATATGACGAAAGGCGACCAGTGGCCCTGTGGCGCAACGGATAACGCGTCTGACTACGGATCAGAAGATTCCAGGTTCGAATCCTGGCAGGGTCGGCATTTTGTTAGTTGCGGGCGCGTAGCTAGGCAGTGCATTCGAATGTTTCCACCTGCGTGGAGTGCAATGTCAATCCTGAGCATCTCGCAGCTGCATCTCGAGACGATCGTGGTAAATATCGCTTCGTGCAAGCGTCAGCGTAGCGTCAGTCGAGCAAAGTCGAGACAAGTCAAGCTGAGAGATGTTGCACAGTTAATTAAACGGTACGCGACGCAGGCAACGCTTTTCCAAGTGTCGCACGTCACGCAGCAGAGTGGCGCAGTGGAAGCGTGCTGGGCACATAACCCAGAGGTCCGTGGATCGAAACCACGCTCTGCTAAAATTATTCTTTTTCTTGGGTGCTTCGAGCTCGATCATTAAGCCTGGGGTGCGCTGACTCAGCGTCAACAGCAAACCCTGTAAGTTCTGAAACGACGACGACGTCGTGTGGAGAATACGAGAAACACTTCCTAAGACGCAGAGTTTCTTACGATTCTGCAGCAACTACATTTCTCGATCACAACGTTAATGTCTTTTCGGGCCACACGTGCAACTTTCGCGATATAAAAATCGCACCTCCCCGGCGGGGAATCGAACACCGGTCTCCCGCGTGACAGGCGGGGATACTAACCACTATACTACCGAGGAATACGCAATCGGTACGCACAACGCACGCACACTTATGCTTCTCAAGTAGGTGATTCATCTCAAATCTAGCGTCCCGATGCTTTCAGAGTCAGCTGCTACGAAATAAAAGTATGCCCCAGGTGAGGCTCGAACTCACAACCCCGGCATTGCTCACGGCTACTGCCTTATAAGTACCGTGCGCTAACCAATTGCGCCACTGGGGCTACAGCAGGGTGCTTTCAGTTAGCGGTATTTGCTTTGCTGCCAACCTGTTGTGGCTACCGACCCATCATACGACCGTCACCTGCGGCCATACTGCGACTTTAGCACCTGGCTACGGATGCTTCATACGATTCTTGCTTCATATGCTACACTTACAAGCATATCAACCGCTTGTCATCACCGAAAAATTGCAGAAAAACGCGCGCCTTGCCTTCTGCTACCTGTCCAACAGCGAGGGCAGATGTGTGGCAAGCTCTAAGCTATGCAGGCGCACCGTGGCCGAGCAGCTGGAGGAGAGATGCCTTCCTTGGCAGCTCCCTGCAGAGTGCGGAAGACCAGAGTGGCCGCGCCGCCGTTGTCAGTGGACGACACGCAGTTGCCGAGCCACGGAGAACACGTTGCTCTGCGATGTGTACCCGCCTCATATGACGAAAGGCGACCAGTGGCCCTGTGGCGCAACGGATAACGCGTCTGACTACGGATCAGAAGATTCCAGGTTCGAATCCTGGCAGGGTCGGCATTTTGTTAGTTGCGGGCGCGTAGCTAGGCAGTGCATTCGAATGTTTCCACCTGCGTGGAGTGCAATGTCAATCCTGAGCATCTCGCAGCTGCATCTCGAGACGATCGTGGTAAATATCGCTTCGTGCAAGCGTCAGCGTAGCGTCAGTCGAGCAAAGTCGAGACAAGTCAAGCTGAGAGATGTTGCACAGTTAATTAAACGGTACGCGACGCAGACAACGCTTTTCCAAGTGTCGCACGTCACGCAGCAGAGTGGCGCAGTGGAAGCGTGCTGGGCCCATAACCCAGAGGTCCGTGGATCGAAACCACGCTCTGCTAAAATTATTCTTTTTCTTGGGTGCTTCGAGCTCGATCATTAAGCCTGGGGTGCGCTGACTCAGCGTCAACAGCAAACCCTGTAAGTTCTGAAACGACGACGACGTCGTGTGGAGAATACGAGAAACACTTCCTAAGACGCAGAGTTTCTTACGATTCTGCAGCAACTACATTTCTCGATCACAACGTTAATGTCTTTTCGGGCCACACGTGCAACTTTCGCGATATAAAAATCGCACCTCCCCGGCGGGGAATCGAACCCCGGTCTCCCGCGTGACAGGCGGGGATACTAACCACTATACTACCGAGGAATACGCAATCGGTACGCACAACGCACGCACACTTATGCTTCTCAAGTAGGTGATTCATCTCAAATCTAGCGTCCCGATGCTTTCAGAGTCAGCTGCTACGAAATAAAAGTATGCCCCAGGTGAGGCTCGAACTCACAACCCCGGCATTGCTCACGGCTACTGCCTTATAAGTACCGTGCGCTAACCAATTGCGCCACTGGGGCTACAGCAGGGTGCTTTCAGTTAGCGGTATTTGCTTTGCTGCCAACCTGTTGTGGCTACCGACCCATCATACGACCGTCACCTGCGGCCATACTGCGACTTTAGCACCTGGCTACGGATGCTTCATACGATTCTTGCTTCATATGCTACACTTACAAGCATATCAACCGCTTGTCATCACCGAAAAATTGCAGAAAAACGCGCGCCTTGCCTTCTGCTACCTGTCCAACAGCGAGGGCAGATGTGTGGCAAGCTCTAAGCTATGCAGGCGCACCGTGGCCGAGCAGCTGGAGGAGAGATGCCTTCCTTGGCAGCTCCCTGCAGAGTGCGGAAGACCAGAGTGGCCGCGCCGCCGTTGTCAGTGGACGACACGCAGTTGCCGAGCCACGGAGAACACGTTGCTCTGCGATGTGTACCCGCCTCATATGGCGAAAGGCGACCAGTGGCCCTGTGGCGCAACGGATAACGCGTCTGACTACGGATCAGAAGATTTCAGGTTCGAATCCTGGCAGGGTCGGCATTTTGTTAGTTGCGGGCGCGTAGCTAGGCAGTGCATTCGAATGTTTCCACCTGCGTGGAGTGCAATGTCAATCCTGAGCATCTCGCAGCTGCATCTCGAGACGATCGTGGTAAATATCGCTTCGTGCAAGCGTCAGCGTAGCGTCAGTCGAGCAAAGTCGAGACAAGTCAAGCTGAGAGATGTTGCACAGTTAATTAAACGGTACGCGACGCAGACAACGCTTTTCCAAGTGTCGCACGTCACGCAGCAGAGTGGCGCAGTGGAAGCGTGCTGGGCCCATAACCCAGAGGTCCGTGGATCGAAACCACGCTCTGCTAAAATTATTCTTTTTCTTGGGTGCTTCGAGCTCGATCATTAAGCCTGGGGTGCGCTGACTCAGCGTCAACAGCAAACCCTGTAAGTTCTGAAACGACGACGACGTCGTGTGGAGAATACGAGAAACACTTCCTAAGACGCAGAGTTTCTTACGATTCTGCAGCAACTACATTTCTCGATCACAACGTTAATGTCTTTTCGGGCCACACGTGCAACTTTCGCGATATAAAAATCGCACCTCCCCGGCGGGGAATCGAACCCCGGTCTCCCGCGTGACAGGCGGGGATACTAACCACTATACTACCGAGGAATACGCAATCGGTACGCACAACGCACGCACACTTATGCTTCTCAAGTAGGTGATTCATCTCAAATCTAGCGTCCCGATGCTTTCAGAGTCAGCTGCTACGAAATAAAAGTATGCCCCAGGTGAGGCTCGAACTCACAACCCCGGCATTGCTCACGGCTACTGCCTTATAAGTACCGTGCGCTAACCAATTGCGCCACTGGGGCTACAGCAGGGTGCTTTCAGTTAGCGGTATTTGTTTTGCTGCCAACCTGTTGTGGCTACCGACCCATCATACGACCGTCACCTGCGGCCATACTGCGACTTTAGCACCTGGCTACGGATGCTTCATACGATTCTTGCTTCATATGCTACACTTACAAGCATATCAACCGCTTGTCATCACCGAAAAATTGCAGAAAAACGCGCGCCTTGCCTTCTGCTACCTGTCCAACAGCGAGGGCAGATGTGTGGCAAGCTCTAAGCTATGCAGGCGCACCGTGGCCGAGCAGCTGGAGGAGAGATGCCTTCCTTGGCAGCTCCCTGCAGAGTGCGGAAGACCAGAGTGGCCGCGCCGCCGTTGTCAGTGGACGACACGCAGTTGCCGAGCCACGGAGAACACGTTGCTCTGCGATGTGTACCCGCCTCATATGGCGAAAGGCGACCAGTGGCCCTGTGGCGCAACGGATAACGCGTCTGACTACGGTCAGAAGATTCCAGGTTCGAATCCTGGCAGGGTCGGCATTTTGTTAGTTGCGGGCGCGTAGCTAGGCAGTGCATTCGAATGTTTCCACCTGCGTGGAGTGCAATGTCAATCCTGAGCATCTCGCAGCTGCATCTCGAGACGATCGTGGTAAATATCGCTTCGTGCAAGCGTCAGCGTAGCGTCAGTCGAGCAAAGTCGAGACAAGTCAAGCTGAGAGATGTTGCACAGTTAATTAAACGGTACGCGACGCAGACAACGCTTTTCCAAGTGTCGCACGTCACGCAGCAGAGTGGCGCAGTGGAAGCGTGCTGGGCCCATAACCCAGAGGTCCGTGGATCGAAACCACGCTCTGCTAAAATTATTCTTTTTCTTGGGTGCTTCGAGCTCGATCATTAAGCCTGGGGTGCGCTGACTCAGCGTCAACAGCAAACCCTGTAAGTTCTGAAACGACGACGACGTCGTGTGGAGAATACGAGAAACACTTCCTAAGACGCAGAGTTTCTTACGATTCTGCAGCAACTACATTTCTCGATCACAACGTTAATGTCTTTTCGGGCCACACGTGCAACTTTCGCGATATAAAAATCGCACCTCCCCGGCGGGGAATCGAACCCCGGTCTCCCGCGTGACAGGCGGGGATACTAACCACTATACTACCGAGGAATACGCAATCGGTACGCACAACGCACGCACACTTATGCTTCTCAAGTAGGTGATTCATCTCAAATCTAGCGTCCCGATGCTTTCAGAGTCAGCTGCTACGAAATAAAAGTATGCCCCAGGTGAGGCTCGAACTCACAACCCCGGCATTGCTCACGGCTACTGCCTTATAAGTACCGTGCGCTAACCAATTGCGCCACTGGGGCTACAGCAGGGTGCTTTCAGTTAGCGGTATTTGTTTTGCTGCCAACCTGTTGTGGCTACCGACCCATCATACGACCGTCACCTGCGGCCATACTGCGACTTTAGCACCTGGCTACGGATGCTTCATACGATTCTTGCTTCATATGCTACACTTACAAGCATATCAACCGCTTGTCATCACCGAAAAATTGCAGAAAAACGCGCGCCTTGCCTTCTGCTACCTGTCCAACAGCGAGGGCAGATGTGTGGCAAGCTCTAAGCTATGCAGGCGCACCGTGGCCGAGCAGCTGGAGGAGAGATGCCTTCCTTGGCAGCTCCCTGCAGAGTGCGGAAGACCAGAGTGGCCGCGCCGCCGTTGTCAGTGGACGACACGCAGTTGCCGAGCCACGGAGAACACGTTGCTCTGCGATGTGTACCCGCCTCATATGGCGAAAGGCGACCAGTGGCCCTGTGGCGCAACGGATAACGCGTCTGACTACGGTCAGAAGATTCCAGGTTCGAATCCTGGCAGGGTCGGCATTTTGTTAGTTGCGGGCGCGTAGCTAGGCAGTGCATTCGAATGTTTCCACCTGCGTGGAGTGCAATGTCAATCCTGAGCATCTCGCAGCTGCATCTCGAGACGATCGTGGTAAATATCGCTTCGTGCAAGCGTCAGCGTAGCGTCAGTCGAGCAAAGTCGAGACAAGTCAAGCTGAGAGATGTTGCACAGTTAATTAAACGGTACGCGACGCAGACAACGCTTTTCCAAGTGTCGCACGTCACGCAGCAGAGTGGCGCAGTGGAAGCGTGCTGGGCCCATAACCCAGAGGTCCGTGGATCGAAACCACGCTCTGCTAAAATTATTCTTTTTCTTGGGTGCTTCGAGCTCGATCATTAAGCCTGGGGTGCGCTGACTCAGCGTCAACAGCAAACCCTGTAAGTTCTGAAACGACGACGACGTCGTGTGGAGAATACGAGAAACACTTCCTAAGACGCAGAGTTTCTTACGATTCTGCAGCAACTACATTTCTCGATCACAACGTTAATGTCTTTTCGGGCCACACGTGGAACTTTCGCGATATAAAAATCGCACCTCCCCGGCGGGGAATCGAACCCCAGTCTCCCGCGTGACAGGCGGGGATACTAACCACTATACTACCGAGGAATACGCAATCGGTACGCACAACGCACGCACACTTATGGTTCTCAAGTAGGTGATTCATCTCAAATCTAGCGTCCCGATGCTTTCAGAGTCAGCTGCTACGAAATAAAAGTATGCCCCAGGTGAGGCTCGAACTCACAACCCCGGCATTGCTCACGGCTACTGCCTTATAAGTACCGTGCGCTAACCAATTGCGCCACTGGGGCTACAGCAGGGTGCTTTCAGTTAGCGGTATTTGCTTTGCTGCCAACCTGTTGTGGCTACCGACCCATCATACGACCGTCACCTGCGGCCATACTGCGACTTTAGCACCTGGCTACGGATGCTTCATACGATTCTTGCTTCATATGCTACACTTACAAGCATATCAACCGCTTGTCATCACCGAAAAATTGCAGAAAAACGCGCGCCTTGCCTTCTGCTACCTGTCCAACAGCGAGGGCAGATGTGTGGCAAGCTCTAAGCTATGCAGGCGCACCGTGGCCGAGCAGCTGGAGGAGAGATGCCTTCCTTGGCAGCTCCCTGCAGAGTGCGGAAGACCAGAGTGGCCGCGCCGCCGTTGTCAGTGGACGACACGCAGTTGCCGAGCCACGGAGAACACGTTGCTCTGCGATGTGTACCCGCCTCATATGACGAAAGGCGACCAGTGGCCCTGTGGCGCAACGGATAACGCGTCTGACTACGGATCAGAAGATTCCAGGTTCGAATCCTGGCAGGGTCGGCATTTTGTTAGTTGCGGGCGCGTAGCTAGGCAGTGCATTCGAATGTTTCCACCTGCGTGGAGTGCAATGTCAATCCTGAGCATCTCGCAGCTGCATCTCGAGACGATCGTGGTAAATATCGCTTCGTGCAAGCGTCAGCGTAGCGTCAGTCGAGCAAAGTCGAGACAAGTCAAGCTGAGAGATGTTGCACAGTTAATTAAACGGTACGCGACGCAGACAACGCTTTTCCAAGTGTCGCACGTCACGCAGCAGAGTGGCGCAGTGGAAGCGTGCTGGGCCCATAACCCAGAGGTCCGTGGATCGAAACCACGCTCTGCTAAAATTATTCTTTTTCTTGGGTGCTTCGAGCTCGATCATTAAGCCTGGGGTGCGCTGACTCAGCGTCAACAGCAAACCCTGTAAGTTCTGAAACGACGACGACGTCGTGTGGAGAATACGAGAAACACTTCCTAAGACGCAGAGTTTCTTACGATTCTGCAGCAACTACATTTCTCGATCACAACGTTAATGTCTTTTCGGGCCACACGTGCAACTTTCGCGATATAAAAATCGCACCTCCCCGGCGGGGAATCGAACCCCAGTCTCCCGCGTGACAGGCGGGGATACTAACCACTATACTACCGAGAAATACGCAATCGGTACGCACAACGCACGCACACTTATGGTTCTCAAGTAGGTGATTCATCTCAAATCTAGCGTCCCGATGCTTTCAGAGTCAGCTGCTACGAAATAAAAGTATGCCCCAGGTGAGGCTCGAACTCACAACCCCGGCATTGCTCACGGCTACTGCCTTATAAGTACCGTGCGCTAACCAATTGCGCCACTGGGGCTACAGCAGGGTGCTTTCAGTTAGCGGTATTTGCTTTGCTGCCAACCTGTTGTGGCTACCGACCCATCATACGACCGTCACCTGCGGCCATACTGCGACTTTAGCACCTGGCTACGGATGCTTCATACGATTCTTGCTTCATATGCTACACTTACAAGCATATCAACCGCTTGTCATCACCGAAAAATTGCAGAAAAACGCGCGCCTTGCCTTCTGCTACCTGTCCAACAGCGAGGGCAGATGTGTGGCAAGCTCTAAGCTATGCAGGCGCACCGTGGCCGAGCAGCTGGAGGAGAGATGCCTTCCTTGGCAGCTCCCTGCATAGTGCGGAAGACCAGAGTGGCCGCGCCGCCGTTGTCAGTGGACGACACGCAGTTGCCGAGCCACGGAGAACACGTTGCTCTGCGATGTGTACCCGCCTCATATGGCGAAAGGCGACCAGTGGCCCTGTGGCGCAACGGATAACGCGTCTGACTACGGTCAGAAGATTCCAGGTTCGAATCCTGGCAGGGTCGGCATTTTGTTAGTTGCGGGCGCGTAGCTAGGCAGTGCATTCGAATGTTTCCACCTGCGTGGAGTGCAATGTCAATCCTGAGCATCTCGCAGCTGCATCTCGAGACGATCGTGGTAAATATCGCTTCGTGCAAGCGTCAGCGTAGCGTCAGTCGAGCAAAGTCGAGACAAGTCAAGCTGAGAGATGTTGCACAGTTAATTAAACGGTACGCGACGCAGACAACGCTTTTCCAAGTGTCGCACGTCACGCAGCAGAGTGGCGCAGTGGAAGCGTGCTGGGCCCATAACCCAGAGGTCCGTGGATCGAAACCACGCTCTGCTAAAATTATTCTTTTTCTTGGGTGCTTCGAGCTCGATCATTAAGCCTGGGGTGCGCTGACTCAGCGTCAACAGCAAACCCTGTAAGTTCTGAAACGACGACGACGTCGTGTGGAGAATACGAGAAACACTTCCTAAGACGCAGAGTTTCTTACGATTCTGCAGCAACTACATTTCTCGATCACAACGTTAATGTCTTTTCGGGCCACACGTGCAACTTTCGCGATATAAAAATCGCACCTCCCCGGCGGGGAATCGAACCCCGGTCTCCCGCGTGACAGGCGGGGATACTAACCACTATACTACCGAGGAATACGCAATCGGTACGCACAACGCACGCACACTTATGCTTCTCAAGTAGGTGATTCATCTCAAATCTAGCGTCCCGATGCTTTCAGAGTCAGCTGCTACGAAATAAAAGTATGCCCCAGGTGAGGCTCGAACTCACAACCCCGGCATTGCTCACGGCTACTGCCTTATAAGTACCGTGCGCTAACCAATTGCGCCACTGGGGCTACAGCAGGGTGCTTTCAGTTAGCGGTATTTGCTTTGCTGCCAACCTGTTGTGGCTACCGACCCATCATACGACCGTCACCTGCGGCCATACTGCGACTTTAGCACCTGGCTACGGATGCTTCATACGATTCTTGCTTCATATGCTACACTTACAAGCATATCAACCGCTTGTCATCACCGAAAAATTGCAGAAAAACGCGCGCCTTGCCTTCTGCTACCTGTCCAACAGCGAGGGCAGATGTGTGGCAAGCTCTAAGCTATGCAGGCGCACCGTGGCCGAGCAGCTGGAGGAGAGATGCCTTCCTTGGCAGCTCCCTGCAGAGTGCGGAAGACCAGAGTGGCCGCGCCGCCGTTGTCAGTGGACGACACGCAGTTGCCGAGCCACGGAGAACACGTTGCTCTGCGATGTGTACCCGCCTCATATGGCGAAAGGCGACCAGTGGCCCTGTGGCGCAACGGATAACGCGTCTGACTACGGTCAGAAGATTCCAGGTTCGAATCCTGGCAGGGTCGGCATTTTGTTAGTTGCGGGCGCGTAGCTAGGCAGTGCATTCGAATGTTTCCACCTGCGTGGAGTGCAATGTCAATCCTGAGCATCTCGCAGCTGCATCTCGAGACGATCGTGGTAAATATCGCTTCGTGCAAGCGTCAGCGTAGCGTCAGTCGAGCAAAGTCGAGACAAGTCAAGCTGAGAGATGTTGCACAGTTAATTAAACGGTACGCGACGCAGACAACGCTTTTCCAAGTGTCGCACGTCACGCAGCAGAGTGGCGCAGTGGAAGCGTGCTGGGCCCATAACCCAGAGGTCCGTGGATCGAAACCACGCTCTGCTAAAATTATTCTTTTTCTTGGGTGCTTCGAGCTCGATCATTAAGCCTGGGGTGCGCTGACTCAGCGTCAACAGCAAACCCTGTAAGTTCTGAAACGACGACGACGTCGTGTGGAGAATACGAGAAACACTTCCTAAGACGCAGAGTTTCTTACGATTCTGCAGCAACTACATTTCTCGATCACAACGTTAATGTCTTTTCGGGCCACACGTGCAACTTTCGCGATATAAAAATCGCACCTCCCCGGCGGGGAATCGAACCCCAGTCTCCCGCGTGACAGGCGGGGATACTAACCACTATACTACCGAGAAATACGCAATCGGTACGCACAACGCACGCACACTTATGGTTCTCAAGTAGGTGATTCATCTCAAATCTAGCGTCCCGATGCTTTCAGAGTCAGCTGCTACGAAATAAAAGTATGCCCCAGGTGAGGCTCGAACTCACAACCCCGGCATTGCTCACGGCTACTGCCTTATAAGTACCGTGCGCTAACCAATTGCGCCACTGGGGCTACAGCAGGGTGCTTTCAGTTAGCGGTATTTGCTTTGCTGCCAACCTGTTGTGGCTACCGACCCATCATACGACCGTCACCTGCGGCCATACTGCGACTTTAGCACCTGGCTACGGATGCTTCATACGATTCTTGCTTCATATGCTACACTTACAAGCATATCAACCGCTTGTCATCACCGAAAAATTGCAGAAAAACGCGCGCCTTGCCTTCTGCTACCTGTCCAACAGCGAGGGCAGATGTGTGGCAAGCTCTAAGCTATGCAGGCGCACCGTGGCCGAGCAGCTGGAGGAGAGATGCCTTCCTTGGCAGCTCCCTGCATAGTGCGGAAGACCAGAGTGGCCGCGCCGCCGTTGTCAGTGGACGACACGCAGTTGCCGAGCCACGGAGAACACGTTGCTCTGCGATGTGTACCCGCCTCATATGGCGAAAGGCGACCAGTGGCCCTGTGGCGCAACGGATAACGCGTCTGACTACGGTCAGAAGATTCCAGGTTCGAATCCTGGCAGGGTCGGCATTTTGTTAGTTGCGGGCGCGTAGCTAGGCAGTGCATTCGAATGTTTCCACCTGCGTGGAGTGCAATGTCAATCCTGAGCATCTCGCAGCTGCATCTCGAGACGATCGTGGTAAATATCGCTTCGTGCAAGCGTCAGCGTAGCGTCAGTCGAGCAAAGTCGAGACAAGTCAAGCTGAGAGATGTTGCACAGTTAATTAAACGGTACGCGACGCAGACAACGCTTTTCCAAGTGTCGCACGTCACGCAGCAGAGTGGCGCAGTGGAAGCGTGCTGGGCCCATAACCCAGAGGTCCGTGGATCGAAACCACGCTCTGCTAAAATTATTCTTTTTCTTGGGTGCTTCGAGCTCGATCATTAAGCCTGGGGTGCGCTGACTCAGCGTCAACAGCAAACCCTGTAAGTTCTGAAACGACGACGACGTCGTGTGGAGAATACGAGAAACACTTCCTAAGACGCAGAGTTTCTTACGATTCTGCAGCAACTACATTTCTCGATCACAACGTTAATGTCTTTTCGGGCCACACGTGCAACTTTCGCGATATAAAAATCGCACCTCCCCGGCGGGGAATCGAACCCCGGTCTCCCGCGTGACAGGCGGGGATACTAACCACTATACTACCGAGGAATACGCAATCGGTACGCACAACGCACGCACACTTATGCTTCTCAAGTAGGTGATTCATCTCAAATCTAGCGTCCCGATGCTTTCAGAGTCAGCTGCTACGAAATAAAAGTATGCCCCAGGTGAGGCTCGAACTCACAACCCCGGCATTGCTCACGGCTACTGCCTTATAAGTACCGTGCGCTAACCAATTGCGCCACTGGGGCTACAGCAGGGTGCTTTCAGTTAGCGGTATTTGCTTTGCTGCCAACCTGTTGTGGCTACCGACCCATCATACGACCGTCACCTGCGGCCATACTGCGACTTTAGCACCTGGCTACGGATGCTTCATACGATTCTTGCTTCATATGCTACACTTACAAGCATATCAACCGCTTGTCATCACCGAAAAATTGCAGAAAAACGCGCGCCTTGCCTTCTGCTACCTGTCCAACAGCGAGGGCAGATGTGTGGCAAGCTCTAAGCTATGCAGGCGCACCGTGGCCGAGCAGCTGGAGGAGAGATGCCTTCCTTGGCAGCTCCCTGCAGAGTGCGGAAGACCAGAGTGGCCGCGCCGCCGTTGTCAGTGGACGACACGCAGTTGCCGAGCCACGGAGAACACGTTGCTCTGCGATGTGTACCCGCCTCATATGGCGAAAGGCGACCAGTGGCCCTGTGGCGCAACGGATAACGCGTCTGACTACGGTCAGAAGATTCCAGGTTCGAATCCTGGCAGGGTCGGCATTTTGTTAGTTGCGGGCGCGTAGCTAGGCAGTGCATTCGAATGTTTCCACCTGCGTGGAGTGCAATGTCAATCCTGAGCATCTCGCAGCTGCATCTCGAGACGATCGTGGTAAATATCGCTTCGTGCAAGCGTCAGCGTAGCGTCAGTCGAGCAAAGTCGAGACAAGTCAAGCTGAGAGATGTTGCACAGTTAATTAAACGGTACGCGACGCAGACAACGCTTTTCCAAGTGTCGCACGTCACGCAGCAGAGTGGCGCAGTGGAAGCGTGCTGGGCCCATAACCCAGAGGTCCGTGGATCGAAACCACGCTCTGCTAAAATTATTCTTTTTCTTGGGTGCTTCGAGCTCGATCATTAAGCCTGGGGTGCGCTGACTCAGCGTCAACAGCAAACCCTGTAAGTTCTGAAACGACGACGACGTCGTGTGGAGAATACGAGAAACACTTCCTAAGACGCAGAGTTTCTTACGATTCTGCAGCAACTACATTTCTCGATCACAACGTTAATGTCTTTTCGGGCCACACGTGCAACTTTCGCGATATAAAAATCGCACCTCCCCGGCGGGGAATCGAACCCCGGTCTCCCGCGTGACAGGCGGGGATACTAACCACTATACTACCGAGGAATACGCAATCGGTACGCACAACGCACGCACACTTATGCTTCTCAAGTAGGTGATTCATCTCAAATCTAGCGTCCCGATGCTTTCAGAGTCAGCTGCTACGAAATAAAAGTATGCCCCAGGTGAGGCTCGAACTCACAACCCCGGCATTGCTCACGGCTACTGCCTTATAAGTACCGTGCGCTAACCAATTGCGCCACTGGGGCTACAGCAGGGTGCTTTCAGTTAGCGGTATTTGCTTTGCTGCCAACCTGTTGTGGCTACCGACCCATCATACGACCGTCACCTGCGGCCATACTGCGACTTTAGCACCTGGCTACGGATGCTTCATACGATTCTTGCTTCATATGCTACACTTACAAGCATATCAACCGCTTGTCATCACCGAAAAATTGCAGAAAAACGCGCGCCTTGCCTTCTGCTACCTGTCCAACAGCGAGGGCAGATGTGTGGCAAGCTCTAAGCTATGCAGGCGCACCGTGGCCGAGCAGCTGGAGGAGAGATGCCTTCCTTGGCAGCTCCCTGCAGAGTGCGGAAGACCAGAGTGGCCGCGCCGCCGTTGTCAGTGGACGACACGCAGTTGCCGAGCCACGGAGAACACGTTGCTCTGCGATGTGTACCCGCCTCATATGGCGAAAGGCGACCAGTGGCCCTGTGGCGCAACGGATAACGCGTCTGACTACGGATCAGAAGATTCCAGGTTCGAATCCTGGCAGGGTCGGCATTTTGTTAGTTGCGGGCGCGTAGCTAGGCAGTGCATTCGAATGTTTCCACCTGCGTGGAGTGCAATGTCAATCCTGAGCATCTCGCAGCTGCATCTCGAGACGATCGTGGTAAATATCGCTTCGTGCAAGCGTCAGCGTAGCGTCAGTCGAGCAAAGTCGAGACAAGTCAAGCTGAGAGATGTTGCACAGTTAATTAAACGGTACGCGACGCAGACAACGCTTTTCCAAGTGTCGCACGTCACGCAGCAGAGTGGCGCAGTGGAAGCGTGCTGGGCCCATAACCCAGAGGTCCGTGGATCGAAACCACGCTCTGCTAAAATTATTCTTTTTCTTGGGTGCTTCGAGCTCGATCATTAAGCCTGGGGTGCGCTGACTCAGCGTCAACAGCAAACCCTGTAAGTTCTGAAACGACGACGACGTCGTGTGGAGAATACGAGAAACACTTCCTAAGACGCAGAGTTTCTTACGATTCTGCAGCAACTACATTTCTCGATCACAACGTTAATGTCTTTTCGGGCCACACGTGCAACTTTCGCGATATAAAAATCGCACCTCCCCGGCGGGGAATCGAACCCCAGTCTCCCGCGTGACAGGCGGGGATACTAACCACTATACTACCGAGGAATACGCAATCGGTACGCACAACGCACGCACACTTATGGTTCTCAAGTAGGTGATTCATCTCAAATCTAGCGTCCCGATGCTTTCAGAGTCAGCTGCTACGAAATAAAAGTATGCCCCAGGTGAGGCTCGAACTCACAACCCCGGCATTGCTCACGGCTACTGCCTTATAAGTACCGTGCGCTAACCAATTGCGCCACTGGGGCTACAGCAGGGTGCTTTCAGTTAGCGGTATTTGCTTTGCTGCCAACCTGTTGTGGCTACCGACCCATCATACGACCGTCACCTGCGGCCATACTGCGACTTTAGCACCTGGCTACGGATGCTTCATACGATTCTTGCTTCATATGCTACACTTACAAGAATATCAACCGCTTGTCATCACCGAAAAATTGCAGAAAAACGCGCGCCTTGCCTTCTGCTACCTGTCCAACAGCGAGGGCAGATGTGTGGCAAGCTCTAAGCTATGCAGGCGCACCGTGGCCGAGCAGCTGGAGGAGAGATGCCTTCCTTGGCAGCTCCCTGCAGAGTGCGGAAGACCAGAGTGGCCGCGCCGCCGTTGTCAGTGGACGACACGCAGTTGCCGAGCCACGGAGAACACGTTGCTCTGCGATGTGTACCCGCCTCATATGGCGAAAGGCGACCAGTGGCCCTGTGGCGCAACGGATAACGCGTCTGACTACGGTCAGAAGATTCCAGGTTCGAATCCTGGCAGGGTCGGCATTTTGTTAGTTGCGGGCGCGTAGCTAGGCAGTGCATTCGAATGTTTCCACCTGCGTGGAGTGCAATGTCAATCCTGAGCATCTCGCAGCTGCATCTCGAGACGATCGTGGTAAATATCGCTTCGTGCAAGCGTCAGCGTAGCGTCAGTCGAGCAAAGTCGAGACAAGTCAAGCTGAGAGATGTTGCACAGTTAATTAAACGGTACGCGACGCAGACAACGCTTTTCCAAGTGTCGCACGTCACGCAGCAGAGTGGCGCAGTGGAAGCGTGCTGGGCCCATAACCCAGAGGTCCGTGGATCGAAACCACGCTCTGCTAAAATTATTCTTTTTCTTGGGTGCTTCGAGCTCGATCATTAAGCCTGGGGTGCGCTGACTCAGCGTCAACAGCAAACCCTGTAAGTTCTGAAACGACGACGACGTCGTGTGGAGAATACGAGAAACACTTCCTAAGACGCAGAGTTTCTTACGATTCTGCAGCAACTACATTTCTCGATCACAACGTTAATGTCTTTTCGGGCCACACGTGCAACTTTCGCGATATAAAAATCGCACCTCCCCGGCGGGGAATCGAACACCGGTCTCCCGCGTGACAGGCGGGGATACTAACCACTATACTACCGAGGAATACGCAATCGGTACGCACAACGCACGCACACTTATGCTTCTCAAGTAGGTGATTCATCTCAAATCTAGCGTCCCGATGCTTTCAGAGTCAGCTGCTACGAAATAAAAGTATGCCCCAGGTGAGGCTCGAACTCACAACCCCGGCATTGCTCACGGCTACTGCCTTATAAGTACCGTGCGCTAACCAATTGCGCCACTGGGGCTACAGCAGGGTGCTTTCAGTTAGCGGTATTTGCTTTGCTGCCAACCTGTTGTGGCTACCGACCCATCATACGACCGTCACCTGCGGCCATACTGCGACTTTAGCACCTGGCTACGGATGCTTCATACGATTCTTGCTTCATATGCTACACTTACAAGCATATCAACCGCTTGTCATCACCGAAAAATTGCAGAAAAACGCGCGCCTTGCCTTCTGCTACCTGTCCAACAGCGAGGGCAGATGTGTGGCAAGCTCTAAGCTATGCAGGCGCACCGTGGCCGAGCAGCTGGAGGAGAGATGCCTTCCTTGGCAGCTCCCTGCAGAGTGCGGAAGACCAGAGTGGCCGCGCCGCCGTTGTCAGTGGACAACACGCAGTTGCCGAGCCACGGAGAACACGTTGCTCTGCGATGTGTACCCGCCTCATATGGCGAAAGGCGACCAGTGGCCCTGTGGCGCAACGGATAACGCGTCTGACTACGGTCAGAAGATTCCAGGTTCGAATCCTGGCAGGGTCGGCATTTTGTTAGTTGCGGGCGCGTAGCTAGGCAGTGCATTCGAATGTTTCCACCTGCGTGGAGTGCAATGTCAATCCTGAGCATCTCGCAGCTGCATCTCGAGACGATCGTGGTAAATATCGCTTCGTGCAAGCGTCAGCGTAGCGTCAGTCGAGCAAAGTCGAGACAAGTCAAGCTGAGAGATGTTGCACAGTTAATTAAACGGTACGCGACGCAGACAACGCTTTTCCAAGTGTCGCACGTCACGCAGCAGAGTGGCGCAGTGGAAGCGTGCTGGGCCCATAACCCAGAGGTCCGTGGATCGAAACCACGCTCTGCTAAAATTATTCTTTTTCTTGGGTGCTTCGAGCTCGATCATTAAGCCTGGGGTGCGCTGACTCAGCGTCAACAGCAAACCCTGTAAGTTCTGAAACGACGACGACGTCGTGTGGAGAATACGAGAAACACTTCCTAAGACGCAGAGTTTCTTACGATTCTGCAGCAACTACATTTCTCGATCACAACGTTAATGTCTTTTCGGGCCACACGTGCAACTTTCGCGATATAAAAATCGCACCTCCCCGGCGGGGAATCGAACCCCAGTCTCCCGCGTGACAGGCGGGGATACTAACCACTATACTACCGAGGAATACGCAATCGGTACGCACAACGCACGCACACTTATGCTTCTCAAGTAGGTGATTCATCTCAAATCTAGCGTCCCGATGCTTTCAGAGTCAGCTGCTACGAAATAAAAGTATGCCCCAGGTGAGGCTCGAACTCACAACCCCGGCATTGCTCACGGCTACTGCCTTATAAGTACCGTGCGCTAACCAATTGCGCCACTGGGGCTACAGCAGGGTGCTTTCAGTTAGCGGTATTTGCTTTGCTGCCAACCTGTTGTGGCTACCGACCCATCATACGACCGTCACCTGCGGCCATACTGCGACTTTAGCACCTGGCTACGGATGCTTCATACGATTCTTGCTTCATATGCTACACTTACAAGCATATCAACCGCTTGTCATCACCGAAAAATTGCAGAAAAACGCGCGCCTTGCCTTCTGCTACCTGTCCAACAGCGAGGGCAGATGTGTGGCAAGCTCTAAGCTATGCAGGCGCACCGTGGCCGAGCAGCTGGAGGAGAGATGCCTTCCTTGGCAGCTCCCTGCAGAGTGCGGAAGACCAGAGTGGCCGCGCCGCCGTTGTCAGTGGACGACACGCAGTTGCCGAGCCACGGAGAACACGTTGCTCTGCGATGTGTACCCGCCTCATATGGCGAAAGGCGACCAGTGGCCCTGTGGCGCAACGGATAACGCGTCTGACTACGGATCAGAAGATTCCAGGTTCGAATCCTGGCAGGGTCGGCATTTTGTTAGTTGCGGGCGCGTAGCTAGGCAGTGCATTCGAATGTTTCCACCTGCGTGGAGTGCAATGTCAATCCTGAGCATCTCGCAGCTGCATCTCGAGACGATCGTGGTAAATATCGCTTCGTGCAAGCGTCAGCGTAGCGTCAGTCGAGCAAAGTCGAGACAAGTCAAGCTGAGAGATGTTGCACAGTTAATTAAACGGTACGCGACGCAGACAACGCTTTTCCAAGTGTCGCACGTCACGCAGCAGAGTGGCGCAGTGGAAGCGTGCTGGGCCCATAACCCAGAGGTCCGTGGATCGAAACCACGCTCTGCTAAAATTATTCTTTTTCTTGGGTGCTTCGAGCTCGATCATTAAGCCTGGGGTGCGCTGACTCAGCGTCAACAGCAAACCCTGTAAGTTCTGAAACGACGACGACGTCGTGTGGAGAATACGAGAAACACTTCCTAAGACGCAGAGTTTCTTACGATTCTGCAGCAACTACATTTCTCGATCACAACGTTAATGTCTTTTCGGGCCACACGTGCAACTTTCGCGATATAAAAATCGCACCTCCCCGGCGGGGAATCGAACCCCAGTCTCCCGCGTGACAGGCGGGGATACTAACCACTATACTACCGAGGAATACGCAATCGGTACGCACAACGCACGCACACTTATGGTTCTCAAGTAGGTGATTCATCTCAAATCTAGCGTCCCGATGCTTTCAGAGTCAGCTGCTACGAAATAAAAGTATGCCCCAGGTGAGGCTCGAACTCACAACCCCGGCATTGCTCACGGCTACTGCCTTATAAGTACTGTGCGCTAACCAATTGCGCCACTGGGGCTACAGCAGGGTGCTTTCAGTTAGCGGTATTTGCTTTGCTGCCAACCTGTTGTGGCTACCGACCCATCATACGACCGTCACCTGCGGCCATACTGCGACTTTAGCACCTGGCTACGGATGCTTCATACGATTCTTGCTTCATATGCTACACTTACAAGCATATCAACCGCTTGTCATCACCGAAAAATTGCAGAAAAACGCGCGCCTTGCCTTCTGCTACCTGTCCAACAGCGAGGGCAGATGTGTGGCAAGCTCTAAGCTATGCAGGCGCACCGTGGCCGAGCAGCTGGAGGAGAGATGCCTTCCTTGGCAGCTCCCTGCAGAGTGCGGAAGACCAGAGTGGCCGCGCCGCCGTTGTCAGTGGACGACACGCAGTTGCCGAGCCACGGAGAACACGTTGCTCTGCGATGTGTACCCGCCTCATATGACGAAAGGCGACCAGTGGCCCTGTGGCGCAACGGATAACGCGTCTGACTACGGATCAGAAGATTCCAGGTTCGAATCCTGGCAGGGTCGGCATTTTGTTAGTTGCGGGCGCGTAGCTAGGCAGTGCATTCGAATGTTTCCACCTGCGTGGAGTGCAATGTCAATCCTGAGCATCTCGCAGCTGCATCTCGAGACGATCGTGGTAAATATCGCTTCGTGCAAGCGTCAGCGTAGCGTCAGTCGAGCAAAGTCGAGACAAGTCAAGCTGAGAGATGTTGCACAGTTAATTAAACGGTACGCGACGCAGACAACGCTTTTCCAAGTGTCGCACGTCACGCAGCAGAGTGGCGCAGTGGAAGCGTGCTGGGCCCATAACCCAGAGGTCCGTGGATCGAAACCACGCTCTGCTAAAATTATTCTTTTTCTTGGGTGCTTCGAGCTCGATCATTAAGCCTGGGGTGCGCTGACTCAGCGTCAACAGCAAACCCTGTAAGTTCTGAAACGACGACGACGTCGTGTGGAGAATACGAGAAACACTTCCTAAGACGCAGAGTTTCTTACGATTCTGCAGCAACTACATTTCTCGATCACAACGTTAATGTCTTTTCGGGCCACACGTGCAACTTTCGCGATATAAAAATCGCACCTCCCCGGCGGGGAATCGAACCCCGGTCTCCCGCGTGACAGGCGGGGATACTAACCACTATACTACCGAGGAATACGCAATCGGTACGCACAACGCACGCACACTTATGCTTCTCAAGTAGGTGATTCATCTCAAATCTAGCGTCCCGATGCTTTCAGAGTCAGCTGCTACGAAATAAAAGTATGCCCCAGGTGAGGCTCGAACTCACAACCCCGGCATTGCTCACGGCTACTGCCTTATAAGTACCGTGCGCTAACCAATTGCGCCACTGGGGCTACAGCAGGGTGCTTTCAGTTAGCGGTATTTGCTTTGCTGCCAACCTGTTGTGGCTACCGACCCATCATACGACCGTCACCTGCGGCCATACTGCGACTTTAGCACCTGGCTACGGATGCTTCATACGATTCTTGCTTCATATGCTACACTTACAAGCATATCAACCGCTTGTCATCACCGAAAAATTGCAGAAAAACGCGCGCCTTGCCTTCTGCTACCTGTCCAACAGCGAGGGCAGATGTGTGGCAAGCTCTAAGCTATGCAGGCGCACCGTGGCCGAGCAGCTGGAGGAGAGATGCCTTCCTTGGCAGCTCCCTGCAGAGTGCGGAAGACCAGAGTGGCCGCGCCGCCGTTGTCAGTGGACGACACGCAGTTGCCGAGCCACGGAGAACACGTTGCTCTGCGATGTGTACCCGCCTCATATGGCGAAAGGCGACCAGTGGCCCTGTGGCGCAACGGATAACGCGTCTGACTACGGTCAGAAGATTCCAGGTTAGAATCCTGGCAGGGTCGGCATTTTGTTAGTTGCGGGCGCGTAGCTAGGCAGTGCATTCGAATGTTTCCACCTGCGTGGAGTGCAATGTCAATCCTGAGCATCTCGCAGCTGCATCTCGAGACGATCGTGGTAAATATCGCTTCGTGCAAGCGTCAGCGTAGCGTCAGTCGAGCAAAGTCGAGACAAGTCAAGCTGAGAGATGTTGCACAGTTAATTAAACGGTACGCGACGCAGACAACGCTTTTCCAAGTGTCGCACGTCACGCAGCAGAGTGGCGCAGTGGAAGCGTGCTGGGCCCATAACCCAGAGGTCCGTGGATCGAAACCACGCTCTGCTAAAATTATTCTTTTTCTTGGGTGCTTCGAGCTCGATCATTAAGCCTGGGGTGCGCTGACTCAGCGTCAACAGCAAACCCTGTAAGTTCTGAAACGACGACGACGTCGTGTGGAGAATACGAGAAACACTTCCTAAGACGCAGAGTTTCTTACGATTCTGCAGCAACTACATTTCTCGATCACAACGTTAATGTCTTTTCGGGCCACACGTGCAACTTTCGCGATATAAAAATCGCACCTCCCCGGCGGGGAATCGAACCCCGGTCTCCCGCGTGACAGGCGGGGATACTAACCACTATACTACCGAGGAATACGCAATCGGTACGCACAACGCACGCACACTTATGCTTCTCAAGTAGGTGATTCATCTCAAATCTAGCGTCCCGATGCTTTCAGAGTCAGCTGCTACGAAATAAAAGTATGCCCCAGGTGAGGCTCGAACTCACAACCCCGGCATTGCTCACGGCTACTGCCTTATAAGTACCGTGCGCTAACCAATTGCGCCACTGGGGCTACAGCAGGGTGCTTTCAGTTAGCGGTATTTGCTTTGCTGCCAACCTGTTGTGGCTACCGACCCATCATACGACCGTCACCTGCGGCCATACTGCGACTTTAGCACCTGGCTACGGATGCTTCATACGATTCTTGCTTCATATGCTACACTTACAAGCATATCAACCGCTTGTCATCACCGAAAAATTGCAGAAAAACGCGCGCCTTGCCTTCTGCTACCTGTCCAACAGCGAGGGCAGATGTGTGGCAAGCTCTAAGCTATGCAGGCGCACCGTGGCCGAGCAGCTGGAGGAGAGATGCCTTCCTTGGCAGCTCCCTGCAGAGTGCGGAAGACCAGAGTGGCCGCGCCGCCGTTGTCAGTGGACGACACGCAGTTGCCGAGCCACGGAGAACACGTTGCTCTGCGATGTGTACCCGCCTCATATGGCGAAAGGCGACCAGTGGCCCTGTGGCGCAACGGATAACGCGTCTGACTACGGTCAGAAGATTCCAGGTTCGAATCCTGGCAGGGTCGGCATTTTGTTAGTTGCGGGCGCGTAGCTAGGCAGTGCATTCGAATGTTTCCACCTGCGTGGAGTGCAATGTCAATCCTGAGCATCTCGCAGCTGCATCTCGAGACGATCGTGGTAAATATCGCTTCGTGCAAGCGTCAGCGTAGCGTCAGTCGAGCAAAGTCGAGACAAGTCAAGCTGAGAGATGTTGCACAGTTAATTAAACGGTACGCGACGCAGACAACGCTTTTCCAAGTGTCGCACGTCACGCAGCAGAGTGGCGCAGTGGAAGCGTGCTGGGCCCATAACCCAGAGGTCCGTGGATCGAAACCACGCTCTGCTAAAATTATTCTTTTTCTTGGGTGCTTCGAGCTCGATCATTAAGCCTGGGGTGCGCTGACTCAGCGTCAACAGCAAACCCTGTAAGTTCTGAAACGACGACGACGTCGTGTGGAGAATACGAGAAACACTTCCTAAGACGCAGAGTTTCTTACGATTCTGCAGCAACTACATTTCTCGATCACAACGTTAATGTCTTTTCGGGCCACACGTGCAACTTTCGCGATATAAAAATCGCACCTCCCCGGCGGGGAATCGAACCCCAGTCTCCCGCGTGACAGGCGGGGATACTAACCACTATACTACCGAGGAATACGCAATCGGTACGCACAACGCACGCACACTTATGCTTCTCAAGTAGGTGATTCATCTCAAATCTAGCGTCCCGATGCTTTCAGAGTCAGCTGCTACGAAATAAAAGTATGCCCCAGGTGAGGCTCGAACTCACAACCCCGGCATTGCTCACGGCTACTGCCTTATAAGTACCGTGCGCTAACCAATTGCGCCACTGGGGCTACAGCAGGGTGCTTTCAGTTAGCGGTATTTGCTTTGCTGCCAACCTGTTGTGGCTACCGACCCATCATACGACCGTCACCTGCGGCCATACTGCGACTTTAGCACCTGGCTACGGATGCTTCATACGATTCTTGCTTCATATGCTACACTTACAAGCATATCAACCGCTTGTCATCACCGAAAAATTGCAGAAAAACGCGCGCCTTGCCTTCTGCTACCTGTCCAACAGCGAGGGCAGATGTGTGGCAAGCTCTAAGCTATGCAGGCGCACCGTGGCCGAGCAGCTGGAGGAGAGATGCCTTCCTTGGCAGCTCCCTGCAGAGTGCGGAAGACCAGAGTGGCCGCGCCGCCGTTGTCAGTGGACGACACGCAGTTGCCGAGCCACGGAGAACACGTTGCTCTGCGATGTGTACCCGCCTCATATGACGAAAGGCGACCAGTGGCCCTGTGGCGCAACGGATAACGCGTCTGACTACGGATCAGAAGATTCCAGGTTCGAATCCTGGCAGGGTCGGCATTTTGTTAGTTGCGGGCGCGTAGCTAGGCAGTGCATTCGAATGTTTCCACCTGCGTGGAGTGCAATGTCAATCCTGAGCATCTCGCAGCTGCATCTCGAGACGATCGTGGTAAATATCGCTTCGTGCAAGCGTCAGCGTAGCGTCAGTCGAGCAAAGTCGAGACAAGTCAAGCTGAGAGATGTTGCACAGTTAATTAAACGGTACGCGACGCAGACAACGCTTTTCCAAGTGTCGCACGTCACGCAGCAGAGTGGCGCAGTGGAAGCGTGCTGGGCCCATAACCCAGAGGTCCGTGGATCGAAACCACGCTCTGCTAAAATTATTCTTTTTCTTGGGTGCTTCGAGCTCGATCATTAAGCCTGGGGTGCGCTGACTCAGCGTCAACAGCAAACCCTGTAAGTTCTGAAACGACGACGACGTCGTGTGGAGAATACGAGAAACACTTCCTAAGACGCAGAGTTTCTTACGATTCTGCAGCAACTACATTTCTCGATCACAACGTTAATGTCTTTTCGGGCCACACGTGCAACTTTCGCGATATAAAAATCGCACCTCCCCGGCGGGGAATCGAACACCGGTCTCCCGCGTGACAGGCGGGGATACTAACCACTATACTACCGAGGAATACGCAATCGGTACGCACAACGCACGCACACTTATGCTTCTCAAGTAGGTGATTCATCTCAAATCTAGCGTCCCGATGCTTTCAGAGTCAGCTGCTACGAAATAAAAGTATGCCCCAGGTGAGGCTCGAACTCACAACCCCGGCATTGCTCACGGCTACTGCCTTATAAGTACCGTGCGCTAACCAATTGCGCCACTGGGGCTACAGCAGGGTGCTTTCAGTTAGCGGTATTTGCTTTGCTGCCAACCTGTTGTGGCTACCGACCCATCATACGACCGTCACCTGCGGCCATACTGCGACTTTAGCACCTGGCTACGGATGCTTCATACGATTCTTGCTTCATATGCTACACTTACAAGCATATCAACCGCTTGTCATCACCGAAAAATTGCAGAAAAACGCGCGCCTTGCCTTCTGCTACCTGTCCAACAGCGAGGGCAGATGTGTGGCAAGCTCTAAGCTATGCAGGCGCACCGTGGCCGAGCAGCTGGAGGAGAGATGCCTTCCTTGGCAGCTCCCTGCAGAGTGCGGAAGACCAGAGTGGCCGCGCCGCCGTTGTCAGTGGACGACACGCAGTTGCCGAGCCACGGAGAACACGTTGCTCTGCGATGTGTACCCGCCTCATATGGCGAAAGGCGACCAGTGGCCCTGTGGCGCAACGGATAACGCGTCTGACTACGGTCAGAAGATTCCAGGTTCGAATCCTGGCAGGGTCGGCATTTTGTTAGTTGCGGGCGCGTAGCTAGGCAGTGCATTCGAATGTTTCCACCTGCGTGGAGTGCAATGTCAATCCTGAGCATCTCGCAGCTGCATCTCGAGACGATCGTGGTAAATATCGCTTCGTGCAAGCGTCAGCGTAGCGTCAGTCGAGCAAAGTCGAGACAAGTCAAGCTGAGAGATGTTGCACAGTTAATTAAACGGTACGCGACGCAGACAACGCTTTTCCAAGTGTCGCACGTCACGCAGCAGAGTGGCGCAGTGGAAGCGTGCTGGGCCCATAACCCAGAGGTCCGTGGATCGAAACCACGCTCTGCTAAAATTATTCTTTTTCTTGGGTGCTTCGAGTTCGATCATTAAGCCTGGGGTGCGCTGACTCAGCGTCAACAGCAAACCCTGTAAGTTCTGAAACGACGACGACGTCGTGTGGAGAATACGAGAAACACTTCCTAAGACGCAGAGTTTCTTACGATTCTGCAGCAACTACATTTCTCGATCACAACGTTAATGTCTTTTCGGGCCACACGTGCAACTTTCGCGATATAAAAATCGCACCTCCCCGGCGGGGAATCGAACCCCAGTCTCCCGCGTGACAGGCGGGGATACTAACCACTATACTACCGAGGAATACGCAATCGGTACGCACAACGCACGCACACTTATGGTTCTCAAGTAGGTGATTCATCTCAAATCTAGCGTCCCGATGCTTTCAGAGTCAGCTGCTACGAAATAAAAGTATGCCCCAGGTGAGGCTCGAACTCACAACCCCGGCATTGCTCACGGCTACTGCCTTATAAGTACCGTGCGCTAACCAATTGCGCCACTGGGGCTACAGCAGGGTGCTTTCAGTTAGCGGTATTTGCTTTGCTGCCAACCTGTTGTGGCTACCGACCCATCATACGACCGTCACCTGCGGCCATACTGCGACTTTAGCACCTGGCTACGGATGCTTCATACGATTCTTGCTTCATATGCTACACTTACAAGCATATCAACCGCTTGTCATCACCGAAAAATTGCAGAAAAACGCGCGCCTTGCCTTCTGCTACCTGTCCAACAGCGAGGGCAGATGTGTGGCAAGCTCTAAGCTATGCAGGCGCACCGTGGCCGAGCAGCTGGAGGAGAGATGCCTTCCTTGGCAGCTCCCTGCAGAGTGCGGAAGACCAGAGTGGCCGCGCCGCCGTTGTCAGTGGACGACACGCAG
The DNA here is from genome assembly GCF_023864275.1 of Schistocerca cancellata. NCBI lineage: Eukaryota > Metazoa > Arthropoda > Insecta > Orthoptera > Acrididae > Schistocerca > Schistocerca cancellata. The sequence continues at coordinate 155,115,267 of NC_064634.1, forward strand.
TTGCCGAGCCACGGAGAACACGTTGCTCTGCGATGTGTACCCGCCTCATATGGCGAAAGGCGACCAGTGGCCCTGTGGCGCAACGGATAACGCGTCTGACTACGGATCAGAAGATTCCAGGTTCGAATCCTGGCAGGGTCGGCATTTTGTTAGTTGCGGGCGCGTAGCTAGGCAGTGCATTCGAATGTTTCCACCTGCGTGGAGTGCAATGTCAATCCTGAGCATCTCGCAGCTGCATCTCGAGACGATCGTGGTAAATATCGCTTCGTGCAAGCGTCAGCGTAGCGTCAGTCGAGCAAAGTCGAGACAAGTCAAGCTGAGAGATGTTGCACAGTTAATTAAACGGTACGCGACGCAGACAACGCTTTTCCAAGTGTCGCACGTCACGCAGCAGAGTGGCGCAGTGGAAGCGTGCTGGGCCCATAACCCAGAGGTCCGTGGATCGAAACCACGCTCTGCTAAAATTATTCTTTTTCTTGGGTGCTTCGAGCTCGATCATTAAGCCTGGGGTGCGCTGACTCAGCGTCAACAGCAAACCCTGTAAGTTCTGAAACGACGACGACGTCGTGTGGAGAATACGAGAAACACTTCCTAAGACGCAGAGTTTCTTACGATTCTGCAGCAACTACATTTCTCGATCACAACGTTAATGTCTTTTCGGGCCACACGTGCAACTTTCGCGATATAAAAATCGCACCTCCCCGGCGGGGAATCGAACCCCAGTCTCCCGCGTGACAGGCGGGGATACTAACCACTATACCACCGAGGAATACGCAATCGGTACGCACAACGCACGCACACTTATGCTTCTCAAGTAGGTGATTCATCTCAAATCTAGCGTCCCGATGCTTTCAGAGTCAGCTGCTACGAAATAAAAGTATGCCCCAGGTGAGGCTCGAACTCACAACCCCGGCATTGCTCACGGCTACTGCCTTATAAGTACCGTGCGCTAACCAATTGCGCCACTGGGGCTACAGCAGGGTGCTTTCAGTTAGCGGTATTTGCTTTGCTGCCAACCTGTTGTGGCTACCGACCCATCATACGACCGTCACCTGCGGCCATACTGCGACTTTAGCACCTGGCTACGGATGCTTCATACGATTCTTGCTTCATATGCTACACTTACAAGCATATCAACCGCTTGTCATCACCGAAAAATTGCAGAAAAACGCGCGCCTTGCCTTCTGCTACCTGTCCAACAGCGAGGGCAGATGTGTGGCAAGCTCTAAGCTATGCAGGCGCACCGTGGCCGAGCAGCTGGAGGAGAGATGCCTTCCTTGGCAGCTCCCTGCAGAGTGCGGAAGACCAGAGTGGCCGCGCCGCCGTTGTCAGTGGACGACACGCAGTTGCCGAGCCACGGAGAACACGTTGCTCTGCGATGTGTACCCGCCTCATATGACGAAAGGCGACCAGTGGCCCTGTGGCGCAACGGATAACGCGTCTGACTACGGATCAGAAGATTCCAGGTTCGAATCCTGGCAGGGTCGGCATTTTGTTAGTTGCGGGCGCGTAGCTAGGCAGTGCATTCGAATGTTTCCACCTGCGTGGAGTGCAATGTCAATCCTGAGCATCTCGCAGCTGCATCTCGAGACGATCGTGGTAAATATCGCTTCGTGCAAGCGTCAGCGTAGCGTCAGTCGAGCAAAGTCGAGACAAGTCAAGCTGAGAGATGTTGCACAGTTAATTAAACGGTACGCGACGCAGACAACGCTTTTCCAAGTGTCGCACGTCACGCAGCAGAGTGGCGCAGTGGAAGCGTGCTGGGCCCATAACCCAGAGGTCCGTGGATCGAAACCACGCTCTGCTAAAATTATTCTTTTTCTTGGGTGCTTCGAGCTCGATCATTAAGCCTGGGGTGCGCTGACTCAGCGTCAACAGCAAACCCTGTAAGTTCTGAAACGACGACGACGTCGTGTGGAGAATACGAGAAACACTTCCTAAGACGCAGAGTTTCTTACGATTCTGCAGCAACTACATTTCTCGATCACAACGTTAATGTCTTTTCGGGCCACACGTGCAACTTTCGCGATATAAAAATCGCACCTCCCCGGCGGGGAATCGAACCCCAGTCTCCCGCGTGACAGGCGGGGATACTAACCACTATACTACCGAGGAATACGCAATCGGTACGCACAACGCACGCACACTTATGGTTCTCAAGTAGGTGATTCATCTCAAATCTAGCGTCCCGATGCTTTCAGAGTCAGCTGCTACGAAATAAAAGTATGCCCCAGGTGAGGCTCGAACTCACAACCCCGGCATTGCTCACGGCTACTGCCTTATAAGTACCGTGCGCTAACCAATTGCGCCACTGGGGCTACAGCAGGGTGCTTTCAGTTAGCGGTATTTGCTTTGCTGCCAACCTGTTGTGGCTACCGACCCATCATACGACCGTCACCTGCGGCCATACTGCGACTTTAGCACCTGGCTACGGATGCTTCATACGATTCTTGCTTCATATGCTACACTTACAAGCATATCAACCGCTTGTCATCACCGAAAAATTGCAGAAAAACGCGCGCCTTGCCTTCTGCTACCTGTCCAACAGCGAGGGCAGATGTGTGGCAAGCTCTAAGCTATGCAGGCGCACCGTGGCCGAGCAGCTGGAGGAGAGATGCCTTCCTTGGCAGCTCCCTGCAGAGTGCGGAAGACCAGAGTGGCCGCGCCGCCGTTGTCAGTGGACGACACGCAGTTGCCGAGCCACGGAGAACACGTTGCTCTGCGATGTGTACCCGCCTCATATGGCGAAAGGCGACCAGTGGCCCTGTGGCGCAACGGATAACGCGTCTGACTACGGATCAGAAGATTCCAGGTTCGAATCCTGGCAGGGTCGGCATTTTGTTAGTTGCGGGCGCGTAGCTAGGCAGTGCATTCGAATGTTTCCACCTGCGTGGAGTGCAATGTCAATCCTGAGCATCTCGCAGCTGCATCTCGAGACGATCGTGGTAAATATCGCTTCGTGCAAGCGTCAGCGTAGCGTCAGTCGAGCAAAGTCGAGACAAGTCAAGCTGAGAGATGTTGCACAGTTAATTAAACGGTACGCGACGCAGACAACGCTTTTCCAAGTGTCGCACGTCACGCAGCAGAGTGGCGCAGTGGAAGCGTGCTGGGCCCATAACCCAGAGGTCCGTGGATCGAAACCACGCTCTGCTAAAATTATTCTTTTTCTTGGGTGCTTCGAGCTCGATCATTAAGCCTGGGGTGCGCTGACTCAGCGTCAACAGCAAACCCTGTAAGTTCTGAAACGACGACGACGTCGTGTGGAGAATACGAGAAACACTTCCTAAGACGCAGAGTTTCTTACGATTCTGCAGCAACTACATTTCTCGATCACAACGTTAATGTCTTTTCGGGCCACACGTGCAACTTTCGCGATATAAAAATCGCACCTCCCCGGCGGGGAATCGAACCCCAGTCTCCCGCGTGACAGGCGGGGATACTAACCACTATACTACCGAGGAATACGCAATCGGTACGCACAACGCACGCACACTTATGGTTCTCAAGTAGGTGATTCATCTCAAATCTAGCGTCCCGATGCTTTCAGAGTCAGCTGCTACGAAATAAAAGTATGCCCCAGGTGAGGCTCGAACTCACAACCCCGGCATTGCTCACGGCTACTGCCTTATAAGTACCGTGCGCTAACCAATTGCGCCACTGGGGCTACAGCAGGGTGCTTTCAGTTAGCGGTATTTGCTTTGCTGCCAACCTGTTGTGGCTACCGACCCATCATACGACCGTCACCTGCGGCCATACTGCGACTTTAGCACCTGGCTACGGATGCTTCATACGATTCTTGCTTCATATGCTACACTTACAAGCATATCAACCGCTTGTCATCACCGAAAAATTGCAGAAAAACGCGCGCCTTGCCTTCTGCTACCTGTCCAACAGCGAGGGCAGATGTGTGGCAAGCTCTAAGCTATGCAGGCGCACCGTGGCCGAGCAGCTGGAGGAGAGATGCCTTCCTTGGCAGCTCCCTGCAGAGTGCGGAAGACCAGAGTGGCCGCGCCGCCGTTGTCAGTGGACGACACGCAGTTGCCGAGCCACGGAGAACACGTTGCTCTGCGATGTGTACCCGCCTCATATGACGAAAGGCGACCAGTGGCCCTGTGGCGCAACGGATAACGCGTCTGACTACGGATCAGAAGATTCCAGGTTCGAATCCTGGCAGGGTCGGCATTTTGTTAGTTGCGGGCGCGTAGCTAGGCAGTGCATTCGAATGTTTCCACCTGCGTGGAGTGCAATGTCAATCCTGAGCATCTCGCAGCTGCATCTCGAGACGATCGTGGTAAATATCGCTTCGTGCAAGCGTCAGCGTAGCGTCAGTCGAGCAAAGTCGAGACAAGTCAAGCTGAGAGATGTTGCACAGTTAATTAAACGGTACGCGACGCAGACAACGCTTTTCCAAGTGTCGCACGTCACGCAGCAGAGTGGCGCAGTGGAAGCGTGCTGGGCCCATAACCCAGAGGTCCGTGGATCGAAACCACGCTCTGCTAAAATTATTCTTTTTCTTGGGTGCTTCGAGCTCGATCATTAAGCCTGGGGTGCGCTGACTCAGCGTCAACAGCAAACCCTGTAAGTTCTGAAACGACGACGACGTCGTGTGGAGAATACGAGAAACACTTCCTAAGACGCAGAGTTTCTTACGATTCTGCAGCAACTACATTTCTCGATCACAACGTTAATGTCTTTTCGGGCCACACGTGCAACTTTCGCGATATAAAAATCGCACCTCCCCGGCGGGGAATCGAACCCCGGTCTCCCGCGTGACAGGCGGGGATACTAACCACTATACTACCGAGGAATACGCAATCGGTACGCACAACGCACGCACACTTATGCTTCTCAAGTAGGTGATTCATCTCAAATCTAGCGTCCCGATGCTTTCAGAGTCAGCTGCTACGAAATAAAAGTATGCCCCAGGTGAGGCTCGAACTCACAACCCCGGCATTGCTCACGGCTACTGCCTTATAAGTACCGTGCGCTAACCAATTGCGCCACTGGGGCTACAGCAGGGTGCTTTCAGTTAGCGGTATTTGCTTTGCTGCCAACCTGTTGTGGCTACCGACCCATCATACGACCGTCACCTGCGGCCATACTGCGACTTTAGCACCTGGCTACGGATGCTTCATACGATTCTTGCTTCATATGCTACACTTACAAGCATATCAACCGCTTGTCATCACCGAAAAATTGCAGAAAAACGCGCGCCTTGCCTTCTGCTACCTGTCCAACAGCGAGGGCAGATGTGTGGCAAGCTCTAAGCTATGCAGGCGCACCGTGGCCGAGCAGCTGGAGGAGAGATGCCTTCCTTGGCAGCTCCCTGCAGAGTGCGGAAGACCAGAGTGGCCGCGCCGCCGTTGTCAGTGGACGACACGCAGTTGCCGAGCCACGGAGAACACGTTGCTCTGCGATGTGTACCCGCCTCATATGGCGAAAGGCGACCAGTGGCCCTGTGGCGCAACGGATAACGCGTCTGACTACGGTCAGAAGATTCCAGGTTAGAATCCTGGCAGGGTCGGCATTTTGTTAGTTGCGGGCGCGTAGCTAGGCAGTGCATTCGAATGTTTCCACCTGCGTGGAGTGCAATGTCAATCCTGAGCATCTCGCAGCTGCATCTCGAGACGATCGTGGTAAATATCGCTTCGTGCAAGCGTCAGCGTAGCGTCAGTCGAGCAAAGTCGAGACAAGTCAAGCTGAGAGATGTTGCACAGTTAATTAAACGGTACGCGACGCAGACAACGCTTTTCCAAGTGTCGCACGTCACGCAGCAGAGTGGCGCAGTGGAAGCGTGCTGGGCCCATAACCCAGAGGTCCGTGGATCGAAACCACGCTCTGCTAAAATTATTCTTTTTCTTGGGTGCTTCGAGCTCGATCATTAAGCCTGGGGTGCGCTGACTCAGCGTCAACAGCAAACCCTGTAAGTTCTGAAACGACGACGACGTCGTGTGGAGAATACGAGAAACACTTCCTAAGACGCAGAGTTTCTTACGATTCTGCAGCAACTACATTTCTCGATCACAACGTTAATGTCTTTTCGGGCCACACGTGCAACTTTCGCGATATAAAAATCGCACCTCCCCGGCGGGGAATCGAACCCCGGTCTCCCGCGTGACAGGCGGGGATACTAACCACTATACTACCGAGGAATACGCAATCGGTACGCACAACGCACGCACACTTATGCTTCTCAAGTAGGTGATTCATCTCAAATCTAGCGTCCCGATGCTTTCAGAGTCAGCTGCTACGAAATAAAAGTATGCCCCAGGTGAGGCTCGAACTCACAACCCCGGCATTGCTCACGGCTACTGCCTTATAAGTACCGTGCGCTAACCAATTGCGCCACTGGGGCTACAGCAGGGTGCTTTCAGTTAGCGGTATTTGCTTTGCTGCCAACCTGTTGTGGCTACCGACCCATCATACGACCGTCACCTGCGGCCATACTGCGACTTTAGCACCTGGCTACGGATGCTTCATACGATTCTTGCTTCATATGCTACACTTACAAGCATATCAACCGCTTGTCATCACCGAAAAATTGCAGAAAAACGCGCGCCTTGCCTTCTGCTACCTGTCCAACAGCGAGGGCAGATGTGTGGCAAGCTCTAAGCTATGCAGGCGCACCGTGGCCGAGCAGCTGGAGGAGAGATGCCTTCCTTGGCAGCTCCCTGCAGAGTGCGGAAGACCAGAGTGGCCGCGCCGCCGTTGTCAGTGGACGACACGCAGTTGCCGAGCCACGGAGAACACGTTGCTCTGCGATGTGTACCCGCCTCATATGGCGAAAGGCGACCAGTGGCCCTGTGGCGCAACGGATAACGCGTCTGACTACGGATCAGAAGATTCCAGGTTCGAATCCTGGCAGGGTCGGCATTTTGTTAGTTGCGGGCGCGTAGCTAGGCAGTGCATTCGAATGTTTCCACCTGCGTGGAGTGCAATGTCAATCCTGAGCATCTCGCAGCTGCATCTCGAGACGATCGTGGTAAATATCGCTTCGTGCAAGCGTCAGCGTAGCGTCAGTCGAGCAAAGTCGAGACAAGTCAAGCTGAGAGATGTTGCACAGTTAATTAAACGGTACGCGACGCAGACAACGCTTTTCCAAGTGTCGCACGTCACGCAGCAGAGTGGCGCAGTGGAAGCGTGCTGGGCCCATAACCCAGAGGTCCGTGGATCGAAACCACGCTCTGCTAAAATTATTCTTTTTCTTGGGTGCTTCGAGCTCGATCATTAAGCCTGGGGTGCGCTGACTCAGCGTCAACAGCAAACCCTGTAAGTTCTGAAACGACGACGACGTCGTGTGGAGAATACGAGAAACACTTCCTAAGACGCAGAGTTTCTTACGATTCTGCAGCAACTACATTTCTCGATCACAACGTTAATGTCTTTTCGGGCCACACGTGCAACTTTCGCGATATAAAAATCGCACCTCCCCGGCGGTGAATCGAACCCCGGTCTCCCGCGTGACAGGCGGGGATACTAACCACTATACTACCGAGGAATACGCAATCGGTACGCACAACGCACGCACACTTATGCTTCTCAAGTAGGTGATTCATCTCAAATCTAGCGTCCCGATGCTTTCAGAGTCAGCTGCTACGAAATAAAAGTATGCCCCAGGTGAGGCTCGAACTCACAACCCCGGCATTGCTCACGGCTACTGCCTTATAAGTACCGTGCGCTAACCAATTGCGCCACTGGGGCTACAGCAGGGTGCTTTCAGTTAGCGGTATTTGCTTTGCTGCCAACCTGTTGTGGCTACCGACCCATCATACGACCGTCACCTGCGGCCATACTGCGACTTTAGCACCTGGCTACGGATGCTTCATACGATTCTTGCTTCATATGCTACACTTACAAGCATATCAACCGCTTGTCATCACCGAAAAATTGCAGAAAAACGCGCGCCTTGCCTTCTGCTACCTGTCCAACAGCGAGGGCAGATGTGTGGCAAGCTCTAAGCTATGCAGGCGCACCGTGGCCGAGCAGCTGGAGGAGAGATGCCTTCCTTGGCAGCTCCCTGCAGAGTGCGGAAGACCAGAGTGGCCGCGCCGCCGTTGTCAGTGGACGACACGCAGTTGCCGAGCCACGGAGAACACGTTGCTCTGCGATGTGTACCCGCCTCATATGACGAAAGGCGACCAGTGGCCCTGTGGCGCAACGGATAACGCGTCTGACTACGGATCAGAAGATTCCAGGTTCGAATCCTGGCAGGGTCGGCATTTTGTTAGTTGCGGGCGCGTAGCTAGGCAGTGCATTCGAATGTTTCCACCTGCGTGGAGTGCAATGTCAATCCTGAGCATCTTGCAGCTGCATCTCGAGACGATCGTGGTAAATATCGCTTCGTGCAAGCGTCAGCGTAGCGTCAGTCGAGCAAAGTCGAGACAAGTCAAGCTGAGAGATGTTGCACAGTTAATTAAACGGTACGCGACGCAGACAACGCTTTTCCAAGTGTCGCACGTCACGCAGCAGAGTGGCGCAGTGGAAGCGTGCTGGGCCCATAACCCAGAGGTCCGTGGATCGAAACCACGCTCTGCTAAAATTATTCTTTTTCTTGGGTGCTTCGAGCTCGATCATTAAGCCTGGGGTGCGCTGACTCAGCGTCAACAGCAAACCCTGTAAGTTCTGAAACGACGACGACGTCGTGTGGAGAATACGAGAAACACTTCCTAAGACGCAGAGTTTCTTACGATTCTGCAGCAACTACATTTCTCGATCACAACGTTAATGTCTTTTCGGGCCACACGTGCAACTTTCGCGATATAAAAATCGCACCTCCCCGGCGGAGAATCGAACCCCGGTCTCCCGCGTGACAGGCGGGGATACTAACCACTATACTACCGAGGAATACGCAATCGGTACGCACAACGCACGCACACTTATGCTTCTCAAGTAGGTGATTCATCTCAAATCTAGCGTCCCGATGCTTTCAGAGTCAGCTGCTACGAAATAAAAGTATGCCCCAGGTGAGGCTCGAACTCACAACCCCGGCATTGCTCACGGCTACTGCCTTATAAGTACCGTGCGCTAACCAATTGCGCCACTGGGGCTACAGCAGGGTGCTTTCAGTTAGCGGTATTTGCTTTGCTGCCAACCTGTTGTGGCTACCGACCCATCATACGACCGTCACCTGCGGCCATACTGCGACTTTAGCACCTGGCTACGGATGCTTCATACGATTCTTGCTTCATATGCTACACTTACAAGCATATCAACCGCTTGTCATCACCGAAAAATTGCAGAAAAACGCGCGCCTTGCCTTCTGCTACCTGTCCAACAGCGAGGGCAGATGTGTGGCAAGCTCTAAGCTATGCAGGCGCACCGTGGCCGAGCAGCTGGAGGAGAGATGCCTTCCTTGGCAGCTCCCTGCAGAGTGCGGAAGACCAGAGTGGCCGCGCCGCCGTTGTCAGTGGACGACACGCAGTTGCCGAGCCACGGAGAACACGTTGCTCTGCGATGTGTACCCGCCTCATATGACGAAAGGCGACCAGTGGCCCTGTGGCGCAACGGATAACGCGTCTGACTACGGATCAGAAGATTCCAGGTTCGAATCCTGGCAGGGTCGGCATTTTGTTAGTTGCGGGCGCGTAGCTAGGCAGTGCATTCGAATGTTTCCACCTGCGTGGAGTGCAATGTCAATCCTGAGCATCTCGCAGCTGCATCTCGAGACGATCGTGGTAAATATCGCTTCGTGCAAGCGTCAGCGTAGCGTCAGTCGAGCAAAGTCGAGACAAGTCAAGCTGAGAGATGTTGCACAGTTAATTAAACGGTACGCGACGCAGACAACGCTTTTCCAAGTGTCGCACGTCACGCAGCAGAGTGGCGCAGTGGAAGCGTGCTGGGCCCATAACCCAGAGGTCCGTGGATCGAAACCACGCTCTGCTAAAATTATTCTTTTTCTTGGGTGCTTCGAGCTCGATCATTAAGCCTGGGGTGCGCTGACTCAGCGTCAACAGCAAACCCTGTAAGTTCTGAAACGACGACGACGTCGTGTGGAGAATACGAGAAACACTTCCTAAGACGCAGAGTTTCTTACGATTCTGCAGCAACTACATTTCTCGATCACAACGTTAATGTCTTTTCGGGCCACACGTGCAACTTTCGCGATATAAAAATCGCACCTCCCCGGCGGGGAATCGAACCCCGGTCTCCCGCGTGACAGGCGGGGATACTAACCACTATACTACCGAGGAATACGCAATCGGTACGCACAACGCACGCACACTTATGGTTCTCAAGTAGGTGATTCATCTCAAATCTAGCGTCCCGATGCTTTCAGAGTCAGCTGCTACGAAATAAAAGTATGCCCCAGGTGAGGCTCGAACTCACAACCCCGGCATTGCTCACGGCTACTGCCTTATAAGTACCGTGCGCTAACCAATTGCGCCACTGGGGCTACAGCAGGGTGCTTTCAGTTAGCGGTATTTGCTTTGCTGCCAACCTGTTGTGGCTACCGACCCATCATACGACCGTCACCTGCGGCCATACTGCGACTTTAGCACCTGGCTACGGATGCTTCATACGATTCTTGCTTCATATGCTACACTTACAAGCATATCAACCGCTTGTCATCACCGAAAAATTGCAGAAAAACGCGCGCCTTGCCTTCTGCTACCTGTCCAACAGCGAGGGCAGATGTGTGGCAAGCTCTAAGCTATGCAGGCGCACCGTGGCCGAGCAGCTGGAGGAGAGATGCCTTCCTTGGCAGCTCCCTGCAGAGTGCGGAAGACCAGAGTGGCCGCGCCGCCGTTGTCAGTGGACGACACGCAGTTGCCGAGCCACGGAGAACACGTTGCTCTGCGATGTGTACCCGCCTCATATGACGAAAGGCGAACAGTGGCCCTGTGGCGCAACGGATAACGCGTCTGACTACGGATCAGAAGATTCCAGGTTCGAATCCTGGCAGGGTCGGCATTTTGTTAGTTGCGGGCGCGTAGCTAGGCAGTGCATTCGAATGTTTCCACCTGCGTGGAGTGCAATGTCAATCCTGAGCATCTCGCAGCTGCATCTCGAGACGATCGTGGTAAATATCGCTTCGTGCAAGCGTCAGCGTAGCGTCAGTCGAGCAAAGTCGAGACAAGTCAAGCTGAGAGATGTTGCACAGTTAATTAAACGGTACGCGACGCAGACAACGCTTTTCCAAGTGTCGCACGTCACGCAGCAGAGTGGCGCAGTGGAAGCGTGCTGGGCCCATAACCCAGAGGTCCGTGGATCGAAACCACGCTCTGCTAAAATTATTCTTTTTCTTGGGTGCTTCGAGCTCGATCATTAAGCCTGGGGTGCGCTGACTCAGCGTCAACAGCAAACCCTGTAAGTTCTGAAACGACGACGACGTCGTGTGGAGAATACGAGAAACACTTCCTAAGACGCAGAGTTTCTTACGATTCTGCAGCAACTACATTTCTCGATCACAACGTTAATGTCTTTTCGGGCCACACGTGCAACTTTCGCGATATAAAAATCGCACCTCCCCGGCGGGGAATCGAACCCCAGTCTCCCGCGTGACAGGCGGGGATACTAACCACTATACTACCGAGGAATACGCAATCGGTACGCACAACGCACGCACACTTATGGTTCTCAAGTAGGTGATTCATCTCAAATCTAGCGTCCCGATGCTTTCAGAGTCAGCTGCTACGAAATAAAAGTATGCCCCAGGTGAGGCTCGAACTCACAACCCCGGCATTGCTCACGGCTACTGCCTTATAAGTACCGTGCGCTAACCAATTGCGCCACTGGGGCTACAGCAGGGTGCTTTCAGTTAGCGGTATTTGCTTTGCTGCCAACCTGTTGTGGCTACCGACCCATCATACGACCGTCACCTGCGGCCATACTGCGACTTTAGCACCTGGCTACGGATGCTTCATACGATTCTTGCTTCATATGCTACACTTACAAGCATATCAACCGCTTGTCATCACCGAAAAATTGCAGAAAAACGCGCGCCTTGCCTTCTGCTACCTGTCCAACAGCGAGGGCAGATGTGTGGCAAGCTCTAAGCTATGCAGGCGCACCGTGGCCGAGCAGCTGGAGGAGAGATGCCTTCCTTGGCAGCTCCCTGCAGAGTGCGGAAGACCAGAGTGGCCGCGCCGCCGTTGTCAGTGGACGACACGCAGTTGCCGAGCCACGGAGAACACGTTGCTCTGCGATGTGTACCCGCCTCATATGACGAAAGGCGACCAGTGGCCCTGTGGCGCAACGGATAACGCGTCTGACTACGGATCAGAAGATTCCAGGTTCGAATCCTGGCAGGGTCGGCATTTTGTTAGTTGCGGGCGCGTAGCTAGGCAGTGCATTCGAATGTTTCCACCTGCGTGGAGTGCAATGTCAATCCTGAGCATCTCGCAGCTGCATCTCGAGACGATCGTGGTAAATATCGCTTCGTGCAAGCGTCAGCGTAGCGTCAGTCGAGCAAAGTCGAGACAAGTCAAGCTGAGAGATGTTGCACAGTTAATTAAACGGTACGCGACGCAGACAACGCTTTTCCAAGTGTCGCACGTCACGCAGCAGAGTGGCGCAGTGGAAGCGTGCTGGGCCCATAACCCAGAGGTCCGTGGATCGAAACCACGCTCTGCTAAAATTATTCTTTTTCTTGGGTGCTTCGAGCTCGATCATTAAGCCTGGGGTGCGCTGACTCAGCGTCAACAGCAAACCCTGTAAGTTCTGAAACGACGACGACGTCGTGTGGAGAATACGAGAAACACTTCCTAAGACGCAGAGTTTCTTACGATTCTGCAGCAACTACATTTCTCGATCACAACGTTAATGTCTTTTCGGGCCACACGTGCAACTTTCGCGATATAAAAATCGCACCTCCCCGGCGGGGAATCGAACCCCGGTCTCCCGCGTGACAGGCGGGGATACTAACCACTATACTACCGAGGAATACGCAATCGGTACGCACAACGCACGCACACTTATGCTTCTCAAGTAGGTGATTCATCTCAAATCTAGCGTCCCGATGCTTTCAGAGTCAGCTGCTACGAAATAAAAGTATGCCCCAGGTGAGGCTCGAACTCACAACCCCGGCATTGCTCACGGCTACTGCCTTATAAGTACCGTGCGCTAACCAATTGCGCCACTGGGGCTACAGCAGGGTGCTTTCAGTTAGCGGTATTTGCTTTGCTGCCAACCTGTTGTGGCTACCGACCCATCATACGACCGTCACCTGCGGCCATACTGCGACTTTAGCACCTGGCTACGGATGCTTCATACGATTCTTGCTTCATATGCTACACTTACAAGCATATCAACCGCTTGTCATCACCGAAAAATTGCAGAAAAACGCGCGCCTTGCCTTCTGCTACCTGTCCAACAGCGAGGGCAGATGTGTGGCAAGCTCTAAGCTATGCAGGCGCACCGTGGCCGAGCAGCTGGAGGAGAGATGCCTTCCTTGGCAGCTCCCTGCAGAGTGCGGAAGACCAGAGTGGCCGCGCCGCCGTTGTCAGTGGACGACACGCAGTTGCCGAGCCACGGAGAACACGTTGCTCTGCGATGTGTACCCGCCTCATATGGCGAAAGGCGACCAGTGGCCCTGTGGCGCAACGGATAACGCGTCTGACTACGGTCAGAAGATTCCAGGTTAGAATCCTGGCAGGGTCGGCATTTTGTTAGTTGCGGGCGCGTAGCTAGGCAGTGCATTCGAATGTTTCCACCTGCGTGGAGTGCAATGTCAATCCTGAGCATCTCGCAGCTGCATCTCGAGACGATCGTGGTAAATATCGCTTCGTGCAAGCGTCAGCGTAGCGTCAGTCGAGCAAAGTCGAGACAAGTCAAGCTGAGAGATGTTGCACAGTTAATTAAACGGTACGCGACGCAGACAACGCTTTTCCAAGTGTCGCACGTCACGCAGCAGAGTGGCGCAGTGGAAGCGTGCTGGGCCCATAACCCAGAGGTCCGTGGATCGAAACCACGCTCTGCTAAAATTATTCTTTTTCTTGGGTGCTTCGAGCTCGATCATTAAGCCTGGGGTGCGCTGACTCAGCGTCAACAGCAAACCCTGTAAGTTCTGAAACGACGACGACGTCGTGTGGAGAATACGAGAAACACTTCCTAAGACGCAGAGTTTCTTACGATTCTGCAGCAACTACATTTCTCGATCACAACGTTAATGTCTTTTCGGGCCACACGTGCAACTTTCGCGATATAAAAATCGCACCTCCCCGGCGGGGAATCGAACCCCGGTCTCCCGCGTGACAGGCGGGGATACTAACCACTATACTACCGAGGAATACGCAATCGGTACGCACAACGCACGCACACTTATGCTTCTCAAGTAGGTGATTCATCTCAAATCTAGCGTCCCGATGCTTTCAGAGTCAGCTGCTACGAAATAAAAGTATGCCCCAGGTGAGGCTCGAACTCACAACCCCGGCATTGCTCACGGCTACTGCCTTATAAGTACCGTGCGCTAACCAATTGCGCCACTGGGGCTACAGCAGGGTGCTTTCAGTTAGCGGTATTTGCTTTGCTGCCAACCTGTTGTGGCTACCGACCCATCATACGACCGTCACCTGCGGCCATACTGCGACTTTAGCACCTGGCTACGGATGCTTCATACGATTCTTGCTTCATATGCTACACTTACAAGCATATCAACCGCTTGTCATCACCGAAAAATTGCAGAAAAACGCGCGCCTTGCCTTCTGCTACCTGTCCAACAGCGAGGGCAGATGTGTGGCAAGCTCTAAGCTATGCAGGCGCACCGTGGCCGAGCAGCTGGAGGAGAGATGCCTTCCTTGGCAGCTCCCTGCAGAGTGCGGAAGACCAGAGTGGCCGCGCCGCCGTTGTCAGTGGACGACACGCAGTTGCCGAGCCACGGAGAACACGTTGCTCTGCGATGTGTACCCGCCTCATATGGCGAAAGGCGACCAGTGGCCCTGTGGCGCAACGGATAACGCGTCTGACTACGGATCAGAAGATTCCAGGTTCGAATCCTGGCAGGGTCGGCATTTTGTTAGTTGCGGGCGCGTAGCTAGGCAGTGCATTCGAATGTTTCCACCTGCGTGGAGTGCAATGTCAATCCTGAGCATCTCGCAGCTGCATCTCGAGACGATCGTGGTAAATATCGCTTCGTGCAAGCGTCAGCGTAGCGTCAGTCGAGCAAAGTCGAGACAAGTCAAGCTGAGAGATGTTGCACAGTTAATTAAACGGTACGCGACGCAGACAACGCTTTTCCAAGTGTCGCACGTCACGCAGCAGAGTGGCGCAGTGGAAGCGTGCTGGGCCCATAACCCAGAGGTCCGTGGATCGAAACCACGCTCTGCTAAAATTATTCTTTTTCTTGGGTGCTTCGAGCTCGATCATTAAGCCTGGGGTGCGCTGACTCAGCGTCAACAGCAAACCCTGTAAGTTCTGAAACGACGACGACGTCGTGTGGAGAATACGAGAAACACTTCCTAAGACGCAGAGTTTCTTACGATTCTGCAGCAACTACATTTCTCGATCACAACGTTAATGTCTTTTCGGGCCACACGTGCAACTTTCGCGATATAAAAATCGCACCTCCCCGGCGGTGAATCGAACCCCGGTCTCCCGCGTGACAGGCGGGGATACTAACCACTATACTACCGAGGAATACGCAATCGGTACGCACAACGCACGCACACTTATGCTTCTCAAGTAGGTGATTCATCTCAAATCTAGCGTCCCGATGCTTTCAGAGTCAGCTGCTACGAAATAAAAGTATGCCCCAGGTGAGGCTCGAACTCACAACCCCGGCATTGCTCACGGCTACTGCCTTATAAGTACCGTGCGCTAACCAATTGCGCCACTGGGGCTACAGCAGGGTGCTTTCAGTTAGCGGTATTTGCTTTGCTGCCAACCTGTTGTGGCTACCGACCCATCATACGACCGTCACCTGCGGCCATACTGCGACTTTAGCACCTGGCTACGGATGCTTCATACGATTCTTGCTTCATATGCTACACTTACAAGCATATCAACCGCTTGTCATCACCGAAAAATTGCAGAAAAACGCGCGCCTTGCCTTCTGCTACCTGTCCAACAGCGAGGGCAGATGTGTGGCAAGCTCTAAGCTATGCAGGCGCACCGTGGCCGAGCAGCTGGAGGAGAGATGCCTTCCTTGGCAGCTCCCTGCAGAGTGCGGAAGACCAGAGTGGCCGCGCCGCCGTTGTCAGTGGACGACACGCAGTTGCCGAGCCACGGAGAACACGTTGCTCTGCGATGTGTACCCGCCTCATATGACGAAAGGCGACCAGTGGCCCTGTGGCGCAACGGATAACGCGTCTGACTACGGATCAGAAGATTCCAGGTTCGAATCCTGGCAGGGTCGGCATTTTGTTAGTTGCGGGCGCGTAGCTAGGCAGTGCATTCGAATGTTTCCACCTGCGTGGAGTGCAATGTCAATCCTGAGCATCTTGCAGCTGCATCTCGAGACGATCGTGGTAAATATCGCTTCGTGCAAGCGTCAGCGTAGCGTCAGTCGAGCAAAGTCGAGACAAGTCAAGCTGAGAGATGTTGCACAGTTAATTAAACGGTACGCGACGCAGACAACGCTTTTCCAAGTGTCGCACGTCACGCAGCAGAGTGGCGCAGTGGAAGCGTGCTGGGCCCATAACCCAGAGGTCCGTGGATCGAAACCACGCTCTGCTAAAATTATTCTTTTTCTTGGGTGCTTCGAGCTCGATCATTAAGCCTGGGGTGCGCTGACTCAGCGTCAACAGCAAACCCTGTAAGTTCTGAAACGACGACGACGTCGTGTGGAGAATACGAGAAACACTTCCTAAGACGCAGAGTTTCTTACGATTCTGCAGCAACTACATTTCTCGATCACAACGTTAATGTCTTTTCGGGCCACACGTGCAACTTTCGCGATATAAAAATCGCACCTCCCCGGCGGAGAATCGAACCCCGGTCTCCCGCGTGACAGGCGGGGATACTAACCACTATACTACCGAGGAATACGCAATCGGTACGCACAACGCACGCACACTTATGCTTCTCAAGTAGGTGATTCATCTCAAATCTAGCGTCCCGATGCTTTCAGAGTCAGCTGCTACGAAATAAAAGTATGCCCCAGGTGAGGCTCGAACTCACAACCCCGGCATTGCTCACGGCTACTGCCTTATAAGTACCGTGCGCTAACCAATTGCGCCACTGGGGCTACAGCAGGGTGCTTTCAGTTAGCGGTATTTGCTTTGCTGCCAACCTGTTGTGGCTACCGACCCATCATACGACCGTCACCTGCGGCCATACTGCGACTTTAGCACCTGGCTACGGATGCTTCATACGATTCTTGCTTCATATGCTACACTTACAAGCATATCAACCGCTTGTCATCACCGAAAAATTGCAGAAAAACGCGCGCCTTGCCTTCTGCTACCTGTCCAACAGCGAGGGCAGATGTGTGGCAAGCTCTAAGCTATGCAGGCGCACCGTGGCCGAGCAGCTGGAGGAGAGATGCCTTCCTTGGCAGCTCCCTGCAGAGTGCGGAAGACCAGAGTGGCCGCGCCGCCGTTGTCAGTGGACGACACGCAGTTGCCGAGCCACGGAGAACACGTTGCTCTGCGATGTGTACCCGCCTCATATGACGAAAGGCGACCAGTGGCCCTGTGGCGCAACGGATAACGCGTCTGACTACGGATCAGAAGATTCCAGGTTCGAATCCTGGCAGGGTCGGCATTTTGTTAGTTGCGGGCGCGTAGCTAGGCAGTGCATTCGAATGTTTCCACCTGCGTGGAGTGCAATGTCAATCCTGAGCATCTCGCAGCTGCATCTCGAGACGATCGTGGTAAATATCGCTTCGTGCAAGCGTCAGCGTAGCGTCAGTCGAGCAAAGTCGAGACAAGTCAAGCTGAGAGATGTTGCACAGTTAATTAAACGGTACGCGACGCAGACAACGCTTTTCCAAGTGTCGCACGTCACGCAGCAGAGTGGCGCAGTGGAAGCGTGCTGGGCCCATAACCCAGAGGTCCGTGGATCGAAACCACGCTCTGCTAAAATTATTCTTTTTCTTGGGTGCTTCGAGCTCGATCATTAAGCCTGGGGTGCGCTGACTCAGCGTCAACAGCAAACCCTGTAAGTTCTGAAACGACGACGACGTCGTGTGGAGAATACGAGAAACACTTCCTAAGACGCAGAGTTTCTTACGATTCTGCAGCAACTACATTTCTCGATCACAACGTTAATGTCTTTTCGGGCCACACGTGCAACTTTCGCGATATAAAAATCGCACCTCCCCGGCGGGGAATCGAACCCCGGTCTCCCGCGTGACAGGCGGGGATACTAACCACTATACTACCGAGGAATACGCAATCGGTACGCACAACGCACGCACACTTATGCTTCTCAAGTAGGTGATTCATCTCAAATCTAGCGTCCCGATGCTTTCAGAGTCAGCTGCTACGAAATAAAAGTATGCCCCAGGTGAGGCTCGAACTCACAACCCCGGCATTGCTCACGGCTACTGCCTTATAAGTACCGTGCGCTAACCAATTGCGCCACTGGGGCTACAGCAGGGTGCTTTCAGTTAGCGGTATTTGCTTTGCTGCCAACCTGTTGTGGCTACCGACCCATCATACGACCGTCACCTGCGGCCATACTGCGACTTTAGCACCTGGCTACGGATGCTTCATACGATTCTTGCTTCATATGCTACACTTACAAGCATATCAACCGCTTGTCATCACCGAAAAATTGCAGAAAAACGCGCGCCTTGCCTTCTGCTACCTGTCCAACAGCGAGGGCAGATGTGTGGCAAGCTCTAAGCTATGCAGGCGCACCGTGGCCGAGCAGCTGGAGGAGAGATGCCTTCCTTGGCAGCTCCCTGCAGAGTGCGGAAGACCAGAGTGGCCGCGCCGCCGTTGTCAGTGGACGACACGCAGTTGCCGAGCCACGGAGAACACGTTGCTCTGCGATGTGTACCCGCCTCATATGACGAAAGGCGAACAGTGGCCCTGTGGCGCAACGGATAACGCGTCTGACTACGGATCAGAAGATTCCAGGTTCGAATCCTGGCAGGGTCGGCATTTTGTTAGTTGCGGGCGCGTAGCTAGGCAGTGCATTCGAATGTTTCCACCTGCGTGGAGTGCAATGTCAATCCTGAGCATCTCGCAGCTGCATCTCGAGACGATCGTGGTAAATATCGCTTCGTGCAAGCGTCAGCGTAGCGTCAGTCGAGCAAAGTCGAGACAAGTCAAGCTGAGAGATGTTGCACAGTTAATTAAACGGTACGCGACGCAGACAACGCTTTTCCAAGTGTCGCACGTCACGCAGCAGAGTGGCGCAGTGGAAGCGTGCTGGGCCCATAACCCAGAGGTCCGTGGATCGAAACCACGCTCTGCTAAAATTATTCTTTTTCTTGGGTGCTTCGAGCTCGATCATTAAGCCTGGGGTGCGCTGACTCAGCGTCAACAGCAAACCCTGTAAGTTCTGAAACGACGACGACGTCGTGTGGAGAATACGAGAAACACTTCCTAAGACGCAGAGTTTCTTACGATTCTGCAGCAACTACATTTCTCGATCACAACGTTAATGTCTTTTCGGGCCACACGTGCAACTTTCGCGATATAAAAATCGCACCTCCCCGGCGGGGAATCGAACCCCGGTCTCCCGCGTGACAGGCGGGGATACTAACCACTATACTACCGAGGAATACGCAATCGGTACGCACAACGCACGCACACTTATGCTTCTCAAGTAGGTGATTCATCTCAAATCTAGCGTCCCGATGCTTTCAGAGTCAGCTGCTACGAAATAAAAGTATGCCCCAGGTGAGGCTCGAACTCACAACCCCGGCATTGCTCACGGCTACTGCCTTATAAGTACCGTGCGCTAACCAATTGCGCCACTGGGGCTACAGCAGGGTGCTTTCAGTTAGCGGTATTTGCTTTGCTGCCAACCTGTTGTGGCTACCGACCCATCATACGACCGTCACCTGCGGCCATACTGCGACTTTAGCACCTGGCTACGGATGCTTCATACGATTCTTGCTTCATATGCTACACTTACAAGCATATCAACCGCTTGTCATCACCGAAAAATTGCAGAAAAACGCGCGCCTTGCCTTCTGCTACCTGTCCAACAGCGAGGGCAGATGTGTGGCAAGCTCTAAGCTATGCAGGCGCACCGTGGCCGAGCAGCTGGAGGAGAGATGCCTTCCTTGGCAGCTCCCTGCAGAGTGCGGAAGACCAGAGTGGCCGCGCCGCCGTTGTCAGTGGACGACACGCAGTTGCCGAGCCACGGAGAACACGTTGCTCTGCGATGTGTACCCGCCTCATATGACGAAAGGCGACCAGTGGCCCTGTGGCGCAACGGATAACGCGTCTGACTACGGATCAGAAGATTCCAGGTTCGAATCCTGGCAGGGTCGGCATTTTGTTAGTTGCGGGCGCGTAGCTAGGCAGTGCATTCGAATGTTTCCACCTGCGTGGAGTGCAATGTCAATCCTGAGCATCTCGCAGCTGCATCTCGAGACGATCGTGGTAAATATCGCTTCGTGCAAGCGTCAGCGTAGCGTCAGTCGAGCAAAGTCGAGACAAGTCAAGCTGAGAGATGTTGCACAGTTAATTAAACGGTACGCGACGCAGACAACGCTTTTCCAAGTGTCGCACGTCACGCAGCAGAGTGGCGCAGTGGAAGCGTGCTGGGCCCATAACCCAGAGGTCCGTGGATCGAAACCACGCTCTGCTAAAATTATTCTTTTTCTTGGGTGCTTCGAGCTCGATCATTAAGCCTGGGGTGCGCTGACTCAGCGTCAACAGCAAACCCTGTAAGTTCTGAAACGACGACGACGTCGTGTGGAGAATACGAGAAACACTTCCTAAGACGCAGAGTTTCTTACGATTCTGCAGCAACTACATTTCTCGATCACAACGTTAATGTCTTTTCGGGCCACACGTGCAACTTTCGCGATATAAAAATCGCACCTCCCCGGCGGGGAATCGAACACCGGTCTCCCGCGTGACAGGCGGGGATACTAACCACTATACTACCGAGGAATACGCAATCGGTACGCACAACGCACGCACACTTATGCTTCTCAAGTAGGTGATTCATCTCAAATCTAGCGTCCCGATGCTTTCAGAGTCAGCTGCTACGAAATAAGAGTATGCCCCAGGTGAGGCTCGAACTCACAACCCCGGCATTGCTCACGGCTACTGCCTTATAAGTACCGTGCGCTAACCAATTGCGCCACTGGGGCTACAGCAGGGTGCTTTCAGTTAGCGGTATTTGCTTTGCTGCCAACCTGTTGTGGCTACCGACCCATCATACGACCGTCACCTGCGGCCATACTGCGACTTTAGCACCTGGCTACGGATGCTTCATACGATTCTTGCTTCATATGCTACACTTACAAGCATATCAACCGCTTGTCATCACCGAAAAATTGCAGAAAAACGCGCGCCTTGCCTTCTGCTACCTGTCCAACAGCGAGGGCAGATGTGTGGCAAGCTCTAAGCTATGCAGGCGCACCGTGGCCGAGCAGCTGGAGGAGAGATGCCTTCCTTGGCAGCTCCCTGCAGAGTGCGGAAGACCAGAGTGGCCGCGCCGCCGTTGTCAGTGGACGACACGCAGTTGCCGAGCCACGGAGAACACGTTGCTCTGCGATGTGTACCCGCCTCATATGACGAAAGGCGACCAGTGGCCCTGTGGCGCAACGGATAACGCGTCTGACTACGGATCAGAAGATTCCAGGTTCGAATCCTGGCAGGGTCGGCATTTTGTTAGTTGCGGGCGCGTAGCTAGGCAGTGCATTCGAATGTTTCCACCTGCGTGGAGTGCAATGTCAATCCTGAGCATCTCGCAGCTGCATCTCGAGACGATCGTGGTAAATATCGCTTCGTGCAAGCGTCAGCGTAGCGTCAGTCGAGCAAAGTCGAGACAAGTCAAGCTGAGAGATGTTGCACAGTTAATTAAACGGTACGCGACGCAGACAACGCTTTTCCAAGTGTCGCACGTCACGCAGCAGAGTGGCGCAGTGGAAGCGTGCTGGGCCCATAACCCAGAGGTCCGTGGATCGAAACCACGCTCTGCTAAAATTATTCTTTTTCTTGGGTGCTTCGAGCTCGATCATTAAGCCTGGGGTGCGCTGACTCAGCGTCAACAGCAAACCCTGTAAGTTCTGAAACGACGACGACGTCGTGTGGAGAATACGAGAAACACTTCCTAAGACGCAGAGTTTCTTACGATTCTGCAGCAACTACATTTCTCGATCACAACGTTAATGTCTTTTCGGGCCACACGTGCAACTTTCGCGATATAAAAATCGCACCTCCCCGGCGGGGAATCGAACCCCGGTCTCCCGCGTGACAGGCGGGGATACTAACCACTATACTACCGAGGAATACGCAATCGGTACGCACAACGCACGCACACTTATGCTTCTCAAGTAGGTGATTCATCTCAAATCTAGCGTCCCGATGCTTTCAGAGTCAGCTGCTACGAAATAAAAGTATGCCCCAGGTGAGGCTCGAACTCACAACCCCGGCATTGCTCACGGCTACTGCCTTATAAGTACCGTGCGCTAACCAATTGCGCCACTGGGGCTTCAGCAGGGTGCTTTCAGTTAGCGGTATTTGCTTTGCTGCCAACCTGTTGTGGCTACCGACCCATCATACGACCGTCACCTGCGGCCATACTGCGACTTTAGCACCTGGCTACGGATGCTTCATACGATTCTTGCTTCATATGCTACACTTACAAGCATATCAACCGCTTGTCATCACCGAAAAATTGCAGAAAAACGCGCGCCTTGCCTTCTGCTACCTGTCCAACAGCGAGGGCAGATGTGTGGCAAGCTCTAAGCTATGCAGGCGCACCGTGGCCGAGCAGCTGGAGGAGAGATGCCTTCCTTGGCAGCTCCCTGCAGAGTGCGGAAGACCAGAGTGGCCGCGCCGCCGTTGTCAGTGGACGACACGCAGTTGCCGAGCCACGGAGAACACGTTGCTCTGCGATGTGTACCCGCCTCATATGACGAAAGGCGACCAGTGGCCCTGTGGCGCAACGGATAACGCGTCTGACTACGGATCAGAAGATTCCAGGTTCGAATCCTGGCAGGGTCGGCATTTTGTTAGTTGCGGGCGCGTAGCTAGGCAGTGCATTCGAATGTTTCCACCTGCGTGGAGTGCAATGTCAATCCTGAGCATCTCGCAGCTGCATCTCGAGACGATCGTGGTAAATATCGCTTCGTGCAAGCGTCAGCGTAGCGTCAGTCGAGCAAAGTCGAGACAAGTCAAGCTGAGAGATGTTGCACAGTTAATTAAACGGTACGCGACGCAGACAACGCTTTTCCAAGTGTCGCACGTCACGCAGCAGAGTGGCGCAGTGGAAGCGTGCTGGGCCCATAACCCAGAGGTCCGTGGATCGAAACCACGCTCTGCTAAAATTATTCTTTTTCTTGGGTGCTTCGAGCTCGATCATTAAGCCTGGGGTGCGCTGCCTCAGCGTCAACAGCAAACCCTGTAAGTTCTGAAACGACGACGACGTCGTGTGGAGAATACGAGAAACACTTCCTAAGACGCAGAGTTTCTTACGATTCTGCAGCAACTACATTTCTCGATCACAACGTTAATGTCTTTTCGGGCCACACGTGCAACTTTCGCGATATAAAAATCGCACCTCCACGGCGGGGAATCGAACCCCGGTCTCCCACGTGACAGGCGGGGATACTAACCACTATACTACCGAGGAATACGCAATCGGTACGCACAACGCACGCACACTTATGCTTCTCAAGTAGGTGATTCATCTCGAATCTAGCGTCCCGATGCTTTCAGAGTCAGCTGCTACGAAATAAAAGTATGCCCCAGGTGAGGCTCGAACTCACAACCCCGGCATTGCTCACGGCTACTGCCTTATAAGTACCGTGCGCTAACCAATTGCGCCACTGGGGCTACAGCAGGGTGCTTTCAGTTAGCGGTATTTGCTTTGCTGCCAACCTGTTGTGGCTACAGACCCATCATACGACCGTCACCTGCGGCCATACTGCGACTTTAGCACCTGGCTACGGATGCTTCATACGATTCTTGCTTCATATGCTACACTTACAAGCATATCAACCGCTTGTCATCACCGAAAAATTGCAGAAAAACGCGCGCCTTGCCTTCTGCTACCTGTCCAACAGCGAGGGCAGATGTGTGGCAAGCTCTAAGCTATGCAGGCGCACCGTGGCCGAGCAGCTGGAGGAGAGATGCCTTCCTTGGCAGCTCCCTGCAGAGTGCGGAAGACCAGAGTGGCCGCGCCGCCGTTGTCAGTGGACGACACGCAGTTGCCGAGCCACGGAGAACACGTTGCTCTGCGATGTGTACCCGCCTCATATGACGAAAGGCGACCAGTGGCCCTGTGGCGCAACGGATAACGCGTCTGACTACGGATCAGAAGATTCCAGGTTCGAATCCTGGCAGGGTCGGCATTTTGTTAGTTGCGGGCGCGTAGCTAGGCAGTGCATTCGAATGTTTCCACCTGCGTGGAGTGCAATGTCAATCCTGAGCATCTCGCAGCTGCATCTCGAGACGATCGTGGTAAATATCGCTTCGTGCAAGCGTCAGCGTAGCGTCAGTCGAGCAAAGTCGAGACAAGTCAAGCTGAGAGATGTTGCACAGTTAATTAAACGGTACGCGACGCAGACAACGCTTTTCCAAGTGTCGCACGTCACGCAGCAGAGTGGCGCAGTGGAAGCGTGCTGGGCCCATAACCCAGAGGTCCGTGGATCGAAACCACGCTCTGCTAAAATTATTCTTTTTCTTGGGTGCTTCGAGCTCGATCATTAAGCCTGGGGTGCGCTGCCTCAGCGTCAACAGCAAACCCTGTAAGTTCTGAAACGACGACGACGTCGTGTGGAGAATACGAGAAACACTTCCTAAGACGCAGAGTTTCTTACGATTCTGCAGCAACTACATTTCTCGATCACAACGTTAATGTCTTTTCGGGCCACACGTGCAACTTTCGCGATATAAAAATCGCACCTCCACGGCAGGGAATCGAACCCCGGTCTCCCACGTGACAGGCGGGGATACTAACCACTATACTACCGAGGAATACGCAATCGGTACGCACAACGCACGCACACTTATGCTTCTCAAGTAGGTGATTCATCTCGAATCTAGCGTCCCGATGCTTTCAGAGTCAGCTGCTACGAAATAAAAGTATGCCCCAGGTGAGGCTCGAACTCACAACCCCGGCATTGCTCACGGCTACTGCCTTATAAGTACCGTGCGCTAACCAATTGCGCCACTGGGGCTACAGCAGGGTGCTTTCAGTTAGCGGTATTTGCTTTGCTGCCAACCTGTTGTGGCTACAGACCCATCATACGACCGTCACCTGCGGCCATACTGCGACTTTAGCACCTGGCTACGGATGCTTCATACGATTCTTGCTTCATATGCTACACTTACAAGCATATCAACCGCTTGTCATCACCGAAAAATTGCAGAAAAACGCGCGCCTTGCCTTCTGCTACCTGTCCAACAGCGAGGGCAGATGTGTGGCAAGCTCTAAGCTATGCAGGCGCACCGTGGCCGAGCAGCTGGAGGAGAGATGCCTTCCTTGGCAGCTCCCTGCAGAGTGCGGAAGACCAGAGTGGCCGCGCCGCCGTTGTCAGTGGACGACACGCAGTTGCCGAGCCACGGAGAACACGTTGCTCTGCGATGTGTACCCGCCTCATATGACGAAAGGCGACCAGTGGCCCTGTGGCGCAACGGATAACGCGTCTGACTACGGATCAGAAGATTCCAGGTTCGAATCCTGGCAGGGTCGGCATTTTGTTAGTTGCGGGCGCGTAGCTAGGCAGTGCATTCGAATGTTTCCACCTGCGTGGAGTGCAATGTCAATCCTGAGCATCTCGCAGCTGCATCTCGAGACGATCGTGGTAAATATCGCTTCGTGCAAGCGTCAGCGTAGCGTCAGTCGAGCAAAGTCGAGACAAGCCAAGCTGAGAGATGTTGCACAGTTAATTAAACGGTACGCGACGCAGACAACGCTTTTCCAAGTGTCGCACGTCACGCAGCAGAGTGGCGCAGTGGAAGCGTGCTGGGCCCATAACCCAGAGGTCCGTGGATCGAAACCACGCTCTGCTAAAATTATTCTTTTTCTTGGGTGCTTCGAGCTCGATCATTAAGCCTGGGGTGCGCTGACTCAGCGTCAACAGCAAACCCTGTAAGTTCTGAAACGACGACGACGTCGTGTGGAGAATACGAGAAACACTTCCTAAGACGCAGAGTTTCTTACGATTCTGCAGCAACTACATTTCTCGATCACAACGTTAATGTCTTTTCGGGCCACACGTGCAACTTTCGCGATATAAAAATCGCACCTCCCCGGCGGGGAATCGAACCCCGGTCTCCCGCGTGACAGGCGGGGATACTAACCACTATACTACCGAGGAATACGCAATCGGTACGCACAACGCACGCACACTTATGCTTCTCAAGTAGGTGATTCATCTCAAATCTAGCGTCCCGATGCTTTCAGAGTCAGCTGCTACGAAATAAAAGTATGCCCCAGGTGAGGCTCGAACTCACAACCCCGGCATTGCTCACGGCTACTGCCTTATAAGTACCGTGCGCTAACCAATTGCGCCACTGGGGCTACAGCAGGGTGCTTTCAGTTAGCGGTATTTGCTTTGCTGCCAACCTGTTGTGGCTACCGACCCATCATACGACCGTCACCTGCGGCCATACTGCGACTTTAGCACCTGGCTACGGATGCTTCATACGATTCTTGCTTCATATGCTACACTTACAAGCATATCAACCGCTTGTCATCACCGAAAAATTGCAGAAAAACGCGCGCCTTGCCTTCTGCTACCTGTCCAACAGCGAGGGCAGATGTGTGGCAAGCTCTAAGCTATGCAGGCGCACCGTGGCCGAGCAGCTGGAGGAGAGATGCCTTCCTTGGCAGCTCCCTGCAGAGTGCGGAAGACCAGAGTGGCCGCGCCGCCGTTGTCAGTGGACGACACGCAGTTGCCGAGCCACGGAGAACACGTTGCTCTGCGATGTGTACCCGCCTCATATGACGAAAGGCGACCAGTGGCCCTGTGGCGCAACGGATAACGCGTCTGACTACGGATCAGAAGATTCCAGGTTCGAATCCTGGCAGGGTCGGCATTTTGTTAGTTGCGGGCGCGTAGCTAGGCAGTGCATTCGAATGTTTCCACCTGCGTGGAGTGCAATGTCAATCCTGAGCATCTCGCAGCTGCATCTCGAGACGATCGTGGTAAATATCGCTTCGTGCAAGCGTCAGCGTAGCGTCAGTCGAGCAAAGTCGAGACAAGCCAAGCTGAGAGATGTTGCACAGTTAATTAAACGGTACGCGACGCAGACAACGCTTTTCCAAGTGTCGCACGTCACGCAGCAGAGTGGCGCAGTGGAAGCGTGCTGGGCCCATAACCCAGAGGTCCGTGGATCGAAACCACGCTCTGCTAAAATTATTCTTTTTCTTGGGTGCTTCGAGCTCGATCATTAAGCCTGGGGTGCGCTGACTCAGCGTCAACAGCAAACCCTGTAAGTTCTGAAACGACGACGACGTCGTGTGGAGAATACGAGAAACACTTCCTAAGACGCAGAGTTTCTTACGATTCTGCAGCAACTACATTTCTCGATCACAACGTTAATGTCTTTTCGGGCCACACGTGCAACTTTCGCGATATAAAAATCGCACCTCCACGGCGGGGAATCGAACCCCGGTCTCCCACGTGACAGGCGGGGATACTAACCACTATACTACCGAGGAATACGCAATCGGTACGCACAACGCACGCACACTTATGCTTCTCAAGTAGGTGATTCATCTCAAATCTAGCGTCCCGATGCTTTCAGAGTCAGCTGCTACGAAATAAAAGTATGCCCCAGGTGAGGCTCGAACTCACAACCCCGGCATTGCTCACGGTTACTGCCTTATAAGTACCGTGCGCTAACCAATTGCGCCACTGGGGCTACAGCAGGGTGCTTTCAGTTAGCGGTATTTGCTTTGCTGCCAACCTGTTGTGGCTACCGACCCATCATACGACCGTCACCTGCGGCCATACTGCGACTTTAGCACCTGGCTACGGATGCTTCATACGATTCTTGCTTCATATGCTACACTTACAAGCATATCAACCGCTTGTCATCACCGAAAAATTGCAGAAAAACGCGCGCCTTGCCTTCTGCTACCTGTCCAACAGCGAGGGCAGATGTGTGGCAAGCTCTAAGCTATGCAGGCGCACCGTGGCCGAGCAGCTGGAGGAGAGATGCCTTCCTTGGCAGCTCCCTGCAGAGTGCGGAAGACCAGAGTGGCCGCGCCGCCGTTGTCAGTGGACGACACGCAGTTGCCGAGCCACGGAGAACACGTTGCTCTGCGATGTGTACCCGCCTCATATGACGAAAGGCGACCAGTGGCCCTGTGGCGCAACGGATAACGCGTGTGACTACGGATCAGAAGATTCCAGGTTCGAATCCTGGCAGGGTCGGCATTTTGTTAGTTGCGGGCGCGTAGCTAGGCAGTGCATTCGAATGTTTCCACCTGCGTGGAGTGCAATGTCAATCCTGAGCATCTCGCAGCTGCATCTCGAGACGATCGTGGTAAATATCGCTTCGTGCAAGCGTCAGCGTAGCGTCAGTCGAGCAAAGTCGAGACAAGCCAAGCTGAGAGATGTTGCACAGTTAATTAAACGGTACGCGACGCAGACAACGCTTTTCCAAGTGTCGCACGTCACGCAGCAGAGTGGCGCAGTGGAAGCGTGCTGGGCCCATAACCCAGAGGTCCGTGGATCGAAACCACGCTCTGCTAAAATTATTCTTTTTCTTGGGTGCTTCGAGCTCGATCATTAAGCCTGGGGTGCGCTGACTCAGCGTCAACAGCAAACCCTGTAAGTTCTGAAACGACGACGACGTCGTGTGGAGAATACGAGAAACACTTCCTAAGACGCAGAGTTTCTTACGATTCTGCAGCAACTACATTTCTCGATCACAACGTTAATGTCTTTTCGGGCCACACGTGCAACTTTCGCGATATAAAAATCGCACCTCCCCGGCGGGGAATCGAACCCCAGTCTCCCGCGTGACAGGCGGGGATACTAACCACTATACTACCGAGGAATACGCAATCGGTACGCACAACGCACGCACACTTATGGTTCTCAAGTAGGTGATTCATCTCAAATCTAGCGTCCCGATGCTTTCAGAGTCAGCTGCTACGAAATAAAAGTATGCCCCAGGTGAGGCTCGAACTCACAACCCCGGCATTGCTCACGGCTACTGCCTTATAAGTACTGTGCGCTAACCAATTGCGCCACTGGGGCTACAGCAGGGTGCTTTCAGTTAGCGGTATTTGCTTTGCTGCCAACCTGTTGTGGCTACCGACCCATCATACGACCGTCACCTGCGGCCATACTGCGACTTTAGCACCTGGCTACGGATGCTTCATACGATTCTTGCTTCATATGCTACACTTACAAGCATATCAACCGCTTGTCATCACCGAAAAATTGCAGAAAAACGCGCGCCTTGCCTTCTGCTACCTGTCCAACAGCGAGGGCAGATGTGTGGCAAGCTCTAAGCTATGCAGGCGCACCGTGGCCGAGCAGCTGGAGGAGAGATGCCTTCCTTGGCAGCTCCCTGCAGAGTGCGGAAGACCAGAGTGGCCGCGCCGCCGTTGTCAGTGGACGACACGCAGTTGCCGAGCCACGGAGAACACGTTGCTCTGCGATGTGTACCCGCCTCATATGACGAAAGGCGACCAGTGGCCCTGTGGCGCAACGGATAACGCGTCTGACTACGGATCAGAAGATTCCAGGTTCGAATCCTGGCAGGGTCGGCATTTTGTTAGTTGCGGGCGCGTAGCTAGGCAGTGCATTCGAATGTTTCCACCTGCGTGGAGTGCAATGTCAATCCTGAGCATCTCGCAGCTGCATCTCGAGACGATCGTGGTAAATATCGCTTCGTGCAAGCGTCAGCGTAGCGTCAGTCGAGCAAAGTCGAGACAAGTCAAGCTGAGAGATGTTGCACAGTTAATTAAACGGTACGCGACGCAGACAACGCTTTTCCAAGTGTCGCACGTCACGCAGCAGAGTGGCGCAGTGGAAGCGTGCTGGGCCCATAACCCAGAGGTCCGTGGATCGAAACCACGCTCTGCTAAAATTATTCTTTTTCTTGGGTGCTTCGAGCTCGATCATTAAGCCTGGGGTGCGCTGACTCAGCGTCAACAGCAAACCCTGTAAGTTCTGAAACGACGACGACGTCGTGTGGAGAATACGAGAAACACTTCCTAAGACGCAGAGTTTCTTACGATTCTGCAGCAACTACATTTCTCGATCACAACGTTAATGTCTTTTCGGGCCACACGTGCAACTTTCGCGATATAAAAATCGCACCTCCCCGGCGGGGAATCGAACCCCGGTCTCCCGCGTGACAGGCGGGGATACTAACCACTATACTACCGAGGAATACGCAATCGGTACGCACAACGCACGCACACTTATGCTTCTCAAGTAGGTGATTCATCTCAAATCTAGCGTCCCGATGCTTTCAGAGTCAGCTGCTACGAAATAAAAGTATGCCCCAGGTGAGGCTCGAACTCACAACCCCGGCATTGCTCACGGCTACTGCCTTATAAGTACCGTGCGCTAACCAATTGCGCCACTGGGGCTACAGCAGGGTGCTTTCAGTTAGCGGTATTTGCTTTGCTGCCAACCTGTTGTGGCTACCGACCCATCATACGACCGTCACCTGCGGCCATACTGCGACTTTAGCACCTGGCTACGGATGCTTCATACGATTCTTGCTTCATATGCTACACTTACAAGCATATCAACCGCTTGTCATCACCGAAAAATTGCAGAAAAACGCGCGCCTTGCCTTCTGCTACCTGTCCAACAGCGAGGGCAGATGTGTGGCAAGCTCTAAGCTATGCAGGCGCACCGTGGCCGAGCAGCTGGAGGAGAGATGCCTTCCTTGGCAGCTCCCTGCAGAGTGCGGAAGACCAGAGTGGCCGCGCCGCCGTTGTCAGTGGACGACACGCAGTTGCCGAGCCACGGAGAACACGTTGCTCTGCGATGTGTACCCGCCTCATATGGCGAAAGGCGACCAGTGGCCCTGTGGCGCAACGGATAACGCGTCTGACTACGGTCAGAAGATTCCAGGTTAGAATCCTGGCAGGGTCGGCATTTTGTTAGTTGCGGGCGCGTAGCTAGGCAGTGCATTCGAATGTTTCCACCTGCGTGGAGTGCAATGTCAATCCTGAGCATCTCGCAGCTGCATCTCGAGACGATCGTGGTAAATATCGCTTCGTGCAAGCGTCAGCGTAGCGTCAGTCGAGCAAAGTCGAGACAAGTCAAGCTGAGAGATGTTGCACAGTTAATTAAACGGTACGCGACGCAGACAACGCTTTTCCAAGTGTCGCACGTCACGCAGCAGAGTGGCGCAGTGGAAGCGTGCTGGGCCCATAACCCAGAGGTCCGTGGATCGAAACCACGCTCTGCTAAAATTATTCTTTTTCTTGGGTGCTTCGAGCTCGATCATTAAGCCTGGGGTGCGCTGACTCAGCGTCAACAGCAAACCCTGTAAGTTCTGAAACGACGACGACGTCGTGTGGAGAATACGAGAAACACTTCCTAAGACGCAGAGTTTCTTACGATTCTGCAGCAACTACATTTCTCGATCACAACGTTAATGTCTTTTCGGGCCACACGTGCAACTTTCGCGATATAAAAATCGCACCTCCCCGGCGGGGAATCGAACCCCGGTCTCCCGCGTGACAGGCGGGGATACTAACCACTATACTACCGAGGAATACGCAATCGGTACGCACAACGCACGCACACTTATGCTTCTCAAGTAGGTGATTCATCTCAAATCTAGCGTCCCGATGCTTTCAGAGTCAGCTGCTACGAAATAAAAGTATGCCCCAGGTGAGGCTCGAACTCACAACCCCGGCATTGCTCACGGCTACTGCCTTATAAGTACCGTGCGCTAACCAATTGCGCCACTGGGGCTACAGCAGGGTGCTTTCAGTTAGCGGTATTTGCTTTGCTGCCAACCTGTTGTGGCTACCGACCCATCATACGACCGTCACCTGCGGCCATACTGCGACTTTAGCACCTGGCTACGGATGCTTCATACGATTCTTGCTTCATATGCTACACTTACAAGCATATCAACCGCTTGTCATCACCGAAAAATTGCAGAAAAACGCGCGCCTTGCCTTCTGCTACCTGTCCAACAGCGAGGGCAGATGTGTGGCAAGCTCTAAGCTATGCAGGCGCACCGTGGCCGAGCAGCTGGAGGAGAGATGCCTTCCTTGGCAGCTCCCTGCAGAGTGCGGAAGACCAGAGTGGCCGCGCCGCCGTTGTCAGTGGACGACACGCAGTTGCCGAGCCACGGAGAACACGTTGCTCTGCGATGTGTACCCGCCTCATATGGCGAAAGGCGACCAGTGGCCCTGTGGCGCAACGGATAACGCGTCTGACTACGGTCAGAAGATTCCAGGTTCGAATCCTGGCAGGGTCGGCATTTTGTTAGTTGCGGGCGCGTAGCTAGGCAGTGCATTCGAATGTTTCCACCTGCGTGGAGTGCAATGTCAATCCTGAGCATCTCGCAGCTGCATCTCGAGACGATCGTGGTAAATATCGCTTCGTGCAAGCGTCAGCGTAGCGTCAGTCGAGCAAAGTCGAGACAAGTCAAGCTGAGAGATGTTGCACAGTTAATTAAACGGTACGCGACGCAGACAACGCTTTTCCAAGTGTCGCACGTCACGCAGCAGAGTGGCGCAGTGGAAGCGTGCTGGGCCCATAACCCAGAGGTCCGTGGATCGAAACCACGCTCTGCTAAAATTATTCTTTTTCTTGGGTGCTTCGAGCTCGATCATTAAGCCTGGGGTGCGCTGACTCAGCGTCAACAGCAAACCCTGTAAGTTCTGAAACGACGACGACGTCGTGTGGAGAATACGAGAAACACTTCCTAAGACGCAGAGTTTCTTACGATTCTGCAGCAACTACATTTCTCGATCACAACGTTAATGTCTTTTCGGGCCACACGTGCAACTTTCGCGATATAAAAATCGCACCTCCCCGGCGGGGAATCGAACCCCAGTCTCCCGCGTGACAGGCGGGGATACTAACCACTATACTACCGAGGAATACGCAATCGGTACGCACAACGCACGCACACTTATGCTTCTCAAGTAGGTGATTCATCTCAAATCTAGCGTCCCGATGCTTTCAGAGTCAGCTGCTACGAAATAAAAGTATGCCCCAGGTGAGGCTCGAACTCACAACCCCGGCATTGCTCACGGCTACTGCCTTATAAGTACCGTGCGCTAACCAATTGCGCCACTGGGGCTACAGCAGGGTGCTTTCAGTTAGCGGTATTTGCTTTGCTGCCAACCTGTTGTGGCTACCGACCCATCATACGACCGTCACCTGCGGCCATACTGCGACTTTAGCACCTGGCTACGGATGCTTCATACGATTCTTGCTTCATATGCTACACTTACAAGCATATCAACCGCTTGTCATCACCGAAAAATTGCAGAAAAACGCGCGCCTTGCCTTCTGCTACCTGTCCAACAGCGAGGGCAGATGTGTGGCAAGCTCTAAGCTATGCAGGCGCACCGTGGCCGAGCAGCTGGAGGAGAGATGCCTTCCTTGGCAGCTCCCTGCAGAGTGCGGAAGACCAGAGTGGCCGCGCCGCCGTTGTCAGTGGACGACACGCAGTTGCCGAGCCACGGAGAACACGTTGCTCTGCGATGTGTACCCGCCTCATATGACGAAAGGCGACCAGTGGCCCTGTGGCGCAACGGATAACGCGTCTGACTACGGATCAGAAGATTCCAGGTTCGAATCCTGGCAGGGTCGGCATTTTGTTAGTTGCGGGCGCGTAGCTAGGCAGTGCATTCGAATGTTTCCACCTGCGTGGAGTGCAATGTCAATCCTGAGCATCTCGCAGCTGCATCTCGAGACGATCGTGGTAAATATCGCTTCGTGCAAGCGTCAGCGTAGCGTCAGTCGAGCAAAGTCGAGACAAGTCAAGCTGAGAGATGTTGCACAGTTAATTAAACGGTACGCGACGCAGACAACGCTTTTCCAAGTGTCGCACGTCACGCAGCAGAGTGGCGCAGTGGAAGCGTGCTGGGCCCATAACCCAGAGGTCCGTGGATCGAAACCACGCTCTGCTAAAATTATTCTTTTTCTTGGGTGCTTCGAGCTCGATCATTAAGCCTGGGGTGCGCTGACTCAGCGTCAACAGCAAACCCTGTAAGTTCTGAAACGACGACGACGTCGTGTGGAGAATACGAGAAACACTTCCTAAGACGCAGAGTTTCTTACGATTCTGCAGCAACTACATTTCTCGATCACAACGTTAATGTCTTTTCGGGCCACACGTGCAACTTTCGCGATATAAAAATCGCACCTCCCCGGCGGGGAATCGAACACCGGTCTCCCGCGTGACAGGCGGGGATACTAACCACTATACTACCGAGGAATACGCAATCGGTACGCACAACGCACGCACACTTATGCTTCTCAAGTAGGTGATTCATCTCAAATCTAGCGTCCCGATGCTTTCAGAGTCAGCTGCTACGAAATAAAAGTATGCCCCAGGTGAGGCTCGAACTCACAACCCCGGCATTGCTCACGGCTACTGCCTTATAAGTACCGTGCGCTAACCAATTGCGCCACTGGGGCTACAGCAGGGTGCTTTCAGTTAGCGGTATTTGCTTTGCTGCCAACCTGTTGTGGCTACCGACCCATCATACGACCGTCACCTGCGGCCATACTGCGACTTTAGCACCTGGCTACGGATGCTTCATACGATTCTTGCTTCATATGCTACACTTACAAGCATATCAACCGCTTGTCATCACCGAAAAATTGCAGAAAAACGCGCGCCTTGCCTTCTGCTACCTGTCCAACAGCGAGGGCAGATGTGTGGCAAGCTCTAAGCTATGCAGGCGCACCGTGGCCGAGCAGCTGGAGGAGAGATGCCTTCCTTGGCAGCTCCCTGCAGAGTGCGGAAGACCAGAGTGGCCGCGCCGCCGTTGTCAGTGGACGACACGCAGTTGCCGAGCCACGGAGAACACGTTGCTCTGCGATGTGTACCCGCCTCATATGACGAAAGGCGACCAGTGGCCCTGTGGCGCAACGGATAACGCGTCTGACTACGGATCAGAAGATTCCAGGTTCGAATCCTGGCAGGGTCGGCATTTTGTTAGTTGCGGGCGCGTAGCTAGGCAGTGCATTCGAATGTTTCCACCTGCGTGGAGTGCAATGTCAATCCTGAGCATCTCGCAGCTGCATCTCGAGACGATCGTGGTAAATATCGCTTCGTGCAAGCGTCAGCGTAGCGTCAGTCGAGCAAAGTCGAGACAAGTCAAGCTGAGAGATGTTGCACAGTTAATTAAACGGTACGCGACGCAGACAACGCTTTTCCAAGTGTCGCACGTCACGCAGCAGAGTGGCGCAGTGGAAGCGTGCTGGGCCCATAACCCAGAGGTCCGTGGATCGAAACCACGCTCTGCTAAAATTATTCTTTTTCTTGGGTGCTTCGAGTTCGATCATTAAGCCTGGGGTGCGCTGACTCAGCGTCAACAGCAAACCCTGTAAGTTCTGAAACGACGACGACGTCGTGTGGAGAATACGAGAAACACTTCCTAAGACGCAGAGTTTCTTACGATTCTGCAGCAACTACATTTCTCGATCACAACGTTAATGTCTTTTCGGGCCACACGTGCAACTTTCGCGATATAAAAATCGCACCTCCCCGGCGGGGAATCGAACCCCAGTCTCCCGCGTGACAGGCGGGGATACTAACCACTATACTACCGAGGAATACGCAATCGGTACGCACAACGCACGCACACTTATGGTTCTCAAGTAGGTGATTCATCTCAAATCTAGCGTCCCGATGCTTTCAGAGTCAGCTGCTACGAAATAAAAGTATGCCCCAGGTGAGGCTCGAACTCACAACCCCGGCATTGCTCACGGCTACTGCCTTATAAGTACCGTGCGCTAACCAATTGCGCCACTGGGGCTACAGCAGGGTGCTTTCAGTTAGCGGTATTTGCTTTGCTGCCAACCTGTTGTGGCTACCGACCCATCATACGACCGTCACCTGCGGCCATACTGCGACTTTAGCACCTGGCTACGGATGCTTCATACGATTCTTGCTTCATATGCTACACTTACAAGCATATCAACCGCTTGTCATCACCGAAAAATTGCAGAAAAACGCGCGCCTTGCCTTCTGCTACCTGTCCAACAGCGAGGGCAGATGTGTGGCAAGCTCTAAGCTATGCAGGCGCACCGTGGCCGAGCAGCTGGAGGAGAGATGCCTTCCTTGGCAGCTCCCTGCAGAGTGCGGAAGACCAGAGTGGCCGCGCCGCCGTTGTCAGTGGACGACACGCAGTTGCCGAGCCACGGAGAACACGTTGCTCTGCGATGTGTACCCGCCTCATATGGCGAAAGGCGACCAGTGGCCCTGTGGCGCAACGGATAACGCGTCTGACTACGGATCAGAAGATTCCAGGTTCGAATCCTGGCAGGGTCGGCATTTTGTTAGTTGCGGGCGCGTAGCTAGGCAGTGCATTCGAATGTTTCCACCTGCGTGGAGTGCAATGTCAATCCTGAGCATCTCGCAGCTGCATCTCGAGACGATCGTGGTAAATATCGCTTCGTGCAAGCGTCAGCGTAGCGTCAGTCGAGCAAAGTCGAGACAAGTCAAGCTGAGAGATGTTGCACAGTTAATTAAACGGTACGCGACGCAGACAACGCTTTTCCAAGTGTCGCACGTCACGCAGCAGAGTGGCGCAGTGGAAGCGTGCTGGGCCCATAACCCAGAGGTCCGTGGATCGAAACCACGCTCTGCTAAAATTATTCTTTTTCTTGGGTGCTTCGAGCTCGATCATTAAGCCTGGGGTGCGCTGACTCAGCGTCAACAGCAAACCCTGTAAGTTCTGAAACGACGACGACGTCGTGTGGAGAATACGAGAAACACTTCCTAAGACGCAGAGTTTCTTACGATTCTGCAGCAACTACATTTCTCGATCACAACGTTAATGTCTTTTCGGGCCACACGTGCAACTTTCGCGATATAAAAATCGCACCTCCCCGGCGGGGAATCGAACCCCAGTCTCCCGCGTGACAGGCGGGGATACTAACCACTATACCACCGAGGAATACGCAATCGGTACGCACAACGCACGCACACTTATGCTTCTCAAGTAGGTGATTCATCTCAAATCTAGCGTCCCGATGCTTTCAGAGTCAGCTGCTACGAAATAAAAGTATGCCCCAGGTGAGGCTCGAACTCACAACCCCGGCATTGCTCACGGCTACTGCCTTATAAGTACCGTGCGCTAACCAATTGCGCCACTGGGGCTACAGCAGGGTGCTTTCAGTTAGCGGTATTTGCTTTGCTGCCAACCTGTTGTGGCTACCGACCCATCATACGACCGTCACCTGCGGCCATACTGCGACTTTAGCACCTGGCTACGGATGCTTCATACGATTCTTGCTTCATATGCTACACTTACAAGCATATCAACCGCTTGTCATCACCGAAAAATTGCAGAAAAACGCGCGCCTTGCCTTCTGCTACCTGTCCAACAGCGAGGGCAGATGTGTGGCAAGCTCTAAGCTATGCAGGCGCACCGTGGCCGAGCAGCTGGAGGAGAGATGCCTTCCTTGGCAGCTCCCTGCAGAGTGCGGAAGACCAGAGTGGCCGCGCCGCCGTTGTCAGTGGACGACACGCAGTTGCCGAGCCACGGAGAACACGTTGCTCTGCGATGTGTACCCGCCTCATATGACGAAAGGCGACCAGTGGCCCTGTGGCGCAACGGATAACGCGTCTGACTACGGATCAGAAGATTCCAGGTTCGAATCCTGGCAGGGTCGGCATTTTGTTAGTTGCGGGCGCGTAGCTAGGCAGTGCATTCGAATGTTTCCACCTGCGTGGAGTGCAATGTCAATCCTGAGCATCTCGCAGCTGCATCTCGAGACGATCGTGGTAAATATCGCTTCGTGCAAGCGTCAGCGTAGCGTCAGTCGAGCAAAGTCGAGACAAGTCAAGCTGAGAGATGTTGCACAGTTAATTAAACGGTACGCGACGCAGACAACGCTTTTCCAAGTGTCGCACGTCACGCAGCAGAGTGGCGCAGTGGAAGCGTGCTGGGCCCATAACCCAGAGGTCCGTGGATCGAAACCACGCTCTGCTAAAATTATTCTTTTTCTTGGGTGCTTCGAGCTCGATCATTAAGCCTGGGGTGCGCTGACTCAGCGTCAACAGCAAACCCTGTAAGTTCTGAAACGACGACGACGTCGTGTGGAGAATACGAGAAACACTTCCTAAGACGCAGAGTTTCTTACGATTCTGCAGCAACTACATTTCTCGATCACAACGTTAATGTCTTTTCGGGCCACACGTGCAACTTTCGCGATATAAAAATCGCACCTCCCCGGCGGGGAATCGAACCCCAGTCTCCCGCGTGACAGGCGGGGATACTAACCACTATACTACCGAGGAATACGCAATCGGTACGCACAACGCACGCACACTTATGGTTCTCAAGTAGGTGATTCATCTCAAATCTAGCGTCCCGATGCTTTCAGAGTCAGCTGCTACGAAATAAAAGTATGCCCCAGGTGAGGCTCGAACTCACAACCCCGGCATTGCTCACGGCTACTGCCTTATAAGTACCGTGCGCTAACCAATTGCGCCACTGGGGCTACAGCAGGGTGCTTTCAGTTAGCGGTATTTGCTTTGCTGCCAACCTGTTGTGGCTACCGACCCATCATACGACCGTCACCTGCGGCCATACTGCGACTTTAGCACCTGGCTACGGATGCTTCATACGATTCTTGCTTCATATGCTACACTTACAAGCATATCAACCGCTTGTCATCACCGAAAAATTGCAGAAAAACGCGCGCCTTGCCTTCTGCTACCTGTCCAACAGCGAGGGCAGATGTGTGGCAAGCTCTAAGCTATGCAGGCGCACCGTGGCCGAGCAGCTGGAGGAGAGATGCCTTCCTTGGCAGCTCCCTGCAGAGTGCGGAAGACCAGAGTGGCCGCGCCGCCGTTGTCAGTGGACGACACGCAGTTGCCGAGCCACGGAGAACACGTTGCTCTGCGATGTGTACCCGCCTCATATGGCGAAAGGCGACCAGTGGCCCTGTGGCGCAACGGATAACGCGTCTGACTACGGATCAGAAGATTCCAGGTTCGAATCCTGGCAGGGTCGGCATTTTGTTAGTTGCGGGCGCGTAGCTAGGCAGTGCATTCGAATGTTTCCACCTGCGTGGAGTGCAATGTCAATCCTGAGCATCTCGCAGCTGCATCTCGAGACGATCGTGGTAAATATCGCTTCGTGCAAGCGTCAGCGTAGCGTCAGTCGAGCAAAGTCGAGACAAGTCAAGCTGAGAGATGTTGCACAGTTAATTAAACGGTACGCGACGCAGACAACGCTTTTCCAAGTGTCGCACGTCACGCAGCAGAGTGGCGCAGTGGAAGCGTGCTGGGCCCATAACCCAGAGGTCCGTGGATCGAAACCACGCTCTGCTAAAATTATTCTTTTTCTTGGGTGCTTCGAGCTCGATCATTAAGCCTGGGGTGCGCTGACTCAGCGTCAACAGCAAACCCTGTAAGTTCTGAAACGACGACGACGTCGTGTGGAGAATACGAGAAACACTTCCTAAGACGCAGAGTTTCTTACGATTCTGCAGCAACTACATTTCTCGATCACAACGTTAATGTCTTTTCGGGCCACACGTGCAACTTTCGCGATATAAAAATCGCACCTCCCCGGCGGGGAATCGAACCCCAGTCTCCCGCGTGACAGGCGGGGATACTAACCACTATACTACCGAGGAATACGCAATCGGTACGCACAACGCACGCACACTTATGGTTCTCAAGTAGGTGATTCATCTCAAATCTAGCGTCCCGATGCTTTCAGAGTCAGCTGCTACGAAATAAAAGTATGCCCCAGGTGAGGCTCGAACTCACAACCCCGGCATTGCTCACGGCTACTGCCTTATAAGTACCGTGCGCTAACCAATTGCGCCACTGGGGCTACAGCAGGGTGCTTTCAGTTAGCGGTATTTGCTTTGCTGCCAACCTGTTGTGGCTACCGACCCATCATACGACCGTCACCTGCGGCCATACTGCGACTTTAGCACCTGGCTACGGATGCTTCATACGATTCTTGCTTCATATGCTACACTTACAAGCATATCAACCGCTTGTCATCACCGAAAAATTGCAGAAAAACGCGCGCCTTGCCTTCTGCTACCTGTCCAACAGCGAGGGCAGATGTGTGGCAAGCTCTAAGCTATGCAGGCGCACCGTGGCCGAGCAGCTGGAGGAGAGATGCCTTCCTTGGCAGCTCCCTGCAGAGTGCGGAAGACCAGAGTGGCCGCGCCGCCGTTGTCAGTGGACGACACGCAGTTGCCGAGCCACGGAGAACACGTTGCTCTGCGATGTGTACCCGCCTCATATGACGAAAGGCGACCAGTGGCCCTGTGGCGCAACGGATAACGCGTCTGACTACGGATCAGAAGATTCCAGGTTCGAATCCTGGCAGGGTCGGCATTTTGTTAGTTGCGGGCGCGTAGCTAGGCAGTGCATTCGAATGTTTCCACCTGCGTGGAGTGCAATGTCAATCCTGAGCATCTCGCAGCTGCATCTCGAGACGATCGTGGTAAATATCGCTTCGTGCAAGCGT
Source organism: Schistocerca cancellata (assembly GCF_023864275.1). NCBI lineage: Eukaryota > Metazoa > Arthropoda > Insecta > Orthoptera > Acrididae > Schistocerca > Schistocerca cancellata. Next base: position 155,155,920 of record NC_064634.1, read on the forward strand.
CAGCGTAGCGTCAGTCGAGCAAAGTCGAGACAAGTCAAGCTGAGAGATGTTGCACAGTTAATTAAACGGTACGCGACGCAGACAACGCTTTTCCAAGTGTCGCACGTCACGCAGCAGAGTGGCGCAGTGGAAGCGTGCTGGGCCCATAACCCAGAGGTCCGTGGATCGAAACCACGCTCTGCTAAAATTATTCTTTTTCTTGGGTGCTTCGAGCTCGATCATTAAGCCTGGGGTGCGCTGACTCAGCGTCAACAGCAAACCCTGTAAGTTCTGAAACGACGACGACGTCGTGTGGAGAATACGAGAAACACTTCCTAAGACGCAGAGTTTCTTACGATTCTGCAGCAACTACATTTCTCGATCACAACGTTAATGTCTTTTCGGGCCACACGTGCAACTTTCGCGATATAAAAATCGCACCTCCCCGGCGGGGAATCGAACCCCGGTCTCCCGCGTGACAGGCGGGGATACTAACCACTATACTACCGAGGAATACGCAATCGGTACGCACAACGCACGCACACTTATGCTTCTCAAGTAGGTGATTCATCTCAAATCTAGCGTCCCGATGCTTTCAGAGTCAGCTGCTACGAAATAAAAGTATGCCCCAGGTGAGGCTCGAACTCACAACCCCGGCATTGCTCACGGCTACTGCCTTATAAGTACCGTGCGCTAACCAATTGCGCCACTGGGGCTACAGCAGGGTGCTTTCAGTTAGCGGTATTTGCTTTGCTGCCAACCTGTTGTGGCTACCGACCCATCATACGACCGTCACCTGCGGCCATACTGCGACTTTAGCACCTGGCTACGGATGCTTCATACGATTCTTGCTTCATATGCTACACTTACAAGCATATCAACCGCTTGTCATCACCGAAAAATTGCAGAAAAACGCGCGCCTTGCCTTCTGCTACCTGTCCAACAGCGAGGGCAGATGTGTGGCAAGCTCTAAGCTATGCAGGCGCACCGTGGCCGAGCAGCTGGAGGAGAGATGCCTTCCTTGGCAGCTCCCTGCAGAGTGCGGAAGACCAGAGTGGCCGCGCCGCCGTTGTCAGTGGACGACACGCAGTTGCCGAGCCACGGAGAACACGTTGCTCTGCGATGTGTACCCGCCTCATATGGCGAAAGGCGACCAGTGGCCCTGTGGCGCAACGGATAACGCGTCTGACTACGGTCAGAAGATTCCAGGTTAGAATCCTGGCAGGGTCGGCATTTTGTTAGTTGCGGGCGCGTAGCTAGGCAGTGCATTCGAATGTTTCCACCTGCGTGGAGTGCAATGTCAATCCTGAGCATCTCGCAGCTGCATCTCGAGACGATCGTGGTAAATATCGCTTCGTGCAAGCGTCAGCGTAGCGTCAGTCGAGCAAAGTCGAGACAAGTCAAGCTGAGAGATGTTGCACAGTTAATTAAACGGTACGCGACGCAGACAACGCTTTTCCAAGTGTCGCACGTCACGCAGCAGAGTGGCGCAGTGGAAGCGTGCTGGGCCCATAACCCAGAGGTCCGTGGATCGAAACCACGCTCTGCTAAAATTATTCTTTTTCTTGGGTGCTTCGAGCTCGATCATTAAGCCTGGGGTGCGCTGACTCAGCGTCAACAGCAAACCCTGTAAGTTCTGAAACGACGACGACGTCGTGTGGAGAATACGAGAAACACTTCCTAAGACGCAGAGTTTCTTACGATTCTGCAGCAACTACATTTCTCGATCACAACGTTAATGTCTTTTCGGGCCACACGTGCAACTTTCGCGATATAAAAATCGCACCTCCCCGGCGGGGAATCGAACCCCGGTCTCCCGCGTGACAGGCGGGGATACTAACCACTATACTACCGAGGAATACGCAATCGGTACGCACAACGCACGCACACTTATGCTTCTCAAGTAGGTGATTCATCTCAAATCTAGCGTCCCGATGCTTTCAGAGTCAGCTGCTACGAAATAAAAGTATGCCCCAGGTGAGGCTCGAACTCACAACCCCGGCATTGCTCACGGCTACTGCCTTATAAGTACCGTGCGCTAACCAATTGCGCCACTGGGGCTACAGCAGGGTGCTTTCAGTTAGCGGTATTTGCTTTGCTGCCAACCTGTTGTGGCTACCGACCCATCATACGACCGTCACCTGCGGCCATACTGCGACTTTAGCACCTGGCTACGGATGCTTCATACGATTCTTGCTTCATATGCTACACTTACAAGCATATCAACCGCTTGTCATCACCGAAAAATTGCAGAAAAACGCGCGCCTTGCCTTCTGCTACCTGTCCAACAGCGAGGGCAGATGTGTGGCAAGCTCTAAGCTATGCAGGCGCACCGTGGCCGAGCAGCTGGAGGAGAGATGCCTTCCTTGGCAGCTCCCTGCAGAGTGCGGAAGACCAGAGTGGCCGCGCCGCCGTTGTCAGTGGACGACACGCAGTTGCCGAGCCACGGAGAACACGTTGCTCTGCGATGTGTACCCGCCTCATATGGCGAAAGGCGACCAGTGGCCCTGTGGCGCAACGGATAACGCGTCTGACTACGGATCAGAAGATTCCAGGTTCGAATCCTGGCAGGGTCGGCATTTTGTTAGTTGCGGGCGCGTAGCTAGGCAGTGCATTCGAATGTTTCCACCTGCGTGGAGTGCAATGTCAATCCTGAGCATCTCGCAGCTGCATCTCGAGACGATCGTGGTAAATATCGCTTCGTGCAAGCGTCAGCGTAGCGTCAGTCGAGCAAAGTCGAGACAAGTCAAGCTGAGAGATGTTGCACAGTTAATTAAACGGTACGCGACGCAGACAACGCTTTTCCAAGTGTCGCACGTCACGCAGCAGAGTGGCGCAGTGGAAGCGTGCTGGGCCCATAACCCAGAGGTCCGTGGATCGAAACCACGCTCTGCTAAAATTATTCTTTTTCTTGGGTGCTTCGAGCTCGATCATTAAGCCTGGGGTGCGCTGACTCAGCGTCAACAGCAAACCCTGTAAGTTCTGAAACGACGACGACGTCGTGTGGAGAATACGAGAAACACTTCCTAAGACGCAGAGTTTCTTACGATTCTGCAGCAACTACATTTCTCGATCACAACGTTAATGTCTTTTCGGGCCACACGTGCAACTTTCGCGATATAAAAATCGCACCTCCCCGGCGGTGAATCGAACCCCGGTCTCCCGCGTGACAGGCGGGGATACTAACCACTATACTACCGAGGAATACGCAATCGGTACGCACAACGCACGCACACTTATGCTTCTCAAGTAGGTGATTCATCTCAAATCTAGCGTCCCGATGCTTTCAGAGTCAGCTGCTACGAAATAAAAGTATGCCCCAGGTGAGGCTCGAACTCACAACCCCGGCATTGCTCACGGCTACTGCCTTATAAGTACCGTGCGCTAACCAATTGCGCCACTGGGGCTACAGCAGGGTGCTTTCAGTTAGCGGTATTTGCTTTGCTGCCAACCTGTTGTGGCTACCGACCCATCATACGACCGTCACCTGCGGCCATACTGCGACTTTAGCACCTGGCTACGGATGCTTCATACGATTCTTGCTTCATATGCTACACTTACAAGCATATCAACCGCTTGTCATCACCGAAAAATTGCAGAAAAACGCGCGCCTTGCCTTCTGCTACCTGTCCAACAGCGAGGGCAGATGTGTGGCAAGCTCTAAGCTATGCAGGCGCACCGTGGCCGAGCAGCTGGAGGAGAGATGCCTTCCTTGGCAGCTCCCTGCAGAGTGCGGAAGACCAGAGTGGCCGCGCCGCCGTTGTCAGTGGACGACACGCAGTTGCCGAGCCACGGAGAACACGTTGCTCTGCGATGTGTACCCGCCTCATATGACGAAAGGCGACCAGTGGCCCTGTGGCGCAACGGATAACGCGTCTGACTACGGATCAGAAGATTCCAGGTTCGAATCCTGGCAGGGTCGGCATTTTGTTAGTTGCGGGCGCGTAGCTAGGCAGTGCATTCGAATGTTTCCACCTGCGTGGAGTGCAATGTCAATCCTGAGCATCTTGCAGCTGCATCTCGAGACGATCGTGGTAAATATCGCTTCGTGCAAGCGTCAGCGTAGCGTCAGTCGAGCAAAGTCGAGACAAGTCAAGCTGAGAGATGTTGCACAGTTAATTAAACGGTACGCGACGCAGACAACGCTTTTCCAAGTGTCGCACGTCACGCAGCAGAGTGGCGCAGTGGAAGCGTGCTGGGCCCATAACCCAGAGGTCCGTGGATCGAAACCACGCTCTGCTAAAATTATTCTTTTTCTTGGGTGCTTCGAGCTCGATCATTAAGCCTGGGGTGCGCTGACTCAGCGTCAACAGCAAACCCTGTAAGTTCTGAAACGACGACGACGTCGTGTGGAGAATACGAGAAACACTTCCTAAGACGCAGAGTTTCTTACGATTCTGCAGCAACTACATTTCTCGATCACAACGTTAATGTCTTTTCGGGCCACACGTGCAACTTTCGCGATATAAAAATCGCACCTCCCCGGCGGAGAATCGAACCCCGGTCTCCCGCGTGACAGGCGGGGATACTAACCACTATACTACCGAGGAATACGCAATCGGTACGCACAACGCACGCACACTTATGCTTCTCAAGTAGGTGATTCATCTCAAATCTAGCGTCCCGATGCTTTCAGAGTCAGCTGCTACGAAATAAAAGTATGCCCCAGGTGAGGCTCGAACTCACAACCCCGGCATTGCTCACGGCTACTGCCTTATAAGTACCGTGCGCTAACCAATTGCGCCACTGGGGCTACAGCAGGGTGCTTTCAGTTAGCGGTATTTGCTTTGCTGCCAACCTGTTGTGGCTACCGACCCATCATACGACCGTCACCTGCGGCCATACTGCGACTTTAGCACCTGGCTACGGATGCTTCATACGATTCTTGCTTCATATGCTACACTTACAAGCATATCAACCGCTTGTCATCACCGAAAAATTGCAGAAAAACGCGCGCCTTGCCTTCTGCTACCTGTCCAACAGCGAGGGCAGATGTGTGGCAAGCTCTAAGCTATGCAGGCGCACCGTGGCCGAGCAGCTGGAGGAGAGATGCCTTCCTTGGCAGCTCCCTGCAGAGTGCGGAAGACCAGAGTGGCCGCGCCGCCGTTGTCAGTGGACGACACGCAGTTGCCGAGCCACGGAGAACACGTTGCTCTGCGATGTGTACCCGCCTCATATGACGAAAGGCGACCAGTGGCCCTGTGGCGCAACGGATAACGCGTCTGACTACGGATCAGAAGATTCCAGGTTCGAATCCTGGCAGGGTCGGCATTTTGTTAGTTGCGGGCGCGTAGCTAGGCAGTGCATTCGAATGTTTCCACCTGCGTGGAGTGCAATGTCAATCCTGAGCATCTCGCAGCTGCATCTCGAGACGATCGTGGTAAATATCGCTTCGTGCAAGCGTCAGCGTAGCGTCAGTCGAGCAAAGTCGAGACAAGTCAAGCTGAGAGATGTTGCACAGTTAATTAAACGGTACGCGACGCAGACAACGCTTTTCCAAGTGTCGCACGTCACGCAGCAGAGTGGCGCAGTGGAAGCGTGCTGGGCCCATAACCCAGAGGTCCGTGGATCGAAACCACGCTCTGCTAAAATTATTCTTTTTCTTGGGTGCTTCGAGCTCGATCATTAAGCCTGGGGTGCGCTGACTCAGCGTCAACAGCAAACCCTGTAAGTTCTGAAACGACGACGACGTCGTGTGGAGAATACGAGAAACACTTCCTAAGACGCAGAGTTTCTTACGATTCTGCAGCAACTACATTTCTCGATCACAACGTTAATGTCTTTTCGGGCCACACGTGCAACTTTCGCGATATAAAAATCGCACCTCCCCGGCGGGGAATCGAACCCCGGTCTCCCGCGTGACAGGCGGGGATACTAACCACTATACTACCGAGGAATACGCAATCGGTACGCACAACGCACGCACACTTATGCTTCTCAAGTAGGTGATTCATCTCAAATCTAGCGTCCCGATGCTTTCAGAGTCAGCTGCTACGAAATAAAAGTATGCCCCAGGTGAGGCTCGAACTCACAACCCCGGCATTGCTCACGGCTACTGCCTTATAAGTACCGTGCGCTAACCAATTGCGCCACTGGGGCTACAGCAGGGTGCTTTCAGTTAGCGGTATTTGCTTTGCTGCCAACCTGTTGTGGCTACCGACCCATCATACGACCGTCACCTGCGGCCATACTGCGACTTTAGCACCTGGCTACGGATGCTTCATACGATTCTTGCTTCATATGCTACACTTACAAGCATATCAACCGCTTGTCATCACCGAAAAATTGCAGAAAAACGCGCGCCTTGCCTTCTGCTACCTGTCCAACAGCGAGGGCAGATGTGTGGCAAGCTCTAAGCTATGCAGGCGCACCGTGGCCGAGCAGCTGGAGGAGAGATGCCTTCCTTGGCAGCTCCCTGCAGAGTGCGGAAGACCAGAGTGGCCGCGCCGCCGTTGTCAGTGGACGACACGCAGTTGCCGAGCCACGGAGAACACGTTGCTCTGCGATGTGTACCCGCCTCATATGACGAAAGGCGAACAGTGGCCCTGTGGCGCAACGGATAACGCGTCTGACTACGGATCAGAAGATTCCAGGTTCGAATCCTGGCAGGGTCGGCATTTTGTTAGTTGCGGGCGCGTAGCTAGGCAGTGCATTCGAATGTTTCCACCTGCGTGGAGTGCAATGTCAATCCTGAGCATCTCGCAGCTGCATCTCGAGACGATCGTGGTAAATATCGCTTCGTGCAAGCGTCAGCGTAGCGTCAGTCGAGCAAAGTCGAGACAAGTCAAGCTGAGAGATGTTGCACAGTTAATTAAACGGTACGCGACGCAGACAACGCTTTTCCAAGTGTCGCACGTCACGCAGCAGAGTGGCGCAGTGGAAGCGTGCTGGGCCCATAACCCAGAGGTCCGTGGATCGAAACCACGCTCTGCTAAAATTATTCTTTTTCTTGGGTGCTTCGAGCTCGATCATTAAGCCTGGGGTGCGCTGACTCAGCGTCAACAGCAAACCCTGTAAGTTCTGAAACGACGACGACGTCGTGTGGAGAATACGAGAAACACTTCCTAAGACGCAGAGTTTCTTACGATTCTGCAGCAACTACATTTCTCGATCACAACGTTAATGTCTTTTCGGGCCACACGTGCAACTTTCGCGATATAAAAATCGCACCTCCCCGGCGGGGAATCGAACCCCGGTCTCCCGCGTGACAGGCGGGGATACTAACCACTATACTACCGAGGAATACGCAATCGGTACGCACAACGCACGCACACTTATGCTTCTCAAGTAGGTGATTCATCTCAAATCTAGCGTCCCGATGCTTTCAGAGTCAGCTGCTACGAAATAAAAGTATGCCCCAGGTGAGGCTCGAACTCACAACCCCGGCATTGCTCACGGCTACTGCCTTATAAGTACCGTGCGCTAACCAATTGCGCCACTGGGGCTACAGCAGGGTGCTTTCAGTTAGCGGTATTTGCTTTGCTGCCAACCTGTTGTGGCTACCGACCCATCATACGACCGTCACCTGCGGCCATACTGCGACTTTAGCACCTGGCTACGGATGCTTCATACGATTCTTGCTTCATATGCTACACTTACAAGCATATCAACCGCTTGTCATCACCGAAAAATTGCAGAAAAACGCGCGCCTTGCCTTCTGCTACCTGTCCAACAGCGAGGGCAGATGTGTGGCAAGCTCTAAGCTATGCAGGCGCACCGTGGCCGAGCAGCTGGAGGAGAGATGCCTTCCTTGGCAGCTCCCTGCAGAGTGCGGAAGACCAGAGTGGCCGCGCCGCCGTTGTCAGTGGACGACACGCAGTTGCCGAGCCACGGAGAACACGTTGCTCTGCGATGTGTACCCGCCTCATATGACGAAAGGCGACCAGTGGCCCTGTGGCGCAACGGATAACGCGTCTGACTACGGATCAGAAGATTCCAGGTTCGAATCCTGGCAGGGTCGGCATTTTGTTAGTTGCGGGCGCGTAGCTAGGCAGTGCATTCGAATGTTTCCACCTGCGTGGAGTGCAATGTCAATCCTGAGCATCTCGCAGCTGCATCTCGAGACGATCGTGGTAAATATCGCTTCGTGCAAGCGTCAGCGTAGCGTCAGTCGAGCAAAGTCGAGACAAGTCAAGCTGAGAGATGTTGCACAGTTAATTAAACGGTACGCGACGCAGACAACGCTTTTCCAAGTGTCGCACGTCACGCAGCAGAGTGGCGCAGTGGAAGCGTGCTGGGCCCATAACCCAGAGGTCCGTGGATCGAAACCACGCTCTGCTAAAATTATTCTTTTTCTTGGGTGCTTCGAGCTCGATCATTAAGCCTGGGGTGCGCTGACTCAGCGTCAACAGCAAACCCTGTAAGTTCTGAAACGACGACGACGTCGTGTGGAGAATACGAGAAACACTTCCTAAGACGCAGAGTTTCTTACGATTCTGCAGCAACTACATTTCTCGATCACAACGTTAATGTCTTTTCGGGCCACACGTGCAACTTTCGCGATATAAAAATCGCACCTCCCCGGCGGGGAATCGAACACCGGTCTCCCGCGTGACAGGCGGGGATACTAACCACTATACTACCGAGGAATACGCAATCGGTACGCACAACGCACGCACACTTATGCTTCTCAAGTAGGTGATTCATCTCAAATCTAGCGTCCCGATGCTTTCAGAGTCAGCTGCTACGAAATAAGAGTATGCCCCAGGTGAGGCTCGAACTCACAACCCCGGCATTGCTCACGGCTACTGCCTTATAAGTACCGTGCGCTAACCAATTGCGCCACTGGGGCTACAGCAGGGTGCTTTCAGTTAGCGGTATTTGCTTTGCTGCCAACCTGTTGTGGCTACCGACCCATCATACGACCGTCACCTGCGGCCATACTGCGACTTTAGCACCTGGCTACGGATGCTTCATACGATTCTTGCTTCATATGCTACACTTACAAGCATATCAACCGCTTGTCATCACCGAAAAATTGCAGAAAAACGCGCGCCTTGCCTTCTGCTACCTGTCCAACAGCGAGGGCAGATGTGTGGCAAGCTCTAAGCTATGCAGGCGCACCGTGGCCGAGCAGCTGGAGGAGAGATGCCTTCCTTGGCAGCTCCCTGCAGAGTGCGGAAGACCAGAGTGGCCGCGCCGCCGTTGTCAGTGGACGACACGCAGTTGCCGAGCCACGGAGAACACGTTGCTCTGCGATGTGTACCCGCCTCATATGACGAAAGGCGACCAGTGGCCCTGTGGCGCAACGGATAACGCGTCTGACTACGGATCAGAAGATTCCAGGTTCGAATCCTGGCAGGGTCGGCATTTTGTTAGTTGCGGGCGCGTAGCTAGGCAGTGCATTCGAATGTTTCCACCTGCGTGGAGTGCAATGTCAATCCTGAGCATCTCGCAGCTGCATCTCGAGACGATCGTGGTAAATATCGCTTCGTGCAAGCGTCAGCGTAGCGTCAGTCGAGCAAAGTCGAGACAAGTCAAGCTGAGAGATGTTGCACAGTTAATTAAACGGTACGCGACGCAGACAACGCTTTTCCAAGTGTCGCACGTCACGCAGCAGAGTGGCGCAGTGGAAGCGTGCTGGGCCCATAACCCAGAGGTCCGTGGATCGAAACCACGCTCTGCTAAAATTATTCTTTTTCTTGGGTGCTTCGAGCTCGATCATTAAGCCTGGGGTGCGCTGACTCAGCGTCAACAGCAAACCCTGTAAGTTCTGAAACGACGACGACGTCGTGTGGAGAATACGAGAAACACTTCCTAAGACGCAGAGTTTCTTACGATTCTGCAGCAACTACATTTCTCGATCACAACGTTAATGTCTTTTCGGGCCACACGTGCAACTTTCGCGATATAAAAATCGCACCTCCCCGGCGGGGAATCGAACCCCGGTCTCCCGCGTGACAGGCGGGGATACTAACCACTATACTACCGAGGAATACGCAATCGGTACGCACAACGCACGCACACTTATGCTTCTCAAGTAGGTGATTCATCTCAAATCTAGCGTCCCGATGCTTTCAGAGTCAGCTGCTACGAAATAAAAGTATGCCCCAGGTGAGGCTCGAACTCACAACCCCGGCATTGCTCACGGCTACTGCCTTATAAGTACCGTGCGCTAACCAATTGCGCCACTGGGGCTTCAGCAGGGTGCTTTCAGTTAGCGGTATTTGCTTTGCTGCCAACCTGTTGTGGCTACCGACCCATCATACGACCGTCACCTGCGGCCATACTGCGACTTTAGCACCTGGCTACGGATGCTTCATACGATTCTTGCTTCATATGCTACACTTACAAGCATATCAACCGCTTGTCATCACCGAAAAATTGCAGAAAAACGCGCGCCTTGCCTTCTGCTACCTGTCCAACAGCGAGGGCAGATGTGTGGCAAGCTCTAAGCTATGCAGGCGCACCGTGGCCGAGCAGCTGGAGGAGAGATGCCTTCCTTGGCAGCTCCCTGCAGAGTGCGGAAGACCAGAGTGGCCGCGCCGCCGTTGTCAGTGGACGACACGCAGTTGCCGAGCCACGGAGAACACGTTGCTCTGCGATGTGTACCCGCCTCATATGACGAAAGGCGACCAGTGGCCCTGTGGCGCAACGGATAACGCGTCTGACTACGGATCAGAAGATTCCAGGTTCGAATCCTGGCAGGGTCGGCATTTTGTTAGTTGCGGGCGCGTAGCTAGGCAGTGCATTCGAATGTTTCCACCTGCGTGGAGTGCAATGTCAATCCTGAGCATCTCGCAGCTGCATCTCGAGACGATCGTGGTAAATATCGCTTCGTGCAAGCGTCAGCGTAGCGTCAGTCGAGCAAAGTCGAGACAAGTCAAGCTGAGAGATGTTGCACAGTTAATTAAACGGTACGCGACGCAGACAACGCTTTTCCAAGTGTCGCACGTCACGCAGCAGAGTGGCGCAGTGGAAGCGTGCTGGGCCCATAACCCAGAGGTCCGTGGATCGAAACCACGCTCTGCTAAAATTATTCTTTTTCTTGGGTGCTTCGAGCTCGATCATTAAGCCTGGGGTGCGCTGCCTCAGCGTCAACAGCAAACCCTGTAAGTTCTGAAACGACGACGACGTCGTGTGGAGAATACGAGAAACACTTCCTAAGACGCAGAGTTTCTTACGATTCTGCAGCAACTACATTTCTCGATCACAACGTTAATGTCTTTTCGGGCCACACGTGCAACTTTCGCGATATAAAAATCGCACCTCCACGGCGGGGAATCGAACCCCGGTCTCCCACGTGACAGGCGGGGATACTAACCACTATACTACCGAGGAATACGCAATCGGTACGCACAACGCACGCACACTTATGCTTCTCAAGTAGGTGATTCATCTCGAATCTAGCGTCCCGATGCTTTCAGAGTCAGCTGCTACGAAATAAAAGTATGCCCCAGGTGAGGCTCGAACTCACAACCCCGGCATTGCTCACGGCTACTGCCTTATAAGTACCGTGCGCTAACCAATTGCGCCACTGGGGCTACAGCAGGGTGCTTTCAGTTAGCGGTATTTGCTTTGCTGCCAACCTGTTGTGGCTACAGACCCATCATACGACCGTCACCTGCGGCCATACTGCGACTTTAGCACCTGGCTACGGATGCTTCATACGATTCTTGCTTCATATGCTACACTTACAAGCATATCAACCGCTTGTCATCACCGAAAAATTGCAGAAAAACGCGCGCCTTGCCTTCTGCTACCTGTCCAACAGCGAGGGCAGATGTGTGGCAAGCTCTAAGCTATGCAGGCGCACCGTGGCCGAGCAGCTGGAGGAGAGATGCCTTCCTTGGCAGCTCCCTGCAGAGTGCGGAAGACCAGAGTGGCCGCGCCGCCGTTGTCAGTGGACGACACGCAGTTGCCGAGCCACGGAGAACACGTTGCTCTGCGATGTGTACCCGCCTCATATGACGAAAGGCGACCAGTGGCCCTGTGGCGCAACGGATAACGCGTCTGACTACGGATCAGAAGATTCCAGGTTCGAATCCTGGCAGGGTCGGCATTTTGTTAGTTGCGGGCGCGTAGCTAGGCAGTGCATTCGAATGTTTCCACCTGCGTGGAGTGCAATGTCAATCCTGAGCATCTCGCAGCTGCATCTCGAGACGATCGTGGTAAATATCGCTTCGTGCAAGCGTCAGCGTAGCGTCAGTCGAGCAAAGTCGAGACAAGTCAAGCTGAGAGATGTTGCACAGTTAATTAAACGGTACGCGACGCAGACAACGCTTTTCCAAGTGTCGCACGTCACGCAGCAGAGTGGCGCAGTGGAAGCGTGCTGGGCCCATAACCCAGAGGTCCGTGGATCGAAACCACGCTCTGCTAAAATTATTCTTTTTCTTGGGTGCTTCGAGCTCGATCATTAAGCCTGGGGTGCGCTGCCTCAGCGTCAACAGCAAACCCTGTAAGTTCTGAAACGACGACGACGTCGTGTGGAGAATACGAGAAACACTTCCTAAGACGCAGAGTTTCTTACGATTCTGCAGCAACTACATTTCTCGATCACAACGTTAATGTCTTTTCGGGCCACACGTGCAACTTTCGCGATATAAAAATCGCACCTCCACGGCAGGGAATCGAACCCCGGTCTCCCACGTGACAGGCGGGGATACTAACCACTATACTACCGAGGAATACGCAATCGGTACGCACAACGCACGCACACTTATGCTTCTCAAGTAGGTGATTCATCTCGAATCTAGCGTCCCGATGCTTTCAGAGTCAGCTGCTACGAAATAAAAGTATGCCCCAGGTGAGGCTCGAACTCACAACCCCGGCATTGCTCACGGCTACTGCCTTATAAGTACCGTGCGCTAACCAATTGCGCCACTGGGGCTACAGCAGGGTGCTTTCAGTTAGCGGTATTTGCTTTGCTGCCAACCTGTTGTGGCTACAGACCCATCATACGACCGTCACCTGCGGCCATACTGCGACTTTAGCACCTGGCTACGGATGCTTCATACGATTCTTGCTTCATATGCTACACTTACAAGCATATCAACCGCTTGTCATCACCGAAAAATTGCAGAAAAACGCGCGCCTTGCCTTCTGCTACCTGTCCAACAGCGAGGGCAGATGTGTGGCAAGCTCTAAGCTATGCAGGCGCACCGTGGCCGAGCAGCTGGAGGAGAGATGCCTTCCTTGGCAGCTCCCTGCAGAGTGCGGAAGACCAGAGTGGCCGCGCCGCCGTTGTCAGTGGACGACACGCAGTTGCCGAGCCACGGAGAACACGTTGCTCTGCGATGTGTACCCGCCTCATATGACGAAAGGCGACCAGTGGCCCTGTGGCGCAACGGATAACGCGTCTGACTACGGATCAGAAGATTCCAGGTTCGAATCCTGGCAGGGTCGGCATTTTGTTAGTTGCGGGCGCGTAGCTAGGCAGTGCATTCGAATGTTTCCACCTGCGTGGAGTGCAATGTCAATCCTGAGCATCTCGCAGCTGCATCTCGAGACGATCGTGGTAAATATCGCTTCGTGCAAGCGTCAGCGTAGCGTCAGTCGAGCAAAGTCGAGACAAGCCAAGCTGAGAGATGTTGCACAGTTAATTAAACGGTACGCGACGCAGACAACGCTTTTCCAAGTGTCGCACGTCACGCAGCAGAGTGGCGCAGTGGAAGCGTGCTGGGCCCATAACCCAGAGGTCCGTGGATCGAAACCACGCTCTGCTAAAATTATTCTTTTTCTTGGGTGCTTCGAGCTCGATCATTAAGCCTGGGGTGCGCTGACTCAGCGTCAACAGCAAACCCTGTAAGTTCTGAAACGACGACGACGTCGTGTGGAGAATACGAGAAACACTTCCTAAGACGCAGAGTTTCTTACGATTCTGCAGCAACTACATTTCTCGATCACAACGTTAATGTCTTTTCGGGCCACACGTGCAACTTTCGCGATATAAAAATCGCACCTCCCCGGCGGGGAATCGAACCCCGGTCTCCCGCGTGACAGGCGGGGATACTAACCACTATACTACCGAGGAATACGCAATCGGTACGCACAACGCACGCACACTTATGCTTCTCAAGTAGGTGATTCATCTCAAATCTAGCGTCCCGATGCTTTCAGAGTCAGCTGCTACGAAATAAAAGTATGCCCCAGGTGAGGCTCGAACTCACAACCCCGGCATTGCTCACGGCTACTGCCTTATAAGTACCGTGCGCTAACCAATTGCGCCACTGGGGCTACAGCAGGGTGCTTTCAGTTAGCGGTATTTGCTTTGCTGCCAACCTGTTGTGGCTACCGACCCATCATACGACCGTCACCTGCGGCCATACTGCGACTTTAGCACCTGGCTACGGATGCTTCATACGATTCTTGCTTCATATGCTACACTTACAAGCATATCAACCGCTTGTCATCACCGAAAAATTGCAGAAAAACGCGCGCCTTGCCTTCTGCTACCTGTCCAACAGCGAGGGCAGATGTGTGGCAAGCTCTAAGCTATGCAGGCGCACCGTGGCCGAGCAGCTGGAGGAGAGATGCCTTCCTTGGCAGCTCCCTGCAGAGTGCGGAAGACCAGAGTGGCCGCGCCGCCGTTGTCAGTGGACGACACGCAGTTGCCGAGCCACGGAGAACACGTTGCTCTGCGATGTGTACCCGCCTCATATGACGAAAGGCGACCAGTGGCCCTGTGGCGCAACGGATAACGCGTCTGACTACGGATCAGAAGATTCCAGGTTCGAATCCTGGCAGGGTCGGCATTTTGTTAGTTGCGGGCGCGTAGCTAGGCAGTGCATTCGAATGTTTCCACCTGCGTGGAGTGCAATGTCAATCCTGAGCATCTCGCAGCTGCATCTCGAGACGATCGTGGTAAATATCGCTTCGTGCAAGCGTCAGCGTAGCGTCAGTCGAGCAAAGTCGAGACAAGCCAAGCTGAGAGATGTTGCACAGTTAATTAAACGGTACGCGACGCAGACAACGCTTTTCCAAGTGTCGCACGTCACGCAGCAGAGTGGCGCAGTGGAAGCGTGCTGGGCCCATAACCCAGAGGTCCGTGGATCGAAACCACGCTCTGCTAAAATTATTCTTTTTCTTGGGTGCTTCGAGCTCGATCATTAAGCCTGGGGTGCGCTGACTCAGCGTCAACAGCAAACCCTGTAAGTTCTGAAACGACGACGACGTCGTGTGGAGAATACGAGAAACACTTCCTAAGACGCAGAGTTTCTTACGATTCTGCAGCAACTACATTTCTCGATCACAACGTTAATGTCTTTTCGGGCCACACGTGCAACTTTCGCGATATAAAAATCGCACCTCCACGGCGGGGAATCGAACCCCGGTCTCCCACGTGACAGGCGGGGATACTAACCACTATACTACCGAGGAATACGCAATCGGTACGCACAACGCACGCACACTTATGCTTCTCAAGTAGGTGATTCATCTCAAATCTAGCGTCCCGATGCTTTCAGAGTCAGCTGCTACGAAATAAAAGTATGCCCCAGGTGAGGCTCGAACTCACAACCCCGGCATTGCTCACGGTTACTGCCTTATAAGTACCGTGCGCTAACCAATTGCGCCACTGGGGCTACAGCAGGGTGCTTTCAGTTAGCGGTATTTGCTTTGCTGCCAACCTGTTGTGGCTACCGACCCATCATACGACCGTCACCTGCGGCCATACTGCGACTTTAGCACCTGGCTACGGATGCTTCATACGATTCTTGCTTCATATGCTACACTTACAAGCATATCAACCGCTTGTCATCACCGAAAAATTGCAGAAAAACGCGCGCCTTGCCTTCTGCTACCTGTCCAACAGCGAGGGCAGATGTGTGGCAAGCTCTAAGCTATGCAGGCGCACCGTGGCCGAGCAGCTGGAGGAGAGATGCCTTCCTTGGCAGCTCCCTGCAGAGTGCGGAAGACCAGAGTGGCCGCGCCGCCGTTGTCAGTGGACGACACGCAGTTGCCGAGCCACGGAGAACACGTTGCTCTGCGATGTGTACCCGCCTCATATGACGAAAGGCGACCAGTGGCCCTGTGGCGCAACGGATAACGCGTGTGACTACGGATCAGAAGATTCCAGGTTCGAATCCTGGCAGGGTCGGCATTTTGTTAGTTGCGGGCGCGTAGCTAGGCAGTGCATTCGAATGTTTCCACCTGCGTGGAGTGCAATGTCAATCCTGAGCATCTCGCAGCTGCATCTCGAGACGATCGTGGTAAATATCGCTTCGTGCAAGCGTCAGCGTAGCGTCAGTCGAGCAAAGTCGAGACAAGCCAAGCTGAGAGATGTTGCACAGTTAATTAAACGGTACGCGACGCAGACAACGCTTTTCCAAGTGTCGCACGTCACGCAGCAGAGTGGCGCAGTGGAAGCGTGCTGGGCCCATAACCCAGAGGTCCGTGGATCGAAACCACGCTCTGCTAAAATTATTCTTTTTCTTGGGTGCTTCGAGCTCGATCATTAAGCCTGGGGTGCGCTGACTCAGCGTCAACAGCAAACCCTGTAAGTTCTGAAACGACGACGACGTCGTGTGGAGAATACGAGAAACACTTCCTAAGACGCAGAGTTTCTTACGATTCTGCAGCAACTACATTTCTCGATCACAACGTTAATGTCTTTTCGGGCCACACGTGCAACTTTCGCGATATAAAAATCGCACCTCCCCGGCGGGGAATCGAACCCCGGTCTCCCGCGTGACAGGCGGGGATACTAACCACTATACTACCGAGGAATACGCAATCGGTACGCACAACGCACGCACACTTATGCTTCTCAAGTAGGTGATTCATCTCAAATCTAGCGTCCCGATGCTTTCAGAGTCAGCTGCTACGAAATAAAAGTATGCCCCAGGTGAGGCTCGAACTCACAACCCCGGCATTGCTCACGGCTACTGCCTTATAAGTACCGTGCGCTAACCAATTGCGCCACTGGGGCTACAGCAGGGTGCTTTCAGTTAGCGGTATTTGCTTTGCTGCCAACCTGTTGTGGCTACCGACCCATCATACGACCGTCACCTGCGGCCATACTGCGACTTTAGCACCTGGCTACGGATGCTTCATACGATTCTTGCTTCATATGCTACACTTACAAGCATATCAACCGCTTGTCATCACCGAAAAATTGCAGAAAAACGCGCGCCTTGCCTTCTGCTACCTGTCCAACAGCGAGGGCAGATGTGTGGCAAGCTCTAAGCTATGCAGGCGCACCGTGGCCGAGCAGCTGGAGGAGAGATGCCTTCCTTGGCAGCTCCCTGCAGAGTGCGGAAGACCAGAGTGGCCGCGCCGCCGTTGTCAGTGGACGACACGCAGTTGCCGAGCCACGGAGAACACGTTGCTCTGCGATGTGTACCCGCCTCATATGACGAAAGGCGACCAGTGGCCCTGTGGCGCAACGGATAACGCGTCTGACTACGGATCAGAAGATTCCAGGTTCGAATCCTGGCAGGGTCGGCATTTTGTTAGTTGCGGGCGCGTAGCTAGGCAGTGCATTCGAATGTTTCCACCTGCGTGGAGTGCAATGTCAATCCTGAGCATCTCGCAGCTGCATCTCGAGACGATCGTGGTAAATATCGCTTCGTGCAAGCGTCAGCGTAGCGTCAGTCGAGCAAAGTCGAGACAAGCCAAGCTGAGAGATGTTGCACAGTTAATTAAACGGTACGCGACGCAGACAACGCTTTTCCAAGTGTCGCACGTCACGCAGCAGAGTGGCGCAGTGGAAGCGTGCTGGGCCCATAACCCAGAGGTCCGTGGATCGAAACCACGCTCTGCTAAAATTATTCTTTTTCTTGGGTGCTTCGAGCTCGATCATTAAGCCTGGGGTGCGCTGACTCAGCGTCAACAGCAAACCCTGTAAGTTCTGAAACGACGACGACGTCGTGTGGAGAATACGAGAAACACTTCCTAAGACGCAGAGTTTCTTACGATTCTGCAGCAACTACATTTCTCGATCACAACGTTAATGTCTTTTCGGGCCACACGTGCAACTTTCGCGATATAAAAATCGCACCTCCCCGGCGGGGAATCGAACCCCGGTCTCCCGCGTGACAGGCGGGGATACTAACCACTATACTACCGAGGAATACGCAATCGGTACGCACAACGCACGCACACTTATGCTTCTCAAGTAGGTGATTCATCTCAAATCTAGCGTCCCGATGCTTTCAGAGTCAGCTGCTACGAAATAAAAGTATGCCCCAGGTGAGGCTCGAACTCACAACCCCGGCATTGCTCACGGCTACTGCCTTATAAGTACCGTGCGCTAACCAATTGCGCCACTGGGGCTACAGCAGGGTGCTTTCAGTTAGCGGTATTTGCTTTGCTGCCAACCTGTTGTGGCTACCGACCCATCATACGACCGTCACCTGCGGCCATACTGCGACTTTAGCACCTGGCTACGGATGCTTCATACGATTCTTGCTTCATATGCTACACTTACAAGCATATCAACCGCTTGTCATCACCGAAAAATTGCAGAAAAACGCGCGCCTTGCCTTCTGCTACCTGTCCAACAGCGAGGGCAGATGTGTGGCAAGCTCTAAGCTATGCAGGCGCACCGTGGCCGAGCAGCTGGAGGAGAGATGCCTTCCTTGGCAGCTCCCTGCAGAGTGCGGAAGACCAGAGTGGCCGCGCCGCCGTTGTCAGTGGACGACACGCAGTTGCCGAGCCACGGAGAACACGTTGCTCTGCGATGTGTACCCGCCTCATATGACGAAAGGCGACCAGTGGCCCTGTGGCGCAACGGATAACGCGTCTGACTACGGATCAGAAGATTCCAGGTTCGAATCCTGGCAGGGTCGGCATTTTGTTAGTTGCGGGCGCGTAGCTAGGCAGTGCATTCGAATGTTTCCACCTGCGTGGAGTGCAATGTCAATCCTGAGCATCTCGCAGCTGCATCTCGAGACGATCGTGGTAAATATCGCTTCGTGCAAGCGTCAGCGTAGCGTCAGTCGAGCAAAGTCGAGACAAGCCAAGCTGAGAGATGTTGCACAGTTAATTAAACGGTACGCGACGCAGACAACGCTTTTCCAAGTGTCGCACGTCACGCAGCAGAGTGGCGCAGTGGAAGCGTGCTGGGCCCATAACCCAGAGGTCCGTGGATCGAAACCACGCTCTGCTAAAATTATTCTTTTTCTTGGGTGCTTCGAGCTCGATCATTAAGCCTGGGGTGCGCTGACTCAGCGTCAACAGCAAACCCTGTAAGTTCTGAAACGACGACGACGTCGTGTGGAGAATACGAGAAACACTTCCTAAGACGCAGAGTTTCTTACGATTCTGCAGCAACTACATTTCTCGATCACAACGTTAATGTCTTTTCGGGCCACACGTGCAACTTTCGCGATATAAAAATCGCACCTCCCCGGCGGGGAATCGAACCCCGGTCTCCCGCGTGACAGGCGGGGATACTAACCACTATACTACCGAGGAATACGCAATCGGTACGCACAACGCACGCACACTTATGCTTCTCAAGTAGGTGATTCATCTCAAATCTAGCGTCCCGATGCTTTCAGAGTCAGCTGCTACGAAATAAAAGTATGCCCCAGGTGAGGCTCGAACTCACAACCCCGGCATTGCTCACGGCTACTGCCTTATAAGTACCGTGCGCTAACCAATTGCGCCACTGGGGCTACAGCAGGGTGCTTTCAGTTAGCGGTATTTGCTTTGCTGCCAACCTGTTGTGGCTACCGACCCATCATACGACCGTCGCCTGCGGCCATACTGCGACTTTAGCACCTGGCTACGGATGCTTCATACGATTCTTGCTTCATATGCTACACTTACAAGCATATCAACCGCTTGTCATCACCGAAAAATTGCAGAAAAACGCGCGCCTTGCCTTCTGCTACCTGTCCAACAGCGAGGGCAGATGTGTGGCAAGCTCTAAGCTATGCAGGCGCACCGTGGCCGAGCAGCTGGAGGAGAGATGCCTTCCTTGGCAGCTCCCTGCAGAGTGCGGAAGACCAGAGTGGCCGCGCCGCCGTTGTCAGTGGACGACACGCAGTTGCCGAGCCACGGAGAACACGTTGCTCTGCGATGTGTACCCGCCTCATATGACGAAAGGCGACCAGTGGCCCTGTGGCGCAACGGATAACGCGTCTGACTACGGATCAGAAGATTCCAGGTTCGAATCCTGGCAGGGTCGGCATTTTGTTAGTTGCGGGCGCGTAGCTAGGCAGTGCATTCGAATGTTTCCACCTGCGTGGAGTGCAATGTCAATCCTGAGCATCTCGCAGCTGCATCTCGAGACGATCGTGGTAAATATCGCTTCGTGCAAGCGTCAGCGTAGCGTCAGTCGAGCAAAGTCGAGACAAGCCAAGCTGAGAGATGTTGCACAGTTAATTAAACGGTACGCGACGCAGACAACGCTTTTCCAAGTGTCGCACGTCACGCAGCAGAGTGGCGCAGTGGAAGCGTGCTGGGCCCATAACCCAGAGGTCCGTGGATCGAAACCACGCTCTGCTAAAATTATTCTTTTTCTTGGGTGCTTCGAGCTCGATCATTAAGCCTGGGGTGCGCTGCCTCAGCGTCAACAGCAAACCCTGTAAGTTCTGAAACGACGACGACGTCGTGTGGAGAATACGAGAAACACTTCCTAAGACGCAGAGTTTCTTACGATTCTGCAGCAACTACATTTCTCGATCACAACGTTAATGTCTTTTCGGGCCACACGTGCAACTTTCGCGATATAAAAATCGCACCTCCACGGCGGGGAATCGAACCCCGGTCTCCCACGTGACAGGCGGGGATACTAACCACTATACTACCGAGGAATACGCAATCGGTACGCACAACGCACGCACACTTATGCTTCTCAAGTAGGTGATTCATCTCGAATCTAGCGTCCCGATGCTTTCAGAGTCAGCTGCTACGAAATAAAAGTATGCCCCAGGTGAGGCTCGATCTCACAACCCCGGCATTGCTCACGGCTACTGCCTTATAAGTACCGTGCGCTAACCAATTGCGCCACTGGGGCTACAGCAGGGTGCTTTCAGTTAGCGGTATTTGCTTTGCTGCCAACCTGTTGTGGCTACAGACCCATCATACGACCGTCACCTGCGGCCATACTGCGACTTTAGCACCTGGCTACGGATGCTTCATACGATTCTTGCTTCATATGCTACACTTACAAGCATATCAACCGCTTGTCATCACCGAAAAATTGCAGAAAAACGCGCGCCTTGCCTTCTGCTACCTGTCCAACAGCGAGGGCAGATGTGTGGCAAGCTCTAAGCTATGCAGGCGCACCGTGGCCGAGCAGCTGGAGGAGAGATGCCTTCCTTGGCAGCTCCCTGCAGAGTGCGGAAGACCAGAGTGGCCGCGCCGCCGTTGTCAGTGGACGACACGCAGTTGCCGAGCCACGGAGAACACGTTGCTCTGCGATGTGTACCCGCCTCATATGACGAAAGGCGACCAGTGGCCCTGTGGCGCAACGGATAACGCGTCTGACTACGGATCAGAAGATTCCAGGTTCGAATCCTGGCAGGGTCGGCATTTTGTTAGTTGCGGGCGCGTAGCTAGGCAGTGCATTCGAATGTTTCCACCTGCGTGGAGTGCAATGTCAATCCTGAGCATCTCGCAGCTGCATCTCGAGACGATCGTGGTAAATATCGCTTCGTGCAAGCGTCAGCGTAGCGTCAGTCGAGCAAAGTCGAGACAAGCCAAGCTGAGAGATGTTGCACAGTTAATTAAACGGTACGCGACGCAGACAACGCTTTTCCAAGTGTCGCACGTCACGCAGCAGAGTGGCGCAGTGGAAGCGTGCTGGGCCCATAACCCAGAGGTCCGTGGATCGAAACCACGCTCTGCTAAAATTATTCTTTTTCTTGGGTGCTTCGAGCTCGATCATTAAGCCTGGGGTGCGCTGACTCAGCGTCAACAGCAAACCCTGTAAGTTCTGAAACGACGACGACGTCGTGTGGAGAATACGAGAAACACTTCCTAAGACGCAGAGTTTCTTACGATTCTGCAGCAACTACATTTCTCGATCACAACGTTAATGTCTTTTCGGGCCACACGTGCAACTTTCGCGATATAAAAATCGCACCTCCCCGGCGGGGAATCGAACCCCGGTCTCCCGCGTGACAGGCGGGGATACTAACCACTATACTACCGAGGAATACGCAATCGGTACGCACAACGCACGCACACTTATGCTTCTCAAGTAGGTGATTCATCTCAAATCTAGCGTCCCGATGCTTTCAGAGTCAGCTGCTACGAAATAAAAGTATGCCCCAGGTGAGGCTCGAACTCACAACCCCGGCATTGCTCACGGCTACTGCCTTATAAGTACCGTGCGCTAACCAATTGCGCCACTGGGGCTACAGCAGGGTGCTTTCAGTTAGCGGTATTTGCTTTGCTGCCAACCTGTTGTGGCTACCGACCCATCATACGACCGTCACCTGCGGCCATACTGCGACTTTAGCACCTGGCTACGGATGCTTCATACGATTCTTGCTTCATATGCTACACTTACAAGCATATCAACCGCTTGTCATCACCGAAAAATTGCAGAAAAACGCGCGCCTTGCCTTCTGCTACCTGTCCAACAGCGAGGGCAGATGTGTGGCAAGCTCTAAGCTATGCAGGCGCACCGTGGCCGAGCAGCTGGAGGAGAGATGCCTTCCTTGGCAGCTCCCTGCAGAGTGCGGAAGACCAGAGTGGCCGCGCCGCCGTTGTCAGTGGACGACACGCAGTTGCCGAGCCACGGAGAACACGTTGCTCTGCGATGTGTACCCGCCTCATATGACGAAAGGCGACCAGTGGCCCTGTGGCGCAACGGATAACGCGTCTGACTACGGATCAGAAGATTCCAGGTTCGAATCCTGGCAGGGTCGGCATTTTGTTAGTTGCGGGCGCGTAGCTAGGCAGTGCATTCGAATGTTTCCACCTGCGTGGAGTGCAATGTCAATCCTGAGCATCTCGCAGCTGCATCTCGAGACGATCGTGGTAAATATCGCTTCGTGCAAGCGTCAGCGTAGCGTCAGTCGAGCAAAGTCGAGACAAGCCAAGCTGAGAGATGTTGCACAGTTAATTAAACGGTACGCGACGCAGACAACGCTTTTCCAAGTGTCGCACGTCACGCAGCAGAGTGGCGCAGTGGAAGCGTGCTGGGCCCATAACCCAGAGGTCCGTGGATCGAAACCACGCTCTGCTAAAATTATTCTTTTTCTTGGGTGCTTCGAGCTCGATCATTAAGCCTGGGGTGCGCTGACTCAGCGTCAACAGCAAACCCTGTAAGTTCTGAAACGACGACGACGTCGTGTGGAGAATACGAGAAACACTTCCTAAGACGCAGAGTTTCTTACGATTCTGCAGCAACTACATTTCTCGATCACAACGTTAATGTCTTTTCGGGCCACACGTGCAACTTTCGCGATATAAAAATCGCACCTCCCCGGCGGGGAATCGAACCCCGGTCTCCCGCGTGACAGGCGGGGATACTAACCACTATACTACCGAGGAATACGCAATCGGTACGCACAACGCACGCACACTTATGCTTCTCAAGTAGGTGATTCATCTCAAATCTAGCGTCCCGATGCTTTCAGAGTCAGCTGCTACGAAATAAAAGTATGCCCCAGGTGAGGCTCGAACTCACAACCCCGGCATTGCTCACGGCTACTGCCTTATAAGTACCGTGCGCTAACCAATTGCGCCACTGGGGCTACAGCAGGGTGCTTTCAGTTAGCGGTATTTGCTTTGCTGCCAACCTGTTGTGGCTACCGACCCATCATACGACCGTCACCTGCGGCCATACTGCGACTTTAGCACCTGGCTACGGATGCTTCATACGATTCTTGCTTCATATGCTACACTTACAAGCATATCAACCGCTTGTCATCACCGAAAAATTGCAGAAAAACGCGCGCCTTGCCTTCTGCTACCTGTCCAACAGCGAGGGCAGATGTGTGGCAAGCTCTAAGCTATGCAGGCGCACCGTGGCCGAGCAGCTGGAGGAGAGATGCCTTCCTTGGCAGCTCCCTGCAGAGTGCGGAAGACCAGAGTGGCCGCGCCGCCGTTGTCAGTGGACGACACGCAGTTGCCGAGCCACGGAGAACACGTTGCTCTGCGATGTGTACCCGCCTCATATGACGAAAGGCGACCAGTGGCCCTGTGGCGCAACGGATAACGCGTCTGACTACGGATCAGAAGATTCCAGGTTCGAATCCTGGCAGGGTCGGCATTTTGTTAGTTGCGGGCGCGTAGCTAGGCAGTGCATTCGAATGTTTCCACCTGCGTGGAGTGCAATGTCAATCCTGAGCATCTCGCAGCTGCATCTCGAGACGATCGTGGTAAATATCGCTTCGTGCAAGCGTCAGCGTAGCGTCAGTCGAGCAAAGTCGAGACAAGCCAAGCTGAGAGATGTTGCACAGTTAATTAAACGGTACGCGACGCAGACAACGCTTTTCCAAGTGTCGCACGTCACGCAGCAGAGTGGCGCAGTGGAAGCGTGCTGGGCCCATAACCCAGAGGTCCGTGGATCGAAACCACGCTCTGCTAAAATTATTCTTTTTCTTGGGTGCTTCGAGCTCGATCATTAAGCCTGGGGTGCGCTGACTCAGCGTCAACAGCAAACCCTGTAAGTTCTGAAACGACGACGACGTCGTGTGGAGAATACGAGAAACACTTCCTAAGACGCAGAGTTTCTTACGATTCTGCAGCAACTACATTTCTCGATCACAACGTTAATGTCTTTTCGGGCCACACGTGCAACTTTCGCGATATAAAAATCGCACCTCCACGGCGGGGAATCGAACCCCGGTCTCCCACGTGACAGGCGGGGATACTAACCACTATACTACCGAGGAATACGCAATCGGTACGCACAACGCACGCACACTTATGCTTCTCAAGTAGGTGATTCATCTCAAATCTAGCGTCCCGATGCTTTCAGAGTCAGCTGCTACGAAATAAAAGTATGCCCCAGGTGAGGCTCGAACTCACAACCCCGGCATTGCTCACGGTTACTGCCTTATAAGTACCGTGCGCTAACCAATTGCGCCACTGGGGCTACAGCAGGGTGCTTTCAGTTAGCGGTATTTGCTTTGCTGCCAACCTGTTGTGGCTACCGACCCATCATACGACCGTCACCTGCGGCCATACTGCGACTTTAGCACCTGGCTACGGATGCTTCATACGATTCTTGCTTCATATGCTACACTTACAAGCATATCAACCGCTTGTCATCACCGAAAAATTGCAGAAAAACGCGCGCCTTGCCTTCTGCTACCTGTCCAACAGCGAGGGCAGATGTGTGGCAAGCTCTAAGCTATGCAGGCGCACCGTGGCCGAGCAGCTGGAGGAGAGATGCCTTCCTTGGCAGCTCCCTGCAGAGTGCGGAAGACCAGAGTGGCCGCGCCGCCGTTGTCAGTGGACGACACGCAGTTGCCGAGCCACGGAGAACACGTTGCTCTGCGATGTGTACCCGCCTCATATGACGAAAGGCGACCAGTGGCCCTGTGGCGCAACGGATAACGCGTCTGACTACGGATCAGAAGATTCCAGGTTCGAATCCTGGCAGGGTCGGCATTTTGTTAGTTGCGGGCGCGTAGCTAGGCAGTGCATTCGAATGTTTCCACCTGCGTGGAGTGCAATGTCAATCCTGAGCATCTCGCAGCTGCATCTCGAGACGATCGTGGTAAATATCGCTTCGTGCAAGCGTCAGCGTAGCGTCAGTCGAGCAAAGTCGAGACAAGCCAAGCTGAGAGATGTTGCACAGTTAATTAAACGGTACGCGACGCAGACAACGCTTTTCCAAGTGTCGCACGTCACGCAGCAGAGTGGCGCAGTGGAAGCGTGCTGGGCCCATAACCCAGAGGTCCGTGGATCGAAACCACGCTCTGCTAAAATTATTCTTTTTCTTGGGTGCTTCGAGCTCGATCATTAAGCCTGGGGTGCGCTGACTCAGCGTCAACAGCAAACCCTGTAAGTTCTGAAACGACGACGACGTCGTGTGGAGAATACGAGAAACACTTCCTAAGACGCAGAGTTTCTTACGATTCTGCAGCAACTACATTTCTCGATCACAACGTTAATGTCTTTTCGGGCCACACGTGCAACTTTCGCGATATAAAAATCGCACCTCCCCGGCGGGGAATCGAACCCCGGTCTCCCGCGTGACAGGCGGGGATACTAACCACTATACTACCGAGGAATACGCAATCGGTACGCACAACGCACGCACACTTATGCTTCTCAAGTAGGTGATTCATCTCAAATCTAGCGTCCCGATGCTTTCAGAGTCAGCTGCTACGAAATAAAAGTATGCCCCAGGTGAGGCTCGAACTCACAACCCCGGCATTGCTCACGGCTACTGCCTTATAAGTACCGTGCGCTAACCAATTGCGCCACTGGGGCTACAGCAGGGTGCTTTCAGTTAGCGGTATTTGCTTTGCTGCCAACCTGTTGTGGCTACCGACCCATCATACGACCGTCACCTGCGGCCATACTGCGACTTTAGCACCTGGCTACGGATGCTTCATACGATTCTTGCTTCATATGCTACACTTACAAGCATATCAACCGCTTGTCATCACCGAAAAATTGCAGAAAAACGCGCGCCTTGCCTTCTGCTACCTGTCCAACAGCGAGGGCAGATGTGTGGCAAGCTCTAAGCTATGCAGGCGCACCGTGGCCGAGCAGCTGGAGGAGAGATGCCTTCCTTGGCAGCTCCCTGCAGAGTGCGGAAGACCAGAGTGGCCGCGCCGCCGTTGTCAGTGGACGACACGCAGTTGCCGAGCCACGGAGAACACGTTGCTCTGCGATGTGTACCCGCCTCATATGACGAAAGGCGACCAGTGGCCCTGTGGCGCAACGGATAACGCGTCTGACTACGGATCAGAAGATTCCAGGTTCGAATCCTGGCAGGGTCGGCATTTTGTTAGTTGCGGGCGCGTAGCTAGGCAGTGCATTCGAATGTTTCCACCTGCGTGGAGTGCAATGTCAATCCTGAGCATCTCGCAGCTGCATCTCGAGACGATCGTGGTAAATATCGCTTCGTGCAAGCGTCAGCGTAGCGTCAGTCGAGCAAAGTCGAGACAAGCCAAGCTGAGAGATGTTGCACAGTTAATTAAACGGTACGCGACGCAGACAACGCTTTTCCAAGTGTCGCACGTCACGCAGCAGAGTGGCGCAGTGGAAGCGTGCTGGGCCCATAACCCAGAGGTCCGTGGATCGAAACCACGCTCTGCTAAAATTATTCTTTTTCTTGGGTGCTTCGAGCTCGATCATTAAGCCTGGGGTGCGCTGACTCAGCGTCAACAGCAAACCCTGTAAGTTCTGAAACGACGACGACGTCGTGTGGAGAATACGAGAAACACTTCCTAAGACGCAGAGTTTCTTACGATTCTGCAGCAACTACATTTCTCGATCACAACGTTAATGTCTTTTCGGGCCACACGTGCAACTTTCGCGATATAAAAATCGCACCTCCCCGGCGGGGAATCGAACCCCGGTCTCCCGCGTGACAGGCGGGGATACTAACCACTATACTACCGAGGAATACGCAATCGGTACGCACAACGCACGCACACTTATGCTTCTCAAGTAGGTGATTCATCTCAAATCTAGCGTCCCGATGCTTTCAGAGTCAGCTGCTACGAAATAAAAGTATGCCCCAGGTGAGGCTCGAACTCACAACCCCGGCATTGCTCACGGCTACTGCCTTATAAGTACCGTGCGCTAACCAATTGCGCCACTGGGGCTACAGCAGGGTGCTTTCAGTTAGCGGTATTTGCTTTGCTGCCAACCTGTTGTGGCTACCGACCCATCATACGACCGTCACCTGCGGCCATACTGCGACTTTAGCACCTGGCTACGGATGCTTCATACGATTCTTGCTTCATATGCTACACTTACAAGCATATCAACCGCTTGTCATCACCGAAAAATTGCAGAAAAACGCGCGCCTTGCCTTCTGCTACCTGTCCAACAGCGAGGGCAGATGTGTGGCAAGCTCTAAGCTATGCAGGCGCACCGTGGCCGAGCAGCTGGAGGAGAGATGCCTTCCTTGGCAGCTCCCTGCAGAGTGCGGAAGACCAGAGTGGCCGCGCCGCCGTTGTCAGTGGACGACACGCAGTTGCCGAGCCACGGAGAACACGTTGCTCTGCGATGTGTACCCGCCTCATATGACGAAAGGCGACCAGTGGCCCTGTGGCGCAACGGATAACGCGTCTGACTACGGATCAGAAGATTCCAGGTTCGAATCCTGGCAGGGTCGGCATTTTGTTAGTTGCGGGCGCGTAGCTAGGCAGTGCATTCGAATGTTTCCACCTGCGTGGAGTGCAATGTCAATCCTGAGCATCTCGCAGCTGCATCTCGAGACGATCGTGGTAAATATCGCTTCGTGCAAGCGTCAGCGTAGCGTCAGTCGAGCAAAGTCGAGACAAGCCAAGCTGAGAGATGTTGCACAGTTAATTAAACGGTACGCGACGCAGACAACGCTTTTCCAAGTGTCGCACGTCACGCAGCAGAGTGGCGCAGTGGAAGCGTGCTGGGCCCATAACCCAGAGGTCCGTGGATCGAAACCACGCTCTGCTAAAATTATTCTTTTTCTTGGGTGCTTCGAGCTCGATCATTAAGCCTGGGGTGCGCTGACTCAGCGTCAACAGCAAACCCTGTAAGTTCTGAAACGACGACGACGTCGTGTGGAGAATACGAGAAACACTTCCTAAGACGCAGAGTTTCTTACGATTCTGCAGCAACTACATTTCTCGATCACAACGTTAATGTCTTTTCGGGCCACACGTGCAACTTTCGCGATATAAAAATCGCACCTCCCCGGCGGGGAATCGAACCCCGGTCTCCCGCGTGACAGGCGGGGATACTAACCACTATACTACCGAGGAATACGCAATCGGTACGCACAACGCACGCACACTTATGCTTCTCAAGTAGGTGATTCATCTCAAATCTAGCGTCCCGATGCTTTCAGAGTCAGCTGCTACGAAATAAAAGTATGCCCCAGGTGAGGCTCGAACTCACAACCCCGGCATTGCTCACGGCTACTGCCTTATAAGTACCGTGCGCTAACCAATTGCGCCACTGGGGCTACAGCAGGGTGCTTTCAGTTAGCGGTATTTGCTTTGCTGCCAACCTGTTGTGGCTACCGACCCATCATACGACCGTCACCTGCGGCCATACTGCGACTTTAGCACCTGGCTACGGATGCTTCATACGATTCTTGCTTCATATGCTACACTTACAAGCATATCAACCGCTTGTCATCACCGAAAAATTGCAGAAAAACGCGCGCCTTGCCTTCTGCTACCTGTCCAACAGCGAGGGCAGATGTGTGGCAAGCTCTAAGCTATGCAGGCGCACCGTGGCCGAGCAGCTGGAGGAGAGATGCCTTCCTTGGCAGCTCCCTGCAGAGTGCGGAAGACCAGAGTGGCCGCGCCGCCGTTGTCAGTGGACGACACGCAGTTGCCGAGCCACGGAGAACACGTTGCTCTGCGATGTGTACCCGCCTCATATGACGAAAGGCGACCAGTGGCCCTGTGGCGCAACGGATAACGCGTCTGACTACGGATCAGAAGATTCCAGGTTCGAATCCTGGCAGGGTCGGCATTTTGTTAGTTGCGGGCGCGTAGCTAGGCAGTGCATTCGAATGTTTCCACCTGCGTGGAGTGCAATGTCAATCCTGAGCATCTCGCAGCTGCATCTCGAGACGATCGTGGTAAATATCGCTTCGTGCAAGCGTCAGCGTAGCGTCAGTCGAGCAAAGTCGAGACAAGCCAAGCTGAGAGATGTTGCACAGTTAATTAAACGGTACGCGACGCAGACAACGCTTTTCCAAGTGTCGCACGTCACGCAGCAGAGTGGCGCAGTGGAAGCGTGCTGGGCCCATAACCCAGAGGTCCGTGGATCGAAACCACGCTCTGCTAAAATTATTCTTTTTCTTGGGTGCTTCGAGCTCGATCATTAAGCCTGGGGTGCGCTGACTCAGCGTCAACAGCAAACCCTGTAAGTTCTGAAACGACGACGACGTCGTGTGGAGAATACGAGAAACACTTCCTAAGACGCAGAGTTTCTTACGATTCTGCAGCAACTACATTTCTCGATCACAACGTTAATGTCTTTTCGGGCCACACGTGCAACTTTCGCGATATAAAAATCGCACCTCCCCGGCGGGGAATCGAACCCCGGTCTCCCGCGTGACAGGCGGGGATACTAACCACTATACTACCGAGGAATACGCAATCGGTACGCACAACGCACGCACACTTATGCTTCTCAAGTAGGTGATTCATCTCAAATCTAGCGTCCCGATGCTTTCAGAGTCAGCTGCTACGAAATAAAAGTATGCCCCAGGTGAGGCTCGAACTCACAACCCCGGCATTGCTCACGGCTACTGCCTTATAAGTACCGTGCGCTAACCAATTGCGCCACTGGGGCTACAGCAGGGTGCTTTCAGTTAGCGGTATTTGCTTTGCTGCCAACCTGTTGTGGCTACCGACCCATCATACGACCGTCACCTGCGGCCATACTGCGACTTTAGCACCTGGCTACGGATGCTTCATACGATTCTTGCTTCATATGCTACACTTACAAGCATATCAACCGCTTGTCATCACCGAAAAATTGCAGAAAAACGCGCGCCTTGCCTTCTGCTACCTGTCCAACAGCGAGGGCAGATGTGTGGCAAGCTCTAAGCTATGCAGGCGCACCGTGGCCGAGCAGCTGGAGGAGAGATGCCTTCCTTGGCAGCTCCCTGCAGAGTGCGGAA
The DNA here is from genome assembly GCF_023864275.1 of Schistocerca cancellata. Taxonomy (NCBI): domain Eukaryota; kingdom Metazoa; phylum Arthropoda; class Insecta; order Orthoptera; family Acrididae; genus Schistocerca; species Schistocerca cancellata. Next base: position 155,186,557 of record NC_064634.1, read on the forward strand.
GACCAGAGTGGCCGCGCCGCCGTTGTCAGTGGACGACAAGCAGTTGCCGAGCCACGGAGAACACGTTGCTCTGCGATGTGTACCCGCCTCATATGACGAAAGGCGACCAGTGGCCCTGTGGCGCAACGGATAACGCGTCTGACTACGGATCAGAAGATTCCAGGTTCGAATCCTGGCAGGGTCGGCATTTTGTTAGTTGCGGGCGCGTAGCTAGGCAGTGCATTCGAATGTTTCCACCTGCGTGGAGTGCAATGTCAATCCTGAGCATCTCGCAGCTGCATCTCGAGACGATCGTGGTAAATATCGCTTCGTGCAAGCGTCAGCGTAGCGTCAGTCGAGCAAAGTCGAGACAAGTCAAGCTGAGAGATGTTGCACAGTTAATTAAACGGTACGCGACGCAGACAACGCTTTTCCAAGTGTCGCACGTCACGCAGCAGAGTGGCGCAGTGGAAGCGTGCTGGGCCCATAACCCAGAGGTCCGTGGATCGAAACCACGCTCTGCTAAAATTATTCTTTTTCTTGGGTGCTTCGAGCTCGATCATTAAGCCTGGGGTGCGCTGACTCAGCGTCAACAGCAAACCCTGTAAGTTCTGAAACGACGACGACGTCGTGTGGAGAATACGAGAAACACTTCCTAAGACGCAGAGTTTCTTACGATTCTGCAGCAACTACATTTCTCGATCACAACGTTAATGTCTTTTCGGGCCACACGTGCAACTTTCGCGATATAAAAATCGCACCTCCCCGGCGGGGAATCGAACCCCGGTCTCCCACGTGACAGGCGGGGATACTAACCACTATACTACCGAGGAATACGCAATCGGTACGCACAACGCACGCACACTTATGCTTCTCAAGTAGGTGATTCATCTCAAATCTAGCGTCCCGATGCTTTCAGAGTCAGCTGCTACGAAATAAAAGTATGCCCCAGGTGAGGCTCGAACTCACAACCCCGGCATTGCTCACGGCTACTGCCTTATAAGTACCGTGCGCTAACCAATTGCGCCACTGGGGCTACAGCAGGGTGCTTTCAGTTAGCGGTATTTGCTTTGCTGCCAACCTGTTGTGGCTACCGACCCATCATACGACCGTCACCTGCGGCCATACTGCGACTTTAGCACCTGGCTACGGATGCTTCATACGATTCTTGCTTCATATGCTACACTTACAAGCATATCAACCGCTTGTCATCACCGAAAAATTGCAGAAAAACGCGCGCCTTGCCTTCTGCTACCTGTCCAACAGCGAGGGCAGATGTGTGGCAAGCTCTAAGCTATGCAGGCGCACCGTGGCCGAGCAGCTGGAGGAGAGATGCCTTCCTTGGCAGCTCCCTGCAGAGTGCGGAAGACCAGAGTGGCCGCGCCGCCGTTGTCAGTGGACGACACGCAGTTGCCGAGCCACGGAGAACACGTTGCTCTGCGATGTGTACCCGCCTCATATGACGAAAGGCGACCAGTGGCCCTGTGGCGCAACGGATAACGCGTCTGACTACGGATCAGAAGATTCCAGGTTCGAATCCTGGCAGGGTCGGCATTTTGTTAGTTGCGGGCGCGTAGCTAGGCAGTGCATTCGAATGTTTCCACCTGCGTGGAGTGCAATGTCAATCCTGGGCATCTCGCAGCTGCATCTCGAGACGATCGTGGTAAATATCGCTTCGTGCAAGCGTCAGCGTAGCGTCAGTCGAGACAAGTCAAGCTGAGAGATGTTGCACAGTTAATTAAACGGTACGCGACGCAGACAACGCTTTTCCAAGTGTCGCACGTCACGCAGCGGAGTGGCGCAGTGGAAGCGTGCTGGGCCCATAACCCAGAGGTCCGTGGATCGAAACCACGCTCTGCTAAAATTATTCTTTTTCTTGGGTGCTTCGAGCTCGATCATTAAGCCTGGGGTGCGCTGACTCAGCGTCAACAGCAAACCCTGTAAGTTCTGAAACGACGACGACGTCGTGTGGAGAATACGAGAAACACTTCCTAAGACGCAGAGTTTCTTACGATTCTGCAGCAACTACATTTCTCGATCACAACGTTAATGTCTTTTCGGGCCACACGTGCAACTTTCGCGATATAAAAATCGCACGTCCCCGGCGGGGAATCGAACCCCAGTCTCCCGCGTGACAGGCGGGGATACTAACCACTATACTACCGAGGAATACGCAATCGGTACGCACAACGCACGCACACTTAAGCTTCTCAAGTAGGTGATTCATCTCAAATCTAGCGTCCCGATGCTTTCAGAGTCAGCTGCTACGAAATAAAAGTATGCCCCAGGTGAGGCTCGAACTCACAACCCCGGCATTGCTCACGGCTACTGCCTTATAAGTACCGTGCGCTAACCAATTGCGCCACTGGGGCTACAGCAGGGTGCTTTCAGTTAGCGGTATTTGCTTTGCTGCCAACCTGTTGTGGCTACCGACCCATCATACGACCGTCACCTGCGGCCATACTGCGACTTTAGCACCTGGCTACGGATGCTTCATACGATTCTTGCTTCATATGCTACACTTACAAGCATATCAACCGCTTGTCATCACCGAAAAATTGCAGAAAAACGCGCGCCTTGCCTTCTGCTACCTGTCCAACAGCGAGGGCAGATGTGTGGCAAGCTCTAAGCTATGCAGGCGCACCGTGGCCGAGCAGCTGGAGGAGAGATGCCTTCCTTGGCAGCTCCCTGCAGAGTGCGGAAGACCAGAGTGGCCGCGCCGCCGTTGTCAGTGGACGACACGCAGTTGCCGAGCCACGGAGAACACGTTGCTCTGCGATGTGTACCCGCCTCATATGACGAAAGGCGACCAGTGGCCCTGTGGCGCAACGGATAACGCGTCTGACTACGGATCAGAAGATTCCAGGTTCGAATCCTGGCAGGGTCGGCATTTTGTTAGTTGCGGGCGCGTAGCTAGGCAGTGCATTCGAATGTTTCCACCTGCGTGGAGTGCAATGTCAATCCTGAGCATCTCGCAGCTGCATCTCGAGACGATCGTGGTAAATATCGCTTCGTGCAAGCGTCAGCGTAGCGTCAGTCGAGCAAAGTCGAGACAAGCCAAGCTGAGAGATGTTGCACAGTTAATTAAACGGTACGCGACACAGACAACGCTTTTCCAAGTGTCGCACGTCACGCAGCAGAGTGGCGCAGTGGAAGCGTGCTGGGCCCATAACCCAGAGGTCCGTGGATCGAAACCACGCTCTGCTAAAATTATTCTTTTTCTTGGGTGCTTCGAGCTCGATCATTAAGCCTGGGGTGCGCTGACTCAGCGTCAACAGCAAACCCTGTAAGTTCTGAAACGACGACGACGTCGTGTGGAGAATACGAGAAACACTTCCTAAGACGCAGAGTTTCTTACGATTCTGCAGCAACTACATTTCTCGATCACAACGTTAATGTCTTTTCGGGCCACACGTGCAACTTTCGCGATATAAAAATCGCACCTCCCCGGCGGGGAATCGAACCCCGGTCTCCCACGTGACAGGCGGGGATACTAACCACTATACTACCGAGGAATACGCAATCGGTACGCACAACGCACGCACACTTATGCTTCTCAAGTAGGTGATTCATCTCAAATCTAGCGTCCCGATGCTTTCAGAGTCAGCTGCTACGAAATAAAAGTATGCCCCAGGTGAGGCTCGAACTCACAACCCCGGCATTGCTCACGGCTACTGCCTTATAAGTACCGTGCGCTAACCAATTGCGCCACTGGGGCTACAGCAGGGTGCTTTCAGTTAGCGGTATTTGTTTTGCTGCCAACCTGTTGTGGCTACCGACCCATCATACGACCGTCACCTGCGGCCATACTGCGACTTTAGCACCTGGCTACGGATGCTTCATACGATTCTTGCTTCATATGCTACACTTACAAGCATATCAACCGCTTGTCATCACCGAAAAATTGCAGAAAAACGCGCGCCTTGCCTTCTGCTACCTGTCCAACAGCGAGGGCAGATGTGTGGCAAGCTCTAAGCTATGCAGGCGCACCGTGGCCGAGCAGCTGGAGGAGAGATGCCTTCCTTGGCAGCTCCCTGCAGAGTGCGGAAGACCAGAGTGGCCGCGCCGCCGTTGTCAGTGGACGACACGCAGTTGCCGAGCCACGGAGAACACGTTGCTCTGCGATGTGTACCCGCCTCATACGACGAAAGGCGACCAGTGGCCCTGTGGCGCAACGGATAACGCGTCTGACTACGGATCAGAAGATTCCAGGTTCGAATCCTGGCAGGGTCGGCATTTTGTTAGTTGCGGGCGCGTAGCTAGGCAGTGCATTCGAATGTTTCCACCTGCGTGGAGTGCAATGTCAATCCTGAGCATCTCGCAGCTGCATCTCGAGACGATCGTGGTAAATATCGCTTCGTGCAAGCGTCAGCGTAGCGTCAGTCGAGCAAAGTCGAGACAAGCCAAGCTGAGAGATGTTGCACAGTTAATTAAACGGTACGCGACGCAGACAACGCTTTTCCAAGTGTCGCACGTCACGCAGCAGAGTGGCGCAGTGGAAGCGTGCTGGGCCCATAACCCAGAGGTCCGTGGATCGAAACCACGCTCTGCTAAAATTATTCTTTTTCGTGGGTGCTTCGAGCTCGATCATTAAGCCTGGGGTGCGCTGACTCAGCGTCAACAGCAAACCCTGTAAGTTCTGAAACGACGACGACGTCGTGTGGAGAATACGAGAAACACTTCCTAAGACGCAGAGTTTCTTACGATTCTGCAGCAACTACATTTCTCGATCACAACGTTAATGTCTTTTCGGGCCACACGTGCAACTTTCGCGATATAAAAAATGCACGTCCCCGGCGGGGAATCGAACCCCGGTCTCCCGCGTGACAGGCGGGGATACTAACCACTATACTACCGAGGAATACGCAATCGGTACGCACAACGCACGCACACTTATGCTTCTCAAGTAGGTGATTCATCTCAAATCTAGCGTCCCGATGCTTTCAGAGTCAGCTGCTACGAAATAAAAGTATGCCCCAGGTGAGGCTCGAACTCACAACCCCGGCATTGCTCACGGCTACTGCCTTATAAGTACCGTGCGCTAACCAATTGCGCCACTGGGGCTACAGCAGGGTGCTTTCAGTTAGCGGTATTTGCTTTGCTGCCAACCTGTTGTGGCTACCGACCCATCATACGACCGTCACCTGCGGCCATACTGCGACTTTAGCACCTGGCTACGGATGCTTCATACGATTCTTGCTTCATATGCTACACTTACAAGCATATCAACCGCTTGTCATCACCGAAAAATTGCAGAAAAACGCGCGCCTTGCCTTCTGCTACCTGTCCAACAGCGAGGGCAGATGTGTGGCAAGCTCTAAGCTATGCAGGCGCACCGTGGCCGAGCAGCTGGAGGAGAGATGCCTTCCTTGGCAGCTCCCTGCAGAGTGCGGAAGACCAGAGTGGCCGCGCCGCCGTTGTCAGTGGACGACACGCAGTTGCCGAGCCACGGAGAACACGTTGCTCTGCGATGTGTACCCGCCTCATACGACGAAAGGCGACCAGTGGCCCTGTGGCGCAACGGATAACGCGTCTGACTACGGATCAGAAGATTCCAGGTTCGAATCCTGGCAGGGTCGGCATTTTGTTAGTTGCGGGCGCGTAGCTAGGCAGTGCATTCGAATGTTTCCACCTGCGTGGAGTGCAATGTCAATCCTGAGCATCTCGCAGCTGCATCTCGAGACGATCGTGGTAAATATCGCTTCGTGCAAGCGTCAGCGTAGCGTCAGTCGAGCAAAGTCGAGACAAGCCAAGCTGAGAGATGTTGCACAGTTAATTAAACGGTACGCGACGCAGACAACGCTTTTCCAAGTGTCGCACGTCACGCAGCAGAGTGGCGCAGTGGAAGCGTGCTGGGCCCATAACCCAGAGGTCCGTGGATCGAAACCACGCTCTGCTAAAATTATTCTTTTTCTTGGGTGCTTCGAGCTCGATCATTAAGCCTGGGGTGCGCTGACTCAGCGTCAACAGCAAACCCTGTAAGTTCTGAAACGACGACGACGTCGTGTGGAGAATACGAGAAACACTTCCTAAGACGCAGAGTTTCTTACGATTCTGCAGCAACTACATTTCTCGATCACAACGTTAATGTCTTTTCGGGCCACACGTGCAACTTTCGCGATATAAAAAATGCACGTCCCCGGCGGGGAATCGAACCCCGGTCTCCCGCGTGACAGGCGGGGATACTAACCACTATACTACCGAGGAATACGCAATCGGTACGCACAACGCACGCACACTTATGCTTCTCAAGTAGGTGATTCATCTCAAATCTAGCGTCCCGATGCTTTCAGAGTCAGCTGCTACGAAATAAAAGTATGCCCCAGGTGAGGCTCGAACTCACAACCCCGGCATTGCTCACGGCTACTGCCTTATAAGTACCGTGCGCTAACCAATTGCGCCACTGGGGCTACAGCAGGGTGCTTTCAGTTAGCGGTATTTGCTTTGCTGCCAACCTGTTGTGGCTACCGACCCATCATACGACCGTCACCTGCGGCCATACTGCGACTTTAGCACCTGGCTACGGATGCTTCATACGATTCTTGCTTCATATGCTACACTTACAAGCATATCAACCGCTTGTCATCACCGAAAAATTGCAGAAAAACGCGCGCCTTGCCTTCTGCTACCTGTCCAACAGCGAGGGCAGATGTGTGGCAAGCTCTAAGCTATGCAGGCGCACCGTGGCCGAGCAGCTGGAGGAGAGATGCCTTCCTTGGCAGCTCCCTGCAGAGTGCGGAAGACCAGAGTGGCCGCGCCGCCGTTGTCAGTGGACGACACGCAGTTGCCGAGCCACGGAGAACACGTTGCTCTGCGATGTGTACCCGCCTCATATGACGAAAGGCGACCAGTGGCCCTGTGGCGCAACGGATAACGCGTCTGACTACGGATCAGAAGATTCCAGGTTCGAATCCTGGCAGGGTCGGCATTTTGTTAGTTGCGGGCGCGTAGCTAGGCAGTGCATTCGAATGTTTCCACCTGCGTGGAGTGCAATGTCAATCCTGAGCATCTCGCAGCTGCATCTCGAGACGATCGTGGTAAATATCGCTTCGTGCAAGCGTCAGCGTAGCGTCAGTCGAGCAAAGTCGAGACAAGCCAAGCTGAGAGATGTTGCACAGTTAATTAAACGGTACGCGACGCAGACAACGCTTTTCCAAGTGTCGCACGTCACGCAGCAGAGTGGCGCAGTGGAAGCGTGCTGGGCCCATAACCCAGAGGTCCGTGGATCGAAACCACGCTCTGCTAAAATTATTCTTTTTCTTGGGTGCTTCGAGCTCGATCATTAAGCCTGGGGTGCGCTGACTCAGCGTCAACAGCAAACCCTGTAAGTTCTGAAACGACGACGACGTCGTGTGGAGAATACGAGAAACACTTCCTAAGACGCAGAGTTTCTTACGATTCTGCAGCAACTACATTTCTCGATCACAACGTTAATGTCTTTTCGGGCCACACGTGCAACTTTCGCGATATAAAAATCGCACCTCCCCGGCGGGGAATCGAACCCCGGTCTCCCACGTGACAGGCGGGGATACTAACCACTATACTACCGAGGAATACGCAATCGGTACGCACAACGCACGCACACTTATGCTTCTCAAGTAGGTGATTCATCTCAAATCTAGCGTCCCGATGCTTTCAGAGTCAGCTGCTACGAAATAAGAGTATGCCCCAGGTGAGGCTCGCACTCACAACCCCGGCATTGCTCACGGCTACTGCCTTATAAGTACCGTGCGCTAACCAATTGCGCCACTGGGGCTACAGCAGGGTGCTTTCAGTTAGCGGTATTTGCTTTGCTGCCAACCTGTTGTGGCTACCGACCCATCATACGACCGTCACCTGCGGCCATACTGCGACTTTAGCACCTGGCTACGGATGCTTCATACGATTCTTGCTTCATATGCTACACTTACAAGCATATCAACCGCTTGTCATCACCGAAAAATTGCAGAAAAACGCGCGCCTTGCCTTCTGCTACCTGTCCAACAGCGAGGGCAGATGTGTTGCAAGCTCTAAGCTATGCAGGCGCACCGTGGCCGAGCAGCTGGAGGAGAGATGCCTTCCTTGGCAGCTCCCTGCAGAGTGCGGAAGACCAGAGTGGCCGCGCCGCCGTTGTCAGTGGACGACACGCAGTTGCCGAGCCACGGAGAACACGTTGCTCTGCGATGTGTACCCGCCTCATATGACGAAAGGCGACCAGTGGCCCTGTGGCGCAACGGATAACGCGTCTGACTACGGATCAGAAGATTCCAGGTTCGAATCCTGGCAGGGTCGGCATTTTGTTAGTTGCGGGCGCGTAGCTAGGCAGTGCATTCGAATGTTTCCACCTGCGTGGAGTGCAATGTCAATCCTGAGCATCTCGCAGCTGCATCTCGAGACGATCGTGGTAAATATCGCTTCGTGCAAGCGTCAGCGTAGCGTCAGTCGAGCAAAGTCGAGACAAGTCAAGCTGAGAGATGTTGCACAGTTAATTAAACGGTACGCGACGCAGACAACGCTTTTCCAAGTGTCGCACGTCACGCAGCAGAGTGGCGCAGTGGAAGCGTGCTGGGCCCATAACCCAGAGGTCCGTGGATCGAAACCACGCTCTGCTAAAATTATTCTTTTTCTTGGGTGCTTCGAGCTCGATCATTAAGCCTGGGGTGCGCTGACTCAGCGTCAACAGCAAACCCTGTAAGTTCTGAAACGACGACGACGTCGTGTGGAGAATACGAGAAACACTTCCTAAGACGCAGAGTTTCTTACGATTCTGCAGCAACTACATTTCTCAATCACAACGTTAATGTCTTTTCGGGCCACACGTGCAACTTTCGCGATATAAAAATCGCACCTCCCCGGCGGGGAATCGAACCCCGGTCTCCCACGTGACAGGCGGGGATACTAACCACTATACTACCGAGGAATACGCAATCGGTACGCACAACGCACGCACACTTATGCTTCTCAAGTAGGTGATTCATCTCAAATCTAGCGTCCCGATGCTTTCAGAGTCAGCTGCTACGAAATAAAAGTATGCCCCAGGTGAGGCTCGAACTCACAACCCCGGCATTGCTCACGGCTACTGCCTTATAAGTACCGTGCGCTAACCAATTGCGCCACTGGGGCTACAGCAGGGTGCTTTCAGTTAGCGGTATTTGCTTTGCTGCCAACCTGTTGTGGCTACAGACCCATCATACGACCGTCACCTGCGGCCATACTGCGACTTTAGCACCTGGCTACGGATGCTTCATACGATTCTTGCTTCATATGCTACACTTACAAGCATATCAACCGCTTGTCATCACCGAAAAATTGCAGAAAAACGCGCGCCTTGCCTTCTGCTACCTGTCCAACAGCGAGGGCAGATGTGTGGCAAGCTCTAAGCTATGCAGGCGCACCGTGGCCGAGCAGCTGGAGGAGAGATGCCTTCCTTGGCAGCTCCCTGCAGAGTGCGGAAGACCAGAGTGGCCGCGCCGCCGTTGTCAGTGGACGACACGCAGTTGCCGAGCCACGGAGAACACGTTGCTCTGCGATGTGTACCCGCCTCATATGACGAAAGGCGACCAGTGGCCCTGTGGCGCAACGGATAACGCGTCTGACTACGGATCAGAAGATTCCAGGTTCGAATCCTGGCAGGGTCGGCATTTTGTTAGTTGCGGGCGCGTAGCTAGGCAGTGCATTCGAATGTTTCCACCTGCGTGGAGTGCAATGTCAATCCTGAGCATCTCGCAGCTGCATCTCGAGACGATCGTGGTAAATATCGCTTCGTGCAAGCGTCAGCGTAGCGTCAGTCGAGCAAAGTCGAGACAAGCCAAGCTGAGAGATGTTGCACAGTTAATTAAACGGTACGCGACGCAGACAACGCTTTTCCAAGTGTCGCACGTCACGCAGCAGAGTGGCGCAGTGGAAGCGTGCTGGGCCCATAACCCAGAGGTCCGTGGATCGAAACCACGCTCTGCTAAAATTATTCTTTTTCTTGGGTGCTTCGAGCTCGATCATTAAGCCTGGGGTGCGCTGACTCAGCGTCAACAGCAAACCCTGTAAGTTCTGAAACGACGACGACGTCGTGTGGAGAATACGAGAAACACTTCCTAAGACGCAGAGTTTCTTACGATTCTGCAGCAACTACATTTCTCGATCACAACGTTAATGTCTTTTCGGGCCACACGTGCAACTTTCGCGATATAAAAATCGCACGTCCCCGGCGGGGAATCGAACCCCGGTCTCCCACGTGACAGGCGGGGATACTAACCACTATACTACCGAGGAATACGCAATCGGTACGCACAACGCACGCACACTTATGCTTCTCAAGTAGGTGATTCATCTCAAATCTAGCGTCCCGATGCTTTCAGAGTCAGCTGCTACGAAATAAGAGTATGCCCCAGGTGAGGCTCGAACTCACAACCCCGGCATTGCTCACGGCTACTGCCTTATAAGTACCGTGCGCTAACCAATTGCGCCACTGGGGCTACAGCAGGGTGCTTTCAGTTAGCGGTATTTGCTTTGCTGCCAACCTGTTGTGGCTACCGACCCATCATACGACCGTCACCTGCGGCCATACTGCGACTTTAGCACCTGGCTACGGATGCTTCATACGATTCTTGCTTCATATGCTACACTTACAAGCATATCAACCGCTTGTCATCACCGAAAAATTGCAGAAAAACGCGCGCCTTGCCTTCTGCTACCTGTCCAACAGCGAGGGCAGATGTGTGGCAAGCTCTAAGCTATGCAGGCGCACCGTGGCCGAGCAGCTGGAGGAGAGATGCCTTCCTTGGCAGCTCCCTGCAGAGTGCGGAAGACCAGAGTGGCCGCGCCGCCGTTGTCAGTGGACGACACGCAGTTGCCGAGCCACGGAGAACACGTTGCTCTGCGATGTGTACCCGCCTCATATGACGAAAGGCGACCAGTGGCCCTGTGGCGCAACGGATAACGCGTCTGACTACGGATCAGAAGATTCCAGGTTCGAATCCTGGCAGGGTCGGCATTTTGTTAGTTGCGGGCGCGTAGCTAGGCAGTGCATTCGAATGTTTCCACCTGCGTGGAGTGCAATGTCAATCCTGAGCATCTCGCAGCTGCATCTCGAGACGATCGTGGTAAATATCGCTTCGTGCAAGCGTCAGCGTAGCGTCAGTCGAGCAAAGTCGAGACAAGCCAAGCTGAGAGATGTTGCACAGTTAATTAAACGGTACGCGACGCAGACAACGCTTTTCCAAGTGTCGCACGTCACGCAGCAGAGTGGCGCAGTGGAAGCGTGCTGGGCCCATAACCCAGAGGTCCGTGGATCGAAACCACGCTCTGCTAAAATTATTCTTTTTCTTGGGTGCTTCGAGCTCGATCATTAAGCCTGGGGTGCGCTGACTCAGCGTCAACAGCAAACCCTGTAAGTTCTGAAACGACGACGACGTCGTGTGGAGAATACGAGAAACACTTCCTAAGACGCAGAGTTTCTTACGATTCTGCAGCAACTACATTTCTCGATCACAACGTTAATGTCTTTTCGGGCCACACGTGCAACTTTCGCGATATAAAAATCGCACCTCCCCGGCGGGGAATCGAACCCCGGTCTCCCACGTGACAGGCGGGGATACTAACCACTATACTACCGAGGAATACGCAATCGGTACGCACAACGCACGCACACTTATGCTTCTCAAGTAGGTGATTCATCTCAAATCTAGCGTCCCGATGCTTTCAGAGTCAGCTGCTACGAAATAAGAGTATGCCCCAGGTGAGGCTCGCACTCACAACCCCGGCATTGCTCACGGCTACTGCCTTATAAGTACCGTGCGCTAACCAATTGCGCCACTGGGGCTACAGCAGGGTGCTTTCAGTTAGCGGTATTTGCTTTGCTGCCAACCTGTTGTGGCTACCGACCCATCATACGACCGTCACCTGCGGCCATACTGCGACTTTAGCACCTGGCTACGGATGCTTCATACGATTCTTGCTTCATATGCTACACTTACAAGCATATCAACCGCTTGTCATCACCGAAAAATTGCAGAAAAACGCGCGCCTTGCCTTCTGCTACCTGTCCAACAGCGAGGGCAGATGTGTTGCAAGCTCTAAGCTATGCAGGCGCACCGTGGCCGAGCAGCTGGAGGAGAGATGCCTTCCTTGGCAGCTCCCTGCAGAGTGCGGAAGACCAGAGTGGCCGCGCCGCCGTTGTCAGTGGACGACACGCAGTTGCCGAGCCACGGAGAACACGTTGCTCTGCGATGTGTACCCGCCTCATATGACGAAAGGCGACCAGTGGCCCTGTGGCGCAACGGATAACGCGTCTGACTACGGATCAGAAGATTCCAGGTTCGAATCCTGGCAGGGTCGGCATTTTGTTAGTTGCGGGCGCGTAGCTAGGCAGTGCATTCGAATGTTTCCACCTGCGTGGAGTGCAATGTCAATCCTGAGCATCTCGCAGCTGCATCTCGAGACGATCGTGGTAAATATCGCTTCGTGCAAGCGTCAGCGTAGCGTCAGTCGAGCAAAGTCGAGACAAGTCAAGCTGAGAGATGTTGCACAGTTAATTAAACGGTACGCGACGCAGACAACGCTTTTCCAAGTGTCGCACGTCACGCAGCAGAGTGGCGCAGTGGAAGCGTGCTGGGCCCATAACCCAGAGGTCCGTGGATCGAAACCACGCTCTGCTAAAATTATTCTTTTTCTTGGGTGCTTCGAGCTCGATCATTAAGCCTGGGGTGCGCTGACTCAGCGTCAACAGCAAACCCTGTAAGTTCTGAAACGACGACGACGTCGTGTGGAGAATACGAGAAACACTTCCTAAGACGCAGAGTTTCTTACGATTCTGCAGCAACTACATTTCTCAATCACAACGTTAATGTCTTTTCGGGCCACACGTGCAACTTTCGCGATATAAAAATCGCACCTCCCCGGCGGGGAATCGAACCCCGGTCTCCCACGTGACAGGCGGGGATACTAACCACTATACTACCGAGGAATACGCAATCGGTACGCACAACGCACGCACACTTATGCTTCTCAAGTAGGTGATTCATCTCAAATCTAGCGTCCCGATGCTTTCAGAGTCAGCTGCTACGAAATAAAAGTATGCCCCAGGTGAGGCTCGAACTCACAACCCCGGCATTGCTCACGGCTACTGCCTTATAAGTACCGTGCGCTAACCAATTGCGCCACTGGGGCTACAGCAGGGTGCTTTCAGTTAGCGGTATTTGCTTTGCTGCCAACCTGTTGTGGCTACAGACCCATCATACGACCGTCACCTGCGGCCATACTGCGACTTTAGCACCTGGCTACGGATGCTTCATACGATTCTTGCTTCATATGCTACACTTACAAGCATATCAACCGCTTGTCATCACCGAAAAATTGCAGAAAAACGCGCGCCTTGCCTTCTGCTACCTGTCCAACAGCGAGGGCAGATGTGTGGCAAGCTCTAAGCTATGCAGGCGCACCGTGGCCGAGCAGCTGGAGGAGAGATGCCTTCCTTGGCAGCTCCCTGCAGAGTGCGGAAGACCAGAGTGGCCGCGCCGCCGTTGTCAGTGGACGACACGCAGTTGCCGAGCCACGGAGAACACGTTGCTCTGCGATGTGTACCCGCCTCATATGACGAAAGGCGACCAGTGGCCCTGTGGCGCAACGGATAACGCGTCTGACTACGGATCAGAAGATTCCAGGTTCGAATCCTGGCAGGGTCGGCATTTTGTTAGTTGCGGGCGCGTAGCTAGGCAGTGCATTCGAATGTTTCCACCTGCGTGGAGTGCAATGTCAATCCTGAGCATCTCGCAGCTGCATCTCGAGACGATCGTGGTAAATATCGCTTCGTGCAAGCGTCAGCGTAGCGTCAGTCGAGCAAAGTCGAGACAAGCCAAGCTGAGAGATGTTGCACAGTTAATTAAACGGTACGCGACGCAGACAACGCTTTTCCAAGTGTCGCACGTCACGCAGCAGAGTGGCGCAGTGGAAGCGTGCTGGGCCCATAACCCAGAGGTCCGTGGATCGAAACCACGCTCTGCTAAAATTATTCTTTTTCTTGGGTGCTTCGAGCTCGATCATTAAGCCTGGGGTGCGCTGACTCAGCGTCAACAGCAAACCCTGTAAGTTCTGAAACGACGACGACGTCGTGTGGAGAATACGAGAAACACTTCCTAAGACGCAGAGTTTCTTACGATTCTGCAGCAACTACATTTCTCGATCACAACGTTAATGTCTTTTCGGGCCACACGTGCAACTTTCGCGATATAAAAATCGCACGTCCCCGGCGGGGAATCGAACCCCGGTCTCCCACGTGACAGGCGGGGATACTAACCACTATACTACCGAGGAATACGCAATCGGTACGCACAACGCACGCACACTTATGCTTCTCAAGTAGGTGATTCATCTCAAATCTAGCGTCCCGATGCTTTCAGAGTCAGCTGCTACGAAATAAGAGTATGCCCCAGGTGAGGCTCGAACTCACAACCCCGGCATTGCTCACGGCTACTGCCTTATAAGTACCGTGCGCTAACCAATTGCGCCACTGGGGCTACAGCAGGGTGCTTTCAGTTAGCGGTATTTGCTTTGCTGCCAACCTGTTGTGGCTACCGACCCATCATACGACCGTCACCTGCGGCCATACTGCGACTTTAGCACCTGGCTACGGATGCTTCATACGATTCTTGCTTCATATGCTACACTTACAAGCATATCAACCGCTTGTCATCACCGAAAAATTGCAGAAAAACGCGCGCCTTGCCTTCTGCTACCTGTCCAACAGCGAGGGCAGATGTGTTGCAAGCTCTAAGCTATGCAGGCGCACCGTGGCCGAGCAGCTGGAGGAGAGATGCCTTCCTTGGCAGCTCCCTGCAGAGTGCGGAAGACCAGAGTGGCCGCGCCGCCGTTGTCAGTGGACGACACGCAGTTGCCGAGCCACGGAGAACACGTTGCTCTGCGATGTGTACCCGCCTCATATGACGAAAGGCGACCAGTGGCCCTGTGGCGCAACGGATAACGCGTCTGACTACGGATCAGAAGATTCCAGGTTCGAATCCTGGCAGGGTCGGCATTTTGTTAGTTGCGGGCGCGTAGCTAGGCAGTGCATTCGAATGTTTCCACCTGCGTGGAGTGCAATGTCAATCCTGAGCATCTCGCAGCTGCATCTCGAGACGATCGTGGTAAATATCGCTTCGTGCAAGCGTCAGCGTAGCGTCAGTCGAGCAAAGTCGAGACAAGTCAAGCTGAGAGATGTTGCACAGTTAATTAAACGGTACACGACGCAGACAACGCTTTTCCAAGTGTCGCACGTCACGCAGCAGAGTGGCGCAGTGGAAGCGTGCTGGGCCCATAACCCAGAGGTCCGTGGATCGAAACCACGCTCTGCTAAAATTATTCTTTTTCTTGGGTGCTTCGAGCTCGATCATTAAGCCTGGGGTGCGCTGACTCAGCGTCAACAGCAAACCCTGTAAGTTCTGAAACGACGACGACGTCGTGTGGAGAATACGAGAAACACTTCCTAAGACGCAGAGTTTCTTACGATTCTGCAGCAACTACATTTCTCAATCACAACGTTAATGTCTTTTCGGGCCACACGTGCAACTTTCGCGATATAAAAATCGCACCTCCCCGGCGGGGAATCGAACCCCGGTCTCCCACGTGACAGGCGGGGATACTAACCACTATACTACCGAGGAATACGCAATCGGTACGCACAACGCACGCACACTTATGCTTCTCAAGTAGGTGATTCATCTCAAATCTAGCGTCCCGATGCTTTCAGAGTCAGCTGCTACGAAATAAAAGTATGCCCCAGGTGAGGCTCGAACTCACAACCCCGGCATTGCTCACGGCTACTGCCTTATAAGTACCGTGCGCTAACCAATACGCCACTGGGGCTACAGCAGGGTGCTTTCAGTTAGCGGTATTTGCTTTGCTGCCAACCTGTTGTGGCTACAGACCCATCATACGACCGTCACCTGCGGCCATACTGCGACTTTAGCACCTGGCTACGGATGCTTCATACGATTCTTGCTTCATATGCTACACTTACAAGCATATCAACCGCTTGTCATCACCGAAAAATTGCAGAAAAACGCGCGCCTTGCCTTCTGCTACCTGTCCAACAGCGAGGGCAGATGTGTGGCAAGCTCTAAGCTATGCAGGCGCACCGTGGCCGAGCAGCTGGAGGAGAGATGCCTTCCTTGGCAGCTCCCTGCAGAGTGCGGAAGACCAGAGTGGCCGCGCCGCCGTTGTCAGTGGACGACACGCAGTTGCCGAGCCACGGAGAACACGTTGCTCTGCGATGTATACCCGCCTCATATGACGAAAGGCGACCAGTGGCCCTGTGGCGCAACGGATAACGCGTCTGACTACGGATCAGAAGATTCCAGGTTCGAATCCTGGCAGGGTCGGCATTTTGTTAGTTGCGGGCGCGTAGCTAGGCAGTGCATTCGAATGTTTCCACCTGCGTGGAGTGCAATGTCAATCCTGAGCATCTCGCAGCTGCATCTCGAGACGATCGTGGTAAATATCGCTTCGTGCAAGCGTCAGCGTAGCGTCAGTCGAGCAAAGTCGAGACAAGTCAAGCTGAGAGATGTTGCACAGTTAATTAAACGGTACGCGACGCAGACAACGCTTTTCCAAGTGTCGCACGTCACGCAGCAGAGTGGCGCAGTGGAAGCGTGCTGGGCCCATAACCCAGAGGTCCGTGGATCGAAACCACGCTCTGCTAAAATTATTCTTTTTCTTGGGTGCTTCGAGCTCGATCATTAAGCCTGGGGTGCGCTGACTCAGCGTCAACAGCAAACCCTGTAAGTTCTGAAACGACGACGACGTCGTGTGGAGAATACGAGAAACACTTCCTAAGACGCAGAGTTTCTTACGATTCTGCAGCAACTACATTTCTCAATCACAACGTTAATGTCTTTTCGGGCCACACGTGCAACTTTCGCGATATAAAAATCGCACCTCCCCGGCGGGGAATCGAACCCCGGTCTCCCGCGTGACAGGCGGGGATACTAACCACTATACTACCGAGGAATACGCAATCGGTACGCACAACGCACGCACACTTATGCTTCTCAAGTAGGTGATTCATCTCAAATCTAGCGTCCCGATGCTTTCAGAGTCAGCTGCTACGAAATAAAAGTATGCCCCAGGTGAGGCTCGAACTCACAACCCCGGCATTGCTCACGGCTACTGCCTTATAAGTACCGTGCGCTAACCAATTGCGCCACTGGGGCTACAGCAGGGTGCTTTCAGTTAGCGGTATTTGCTTTGCTGCCAACCTGTTGTGGCTACAGACCCATCATACGACCGTCACCTGCGGCCATACTGCGACTTTAGCACCTGGCTACGGATGCTTCATACGATTCTTGCTTCATATGCTACACTTACAAGCATATCAACCGCTTGTCATCACCGAAAAATTGCAGAAAAACGCGCGCCTTGCCTTCTGCTACCTGTCCAACAGCGAGGGCAGATGTGTGGCAAGCTCTAAGCTATGCAGGCGCACCGTGGCCGAGCAGCTGGAGGAGAGATGCCTTCCTTGGCAGCTCCCTGCAGAGTGCGGAAGACCAGAGTGGCCGCGCCGCCGTTGTCAGTGGACGACACGCAGTTGCCGAGCCACGGAGAACACGTTGCTCTGCGATGTGTACCCGCCTCATATGACGAAAGGCGACCAGTGGCCCTGTGGCGCAACGGATAACGCGTCTGACTACGGATCAGAAGATTCCAGGTTCGAATCCTGGCAGGGTCGGCATTTTGTTAGTTGCGGGCGCGTAGCTAGGCAGTGCATTCGAATGTTTCCACCTGCGTGGAGTGCAATGTCAATCCTGAGCATCTCGCAGCTGCATCTCGAGACGATCGTGGTAAATATCGCTTCGTGCAAGCGTCAGCGTAGCGTCAGTCGAGCAAAGTCGAGACAAGCCAAGCTGAGAGATGTTGCACAGTTAATTAAACGGTACGCGACGCAGACAACGCTTTTCCAAGTGTCGCACGTCACGCAGCAGAGTGGCGCAGTGGAAGCGTGCTGGGCCCATAACCCAGAGGTCCGTGGATCGAAACCACGCTCTGCTAAAATTATTCTTTTTCTTGGGTGCTTCGAGCTCGATCATTAAGCCTGGGGTGCGCTGACTCAGCGTCAACAGCAAACCCTGTAAGTTCTGAAACGACGACGACGTCGTGTGGAGAATACGAGAAACACTTCCTAAGACGCAGAGTTTCTTACGATTCTGCAGCAACTACATTTCTCGATCACAACGTTAATGTCTTTTCGGGCCACACGTGCAACTTTCGCGATATAAAAATCGCACGTCCCCGGCGGGGAATCGAACCCCGGTCTCCCGCGTGCCAGGCGGGGATACTAACCACTATACTACCGAGGAATACGCAATCGGTACGCACAACGCACGCACACTTATGCTTCTCAAGTAGGTGATTCATCTCAAATCTAGCGTCCCGATGCTTTCAGAGTCAGCTGCAACGAAATAAAAGTATGCCCCAGGTGAGGCTCGAACTCACAACCCCGGCATTGCTCACGGCTACTGCCTTATAAGTACCGTGCGCTAACCAATTGCGCCACTGGGGCTACAGCAGGGTGCTTTCAGTTAGCGGTATTTGCTTTGCTGCCAACCTGTTGTGGCTACAGACCCATCATACGACCGTCACCTGCGGCCATACTGCGACTTTAGTACCTGGCTACGGATGCTTCATACGATTCTTGCTTCATATGCTACACTTACAAGCATATCAACCGCTTGTCATCACCGAAAAATTGCAGAAAAACGCGCGCCTTGCCTTCTGCTACCTGTCCAACAGCGAGGGCAGATGTGTGGCAAGCTCTAAGCTATGCAGGCGCACCGTGGCCGAGCAGCTGGAGGAGAGATGCCTTCCTTGGCAGCTCCCTGCAGAGTGCGGAAGACCAGAGTGGCCGCGCCGCCGTTGTCAGTGGACGACACGCAGTTGCCGAGCCACGGAGAACACGTTGCTCTGCGATGTGTACCCGCCTCATATGACGAAAGGCGACCAGTGGCCCTGTGGCGCAACGGATAACGCGTCTGACTACGGATCAGAAGATTCCAGGTTCGAATCCTGGCAGGGTCGGCATTTTGTTAGTTGCGGGCGCGTAGCTAGGCAGTGCATTCGAATGTTTCCACCTGCGTGGAGTGCAATGTCAATCCTGAGCATCTCGCAGCTGCATCTCGAGACGATCGTGGTAAATATCGCTTCGTGCAAGCGTCAGCGTAGCGTCAGTCGAGCAAAGTCGAGACAAGTCAAGCTGAGAGATGTTGCACAGTTAATTAAACGGTACGCGACGCAGACAACGCTTTTCCAAGTGTCGCACGTCACGCAGCAGAGTGGCGCAGTGGAAGCGTGCTGGGCCCATAACCCAGAGGTCCGTGGATCGAAACCACGCTCTGCTAAAATTATTCTTTTTCTTGGGTGCTTCGAGCTCGATCATTAAGCCTGGGGTGCGCTGACTCAGCGTCAACAGCAAACCCTGTAAGTTCTGAAACGACGACGACGTCGTGTGGAGAATACGAGAAACACTTCCTAAGACGCAGAGTTTCTTACGATTCTGCAGCAACTACATTTCTCAATCACAACGTTAATGTCTTTTCGGGCCACACGTGCAACTTTCGCGATATAAAAATCGCACCTCCCCGGCGGGGAATCGAACCCCGGTCTCCCACGTGACAGGCGGGGATACTAACCACTATACTACCGAGGAATACGCAATCGGTACGCACAACGCACGCACACTTATGCTTCTCAAGTAGGTGATTCATCTCAAATCTAGCGTCCCGATGCTTTCAGAGTCAGCTGCTACGAAATAAAAGTATGCCCCAGGTGAGGCTCGAACTCACAACCCCGGCATTGCTCACGGCTACTGCCTTATAAGTACCGTGCGCTAACCAATTGCGCCACTGGGGCTACAGCAGGGTGCTTTCAGTTAGCGGTATTTGCTTTGCTGCCAACCTGTTGTGGCTACAGACCCATCATACGACCGTCACCTGCGGCCATACTGCGACTTTAGCACCTGGCTACGGATGCTTCATACGATTCTTGCTTCATATGCTACACTTACAAGCATATCAACCGCTTGTCATCACCGAAAAATTGCAGAAAAACGCGCGCCTTGCCTTCTGCTACCTGTCCAACAGCGAGGGCAGATGTGTGGCAAGCTCTAAGCTATGCAGGCGCACCGTGGCCGAGCAGCTGGAGGAGAGATGCCTTCCTTGGCAGCTCCCTGCAGAGTGCGGAAGACCAGAGTGGCCGCGCCGCCGTTGTCAGTGGACGACACGCAGTTGCCGAGCCACGGAGAACACGTTGCTCTGCGATGTATACCCGCCTCATATGACGAAAGGCGACCAGTGGCCCTGTGGCGCAACGGATAACGCGTCTGACTACGGATCAGAAGATTCCAGGTTCGAATCCTGGCAGGGTCGGCATTTTGTTAGTTGCGGGCGCGTAGCTAGGCAGTGCATTCGAATGTTTCCACCTGCGTGGAGTGCAATGTCAATCCTGAGCATCTCGCAGCTGCATCTCGAGACGATCGTGGTAAATATCGCTTCGTGCAAGCGTCAGCGTAGCGTCAGTCGAGCAAAGTCGAGACAAGTCAAGCTGAGAGATGTTGCACAGTTAATTAAACGGTACGCGACGCAGACAACGCTTTTCCAAGTGTCGCACGTCACGCAGCAGAGTGGCGCAGTGGAAGCGTGCTGGGCCCATAACCCAGAGGTCCGTGGATCGAAACCACGCTCTGCTAAAATTATTCTTTTTCTTGGGTGCTTCGAGCTCGATCATTAAGCCTGGGGTGCGCTGACTCAGCGTCAACAGCAAACCCTGTAAGTTCTGAAACGACGACGACGTCGTGTGGAGAATACGAGAAACACTTCCTAAGACGCAGAGTTTCTTACGATTCTGCAGCAACTACATTTCTCAATCACAACGTTAATGTCTTTTCGGGCCACACGTGCAACTTTCGCGATATAAAAATCGCACCTCCCCGGCGGGGAATCGAACCCCGGTCTCCCGCGTGACAGGCGGGGATACTAACCACTATACTACCGAGGAATACGCAATCGGTACGCACAACGCACGCACACTTATGCTTCTCAAGTAGGTGATTCATCTCAAATCTAGCGTCCCGATGCTTTCAGAGTCAGCTGCTACGAAATAAAAGTATGCCCCAGGTGAGGCTCGAACTCACAACCCCGGCATTGCTCACGGCTACTGCCTTATAAGTACCGTGCGCTAACCAATTGCGCCACTGGGGCTACAGCAGGGTGCTTTCAGTTAGCGGTATTTGCTTTGCTGCCAACCTGTTGTGGCTACAGACCCATCATACGACCGTCACCTGCGGCCATACTGCGACTTTAGCACCTGGCTACGGATGCTTCATACGATTCTTGCTTCATATGCTACACTTACAAGCATATCAACCGCTTGTCATCACCGAAAAATTGCAGAAAAACGCGCGCCTTGCCTTCTGCTACCTGTCCAACAGCGAGGGCAGATGTGTGGCAAGCTCTAAGCTATGCAGGCGCACCGTGGCCGAGCAGCTGGAGGAGAGATGCCTTCCTTGGCAGCTCCCTGCAGAGTGCGGAAGACCAGAGTGGCCGCGCCGCCGTTGTCAGTGGACGACACGCAGTTGCCGAGCCACGGAGAACACGTTGCTCTGCGATGTGTACCCGCCTCATATGACGAAAGGCGACCAGTGGCCCTGTGGCGCAACGGATAACGCGTCTGACTACGGATCAGAAGATTCCAGGTTCGAATCCTGGCAGGGTCGGCATTTTGTTAGTTGCGGGCGCGTAGCTAGGCAGTGCATTCGAATGTTTCCACCTGCGTGGAGTGCAATGTCAATCCTGAGCATCTCGCAGCTGCATCTCGAGACGATCGTGGTAAATATCGCTTCGTGCAAGCGTCAGCGTAGCGTCAGTCGAGCAAAGTCGAGACAAGCCAAGCTGAGAGATGTTGCACAGTTAATTAAACGGTACGCGACGCAGACAACGCTTTTCCAAGTGTCGCACGTCACGCAGCAGAGTGGCGCAGTGGAAGCGTGCTGGGCCCATAACCCAGAGGTCCGTGGATCGAAACCACGCTCTGCTAAATTTATTCTTTTTCTTGGGTGCTTCGAGCTCGATCATTAAGCCTGGGGTGCGCTGACTCAGCGTCAACAGCAAACCCTGTAAGTTCTGAAACGACGACGACGTCGTGTGGAGAATACGAGAAACACTTCCTAAGACGCAGAGTTTCTTACGATTCTGCAGCAACTACATTTCTCGATCACAACGTTAATGTCTTTTCGGGCCACACGTGCAACTTTCGCGATATAAAAATCGCACGTCCCCGGCGGGGAATCGAACCCCGGTCTCCCGCGTGCCAGGCGGGGATACTAACCACTATACTACCGAGGAATACGCAATCGGTACGCACAACGCACGCACACTTATGCTTCTCAAGTAGGTGATTCATCTCAAATCTAGCGTCCCGATGCTTTCAGAGTCAGCTGCTACGAAATAAAAGTATGCCCCAGGTGAGGCTCGAACTCACAACCCCGGCATTGCTCACGGCTACTGCCTTATAAGTACCGTGCGCTAACCAATTGCGCCACTGGGGCTACAGCAGGGTGCTTTCAGTTAGCGGTATTTGCTTTGCTGCCAACCTGTTGTGGCTACAGACCCATCATACGACCGTCACCTGCGGCCATACTGCGACTTTAGTACCTGGCTACGGATGCTTCATACGATTCTTGCTTCATATGCTACACTTACAAGCATATCAACCGCTTGTCATCACCGAAAAATTGCAGAAAAACGCGCGCCTTGCCTTCTGCTACCTGTCCAACAGCGAGGGCAGATGTGTGGCAAGCTCTAAGCTATGCAGGCGCACCGTGGCCGAGCAGCTGGAGGAGAGATGCCTTCCTTGGCAGCTCCCTGCAGAGTGCGGAAGACCAGAGTGGCCGCGCCGCCGTTGTCAGTGGACGACACGCAGTTGCCGAGCCACGGAGAACACGTTGCTCTGCGATGTGTACCCGCCTCATATGACGAAAGGCGACCAGTGGCCCTGTGGCGCAACGGATAACGCGTCTGACTACGGATCAGAAGATTCCAGGTTCGAATCGTGGCAGGGTCGGCATTTTGTTAGTTGCGGGCGCGTAGCTAGGCAGTGCATTCGAATGTTTCCACCTGCGTGGAGTGCAATGTCAATCCTGAGCATCTCGCAGCTGCATCTCGAGACGATCGTGGTAAATATCGCTTCGTGCAAGCGTCAGCGTAGCGTCAGTCGAGCAAAGTCGAGACAAGCCAAGCTGAGAGATGTTGCACAGTTAATTAAACGGTACGCGACGCAGACAACGCTTTTCCAAGTGTCGCACGTCACGCAGCAGAGTGGCGCAGTGGAAGCGTGCTGGGCCCATAACCCAGAGGTCCGTGGATCGAAACCACGCTCTGCTAAAATTATTCTTTTTCTTGGGTGCTTCGAGCTCGATCATTAAGCCTGGGGTGCGCTGACTCAGCGTCAACAGCAAACCCTGTAAGTTCTGAAACGACGACGACGTCGTGTGGAGAATACGAGAAACACTTCCTAAGACGCAGAGTTTCTTACGATTCTGCAGCAACTACATTTCTCGATCACAACGTTAATGTCTTTTCGGGCCACACGTGCAACTTTCGCGATATAAAAATCGCACCTCCCCGGCGGGGAATCGAACCCCGGTCTCCCACGTGACAGGCGGGGATACTAACCACTATACTACCGAGGAATACGCAATCGGTACGCACAACGCACGCACACTTATGCTTCTCAAGTAGGTGATTCATCTCAAATCTAGCGTCCCGATGCTTTCAGAGTCAGCTGCTACGAAATAAAAGTATGCCCCAGGTGAGGCTCGAACTCACAACCCCGGCATTGCTCACGGCTACTGCCTTATAAGTACCGTGCGCTAACCAATTGCGCCACTGGGGCTACAGCAGGGTGCTTTCAGTTAGCGGTATTTGCTTTGCTGCCAACCTGTTGTGGCTACCGACCCATCATACGACCGTCACCTGCGGCCATACTGCGACTTTAGCACCTGGCTACGGATGCTTCATACGATTCTTGCTTCATATGCTACACTTACAAGAATATCAACCGCTTGTCATCACCGAAAAATTGCAGAAAAACGCGCGCCTTGCCTTCTGCTACCTGTCCAACAGCGAGGGCAGATGTGTGGCAAGCTCTAAGCTATGCAGGCGCACCGTGGCCGAGCAGCTGGAGGAGAGATGCCTTCCTTGGCAGCTCCCTGCAGAGTGCGGAAGACCAGAGTGGCCGCGCCGCCGTTGTCAGTGGACGACACGCAGTTGCCGAGCCACGGAGAACACGTTGCTCTGCGATGTGTACCCGCCTCATATGACGAAAGGCGACCAGTGGCCCTGTGGCGCAACGGATAACGCGTCTGACTACGGATCAGAAGATTCCAGGTTCGAATCCTGGCAGGGTCGGCATTTTGTTAGTTGCGGGCGCGTAGCTAGGCAGTGCATTCGAATGTTTCCACCTGCGTGGAGTGCAATGTCAATCCTGAGCATCTCGCAGCTGCATCTCGAGACGATCGTGGTAAATATCGCTTCGTGCAAGCGTCAGCGTAGCGTCAGTCGAGCAAAGTCGAGACAAGTCAAGCTGAGAGATGTTGCACAGTTAATTAAACGGTACGCGACGCAGACAACGCTTTTCCAAGTGTCGCACGTCACGCAGCAGAGTGGCGCAGTGGAAGCGTGCTGGGCCCATAACCCAGAGGTCCGTGGATCGAAACCACGCTCTGCTAAAATTATTCTTTTTCTTGGGTGCTTCGAGCTCGATCATTAAGCCTGGGGTGCGCTGACTCAGCGTCAACAGCAAACCCTGTAAGTTCTGAAACGACGACGACGTCGTGTGGAGAATACGAGAAACACTTCCTAAGACGCAGAGTTTCTTACGATTCTGCAGCAACTACATTTCTCAATCACAACGTTAATGTCTTTTCGGGCCACACGTGCAACTTTCGCGATATAAAAATCGCACCTCCCCGGCGGGGAATCGAACCCCGGTCTCCCACGTGACAGGCGGGGATACTAACCACTATACTACCGAGGAATACGCAATCGGTACGCACAACGCACGCACACTAATGCTTCTCAAGTAGGTGATTCATCTCAAATCTAGCGTCCCGATGCTTTCAGAGTCAGCTGCTACGAAATAAAAGTATGCCCCAGGTGAGGCTCGAACTCACAACCCCGGCATTGCTCACGGCTACTGCCTTATAAGTACCGTGCGCTAACCAATTGCGCCACTGGGGCTACAGCAGGGTGCTTTCAGTTAGCGGTATTTGCTTTGCTGCCAACCTGTTGTGGCTACCGACCCATCATACGACCGTCACCTGCGGCCATACTGCGACTTTAGCACCTGGCTACGGATGCTTCATACGATTCTTGCTTCATATGCTACACTTACAAGCATATCAACCGCTTGTCATCACCGAAAAATTGCAGAAAAACGCGCGCCTTGCCTTCTGCTACCTGTCCAACAGCGAGGGCAGATGTGTGGCAAGCTCTAAGCTATGCAGGCGCACCGTGGCCGAGCAGCTGGAGGAGAGATGCCTTCCTTGGCAGCTCCCTGCAGAGTGCGGAAGACCAGAGTGGCCGCGCCGCCGTTGTCAGTGGACGACACGCAGTTGCCGAGCCACGGAGAACACGTTGCTCTGCGATGTGTACCCGCCTCATATGACGAAAGGCGACCAGTGGCCCTGTGGCGCAACGGATAACGCGTCTGACTACGGATCAGAAGATTCCAGGTTCGAATCCTGGAAGGGTCGGCATTTTGTTAGTTGCGGGCGCGTAGCTAGGCAGTGCATTCGAATGTTTCCACCTGCGTGGAGTGCAATGTCAATCCTGAGCATCTCGCAGCTGCATCTCGAGACGATCGTGGTAAATATCGCTTCGTGCAAGCGTCAGCGTAGCGTCAGTCGAGCAAAGTCGAGACAAGCCAAGCTGAGAGATGTTGCACAGTTAATTAAACGGTACGCGACGCAGACAACGCTTTTCCAAGTGTCGCACGTCACGCAGCAGAGTGGCGCAGTGGAAGCGTGCTGGGCCCTTAACCCAGAGGTCCGTGGATCGAAACCTCGCTCTGCTAAAATTATTCTTTTTCTTGGGTGCTTCGAGCTCGATCATTAAGCCTGGGGTGCGCTGACTCAGCGTCAACAGCAAACCCTGTAAGTTCTGAAACGACGACGACGTCGTGTGGAGAATACGAGAAACACTTCCTAAGACGCAGAGTTTCTTACGATTCTGCAGCAACTACATTTCTCAATCACAACGTTAATGTCTTTTCGGGCCACACGTGCAACTTTCGCGATATAAAAATCGCACCTCCCCGGCGGGGAATCGAACCCCGGTCTCCCGCGTGACAGGCGGGGATACTAACCACTATACTACCGAGGAATACGCAATCGGTACGCACAACGCACGCACACTTATGCTTCTCAAGTAGGTGATTCATCTCAAATCTAGCGTCCCGATGCTTTCAGAGTCAGCTGCTACGAAATAAAAGTATGCCCCAGGTGAGGCTCGAACTCACAACCCCGGCATTGCTCACGGCTACTGCCTTATAAGTACCGTGCGCTAACCAATTGCGCCACTGGGGCTACAGCAGGGTGCTTTCAGTTAGCGGTATTTGCTTTGCTGCCAACCTGTTGTGGCTACCGACCCATCATACGACCGTCACCTGCGGCCATACTGCGACTTTAGCACCTGGCTACGGATGCTTCATACGATTCTTGCTTCATATGCTACACTTACAAGCATATCAACCGCTTGTCATCACCGAAAAATTGCAGAAAAACGCGCGCCTTGCCTTCTGCTACCTGTCCAACAGCGAGGGCAGATGTGTGGCAAGCTCTAAGCTATGCAGGCGCACCGTGGCCGAGCAGCTGGAGGAGAGATGCCTTCCTTGGCAGCTCCCTGCAGAGTGCGGAAGACCAGAGTGGCCGCGCCGCCGTTGTCAGTGGACGACACGCAGTTGCCGAGCCACGGAGAACACGTTGCTCTGCGATGTGTACCCGCCTCATATGACGAAAGGCGACCAGTGGCCCTGTGGCGCAACGGATAACGCGTCTGACTACGGATCAGAAGATTCCAGGTTCGAATCCTGGCAGGGTCGGCATTTTGTTAGTTGCGGGCGCGTAGCTAGGCAGTGCATTCGAATGTTTCCACCTGCGTGGAGTGCAATGTCAATCCTGAGCATCTCGCAGCTGCATCTCGAGACGATCGTGGTAAATATCGCTTCGTGCAAGCGTCAGCGTAGCGTCAGTCGAGCAAAGTCGAGACAAGCCAAGCTGAGAGATGTTGCACAGTTAATTAAACGGTACGCGACGCAGACAACGCTTTTCCAAGTGTCGCACGTCACGCAGCAGAGTGGCGCAGTGGAAGCGTGCTGGGCCCTTAACCCAGAGGTCCGTGGATCGAAACCACGCTCTGCTAAAATTATTCTTTTTCTTGGGTGCTTCGAGCTCGATCATTAAGCCTGGGGTGCGCTGACTCAGCGTCAACAGCAAACCCTGTAAGTTCTGAAACGACGACGACGTCGTGTGGAGAATACGAGAAACACTTCCTAAGACGCAGAGTTTCTTACGATTCTGCAGCAACTACATTTCTCGATCACAACGTTAATGTCTTTTCGGGCCACACGTGCAACTTTCGCGATATAAAAATCGCACCTCCCCGGCGGGGAATCGAACCCCGGTCTCCCGCGTGACAGGCGGGGATACTAACCACTATACTACCGAGGAATACGCAATCGGTACGCACAACGCACGCACACTTATGCTTCTCAAGTAGGTGATTCATCTCAAATCTAGCGTCCCGATGCTTTCAGAGTCAGCTGCTACGAAATAAAAGTATGCCCCAGGTGAGGCTCGAACTCACAACCCCGGCATTGCTCACGGCTACTGCCTTATAAGTACCGTGCGCTAACCAATTGCGCCACTGGGGCTACAGCAGGGTGCTTTCAGTTAGCGGTATTTGCTTTGCTGCCAACCTGTTGTGGCTACAGACCCATCATACGACCGTCACCTGCGGCCATACTGCGACTTTAGTACCTGGCTACGGATGCTTCATACGATTCTTGCTTCATATGCTACACTTACAAGCATATCAACCGCTTGTCATCACCGAAAAATTGCAGAAAAACGCGCGCCTTGCCTTCTGCTACCTGTCCAACAGCGAGGGCAGATGTGTGGCAAGCTCTAAGCTATGCAGGCGCACCGTGGCCGAGCAGCTGGAGGAGAGATGCCTTCCTTGGCAGCTCCCTGCAGAGTGCGGAAGACCAGAGTGGCCGCGCCGCCGTTGTCAGTGGACGACACGCAGTTGCCGAGCCACGGAGAACACGTTGCTCTGCGATGTGTACCCGCCTCATATGACGAAAGGCGACCAGTGGCCCTGTGGCGCAACGGATAACGCGTCTGACTACGGATCAGAAGATTCCAGGTTCGAATCCTGGCAGGGTCGGCATTTTGTTAGTTGCGGGCGCGTAGCTAGGCAGTGCATTCGAATGTTTCCACCTGCGTGGAGTGCAATGTCAATCCTGAGCATCTCGCAGCTGCATCTCGAGACGATCGTGGTAAATATCGCTTCGTGCAAGCGTCAGCGTAGCGTCAGTCGAGCAAAGTCGAGACAAGCCAAGCTGAGAGATGTTGCACAGTTAATTAAACGGTACGCGACGCAGACAACGCTTTTCCAAGTGTCGCACGTCACGCAGCAGAGTGGCGCAGTGGAAGCGTGCTGGGCCCATAACCCAGAGGTCCGTGGATCGAAACCACGCTCTGCTAAAATTATTTTTTTCCTTGGGTGCTTCGAGCTCGATCATTAAGCCTGGGGTGCGCTGACTCAGCGTCAACAGCAAACCCTGTAAGTTCTGAAACGACGACGACGTCGTGTGGAGAATACGAGAAACACTTCCTAAGACGCAGAGTTTCTTACGATTCTGCAGCAACTACATTTCTCGATCACAACGTTAATGTCTTTTCGGGCCACACGTGCAACTTTCGCGATATAAAAATCGCACCTCCCCGGCGGGGAATCGAACCCCGGTCTCCCACGTGACAGGCGGGGATACTAACCACTATACTTCCGAGGAATACGCAATCGGTACGCACAACGCACGCACACTTATGCTTCTCAAGTAGGTGATTCATCTCAAATCTAGCGTCCCGATGCTTTCAGAGTCAGCTGCTACGAAATAAAAGTATGCCCCAGGTGAGGCTCGAACTCACAACCCCGGCATTGCTCACGGCTACTGCCTTATAAGTACCGTGCGCTAACCAATTGCGCCACTGGGGCTACAGCAGGGTGCTTTCAGTTAGCGGTATTTGCTTTGCTGCCAACCTGTTGTGGCTACCGACCCATCATACGACCGTCACCTGCGGCCATACTGCGACTTTAGCACCTGGCTACGGATGCTTCATACGATTCTTGCTTCATATGCTACACTTACAAGCATATCAACCGCTTGTCATCACCGAAAAATTGCAGAAAAACGCGCGCCTTGCCTTCTGCTACCTGTCCAACAGCGAGGGCAGATGTGTGGCAAGCTCTAAGCTATGCAGGCGCACCGTGGCCGAGCAGCTGGAGGAGAGATGCCTTCCTTGGCAGCTCCCTGCAGAGTGCGGAAGACCAGAGTGGCCGCGCCGCCGTTGTCAGTGGACGACACGCAGTTGCCGAGCCACGGAGAACACGTTGCTCTGCGATGTGTACCCGCCTCATATGACGAAAGGCGACCAGTGGCCCTGTGGCGCAACGGATAACGCGTCTGACTACGGATCAGAAGATTCCAGGTTCGAATCCTGGCAGGGTCGGCATTTTGTTAGTTGCGGGCGCGTAGCTAGGCAGTGCATTCGAATGTTTCCACCTGCGTGGAGTGCAATGTCAATCCTGAGCATCTCGCAGCTGCATCTCGAGACGATCGTGGTAAATATCGCTTCGTGCAAGCGTCAGCGTAGCGTCAGTCGAGCAAAGTCGAGACAAGCCAAGCTGAGAGATGTTGCACAGTTAATTAAACGGTACGCGACGCAGACAACGCTTTTCCAAGTGTCGCACGTCACGCAGCAGAGTGGCGCAGTGGAAGCGTGCTGGGCCCATAACCCAGAGGTCCGTGGATCGAAACCACGCTCTGCTAAAATTATTTTTTTCCTTGGGTGCTTCGAGCTCGATCATTAAGCCTGGGGTGCGCTGACTCAGCGTCAACAGCAAACCCTGTAAGTTCTGAAACGACGACGACGTCGTGTGGAGAATACGAGAAACACTTCCTAAGACGCAGAGTTTCTTACGATTCTGCAGCAACTACATTTCTCGATCACAACGTTAATGTCTTTTCGGGCCACACGTGCAACTTTCGCGATATAAAAATCGCACCTCCCCGGCGGGGAATCGAACCCCGGTCTCCCACGTGACAGGCGGGGATACTAACCACTATACTTCCGAGGAATACGCAATCGGTACGCACAACGCACGCACACTTATGCTTCTCAAGTAGGTGATTCATCTCAAATCTAGCGTCCCGATGCTTTCAGAGTCAGCTGCTACGAAATAAAAGTATGCCCCAGGTGAGGCTCGAACTCACAACCCCGGCATTGCTCACGGCTACTGCCTTATAAGTACCGTGCGCTAACCAATTGCGCCACTGGGGCTACAGCAGGGTGCTTTCAGTTAGCGGTATTTGCTTTGCTGCCAACCTGTTGTGGCTACCGACCCATCATACGACCGTCACCTGCGGCCATACTGCGACTTTAGCACCTGGCTACGGATGCTTCATACGATTCTTGCTTCATATGCTACACTTACAAGCATATCAACCGCTTGTCATCACCGAAAAATTGCAGAAAAACGCGCGCCTTGCCTTCTGCTACCTGTCCAACAGCGAGGGCAGATGTGTGGCAAGCTCTAAGCTATGCAGGCGCACCGTGGCCGAGCAGCTGGAGGAGAGATGCCTTCCTTGGCAGCTCCCTGCAGAGTGCGGAAGACCAGAGTGGCCGCGCCGCCGTTGTCAGTGGACGACACGCAGTTGCCGAGCCACGGAGAACACGTTGCTCTGCGATGTGTACCCGCCTCATATGACGAAAGGCGACCAGTGGCCCTGTGGCGTAACGGATAACGCGTGTGACTACGGATCAGAAGATTCCAGGTTCGAATCCTGGCAGGGTCGGCATTTTGTTAGTTGCGGGCGCGTAGCTAGGCAGTGCATTCGAATGTTTCCACCTGCGTGGAGTGCAATGTCAATCCTGAGCATCTCGCAGCTGCATCTCGAGACGATCGTGGTAAATATCGCTTCGTGCAAGCGTCAGCGTAGCGTCAGTCGAGCAAAGTCGAGACAAGTCAAGCTGAGAGATGTTGCACAGTTAATTAAACGGTACGCGACGCAGACAACGCTTTTCCAAGTGTCGCACGTCACGCAGCGGAGTGGCGCAGTGGAAGCGTGCTGGGCCCATAACCCAGAGGTCCGTGGATCGAAACCACGCTCTGCTAAAATTATTTTTTTCCTTGGGTGCTTCGAGCTCGATCATTAAGCCTGGGGTGCGCTGACTCAGCGTCAACAGCAAACCCTGTAAGTTCTGAAACGACGACGACGTCGTGTGGAGAATACGAGAAACACTTCCTAAGACGCAGAGTTTCTTACGATTCTGCAGCAACTACATTTCTCGATCACAACGTTAATGTCTTTTCGGGCCACACGTGCAACTTTCGCGATATAAAAATCGCACCTCCCCGGCGGGGAATCGAACCCCGGTCTCCCACGTGACAGGCGGGGATACTAACCACTATACTTCCGAGGAATATGCAATCGGTACGCACAACGCACGCACACTTATGCTTCTCAAGTAGGTGATTCATCTCAAATCTAGCGTCCCGATGCTTTCAGAGTCAGCTGCTACGAAATAAAAGTATGCCCCAGGTGAGGCCCGAACTCACAACCCCGGCATTGCTCACGGCTACTGCCTTATAAGTACCGTGCGCTAACCAATTGCGCCACTGGGGCTACAGCAGGGTGCTTTCAGTTAGCGGTATTTGCTTTGCTGCCAACCTGTTGTGGCTACCGACCCATCATACGACCGTCACCTGCGGCCATACTGCGACTTTAGCACCTGGCTACGGATGCTTCATACGATTCTTGCTTCATATGCTACACTTACAAGCATATCAACCGCTTGTCATCACCGAAAAATTGCAGAAAAACGCGCGCCTTGCCTTCTGCTACCTGTCCAACAGCGAGGGCAGATGTGTGGCAAGCTCTAAGCTATGCAGGCGCACCGTGGCCGAGCAGCTGGAGGAGAGATGCCTTCCTTGGCAGCTCCCTGCAGAGTGCGGAAGACCAGAGTGGCCGCGCCGCCGTTGTCAGTGGACGACACGCAGTTGCCGAGCCACGGAGAACACGTTGCTCTGCGATGTGTACCCGCCTCATATGACGAAAGGCGACCAGTGGCCCTGTGGCGCAACGGATAACGCGTCTGACTACGGATCAGAAGATTCCAGGTTCGAATCCTGGCAGGGTCGGCATTTTGTTAGTTGCGGGCGCGTAGCTAGGCAGTGCATTCGAATGTTTCCACCTGCGTGGAGTGCAATGTCAATCCTAAGCATCTCGCAGCTGCATCTCGAGACGATCGTGGTAAATATCGCTTCGTGCAAGCGTCAGCGTAGCGTCAGTCGAGCAAAGTCGAGACAAGCCAAGCTGAGAGATGTTGCACAGTTAATTAAACGGTACGCGACGCAGACAACGCTTTTCCAAGTGTCGCACGTCACGCAGCAGAGTGGCGCAGTGGAAGCGTGCTGGGCCCATAACCCAGAGGTCCGTGGATCGAAACCACGCTCTGCTAAAATTATTCTTTTTCTTGGGTGCTTCGAGCTCGATCATTAAGCCTGGGGTGCGCTGACTCAGCGTCAACAGCAAACCCTGTAAGTTCTGAAACGACGACGACGTCGTGTGGAGAATACGAGAAACACTTCCTAAGACGCAGAGTTTCTTACGATTCTGCAGCAACTACATTTCTCGATCACAACGTTAATGTCTTTTCGGGCCACACGTGCAACTTTCGCGATATAAAAATCGCACGTCCCCAGCGGGGAATCGAACCCCGGTCTCCCGCGTGACAGGCAGGGATACTAACCACTATACTACCGAGGAATACGCAATCGGTACGCACAACGCACGCACACTTATGCTTCTCAAGTAGGTGATTCATCTCAAATCTAGCGTCCCGATGCTTTCAGAGTCAGCTGCTACGAAATAAAAGTATGCCCCAGGTGAGGCCCGAACTCACAACCCCGGCATTGCTCACGGCTACTGCCTTATAAGTACCGTGCGCTAACCAATTGCGCCACTGGGGCTACAGCAGGGTGCTTTCAGTTAGCGGTATTTGCTTTGCTGCCAACCTGTTGTGGCTACAGACCCATCATACGACCGTCACCTGCGGCCATACTGCGACTTTAGCACCTGGCTACGGATGCTTCATACGATTCTTGCTTCATATGCTACACTTACAAGCATATCAACCGCTTGTCATCACCGAAAAATTGCAGAAAAACGCGCGCCTTGCCTTCTGCTACCTGTCCAACAGCGAGGGCAGATGTGTGGCAAGCTCTAAGCTATGCAGGCGCACCGTGGCCGAGCAGCTGGAGGAGAGATGCCTTCCTTGGCAGCTCCCTGCAGAGTGCGGAAGACCAGAGTGGCCGCGCCGCCGTTGTCAGTGGACGACACGCAGTTGCCGAGCCACGGAGAACACGTTGCTCTGCGATGTGTACCCGCCTCATATGACGAAAGGCGACCAGTGGCCCTGTGGCGCAACGGATAACGCGTGTGACTACGGATCAGAAGATTCCAGGTTCGAATCCTGGCAGGGTCGGCATTTTGTTAGTTGCGGGCGCGTAGCTAGGCAGTGCATTCGAATGTTTCCACCTGCGTGGAGTGCAATGTCAATCCTGAGCATCTCGCAGCTGCATCTCGAGACGATCGTGGTAAATATCGCTTCGTGCAAGCGTCAGCGTAGCGTCAGTCGAGCAAAGTCGAGACAAGCCAAGCTGAGAGATGTTGCACAGTTAATTAAACGGTACGCGACGCAGACAACGCTTTTCCAAGTGTCGCACGTCACGCAGCAGAGTGGCGCAGTGGAAGCGTGCTGGGCCCATAACCCAGAGGTCCGTGGATCGAAACCACGCTCTGCTAAATTTATTCTTTTTCTTGGGTGCTTCGAGCTCGATCATTAAGCCTGGGGTGCGCTGACTCAGCGTCAACAGCAAACCCTGTAAGTTCTGAAACGACGACGACGTCGTGTGGAGAATACGAGAAACACTTCCTAAGACGCAGAGTTTCTTACGATTCTGGAGCAACTACATTTCTCGATCACAACGTTAATGTCTTTTCGGGCCACACGTGCAACTTTCGCGATATAAAAATCGCACGTCCCCGGCGGGGAATCGAACCCCGGTCTCCCACGTGACAGGCGGGGATACTAACCACTATACTACCGAGGAATACGCAATCAGTACGCACAACGCACGCACACTTATGCTTCTCAAGTAGGTGATTCATCTCAAATCTAGCGTCCCGATGCTTTCAGAGTCAGCTGCTACGAAATAAAAGTATGCCCCAGGTGAGGCTCGAACTCACAACCCCGGCATTGCTCACGGCTACTGCCTTATAAGTACCGTGCGCTAACCAATTGCGCCACTGGGGCTACAGCAGGGTGCTTTCAGTTAGCGGTATTTGCTTTGCTGCCAACCTGTTGTGGCTACCGACCTATCATACGACCGTCACCTGCGGCCATACTGCGACTTTAGCACCTGGCTACGGATGCTTCATACGATTCTTGCTTCATATGCTACACTTACAAGCATATCAACCGCTTGCCATCACCGAAAAATTGCAGAAAAACGCGCGCCTTGCCTTCTGCTACCTGTCCAACAGCGAGGGCAGATGTGTGGCAAGCTCTAAGCTATGCAGGCGCACCGTGGCCGAGCAGCTGGAGGAGAGATGCCTTCCTTGGCAGCTCCCTGCAGAGTGCGGAAGACCAGAGTGGCCGCGCCGCCGTTGTCAGTGGACGACACGCAGTTGCCGAGCCACGGAGAACACGTTGCTCTGCGATG
This sequence comes from Schistocerca cancellata, assembly GCF_023864275.1. Classification (NCBI taxonomy): domain Eukaryota; kingdom Metazoa; phylum Arthropoda; class Insecta; order Orthoptera; family Acrididae; genus Schistocerca; species Schistocerca cancellata. The sequence goes on from NC_064634.1 coordinate 155,221,620, forward strand.
TGTACTCGCCTCATATGACGAAAGGCGACCAGTGGCCCTGTGGCGCAACGGATAACGCGTCTGACTACGGATCAGAAGATTCCAGGTTCGAATCCTGGCAGGGTCGGCATTTTGTTAGTTGCGGGCGCGTAGCTAGGCAGTGCATTCGAATGTTTCCACCTGCGTGGAGTGCAATGTCAATCCTGAGCATCTCGCAGCTGCATCTCGAGACGATCGTGGTAAATATCGCTTCGTGCAAGCGTCAGCGTAGCGTCAGTCGAGCAAAGTCGAGACAAGCCAAGCTGAGAGATGTTGCACAGTTAATTAAACGGTACACGACGCAGACAACGCTTTTCCAAGTGTCGCACGTCACGCAGCAGAGTGGCGCAGTGGAAGCGTGCTGGGCCCATAACCCAGAGGTCCGTGGATCGAAACCACGCTCTGCTAAAATTATTCTTTTTCTTGGGTGCTTCGAGCTCGATCATTAAGCCTGGGGTGCGCTGACTCAGCGTCAACAGCAAACCCTGTAAGTTCTGAAACGACGACGACGTCGTGTGGAGAATACGAGAAACACTTCCTAAGACGCAGAGTTTCTTACGATTCTGGAGCAACTACATTTCTCGATCACAACGTTAATGTCTTTTCGGGCCACACGTGCAACTTTCGCGATATAAAAATCGCACGTCCCCGGCGAGGAATCGAACCCCGGTCTCCCGCGTGACAGGCGGGGATACTAACCACTATACTACCGAGGAATACGCAATCGGTACGCACAACGCACGCACACTTATGCTTCTCAAGTAGGTGATTCATCTCAAATCTAGCGTCCCGATGCTTTCAGAGTCAGCTGCTACGAAATAAAAGTATGCCCCAGGTGAGGCTCGAACTCACAACCCCGGCATTGCTCACGGCTACTGCCTTATAAGTACCGTGCGCTAACCAATTGCGCCACTGGGGCTACAGCAGGGTGCTTTCAGTTAGCGGTATTTGCTTTGCTGCCAACCTGTTGTGGCTACAGACCCATCATACGACCGTCACCTGCGGCCATACTGCGACTTTAGCACCTGGCTACGGATGCTTCATACGATTCTTGCTTCATATGCTACACTTACAAGCATATCAACCGCTTGTCATCACCGAAAAATTGCAGAAAAACGCGCGCCTTGCCTTCTGCTACCTGTCCAACAGCGAGGGCAGATGTGTGGCAAGCTCTAAGCTATGCAGGCGCACCGTGGCCGAGCAGCTGGAGGAGAGATGCCTTCCTTGGCAGCTCCCTGCAGAGTGCGGAAGACCAGAGTGGCCGCGCCGCCGTTGTCAGTGGACGACACGCAGTTGCCGAGCCACGGAGAACACGTTGCTCTGCGATGTGTACCCGCCTCATATGACGAAAGGCGACCAGTGGCCCTGTGGCGCAACGGATAACGCGTGTGACTACGGATCAGAAGATTCCAGGTTCGAATCCTGGCAGGGTCGGCATTTTGTTAGTTGCGGGCGCGTAGCTAGGCAGTGCATTCGAATGTTTCCACCTGCGTGGAGTGCAATGTCAATCCTGAGCATCTCGCAGCTGCATCTCGAGACGATCGTGGTAAATATCGCTTCGTGCAAGCGTCAGCGTAGCGTCAGTCGAGCAAAGTCGAGACAAGTCAAGCTGAGAGATGTTGCACAGTTAATTAAACGGTACGCGACGCAGACAACGCTTTTCCAAGTGTCGCACGTCACGCAGCAGAGTGGCGCAGTGGAAGCGTGCTGGGCCCATAACCCAGAGGTCCGTGGATCGAAACCACGCTCTGCTAAAATTATTCTTTTTCTTCGGTGCTTCGAGCTCGATCATTAAGCCTGGGGTGCGCTGACTCAGCGTCAACAGCAAACCCTGTAAGTTCTGAAACGACGACGACGTCGTGTGGAGAATACGAGAAACACTTCCTAAGACGCAGAGTTTCTTACGATTCTGCAGCAACTACATTTCTCGATCACAACGTTAATGTCTTTTCGGGCCACACGTGCAACTTTCGCGATATAAAAATCGCACCTCCCCGGCGGGGAATCGAACCCCGGTCTCCCGCGTGACAGGCGGGGATACTAACCACTATACTACCGAGGAATACGCAGTCGGTACGCACAACGCACGCACACTTATGCTTCTCAAGTAGGTGATTCATCTCAAATCTAGCGTCCCGGTGCTTTCAGAGTCAGCTGCTACGAAATAAAAGTATGCCCCAGGTGAGGCTCGAACTCACAACCCCGGCATTGCTCACGGCTACTGCCTTATAAGTACCGTGCGCTAACCAATTGCGCCACTTTTTTTTTTTTTTTTGGCGCTCTAACCTACCTTTTTTTTTTTTTTTAGTCGAATGCTCTACGACTTTTTTTTTGTTTTTTTTTTTACTTTCATCTCAGTTTCACAATACAAACACTAATACCTATTGGAGGCATTGCTTAAAGAACATAAACAGTTTGCTGTTAAAATAAATATCAATGCTTTTGTTGCAAACAGCAAACCATTATTTTTTTTTTTCCGGATATTCCAATCTTCCGCTGCTCACTGATAAGAAAATAAAACCATCCTCGGTGTGAAGTAGCTATTTATTCTGGCTTGATCAAAATGTTTAATAAATGTAATCCTCAGTATAATATCAATGCCAATGAAAACTAAAACAAACTATCTTCATCATTGGAATTTTAAATTTAAGCAGCATTATGACCAGCTCTGGCATATTGCCTCTGAGTCCGTAATATTTCTTGTTGCTTCTGTTACATTAAGGTCTTGATTAAAAATTTAGCATAAGTTTCTTTATATTTACTAGTTTGCAGTAACTTGTGATGCTCAGTTAGCAGATAGATCCAAAAATCCTCTTTGCTTGTCTCATCTTTCGTGAAGAGGTAATGCACTGTTGCCGCTTTCAGCCAGTTGACTGCGTTTCTTTTCGTGGCAGGAAAGGGGACATCATCCGGTGCCAAAAAGTCCGCAGGTGTTATTGCGTTAGGCGACGTTCGTAGGATAACCGCCAACTTTCGTCGTACATACAGCCATATATCTTGAACCCTGTCACACACGAAACGATGTTCTTCGGTATCAATTAAATTACACGTTTCACAAAGTGGCGAGTCGGTGAGGTGGATCGTATGAAGTTTAGAGTTAGTTGCAAATTTCCTGTTGACAGCGAAGTACCATGTTGCTTTCAGATCAGTAGCTATAGTACGGGTATGAATATTGTCCCATATCACATTCCAGTTATAACATGGGTATTTGTGTTCGATTTTGTTTTTCTTCTTCTCTTCCATCAATTTGCCGTATATTTCTTTTACGTTGTTCATATCGTTGTCCGGAATTCGTGAATGTAGATAGCTATATTCTATTAAAAACCATCGCAAATGGTAAAGTGCGCTTGGTATATGCTGCACATTAATAGGTGGTGAGAGGTCATCTGGAGATATTTCTGTCAGAAGGTGGGCAGCGAGACAACTGCTTGATTGTCTCCATTGCCGAAACGTATTGCAGATGTACAGAGCATGGGACTTCTTTGTAATATCCGTTAAGTTTAAGCCTCCATTTTTAGTGGCGAGTGTCAGAGTGTCATATGGGATTTTAAATATGTGACCACGGCTCACAAAATAGCCTATTGCCGACATAATTTGTTTAGCGATGACGGCGGGCATTGGCAGAATCTGTGCGATATAATTGACTTTAGAAATAATGGAGACGTTCGCGAGAGACACTCGCTGAATTTCATTGAGTTGCCTAATACTGTGTGTCCGTACACTAGCACGTACGGTGGTTAATACTCGTCTGTAGTTGGTCGCAATAGTTTGACGTATATTTTTTCGGAAATCAACGCCTAGACACTTCAAGGCGGTGAGCTCGCGTAACTGACCTTGTGTGCACATGCCAATGCCATGTCCGATATTGAATATGCCGGACTTGGTTTTGTTCAACCTTGCGGCCGACGCTTTTTCGTATTGTTCAATTATTTGCATCGCCGTCTCGATTTCTGCCATATTCATAACAAGAAGTCCAACATCATCCGCATAACCTTGACAAATGAGTTTGTGTCCTCGTATTTGTACTCCTTGTAACCGCTGAGTCAAGGTAGCGAGTAAGGGTTCTATGGCCAAGGCAAAAAGTGTCATGGACAAAGGACAACCTTGCCTGACGGAACTTGCGATCCCTATTGGCCGGCTAGGCTGTCCATTGATGATTATCCTTGAGGAATTATACGTGACCAAACGCCGTATGACGTCAACGAAACGCGGCGGAAAGCCCATTGCATCCATCGTTTTCAGGAGGTAAGAGTGGCTGATCCTGTCGAAGGCTTTATCAAAATCTAACGACACGATGGCACATTGGAGTCTGCACACTTCCGCTATGGAAATTACGTCGCGATAGTTGGACAGTGTTTGTTGAATTTTTCTACCCTTCCCCACACTAGACTGATACGGTCCGGTAACACTGGTCATTACTTGTTTAAGTCTGTGGGCTAAGAGCCGCGTAAAAATTTTATAATCACTGTTCAGCAGTGTGATTGGTCTCAAGTTTCCAATTTTCTTGCCAGCCGAGGATTTTGTGGTTAACACTATGATCCCTTCTCGAAAATCTTTTGGTATCTCCTGACCGAGTGTCAAAAGTTCATTACAGATACCTGTAATTCTATGTCTGATATGGTCCCAAAAGACTTGATAAAACTCCGCTGGTATTCCGTCGGCTCCAGGGGATTTATTTTTTGCACTTTGATAAACAGCATACTCTACATCGTCTTCGGTTGCCCCTGCAATTAGAGCATCCGCGGACGCTGTACTAACGCTACCTTGCAGGTTGGCCAGTAAATCATCCTGTGCTTGTTCGTCGACTACCTTAGCTGAAAACAAGTTGTCGAAATGGGTTAGGATTGCCGCTTTTATTTCGTTATGCATTGTCAAGGTGGTTCCATTCTCAGTTTGGAGCTCCGTCAGTATTTTTCGGAAACCTCTGTTAGTTTCACGAATCACGTGATAGACCGAAGTAGCTTCGTTTTGTGCCGTAGTCTCTGCTCGTGACCTTATTTGGTAACCTTCAAGCTGTTGTCGCCGTAACGTCAGTATTTTTGCCTGGACTTTTTTAATTCGTTCATGGTTCCCAATAGCTGATGCACCTTGCAGGTAGAGTTCTCGGAGACAGTGAAAGTAAAATTCTATTGTTCTTTTATGCCAAAAGCTCTTCTCCCGGGAGTAGTTGATGAAACATTTACGGATCCGAGGTTTGGCGCATTTAAGCCACCAATCCATGGTCGAGGTGTAGGAGGTGAGTTTGGTCTCGCAAGCTCTCCACGTGGTGAGAAAGGCTTCCTGACAGGCAGGGTCTTTTAAGTGTGAAACATTAAGTTTCCACAGCCCTTTATATCGACATGTTCCTTGTCGTTCCATATTTAATGTGCAGATATATGCAGCGTGGTCTGAAAAAATGGTTGGCCAAACTTCAGATTGCAGAATGCGGTGTTTCAGATTGGGTGAGACGTATATCCGATCTAACCGGCTTGCTGAATGATTCGTGAGGTGAGTAAAGCCGGGTGCAGCTCCGTGCTTGTGCTCCCACGAATCAGTAAAACGGAGGTCAGTTATGATCCGTTCCAGTTCTGGCGATTTGTTTAAGTTCGGAGTTTGGTCTTTGGCATGAATGACACTGTTAAAGTCACCTCCAAGGATGGTATGGTGGCAGCGTACACCAAACAAAGGAACAATTCCTTCCCTAAAAAACTGTGCTCTTTGGCGACGATTGGTAGAACCAGATGGGGCATAGACATTAATGATCCTCGTGGACTGGAAGGTGCCGGCAATACCTCTGCCGTTAGGCAGTTGTTCTATGTCTTTAATGATGATGCCCTCTTTGAAAATAAATGCAGTACCCAAGTCACTACCGATTCCAGGATTGATTATAGCAATATACCCTTCTATGAAGTCAAGTTTGATGTTAGCTACTTCTTGTAACAACAATATGTCCACATCAGAGGCATATAGGAAATCTTTTAAATTTTGTAAATTAAAGACGCTACATATTTTGTTGATATTCAACGTGGCGATCTTATAGGCCTGCAACGAAACTACGTTCGCCAAAACGGGAGTAACTTCAGGAAAAACTCGAACAACAAGTCACATCGATAAAACATCAAGAAATCTGATCTGATAGACAGACGGACAAACGGCAGTACGCTGTTCAGGTTAGAAATATTCATGGCTCGGGAAGGGATTAGTCGGCTTCTCTTTGTCTGGGGCAGTATCTGCCGCGGAGGTGACATTCATAAAGATGTCATCTTGTTTGGTGGCAATCGTGGCGACTGTAACGGTTCCTGTGGTGTCCATAATTGCTTCCTCTGCGGTAGTTTCGTCGACATCGTCGGCCCACGAAGTCGACCGATCTCTCATAGGCTCGTCATTCAGAGTTTCACTATGGTCAGGTGGATTCTGGTGACCTTTTTCGTCGGATCGAGAAAGTGCTACTCCATCTATATGCAACCCGACAGAACCGGAGACATTGCCCAGGACCAAGGGGTCTTCTGTAGATGACTGCTGATTACATGTCAAGTTTTCAGATGCAGACTGACGTAGTTTTCCCCCTATTTGCTTCGCCCGTTCACGCAGATGTGGTGCAGTCAGGTCTGCACCTTAGCTCGCGATCCTCCGTTTTTTAGATTTCTTGGGGGAGGCGCCCCGTTGTGGACTTTGGTCAGTACCTGAAGAAGCCTCAGGTTGCGAGGTCGCACTACTAGAAGTGGCTGTTGCCAGGTCTGTTTTCATAGCTCCCGAGAGGCGGTGGTCAGTTACTCAAGAAGCTTCAGGATGCGGAGTAGCACCACTAGAAGCCAGATCTGTTTCTCTTGCACCTGGTAGGCTTTCGACATCGAAAGAAGTGTCAGGATGCAGAGGAGCATGACTCGAGGCGACCGAGGCCGCGTCGGTATCCATTGCCTCATTGTGCGGGTCCACAGTGACAACGGCGGGAGCAGCTACTTCTTCCGAGGTGGGTTGGTGTTCTGCAGATATTACACGTGAGTCGGTCGGTGTGTCGGTCGCTTGTAGGTGGTTATTCGTAGTAACGTCGGGGACCGCAGTACCACCTGCAAGACCGCGCGTCACGGCTACGTACGACAGGGGCAGTGTTGACATAGCGGATGGTCTAGAGGCATCCCCGGCAGGCAGTTGCGCCACCCGCCTTTGAAGACATTCTGCACGAACGTGGCCTGGTAAGTTGCAAACAGCACACGTTTTCGGTTGATCATCGTACATCACAACAGCCCTATAGCCGCAGACGTTTATAAATGACGGAATGTGCTTCTGCAATTCGACTTTTAATTGGCGCACACCATTCAAAACAGGGAATTTGTGTGCGGCAGACCACCGTTCGGCAATATTACTCAAAACTTTACCGTATGGAGAAATAACAGCATTTATCTGGTCACATGTTATTTCAAAGGGAAGTTCAAAGACGCGTACGGTTCGAATACCTAGGCCGGCATGCGCAACGATAACCTCCCCAACATTGCCGTCAGAATGTTTAAATTTCATGACGCCACCACAGGATTGAACTATTCTTTCACACAACTCCGAACTGACCAGTTTGACAAAAACCACACTGTTCATAATCGAAAAATGGATACCGACAATATCATCAATTCCGATCGTAACCTCATCTTCTAACCACTGTTCCACATCAAATGATTTCGGTCGAGCAAAGTCGCGATCAAACGTAAATTTCAGTGTGTCTTTCCGTTGTGGTTTAGACATCTCTTAATGCGTTTCCATTGCTACAAAAACACTATACACAACGACGCGATGCAGCAAGAGCAGAGGCTTACCACGCGGAGCTAACGCAGCGCTGCGCACAGCACGGCACGTCCGACCTCCAGCGCAGCCGCCGGCTGACTAACTGGGGCTACAGCAGGGTGCTTTCAGTTAGCGGTATTTGCTTTGCTGCCAACCTGTTGTGGCTACAGACCCATCATACGACCGTCACCTGCGGCCATACTGCGACTTTAGCACCTGGCTACGGATGCTTCATACGATTCTTGTTTCATATGCTACACTTACAAGCATATCAACCGCTTGTCATCACCGAAAAATTGCAGAAAAACGCGCGCCTTGCCTTCTGCTACCTGTCCAACAGCGAGGGCAGATGTGTGGCAAGCTCTAAGCTATGCAGGCGCACCGTGGCCGAGCAGCTGGAGGAGAGATGCCTTCCTTGGCAGCTCCCTGCAGAGTGCGGAAGACCAGAGTGGCCGCGCCGCCGTTGTCAGTGGACGACACGCAGTTGCCGAGCCACGGAGAACACGTTGCTCTGCGATGTGTACCCGCCTCATATGGACCGAAACCAATCATTGGAAGTCATTCGCTTGGTAAACATTTAGCAGTTGGAAATATTAGTGGAGGGAAATACAATGTATGGGTGTTGTGCTTGCTATTAAGACGTGCATATTATCAAAATATATGGTAGATGTAAGAAAATAAAATCACACAGACAACATTGTTCCACTCCATATGCTTACTATGGAGACGTGGTTATACTTTATCGTAATACGGATAGTATTATGCAAATTATACTTACACAAAGAAAGAAAAGCACATTAAGAGTACTCATAGGGAGATACTGAACATATCATTGTGCTAACATACACATTCCGTCGTTTGGAATTGTCCGTACAATTTGCTGTATCTGTCGACATTGAAGATATGTGAGAATAGCCTATGGCAAATTTTGGAAAACAACGAGTTGTGCACGTTAAGTTAACAGTACATTTTCTACTATAAATTCAACAATATACTTCTGGCGTTAGTAAGAAGTACGTCTTACTGCAGAAAATTGTAGTAAAATCTAAAGTAATATTTTCGGCAACTGAGTTCTACCAAGCAAAATCCATTTGATAAGATGACGTGCTTCTTACATGTAAAGTAGAAGGATGATATTATTCTCTTCGTTTCAGCGTGGTGCGAGTCGTTTATATTCCACTGTGTATGTGTTTGTTTATGAGAAAGATGTGCCTAGAGCCATTTGCTTCATTATACTTAAGTTTATGCGATTATTTTACGACCAAACATCTTTTTCCATTTTTATCTGACGTTTGAGGTTAAATTATGTTCTTTTGAAAAGTATGTAGGAAAAGTACAAAAATAAGTTTCATTTGTTTTAGGCATATGTGGGTTTAGGATAATGCATGCTCACTCACTGCTTAGAGCATCAACTTGCATGTTTTACATGTTGTGTCCCACGCAGGGGATAGACAGGAGAGCTTATCTAAGCAAAATGCACACATCATCTGTTCTCAGTGTAATCACTGCAATTATCAACTGCGAAACGTGTGATACAAGTGATCACGTGGACATATGGGCAAATACCACAACGAAATTAACTCTTCCAAGGATTCTGGTGCGAACGTCCTCCAAGAAAATGACTTCAGGTAATTCAAAACGATATGCAAACCGTCTGCGTTGATGTTGATGATGATGATGATGATGATGATGATAACTTTCTGAACAGCCTTAACGGTCACTTCGCGATAGCCAAATGTTATGCAGTCACAGAAATGTATGTCACTGCTTGCCTTATGATTCCTCCATCGCTCACCGATAAAAATGCAATTCTTATGAGAAGTAGGTGACTTAAACCTAATAGATCATTTTAAGAAGGATTTGTCTAATGAAGTCACCAGTGTCACTGGTTCCCCTGCTAGGTAGCACTATTCTCGCCTCCACTTCGAATCTAACTAGCGACCATGGTGCCCTCGCAAATACAGGTGTGCCTTGTGTTTTCAACCGAATCCCATTCACGCAAATGTCTCGTGAACATGGTACTCTCTATGCTCTGACACAAGTAGTTGTAGCCATTCATGTCTTCTTTTATTTTAATGCATTTTTTTTTCAATATGGCATGCATGTTAAAACTTCATTGCACGCCGATGGTTTCCCCACAATTCATCCAAGTGAGACACGCCCTGACGACGACAGGTTGCGGATCGGATGTGCCACGTCCGCTTTCTACACAATTGCTTCCACATTTCAAAATGTCTTAAATTGTCCAAATGGAAGTGGATGGAAAAATTTCTCTGTCTCGTTTGTTTTGCTGCACATGTGTACTATGTAAGATGTCAGGTCTCGCTATTACTTAACTGTTTAATATTGATGTGAGAATTTTGAACCCCAGACAATATTTATGTGAGAATTTTGAACGCCAGACACAATCACAACATGTAACTTTCGTGCTGCTCATTAAAGAACGTGATTTCACTTTTTGCAAAATGTTGTGATTATTTTCATCACAAGTATAGGTGCAGGTGACATATAAGAGTATCAGACCATCACACTTTCCTCCCAACACTAAACTTTCCCACTCCCACACATCCCCCCCCTTCCCCACACTCCATCCATCAACCTACATTCCTTGTAAACTGTGATACTTGGTGCAATTTGAATATACTTCTGTTTTACATAAATCCCTATGGTGAATGGATTTAGCAAAAAAGATTACCACTGCTAGAGTATGGTAAGACAACAATCACTGGAGTGTTCCATGTGTCCCAAAACATTTACAAAGGCTGGAGGCTGCTCTCGGACACGTTCACTTCTCTCAGGACATTATTTCACAGCAGCACTTGTTTAAATGAAAAATTTTGGGTCTCACAAATAGACAACAACTAATAAACAAGAAGATAAGGCATCTCGCAGCTGAAATGACTGAAAAACTTGCAACTCATTCACAAATCGAAAAATGGTAAAGCAACGGGCTTGATGATATGAAAGACAAAATTCATTGCTTCCATAAGTTCTCCCACTCTGCTTTGCACCTAGATGACCCACTTACCGCTACAACGTGTCACTGATGTCCTCTTCAACAGTTGCTTTAGTAGCTCAGTGTCACGGCCACAAGCGTCAGTTCGGCTCCACTGCATTATACCTTACAACATGATGCACAGTCGGCTACAATATAGACGTGAAGCTGGTGTTGCAACGTGTGGATAATATCCTGGTGTAGCTAATCTGTGCAGTCAAAGTGCCACTGCTGTTAACAGTAGTACGTACTGATAGGTTTCAGCCGAAGTTTCGGTTGAAATAATTAATTGTTGTATAATATTCTTCTCAATTACTCGTTTATAAGAGCCCTTCTGTCGCTTATTGCCATTATTTTTTCAGTTCAGTTAAAATGGTAGAAGCTTTGCTTATTCTTCATACCCAGTACCCGCATTAATCTTAGCTGCTAATTTAATCGTTAGAACAAAAGCAGATCAAGCAGAATACTTGATACAGGAAACTGATAGTGAAAGTCTGACTCTACAACCAATTCAGATAATTTATCGCTGCGACAACGTGTCAATTCCTGTTGGAGCACTTAATCAAATGTTCAAATGTGTCTGAATTCCTAAGGGACCAAACTGCTGAGATCATTGTTCCCCAGTCTTACACATTACTTAAGCTACTTTAAACTAAGAACACACAAACACCCATGCCCGAGGGAGGACTCCAATATACGGCGGAAGCAGCCGCGCACTCCGTGACATGCCGCCTCAAACCGCAGGGCCACTCCGCGCAGCCACTTAACCCAACTACTGAATGTTTAGTACACACTACAGCAACCAGAAAACAATGAATTAACTGTCGTGAAGGACGTAGAATGCTTTACTGAATTAGCTGAAAATGGTGGGCAACGCTTTATGACTCTCGGAATCTCCTGCGTGTAGCCAGAAGTGGTGAGAGGAAAGACTTCCTCTTAGGTTCTGGGAGACAACACGTCTATCCAGGTCCGTGGTGTAATTGTCACGGATGATGAAATACGATCAGATTTTTAACACCACTGTCATACTTGGCCTAAGACTGTGCCAAGCTTGGTAGAGATGTGTACTCCCTCCGTTTTCAGGCCGCGAGTGGCCTACCGGGACCATCCGACCGCCGTGTCAACCTCAGAGGAGGATGCGGATAGGAGGGGCGTGAGGTCAGCATACCGCTCTCCCGGCCGTTATGATGGCATGCTTGACCGAAGCCGCTACTATTCGGTCGAGTAGCTCCTCAGTTGGCATCACGAGGCAGAGTGCATCCCGAAAAATAGCAAACAGCGCATGGTGGCCTGGATGGTCACCAGTCCAAGTGCAGACCACGCCCGACAGCGCTTAACTTCGGGGATCTCACGGGAACCTGTGTATCCACTGCGGCAAGGCCGTTGCCACGTGGTAGAGATGTGTAGTACTGGAAAACGATGTTTTCTGGCGACCGCAAATTCCATTGATTACAGTTAGATTATAGTGTACTAAATTCATTCACACACAGAGAAAGTTCAACTAAGTGTGGTCTTAGGCAAGGGAAATAGTAGGTGCATGTTCTTTTCTAAGTCTGATCACGCATGCCGCCATTTGTTTGTCAGATTTCGTGCGCGAGTACTGTCACCTGTTGACTGTCAAAAAGAGATTTCAGTTACCCCACAGTAAACATTTTCAGTTACTATTTAGTATGTGACTAAAAAAAATTCAGTGTGGAGTAAATTAAATTGTGATGTGGTGCAGTTTATTAATCATTTATAATAATGTTCTCGAAAAAATGGAAACGCTATTCCAATCACACTGAAGATACTTCAGTGTTTTCTGCTTCGATTTTCATTGTTGTCGTCAGCAGTCTCTACGAATTATATATATATATATTTTTCTTAACGGAGTAATACATGTATTTTACATGGGATCTTTGTGTATCTCCTAATTGATTCATATGTTGGGAAAATTCACAAAACATTCGTCTGTAATGACGTTCGGAGAAGCGGAAGGATGAAAGGATGGAAAAACGATTTCACAGTACCCGATTTTTCAAAACGAAGAATCCGTTACTTGGCGTACTCGCATTTTCATACGACTCTTATTTAAAGACAAAGAGTTCACGATTCCAGAATTTCTTAATATGCATTTCAGTTAGACATACGCATTCAAGCAAAAAAAAAAAAAAATGGTGATGGTGAAGTGGAGCTGCCGACATTACAATTTGCAACCTAGAACGTCGCTCACTGAGCCACACGCGTCATTACGACTCACAAGCGGACACTCTTATATCTAATAATCGCTGATATTTTCGAAGTCACTTTTTTTCCTTCCTGTAACAAAAAATCTATCGACGTGGTATGTTACGAGAGTTTATAGAGGCTAAAATATGTATAAAAGGACGGAAACAAATTTACTATAAACATTCGTCGTAATTTTCGTATGGTGCATTCCGTGTTGTGACACACCATTATATTTCTGTAACTAGTTTTTGTGTCTGTGACCGGATTACAGCTCCGAAGGGAAGCCCACTACTCAAGACGGGACAGGGCAGGTATGGTCTTCTGCTACGGGAATGCAGACGGAAGCAGCGTAAGGACATGTAATCTCTATGTTGCAAGCTAACGACGACGCCATATACCAACTGCAAAGATGTTTCGTATCCCGTTTTAGTGCCTTTCGGAAACGGGGTCCTTTGTACTAAGAGCACAGGATATGGGCTGACCTGAAAACGCTTCCCCAAATGATATGGAACAATGGTTATTCACAAGTGTGTTGTCTGGAGAGCCCTGCATGAACAGTAGCTCTGTCCCTGACGTATGGAGCGAGTCCAGGCTCTGCTGACAAACGAGCGAGATGCCAGGTAGGAGTTCTGAAAGTCGTTTCTCCAAACGAGTGCTCATGATGAATAGTTAACAGGACAAATGTTGTTTGCTGATCAGGTGAGCTTCTGGAGAGACGGTATTCTAATTTTCCGTTATATACATATACTGGCTGAAAGTAACTTGGACACACATCGAGAGAGACAACACCGGCACCCTTTTAGTATCCGTATTTCAACAAGTGCCAAATGGGACAAGCGACGTTCTACAGAACACTTTGGCTGTTGCTAAATACAGTCAATTCCAACAGATCCCGTTACCTGTGTCACTGTAGAATTTGCCATTGTATGAAAGACTGAAATCGAACTATGTCCATGATGGGGCAGCGGCCTATTTTCAAATTTGAGTGGGGCTGCACAAAGCCCGAGTCTTTTAGGAGTGATGCATTGGTCTGCAGTATCCAACATCTTGACCAACCCATTTTCCTGAACTTAACTCTGTGGATAGGCTTTAGGGCCAAGTAAAGACCTTGGTGTATGTAGCACCCATAATGATGTGTGTCCAGTATGACAATGCGTGTTTGCTGCCTGTGACATAATCCCAGAACAACTAGGGGTGTGGCAAACAATGGGTTATTCCATGAGACCTAGGGTGGATAACAGTGCTACAATGGCTGCCAGTAGCGTTGGGCACATGTTGTGATGACTAGTGCATGACCATTGTAATCATTGACAGTAGTAGTAGTAAACCATATATCCGAAGAAAGGCAACACGAGCAGTGTTTATAGGAAGTTTTGCCTTCCCTTGTTACATACTGCATGCTCTCTGTAAATACAGAAATCTTTCTAACAAACACAGTGTGGATTGAAATCGTTTGCCAAGACGATTATTTCAGCGAGTGGAGATTTATTTATAGGAGATACTCCAGAAGCAACCAACTACAAATGTGAAAAACGTAGCAAATTCACTCAGAGATGGAGTGTGATACATTCAGATACATGAAGTTTCAGGTCACCCACTTCCTTCTGATTGGACATCTAGGAGGCAAAAACTTTACACCAAGGCAAATATTATGTTTATATACACTCTTCGTCACAAAAAATGAAACTTCAGATTTCAAACATTTGTGAAGGACACCTCCGCCCAACTAACCTATGCAACAGGTAGCTTCGAAGTGGCTTGGAGTTTTATATGCTGTTTTGGTCATTGCCGTTCTATATAGTTTTCCACTCATGTGGTCTACAAAGAAAAGCATGGAATTACACCACATGCATTGACCCATAGACTCACAGTTGCCATTTTATATAGTTTTCTACCCATGTGGTCTACATAAAAAGTGTTGAAGTACACTACAAGCATTGACCCACAGACTCACAGTAAGGGAGAAAATATAAATGGAGGGAGGTTGCAGCTCACCATACGTAAAAAGAAAAAACACTGGGAGGGGTTAGAAAGGAAAGGCAGACAGCCATGCAGAAAGGACTCTCTGAGTAGTGGTCTGTTTTAATTTCAGTGCTTCCTTCTCTACCTGTCCTCTTTTTCAGAACAGTGATTATAATAAGGTGGGGCAGTATTAACATTATGTGTCGTCTTACTTCATTCATGTAACGCAATCAAATGTTGTGGACTGACAGCAACACTAGATGCTAGTGCTGTATAACATTTTTCATTCCACAATGGAAAGAAGAGGGAGCACAAAACGTAATCACACATTAATGTATAAATGTGAATGTACATGATATTATTTAAACGAATATTTCAGAAAGTATTTCATGAAATAGTGTGTTAGATTTTCTGGGTGTGCTGAAAATAGACAACTCCTAATTATCCATCCATATCAAGCCTATTAAGAACATTCAAAATGACCAAGTCATCTTATTTTATTTTTAGTTTAACAGTATTTAGAAAAGTGCCTACCAGTCAAAATGCAGGAAACAAAAGCCTGTAAGTGGAATAGAATGTGATACTTCTATTTGTTATTAGTTAACAATACACATCACTAACTGTACAGTTAAGGTTTAAATTAAATAGCACAAATAAAAAGCACATACAGTTTAGCTGAATGCAGAAACTGAAAGTAGCATTCATTATACGTATGTGTCAGTTAACAATGTGTTAAAATACCCAAAAGCATGCTTGTAACACGAAATCAAAGACTGCTGAAAAAGTATCAGGAAAAAAGATGGTGCGACACTTAATCCTCAAAACTAAACTACGTAAAGAAATGTTATACAAGTGCTGAAATTTACCTGTTGTCATCAAAACTAAGCGTATTATGTAAAGAAATGTCTTACGAGTGCTGACTTTTATATGTTACACAGTTTCTCAAAGTTACAGACTGTACTAACACAGGCCACTTTACGCTATATGTCTAGCACTTGTGAATGTGCTACCGCCTAGCAGTAGCCAACCAGTGATATAGACCACGGATTTTTGTTAAAGAACCTTTATGTGCACTGAACGATGGAGATAGAAAAAATAAATGTTTCTATCCTGGCCAGATAACTGAATGTAAAGCACAGAGAACATTTAGCTAGTAGAGAAGCCTCTTGCAGATGAAGCAGATGTAAACACCGCAGTTGCAAAACGATGTATAAAATACTATTATATGTTTACATTAACGATGGCACAGAATGTACCACATAAGTTAATACAAGTGCGTTCACATTTTAATTACTGCTAAATATCGAGATACATACAATATTTGTACATGTGATAGTACACACATTGGTAACAATTAGCAAAGCTACGTATAGGAATGGAAAAACCTGAACTTCTGGATAACAATGAAACATAAACTTGAAAACTCAACATAAGTTAGACATTCGTAAACTGAGTCCCAAATATAAAATTTTTTGCTGTGGATCTTGATGTAATTGTTCAGTCTAGAAAAAGTATCAAAACTACACGCAAAGGAAATATTGTGTCACATAATACATCTCTAATTCACATTAAAGCTAAACATTTTGAGCTAGTGCATGCATAGCAGAAGCTTTACTGACGATAAGCTGGCCAAGTACAAAACATTTTCAGACGGAATCTCGGTCTTCTCCATACTGCTGTTTTCTTCAGCTGCGCGTCCGGCCATCCTGATTTAGATTTTCCGTGATTTCCCTAGATCACTTCAGGCAAATGCTGGGATGGTTCCTTCGCAAGGGCACGGCCGATTTCCTTCCCCATCCTTCCTTAATCCGAGCTTGTGCTACGTCTCTAATGACCTCGATGTCGACGGGACGTTAAACACTAATCTCCTCCTCTTCAGCTGCCTCAGCTGAGGTGTTACTACACTCATTTTCTACTGTGGGATGCTGATGGCATAGTTAAGGTTTCTTCATTTTAGGCTTTGTAGCTACTCTAAAAAAATTACTGGTGTGGCCTTGGACTTGTGTTTCATCGTGCCATTGACCCTCACTTTCTCCACCTGGTCATCAGTGAAATCATTCTACAATAAAGAAGGGAAAGGAAACATTTGTATCATGATATCATAAATACATGTATAGGCACGACTATACTGAAGAGAGAAAGAAAGAGCAAGACAAAATCTGAAAACACAGTAAAGATAAACTGATGAACGGCTTGTCAAATCATATGGTATCACTAACTGCAAGTTCTCAGTGAGGTGTTTGCAGCTCAGAAGAGTCCGTCCACATTCGATACATCGCCCTATTTTTATTCTGTGTTTAATAAGGTGTGCTATAAAATATTGCACACAATCAAATATACATGCTATACATGCCAAATGTCACGTCTCACAGTACCATATATAACGCAATTTATGTTATAAGCTGCTGGAAAACAAAAATCACTTTCTTCACATAGATAAGAATACCTCGTCCGTTTCATAAGGCTGCTCAGTGACTTCTAGCACCTCTGTTCACAGAAATTCTCCACTGCTTTCCTCTTTCCTCATTCCGCAAATACGTATACTAGCACACAAACTCCACCTTCTCCCAAGTAGAAGATGAGGAAGCAGCACAAAATAGCGGCAGAATGAACAACAAATCGTCAAATACATATGGCACAAGTGAATATCGCGGTTGCTTAAAAACTGTACCGAATTCACCACAAAACTCATTCTTGTTTGTACTCGTGTTGAAGCTCGCAGATCTAACACCTGTGCAAAAAGGTGCCTGAATTAAGTTCAAACATATATACAGAGAATAACAACGTTTGTAATTCTGATTGTTTCCGTTAGTCTCCAAAACAATAATCAAATCTCGGAAAGCCATACGATGCAAGAGAGAGAGAGAGAGAGAGAGAGAGAGAGAGTGATAACGGTGGCAGAAAATGGCGTCGCAGCTGATCAGCCAATCACGCGCGATTTCGCCTAAGGCCACTCTCTCCCTGCATACAGGCTCTCTAACCACGCCTGTTAAAATTCAAATGTCTTACATAATTACGTGATACGCACTTCTCGTTCAGTAGTTCTTATGAGCTTGCGGGGTTCTGGAATTCATACCATTACACCGATGTGCTACAAGCTCAGCTGTAACCTGAGGCACAACAGCGATCCTCTCAACAGTAACTGTCATTTACGTATCTCCATGGGCATATTTCTTCAACAGCTTCAGTATTAACAAACGCAAACAAAGAACTTGTGCAGATAACAGCTCACACCAGCAATGCACACTGGGCAGAATGTTTCTGGCTGACTAGGAAAGTTCACTACGCAAAGTCAGTGCACTATTACTAGCAGCCCTCAAATGTAACTGCCTTAGTGGATCGCAACTCCCAGATCTTTGCTGCATAGAGAGTGTAAACAGGAAGTTTATTTTGTTATGATAACTAATTTATCGAAGATTATCTTTGAACAAGGATTCAGATTGTTACGATCTCCAACTGCCTTATGAGTGATGCTGTGGTTGTCATTTTATTACATCAGCCATTAGAGGTTGTATAGCATTTACTGCTAAATGTGTTGTTTATGGGAAATAAGTTGATTGAAATCTTTATAAAAAAACATAAAGCATGGCTCATTTACACACGCTGATTACGATCTTAAGCCCTTAACTTATCGGTACTTTCCTGCCATCTGTACAGTTTTTATGGCAGGTACACAGTGTTTTGTAGACAAGGACATTCTTAAACCACGTGTGCAATGATACAGGCTGTAAACAGAGATAAAAACCCCGAATAACTAAAACTCAGTTCGTATCATTTTAACTACTGACTCATTCCTGATAAGAAACGGGTTATTGACAGAGATCGGGAAGTCAGCTGCCTGCAGAGACATTTGAAAAATGCACCCAGTGAAATTTGTACCCAATATGTCTGTCAACTACTTGCTCACTGTGTCACAACCTACTTTCTACACGAGTCCTACTCCACCCCCAACCTGCGTCCTCAGTGGGGTGCTTTGTGGACCTGTTCGAGACGCGTAGACGCCGCCGTGCAAATGAGCCTCAGCGTAAACAAAATTCTCTTTTATAATTTTTATCTATATGACTACTCTGAACTTCACACTTAAGTGCTCGGCAAAGGGTTCATCGAACCACTTTCATACTATTTGTCTGCCGTTCCGACGTCGAATAGTGTGTGTTGGTGGGGAGGGGGGCGGGGGCTAGAGAAACACCAAAGTGTCAGTTCTGGTTTCTATTATACTATTACGATGATAATTTCTCACTATGTTGGTGGACGTCAACTAAATGTTTACGTAACCGGAGAGCAAAGTTGGAGACTAAGTTGGTGGAAGGTCTCGCCGCATCAAGAAACGCCTTTATTTCAATAACTGCCAGTCCAGTTCACGTATCATATCCCAGGCACTGTCCCCTGTTTCACGACGATACAAAACCAGCTGCCGTTACTTGAACTTTGTTGATGTCCTCCGCCAATCGTATCTGGTAAGGATCCCACAATGCACAGCGAGATTCTGGCAGAGGACGTACATTCTTAGTATAGGTATTCTCTTCAGCGTATTTGTTGCATCTTCTGACTGTTTCGCCAATTAACTGCAGTCTTAGATTTGCCTGTCCCACAACGCCATCTACGTGATCGTTCCAATGTAGTTTGTTCGTATCTTTTACTCCTAGATACTTTGCGCAATAGGCAACATTATATTTGTGTGATTCATCTTGTAACTGAAATTTAACAGATCCCTTTCAGTACTCATGTGAACGCTCTCACACTTTTTATTTTTTAGGGTCATTTGTCACTTTTCACACTGTATTGATATTTTCTCTAAAGAACTTTGCTTTTTGTTTTGGTATTCTGATGACTTAACTAAACGAAAAAGAAGCTAAGATTACTGCTCAGATTGTCTCCTAAATATTGAATCTGTGCTGAGTTGCTGGTGTGGAGGAATCTCACTACAAGAAAAACAAATCAGTCTCAATTGGCGCAATATGACGTTGTTCAATTCTGTTTGTATACCATTTATTTAATCAGTTTGTGGAAGACATGGGTGCTGTCCTCCCCACTTGTGAATTGGTGGGAAAAAGGCTGGAGAGAAAGGTGCTGACTTAATTTTTGGTGGGAAAAATAGCCCACTCTGTTTGCACCACCCTATCAAATTAATCCTTTCACAATTTGCAAGAGTCAAATAAATCAATTAAAACACTCATGGTCACGCTACAATGGTTCATCTTCGTAATAAAACGTATTTTTAATGTTTGAGAGACACATATACATTATGCAAATCAAGTAATTAAATTTAAGCCTAAAATAGAACACACAGCTAAACATATCCACTGATGTTTGGGAACACAAGGAACACCTTCCATGGACTGCCACACACTCTTCTCCACCAGAAAGTTTCCACCCTACACTAAACACATGTGGCGAAAAGTACATCTGATGGCAGACTCTCGCGATCATGGAGCGCGTATCGTCCGCCGACTGCAGGAGCACCTGGAGGCGTGGCTGTGCTGGCCGGGGGAAGCCTCGAGACCTGCAGGTGTTCTGGCCGTGCCGGCAGTTGCCTCTCTGTCCATCTCCCGGTGTCCACACGCCAACCGTCCACAACAGTCAATGGCCAGAGAGACTAACAGTGTAACTGTTCACCTGTCAACCAACCAGTTTACATTGGAGGAATAATCGTCCAAATCAAACAACGCCATATTGTACAGATTTAGGATTTTCAACAGAGAAGAAGGTCCTTTTTATATGCTCATATTTTTGCGGAACGATTGAAAGAAGAACGAAGTGGACAGTTGCAGTGAACAGAAGTGATATAAATCAGGCAGGAGCCTTATGAAACTGTCAAAGTCTTATTATCCATATGGAAGTTAATAGGAATATAAAAAAAGGGAGTAAGGTTTATCTGTTTAGCAAGAGTAATAGAAGGCAGATTTCAGACTATCCAACAGATCAAAACGAAAATTTCTGTTCCGACACTGACAATGTTGAGTGTTTATGGAAAAAGTTTAAGGCAATCGTAAAATGCGTTTTAGACAGGTACGTGCCGAGTAAAACTGTGAGGGACGGGAAAAACCCACCGTGGTTCAACAACAAAGTTAGGAAACTACTGCGAAAGCAAATAGAGCTTCACTCCAAGTTTAAACGCAGCCAAAACCCCTCAGATAAACAGAAGCTAAACGATGTCAAAGTTAGCGTAAGGAGGGTTATGCGTGAAGCGTTCAGTGAATTCGAAAGTAAAATTCTATGTACCGACTTGACAGAAAATCCTAGGAAGTTCTGGTCTTACGTTAAATCAGTAAGTGGCTCGAAACAGCATATCCAGACACTCCGGGATGATGATGGCATTGAAACAGAGGATGACACGCGTAAAGCTGAAATACTAAACACCTTTTGCCAAAGCTGTTTCACAGAGGAAGACCGCACTGCAGTTCCTTCTCTAAATCCTCGCACAAACGAAAAAATGGCTGACATCGAAATAAGTGTCCAAGGAATAGAAAAGCAACTGGAATCACTCAACAGAGGAAAGTCCACTGGACCTGACGGGATACCAATTCAATTGTACACAGAGTACGCGAAAGAACTTGCCCCCCTTTTAACAGCCGTGTACGGCAAGTCTCTACAGGAACGGAAGGTTCCAAATGATTGGAAAGGAGCACAGGTATTCCAGTCTTCAAGAAGGGTCGCCGAGCAGATGCACAAAACTATAGCCCTATATCTCTGACGTCGATCTGTTGTAGAATTTTAGAACATGTTTTTTGCTCGCGTATCATGTCATTTCTGGAAACCCAGTATCTACTCTGTAGGAATCAACATGGATTCCGGAAACAGCGATCGTGTGAGACCCAACTCGCTTTATTCGTTCATGAGACCCAGAAAATATTAGATACAGGCTCCCAGGTAGATGCCATTTTCCTTGACTTCCGGAAGGCGCTCGATACAACTCCGCACTGTCGCCTGATAAACAAAATAAGAGCCTACGGAATATCAGACCAGCTGTGTGGCTGGATTGAAGAGTTTTTAGCAAACAGAACACAGCATGTTGTTATCAATGCAGAGACATCTACAGACGTTAAAGTAACCTCTGGCGTGCCACAGAGGAGTGTTATGGGACCATTGCTTTTCACAATATATATAAATGACCTAGTAGATAGTGTCGGAAGTTCCATGCGGCTTTTCGCGGATGATGCTGTAGTATACAGAGAAGTTGCAGCATTAGAAAATTGTAGCGAAATGCAGGAAGATCTGCAGCGGATAGGCACTTGGTGCAGGGAGTGGCAACTGACCCTTAACACAGACAAATGTAATGTATTGCGAATACATAGAAAGAAGGATCCTTTATTATATGATAGCGGAACACACACTGGTAGCAGTTACTTCTGTAAAATATCTGGGAGTATGCGTGCGGAACGATTTGAAGTGGAATGATCATATACAATGAATTGTTGGTAAGGCGGGTGCCAGGTTGAGATTCATTGGGAGAGTCCTTAGAAAATGTAGTCCATCAACAAAGGAGGTGGCTTACAAAACACTCGTTCGACCTATACTTGAGTATTGCTCGTCAGTGTGGGATCCGTACCAGATCGGGTTGACGGAGGAGATACAGAAGATCCAAAGAAGAGCGGCGCGTTTCGTTACAGGGTTATTTGGTAAGCGTGATAGCGTTACGGAGATGTTTAGCAAACTCAAGTGGCAGACTCTGCAAGAGAGGCGCTCTGCATCGCGGTGTAGCTTGCTCGCCAGGTTTCGAGAAGGTGCGTTTCTGGGTGAGGTATCGAATATATTGCTTCCCCCTACTTATACCTCCCGAGGAGATCACGAATGTAAAATTAGAGAGATTCGAGCGCGCACGGAGGCTTTCAGGCAGTCGTTCTTCCCGCGAGCCATACGCGACTGGAACAGAAAAGGGAGGTAACGACAGTGGCACGTAAAGTGCCCTCCGCCACACACCATTGGGTGGCTTGCGGAGTATAAATGTAGATGTAGATGTAGATGTAGAAGTAAGCAACTTTTGTTTTCCAGTAGCATATTAGAGAAGTTGCTGCATGCGTGTTATTGTGTGAAGTGAAATTTGGCTTGTAAACTGATTGTGTGCAATTTTTGTTGCCCAACTTATCATATTGATTCTGATTTCCATGTAACAATCAAAGAATTCACACAACACGAATGTTTGGTTCTGTCGATGCTCAAGCAGCATACCAGTTAGTTTGCTATTTTGACACTCAAGAGGGCGCTACGAGGAACGCCGCTGGACTTGTCCCACAGATGCGGCCAAGAGCCGAATAACTTAAGAACCTCTCTTTGTACTTGCCAGTTGCAAGAGGGTATACCGCATCTTCAGGTCCGCCACTGGCCGCATACAGGCCTCGCTAACTTCTAACACACTGCGAGGCCAGCAGATATGGCTTCCGCACGGAACTCCAACTGCAGTTCCACCCTGACATACACTTCACAGGTTAAAAAATTCACTGTACTTAAACCGAGACGGCAGGTTGTCCATCCACCTTCAACTTCTCACAGGAAATATAGATTCTTCGCTTTTTAATGTGTTATTTTAGAAGCCACAGGAAAACGGAGCATAGATCCGTTTTCACATTGTTAAATTATCGTTAGTTGTTGTTATATTGAAATCTGACCCTTAACAACACATTAGGTGTTCCTAAATAGATTACTCGAGTCTTAAGGTACCAGCTTTCGTTATATGAGGTTGTTAGAACGTTCTTATTGAGATGGTAGCCGGCTAGGAGAACACGGTCCACGTGAAATGTGTCTGTGTGCATCACGGAGTTATGGAGGTATGGCTTAGCAGGCGTGTACCATCCGGTCTTTCAGGTCCCAGACTCGCTCTCGGGGTGGAATCAGAGCTAACAATTTGTAGTATCGTTTCCAGAACCGATCGCGGTCCTCTGGTTTGGAGCCGAGTGGAAGGCTTAAACCAGAGTCTCAGACGATTCTGCGGAGATCTGGGATGCAAATTTCTCGACCTCCGCTATCGGGTGGAGAAATGTAGGGTCCTCCTGAATAGGTCAGGCGTGCACTACACGCCGGAAGCGGCTACAAGGGTAGCGGAGTACGTGTGGAGTGCACATGTGGGTTTTTTAGGTTAGAGAATTCCCTCCCTAGGCCCGACAAGACGCCTCCTGAGACGCGGCAAGGTAGGAGAAGGCAAAATGCAACAGGGAATAACAATATTAATGTGCTAATAGTAAACTGCAGGAGCGTCTACAGAAAGGTCCCAGAACTGCTCTCATTAATAAACGGTCACAACGCCCATATAGTACTAGGGACAGAAAGTTGGCTGAAACCAGATGTAAACAGTAATGAAATCCTAAACTCAGACTGGAATGTATACCGCAGAGACAGGCTGGACAGTGAAGGGGGAGGCGTGTTTATAGCAATAAGAAGTGCAATAGTATCGAAGGAAATTGACGGAGATCCGAAATGTGAAATAATTTGGGTGAAGGTCACGGTTAAAGCAGGCCCAGACATGGTAATTGGATGTTTCTATAAGCCCCCTGGCTCAGCAGCTGTTGTGGCTGAGCACCTGAAGGATAATTTGGATAATATTTCGAGTAGATTTCCCCACCATGTTATAGTTCTGGGTGGAGATTTTAAATTGCCGGGTATAGACTAGGAGACTCAAACGTTCATAACGGGTGGCAGGGACAAAGAATACAGTGAAATTTTTTTAAAGTAGTTTATCTGAAAACTACCTTGAGCAGTTAAACGAGAACCGACTCGTGGCGATAACATATTAGACCTTCTGGTGACAAACAGACCCGAACTATTTGAAACAGTTAACGCAGAACAGGGAATCAGCGATCATACAGCGGTTACTGCATCGATGATTTCAGCCGTAAATAGAAATATTAAAAAAGGTAGGAAGATTTTTCTGTTTAGCAAAAGTGACAAAAGGCAGATTTCAGAGTACCTGACGGCTCAACACAAAAGTTTTGTCTCAAGTACAGATAGTGTTGAGGATCAGTGGACAAAGTTCAAAATCATCGTACAATATGCGTTAGATGAGTATGTGCCAAGCAAGATTGTAAGAGATGGAAAAGAGCCACCGTGGTACAACAACAGAATTAAGAAACTGCTGCGGAAGCAAAGGGAACTTCACAGCAAACATAAACATAGCCAAAGCCTTGCAGACAAACAAATTTTACGCGAAGCGAAATGTAGCGTGAGGAGGGCTATGCGAGAGGCGTACAATGAATTCGAAAGTAAAGTTCTATGTACTGACTTGGCAGAAAATCCTAAGAAATTGTGGTCTTATGTCAAAGCGGTAGGTGGCTCAAAACAAAATGTCCAGACACTCTGTGACCAAAATGGTACTGAAACAGAGGATGACAGACTAAAGGCCGAAATACTAAATGTCTTTTCCCAAAGCTGTTTCACAGAGGAAGATTGCACTGTAGTTCCTTCTCTAGATTTTCGCACAGATGACAAAATGGTAGATATCGAAATAGACGACAGAGGGATAGAGAAACAATTAAAATCGCTCAAAAGAGGAAAGGCCGCTGGACCTGATGGGATACCAGTTCGATTTTACACAGAGTACGCGAAGGAACCTGTCCCCCTTCTTGCAGCGGTGTCCCGTAGGTCTCTAGAGGAGCGTAGCGTTCCAAAGGATTGGAAAAGGGAACAGGTCGTCCCCGTTTTCAAGAAGGGACGTCGGACAGATGTGCAGGACTATAGATCTATATCTCTAACGTCGATCAGTTGCAGATTTTTGGAACACGTATTGTGTTCGAGTGTAATGACTTTTCTGGAGACTAGAAATCTACTCTGTAGGAATCAGCATGGGTTTCGAAAAAGACGGTCGTATGAAACCTAGCTCGCGCTATTCGTCCACGAGACTCAGAGAGCCATAGACACGGGTTCACAGGTAGATGCCGTGTTTCTTGACCTCCGCAAGGCATTCGATACAGTTCCCCACAGTCGTTTAATGAACAAAGTAAGAGCATATGGACTATCAGACCAATTGTGTCATTGGATTGAAGAGTTCCTAGATAGTAGAACGCAGCATGTCATTCTCAATGGAGAGAAGTCTCCCGAAGCAAGAGTGATTTCAAGTTTGCCGCAGGGAAGTGTCGTAGGACCGTTGCTATTCACAATCAACATAAATGACCTTGTGGATGACATCGGAAGTTCACTGAGGCTTTTTGCGGACGATGCTGTGTTATATCGAGAGGTTGTAACAATGGAAAATAGTACTGAAATGCAGGAGGATCTGCAGCGAATTAACGCATGGTGCAGGGAATGGCAATTGAATCTCAATGTAGACACGTGTAATGTGTTGCGAATACATAGAAAGAAAGATCCCTTAACATTTAGCTACAATATAGCTGATCAGCAACTGAGAGCGGTTAACCCATAAATTATCTGGGAGTACGCATTAGGAGTGATTTAAAATGGAATGATCATATAAAGTTGATCGTCGGTAAAGCAGATGCCAGACTGAGATTCATTGGAAGAATGCTAAGGAAATGAAATGCGAAAACAAAGGAAGTAGGTTACAGTACGCTTGTTCGCCCACTGCTTGAATACTGCTCAGCAGTGTGGGATTCATACCAGATAGGGTTGATAGAAGAGTTAGAGAAGATACAACGGAGAACAGCGCGCTTCGTTACAGGATCATTTAGTAATCGCGAAAGCGTTACGGAGATGATAGATAAACTCCAGTGGAAGACTCTGCAGGAGAGACGCTCAGCAGCTCGGTACAGGCTTTTGTTAAAGTTTCGAGAACATACCTTCACCGAAGAGTCAAGCAGTATATTGCTCCCTCCTACGTATATCTCGCGAAGAGACCATGAGGATAAAATCAGAGAGATTAGAGCCCACACAGAAGCATACCGACAATCCTTCTTTCCACGAACAATACGAGACTGGAATAGAAGGGACAACCGTTAGAGGTACTCAAGGTACCCTCCGCCACACACCGTCAGGTGGCTCGCGGAGTATGGATGTAGATGTAGATGTAGAAACTCAGGCTGTCGTTTAAATTACTTTAAGAAGCATAAATTGTGGTTCCTGAATTCATTAATTATTATCTCTGTAAATCAATAATTTATCTGGTCAGTAAAGTCGTTCGCGGCTGTACATTTGTAAATTCTAAAAGACTGAATCTTACTGTTTAACTGTAGTCAGAGTTGCATCCCCTATACAATTCCCTCTGTCTCTTAGGCAATTGGTGTCACAGAAAGGGGGAATGGCTCAGAATTCAGCACTACAAGGAACATTACAGTTTTCTTCACTTTCTGTAGAGTGATGAAGAAGGTGCGAGTACGTTTGACCTGGTTTAGCAAAAAGATCAAATATAAATTATTTTTTTATGATATCTGGTTTTCATATTCATGTAATTTAGATTTTATATTTACGAACTGGTAACCAAATGTATTATGCTTTTCCTGCTGTGGCGAAACAAGTGCAGCATCATTTGAGGGATACAGAGGCAAGCGAGTGTGCCGGGACTTACCCCAGTTCACTGCTGCCAGCGCCACGTCATCATAACGCACCTGTTCGTAACATGCGATTATTGCGCCATAATTTAAGAAAGAACTTAGACATTAAAGTTGCTTTCCCATACTTTGTCAACATATGCTTCAGTTGAAATACTGAAAACATAGTTAACCTCAACGTAAAGGGATCTGAAACACATTGCCGTCGAAAAAACTACTTTTGGAGGATAATAGATCAAAGAGTTGCATACACATGCTGTTAGATAGCCCTCAATAGAGGAAATCTCGTGGGTGAATGTAATGGAGAGAGATCCCACCATGATTTCAACAGTACTAAGGCATAGGTATTTCGAAAGGAAATGATATTTACGCTGTTACTGTTTGTACCCATTGTATTAATTTATTTCTTGTATGGAGTGACATTTTCTTCTTTAATATTGCTATCAGTGCTACTTGAAATAAATTATACTACGTGATGCACTAAGTTGCCAAGAGCGCCTACTGCAATATAAATTTCTCATGGTCTGTGACGTAAGAAAGGAGTGAATTACCACGATTTCCAGCGTGGAACATAGCGCTACGAGTTGCAGTAAGTTAATTATTGATGAAGGTATTTGTCAGTCAAAAACTGAGACAAGTGTTAGTATAAGAGTTACGCATTCGTGTGAATATCATTCTGCAAGTTTTGTTGCGTAGTACAGGGGGAGTTGACACTCTAATGTTGGAAATAGTAAACGTGAAGGTGTGATACTCGTAGAAACGAAAAATCAATCTGTTTCAGCAAAAGAGCCACTAGTTAAACTTTTAGGAGGATGTTGCAAATTTAATGATGATTGTTAAACGTTTTCGCGGTAAAAATATGGAAATTATGCTTCTCTGTGTAAGGATGGTAAAGGAGTATATGGGATGGCTGACAGAAAATATTGTTTTACGATTATCCGGGAGAATTTTTAAGATGTGTTAGGGAACACCAGCGAGTTCATTTCTGATGTTTGTAATCTGTCTCTGCAGTTACGCATAATGAAACAACTGTACAGGTTACGATAGCAAATGGTTAGGGAAGTGGATGCTGGAATTCCAATTGCTGAGTTGGTAAAAATCCCTTTAGCCCCCTCTCTCATATCACATTCCTTCCGAAGAAGAGGAATATTTGATGAGCATGTGGCCCTCCAGAATCGTCCATAATTCATCTACCACCGACTTCTTTGATCGTAGGATTGCGGAAAAATTATGCCACCCGACCAAAGAGCTTTCAAAAATTAAAGAATATTTCTAGAAGCTGTATCGCTACTAGAACAGAACAAACAACTAAAAAGGATGCGAATAATACTAAAAAAACCGGCCATTTGCCAGCTGGACTAAGGGGCTGGGTGTTCCGTGCAAACTTACCTACATATAAAGACAGTTTGTCCACTCGGGGAATAAAGGATATCGATGATTTTTGGCTGTTATCGACACTGATACTGGCACAATACCGGTTCCAGATATTCCAAGGTTTCTGAGATTGTTTTAAGTGTGAGGTCAGACAGCAAATTTTTTGATATAATTTAAATACAAATTAACAATATTCTGATTTTTTCCTTTAATAGAACAGAAAACAGTTTCTTCTAGTAAAATTTCACGATTCTACGTGGTGGGGAATTACCCCATAAGTTTGAATGATTGATTTAGAATGTATTGAAGTATGTAACATAAATGGCCGCACCTTCTTATTGCCTTGACCAAGTAGCTTAAAATGTTTGCACCGCAAAATGACGTGACACAAATTTAAACCTGATACTTCAAACCATTCCTCAGAAAAATAGGATTTGACGGACGGACGGACAGTTCACAAATAACTTTTTTTCGTGTGATGAGTTACAAATAAACAGTTTCCGAGTTGTTTCTATGGTTATAGCGAGAGGCCCCGCTTCTTCGAAAAAAGCATGATTATTGGTCAACAAGAAGTACCATGAAGGTTGTGATGCGTTAGTTTGCGAGCATCAAAATATATCGCAAAAGCGTCCGTGTTTTTCCATAGCATTGAGTTTAGTTGCTTGACGGTTTTACATCCCAAAGGGAACGCAGATCTTAATATGTGAGATCGATTTCAACATCATACGTCTACACGTTCCAGAGAAAAAGGGTTTTGAACAGTCAGACAAACAGACAGGAAGGCAGCACACGGACAACAGAGTGATGCTATGATGGTTCCATTTTTACCGGCAGAAGTAGGGAACACTAAAAGCAGCCCTGATTAATCGATGCTCCGTCCTTATCACGAGCTTACTTGGAGGTCAGTGTTGATTATACCTACGTTTTTGTGACTCTCGTTGCCGAAATGCATTTCTTCAATACATTCAAAATAGTAAAAAGCTTGATTCTTATGGCTGAGGCATAGATACCCATATTTCACGAGATACAACGTGCGGAAGACAATAACTGAATTTCGGAAACAAGACTTTACTGTCGAGTTTTCATTTTAAGGCCGGCAGGATGTTTGCTTAGCCAGCAGAACACTGGTTTTCTGATCGTTATTTGTTTTACACTAATAGTCTCAGGAAATTATGTGTTTCAGTTCATGATTCAATCATCACAATAGCTATTTCTCTTCAGATAAATGTCGTAGAATATTTTCACGGAACACTGCAAATTTTCAAAAGGAAGTGGTAACATGACAACCTAAAAGCGTTTCGAAAATGGTAGCAAATTTGTACAGGAGCGAAAATCGATTGTGGAAGAGGAAATCGGGCAGTTAGAACAGGATTTCCAGAATCATATTGATGTATTTACATAGTCAACCAGAAGTGGTACCGGAAAACCGGTATACGAAATCAGGTCTTGGACGCCTCACGCCAACGTTGTGCCTGCTACACTCAACTGACTAATACACAAGCAACTGTATGTTCAGTGTCGATGACCAGACTCCTGCTGGGACGCCCGACAATCCTCACCTCAACTGAGGAACGCTGACGTCACTAGATCCACCAACTGGCTGCCGCATCGTGAGCGTGTGGAGGAGGAGAGAGGGCAGCAGGTGGCGTGCTGCTCCCCCAGCTGCGCCGGTCCTCCCTTCCACAGACAGGCGGCGACCGTCGTTGGCCGCTGCCCTGAAACATTGAGAGAACACCAGCACCAGGTGTCCTTTCCCCGCCATGACTACTTGGGAATGTCAGTCCATACAGACTTTATTTCAGATGATGACGAAAAACTTGTAAAAATTAACAATTAACTAAGTGCAGTTAGTACTTGTATTGCCACTCATCAGTTGCAACTAAGAGCGACCCACTGGCTGGGAGGTAACATTCCCAGTGACACAACTACTCACTTTCTTAAACTAAACAGACAAAGTGCTGCAGAAGCGTACGAAGATAATTAAAGCAAATACCTGTGATCGCCAAAAACTTGTACGTCTTATTCTGCTTCATTACATTTAGATGGTAAATTTGTAGTTTCTGAGTCGTTCGTTCCGGACACCGAGAGACCAGGCTATCGTACTCTGTGGGTAGTAGAACTACATTAGTAATAGCAGCGGCTACTTCGTGACATAATGTGCCTAGTGACTAGAGAACATGTAATTTCAGAGTAGCTTGTGAGTTGGATATGTATTCTGTATGCTGAAACGAGTCTGTCTATATCTGATTCGTTGCGTACTTAATTATTGTCTTCCCTGTGTAATATCCGCTGAGAACAGGCCATGTACAATACAAAAATATTAACAACTACAGAAGCTCTACGAGTGTTAGGTCCTGGCAATTAAAAGGCAAAGGGCACCCAACGATCCAGCCAGGTGCTAGCATATTGGGTGACCAACTATACTGATAACACTATAACCTATCATCATGGTGCATTCACCACACATATCGACAATTATAGTGAAGCCAGCACTTCCTGGATAGAGAGAGAGAGAGAGTGAGACGAGAGGGGTAAAGAGAGAGTGTCACTAGGGACACTGATACATCATAAAAACAATGGCAGGCCTAAGACGCAAAGTTTCACCACACAGGGAGAGACACCTCTCCCTCCATCCACCCAGTCCCCAGAAACATACTGAAGAGCAGTGCACAACTGGAGTCGATAAGGTGGTGTGAGGCCTTCGGCGCCATTTCATGTCATGTCAGGGACAGCTGGGGGCGAAGAGGAAAGTTAAACAAACCTCGGAAGCAGGGCGATCCGAGCAGTGAGTCGGGGAAGTCAGAGAGACAGAGAGAAGCATGGGAGTAGCCAGGCAGTGCTAGGCAGAAGTAGCTGCAGTAGCATCAGCGCTGTTAATGAAATCATAAGAGAATGGCCGAGGAAGTCTGTGTGTCTTGCAGTGGGTGTGGGCTCAGTTAATGCGACTGCCTCATCTCAGTCATACAGAATAGTGCTAGCCAGTAAGTCTCTCTGTACTGAGACTTGGAAAATTCGTGGGTACAGCTCTTCCAAAACAAGTAGAGCAAGAAAACTGTTTTCTGAATGAATTTAGAAGTCGCAAACACATGTGGTTGACAAAAATCCTGTTGGAGGAACATCCGCAATTGAGCATTATAGCAGAGTTGGAAAATACGTCTTTAGTTGTAAGGTTCTTCTAATTTGAAATGAAAGTAACTTTAAAACTGAAGCTGTATTTTCCACCTGTGCTACTTGTAGTTCATGTTATTTCTAGTCAGTTTCCAGCGCTTACCTTTTGTAATTAGAGATTTACCATTTCAGCGAGATCAAGAATCCCTCCCACATCGGCAATTTCACACTTGGGACGCGACACCTGTTCTAAAATATATCTTAAAGCAGGCCAAAGGAAGAAGGAGTGCAGCGTGAGCTGAAGTCTTACAGTAAAAGGCGGTCATTTATGCAGATGACGATGATGTAATTTTCCATTGCTTGCAGAGACTGATAACTGTCACACCACCCTACAAAAATTGTATAATATGTTGTAATTCAACCCATCACATCTAACTCCCTCAGTCTTGCAGTCCCCTATGGGGGAAATAACACATAGCATTATTTGAAATTTTTTCCCTGAGCTCACTCAACAACACTGAAAATTGTTTTTAAAGGAAGTTCAGACGTGGCAGAACCTCATGCGAGGGTAATTGATCATCGCTGTGCTGAATCACATTGTTGCAGGCAGAATAGAAAATGGCTCACTGAAGAAAGCGTGTTTTCAGAGGAGAGGCTCTTTGTAAGTTTTTTATTACTACGTTATTCTGTTTTAATCAATACAATTTATAAGGGATTATGTAAGTGGATAGTCAGAGAATAATTATTTAAAATTGTAATTTTAATAATTTTACAATTGTCTTAGAAAATGTATTGAAATTGGAGTGTGCCCTGTAAGGAACATCAGGACTTAGTGCAATGTATAACATGATTTGGTACAAAATATATTTCATCTTTTTTTTGAAAAATAATATTTCAATTGTTCATTTTACATTCTGTAGTAAATATCAGATTAATATTAATTAAGTTTCAAGGAACTGTAATCTACAGGTGAACAATTTTACAATTTTTAGGTCTAATTTCGAATTTTAATCTGAGATTAAAAGGCATTTGAAGATATTTTAAATGAATTACTTGATGGAGCCCTCTAATGATGTTGATGATGCTGATGATGAAGGTGATATCTGTACAGTTCTAGATAACCATGAACAAGAATTAGATATAGCTAATAAAGATGAAGATGAATCTAAAGACAGCAACGATAACAGGTCTGAAAGAATTTGCACTACTCAATCTACCATCGACAGAACATTTTGGAAGAAGACTTTGGACTTTTTCCCCTTACCTCCTGCAACTGAACATGAGAACCAAGTGGCTGTCGGTGTTAACTTACCACCTCATGACTATGTGAGTAAATATCTGTCAGAAAATATTTTTAGCACTCTTACCAAATGTACAAACGGAAGGTATCTTAAAAATACTGGGAGAGAGCTGAAATGTACTGTAGATGAAATGAAAAGGTTTATCTCTGCAACAGTGATGATGTCATACTTGTGCTATCCCAGGATTATGATGTATTTGGACAAAAAGACTAGGGTGATAGGTATTGCTAAAAAAATTTGCTGTGACAGATATTTTACAATTAGAAAACATCTGAAACTTGTTGATGATGATGAAGTGCCCCTCGAAGTAAAACCAAATATTCTGTTTTGGAAAATGCAACCTATTCTCGAAAGTCAACAGAATGGTTGCAGGTTGGACCCCAGGCCTACTAACGTTTCTATTGATTAACAGATCATTTCATTTTGGGGTCACAGTCCAACAAGTCATAAAATCGAAATCTAACCCTTGTGAAATAAAGAATTTTGTACTGGCTGCAACTGATGGCCTTCCTTTGGATTTCTTCTTTTTTTTTCAAAGGATAGGTGATCCTATAGTGATTGATGCTCAATATGAAAATCTGGATGTAGGTGGAAAAGCTGTTATAAAACTGACAGCCACTATTCCTCCGGGAGTGACCTTATACATGAACCGTTATTTCACATCGGAATTGCTTTTAGACAAATTGCACAGTGAAGTTGAGTGTCAAGCTACTGGAACATTACAGAATTCTAGAATTCCAAAAGCTTCCACCTATCACTGGACAACGACACGAAGAAAAATGGTAGGAGATCCACTGACCAGTTAGCGAGAAGTAATGGCCAAGTTATCTCCATGTCTAGTAGAGAAGGAGTAAATCCAGTTGATGATGTCGCCACTGGTGCAGGAAAGAAAAAAGGTACATTCAAGTGAACCATCCCACAATTGTAAGTGCCAACAGTTTAAATATGGGAGGCATTGTCTTTCTCGACAGGTTCGTCAGCTGTTATATAATAAGTGTCGGAAGTAAGAAATGGACTGTAAGAGTGATTATGCAATTTATTGATCTCACTATATGTGCTTCATGGCTAGAATACGGACGTTATCAAACTATCTTGGGTACATTGAAGAATGAAGTTCTAAACACACCAGGTCAGAGAAAAGTATGCAGGATATCCATAGCGGAAAGGGAAGTTAGATTGGATGAGATATTTTTTTTTTTACCACACATGTTACAGCCAGATGCCGGCCTGTTGCCAGTAAGTTACGCTGACCAGCGGTTGCAAAGTAGAATGGACGCCACAGGGCCGTCAAACGGCTGAAAAGAGTAAACACAGCGGTTTGCATGGCGCAAGTTACAGCCAGAAGGGGCCCACTGGCGCCACCTAGGTGTTATGAGTACGTCACTCGGAGCAGCGAAGTAGCAAAACAGAGGCGCACAGCTGCGTATAAGCAGGTGCTGGTTTGCTGACAAGGGAGATTCAAGTGTGGCAACTCTCCTGGACGGCAGGGCATGTCACATCACCGGCTATATGCAGCAGCAGATGGAGCGCCAGCGTTCCAGTTCACAGTAGGTCGCTGGTTCGACCCTATGAGGCCAACGCAGGATCCGTAGCCAGCCAGCGGTGAGCCACTCCACAGCTCGCTACCGTGGGCAAATCTCCTGGGCTCCCAACACACGCCAGAGGCATCCCAATGCGAGGGCCGCAGATTTGGATGTCGGATCACAGGGGCTTGTTCTCGCCACGATCTTAGCCACGACGGCAAAGAAGCACGCAGCTTGCCACACTGCGGCTCCCAGCGAGAGACGCTGAGGCAGCGGGAACAAAGGCCCAGAGTTGGCTGCCAGCGCATCCTGACGTCATCAAAACAACACAGCTGTACACGGCCGGCACACTGCAGTACGTTGCATGGGATGCTGAGGTAGCCCTTCGACGCCAAGTTGTTTTGCAAACAGCGAAGTTGCGTCCATGGCATCACGGGACCCTGTCATATAGACAGAGAGGAGTGCAGCACTGTAGTTGGGAGTAATAAAACACTTGAAGATCACGGCCAAATTTTAATGTGGCGCATCCTGACAGTTTCCATCCATAACCAACATTCCTCCACTGCACGTCAACATCTACATATGGCAGTGACCAGATGCATTTGGTACCAGAATAGCAGGCGTCATTTGTATACTACAATGTTCAAGCCCGTTGCCTGCATTACAGTCACAAAATGTGGTGAGTGTTGACCAGTCTTTCTTTTTGAGTGTTGGACGTTTTCTCTCTTTGCGTTTTCAGAGTAAGTGTTAGTGTGTTTGTGGCAGTAAGATTTTTTTCTTTCGTGGCATTTCTGTATTGGGTTGAGTATGATGTTTTATTTATCTCCTCCTATTACGTCATGGCATACTACATAAGATGAGATATTGAGCTGTAGGAAGTCAGTATATTTTTGTAGTTAAATGTTTGATTCTGATTGACTTTATAGGTTGAATTGGGTCTAACTGGGAACAAAAGCAACAAAATGGCAGAGTCAGGGATTCAAGGTGTGTCGGAACCAGAAGCGGTACACATTTTGCTGGAAAAGGTAGCACAATTGACAGCGGACAATACGCAGTTGATAAGTGAATTATCACTTAGGAGTGAGCGAGAAACCGCATCTGATCAGTTGTTGTTGCCTAGGGTGCCACAGCAGGAGATTGATCCAGCTGCCACGAGTTTGATTATTCCATTTTCTGGCATGGCATCTGAGGATGTGCGTTCGTTTATGGAAGACTAGGAAACTTCAGCTGTGATGAATGGTTGATCTGATGAACAGTTGTTACATGTGGCCAAGATTAGGTTAACCGGTGAAGCGAAGACATATTTAATGTGTTCTCAGGCCCTAAGGAAGGCAAGCCAGTTTAAGCAGTTGAAGGAGTGGCTTTTACAGAGGTACAAGAAACAGAATAGCCCTTGGTACTTTAGGGAGAGGCTGAGTACAATGACGAAGAGACAGGGGAGACGGTAGAGAAATTTGCGGACAGAATAAGAGAAATTAACGAGTATACTTACAAGTTGGGTCAGAGCGATGAAGCGAATGGTGTTCTGTTGCAGGAGGCAGATCAACGGGCGCTTGAAGTATTTTTGAGGGGGTTACCGGCGCATATGGCGCGGAAAGTGCTTGAAGGGACTCCGAAAGATTTGTAATGGGCCATTCATCTGGCAATCCAGCGTGAAGAAAAAGACGTGGCAATGGGGGTACGTGATAGACAAACAGTGTTCACAGCGGGTATCAAATGTTATTAGTATGGTCGTACAGGACATGTGCAGGGGCAATGTAACCGGAATAGAGGAAGGGGTGGAAATCAGCAGCATAAAGGATGGAGAAGTGGAGTTAATAGAGGTGAGCAATCATTAAACAGCAGAGGGGGGCCAAGACGCACCTAAGAGAGCTCCCGTTTAATTTCAGTGCTACAAATACGTATGCAGAGGTGGAATGTTCAGTAGTAGGAGCCCTAAGAACTACAAAGTTTAAGATTTTGTTGGACACAGGGGCGCAAGGGTCAGTGGCGACTAAGAGTTTAATGGGATGAAGGAAGTTAGAACCACCACGTTATAGGTTGCATGGAATGGAGGATAAGGAGGTCACACCTTTGGGGTCAGTGATAGTTGACTTTCGCAAATTGAAAGTCCGATTTGATGAATGCATGGAGGTAGTACCAGGGGTAAGCGAGGGCTACGACATGATCCTAGGAGTAGATTTCTTGCATCAACATCATGCCAAAATTGACTGTGGACGACGAACTGTGGAACATGCTAGAATGTTATTTCAGCTAGGGGAAACTGTTGTCGATGCAGAGTTGTCGCGAGGAGTGTTCAACGCAATCAACAAACCAATTGAGCCAAGTACATTAGCATTAAGGCTTAATTCGCATGAATGTCGGTCTAGCGGCACGGGGAAGTCGCTTAGGGTAAGTGTAGAGTCAAGTCTACCAGTGGTTACGGTATGTGTTATTGAACCATTGGTGGTTAATCAAGTTTGGAATCCATTAGGTTGTTTTGTGAAATGTAGTATTGTACGCGTAAAAGAGGGAAACGGCGGGCGAGTAGTCAAAAATGGTTCAAATGGCTCTGAGCACTATGGGACTTAACTTCTAAGGTCATCAGTCGCCTAGAACTTAGAACTACTTAAATCTGACTAACCTAAGGACATCACACACATCCATACCCCAGGCAGGGTTCGAACCTGCGACCGTAGTGGTCGCGCGGTTCCAGACCGTAGCGCCTAGAACCGCTCTGCCAACCCGGCCGGCGGCGAGTAGTCCCCGTGAACGTGGATAATTTTAGGGCTGTAATCGCGAATTTGGGAAAAAGGAGTTTAAATAGCAAATTTGGATGTACCAGATGGCAAAGACTGGTGTTCGAGAGATAGGCGTAGCGATCAACCACTAGCTGCCGATAGAACTGCATTGCGTGACAAAGTTAAGCATTTGAAAGGAGGAGAAAAAGAGCATATCGAAGAATTGTTGTGGGATTGTAAGGATTTGTTTTTTCCGCGAGAGCTGTTATCAGCAACTCCATTAGTTCAACATAGCATACCAACAGGGAACGAAGCACCTTTTTACTGTAAACCATACGGAATACTGAGGTATTTGCAGCCGCAGATTTCATTGATCAGCAGCTTGCGGACGGGATTATAGAGCATAGTAATAGTCGCTGGGAGCGGGCATTGTCGTTGTGCCTAAAAAATCTATGCATAGAGCTAAGAAATACAGGCTCTATTGTAACTATCGACACCCAAATAATAAGACAGTAACGGACGCATACCACATCCCAAACGTATCAGAG
This sequence comes from Schistocerca cancellata, assembly GCF_023864275.1. Classification (NCBI taxonomy): domain Eukaryota; kingdom Metazoa; phylum Arthropoda; class Insecta; order Orthoptera; family Acrididae; genus Schistocerca; species Schistocerca cancellata. The sequence continues at coordinate 155,259,560 of NC_064634.1, forward strand.
ACTTTGGATCACTTAGGAAAGTGCCAGTATTTCTCTAAAGTGGATGTGACAAGTGGTTACCATCACTTAGAGGTGGCTCCAGAGGGTCATTCAAAAACTGCTTTCTCTACTCCTGGAGGCCATTACCAGTACATCAGAATGCCATTCGTTTTGAGAAACACTCCGGCAACATTTCAGAGGTTGCTAGACAGTGTGTTAAGGGGTTTGAAACCACGTCAGTGTCTTGTCTGTTTGGACGACATTACAGGACATTATAGTGTTTTCAAGTAGTATGGAGCAGTATAGATAGCGGTTAAGGGAAGTCTTTATGAGGTTAAGAGCAGTTCGTTTGACGTTGAGCCTAGAGAAGAGTCATTTTGCATTGGAAGAAGTGAAATATTCAGATCATATCATCAGTAAGGACAGATTGCAATCAGATCCGAGGTTGGTACATGCTGTAAGGGATTTTCGGGACCGAAAACAGTTAAGGAAGTGCAATCATTCGTCGGAATTTACAATTTCTGTCGAAAGTTCGTGAAGGGTATTGCAGATTTAACACGGTCATTGATGCGATTGTTAGGGAAGGGTGTGAAATTTGAGTGGTCAGAAGAGTCTCAGAAAGCGTTTGACAAACTGAAAGAAGTGTTAACATCAAGCCCGGTTCTTGTGTTTCCAGATTTTGAAAAGGAATTTATTCTAGCATGCGATGCATCGAATCAAGCATTAGAGTGCGTTCTTAGTCAGGAAATCGATGGGATAGAACATCTTGTAGCCCATGTGACCAGGCAGTTTAATGCAGCAGAGACGGATTACTCAACAACAGAGCGGGAGATGCTTAGTGTAATCTATGGAATCACATATTTTAAATGTTATTTATATGGGAGAAGATTTCGGGTAGTGACAGATGATGCTGCACTGAAGTGGTTGTTTGGGTTGAAGGATCCGTCCACTAAAGTCGCTAGGTGGGCTGTGAGGCTTTGTGAATTCGACTACGAGGCGGTGCACAAACCTGGCAAGACGCACGGTAGTGCGGATGCACTGAGTAGAAAGGTAGCAAAAGTTGAAGTCATAGGTTATGATCTAGCAGTATGGCAAAAATTATAGGTCGCTGACAACGGTTGTAAATTATATCGGACACAGCCACAATTTAATATGTACGACAGTCTTCTGCGCGGAGAAACGAAATTATGGCCAAGGATAGTAGTGCCAGCGAAGCTGAGAGATAAGGTTTCAAAAGAAGCACATGATCACGTGTTATCTGATCATGGTGGGAGTAGAGCAACGAATAGGAGAAATGCGGAGAGGTATTGGTGGAGAGGTAGGAAAGTAGATGTGGATCAGTATGTCAAGAATGTGCACAAAGATCAGATTTGAGTTGGAAACGGATACAGCTACAACGACTGCCGGAAGCGGCTTGTCCATTTTCTGTGTTGGGAATTATCTCTTAGAACCTTTCAGTCGAATAACATCATGGAGCAGATTATTTCTGACAAAAATAGACCACCTTTCGAGGTATGCAGACATGGGGGCTATACCAAATCAACAGGCAGCAATGGTCGCCAAAGCGTTAATAAACTATATTTTGAAGATTGGTGTATTGGAGACAGTAATTGCTGACCAAGGGACCAACTTCATGTGGGATTTAATGAAGGAACTGTGTAAATTGTTGAACATAAAGAAGTTGAGGACGAGTGTGTTGCATCCACAGGCGAACGGAAGGACAGATCGGGTACACAGAACAGTCGGGAAGATGCTGAATTTTTATGTGGATTCTCATCACCGTCAGTGGGACGAGTATTTGAAGCATATTGTATGTACACACAATGCAAAAATCCATACCAGTACCGGTTTGTCTCCATATGAGATAGTGTAAGGCGAAAAACTCTGTCGCCGTTTGATTTAGTGAAGCTACAGAAAGTAAGGACTGGTGAATCTATAAGTCAATTCACGAGGACAATTCAGGATGTTTGGAAACGGGTACAAAAAACGAATACGAAGGCTTTGGAAATGCAGAAAGACACAGTGAAGCGGAAAGGAAGTATACCGCACTATAGAGTAGGGCAATGGGTAATGCTATCCAGCTCCTATACGCCAAAAGGGAAAACGAAGAAGTTCGTCACGAGGTATCAAGGGCCATTCGAAGTAGTTGAAACCACATCCCCCGTTAATGTTAAGCTTCAGCTGTCAACTAGAACAACGATAGTACACATTGGGCTGTCGTGGCCATTTAAGTGTTGTCCAGATGTGATTCCAGGCGCGTCCCAGCAAGGAAAGAGGAGGAAAGAGAGAGTGGAGAGAGGTGTTAAGGGCACGAAGATAGAGTAGAGCATGATGTACCTTATGCTTTGCGTTGCAGAAAGTAGTACAGTAGTTTTATTTTTTGTTTTCTTGTTGTGTATCATTCGGTTTGCATAGATCAATTAGTCATTTATTTTCATATGTTCTATGTGTTTTCGAGTATTGTGAGCCTGCTGGGGACAGCAGTAATTTCGAAGAGGAAGGAAGGGTGATGTTGATCCCTGTCCTCAGGTCACTGAAACGGGGACCTTGGAGCAAGTTTGTAGAAGTAAAAACTGAGGAGGTATTGCTGATCTCGGCAGTTAACAGCTGTAATACGATATATTTAAATGCTTTTACTAATTAACACTGTTTACAAAGGGAAAAACAAGTAACAAAACAAAATAGTGTTTAATGTTTACAGCAGAGAAGTTCATCCAACGTAGGCCAAGTTAACATTTCATTCCAGAAGGATGACACACTTTCACTTTCAGGAACAAATCGTACACATTGTTTAATGTCTTCCATTTTCTTCACCCCCAATTGGTACTTTCGTATCCTTTTAACACTTTTCATCTGGCAACTGTGGTTTCATCCTTTGGTCAAATTTCAGGGAGAAGTTATTGGTCTGAAGCCCATTAATGAATTCCATTGCTTCCTCAACTCTTGACAGTGGTTATTTATAGTGGAAATTATGAAACTTTGAAATATTTAGTGGAACCTTATCAGGCCTTGGAATACCTCGTTTCGATATTTCAATAAAAAAGCAAGTCTTCTTATAAATTGATGGCTAACACTTCTTCAAGTCTACTATTTTATCTCCATCCACTAACTGCACGACTAAATTGCAGATTGCATTTAATGTACGCTCCATTAATTCATGAATTGTGTACATTCTCTCTACTTTCTTGAGATGTCTCATTATTACCTCAAATACCCTATCACATGGTAGGAATGAACGACCGCGGACAGGGTAGAAATGTTCAGTATTTTGAAATCGGTCTAACTTCACACGCACTCAATGCCGGTAGATCATTGTGTTGTGTTTATTCTGTCCCAGGCTGTTATCGGAAAACGGAGGTAAGTTTTTTTTTAAAAAAAAATGGTTCAAATGGCTCTGAGCACTATGGGGCTTATCATCTAAGGTCATCAGTCTCCTAGAACGTAGAACCACTTAAAACTAAGGATATCACACACATCCATGCCCGAGGCAGGATTCGAACCTGCGACCGTAACTGTCGCGCGGTTCCAGACTGAAGCGCCTAGAACCGCTCGGCCACACCGGCCGGCTAGGTTTCTCACATCTTGGGCTATGTATTCATTGATGTAGCTTGACAGAAAAGTACAAACTTAATTAGGTCCTTTCTTCGCATTCCACTCGTGATTGAGATAAAAAACGTATGACCTCATATGTGGATTATGTATACAAAATACTGCAACAGACAACTGGCGCAAGTAGAAGAGATCTTGCACCGGGACACGAGGAAGTTGAACATTTTGCATGTAGTCGAAATATAAAGCAGTATTTCTAGCATTAGTCTCTGACTGTCTTTTCCCGTTTTGGAGAACATGATAAAACTTCTCAGATCTTTGCATATGGACAATCTTCTCTGCTACTGCTGCTCGTTTTGCTACCTCTTTGAGTGTTTTTTTACTTCATCTTTATCGTCAACTCTTCACAGGTGCAGCAAGTGTCTACTTTACGTCTTCCGAAAGCACGAGAAAAGTTTTCAGTAAAAATCTTATTATAGTACTCGTATTTCATTGTCGAGTTACAATGCTTGGCAATAAAAAGTTGGTGCATTTTTTTCACAGGTAGTTCACAGTCAAGGTAGTGCATAGTGCGGCTACCATAATGACTTTCATTAGTGGGAATGATCTGGTGTGATCTGTAATTTTGACAATTTCCTCTGGCGGCATAACATTAACACTCTTACATTTCCCTCTTCCGTTTTACGGTGCCTGCCCACTACAGAGCAGTTTGCGAATTCTTTTAGCTCTCGCATCAATTACTGCATATATACTTACAAAAACGTTTCTACAGGCTTCAAATCGTTTGTCTCCAACGCGGACACAGTAGCTAAAAGATTTTTCATGCCTTCACTTCTTCTCACTTCTTGGGCGGTGTTTTTTGACATCACTATCTGTTATCAGTCTTTGCAGGAAAAGGTCATGGTCATTCTTGCATTCTATGTTCAGAAAATTTGCTAAAGCTTGAATGCTGTTGTCTTCTGCAATAATAGTAAAACAGCTTCTTCGACACTTGCAGTCTTCTCCTGTCACCTTTTTCGGAACTTCTTTGCCTCTATAATTCACATGTTCCTCTCCATGAATTTTAGTTTTCTTCATAACGTTTCTTTGATATTCCGAAGAATGTTTCACCCTTTTCTTCTCATAACTTCTGGTACACACCACTTCATACATTTTCGCAAGAATAATAAAATCAACAATGCCAATTTCTTCCGTACAGTTGTACCACACTTAACTGTAGTGACAACAGTTGACAAGAAAGTCGGCAGGGGTGGCCGAGCGGTTCTAGGCGCTACAGTCTGGAACCGCAGGACCGCTACGGTCACAGGTTCGAATCCTGCCTCGGGCATTGATGTGTGTGGTGTCCTTAGAGTAGCTAGGTTTAAGTAGTTCTACGTTCTAGGGGACTGATGACCTCAGACGTTAAGTTCCATAGTGCTCAGCGCCATTTGAACCTTTTTTTTCTTTTCTTTTTTTTTAACAAGAAAAATAACCGGAGTCCTGGACTTTGGATGTTCCTGCACTCAGCTCAAACTTCCTACCTCTGTTTGAACGTCAACAAACGATGACTTTGGCTGTTTTCATGCACACTCTTGTGGAGCTACATGCAGAGTATGCATTTTTTGCCTTTTACTCAGTTTTCACCAAAAGCAGACTTAGGAGGTTTTTGCAATCAGCGATTCAATTGCATTTTAGAGACCAGATGTTGACAATCAGATTATTACCTGTTGAACAGACTTCCATGCTCTCGGCAATCCTCTAATCAAACTATTCAACCCATTTCTGGGTTATATTCTACGTAAGTTCACCATGCTGAATGATCTGTTCCAGTCAGTATCTGTAGTCGTTGCGAACCTCCGTGACAGAATCTCTACAAACTACCAAGAGTTGTTAGAATCGTACATGTCCAAGGATTATATTTATCAAACTGATTTGAACGAACTAGATCCATGCAACGAGACACATTGTTTACGGCCGGGATATGTGTGCTTTGGCGTTGAAGCAAGGAAAATGTTAGACCAAGTTGAAATTTTCAACAACTTGCATAGAATTTCTAATGGATGGCTGTAAGGAAATTAAGAAACGCTTCAAATTTTCGTGTTCCGTTCTTAAACTACTGACTTATCTTAATCCTGTGAAAGCAATGCTAAGACAAGAGACACGCTGGCAAGTTTGCTATCGTTGATGGAAGCCTTGCCTCCTGTTGTATCCACTGAAAAATGTCAAATAATCGATGATGTGTGGCGCCAATTGCCATCGTTTGAGCTCCCGGCAGATAACGAAATAAAAAGTTCAGTGGATTTTTTTTTTGTCGAAATTGATGGCATACGAAGAAGGCGACCAAGGAATGACTTTTAAAAATGTATCTAGACTTGTCTTACATGTTATTTCACTTCCGCACTCGAATACTGATTTTAAACGCGCATTCAGCCAAATCAATTTATAAAAAACGAAAACACGATATTGTGACACTATCGGACTTAACATCTGAGGTCATCAGTCCCCTATACTTAGAACTACTTAAACCTAACTAATCTAAGGACATCACACACATCCATGCCCGACGCAGGATTCGAACCTGCGACCGTAGCAGCAGCCCGGTTCTGGACTGAAGCGCCCAGAACCGCTCGTCCACAACGGCCGGCGAAAACACGATAGTAAGTAGTGAATATAGACGTGTGAAACTAGCACTATTACAAAGAAAGTAAACAACAGCTGAACGCCCCTGTATGCTGCCATAGATGTGGAAGAATCTGATAGCATTTTAATGCTTAACGAGTCTTAAGTTACAAAACAGTGACATTTTGATAATAAAAATGACTGTTACATCAAAGAAAAAAATGTTTATTCTATAATTGTTCTTATTGTTGCCAAAGCTTCGAAGCTTTTATGGTGTTTGCATAAATATTTTTATTTTCTGTGTGTTTGAATATAAAATAAATATTAACATAAGCAATAAAAATTTGCCAGTGGTTTCATTTGACACTGCATTTTCCTTTCATTTCCTCACAAATTCACCATGTACAGGTTATTGAATAAGAGTACCGTTTTTCGAGCGAGTCTTAAATTTTCCCCGTTAATTAAATTTAAATTTGGGTATACTGATGTGTTTTTCTTTTTTATGTGTATACGTTTTAATGTCAGTGGTGGAGAGAAGATAGCTTCGGCTACATGTGTAAAATCTTCGCCGAATACGACGGCGTGAAGGTGGTAACTATAAGGTGCTCACTTTCTGTGTAACCCTCCACCCCATAGTCCTTATCGTAACAGATATCAGAAAGTTTCGTGGGCCTCACAACCGTAGCCAATATTCACGATTTAACACTGCACCCAGCATTTTGGATTTTTCATTGGTAATACCATTGTATTTTTGGCGTGTTGATTTGCATCCTTCGAGGAAAATGAGTTAAGTTCTTCAAATAAAAACGCTGCTCAGTTTCTTCAAACTTAGGGCGCAGAACAAGCACATCAAATGTTTAGTGCTACCTGTGAACAGCGTTCAGCTCCTAAGAATAGTGGAAACCTTCTCTCCTCGACCTTCCATTCTCTCGCCGTCATTTGCTTTCCCTTTTCGTCTCGACTCATTCACCGTAACCGAGGACCATACACGAACGGGTCGCGTCTTATATTCTGTCGCTACGTGTGGGGAAACGTGTGAGAGGAATCGCTGATGTAATCCAGGTTCGGCGCAGCCAATCGACATTGTGCGTGCGACTAGTACACCTAGCGCCTTCCGTAGCGATCAGCTGTTATGGTTTAGGTTTACACTGAACTAATACTGACTCGTGAAAAGGCATTATTGCGACCATCGTCTGCAAGTGCATAACTACATCATAGTAAGGAATGCAACACTTATTTCCGTAATGTAATTGTTGTGTCATAACTGTTAGGTCACTGGCGCTGGCAATACTGGGAAAAAGAAGAGAGTGGACACAGAGTGTTTGGGAAAGAGCCGCCATGCAGCGGAACTTAACCAGGGCCAGCGCACAACTTTTCACGGTGCAGTTTTATACATCACGCACAAAACATTAAATTTTAATTCAAAGAAATCTCTGTCGATTCGAAAACAGTAGCATATTTTACAAGAGATAAAGTACACACAAACAGATTTGACACTCGGTGTTATGTATTATGATCATTATGCTGATACGTACGTTACGACAATTTTACGCTCCTGCTACGATAACTGCCTAGTTTCTGGTCGTGAACACTGCTTCAAACCAATTCGAAGCACAATCATTTGAGCGAAAACTATGATTTTCTCCAACCACTTGGTAATCCCAGGCTCCTTCAATTGCAGCCAACAGCAGTTCACCGTCTGCTGCTGAATTCAGCCGGAAAAATGAAGTTACACTTCTGGATGACGCACCTGCAATTTCTGCCTTTTGATGTTTATTTGAATTTACATATAGCTCAACATCGCTCTCCTCTCCACGACACACCCAAAACTCGGTGTTACAAATGGTGCAATGAACATCAGATTCGGACCGCGTTTCATTTACCAACGATAGAAGATAAAGTAAAAAGATTTGGTATTTGTTGACGTATCCCTAATTATCGGGAGTTAATTTAAAGTTCTCTATAAACTGAAAGTCCTCTTCCATGGACTAAGGGACTTACTTTTCTTGCAACGCAGCAGTGAACACACACTTTCGTTTTGCTAACTTGAATCTCTCACGGAACTTCCGAAACCATGCGCATCACACTCCATGTGTCAAGGAGTCAGTTACGGAATGGAATCGAATTGTCGAAGCGAAGCGCGGGAAAAAGGATAATGTCGACAGTGTGGCCGTTTAGATTATTTGTTTTTCGTAAAGAATTTAGTCCATCGATAACACAACTTTCGTTCTCAGCAGTTACGGAGATAAACATTTCAATATTACGAACCATAACATATAGATTAAAAAATAAATGCTACTTTCTAACAAAACGGGATAAAGAGGCGTCCCGACAAATCCATGGGGACAGCGGGACCGCAGCTTGAAAAATGTTACTGCCCCATTCCAAATGGGATGTGTGGTCACTTTACTTAAGCAACGATCACTTTAAATATCATGAAATGATCGTTGTAGCAAGCAGAAATCTACAGATACCAGTCTGTGAATGCTGACCCCTACTTTGACCAGAGCCGAGATTGGAATATTACTACACATTGGTCAGCGGGCCAGAAGATGGCGTAATAAATCGCCGAAACTTGTAGCCCAATAAAATTACCAACGGAGTCCCGTAATCATCCCTTAAAAGATGGACATACAGAGACTATCCGTAGATCCGTCCATAGCGGCGGCCTGAAGGAGGAAGGCTCGCCCCGGGCATCTAGCCTGGAGGGCCTCCAGTTATCGAGGGCTTCCGGACTTGGAGACTCTCCAGGACCAGACCATTTCTCATCATATGCTAAACAAAGTACAACTACGTTCAGCAAGTAAGAGAAAGTTTTGAGTTCCAGGCTCTATACGTATCCAAATATAAACTTATTATCAGGCCGTGGCAATTGTGAATGGGGCTATGTTTAGAATTTTTTGTAAAACGTTGACTGCAAGTTAAAAACTGTAGAATTAAAACCAGTTGTCTGGTAGACGCAATTATTCTACATGAAACATTTTTGATATCTATGTCATCAGCACAGCTGTACTATAAGAACAGTATAAAAATACACGCAAAAATGCAGTATAGAACTTACAGTGATTTGTTAATTCGTTAACTAAAACTATTTTCGCGAAGATTGTACGTAATTATTATGTAATTTATCTAATGAATATGAAAATTCAGCTGGACGAACTAGAGTAAAGCCATCTAGATTTGAGCAACGATTTTTACCAACTGTCGACATCGAGATCATCACTAGAGACATCTAGACTTTATATGCCGGAACTAATCGTATAAAAACGTTTTTTAACATTTCTTTCCAGCTGAATACACCCAAAATCGCAAGAAAACCATAAATATATCCGAACAACAGAGAAATTGTGAGGTGATTTATTCAGTAAAAGGAGCGATATATCTATTAAAGAATAGAAAACTTATTGTGGTACAATTAGGTTATAATTTGTAACTTCTTAGGTGACGAAATGAAGCTGGTAGCCGCTATGGGATACAAACATGGCAAAATATTATGGAATAATGTTTGACAGCACTCCTGATAAAAGCAAAACTGAGAAAATGAGTCATATAAGCAGATATCTAGGAGATAATATTGCGGAAATTCGAGAATCCTTCTTTGTTTTTTATGTCGGGAAAGACTGTAGAAGATATGCCAAAAGATATTCAACAACAGCTGGAAAAAGATAGGCAGTATATTGCGTTGTGCAAGGCTCAAGGTTATTTCAACACCGCGTCAGTGTCGCGTGTACGTGGAGGAGTACAACGAAAAATTCAAGAAGTCAGTCCAAAAGCTCTATTGAGTCCCTGGGCTAAAAATTCCTTAAATCTTAATATTGTTATGCGGTCTCTCTGGCGTAACTTGTTTCGAAAATGTCGAGTAGCTATAGTCATTCTTCTCGTCTTCTACGTATCGACAAGAATTGCGCGGGGGAAAAAAAGATTGAGACAGCCTCATGAATCCATGGAACCTGCTGGTGGAGACTCTATAATGGAGTGGGGTGTGTGCAGTTGAAGTGATATGGGGCCCCTGATACGTCTAGACACGACTCTGACAGGTGACACATACGTAAGCGTCTTGTCTAATAACCTCCATCTATTCATGTCCATTGTGAATTCCGGCGACCTTGGGCAATTCGAGCAGAACGATGCGACACCCCACCCACATGTCCACAATTGCTACAGAGTGGCTCCAGGAACACTCTTGTGAGTTTAAACACTTCCGCTGGCCACCAGACTTTCCAGATATGAACATTACTGAGCATATCTGGAATGCCTTGCAATGTGCTGTTCAGAGTATATCACTCACAATCCAGTAATTCTTGACTACTTGTCTCTCACCTGCATCTTGGGAGAAAAGTTTTTCTAAACTGAAATCAGTAAAAAAAAAAAAAGTTATCTTCGCTCTACAATTAATCAAAAACGACTAGCCAATCCGTCCATTCTATCAACTGAACGAAAAGTTTCAAATTGAATGGATTTTAGTACATTATTGAGTATTTCAGTAAAATAATGGCACGGGAACACTATAATAATATTAATAATAACTGCCATCTTGTATTAAGGCTACAAAAGTAAGTGATACTATTATTGTCAGAGCTTTGCTTCCAGATATGCAATGAAATGGCCAAGAAATTGGTATAGGCACGCGTATTCAAATACAGAGATATGTAAACAGGCAGAATACGGCTCTGTAGTCGGCAACGCCTATATAAGACAAGTGTCTGGCGCAGTTGTTAGATCGGTTACTGCTGCTACAATGGCAGGTTGTCAAAATTTAAGTGAGTTTGAACGTGGTTGTTATAGTCGGCGCACGACCGATGGGACACAACATCTCCGAGTTAGGGATGAAGTGGGAATTTTCCCATATGACCACTCCACGAGTGTACCGTGAATATCAGTAATCCGGTAAAACATAAGTTTTGGCCTATATTACAACAAAATTGACAGATTTAAATATGTATTTACAGAGTGGTAAAGTTATTATTATTGACTTGCATGAGAAGATGGTAGAAGGTTCACAAGGAAGTGTTGCTTTGCTACGTGGATCAGAAGTATGTCGAACCAATAAACTTACTGACATTGACCCTGACAACAGCTCAATGTCCCTTTCTGACAGCAAAAAGTATTTACGAGTTGAAGATCTGAAGGCAATTCAGAAACCGGAGATATATATCCAACAGGATGTCATGAAAGACTTGTACCGCAGATGTAGGGATTTCATGCAGAGAAGATGTTCAGAAATGGAAAACAGATATAACATTGATGATGATTTATTGCCGTTGCTTGCAGTTTTAACGCCTAAAAGGGCTCCTTCAAACAAAGAGAAAAAATCTCCCTCTATTATACCTTTTATGTCAATATTCCTGTAATAGACTCTCTGAATGATGATAAGCATCTACAACAAATCGACGATAATTGGCGGAAACTCCCTGTCGTAAAATAGACGAAAATATTAAGAACTGTTCAGAAGTGGACGTATTTTAGGGGATCGTACTCAACATAAAAACTTCATTTGGGGAGAGAGAATTGCCAGAGCTACCAGAGTTTCTGCTGTCGTGTTTATCCCTTCCACATTTGAATACTGACTGCGAAAGAGATTTTAGTAAGATGAATCTTATAAAAGTGAAGAATAGGAATAAGCTCGTTACTTCCAAAGTGAATAAATTTTTCCTAGGCAGCCAGTGCGTGAGAAGCAACACCTATTGTTAAATTTTGTTCCTATTGAAAATATGCTCATTAGCTTGAAGGAAACGCAGTTATATTCTAGGCCATCCACTTCCAGTTCTTCTGTTCCTGTCCATCCAGAGGAGGAAGATGACGGTTGTGATGACGATGATGTATTCCATTTTTATGTCTTCTTCCAAGGTAAGCGAATAACGAAGAAACTTTTTATATAATTTTATGAAACGCATCTTTTCACAAATTCTTTCCTAACAAGAAATTAAAAATCAGTAGTGTTAACATGTGGAGAAGTTCACTTGAAATAATCTGAAATACCTATTTTTATGTGTCATCAGCATAAAGCACCGGCCGAAGCCGGCCGTTCTTCCCAGTGCACTGCAACTAATTTTATTTTCTTGACGAGATGCATGTATGTAAGTGAGAAAAAGTTTAGAAAAGGATTGAAATAATGCTTAAGGTTTGTGCGAAGTCGCTAAGTACTTTCATTATGAAATACTAGATAACGATAGGATAGGTAATTTGTGCTCCATTGTAAGCAAAAGCACGTTTTTGACACATTTCATTATTTCTGACGTCATCTGTCCTGAACTATTTACTGTACAGTGATGTTATGTTGCAGGCGCATTCACTGATATATGTAGATAATGCCTGCAAAGTTTGATGTGAATAGCATCAGCATTACAGAAATAAAAAATTAAAACGTCATCACAGATGCTGAAGTTTGACTGTATTAACAGCGAAAATGTAGTAGGCGATAAACTTTTTTTTCTTTCAATCACTCTGTGGTGGCTGCCAGCGAAGAAAAGTTTCGTAAAGGTTTGTAGTTATAGGTGAAGTCTGTTGGAAGTCGCTAAGCGTTATCGTTTCAGTAAGGAATGAACATAGAGAAATATATGAATGCCATTAGCTTCAAGATAAACGGTTTCTAATTGTAATACTTATCTTACCGTGTTAAACTTAACTTATTCTATGATAACGATGGCATCTTAAATTTTTAAATTCACTCAATAAGTACGTGAAATACGAAAATAGAAATTTTTGTCGCCCTGGAAGCCGTCAGACAGGCCACGTGCACCAAAATCTCCAGGACAGACTCCCAAAAACCGATTTTATAATATACACTGTCGATACATACGATCTCTTAACGAAATGAACAATAATTTCGACGCAGTTGTATGATCCAGTAACGCAGAAATGTTGGCAACGCTGGTGGGCAGGATGGCGCCTCCTTGGTGGGGACCTCGCACAATTTCCTCAGGTGTAGCATGAACCCCCCACATGCCCCCTCCATCATCCTCTTATTAGTGGATTAAACTGAATATAACTGGTTATAATTGGTTATAATCGAACTGTGGCTAGGACACACACTGACAACCTACCATGACCTACTCACTCTTCACCCACTTACATCTGGCTTCCTGCTTTGGTGGGAAGACCCATTCTTTATACTGACTGCGGCATACACATTTCGGTACATCATATTTTAATGGCATACATTTTTACTGTTGAATGAGAGACGAGTGGTAGACTTAAGTGGGGACCCGTCCTGTACTTACCAGCTGCCAAAATGAGTGTGGTCTGCATTTTAAAGTTTTATGAATTGTCCTGACTACACCTTAAACACTTAAGGTGGAAGATTTAGTGTGTTTTAAAGTAACTGACTCGTCCTTTATTGGTGCTGTTATCAGCTAGCCGTAATTTCTGCTGTTTTACATCTTTTATTGGGTCTTCTCTGTTTTAGAAATAGTGATAGCCTTGATATTAGAGTGCATGCCTGTATATATATATATATATATATATATATATATATATATATATATATATATATATGTGTGTGTGTGTGTGTGTGTGTGTGTGTGTGTGTGTGTGTTTGTGTGTGTGTGTGTGTGTGTGTTTGTGTGTGTGCGCGAGTATAAGGGCTGGGGGTAGCTTAGTTGTCATTGGGTTGTTTTAATTCAGGTTGAAACTTGTATGAGTTTCTTCTTACCCCAACGGTCTCAGAGATTTTCACAAAGCTGGTAAAGACCATGCTCTTGTGCACCAAACAACATATATCATCACATCATCACTACTACCACAGTGTAATGTTTATCATTTGAGGGGATCAGTCGTAAAACATGGTAACTGACATTTTAGTGTTTTGGAGATATTAGAATATGAAGTTTCATAAAAATGCACCAATACGTTTTACTTTGTTATATCTTTTCTTCAAGTGTTAACTAAGTATTGGAACATTAAGGAATGCTCTGGTAAGGTTACAAAATGGAAATTATATTTTTTATTGGAAAAAAGAAGCAATACGTAACACATTGACACAAATTATACGGTAGATACCATGTTATTCGTGAATGTAAAATGTAGATACCATGTTATTCATTGCATTGGAAATTTCATTACCCACAAGAGATTTGACATTATGAAGTTAGTTGATAATAATTTAGGCCAATATATGGATGACACAATATAATGTAATTAAATTGAACAGTTTTAATAACTGAAAACACTAATAGTCGTTCTCCAATTTCACTATCACTGCTCTCATCGTTTGCCTTGTATTGCTCACTGTTTTTAATATCTTGTAATAAGCGTGCTGTACTTTTCGTATGTATGGTAAACAAGATAGAAGAACATTCAATTTGGTTGTGCATCAATAGGCTTTGGACCTGTGTGTAGGACTGGTAGAAGACATTTGAAGCCTTTAAGGAACAATACTGGACGACCTCTTCGTCTTAGTGATACACTACCCATTTCACCATGGTACGAATTGCATACTTACATTTTTCTGGGTTCCTACCTTGACAACTCCATCTTCACAACATTTTGTTGACTAAAATTGGCTGTTTCGATGTGATCGTAATGATACCTGCTCTCGTCAATTCCCTTAAAAGTGTTTGAGGTAAATCCCGGATTACTTTCATTGAAAGGGAACATCAAATTTCCTTCCCAATCCCCTCAATCAAACTTTTGGTTCATTTAGGATGACCTAGTAGCTAACGGACGTTTGTCGCTAATCTTCCTTCTCTTCCCTTTTTTCCAACTTTGCTCATTGACCGCAAGTATCGCACAACGGTTAAATAGTTGCAGTTCGTCCCATCTGCTAATTATCGTGTACGCTGACGAAGATCGCAACTTAAAGTTATAAAAACATACTTCATCAAATCCTGTTGTTCTTCCCCAATACGCGGAGTATTTCACATCGAAAAGATACTACTGTAAACGGGAATATTGTTTTCTCACACGTATAATTAAATGCTATTCATCGCACACACAACACGATCTTATTCATACCGCAAAACCGCATTCACCTTGCCACTAAATCCAAAGAAACGAAAAGTCTCGAATCACAGACTTTTCCTCTTTTATATTCAGACTTTTAATGCTTAAACAGGACTCCTGAATATTTTCATGCATGTAACAAGCAAGAAATCGCCTGAGATATTTATCTAGAACATCAAATAAAAAGTGACATTACATAATTACACTAATAGCAACTAGGCTGACAATTCTCCTTATAAAATCTCTACAAACATATGGGCCGATTTCATTTTTGTCCTGTGTTGGTATATATCATACTTCAGTATACCATGAATCATATGCTGCATGAGGAGCGTCTATAACGCTGTTGTTGCTACAGGGTGTTCACTCGGTTTATTGAAGATCTTCCGCGCTGCAAACTATCTAAACCACACTGGGGTGACAGAAGTCACGGGATAGCGATAAACACGTGTACAGATGGGGGCAGTGTAGCGCACACAAGGTACAAAAGGGCAGGGCACTGGCTGATCTGCACTTGAACTCAAGTGGTTCATGTGAAATGGCTTATGACATGTTTATAGCCTCACGACGGGAACTATGCGACTTTGAACGCGGGATCGTAGTTGGAGCATGACGAATGGGACGTTCCATTTCGGAAATCGTTAGGGAATTCAATATTCCCAGAACCCCAGTGTCAAGAGTGTGCCGAGAGTACCAGATTTCATGAATTATCTCTCACAATGGATAACGCAGTGGCCGAAGGCTTCATTTGAGGACAGAGAGCAGCGGTGTATGTGTAGAGTTTTCAGTGCTACGGTATAAACAACACTGTGTGAAATAAGCGCTGCTACAGAAATTAACGCAAGACGTCTGACGAACGTTTCCGTTAGGAATGTGCAGAAAAATTTGGCGTTAATAGGCTATGGCAACACATAACCGACCCTAACATCTTTGCTAACAGCACATCGCCTTCAGCGATTCTCTTGGGCTCGTGATCACGTCAGTTCCACTCTACACGACCTGAAAACGGTGGCTTGGTCACATGAATGCCTATTTCAGTTGGTAAGAGTTGATAGGACGATCCAAATGAGGCGTAGACACCACGAACCCCAAATGCAATGGACAGGGTCCTGTAGTCCAACTGAACTGATCATGCACTGGAGATAGTTACTGTCGTCTACTTGGAGACAATTTCCTGCCATTCATAGACTTCATGTTCTCAAACAACGATGGGATTTTTATGGGTGACAATGTGCCATGTCACCGGAGCACAGTTGTTCGCGATTCGTTTGAAGAACATTCTGGACAATTCAGGCGAATAATTTGGCCACCCAGATCGCCCAACGTCTTTCCAATTGAATGTTTATGGTTACGTAATCCAGATGTCAGTTCGTGTACAAAATCTTGCACCGACAACACTTTTTCTCTTATCGACTGGTATAGATGCAGCATGGCTCAGTATTCGAACAGTGGATTTGTTGAGTGTGTGGCACGAGTTGCTGCATTACGCCGGGCGAAAGGACGTCTGACACGATATGAGGAGACATCCCATTACTTTCGTCACCTCACAATAAATAACACATAAATTAAATGATAAACGAAAGTAGCCCTCATCTTTTGGAAAAGAGGAAGCTTCACGGAAGAAAATAATCAGGATGTAAGAATGGGAAATTAATGGCCACGAACAAAGTGATTATGTTAATTATCGTTTCGAATGGAGACGGCAGTGTGCGAACGGTTCTTGATGCCTGATAATTAAATGAGATTGTGGTAACTGAAACTGAGTGCCCTGGTCGTGTTAAAAAAACTAAGCAGAAAACTTGACACAAAATAACTATCAGGCTGCGCATCTCAGAAATCGAGGAAATATAGATTTACATTATAGTTTTTGTTAGTATTGTTTGGTTTCAAGATATCATTTTTGTCCATTTGTGAGGGCAACAGAGCCGGGATTTTCGTTATAATAAATATATCATTTGATTATTGACGCCTGGGACGAAATTGTGAACATACCCGTTTGGGTGAAACAATACGAACTGATGGAAAATGTCTTACTGGTTATCAAAACAGTGGGATGAAATGAAACTTATGTGAGGCATTAAATGTGAGGAGTGAATTGTATTATTTTGACAATCCATTCACTTACTTGTTGGGTCAGAACCTACTTGTCAACGATGTATCCGCCACCTGTGCGCTTGCATTGGAGAGAAAACTTAATTCTAATAATATTAAAATTTATAACTTAATTATGCTATTGTCTCTGCTAGAATGTCTTTCTATTGAATACTTTCTTACTATCTATCGCTGCAGCTACTGTTTTCGACTATTTATACCTTTCAGAAAAATTTTTTGTTACGAAAATTTTTCAACAGTATATTTTTCTGACCTAGTTAGGCATGTGGTCGACCTTCAATCATCGTATTTTACCATCCTGGCAGGGTTGCCATTCTCTAAAATTTTGCGTGGTGTCTGTTTGTTCCAAGTTGTGTCTCCCTACCACTTTTGCGCAATGATGCTCTGAGTGTACTTTTTAGGGAAGTGGCTAGTTTCAACCTGGGGCCTGTTGCTGGTAAGGAGACGCCAGACCACACATGACATGTAGTGTTTAGAAGGGTTCAGTGAGTCTAACGGTTATATAATCAAATACTTAATGATTTGACCGTCATCTCCACTGCACTCCCTGTAAAAGAATCTTAATACTAAATAAATTTAGTGGAAGGGGTTCAAGGATTTCCTATTTTTAGTTAGCTAGTAAAATACCGTCGAAAAAGCAGTTAAGTTTACCATTGGAATTTTTATTCTACTCACAAAACATTATTTATAAATTCCGCTATTGATGAAAGGAAATATTTTTATACAGGATGATAAAAACCAACTACGTTCAACAAAAATGTGAACGAATATCCCCTGAATGGGTTTACAAGTTCTACAATGAATCGAAGGATGGCCAATGCCATATCACATCTATAATATAGGTTTAAATTAAGTTTCATAAAAGAGAAAACTATCAAAAATGGTCTACAGTGACCCTCAATTATCTTTAATTACTTATTTAACTTGTAAATTACAGTGGCTGATGTGGCTTCTCAATAATTATATAACAGAAAAATCACTGTGTTTCAGATTTTAACTTCTAATAGCAAATGTGACTACCACGAAGTTTAATTGACGATCGACACTAGTATTACATAAAAATCGGGTGTATCAGATGAGACTTCTGCAGTTCTGAGTGAAGCCTTATGCGCTCTTATGTGGCATCGCGTGCATTCATAAACTTCTCGGTGGTTAGTCAGCGTCAGGGGGCACGGCTGGCACAGCTCCACATGCCTCACCGTCTTGGTAGCAACTCTCTCTAATCTCTCCTTACTACAATTTTGCCAAAGTTGATTTAAGAAAAGGTATCTGGCTGTGTTTTCAACTGACCAATCAGCATCTCAATGTCAACTTTAAGCTCCGCCTACAAAAATTCTGTCTATCCAATGGGAAATGTTATACTTTTCGTGGTGGGGCAATGATTTTAATGTTTGCAATGTAACAGAGACACGTATAGTCTCACGCTAAAACTTGTGAAGGGATAAAGTGTAGATAGTCTAACAGCATGAAATACTAAAATGTTATACACCACAAAACCACACAAAAATAAAAAAACGAATTTGAGGATTCTTGTAGAAGTTAAGACTCAAAATATCTTAGAATTGTAACATACAAAGGGTGCCGAAATTTGTAAGGCTTTTTAAGAAAGCGTAAAACAATGTAGGTACTAGACATATGTTAGATGATCATAAGTAAAACTTTTTGTAAGAACCACTGAAAAACACTCCAACAAGAACCAGAAGCAACGACCCACAAGTTGTAAGGAGAGAAGTATCAAGAAGGAAAAGAACATAATTAGCAAGACATGATTCCTACAAGGCAGAAGCGTCGAGAGAAGGGAAAGGACAGCAAAACCAACAAAGGGGACTTCTATCCGAACTTGGTAGTAAATCTACTGCTAAGAGAACCCTGCAAAGACACGACACCGAAGGCCAGAAGCGTCCCCGGACGCCCCCACTCAGCGCATCGACCAAAAAACGATCTGAGCAGAAGACTGCTTGGGCAAGCCACCACTGCCAAAAAAATATGTGTAAAAGTCACACTACTGCTATTAAACAGCATGCTGATGGGCGAATGTGAAGAAAACTTCCACAAAGTATAAATGACACATCCAAACAATTTATCAAACTGTTACTAAGAGGAGAACTTCAAAGCAACTAGTTATCAATAAATATTCCCATATCCTGCCCAGAGAAGAACCAAGAATAAAGTAAGAAGATGAGAAAAAGCAGGAAGAACAGAAGTTGAAAATTCGCAAGATTGACACCAAGAAAGAAGATGGGTGAAGAATAGACGACATACCTTCCCAAATCCCTATCCTATTGTAAACTAGTCATCTGCGAAATATTTCAACGAAAAACAACCGCTTTCAGCGACACATAACGATCACTTTCATCCATACAAAGCCAGTAAACCACGAGATTCTGCACTCACAGCTCCATTCCATTATGGGACCTCCACAACAGCAACACACAGTTGCAAATCTAACAAGGCATGACGAAAGAGGCTGTACATCAAATACTTGCCCACATCCATCTCGCTCCAGTCCATATACGTCATGAAAAAAACATTTGTCAACCTCATGCATAAACATTCAGAGGATCATGAAAATGTGTGAAATCATGTGATGTAGGAATTGTGAAAAAGACGCGTGTGAAAAACTACATAAGTAAATCACACCAGACAGCTAATAAACTACAAAATAACAGTCACTGACTATGGACTTTTGTAAAAATAGACTATCGATAAAAATAAGTCATTAGTTTTGAAATGGACAGTGTATAAAGAACAAAAGTAAGGCATAATAAACACTAAAACTATATGCCACTTATGTTCTTCTCATAAAAATAAAAGATTAACTATATTTTACTTATTTTCTCCTTATAAAGAAAAGAATATAAAATTTACTTGTTGGATGTTTCCCTTTCTAACATTTGTACCAATTGTCAAGATAACATCTCAATACCTATGTATATATATTTCTTTGTCAAAGTAATTCTTGGAAATAATTCCTATTTGTTAGTGTAACAATGTTGAAATGAGTGTCTAGAAACTAAAACATTTTACTTGTACATGATATTTAGAAGATGCGTTAGGAATAGGTTTTACTTAATTACTACATTTATAAAAAAAAACATTTCTAAGAAAATCTATGTGAAAGACACCTCACTATCGATAACAAACTTCTTAAGAAACAAACTTCACACTTAAATAAAGAAAGAAAATAATTAAAAATTAATAATGACAATAGCATTAAAATATTCTTCTCTTGTCAGTATAATCATATTTTTGAGAATAATGTGGAAGAATATAAAAATATAAATTAGTAATACAAACTAGCAGAGAACGAGAATAAAGTGGCTGAACAGTAGGCAACAAAATTTAGATAAAGGAATAAATTTTGACTGACTTACACTACGATTCAATTATTGCCTAACTTCGGTGCAAAAATTAAGTTCGAAGGATGTTGATATGTAAGATGTCAGGCAAATCCAACACCTTCCATGAAAACCCTGACATGATAGCAAATCCGGCAGTATGTCACATAGATCCAAATAAATCCTGACATTAAATTAACTAAAGTAATACGATCAATGAGTGAGCAAATAGAATACCACAGACTAACACAAGAACACCTAAATGCATATCATATCTTCCCACCGTGAAACAGACACAGTTCCAAGGGGAGAAACGAGAACGGAAGCTGAGAGCAGAGTCGTGTAATCTAGAAGGCCCTACGATAAGGGACACCCACATCGCCCGCCGACCGCCAAGACCACGCCCCAGCCCATGTTACACGATAGAGCCCTCCAGAAGAACAGTATAGATCTTACGATAACACTAAAAGGGCCACACCAGCTGCAAGTTTTGGCATAAGACTAGACGCATCTCTGTTACGTAGCATACATTATAAGACATTGCCCCACCACGAAAAGTATAACGTTTCTCATTCGATGGACAGAATTTTAGTAGGCAGAGCTTAAGGTTAACATTGAGACCCTGATTGGTCAGTTGAAAACACAGCCAGATACCTTTTATATTCTTACACATTATTCTCCAAAATATATTTATATTGACAAGAAAATGGTTCAAATGGCTCTGAGCACTATGGGACTCAACTGCTGTGGTCATATGTCCCCTAGAACTTAGAACTACTTTAACCTAACTAACCTAAGGACAGCACACAACACCCAGCCATCACGAGGCAGAGAAAATCCCTGACCCCGCCGGGAATCGAACCTGGGAACCCGAGCGTGGGAAGCGAGAACGCTACCGCACGACCACAAGATGCGGGCGCCTATTGACAAGAGAAGAATATTTTCATGCTATTATCATTATCAATTTTTAATTGTTTTCTTTCTTTTTTATGTGTGGAGAATTATAAGGTATGCACAAAAGGGGAATGGCCTCAAGTCATGTTAGAAGTCCATAAAGAAATTGAGGAAAAAATTCAAGAAGTTCAACTAAGTAATCAGCACAATGTTTCAAGTTTATGTTGCAGATAAGATCGTCAAGAGAAAGAAGAATGAAGAGAGAGGAAGGTGGGAAAAAGAAAGTAGTTCTAATAAAAACAAAAATAACACCAATAGCAGCATAGATTAAGGTGGAGGGATAAAGCATAGATAGTCTAACAGCATGAAATACTAAAATGCTATACACCATGACACTACACAAAAATATAAAACGAATTTGAGGATTCATGTAGAAGTTAAGACTCAAAATAGAATTGTAACATGGAACGGGCGCCGAAATTTGTGAAGCTTTTTTAAAAGGCGTAAAGCAATGTAGGTAACAGACATATGTTAGATGATTCTTAGTAAAACTTTTTGTAAGAACCATTGTAAAAAACTCCAGCAAGAACCAGATGGAACGACCCACAAGTTGCAATGAGAGAAGTATCAAGAAACAAAAGGAAGTAATTAGCAAAACTCGATTCCTACAAGGCAGAAGCATCGAGAGAAGGCAAAGGACAGCGAGACCAACAAACAGCACTTGTATCCGAACTCGGCAGTAAACCACTGCTAAGCAGAACCACAGAGTGGCGGAACCCTGCAGAGACACGACACCGAAGGCCATAAACGTCCCCCAAGACTCACCAACTCAGCAGAGCAAACAAAAAACGGCCCAACGAAAAGACGGCTAGCGCAAGCCACCACTGGCAAAAATATGGGTTAATTGGCGACTCCACAGAAGTGTCCTGTGCACCATGACCAGATAATGGTTATACTTGGAAGGAGAGACGGTGTTGGTCGTATTATTTTGTTTCATTACCCGCAAAATCGATTTTCAGTCACTTAGTGACCATCCTCAGTGCAATAATATACAATTTAAATTGGTAAGCACTGGTGCCAACAAGCTTAAAGCAATCACATAAACTGAGCTAGTTTATGTGACACTCTAAACTTGTTTGTCCCGTACTTACATTTGTCCCATACTTGCGTTTGTCCCATACTTGTGTTTGTCCCTTATTTGCGTTTATCCCATATTTGCGTTTGTCCCATATTTGCGTTTGTCCCATATTTAAGGTTTTCCCATATTTATGTTTTTCCAATATTTACGTTTTTCCCATATTTGCATTTTGAGGAAGAGGCAGATATGAGGTAACTAAACATTTGAAGTTAATGAAGCGCGTAAGAGGGTGAACTGTAGATGTGGGGAACAATTGATTTTTTATATGCATCACCAATATTCCCACATTTTTGTTTTCCCTCCTATGCATTTTATTAAATTCGTATGGTTTTCCCACGTTTGCATTATTCCCACATTTGCGTTTTTCCCACATTTGCGTTATCCCCAGATTTGCGTTCTTCCCACATTTGTGTTTTTCCCACATTTGTGTTTCTCCAACATTTGCGTTTTTCACACATTTGCGTTTTTCCCACATTTGCGTTTCTCCCACATTAGCGTTTTCCCCACATTTGCGTTTTTCCCACATTTGCGTTTATCCCACATTTGCATTATTCCCATATTTGCGTTTTTCCTATATTTGCGTTTTTCCCATATTTGCATTTTGAGGATGAGGCAGATATCAGGTAAGTAAAGAGTTTAAGTTAATGAATCGTATAAGAGATAGAACTGCAGATGTGGAGAACATTTGCTTTTTTTATGCATCCCCAAATTTCACACTTTCGTTTTCCTTCAGATGCATTTTATTAATTTCGTATATTTTCCCCATATTTGCGTTTTTCCCATATTTTCGTTTTTCCCGTGTTTGCATTTTGTCTCATATTTGCATTTTTCCCATATTTGCGTTTTGTCCCATATTTGTGTTTTCTCCCATATTAGCGTTTTTCCCCATAGTTGCTTTTACCCATATTTGCATCCTTCCCATATTCGAGTTTTTCCCCTTATTTGCGTTTTTCCCACATTTTCGTTCTTCCTCTAATGTGTTTTATTAATTTCATATGGTTTTCCCATATTTGCGTTTTCCCAATATTTGCGTTTTTTCCATATTTCCATTTGTCCCATACTTTCGCTTTTCCCAACCATATTTGCGTATTTCCCCATATTTGCGTTTTTCCAAAAATTTGCGTTTTTTCCCATGTTTGCATTTTCCCCATATTAGCGTTTTTCCCCATATTTCCGTTTTTCCCCATATTTGCGTTTTTCCCCATATTTGCGTTTTCCCATATTTGTGTTTTTCCCACATTTGCATTTCTGCCAGATTTGCGTTTAGCCCGCATTTGCGTTTTTCCCACATTTGCGTTTATCCCACATTTATATTTCTCCCATATTTCCGTTTTTCCCATATTTGCGTTTTTCCCACATTTGCGTTTTGAGATAATTAAACATATGAAGTTAATGAAGTGCATAAGAGGGAGAACTGCACATGTGGGGAACATTTGCATCTTTTGTGCATCCCTAATTTTCCCAAATTATCATATTCCCTCTAATGCGTTTTATTAATTTCATATGATTATCCCATATTTGCGTTTTTCCCAAATTTGCGTTTTTCCAATATTTTCATTTCTCCCACATTTGCGTTTCTCCCATATTTGCGTTTCTCCCATACTTTTGTTTCTCCCGTATTTGCGTTTTTCCTATATTTGCGTTTTTCCCATATTTGCGTTTTACCCACATTTGCGTTTTTCCCAGATTTGCGTTTTTCCCATAAATGCGTTTTTCCCATATTTGCGATTTTTCTATATTTGCGATTTTCCCAAATTGGCGTTTTTCCCATATTTGCGCTTTTGCCCATATTTGCGTTTTCCCAATATTTGCATTTTTCCCATATTTCCGTTTTTACCAATATTTGCGTTTTTCCTCATATTTGCGTTTTTCCCCATATTTGCGTTTCTCTCCATATTTGCGTTTTTCCCATATTTGCGTTTTTCCCACATTTGAGTTTTGAGGAAGAGGCAGATATGAATTAATTAAACATATGAAGTTAATAAAGTGCACAACAGGGAGAACTGAACATGTGGGGACCATTTGCTTCTTTTATGCATCCCTAATTTTCCCAAATTATCATATTCCCTCTAATCCATTTTATTAATTTCATATGATTATCCCGTAGTTGCGTTTTTCCCAAATTTGCGTTTTTCCAACATTTGCGTTTCTCCCACATTTGCGTTTCTCCCATATTTGCGTTTTACCCACATTTGTGTTTTTCCCAGATTTGCGTTTTTCCCATATATGCGTTTTTCCCATATTTGCGATTTTTCCATATTTGCGATTTTCCCAAATTTGCGTTTTCCCATATTTACGTTTTTCCCCATATTTGCGTTTTTCCCCCTATTTGCGTTTTTCCCCATATTTGCGTTTTTCCCCTTATTTGTGTTTATCACACATTTTCGTTTTTCCCACATTTGCGTTTTTCCCATATTTGCATTTTTCCCATATTTGCGTTTTCACACATTTGCGGTTTTCCCACATTTCCGTTCTACCCACATTTGCGTTTTCCCACATTTGCGTTTTCCCCATATTTGCGTTTTTCCCATATTTGCGTTTATCCCATATTTGTGTTTCTCCCATACTTGCATTTCTCCCATATTTGCATTTATTCCATATATGTTGTTATCCCATATCTGCGTTTTTAGCAAATTTGCGTTTTTCCCATATTTCCGTTTTTCTCATATTTGAATTTTTCCCATATTTGCGTTTTTCCCATATTTGGGTTTTTCCCATATTTACATATTGAGGAAGAGGCAGATATGAGGTACCTCAACATTTAAAGATAATGGAGTGCATAAGAGGGAGAAATGCAGATGTGGGGAATATTTGATTTTTTTTTTACATTCCCAATATTCCCCCATTTTCGTTTCCCCTCTAATGCGTTTTATTAAATTCATATGTTTTTCACACATTTGCGTTTTTCCCACATTTGCGTTTTTCCCACATTTGCGTTTTTCACATTTGCGTTTTCCCACTTTTGCGTTTTTCCAACATTAGCATGTTTCCCACATTTCCGTTCTTCCTCTAATGTGTTTTATTAATTTCATATGTTTTCCCATATTTGCGTTTTCCACATATTTGCGTTTTTTCCATATTTCAGTTTGTCCCATACTTTCGTTTTTCCCAACCATATTTGCGTTTTTCCCCATACTTGCGTTTTTCCAAATATTTGCATTTTTTCCCATATTTCCGTTCTTCCCCATATTTGCGATTTTCCCCATATTTGCGTTTTTTCCATATTTGCGTTTTCCCATATTTGCGTTTTTCCCACATTTGCGTTTCTGCCAGATTTGCGTTTTTCCCGCATTTGCGTTTTTCCCACATTTACGTTGCGCTTTATTAAATTCATATGTTTTTCGTACATTCGCGCTTTTCCCACATTTGCGTTTTACCCACATTTGCTTTATTTCTACATTTGCGTTATTCCCATAGTTGCGTTTTTCCCACATTTACGATTTTCCCACATTTGCGTGTTTCCCACATTTACGTTTTTCCTATAATTGCATTTATCCCCTATTTGCGTTTTCCCACATTTCCGTTTTTCCCAGATTTGAGTTTTTCCCATATTTGTGATTTTCCATGATTTGCGTTTATCCCACATTTGCGTTTTTCCCACATTTGTGTTTTTCCCACATTTGCATGTTTCAAACATTTGCGATTTTCCTACATTTGCGATTTTCCCATATTTGCGTTTATCCCATATTTGCGTCTTTCCCATATTTGCGATTTTCCCATATTTGCATTTTTCCCATATTAGCGTTTTGAGGAAGAGGCAGATATGAGGTAACTAAACTTTTGAAGTTAATGGAGCATTTAAGACTGAGAACTGCAGATGAGCAGATCATTTGCTTTTTAATGCATCCCCAACTTTCCTATCTCCCTCCAATGCATTCTATTAAAGTCATATGTTTTTCCCATATTTGCATTTTCCCCTTATTTGCGTTTTTCCCATATTTGCGTTTATCCCATATTTGCGTTTCTCCCATATTTGCATTTTTCCCATATTTGCATTTTTCCCATATTTATGGTTATCCCATATTTGCGTTTTTAGCAAATTTGCGTTGTTCCCATATTTCCGTTTTTCCCATATTTGCATTTTTCCCATATTTCCATTTTGAGAAAGAGGCAGATATGAGGTAACTAAACATTTGAAGTTAGTGAAGAGCATAAGGGGGAAAACTGCAGATGTGGGGATTATTTGCTTCTTTTTATGCATCCCCAATATTCCCAAATGTTCGTTTTCCCTCTAATGCGTTTTAGTAAATTCATATGTTTTTCCCATATTTGCGTTTTCCCCATATTTGCGTTTTTCCTGTATTTGCGTTCCTCCCGTATTTGCGTTTCTCTCATATCTGAGTTTCTCCCATAGTTGCATTTCTCCCATATTTTCTTTTCTCCCACATTTGCGATTCTCCCATATTTGCGTTCTTCCCACATTTGCGTTTTTCGCACATTTGCATTTTTCCCAGATTTTCGTTTTTCCCATATTTGCGTTTACTGCATATTTGCGTTTTTCCCCATATTTGCGTTTTTCCCCATTTTTTGCATGTAACCCATATTTGCATTCTTCCCACATTTGCGTTTTTCACACATTTGCGTTTTTCCCATACTTGTGGTTTTCCCATGTTTGCGTTTTGAGGATGAGGTAGATATGAGGTAACTAAACATTTGAAGTTAATGAAGCGTATAAGAGATGTGGAGAACATTTGCTTTTTTATGCATCCCCAATATGCCCACATTTTCGATTCCTTCCAATGCATTTTATTAAATTCATATGTTTTTCCCACATTTGCACTTTTCCCACGTTCACGTTTTTCCCACATTTGCATTTATCCGACATTTGCCTTTTTGCCACATTTGTGTTTTTCCCACATTTGCGTTTTTCTCAGATTTTCGTTTTTCCTATAGTTGCGTTTACTCCATATTTGCGTTTTTTCCCATATTTGCGTTTTTTCCATATTTGCGTTTTCCCGTATTTGCGTTTTTCACACTTTTGCGTTTTTGCCAGATTTGCGTTTTTCCGCATTTCCGTTTTTCCCACATTTGCGTTTATCCCACATTTACGTTTCTCCCATATTTGCGGTTTTCCCATATTTGCATTCTTCCCATATTTGCGTTTTTCCCATATTTGCATTTTGAGGAAGAGGCAGATATGAGATAACTAAATATTTTAAGTTAATGAAGTGTGTTAGAGGGAGAACTGCGGATGTGGGGAACAATTCATTTTTTATATGCATCACCAATATTCCCACATTTTTGTTTTCCCTCTCATGCATTTTATTAAATTCATATGTTTTTCCCACATTTGCATTTCTCCCACATTTGCATTTCTCCCATATTTGCGTTTCTCCCATATTTGCATTTCTCCCATATTTTCGTTTTTCCTATATTTGCGTTTTTTCCATATTTGTGTTTTACCCACATTTGCGTTTTTCCCAGATTTGCGTTTTTCCCGTATATGCGTTTTTCCCATATTTGCGATTTTTGCATATTGGCGATTTTCCCATATTGGCGTTTCTCCCATATATGCGTTTGTCCCACATTTGCGTTTATGCCACATTTCCGTTCTTCCCACATTTGCGTTGTTCCCACATTTGTGTTTTACCCATTTTTGCGTTTTTCCCATATTTGCGTTTATCCCATCTTTGCCTTTCTCCCATATATGCGTTTTTCCCATTTTTGCATTTTCCCATATTTGTGTTTATCCCATATTTGCGTTTTTAGCAAATTTGCGTTTTTCCTATTTTACCGTTTTTCCCAAATTTGCATTTTACCACATTTGTGTTTTTCCCATATTTGCGTTTTTCCCATATTTGCTTCTTCCCATATTTGGGTTTTTCCATATTTACATCTTGAGGAAGAGGCAGATATGAGGTAACATTTGAAGTTAATGAAGCGCATAAGAGGGAGAACTGCAGATGTGGGGAACATTTGCTTTTTCTTTACATCCAGAATATTCCCCATTTTCGTTTCCCCTCTAATGCATTTTATTAAATTCATATGTTTTTCACACATTTGCGTGTTTCCCACATTTGTGTTTTTCCCACATTTGCGTTTTGCCACTTCTGCGTTTTTCCCACATTACCGTTTTTCCCATATTTATGTTCTTCCCACATTTGCGTTTTTCCCACATTTGCGTTTTTCCCATGTGTGCGTTTTTCCCATATTTGCGTGTTTCCCATATTTGCGTTTTTCCCATATTTACGTTTTGAGGATGAGGCAGATATGAGGTAACTAAACATTTGAAGTTAATGAGGCATATAAGGGAGAAAACTGCAGATGTGGAGGAGATTTGCTTTTTTTATGCATCCCAAATTTTCCCACATTTTCGTTTTCCCTCCAATGCACTTTATTAAATTCGTATGTTTTTCCCACATTTGCGTTTTTCCAACAATTGCGTTTTCCCCATATTTGCGATTCCCCCATATTTGCGCGCTTTCCCATATTTGCGTTTCCCATATTTGTGTTTTTCACACTTTTGCGTTTTTGCCAGATTTGCGTTTTTCCGCATTTCCGTTTTTCCCACATTTGCGTTTATCCCACATTTACATTTCTCCCATATTTGAATTTTTCCCATATTTGGGTTTTTCCCATATTTGAATTTTGAGGAAGAGGCAGAAATGAGATTTTAAGTTAATGAAGTGCGTAAGAGGGAGAACTGCAGATTTGGGGAACAATTCATTTTTTTTATGCATCACCAATATTCCCACATTTTTGTTTTCACTCTCATGCATTTTATTAAATTCATATGTTTTTCCCACATTTGGGATTTCCCCCACATTTGCATTTCTCCCATATTTGCGTTTCTCCCATATTTGCGTTTCTCCCATATTTGCGTTTTTCCTATATTTGCGTTTTTCCCATATTTGTGTTTTACCCACATTTGCGTTTTTCCCAGATTCGCGTTTTTCCCACATTTGCGTTTTTCCCATATTTGCGATTTTTCCATATTTGCGATTTTCCCATATTTGCGTTTTTCCCATATCTGCGTTGGTCCCACTTTTGCGTTTACCCCACATTTCCGTTCTTCCCACATTTGCGTTTTTCCCACATTTGCGTTTTCCCCACATTTGTGTTTTACCCATATTTGCGTTTTTCCCATATTTGCGTTTATCCCATTTTTGCCTTTCTCCCATATTTGCGTTTGTCCCATTTTTGCAATTTCCCATATTTGTGTTTATCCCATATTTGCGTTTTTAGCAAATTTGCGTTTTTTCCATTTTTCCGTTTTTCCCATATTTGCATTTTCCCATATTTGTGTTTTTTCCATATTTGCGTTTTTCCCATATTTGCTTCTTCCCATATTTGGGTTTTTCCATATTTAAATGTTGAGGAAGAGGCAGATATGAGGTAACTCAACATTTGAAGTTAATGAAGCGCATAAGAGGGAGAACTGCAGAAGTGGGGAACATTTGCTTTTTTTTTACATCCCCAATATTCCCCATTTTGGTTTCCCCTCTTATGTGTTTTATTAAATTCATATGTTTTTCACACATTTGCGTTTTTCCCACATTTGTGTTTTTCCCACATTTGCGTTTTCCCACTTTTGCGTTTTTCCCACATTAGCGTTTTTCTCACATTTATGTTCTTCCCACATTTGCGTTTTTCCCACATTTGCGTTTTCCCACATTTGCGTTCTTCCCATATTTGCGTTTTTGCTATATTTGCGTTTAACGCATATTTTCGTTTGTCCCATTTTTGAGTTTTTGACATATCTGCATTTATACCACATTTGCGTTTTTCCCCTATTTGCATTTCACGGAAGAGGCAGATATGAGGTAACTAGACATTTGAAGTTCATGGAATGCATAAGAGGGAGAACTGCAGATGTGGGCAACATTTGCTTTTTTTATGCATCCCCAATATTCCCAAAATTTCGTTTTACCCATAATGCGTTTTATTTAATTCAAATGTTTTTCCCACATTTGCCTTTTTCCTACATTTGCGTTTTTCCTATAGTTGCGTTTTTTCCACATTTGCGTTTTTCCAACATTTACGATTTTCTCACATTTGCATTTTTCCTACATTTACCTTTTTGCTATGTTTGCATTTATCCCATATTGGCGTTTTCCCACATTACCTTTTTTTCAGATTTTCGTTTTTTCCATATTTGCGTTTTTACCGCATTTGCGTTTTTCCCTTACTTGCGTTTCTCCCATATTTGCGTTTTTCCCACATTTGCGTTTTTCCCACATTTGCGTTTTACCCACATTTGCGTTTTTCAAACATTTGGGATTTTCCAACATTTGCGATTTTCCGACATTTGCGTTTATCCCATATTTGAGATTTTCCAACGTTTGCGGTTTTCCCATATTTGCGTTTTTCCCATATTTGCGTTTTTTCCATATTTGCATTTTTCCCCATATTTGCGTTTTTCCCCGTATTTGCGTTTTTCCCAATATTTGCGTTTTTCCCATACTTGTGTTTTTCCCTATATTTGCGTTTTTCCTTTTATATTCATTTTTTGCCATATTTGCGTTTTTCCCCATATTTCCGTTTTGCCCCATATTTTAGGTTTTTTCCAATATTTTCGTTTTTCCCCATATTCGCGTTTTTACACATATTTGCGTTTTTCCCCATAGTTCCGTAATTCCCCATATTTGCGTTCTTCCCCATATTTGCATTTATCTGACACTTGCGTTTTTCCCATATTTGCGTTTCTCCCATATTTGCGTTTTTCCTCATATTTGAGTTTTTCCCACATTTGCGTTTTTCTCACATTTGCGTTTTTCCCACACTTACATTTTTCCCACATTTGCGTTTTTCACGCATGTGCGTTTTTCCCATATTTTCGTTTTTCCCACATATGCGTTTCTGAAACATTTGCGATTTTACAACATTTGCGATATTCCCATATTTGCGATTTTCCCGTATTTGCGTTTTTCCCATTTTGCGTTTTGAGGAAGAGGCAGATATGAGGTAACTAAACATTTGAAGTTAATGAAGCGTATAAGAGATAGAACTGCAGATGTGGAGAACATTTGCTTTTTTTATGCATCCCCAATATTCCCACATTTTATATTCCTTCCAATGCATTTTACTAAATTCATATGTTTTTCCCACATTT
This sequence comes from Schistocerca cancellata, assembly GCF_023864275.1. Lineage (NCBI taxonomy): Eukaryota > Metazoa > Arthropoda > Insecta > Orthoptera > Acrididae > Schistocerca > Schistocerca cancellata. The sequence continues at coordinate 155,291,160 of NC_064634.1, forward strand.
ACACTTTTTCCACATTCACGTTTTTCCCACATTTGCATTTCTCCAACATTTGTCTTTTTGCCACATTTGTGTATTTCCCACATTTGCATATTTCCCATAGTTGCGTTTTTCCCATATTTGCGTTTTCCCCTGATTTGCGTTTTTCCCACAATTACGTTTTTCCCACATTTGCGTTTTTCCCATATTTTCGTTTTTCCCCATATTTGCGTATTTACCGATATTTGCGTTTTTCCTCGTGTTTCCGTTTTTCCCCATATTTGCGTTTCTCCCCATATTTGCGTTTATCCAATATTTGCGTTTTTCCCATATTTGCGTTTTTCCTCATATTTGCGTTTTTCCCACATTTCCATTTTTCCCCTATTTGCGTTTAATGGAAGAGGCAGATATGAGGTAACTATAGATTTGAAGTTCATGAAATGCATAAGAGGGAGAACTGCAGATGTGGGAAACATTTGCTTTTTTTTATGCATCCCCAATATTCCCACATTTCCGTTATTCCTCTAATGCATTTTATTAAATTCATATGTTTCTCTGACATTTGCGTTTTTCCCACATTCGCGTTTTTCCCACGTTTGCGTTTCTCCCACATTTGCGTTGTTGCCAGATTTGCAGTTTTCCCACATTTGTGTTTTTCTACAATTTTCGTTTTTCCCATTTTCGCGATTTTCTCAGATTAGCGACTTTCCCACATTTGCGTTTTTCCCACATTTGCATTTTTCCAATAATTGCGTTTTTCCCATATTTGCGTTTTTCCCATATTTGCGTTTTGCAGAAGAGGCAGATATGAGGTAACTAAACATTTGAAGTTAATGAAGTGCATAAGACGGAGAACTGCAGATGTGGGGAACATTTGCTTTTTTTATGCATCCCCAATATTCCCAAAAATTTCGTTTTACCTCTAATGCGTTTTATTAAATTCAAATGTTTTATCCTACATTTGCGTTTTTCCCACATTTGCGTTTTTCCTATATTTGCGATTTTCGAACATTTGCGATTTTCCCATATTTGCGTTTTTCCCATATTTGCGTTTTTCCCATATTTGCGATTTTCCCCATATTTCCATTTTTCCCAATATTTGCGTTTTTCCCCATATTTCCATTTTTCCCAATATTTGCGTTTTTCCCATACTTGAGTTTTTCCCTATATTTGCGTTTTTCCTTTTATTTGCATTTATCCCATATTTGTATTTTTCCCCATATTTCCGTTTTTCCCCGTATTTACGTTTTTTCCAATATTTGCTTTTTTCCCCATATTCGCGTTTTTACACATATTTGCGTTTTTCCCCACATTTCCGTAATTCCCCATATTTGCGTTCTTCCCCATATTTGCATTTATCCGACACTTGCGTTTTTCCCATATTTGCGTTTTTCCTCATATTTGCGTTTTTCCCCCATTGCGTTTTTCTCACATTTGCGTTTTTCCCACACTTACATTCTTCTCACATTTGCGTTTCTCACACATCTGCGTTTTCCCATATTTGCGTTTTTCCCACATTTGCGTTTTTCAAACATTTGCGATTTTCCAACATTTGCGATTTTCCCATATTTGCGTTTTTCCCACATTTACAGTTTTCCCACATTTGCATTTTTGCTATATTTACCTTTTTGCTATGTTTGCATTTATCCCATATTTGCGTTTTCCCACATTACCTTTTTTTCAGATTTGCGTTTTTCCCATATTTGCGTTTTTACCACATTTGCGTTTTTCCCCTACTTGCGTTTTTCCCATATTTGCGTTTTTCCCACATTTACAGTTTTCCCACATTTGCATTTTTGCTATATTTACCTTTTTGCTATGTTTGCATTTATCCCATATTTGCGTTTTCCCACATTACCTTTTTTTCAGATTTGCGTTTTTCCCATATTTGCGTTTTTACCACATTTGCGTTTTTCCCCTACTTGCGTTTTTCCCATATTTGCATTTTTCCCACATTTGCGTTTTTCAAACACTTGCGATTTTCTAACATTTGCGATTTTCCCATATTTGCGTTTTCCCATATTTGCGTTTATCCCATATTTGCGATTTTCCAACATTTGCGGTTTTCCCATACTTGCGTTTTTCCCTATATTTGCGTTTTTCCTTTTATTTGCATTTTTCCCATATTTGCATTTTTCCCCATATTTCCGTTTTTCCCCATATTTACGTTTTTTCCAATATTTGCGTTTTTCCCCATATTCGCGTTTTTACACATATTTGCGTTTTTCCCCATATTTCCGTAATTCCCCATATTTGCGTTCTTCCCCATATTTGCATTTATCCGACACTTGCGTTTTTCCCATATTTGCGTTTCTCCCGTATTTGCGTTTTTACTCATATTTGCGTTTTCCCCACATTTGCGTTTTTCTCATATTTGCGTTTTTCCCACACTTACATTCTTCCCACATTTGCGTTTTTCACACATGTGCGTTTTTCCCATATTTGCGGTTTTCCCACATTTGAGTTTTTCAAACATTTGCGATTTTCCAACATTTGCGATTTTCCCATATTTGCGTTTTTCCCATATTTGCGTTTATCCCATATTTGCGATTTTCCCATATTTGCGTTTTTCCCATATCTGCGTTTATCCCATATTTGCGATTTTCCCATATTTGCGTTTTTCCCATATTTGCGTTTTGAGGAAGAGGCAGATATGAGGTAACTAAACATTTGAAGTTAATGAAGCGTATAAGAGATAGAACTGCAGACGTGGGGAACATTAGCTTTTTTTATGCATCCCCAATATTCCCACATTTTCGATTCCTTCCAATGCATTTTATTAAATTCATATGTTTTTCCCACATTTGCACTTTTTCCACATTCACGTTTTCCCACATTTGCATTTCTCCAACATTTGCCTTTTTGCCACATTTGTGTTTTTCCCACATTTGCGTATTTCCCATAGTTGCGTTTTTCCCATATTTGCGTTTTCCCCTGATTTGCGTTTTTCCCACATTTACGTTTTTCCAAAATTTGCGTTTTTCCCATATTTTCGTTTTTCCCCATATTTGCCTATTTACCCATATTTGCGTTTTTCCTAGTATTTCCGTTTTTCCCCATATTTGCGTTTATCCAATATTTGCGTTTTTCCTCATATTTGCGTTTTCCCACATTTGCATTTTTCCCCTATTTGCGTTTCATGGAAGAGGTAGATATGAGGTAACTATAGATTTGAAGTTCATCAAATGCATAAGAGGGAGAACTGCAGATGTGGGGAACATTTGCTTTTTTTTATGCATCCCCAATATTCCCACATTTTCGTTTTTCCTCTATTGCATTTTGTGGTGTCACTGCCAGACACCACACTTGCTAGGTGGTAGCTTTAAATCTGCCGCGGTCCATTAGTACATGTCGGACCCGCGTGTCGCCACTGTCAGTAATTGCAGACCGAGCGCCACCACACGGCAGGTCTAGAGAGACGTACTAGCCCTCGCCCCAGTTGTACGACGACTTTGCTAGCGACTACACTGACGAAGCCTTTCTCTCATTTGCCGAGAGTTAGTTAGAATAGCCTTCATTAAGTCCATGGCTACGACCTAGCAAGGCGCCATTAACCATTTCTAGAGAGAGTCTCACTTGTATCATCAAGTATGCTGTTTACAAATGATGGATTAAAGTATTCCAGCAGCTACGTCCTTTTCTTTATAGCACTCATTACGTATCCTGTTTCAGACCTAAGCAAGCCTGCGTGAGTTGACGCGTGCATTTCGGCGTCCTCTCTAAATTAGTGCGTTGTGTTGGCTAATCTGCCGACACAACAAATATTTTGGCGACGAGGCTTAAAAGAGGATTTCGCGTTCGTATTGCACTAATTTACTTGTGTCATGGCTTCGCCAGAATATCCAGATGTACTGTCCGAATTTTATCGCTTGCAGAATCAGCAGACGCAGGCCTTATTGGATGCCCTTGGACAGCTCGTCCAGGGTCAACGTGAAATGCAAAACGATGCGGCGGCCGCCGCTTCATCGCTACCGCCGCTTCATCGCTACCGCCGCCACAACATGCTGTTGCACCCCAGTTTCGGCCCTACGATGCGGCCCTGGAAACATGGACGGAGTGGTCACGACAATTTGGATTCCATCTCGCCGCCTACAGAATTCAAGGTAATGAGCGGCAGCCGTTTTTGCTTTCGTGTGTAGGTGTGTCCACCTACCGTGTGATAGTGAAATTGTTTCCCCGACGCGACGTAGCAACTCTGTCCTACGAAGAAATTGTCTGCATTGGATGCCTATTTCAAAGAAACAGTCAATGTCGTTGCAAAAATGTATACGTTCTTTCGTACAAAACGTACGGCCGGTCAGACTAATCGGGAGTGGGTTGCAACATTGCAAGGCCTTACAAGGGATTGTGCTTTTGAGTGTGCATGTGGACTCCCTTATTCAGATACTATGGTGCGTGATGCAATTGCAAAGAACGTTTCTGATGTTCGTATACGGGAACAGATTTTGAAACTAGTCAATCCCTCCCTTCAACAAGTGATAGACATATTGGATAGGCAAGACACACTTGACTTTGCTCAGGAATCATTTGAAACTTCGCCAGCCGTGTGCCACATTAACCGGCCCGCAGGACGAGCTGCACGGAACTGTAATCAGCCCTCGCGCCCTTCCGCGCTGCCACATGTGCCGCGCAAGCACACAAATGCAGTGAAATCATGCCCGCGGTGTGCAACTAGACATTCGCGTGAGAATTGCCCGTCACGCCAAGCTATTTGCTTTTTCTGTAATAAAAAAGGACATGTTCAAAGTGTTTGCCAGAAAAAGCTGAGATCGGACACTCACAATCATTCCAGGCCCTTTGCTTCGCGCCGGAATCGAACCAAGAACACTCAGGCTCATGAACCTTCGCCCATGGACATTCATGTAGTTAATTCCACACCGTCCAGTGCTACTCTCTCTAACAGTGACTGTGTTCGTCCCACAAACAGTGTGCGTCGACGTCGACGGAAATCCCGTCAAGTCGCCAGTGCTTCTGTCCCAGAAACAGTTCACGTTGCACGAGACAGTCGCTCTTGTCGTCAGCAGGACAGCATATCCCTCTGTTAGGACAGTGCAGCCTTCTTGCAACATACAAGGGACAAACAAAACTTGTCATTTTACGTTCTTCGTTCTTCTTCTGCAGTGAACTTGTTTGGTTTAGATTTATTTCAGTTGTTTAACTTGTCTATCATAAATCAGGTCCTATCAGTGAACCAGACTGTGCCTTCCGCCAGTGTTTCTCGTCTATGTGAAGAATTTGCAGACATTTTTGCACCGGGCCTTGGTTTCGCTAAGAACTATGCAGCACATTTGGTACTGAAAGTCAACGCGCAACCGAAATTTTTCAGAGCGCGCAATGTTCCCCACGCAATGCGTGACGAGGTCGCAAGAACATTAAAGGATTTAGAATCACAAGGTGTAATTGAACGTGTGCAGGCTTCTCTCTGGGCCTCACCCTTAGTAATTTTGCAAAAACCTTCCGGAAAATTTAGACTTTGCGTGGACTTCAAGGCAACAGGGAATCCACAACTTGTGACTGCAACTTTTCCATTACCCCGCCCGGAAGATCTTTTTGACAAACTGTGCCCGGGACAATATTTTTCACAGTTGGACCAAGCAGATGCGTACTTGCAAATACCGGTGGACGAAGAATCCCAGCCCGTATTGGTGGTTAACACGCATCTTGGTTTGTATCGATTCAAAAGACTGCCATTCGGGTGTGCATCCGCCCCTGCCTTGTTTCAGCAATATCTGCAAACTGTTTGTGCGTCGGTCCCTACTGCAGCGAACTATCTGGACGATATTGTGATATCCGGAAGGACGGCTGCAGAACATTTAGACAATCTCCGCACGTTATTTCAGGTATTGCGACAACATGGTCTTCGCTTGCGGCAGGACAAATGTGTTTTTTGCTCGTGACTTACCATATCTGGGACATGTAATCAATGCCCAAGGCATACATCAGAGTCCAGAGCACCTCCGTGCCATACAGAACTTGCCTTCGCCGCAGAATTTGAAGCAGCTACAGAGTGTGCTAGGAAAAATTATTATAACCGTTATATCGCCCATGCCTCTTCCATTTCAGCTCCGCTTCATCGCTTACGCCGTAAAGGTGTTCCGTTCGTCTGGTCGACGGAATGTGAAAGCGCCTTTCGCCAGTTTGAAACGTCCCCTTAGAAAAATTATACATGACTGTGCTTAAACTGACACACAATATTTTTAGCGCAACGCAATCTGACTTTCAGAAATCCCTACAAAAGAATGGCCATGACTAACACTAACCTATGCGTTTCACAAATCGCTTACCTCACAAAAATCTTGGTTACTCGAACTACTGCAATACAGCGAGCGCCACTACTGCCAGCTAAATAAGATTCAAACTACGGAAGGCACTAACTACTGATAGGCATAGTTAGCAAATGAAAGATTTTAATAGAGAACAAACAATGTATTTACCTTAATAATCATAATATATATGCCATCCAGTCTTACAAATTTCAAATCTCCGCCATTTCTCTTCCCACATCCACCACTGCTGGCGGCTCACCTCCAACTGCGCAACGCTACGCGCTGTTCACATCCAGCTGCCCAACACTACAATGGCAGACAACAACGCAAACTAGCCACAGACTGCACACAGCACAGCTAGTGATTTTCATACAGAGCGCTACGTAACTTTGCCAATAAGAAAACATAAACAGCCTACTTACAAGTTGAAATCGGCGTTGCTTTCAAATACTTGCCTTACGCCTTTCGATCCCCAGAAACCCCTTTTGTTGATGGTAGATGCATCGGATTTCGGGATCGGTGCTGTGCTTGCGCACAAAGATGGTTCGTATGATCGCCCTATTGCCTTTGCGTCCAAATTGCTATCGTCTGCGCAAAGAAATTATTCCCAGATCGAGAAAGAAGCTTTGGCTCTAGTGTTTGGTGTTACAAAGTTTCATGATTTCTTGTATGGTCGTCCGTTTACCATCATCACAGACCACAAACCTTTGACATTGCTTTTTCATCCGAACAAGCCTGTACCTCCACGTACAGCGCAGAAACTCATTCGATGGTCTCTTTTCCTCTCGCAGTACCGCTACGATATCTTGTATCGGTCCACTGCTAAGCACGGAAGCGCCGATGCGTTGTCCCGTTTGCCTGTTGCTGAGGGTAGAGCATTCGATTCTTCCGAACTTGCTTGCATGTTCATTGATGCGGAAACCGATGCCGTGGTCGAATCGTTTCCGATTGATTTTCGTCGTGTAGCTACAGTCACAGCTGCTGACCCAGTCCTTGCTACAGTTTTGCGTTTTGTTGCTACGCAATGGCCCTTATCCAAGTCCCGGATCGAGGATCCGTTGGTTCGCCGATTTTTTGCTCACAAGGAGAGACTTTTTGTTCGACGTGGTGTTTTGCTGTTGCGTTCTGATAATGATCAGTCTAGGGTCGTGGTCCCACGTTCATTACAGTCCTCTGTCTTAAAGCTTCTCCATCAAGGACATTGGGGTATAGTGCGAACGAAACAACTTGCTCGTCAGCACTGTACTTGGTTCGGAATCGATGCTGCGATTACGAATATGTGCTCTTCTTGCATGGCGTGTGCCGAACAACAATCCGCGCCACCGCGGAAATTCTTTGCATAGCCGATAGCCACTTCCCCTTGGCAACGCTTACATATCGATTTTGCTGGTCCATTCTGGAATGCTCGATGGTTGGTTGTTGTCGATTCATTCAGTAATTTTCCATTTGTTGTCCGGATTTCTTCCACTACGTCATCTGCCACCATCCAAGCGTTGTCGGCTATCTTTTGCTTTGAAGGTCTTCCACAGACTATTGTTTCCGACAATGGCCCACAATTCATGTCCGCAGAATTTCAGTCATTCTGCAAGGCCAATGGTATTCAACATCTGACATCGCGCCGTTTTCGCCTTAGTCAAACGGTGCCGCTGAACGTTTGGTCCGGACTTTCAAGTCACAGATGTTGAAGTTAAAAGAGTCGCATTCTCGGGAGAACGCGTTATTGCTCTTTTTGTCCTCGTATCGCTCTCAGCCCCGGGATGGTCGCTCGCTGGCTGAGTTGCTCCATGGTCGTCCTCATCGAACCTTGATGTCTTTGCTGCATCCGCCGCATCAGGTTTCTGTGCAGCGGCAGTCTCCTGCTTTTGCTCCAGGCGACGTTGTATTCTATCGCAACTATCGCGGTACACGGCGTTGGCTCGCAGGGCGCATACTTCGCTACCTCGGCCGCGCGATGTATTTGGTTTTGGGGGCCTCTGGTGAGGTGCGTCGGCATCTCAATCAGCTGCGTCTCTTTCGTCGCACGGGTTCTGCCGCTCCCCGACTGCTTTCAGCGACGGTGCCGTCCGGTCGGCGCCCTGGGCTGGCTCGCCTCATCCCCAGGTGTTACCGACGATGCCTTCCATTTTGCCCCATGGCGACGCGCCATATTTGCGTTTTTCCCATATTTGCGTTTTTCCCATATTTGCGTTTTTCCCATATTTGCGTTTTTTCCCATATTTGCGTTTCTTCCCATATTTGTTTTGCCTTTTTTTCCCATTTTGCTTTTTTTTCCCATTTTGCTTTTTTTCCCATTTTGCTTTTTTTCCCATTTTGCTTTTTTTCCCAGTTTTGCTTTTTTTCCCAGTTTTGCTTTTTTTCCCCGTTTTGCTTTTTTCCCCCGTTTTGCTTTTTTTCCCCGTTTTGCTTTTTTTCCCCGTTTTGGTTTTTTTTCCAATTTTGCTTTTTTTCCCCGTTTTGCTTTTTTTCCCCGTTTTGCTTTTTTTTCCCGTTTTGCTTTTTTTTCCCGTTTAGCTTTTTTTTCCGTTTTGCTTTTTTTTCCCGTTTTGCTTTCTTTTCCCGTTTTGCTTTCTTTTCCCGTTTTGCTTTTTTTCCCGTTTTGCTTTTTTTTCCATTTTGCTTCTTTTTCCCAGTTTGCTTTTTTTTCCCATTTTGCTTTTTTTCCCATTTTGCTTTTTCTCATTTTTGCATTTTGATGAAGTGGCAGATATGAGGTAACTAAACATTGGAAGTTAAAGAAGCACATGAGAGGGAGAGCAGCAGATGTGGGGAACATTTGCTTTTTTTTATGTATCCCCAACATTCCCATATTTTCGTTTCCCCTCTAATGCGTATTATTAAATTCATATATTTTTCCAACATTTACACTTTTCCCACATTTGCACTTTTCCCACATTTGTGCTTTTCCTCCATTCTTCGTTTTTTCCACATTTGCGTCTTTCCCACATTTGTGATAATGCAAAATTGCGTTTTTACCATATTTTCGTTTTTCCCTCATTTTCGTTTTTCCCATATTTTCGTTTTTCCCATATTTTCGTTTTTCCCATATTTTCATTTTTCCCATATTTTCGTTTTTCCCATATTTTCGTTTTTCCCATATTTTCGTTTTTCCCATATTTTCGTTTTTCCCATATTTTCGTTTTTCCCACATTTGCGTTTTTCCCACATTTGCGTTTTTCCCACATTTGCGTTTTTCCCACATTTGCGTTTTACCCACATTTGCGTTTTACCCACATTTGCGTTTTACCCACACTTGCGTTTTACCCACATTTGCGTATTACCCACATCTGCGTTTTACCCACATTTGCGTTTTACCCACATTTGCGTTTTACCCACATTTGCGTTTTTCCCACATTTGCGTTTTTCCCACATTTGCGTCTTTCCCACATTTGCGTCTTCCCACATTTGCGTCTTTCCCACATTTGCGTCTTTCCCACATTTGCGTCTTTCGCACATTTGCGTCTTTCCCACATTTGCGTCTTTCCCACATTTGCGTCTTTCCCACATTTGCGTCTTTCCCACATTCGCGTCTTTCCCACATTCGCGTCTTTCCCACATTCGCGTCTTTCCCACATTTGCGTCTTTCCCACATTTGCGTCTTTCCCATGATTGCGTCTTTCCCATAATTGCGTCTTTCCCATAGTTGCGTCTTTCCCATAGTTGCGTCTTTCCCATAATTGCGTCTTTCCCATAATTGCGTCTTTCCCATAATTGCGTCTTTCCCATATTTGCGTTTTCCCATATTTGCGTTTTGAGGAAGAGGCAGATATGAGGTAACTAAACATTGGAAGTCAATGAAGCACATGAGAGTAAGAGAACAGGAGATGTGGGGAACATTTGCTTTTTTTTATGTATCCCCAACATACCCAAACTTTCGTTTCCCCTCTAATGCGTTTTGTTAATTTCATATGTTTTTCCAACATTTGCACTTTTCCCATATTTTCGTTTTTCCCACATTTTCGTTTTTCCCACATTTTCGTTTTTCCCACATTTTCGTTTTTCCCACATTTTCGTTTTTCCCACATTTTCGTTTCTCCCACATTTTCGTTTTCCCACATTTTCGTTTTTCCCACATTTTCGTTTTTCCCACATTTGCGTTTTTCCCACATTTTCGTGTTTCCCACATTTGCACTTTTCCCACATTTGCGCTTTTCCCACATTTGCGCTTTTCCCACATTTGCGCTTTTCCCACATTTGCGCTTTTCCCACATTTGCGCTTTTCCCACATTTGCGCTTTTCCCACATTTGCGTTTTTCCCATATTTGCGTTTTTCCCATATTTGCGTGTTTCCCATATTTGCGTGTTTCCCATATTTGCGTTTTTCCCATATTTGCGTTTTTCCCATACTTGCGTTTTTCCCATACTTGCGTTTTTCCCATACTTGCGTTTTTCTCATACTTGCGTTTTTCCCATACTTGCGTTTTTCCCATACTTGCGTTTTTCCCATACTTGCGTTTTTCAGATATAGGCGTTATTCCGATATAGGCGTTTTTCCGATATAGGCGTTTTTCCGATATAGGCGTTTTTCCCATATAGGCGTTTTTCCCATATTCGCGTTTTTCCCATATAGGCGTTTTTCCCATATTTGCGTTTTTCCCATATAGGCGTTTTTCCCATATTTGCGTTTTTCCCATATTTGCGTTTTTGCCATATTTGCGTTTTTCCCATATTTGCGTGTTTCCCATATTTGCGTTTTTCCCATATTTGCGTTTTTCCCATATTTGCGTTTTTCCCATATTTGCGTTTTTCCCATATTTGCGTTTTTCCCATATTTGCGTTTTTCCCATATTTGCGTTTTTCCCATATTTGCGTTTTTCCCATATTTGCGTTTTTCCCATATAGGCGTTTTTCCCATGTAGGCGTTTTTCCCATATAGGCGTTTTTCCCATATTGGCGTTTTACCCATTTGGCGTTTTTCCCATTTGGCGTTTTTCCCATATAGGCGTTTTTCCCATATTTGCGTTTTTCCCCCATATTTGCGTTTTTCCCCCATATTTGCGTTTTTCCCCCATATTTGCGTTTATCCCCATATTTGCATTTATACCCATATTTGCGTTTATACCCATATTTGCGTTTATACCCATATTTGCGTTTATACCCATATTTGCGTTTATACCCATAATTGCGTTTATACCCATGTTTGCGTTTTTCCCACATACGCGATTCTCCCATATTTCTGTTTTTCCCATATTTCTGTTTTTCCCATATTTCTGTTTTTCCCATATTTCTGTTTTTCCCATATTTACGTTTTTCCCCATATTAGCTTTGCTACCCGTATTTGAGTTTTTCCCAATTTTGCAATTTTCCCAAGTTTGCGTTTTTCCCACATTTGCGTTTTTCCCACATTTGCGTTTTTCCCACATTTGCGTTTTTCCCACATTTGCGTGTTTCCCACATTTGCGTGTTTCCCACATTTGCGTGTTTCCCACATTTGTGTGTTTCCCACATTTGCGTGTTTCCCACATTTGCGTGTTTCCCACATTTTCGTGTTTCCCACATTTGCGTTTTTCCCACATTTGCACTTTTCCCACATTTGCGTTTTCCCCACATTTGCGTTTTCCCCACATTTGCGTTTTTCCCACATTTGCGTTTTTCCCACATTTGCGTCTTTCCCACATTTGCGTCTTTCCCACATTTGCGTCTTTCCCACATTTGCTTCTTTCCCACATTTGCGTCTTTCCCACATTTGCGTCTTTCCCACATTTGCGTCTTGCGTCTTTCCCACATTTGCGTCTTGCGTCTTTCCCACATTTGCGTCTTGCGTCTTTCCCACATTTGCGTCTTGCGTCTTTCCCACATTTGCGTCTTGCGTCTTTCCCACATTTGCGTCTGGCGTCTTTACCACATTTGCGTCTGGCGTCTTTCCCACATTTGCGTCTCGCGTCTTTCCCACATTTGCGTCTCGCTTCTTTCCCACATTTGCGTCTTTCCCACATTTGCGTCTTTCCCACATTTGCGTCTTTCCCACATTTGCGTCTTTCCCACATTTGCGTCTTTCCCACATTTGCGTCTTTCCCACATTTGCGTCTTTCCCGCATTTTCGTCTTTCCCGCATTTGCGTCTTTCCCGCATTTTCGTCTTTCCCGCATTTGCGTCTTTCCCACATTTGCGTCTTTCCCACATTTGCGTCTTTCCCACATTTGCGTATTTCCCACATTTGCGTCTTTCCCACATTTGCATCTTTCCCACATTTGCGTCTTTCCCACATTTGCGTCTTTCCCACATTTGCGTTTTTCCCATATTTGCGTTTTTTCCATATTTGCGTTTTTTCCATATTCAGCGTTTTGAGGGAGAGGCAGATATGAGGTAACTAAACATTTGAAGTTACCGAAGTGCATTGTAAGTAGGCTGTTTATGTTTTCTTTATGTAAGTAGGCTGTTTAGATTTTTATATGGGTAATGCCACGTAGCGCTCTGTATGAAAATCACTGGCTGTGATGTGTGCAGTCTGTGGCTAGTTTGCATTGTTGTCTGCCATTGTAGAGGGGCAGCTGGATTTGAACAGCGTGTAGCGTTGCGCAGTTGGAGGTGAGCCGCCAGCAGTGGTGGATGTGGGGAGAGAGATGGCGGAGTTTTGATGGTTTGTGATACTGGATGTTAATTATGAATATTAAGGTAAATACTGTGTTTGTTCTCTATTAAAATCTTTCATTTGCTAACTATCCCTATCAGTAGTTAGTGCCTTCAGTAGTTTGAATCTTTTATTTAGCTGGCAGTAGTGGCGCTCGCTGTATTGCAGTAGTTCAAGTAATGATGATTTTTGTGAGGTAAGTTATTTGTGAAAGGTATAGTTTAATGTTACTCAGGGCCATTCTTTTGCCCGGATCTTTGATAGTCAGATTGCGTTGCGCTAAAAATATTGTGTGTCAGGTTAAGCATAGTCTTGTATAAATTGTTCTAAGGGGACGTTTCATATGTCGACCCTTAGCCTAGGATACCTCACTGGAATCTTCTGATTTTTTCTAGTAGTTTGTGTATTTAGTGTAGCTTTTGTTTATTGCTAGCGCGTAATTGTAGAGAGAATCTCCTTTGTAGTTGCAGTCTTTCATTGTTGTACTGTAAAACAGTTGTGGCATGCATGTAGATTTGCACCAAGTATTTCGCAGCTGCGTTTGTAATTAACTACATATTATTTTCAGTGCTATGTTAATGTGTTCTCTTATTTTTGCTATTCAAATTGTGCTTTTCTGTGTTATCGTGTGAAATATTGTGACAATAATGGCGTGTGAAAAACGTAACACTCGGCTCCAAAGTAAACTGAGAAATGACAGTGAAGACGAAAGCAGTGTGTTGGCCCCACCATGTAATGAATTAACTAATATTCAAAGTAGCAATTTGGTAACTGTGCATAGGGAAATGGAGCGGGCGTCAAACAATGGCGTAGACAGCAAACAGGTAGTGAACAGGGAAGCATTATCGATCGATCGGTCGGCAACAGCTCGCCTCAGGAATCCGAAATGATAGGACACAATTTTGCAAATACTGTAGATTCAGGTTTTGCGTCCTCACCGTTTTCTCAAATAAGTCAAGACACATTTTCAGCTTGTCAAAATGTGAATGTTGCCGGTGCAAATGCACTGCCGAAAAGAGTAGAGGAACGGATTCCAGACACTAATGCATTGTTATTACAACTAATGCAACAAATGGAACAAAATCAGAGACAAACACAGCAACAGTTAGACACAATGGGACAAAATCTTCAAAAGTTAGACACAATGGAACAAAACCGGAGACAAACACAGCAAAAGCTTCAGAAGTTAGACACCACACTTGAACAAACACGTGAAGATTTAACTACTGAGTTACATAACATTGAACCGAAATGTCAAAAAGTCTGTAATGACGTAAAAACACAAATTTGTGAACATTTTCAACCTATTTTTTCGCGTCATGAGAATGCGTTACAGAATCACGAAGCAGCCACAAAAGAACTGCAAACTATTGTTCATGAAAATCATGAGACCTTGCAAGCTAAAATGGACTCAGTTGCATCTACCGATTCGGTTACGCAACTTGCAAAAACTCAGGAAAACTTAAAGGACACAGTAGAAAGACACAGTAGACACAGTAGAAAGACACATGGAGGAAATTAGTTCATTATCAGAGAAAGTAGCCGAACTTTCGGATCAGGTCAGTAACTTATCTACAAAGGTAGATGATGATCTTAATGACACAAGACCTGTAGCCTTCACTGACACAGAAGAGTATGAACAAATAAGAAAATTCAAACAAAATCAAAATCAAATCAATACACAGTACAAAAGAGAAATCCGGGAAGTACAAGATCAGCTGACACAGGTAATACAAGAATTACATATTGCAGAGGATACTCGCGCTCCAACACGGGAAGAGGAACTTAGAAATACGGAAAAGCCACAAAATAATAGCACAGGGCATTTCGGTAATTATGAAAGAAATTGGCAAGGTACACCGAATTTTGAGATGGAACCGCCGAAACGACGTGACAATGACCGACATGCTACTCGCCGACATGATGATTTTGACTATAAGCTGTTCATTACTACACGTAAATTCAAAACGTTTAAGAATTCTGCCAACGACATTCATCCACAAGCGTGGCTCCATCAATTCTCTCTTTGTTTCCCTCCCAACTGGTCATTGGAGCACAGGTTAGAATTTATGTGTGGCTACTTAGAGAATGAACCAGCTGTAAGAATACGATCGGTCATTCACGATTGCCACAGTGAAGGAGAATTTTACCATGCCTTCCTCTCAGCATATTGGTCTCAAGCCACACAAGACCGCGTAAAACATAGCATCATAATGATGAAACACTTCGAACAATCTGAATTTTCCAGTCTTGTGAAATATTTTGAAGACATGTTGCACAAGAATCAATACCTGTCAAACCCATACAGCCCCTCAGAACTCATCCGCATTTGCTTAATCAAATTACCTGAACACTTACGGCATATTATTTTGGCAGGACGTTGCAAAGACGACATTGAAGCTTTTCAGGGACTCTTACAAGAATTAGAAATTGACACAGACAGTCACGGGATGCGAAAACAGGAAAACAATCACTACAGGTCACATCCGTCACAATTCCGTGACGACAGAAACGATAACTGGACGCGACAAGACTATTCTCACCACATAAATCGTGACCAAAATAGACACCACCCGTATGACAACCGTTGGCAGAGTAGTAATAATTACAGGGAAAGATCACCTTTCCGTGGTAATGACTATCACAGAGACAATCAGAGAAACAGACAATATGGGAACCAAAATAACTATTATCAAGGGAGACAGAATAACTTTAGACGCAACGGTCCAGCACGCAGTTACGACTCAGGGAGAAATTCTCCACCACGTGACAGACAAGAAAGAAACTATGTAAACTACCGACAAAACGACAGACGTGAATTTCATCAGAACTGGCGAGCTTTAAACAGAGCTGGGCCCTCTCGGCAAGGCGAATTTGTGTAAGTTAGGCCTCCTAACCCCAGTAACGGCGCGCGCCAACAAGGAGGTAGCAGACAATGACTCGCACCGCAGGCACCCGCGTGCGCAGGCTGGCTCAGGGAAAAATAACATAGACGCTAACCTTGAGACAAATTCCAGTATTCTTTACGGACGAATACCGCATGATGATTGCATTCAAGTTGAAACTCTGCATACTAGGAAGAGTAAAGATTTACACCACATTTTTCATGTAAAACCATTTATTGACAGATAATCTGCTTTTTAACTTAGTCTTTGCAATTTTCACTTCACGCTACTTGTACAATTTGTCACACTGAGAAACTGTTAACATGCAACTATGTTTTAAAGCTAACTAACTATCCAGTCAAGAACCAAGAGAACTTATTCAAACAGAAATTACGAATGCATTGTTATTGCGAACAGATGACACAGTGGTTAGTTTATGTGACAGCTACACGATTTTATCACGACGCTGCTAATGCGTGACAATTTACAATGTTGCTTTTGCGGTGTATCTGTTTTATATCTGCACAGTTTTTTCTGAATTCTTCTATAAAGTGAGACATGTTTTAGTGGTGACTTTTGTGCTATTGCTACAAGGAGACAGCCTTTTCCGTAGGACAACAATACATTACAGCACAGTACTTTCCTCATCACGGCAATAAGGGTAATAACTAAGTTATCTATACGCAAAGCATTTCACTTTTGTGTATCATGAGGTAAGTACATTGACTTCTGCAGAACTTAGCTTTCGGAGGACAATAACTACGACACTTCCCAGAGATTATCTTACAGCAAGACGCACATTTAGCGCTACAGGACATGTATTTGAGTGATTAATTTTGTACTTAAAACATTTATTTTTAGAGATTTTTGAATTACAAAGAAAGTTTTTCGTGATACATTTCATTCCATTGCTGTAAGCTATAATACCTGAGGATACAATTACAATAATCCTCAGGGGGGTACACGTTTACTTTGTGTACCATGTGTCTGGCAAGCACAAGGAGCCCTAGCTAATATGGTATTTGCTTATACAATTTAACACATCGGTACCATATTTCTCTAACACATAAATTACACAGCTATCTGATCATTTAACAGAGAAACAAACATCTTTTTTACTACGTCAGTGACACATGTTTACGCAATTACAGAGTTGGATAACTTCACACTTAAGAAATTGTATTTTGTCTGTACTTTGTGAACTGTTCATATTTTTTTCAGAACCATGGTGATACTATGAGAGCTTTGAATGATGTATTTGGTATGGGATCATGATTTTTAAAGAACGTTTGAGGTAGATGACACTTTTGACATGAGCAGAGAATTTTTTTAGATTCTGAAATTATTGCAGAAAGCTACGACGTTTTTGAGATTTGACTGAGGTGTTATGATGTTACTATTACGACGACGATGTGTATTATGCTGCTGAGGTATGTTTATGATCAATAAGCTAATGCTATATGAGTTATTTGATTATGCTACGTATGTTATGATGAAATATTGAAGAAGTGTTGACGAATAAGGTAAGGAATAATGAATAGAAGTTAGGGACTCTTGACTTGTGAAAAAGGATGTTGGAAACCGAGAATCGTACTTTAAGAGATATGAAATGTGTGTAAATGCGTGAATGTATCACAATGCCGGCGAAAATTTTTTGGACACTGTTATATTCATAAGATTTTGTTTCTACAGATTTGTAACGCAAATTCTTGACCTGTGAAGACTGTCACTGTAGCGGAAACTGCTGTCGTAAATATTTCCGTAAGAAAGTTAATTGACCACCTGCACGTGCGTCGTCGGGACACAGCTGTGTCAAACACCTGGAGAACAAGCCATTAGGGTGTGCCTTTCATCGCTAATGCGACACCCTCGTTACTTGAAAACATATGATTTTTGTAATGCGTTGTGGGCACACAGCTGTGTCAAACACCTGGAGAACAAGCCATTAGGGTGTGCCTTTCATCGCTAATGCGACACCCTCGTTACTTAAAAACATATGATTACTCGCACTTTGTGCTAATTATTGAAATGCTTATGTATTGATGGGAAATATTCGTACATCTGCACACCTGATTACGACAAGTGTCTTTCTCCGAGAGTTGAGTGCTACTGACTTACGAAATGCCACATGACTATTGAATGATATTTTTATGCTTTGGTTTGTGTAATTGCTTATTTCATTTAATATCTGGTTTCCAGCTGTGTTGCAGCATTAGTTTTATAAAATAAACTTAGATGCATTTGCTAATGTGAACTCTTTCTGTCAACAGATCTATTAAATAATTATTTTATGATCCACATTATTTAAAAAAGGAGCACTTGGAAAGGAAAGAACAATAAGAAGGAACTAGTAACAGTAACACATAATTTTCTTTTCAAGTACATGGTAATATTTTTTACAATCAGTTGTTATGGTGCACCACTTTAATTACATAGACATTAAGATGTGAATAGACATTTCCCTTGTCTGCATTGTTGTTTTTACTGTAATATTTTTTCTGCTTGAGCTATGTCATGTCTAGGTATAAGTTGCTGCTGTTTGCCAGGCATAGTGTTATTGAATTTGACTTTTGCTAATTTCTTAATGCTGCTTGCTTCGCAAATCTGCGTTTTTTTTCATTGCTGTTTATATTAACTGTGTTATGTGATGCTGCATTGCCTCGTCCCTTGGTATATATATCTGAGCTCAGTAGATTTAAGTTAGCTTAAGAGGGGGTAGACAATATAAAAAAAACTGACTATGGAGAATAGGTAAAGAATGCATTGCGAAGTTATATGAAAAAGATTTGGGCCCCAATCAGTATTGTACAATCAGAAATAATTAAGGAAGGAGGTATAAATAGGACTTTTGGGAATAATGATGAACGAAGGGAGATCTCCATGCAAAATACTGCAGTAAAACAAACCCTGTCCTTTCCTTTTGTGTCATCCCTCTATATGTTTGTGTACCCTTGTGTATTTGTGTTTTTCCTGTCTTTATGTGTTGATGTGTTTATGTGCTGATGAGAGCTATGTTGTAGAATTTTTCTAATACTCTGTTATTTACTTTGTAAAGATGCGTAGACATTATTTATTCTGTGTTGTTTTAATGCTCATGTGTGAAGTTGACGTTTCAAAAGTGATTCTGATCTTTTATTTTTGTACTCATGTCATCATTCCTGTAACACTGATGTATATGTTTATTTCTATTCTTTTGTAAAGCCTGTACTACAAATGTTATCTGTATTGTTATGTTTTTAATTATGTATTTTGTACCTTTGTCATTGTATTCTTATGTTATAAAATTGTAATTGACAGCAGTTCATCAAATTAAGTAACTTGTAAGTTCCATCTCACTGCACACATTTCTGTTGGTCATAGTATATGGACAATATGTGAGAAGTAGGGACTGATAGTTTTGCACGTGTGTTAATAATTCAGCAAGGGACTGGATAACAGCATTGCTGGTTCTAAGGACAATTCCAAAAACTTTGTGAGTGCACAAGTGGTGGATATGGACTTGTTATATTAACTGCAAGACTCTTCACTGGTGATTGTGCACCCGCCCAGTCGCAACAGATGGCTGCTGGCCGTCTCTACAAGGACTACAGTGGGTCTGCATCTCTGGTGGCCCACCAATACCACAATCTCTACCAGGACTACAGTGGGCCTGTCCACACTTTCTACAAGGACTGCAGTGGGTCTGCACCTCTGGTGGCCCACCAATACCACAATCTCTACCAGGACTACAGTAGGTCTACTCTGTGATGACCTATCTACCAATCTTCTTCAAAACGTCGAATGACTCTGCTGTGGGTTTGCTCTGTTGTGGCCCATTACCTGTCTGCATGTCAAGAGTCAGCACTGTCTTTCCATTGGAAGGACAACACTACTTCTTCAAGACTGCATGGAAATCCACTACTTCTGTGTGCAATTTTTTTTACTAATGAGACTTTGTGAAAAAAAACTGTAATTACTATTGTGATGGACAATCAGGACTGTCTTTATGGACTGTGAGAAAATTTTAGCTTTTGACCAACATTGTATCAATAAGTGTGTGCATTGGATATCTTTGTTAGTGTAATTATAAAAAAAATTTTCTCAAATCATTATTGGCCACTGGCCAAAAAAAATTTGTAAAATTTTTTGTGGGGAGCATGGGGGCTATGTAAGTAGGCTGTTTATGTTTTCTTTATGTAAGTAGGCTGTTTAGATTTTTATATGGGTAATGCCACGTAGCGCTCTGTATGAAAATCACTGGCTGTGCTGTGTGCAGTCTGTGGCTAGTTTGCATTGTTGTCTGCCATTGTAGCGTTGCGCAGTTGGAGGTGAGCCGCCAGCAGTGGTGGATGTGGGGAGAGAGATGGCGGAGTTTTGATGATTTGTGATACTGGATGTTAATTATGAATATTAAGGTAAATACAGTGTTTGTTCTCTATTAAAATCTTTCATTTGCTAACTATCCCTATCAGTAGTTAGTGCCTTCAGTAGTTTGAATCTTTTATTTAGCTGGCAGTAGTGGCGCTCGCTGTATTGCAGTAGTTGAAGTAATGAAGATTTTTGTGAGGTAAGTTATTTGTGAAAGGTATAGTTTAATGTTACTCAGGGCCATTCTTTTGCAGGGATCTTTGATAGTCAGATTGCGTTGCGCTAAAAATATTGTGTGTCAGGTTAAGCATAGTCTTGTATAAATTGTTCTAAGGGGACGTTTCAGCATAATATGGAGAACTGCAGATGTGGGAATCATTTCCTATTTTTATGCTTCCCCAATATTCCCACGTTTTCATTCCCTCTCTGATGCTTTTTATTTTATTCATACGTTTTTCCTATATTTCTATTTGTCCCATATTTGCGTCTTTCCCTTATTGGCGTTCTTCTCACTTATGTGTGTTTCGCACATTTGCGTATTTCTCAGATATTCGTTTTTCACCCATTTGCGATTTTCCCACATTTGCGATTTTCCCACATTTGCGATTTTCCCACATTTGCGATTTTCCCACATTTGCGATTTTCCCGCATTTGCATTTTCCCACATTTGCGTTTTTCCATATTTGCGATTTTCTCATATTTGCGTTTTTCACATATTTGCATTTTGAGGAAGACGCAGATATGACATAATTAAACTTTTAAAGTTAATCAAGCACATAAGGGGGAGAACTGCTGATGTGGGGAACATTTCCTTTTATTTATGCATCCCCAATATTCCAAATTTTAATTTCCAATCTAATGAGTTTTATTAAATTCATGTTTTCCCCCCATCTGTATTTTTACCACATTTGCGTCTTTGCCGTATTTGAGTCTTTGCCATATTTGCATCTTTCCCATAGTTGCGTTTTTCCCGCATTTGCGTTTTTCCCGCATCTGCCTTTATCTCTTATTTGCGTTTTTCACACATATGCGATTCTCCCATATTTGTGTTTTCCCCATATTTACGTTTGTCCCACATTTGCATTTTTCCCACATTTGCGTTTTTCCCACATTTGCGTTTTTCCCACATTTGCGTTTTCCCACATTTGCGTTTTTCCCACATTTGCGTTTTTCCCACATTTGAGTTTTTCCCACATTTGCGTTTTTCCAACAATTGCGTTTTTCCCACATTTGCGTTTGTCCCACATTTGAATTTGTCCCACATTTGCGTTTTTCCCACATTTGCGTTTTTCCCACATTTGCGTTTTTCCCACATTTGCGTTTTTCCCACATTTGCGTTTTTCCCACATTTGCGTTTTTCCCACATTTGCGTTTTTCCCACATTTGCGTTTTTCCCACATTTGCGTTTTTCCCACATTTGTGTCTTTCATACATTTGTGTCTTTCCCACATTTGTGTCTTTCCCACATTTGCGTCTTTCCCACATTTGTGCCTTTCCCACATTTGTGCCTTTCCCACATTTGCGTCTTTCCCACATTTGCATCTTTCCCACATTTGCGTCTTTCCCACATTTGCGTCTTTCCCACATTTGCGTCTTTCCCACATTTGCGTCTTTCCCACATTTGCGTTTTTCCCACATTTGCGTTTTTCCCACATGTGAGTTTTTCCCACATTTGCGTTTTTCCCACATTTGCGTTTTTCCCACATTTGCGTTTTTCCCACATTTGCGTTTTTCCCATATCGGCGTTGTTCCCATATCGGCGTTTTTCCCATATCGGCGTTTTTCCCATATCGGCGATTTTCCCATATCGGCGTTTTTCCCATATCGGCGTTTTTCCCATATCGGCGTTTTTCCCATATCGGCGTTTTTCCCATATCAGCGTTTTTCCCATACCGGCCTTTTTTGCCATATCGGCGTTTTTCCCATATCGGCGTTTTGACCATATCGGCGTTTTGACCATATCGGCGTTTTGACCATATCGGCGTTTTTCCCATATTTTCGTTTATCCCATATTTGCGTTTTTCCCATATTTCCGTTTTTCCCATATCTTCGTTTTTCCCATATCGGCGTTTTTCCCATATCGGCGTTTTGACCATATCGGCGTTTTGACCATATCGGCGTTCCCACATTTGCGTTTTTCCCACATTTGCGTTTTTCCCACATTTGCGTTTTTCCCACATTTGTGTCTTTCATACATTTGTGTCTTTCCCACATTTGTGTCTTTCCCATATTTGCGTCTTTCCCACATTTGTGCCTTTCCCACATTTGTGCCTTTCCCACATTTGCGTCTTTCCCACATTTGCGTCTTTCCCACATTTGCGTCTTTCCCACATTTGCGTCTTTCCCACATTTGCGTCTTTCCCACATTTGCGTTTTTCCCACATTTGCGTTTTTCCCACATGTGAGTTTTTCCCACATTTGCGTTTTTCCCACATTTGCGTTTTTCCCACATTTGCGTTTTTCCCACATTTGCGTTTTTCCCATATCAGCGTTTTTCCCATATCGGCGTTTTTCCCATATCGGCGTTTTTCCCATATCGGCGTTTTTCCCATATCGGCGTTTTTCCCATATCGGCGTTTTTCCCATATCGGCGTTTTTCCCATATCGGCGTTTTTCCCATACCGGCGTTTTTCCCATATTGGCGTTTTTCCCATATCGGCGTTTTGACCACATCGGCGTTTTGACCATATCGGCGTTTTTCCCATATTTTCGTTTTTCCCATATTTGCGTTTTTCCCATATTTCCGTTTTTCCCATATCTTCGTTTTTCCCATATTTTCGTTTTTCCCATATTTTCGTTATTCTCATATTTGCATTTCGATGAAGAGGCAGATATGAGGTAACTAAACATTGGAAGTTAATGAAGCACATGAGATGGAGATTTGCAGATGTGGGGAACACATGCTTTTTTTATGTATCACCAACATTCCCAAATTTTCGTTTCCCCTCTAATGCCTTTTATTAATTTCATATGTTTTTACAACACTTTTCCCACATTTGCGCCTTTCCCACATTTGCGCCTTTCCCACATTTGCACCTTTCCCACATTTGCGCCTTTCCCACATTTGCGTCTTTCCCACATTTGTGTCTTTCCCATATTTGCGTCTTTCCCACATTTGTGCCTTTCCCACATTTGTGCCTTTCCCACATTTGCGTCTTTCCCACATTTGCGTCTTTCCCACATTTGCGTCTTTCCCACATTTGCGTCTTTCCCACATTTGCGTCTTTCCCACATTTGCGTTTTTCCCACATTTGCGTTTTTCCCACATGTGAGTTTTTCCCACATTTGCGTTTTTCCCACATTTGCGTTTTTCCCACATTTGCGTTTTTCCCACATTTGCGTTTTTCCCATATCAGCGTTTTTCCCATATCGGCGTTTTTCCCATATCGGCGTTTTTCCCATATCGGCGTTTTTCCCATATCGGCGTTTTTCCCATATCGGCGTTTTTCCCATATCGGCGTTTTTCCCATATCGGCGTTTTTCCCATATCGGCGTTTTTCCCATACCGGCGTTTTTCCCATATTGGCGTTTTTCCCATATTTGCGTTTTTCCCATATTTCCGTTTTTCCCATATCTTCGTTTTTCCCATATTTTCGTTTTTCCCATATTTTCGTTATTCTCATATTTGCATTTCGATGAAGAGGCAGATATGAGGTAACTAAACATTGGAAGTTAATGAAGCACATGAGATGGAGATTTGCAGATGTGGGGAACACATGCTTTTTTTATGTATCACCAACATTCCCAAATTTTCGTTTCCCCTCTAATGCCTTTTATTAATTTCATATGTTTTTACAACACTTTTCCCACATTTGCGCCTTTCCCACATTTGCGCCTTTCCCACATTTGCACCTTTCCCACATTTGCGCCTTTCCCACATTTGCGTCTTTCCCACATTTGTGTCTTTCCCACATTTGTGTCTTTCCCACATTTGTGTCTTTCCCACATTTGTGTCTTTCCCACATTTGTGTCTTTCATACATTTGTGTCTTTCCCACATTTGTGTCTTTCCCACATTTGTGTCTTTCCCACATTTGTGTCTTTCCCACATTTGCGTCTTTCCCACATTTGAGTTTTTCCCACATTTGCGTTTTTCCCACATTTGCGTTTTTCCCACATTTGCGTTTTTCCCACATTTGCGTTTTTCGCACATTTGCGTTTTTCCCACATTTGCGTTTTTCCCACATTTGCGTTTTTCCCACATTTGCGTTTTTCCCACATTTGCGTTTTTCCCATATCGGCGTTTTTCCCATATCGGCGTTTTTCCCATATCGGCGTTTTTCCCAGATCGGCGTTTTTCCCATATCGGCGTTTTGACCATATCGGCGTTTTGACCATATCGGCGTTTTGACCATATCGGCGTTTTGACCATATCGGCGTTTTTCCCATATTTTCGTTTTTCCCATATTTTCGTTTTTCCCATATTTTCGTATTTCCCATATTTTCGTTTTTCCCATATTTTCGTTTTTCCCATATTTGCGTTTTTCCCATATTTCCGTTTTTCCCATATCTTCGTTTTTCCCATATTTTCGTTTTTCCCATATTTTCGTTATTCTCATATTTGCATTTCGATGAAGAGGCAGATATGAGGTAACTAAACATTGGAAGTTAATGAAGCACATGAGATGGAGATTTGCAGATGTGGGGAACACATGCTTTTTTTTATGTATCCCCAACATTCCCAAATTTTCGTTTCCCCTCTAATGCCTTTTATTAATTTCATATGTTTTTACAACACTTTTCCCACATTTGTGCCTTTCCCACATTTGCGCCTTTCCCACATTTGCGCCTTTCCCACATTTGCGCCTTTCCCACATTTGCGTCTTTCCCACATTTGTGTCTTTCCCACATTTGTGTCTTTCCCACATTTGCGTATTTCCCACATTTGCGCCTTTCCCACATTTGTGCCTTTCCCACGTTTGCGTCTTTCCCACATTTGCGTCTTTCCCACATTTGCGTCTTTCCCACATTTGCGTCTTTCCCACATTTGCGTCTTTCCCACATTTGCGTTTTTCCCACATTTGCGTCATTCCCCATTTGCGTCTTTCCACATTTGCGTCTTTCCCACATTTGCGTCTTTCCCACATTTGTGTCTTACCACATTTGCATCTTTCCCACATTTGCGTTTTTCCCACATTTGCGTTTTTCCCGTATCTGCATTTTTCCCATATCTGCGTTTTTCCCGTATCTGCGTTTTTCCCGTATCTGCGTTTTTCCCGTATCTGCGTTTTTCCCGTATCTGCGTTTTTCCCGTATATGCGTTTTTCCCGTATCTGCGTTTTTCCCGTATCTGCGTTTTTCCCGTATCTGCATTCTTCCCGTATCTGCGTTCTTCCCGTATCTGCGTTCTTCCCGTATCTGCGTTCTTCCCGTATCTGCATTCTTCCCGTATCTGCATTCTTCCGTATCTGTGTTCTTCCCGTATCTGCGTTCTTCCCGTATCTGCATTCTTCCCGTATCTGCGTTCTTCCCGTATCTGCGTTTTTCCCATATCTGCGTGCTTCCCGTATCTGCGTTTTTCCCGTATCTGCGTTTTTCCCGTATCTGCGTTTTTCCCGTATTTGCGTTTTTCCCGTATTTGCGTTTTTCCCGTATTTGCGTTTTTCCCCTATTTGCGTTTTTCCCCTATTTGCGTTTTTCCCCTATTTGCGTTTTTCCCCTGTTTGCGTTTTTCCCCTATTTGCGTTTATCCCCTATTGGCGTTTTACCCATATTTGCGTTTTTCCCATATTTGCATTTTTCCCATATTTGCGTTTTTCCCCTGTTTGCGTTTTTCCCCTATTTGCGTTTTTCCCCTATTTGCGTTTTACCCATGTTTTCGTTTTACTCATTTTTGCAATTTGATGAAGAGGCAGATATGAGGTAACTGAACATTGGAAGTAAATGAAGCACATTAGAGGGAGAGCAGCAGATGTGGGGAACAATGGTTTTTTTTATGTATCACCAACATTCTAAAATTTTCGTTTCCCCTCTAATGCGTTTTATTAAATTCTTATGTTTTTCCAACATTTGCTCTTTTCTTACATTTGCTCTTTTCTTACATTTGCTCTTTTCTTACATTTGCTCTTTTCTTACAATTGCTCTTTTCTTACATTTGCTCTTTTCTTACATTTGCTCTTTTCTTACATTTGCTCTTTTCCCACATTTGCTCTTTTCCCACATTTGCTCTTTTCCCACATTTGCTCTTTTCCCAAATTTGCTCTTTTCCCACATTTGCTCTTTTCCTACATTTGCTCTTTTCCCACATTTGCTCTTTTCCCACATTTGCTCTTTTCCCACATTTGCTCTTTTCCCACATTTGCTCTTTTCCCACATTTGCTCTTTTCCCACGTTTGCTCTTTTCCCACGTTTGCTCTTTTCCCACGTTTGATCTTTTCCCACATTTGCTCTTTTCCCACGTTTGCTCTTTTCCCACGTTTGGTCTTTTCCCATGTTTGCTCTTTTCCCACGTTTGCTCTTTTCCCACATTTGCTCTTTTCCCACATTTGCTCTTTTCCCACATATGCTCTTTTCCCACATTTGCTCTTTTCCCACATTTGCTCTTTTCCCACATTTGCTCTTTTCCCACATTTGCTCTTTTCCCACATTTGCTCTTTTCCCACATTTGCTCTTTTCCCACATTTGCTCTTTTCCCACATTTGCTCTTTTCCCACATTTGTGTCTTTCCCACATTTGCGTCTTTCCCACATTTGCGTCTTTCCCACATTTGCGTCTTTCCAACATTTGCGTCTTTCCCACATTTGCGATTTTCCCGCATTTGCATTTTCCCACATTTGCGTTTTTCCATATTTGCGATTTTCTCATATTTGCGTTTTTCACATATTTGCATTTTGAGGATGACACAGATGACATAATAAAACATTTGAAGTTAATGAAGCACATAAGGGGGAGAACTGCAGATGTGGGGAACATTTCCTTTTATTTATGCATCCTCAATATTCCAAATTTTAATTTCCAATCTAATGAGTTTTATTAAATTCATGTTTTCCCCCATCTGCATTTTCACCACATTTGCGTCTTTGCCGTATTTGAGTCTTTGCCATATTTGCGTCTTTCCCATATTTGCGTTTTTCCCGCATTTGCGTTTTTCCCGCATTTGCGTTTTTCCCGCATCTGCATTTATCTCTTATTTGCTTTTTTCACACATATGCGATTCTCCCATATTTGTGTTTTTCCCATATTTACGTTTGTCCCACATTTGCGTCTTTCCCACATTTGCGTTTTTCCCACATTTGCGTTTTTCCCACATTTGCGTTTTTCCCACATTTGCGTTTTTCCTACATTTGTGGATATACCAAATTTGCGTTTTTACCAATATTTGCTTATTTCCCATATTTGCGTATTTCCCATATTTGCGTTTTTCCCATATTTGCGTTTTTCCCATATTTGCATTTTTCCCATATTTGCGTTTTTCCCATATTTGCGTTTTTCCCATATCTGCGTTTTTCCCATATCTGCGTTTTTGCCATGTCTGCGTTTTTGCCATGTTTGCGTTTTTGCCATGTCTGCGTTTTTGCCATGTCTGCGTTTTTGCCATATCTGCGTTTTTCCCACATCTGCGTTTTTCCCACATCTGCGTTTTTCCCACATCTGCGTTTTTCCCACATCTGCGTTTATCCCACATCTGCATTTTTCCCACATCTGCGTTTTTCCCACATCTGTGTTTTTCCCATATTTTCGTTATTCTCATATTTGCATTTCGATGAAGAGGCAGATATGAGGTAACTAAACATTGGAAGTTAATGAAGCACATGAGATGGAGATTTGCAGATGTGGGGAACACATGCTTTTTTTTATGTATCCCCAACATTCCCAAATTTTCGTTTCCCCTCTAATGCCTTTTATTAATTTCATATGTTTTTACAACATTTGCACTTTTCCCACATTTGCGCCTTTCCCACATTTGCGTCTTTCCCACATTTGCGTCTTTCCCACATTTGTGTCTTTCCCACATTTGTGTCTTTCCCACATTTGTGTCTTTCCCGTATTTGCGTCTTTCCCGTATTTTCGTCTTTCCCGTATTTGTGTCTTTCCCGTATTTGCGTCTTTCCCGTATTTGCGTCTCTCCCGTATTTGCGTCTTTCCCGTATTTGCGTCTTTCCCGTATTTGCGTCTTTCCTGTATTTGCGTCTTTCCCGTATTTGCGTCTTTCCGGCATCTGCAATTATATCTTATTTGCGTTTTTCCCACATTTGCGTTTTTCCCACATTTGCGTTTCTCCCACATTTGCGTTTTTCCCACATTTGTTTGTCCCATATTTGCGTTTGTCCCATATTTGCGTTTGTCCCATATTTGCGTTTGTCCCATATTTGCGTTTGTCCCATATTTGCGTTTGTCCCATATTTGCGTTTGTCCCATATTTGCGTTTGTCCCATATTTGCATTGGTCCCATATTTGCGTTGGTCCCATATTTGCGTTGGTCCCATATTTGCGTTTTTCCCATATTTGCGTTTTTCCAATATTTGCGTTTTTCCCATATTTTCGTTATTCTCATATTTGCATTTCGATGAAGAGGCAGATATGAGGTAACTAAACATTGGAAGTTAATGAAGCACATGAGATGGAGTTTTGCAGATGTGGGGAACACATAATTTTTTTATGTTACCCCAACATTCCAAAATTTTCATTTCCCCTCTAATGCCTTTTATTAATTTCATATGTTTTTACAACATTTGCGTCTTTCCCACAGTTGTGTCTTTCCCACATTTGTGTCTTTCCCACTTTTATGTCTTTCCCACATTTATGTCTTTCCCACATTTGTGTCTTTCCCACATTTGTGTCTTTCCCACATTTGTGTCTTTCCCACATTTGTGTTTTTCCCACATTTCTGTCTTTCCCACATTTGTGTCTTTCCCACATTTGTGTCTTTCCCACATTTGCATCTTTCCCACATTTGCATCTTTCCCACATTTGCATCTTTCCCACATTTGCATCTTTCCCACATTTGCGTTTTCCCACATTTGCGTATTTCCCACATTTGCGTCTTTCCCACATTTGTGTCTTTCCCACATTTGCGTCTTTCCCACATTTGCGTCTTTCCCACATTTGCGTCTTTCCCACATTTGCATCTTTCCCACATTTGTGTCTTTCCCACATTTGTGTCTTTCCCACATTTGTGTCTTTCCCACATTTGTCTCTTTCCCACATTTGTGTCTTTCCCACATTTGTGTCTTTCCCGTATTTGTGTCTTTCCCGTATTTGTGTCTTTCCCGCATTTGCGTTTTTCCCGCATCTGCATTTATATCTTATTTGCGTTTTTCCCACATTTGTTTGTCCCACATTTGCGTTTGTCCCACATTTGCGTTTGTCCCACATTTGCGTCTGTCCCACATTTGTGTTTTCCCATATTTGTGTTTTCCCACATTTGCGTTTTCCCACATTTGTCTTTTCCCACATTTGCGTTTTCCCACATTTGCTTTTTCCTACATTTGCGTTTTATCACATTTGCGTTTTCCCACATTTGCGTTTTCCTACATTTGCGTTTTCCCACATTTGCGTTTTCCCCATATTTGCGTTTTCCCCATATTTGCGTTTTCCCCATATTTGCGTTTTCCCCATATTTGCGTTTTCCCCATATTTGCGTTTTCCCCATATTTGCGTTTTCCCCATATTTGCGCTTTCCCCATATTTGCGTTTTCCCCATATTTGCGTTTGTCCCATATTTGCGTTTGTCCCCGTATTTGCATTTGTCCCCGTATTTGCGTTTGTCCCCATATTTGTGTTTGTCCCCGTATTTGCGTTTGTCCCCGTATTTGCGTATGTCCCCGTATTTGCGTTTGTCCCCGTATTTGCGTTTGTCCCCGTATTTGCGTTTGTCCCCGTATTTGCGTTTGTCCCCGTATTTGCGTTTGTCCCCGTATTTGCGTTTTTCCCCGTATTTGCGTTTGTCCCCGTATTTGCGTTTGTCCCCGTATTTGCGTTTGTCCCCGTATTTGCGTTTGTCCCCGTATTTGCGTTTGTCCCCGTATTTGCGTTTTTCCCGTATTTGCGTTTGTCCCCGTATTTGCGTTTTTCCCCACATTTGCGTTTTTCCCCACATTTGTGTTTTCCCCTCATTTGCGTTTTCCCCACATTTGCGTTTTCCCCACATTTGCGTTTTCCCCACATTTGCGTTTTCCCCACATTTGCGTTTTCCCCACATTTGTGTTTTCCCCACATTTGCGTTTACCCCACATTTGCGTTTTTCCCGTATTTGCGTATTTGCCGGATTTGCGTATTTGCCTGATTTGCGTTTTTGCCATATTTGCTTATTTGCCATATTTGCGTTTTTGCCATATTTGCGTTTTTGCCATATTTGCGTTTTTGCCATATTTGCGTTTTTTCCATATTTGCGTTTTTGCCATATATGCGTTTTTGCCATATTTGCGTTTTTTACACATTTGCGTTTTTCACACATTTGCGTTTTTCACACATTTGCGTTTTTCCCACATTTGCGTTTTTCCCACATTTGCGTTTTTCCCACATTTGCGTTTTTCCCACATTTGCGTTTTTCCCATATTTGCGTTTTTCCCATATTTTCGTTTTGATGAAGAGGCAGATATGAGGTAACTAAACATTGGAAGTTAATGAAACACATGAGAGGGTGAGCAGCAGATGTTGGGAACATTTGCTTTTTTTTATGTATCCCCAACATTCCCAAATTTTCGTTTCCCCTCTTTTCCCACATTTGCGTCTTTCCCACAATTGCATCTTTCCCACATTTGCATCTTTCCCACATTTGCGTCTTTCCCACATTTGCGTCTTTCCCACCTTTGCGTCTTTCCCACCTTTGCGTCTTTCCCACATTTGGGTCTTTCCCACATTTGCGTCTTTCCCACATTTGCGTCTTTCCCACATTTGCGTCTTTCCCGTATTTGCGTCTTTCCCGCATCTGCAATTATATCTTATTTGCGTTTTTCCCACATTTGCGTTTTTCCCACATTTGCGTTTTTCCCACATTTGCGTTTTCCCCATATTTGCGTTTTCCCCATATTTGCGTTTTCCCCATATTTGCGTTTTCCCCATATTTGCGTTTTCCCCATATTTGCGCTTTCCCCATATTTGCGTTTTCCCCATATTTGCGTTTGTCCCATATTTGCGTTTGTCCCCGTATTTGCATTTGTCCCCGTATTTGCGTTTGTCCCCATATTTGTGTTTGTCCCCGTATTTGCGTTTGTCCCCGTATTTGCGTATGTCCCCGTATTTGCGTTTGTCCCCGTATTTGCGTTTGTCCCCGTATTTGCGTTTGTCCCCGTATTTGCGTTTGTCCCATATTTGCGTTTGTCCCATATTTGCGTTTGTCCCATATTTGCGTTTGTCCCATATTTGCATTGGTCCCATATTTGCGTTGGTCCCATATTTGCGTTGGTCCCATATTTGCGTTTTTCCCATATTTGCGTTTTTCCAATATTTGCGTTTTTCCCATATTTTCGTTATTCTCATATTTGCATTTCGATGAAGAGGCAGATATGAGGTAACTAAACATTGGAAGTTAATGATGCACATGAGATGGAGTTTTGCAGATGTGGGGAACACATAATTTTTTTATGTTACCCCAACATTCCAAAATTTTCATTTCCCCTCTAATGCCTTTTATTAATTTCATATGTTTTTACAACATTTGCGTCTTTCCCACAGTTGTGTCTTTCCCACATTTGTGTCTTTCCCACTTTTATGTCTTTCCCACATTTATGTCTTTCCCACATTTGTGTCTTTCCCACATTTGTGTCTTTCCCACATTTGTGTTTTTCCCACATTTCTGTCTTTCCCACATTTGTGTCTTTCCCACATTTGTGTCTTTCCCACATTTGCATCTTTCCCACATTTGCATCTTTCCCACATTTGCATCTTTCCCACATTTGCATCTTTCCCACATTTGCGTTTTCCCACATTTGCGTATTTCCCACATTTGCGTCTTTCCCACATTTGTGTCTTTCCCACATTTGCGTCTTTCCCACATTTGCGTCTTTCCCACATTTGCGTCTTTCCCACATTTGCATCTTTCCCACATTTGTGTCTTTCCCACATTTGTGTCTTTCCCACATTTGTGTCTTTCCCACATTTGTCTCTTTCCCACATTTGTGTCTTTCCCACATTTGTGTCTTTCCCGTATTTGTGTCTTTCCCGTATTTGTGTCTTTCCCGCATTTGCGTTTTTCCCGCATCTGCATTTATATCTTATTTGCGTTTTTCCCACATTTGTTTGTCCCACATTTGCGTTTGTCCCACATTTGCGTTTGTCCCACATTTGCGTCTGTCCCACATTTGTGTTTTCCCATATTTGTGTTTTCCCACATTTGCGTTTTCCCACATTTGTCTTTTCCCACATTTGCGTTTTCCCACATTTGCTTTTTCCTACATTTGCGTTTTATCACATTTGCGTTTTCCTACATTTGCGTTTTCCCACATTTGCGTTTTCCCCATATTTGCGTTTTCCCCATATTTGCGTTTTCCCCATATTTGCGTTTTCCCCATATTTGCGTTTTCCCCATATTTGCGTTTTCCCCATATTTGCGTTTTCCCCATATTTGCGCTTTCCCCATATTTGCGTTTTCCCCATATTTGCGTTTGTCCCATATTTGCGTTTGTCCCCGTATTTGCATTTGTCCCCGTATTTGCGTTTGTCCCCATATTTGTGTTTGTCCCCGTATTTGCGTTTGTCCCCGTATTTGCGTATGTCCCCGTATTTGCGTTTGTCCCCGTATTTGCGTTTGTCCCCGTATTTGCGTTTGTCCCCGTATTTGCGTTTGTCCCCGTATTTGCGTTTGTCCCCGTATTTGCGTTTTTCCCCGTATTTGCGTTTGTCCCCGTATTTGCGTTTGTCCCCGTATTTGCGTTTGTCCCCGTATTTGCGTTTGTCCCCGTATTTGCGTTTGTCCCCGTATTTGCGTTTTTCCCGTATTTGCGTTTGTCCCCAGATTTGCGTTTTTCCCCACATTTGCGTTTTTCCCCACATTTGTGTTTTCCCCTCATTTGCGTTTTCCCCACATTTGCGTTTTCCCCACATTTGCGTTTTCCCCACATTTCCGTTTTCCCCACATTTGCGTTTTCCCCACATTTGCGTTTTTCCCGTATTTGCGTATTTGCCGGATTTGCGTATTTGCCTGATTTGCGTTTTTGCCATATTTGCTTATTTGCCATATTTGCGTTTTTGCCATATTTGCGTTTTTGCCATATTTGCGTTTTTGCCATATTTGCGTTTTTTCCATATTTGCGTTTTTGCCATATATGCGTTTTTGCCATATTTGCGTTTTTGCCATATTTGCGTTTTTTACACATTTGCGTTTTTCACACATTTGCGTTTTTCACACATTTGCGTTTTTCACACATTTGCGTTTTTCCCACATTTGCGTTTTTCCCACATTTGCGTTTTTCCCACATTTGCGTTTTTCCCACATTTGCGTTTTTCCCACATTTGCGTTTTTCCCATATTTGCGTTTTTCCCAAATTTTCGTTTTGATGAAGAGGCAGATATGAGGTAACTAAACATTGGAAGTTAATGAAACACATGAGAGGGTGAGCAGCAGATGTTGGGAACATTTGCTTTTTTTTATGTATCCCCAACATTCCCAAATTTTCGTTTCCCCTCTTTTCCCACATTTGCGTCTTTCCCACAATTGCATCTTTCCCACATTTGCATCTTTCCCACATTTGCGTCTTTCCCACATTTGCGTCTTTCCCACCTTTGCGTCTTTCCCACCTTTGCGTCTTTCCCACATTTGGGTCTTTCCCACATTTGCGTCTTTCCCACATTTGCGTCTTTCCCACATTTGCGTCTTTCCCGTATTTGCGTTTTTCCCGTATTTGCGTCTCTCCCGTATTTGCGTCCTTCCCGTAATTGCGTCTTTCCCGTAATTGCGTCTTTCCCGTATTTGCGTCTTTCCCGTATTTGCGTCTTTCCGTATTTGCGTCCTACCCGTGTTTGCGTCTTTCCCGTATTTGCGTCTTTCCCTCATCTGCAATTATATCTTATTTGCGTTTTTCCCACATTTGCGTTTTTCCCACATTTGCGTTTTTCCCACATTTGCGTTTTTCCCACATTTGCGTTTTTCCCACATTTGCGTTTTCCCCACATTTGCCTTTTCCCCACATTTGCGTTTTCCCCACATTTGCGTTTTCCCCACATTTGCGTTTTCCCCACATTTGCGTATTCCCCACATTTGCGTTTTCCCCACATTTGCGTTTTCCCCACATTTGCTTTTTCCCCACATTTGCGTTTTCCCCACATTTGCGTTTTGCCCACATTTGCGTTTTCCCCACATTTGCGTTTTCCCCACATTTGCGTTTTCCCCACATTTGCGTTTTCCCCACATTTGCGATTGTCCCATATTTGCGTTTGTCCCATATTTGCGTTTGTCCCATATTTGCGTTTGTCCCATATTTGCGTTTGTCCCATATTTGCGTTTGTCCCATATTTGCGTTTGTCCCATATTTGCGTTTGTCCCATATTGGCGTTTTTCCCATATTTGCGTTAGCCCCATATTTGCATTAGCCCCATATTTGCGTTAGCCCCATATTTGCGTTAGTCCAATATTTGCGTTTTTCCCCTATTTCCGTTATTCTCATATTTGCATTTCGATGAAGAGGCACATATGAGGTAACTAAACATTGGAAGTTAATGAAGCACATGAGATGGAGATTTGCAGATGTGGGGAACACATGCTTTTTTTATGTATCCCCAACATTCCCAAATTTTCGTTTCCCCTCTAATGCCTTTTACTAATTTCATATGTTTTTACAACATTTGCGCCTTTCCCACATTTGTGTCTTTCCCACATTTGTGTCTTTCCCACATTTGTGTCTTTCCCACATTTGTGTCTTTCCCACATTTGGGTGTTTCCCACATTTGTGTCTTTCCCACATTTGTGTCTTTCCCACATTTGCGTCTTTCCCACAATTGCGTCTTTCCCACATTTGCATCTTTCCCACATTTGCGTCTTTCCCACATTTGCGTCTTTCCCACCTTTGCGTCTTTCCCACCTTTGCGTCTTTCCCACATTTGGGTCTTTCCCACATTTGCGTCTTTCCCACATTTGCGTCTTTCCCGTATTTGCGTTTTTCCCGTATTTGCGTTTTTCCCGTATTTGCGTTTTTCCCGTATTTGCGTCTTTCCCATATTTGCGTCTTTCCCGTAATTGCGTCTTTCCCATAATTGCGTCTTTCCCGTATTTGCGTCTTTCCCGTATTTGCGTCTTTCCCGTATTTGCGTCCTACCCGTATTTGCGCCTTTCCCGTACTTGCGTCATTCCCGCATCTGCAATTATATCTTATTTGCGTTTTTCCCACATTTGCGTTTTTCCCACATTTGCGTTTTTCCCACATTTGCGTTTTTCCCACATTTGCGTTTTTCCCACATTTGCGTTTTTCCCACATTTGCGTTTTTCCCACATTTGCGTTTTTCCCACATTTGCGTTTTTCCCACATTTGCGTTTTTCCCACATTTGCGTTTTTCCCACATTTGCGTGTTTCCCACATTTGCGTTTTTCCCACATTTGCGTTTCTCCCACATGTGCGTTTTCCCCACATTTGCGTTTTCCCCACATTTGCGTTTTCACCACATTTGCGTTTTCCCCACATTTGCGTTTTCCCCACATTTGCGTTTTCCCCACATTTGCGTTTTCCCCACATTTGCGTTTTCCCCACATTTGCGTTTTCCCCACATTTGCGTTTTCCCCGCATTTGCGTTTTCCCCGCATTTGCGTTTTCCCCACATTTGCGATTGTCCCATATTTGCGTTTGTCCCATATTTGCGTTTGTCCCATATTTGCATTTGTCCCATATTTGCGTTTGTCCCATATTTGCGTTTGTCCCATATTTGCGTTTGTCCCATATTTGCGTTAGTCCCATATTTGCGTTTTTCCCCTATTTTCGTTATTCTCATATTTGCATTTCGATGAAGAGGCACATATGAGGTAACTAAACATTGGAAGTTAATGAAGCACATGAGATGGAGATTTGCAGATGTGGGGAACATATGCTTTTTTTATGTATCCCCAACATTCCCAAATTTTCAATTCCCCTCTAATGCCTTTTATTAATTTCAAATGTTTTTACAACATTTGCGTCTTTCCCACATTTGTGTCTTTCCCACATTTGTGTCTTTCCCACATTTGTGTCTTTCCCACATTTGTGTCTTTCTCACATTTGTGTCTATACCACATTTGTGTCTATCCCGCATTTGTGTCTTTCCCACATTTGCATCTTTCCCACATTTGCGTCTTTCCCATATTTGCATCTTTCCCATATTTGCGGCTTTCCCACATTTGTGTCTTTCCCGTATTTGCGTCTTTCCCATATTTGCGTTTTTCCCGCATCTGCATTTATATCTTATTTGCGTTTTTCCCACATTTGTTTGTCCCACATTTGCGTTTGTCCACATTTGTTTCTCCCACATTTGCGTTTGTCCCACATTTGTGTTTTCCCACATTTGTGTTTTCCCACATTTGTGTCTTCCCACATTTGCGTTTTCCCACATTTGCGTTTTCCCATATTTGCGTTTTCCCACATTTGCGTTTTCCCACATTTGCGTTTTCCCACATTTGCGTTTACCCACATTTGCGTTTACCCACATTTGCGTTTTCCCCACATTTGCGTTTTCCCCACATTTGCGTTTTCCCCACATTTGCGTTTTCCCCACATTTGCGTTTTCCCCACATTTGCGTTTTCCCCACATTTGCGTTTTCCCAATATTTGCGTTTTCCCCATATTTGTGTTTTCCCCATATTTGCGTTTGTCTCATATTTTCGTTTTGATGGAGAGGCAGATATGAGGTAACTAAACATTGGAAGTTAATGAAGCACATGAGAGGGTGAGCAGCAGATGTTAGGAACATTTGCTTTTTTTTATGTATCCCCAACATTATCAAATTTTCGTTTCCCCTCTAATGCGTTTTATTAAATTCATATGTTTTTCCAACATTTGCACTTTTCCCACATTTGCGTGTATCCCACATTTGCATTTTTCCCACATTTGCGTTTTTCCCACAATTGCGTTTTTCCCACATTTGCGTTTTTCCCACATTTGCGGTTATGCCAAATTTGCGTTTTTGCCAATATTTGCGTATTTCCCATATTTGCGCATTTCCCATATTTCCGTATTTCCATATTTGCGCATTTCCCATATTTGCGTATTTCCCATATTTGCGTATTTCCAATATTTGCGTCTTTCCCACATTTGCGTTTTTCCCGCATCTGCATTTATCTCTTATTTGCTTTTTTCACACATATGCGATTCTCCCATATTTGTGTTTTTCCCATATTTACGTTTGTCCCACATTTGAATTTTTCCCACATTTGCGTTTTCCCCACATTTTCGTTTTTCCCACATTTTCGTTTTTCCCACATTTTAGTTTTCCCCACATTTTCGTTTTTCCCACATTTTCGTTTTTCCCACATTTTCGTTTTTCCCACATTTTCGTTTTTCCCACATTTGCGTTTTTCCCACATTTGCGTTTTTCCCACATTTGCGTTTTTCCCACATTTGCGTTTTTCCCACATTTGCGTTTTTCCCACA
Organism: Schistocerca cancellata; assembly: GCF_023864275.1. Taxonomy (NCBI): domain Eukaryota; kingdom Metazoa; phylum Arthropoda; class Insecta; order Orthoptera; family Acrididae; genus Schistocerca; species Schistocerca cancellata. Next base: position 155,328,690 of record NC_064634.1, read on the forward strand.
TTTGCACTTTTCCCACATTTGCGCTTCTCCCAGATTTGCGTTTTTCCCATATTTGCGTTTTTCCGATATTTGCGTTTTTCCCATATTTGCGTTTTTCCCATATTTGCGTTTTTCCCATATTTGCGTTTTTCCCATATTTGCGTTTTTCCCATATTTGCGTTTTTTCCATATTTGCGTTTTTCCCATATTTTCGTTATTCTCATATTTGCGTTTCGATGAAGAGGCAGATACGAGGTAACTAAACATTGGAAGTTAATGAAGCACATGAGATGGAGATTTGCAGATGTGGGGAACACACGCTTTTTTTATGTATCCCCAACACTCTCAAATTTTCGTTTCCCCTCTAATGCCTTTTATTAATTTCATATGTTTTTACAACATTTGCACTTTTACCACATTTGCGTCTCTCCCACATTTGTGTCTTTCCCACATTTGTCCCACATTTGTGTTTTCCCACATTGCGTCTTCCCACATTGTGTTTTCCCACATTTGTGTTTTCCCTCATTTGCGTTTGCCCCATATTTGCGTTTTTCCCATATTTGCATTTGTCCCATATTTGCGTTAGTCCCATATTTGCGTTAGTCCCATATTTTCGTTAGTCCCATATTTGCGTTAGTCCCATATTTGCGTTTTTCCCATATTTGCGTTTTTCCCATATTTGCGTTTTTCCCATATTTGCGTTTTTCCCATATTTCCGTTTTTTCCATATTTGCGTTTTTCCCATATTTGCGTTTTTCCCATATTTGCGTCTTTCCCACATTTGCGTCTTTCCCACATTTGCGTCTTTCCCACATTTGCGTCTTTCCCACATTTGCGTCTTTCCCATATTGGCGTCTTTCCCATATTTGCGTCTTTCCCATTTTTGCGTCTTTCCCATATTGGCGTCATTAGCATATTGGCGTCATTCCCATATTGGCGTCTTTCCCATATTGGCGTCTATCCCATATTGGCGTCTTTCCCATATTGGCGTCTTTCCCATATTGGCGTCTTTCCCATATTGGCGTCTTTCCCATATTGGCGTCTTTCCCATATTGGCGTCTTTCCCATATTTGCGTCTTTCCCATATTGGCGTTTTTCCCATATTGGCGTTTTTCCCATATTGGCGTTTTTCCCATATTGGGGTTTTTCCCATATTGGCGTTTTTCCCATATTGGCGTTTTTCCCATATTGGCGTTTTTCCCATATTGGCGTTTTTCCCATATTGGCGTTTTTCCCACATTTGCGTTTTCCCACATTTGCGTTTTCCCACATTTGCGTTTACCCACATTTGCGTTTACCCACATTTGCGTTTTCCCCACATTTGCGTTTTCCCCACATTTGCGTTTTCCCCACATTTGCGTTTTCCCCACATTTGCGTTTTCCCCACATTTGCGTTTTCCCCACATTTGCGTTTTCCCAATATTTGCGTTTTCCCCATATTTGTGTTTTCCCCATATTTGCGTTTGTCTCATATTTTCGTTTTGATGGAGAGGCAGATATGAGGTAACTAAACATTGGAAGTTAATGAAGCACATGAGAGGGAGAGCAGCAGATGTGAGGAACATTTTCTTTTTTTTAAGTATCCACAACATTCCAAAATTTTCGTTTCCCTTCTAATGCGTTTTATTAAATTTATATGTTTTTCCCACATTTGCCCTTTTCCCACTTTTGCGTTTTTCCCACTTTTGCGTTTTTCCCACATTTGCGTTTTTCCCACATTTGCGTTTTTCCCACATTTGCGTTTTTCCCACATTTGCGTTTTTCCCACATTTGCGTTTTTCCCACATTTGCGTTTTTACCACATTTGCGTTTTTCCACATTTGTGGTTATGCCAAATGTGTGTTTTTACCAACATTTGCGTATTTCCCATATTTGCGTATTTCCCATATTTGCGTATTTTCCATATTTGCGTTTTTCCCATATTTGCGTTTTCCCCATATTTGCGTTTTTCCCATATTTGCGTTTTTCCCATATTTGCGTTTTTCCCATATCTGCGTTTTTCCCATATCTGCGTTTTTCCCACATCTGCTTTTTTCCCACATCTGCGTTTTTCCCACATCTGCGTGTTTCCCACATCTGCGTTTTTCCCACATTTGCGCTTCTCCCAGATTTCCGTTTTTCCCATATTTGCGTTTTTCCGATATTTGCGTTTTTCCCATATTTGCGTTTTTCCCATACTTGCGTTTTTCCCATATTTGCGTTTTTCCCATATTTGCGTTTTTCCCATATTTGCGTTTTTCCCATATTTTCGTTATTCTCATATTTGCATTTCGATGAAGAGGCAGATACGAGGTAACTAAACATTGGAAGTTAATGAAGCACATGAGATGGAGATTTGCAGATGTGGGGAACACACGCTTTTTTTATGTATCCCCAACATTCTCAAATTTTCGTTTCCCCTCTAATGCCTTTTATTAATTTCATATGTTTTTACAACATTTGCACTTTTACCACATTTGCGTCTTTCCCACATTTGCGTCTTTCCCACATTTGTGTCTTTCCCACATTTGCGTCTTTACCACATTTGCGTCTTTCCCACATTTGCGTCTTTCCCACATTTGCGTCTTTCCCACACTTGCGTCTTTCCCCGTATTTGCGTCTTTCCCACATTTGCGTCTTTCCCACATTTGCGTCTTTCCCACATTTGCGTCTTTCCCACATTTGCGTCTTTCACACATTTGCGTCTTTCCCACATTTGCGTCTTTCCCACATTTGCGTCTTTCCCGTATTTGCGTTTTTCCTGCATTTGCGTTTTTCCCGCATCTGCATTTATTTCTTATTTGCGTTTTTCACACATATGCGATTCTCCCATATTTGTGTTTTTACCATATTTGCGTTTTTCCCACATTTGCGTTTCTCCCACATTTGTTTGTCCCACATTTGTTTGTCCCACATTTGTTTGTCCCACATATGTTTGTCCCACATTTGTTTGTCCCACATTTGTTTGTCCCACATTTGTTTGTCCCACATTTGCGTTTGTCCCACATTTGTGTTTTCCCACATTGCGTCTTCCCACATTTGTGTTTTCCCACATTTGTGTTTTCCCACATTTGCGTTTGTCCCATATTTCCGTTTGTCCCATATTTGCGTTTGTCCAATATTTGCGTTTGTCCCATATTTGCATTTGTCCCATATTTGCGTTAGTCCCATATTTGCGTTAGTCCCATATTTGCGTTAGTCCCATATTTGCGTTTTTCCCATATTTGCGTTTTTCCCATGTTTGCGTTTTTCCCATATTTCCGTTTTTTCCATATTTGCGTTTTTCCCATATTTGCGTTTTTCCCATATTTGCGTTTTTCCCATATTTGCGTTTTTCCCATATTTGCGTTTTTCCCATGTTTGCCTTTTTCCCATATTTGCGTTTTTCCCATATTTGCGTTTTTCCCATATTTGCGTTTTTTCCCATATTTGCGTTTTTCCCATGTTTGCCTTTTTCCCATATTTGCGTTTTTCCCATATTTGCGTTTTTCCCATATTTGCGTTTTTCCCATATTTGCGTTTTTCCCATATTTGCGTTTTTCCCATATTTGCGTTTTTCCCATATTTTCGTTATTCTCATATTTGCATTTCGATGAAGAGGCAGATATGAGGTAACTAAACATTGGAAGTTAATGAAGCACATGGGATGGAGATTTGCAGATGTTGGGAACACATGCTTTTTTTTATGTATCCCCAACTTTCCCAAATTTTCGTTTCCCCTCGAAATCCTTTTATTAATTTCATATGTTTTTACAACATTTGCACTATTCCCACATTTGCACCTTTCCCACATTTGCGCCTTTCCCACATTTGTGTCTTTCCCACATTTGTGTCTTTCCCACATTTGCGCCTTTCCCATATTTGCATCTTTCCCACATTTGCGTCTTTCCCACATTTGCGTCTTTCCCACATTTGCGTCTTTCCCACATTTGCGTCTTTCCCACATTTGCGTCTTTCTCATATTTGCGTCTTTCCCATATTTGCGTCTTTCCCATATTTGCGTCTTTCCCGCATTTGCGTTTACCCGCATTTGCATTTTCCCGCATTTGCGTTTTCCCGCATTTGCGTTTTCCCGCATTTGCGTCTTTCCCACATTTTCGTCTTTCCCGCATTTGCGTCTTTCCTGCATTTGCGTTTTTCCCGCATCTGCATTTATATCTTATTTGCGTTTTTCACACATATGCGATTCTCCCATATTTGTATTTTTCCCATATTTGCGTTTTTCCCATATTTGCGTTTTTCCCACATTTGCGTTTTTCCCACATTTGTTTGTCCCACATTTGCGTTTGTCCACATTTGCGTTTGTCCCATATTTGCGTTTGTCCCACATTTGCGTTCGTCCCACATTTGCATTTGTCCCACATTTGCATTTGTCCCACATTTGCATTTGTCCCACATTTGCGTTTGTCCCACATTTGCGTTTGTCCCACATTTGCATTTGTCCCACATTTGCATTTGTCCCAAATTTGCGTCTTCCCACATTTATGTTTTCCCACATTTGCGTTTTCCCACATTTGCGTTTTCCCCATATTTGCGTTTTCCCCATATTTGCGTTTTCCCCATATTTGCGTTTGTCCCACATTTCCATTGTCCCATATTTGCGTTTGTCCCATATTTGCGTTTGTCCCATATTTGCGTTTGTCCCATATTTGCGTTTGTCCCATATTTGCGTTTGTCCCATATTTGTGTTTGTCCCTTATTTGCGTTAGTCCAATATTTGCGTTTGTCCCATATTTGCGTTAGTCCAATATTTGCGTTTGTCCCATATTTGCGTTAGTCCAATATTTGCGTTAGTCCAATATATGCGTTAGTCCCATATTTGCGTTAGTCCCATATTTGCGTTAGTCCCATATTTGCGTTTGTCCCATATTTGCGCTAGTCCCATATTTGCGTTAGTCCCATATTTGCGTTAGTCCCATATTTGCGTTAGTCCCATATTTGCCTTAGTCCCATATTTGCCTTAGTCCCATATTTGCCTTAGTGCCATATTTGCGTTAGTCCCATATTTGCGTTAGTCCCATATTTGCGTTAGTCCCATATTTGCGTTAGTTTCATATTTGCGTTAGTCCCATATTTGCGTTAGTCCCATATTTGCGTTAGTCCCATATTTGCGTTAGTCCCATATTTGCGTTAGTCCCATATCTGCGTTAGTCCCATATCTGCGTTTTTCCCATATCTGCGTTAGTCCCATATCTGCGTTTTTCCCATATCTGCGTTTTTCCCATATCTGCGTTTTTCCCATATCTGCGTTTTTCCCATATCTACGTTTTTCCGATATCTGCGTTTTTCCCATATCTGCGTTTTTCCCATATCTGCGTTTTTCCCATATCTGCGTTTTTCCCATATCTGCGTTTTTCCCATATCTGCGTTTTTCCCATATCTGCGTTTTCCCCATATTTGCGTTTTCCCCATATTTGCGTTTTCCCCATATTTGCGTTTTCCCCATATTTGCGTTTTCCCCATATTTGCGTTTTCCCATTTTTGCGTTTTCCCCATATTTGCGTTTTCCCCATTTTTGCGTTTTCCCCATATTTGCGTTTTCCCCATATTTGTGTTTTCCCCATATTTGCGTTTTCCCCATATTTGCGTTTTCCCCATATTTGCGTTTTCCCCATATTTGCGTTTTCCCGATATTTGCGTTTTCCCCATATTTGCGTTTTCCCCATATTTGCGTTTTCCCCATATTTGCGTTTTTCCCATATTTGCGTTTTTCCCATATTTTCGTTTTGATGAAGAGGCAGATATGAGGTAACTAAACATTGGAAGTTAATGAAGCACATGAGAGGGTGAGCAGCAGATGTTGGGAACATTTGCTTTTTTTTATGTATCCCCAACATTACCAAATTTTCGTTTCCCTTCTAATGCGTTTTATTAAATTCATATGTTTTTCCAACATTTGCACTTTTCCCACATTTGCGTTTATCCCACATTTGCGTTTTTCCTCCATTTTTCGTTTTTCCCACATTTGCGTCTTTCCCACATTGGCATCTTTCCCACATTTGCGTCTTTCCCACATTTGCCTCTTTCCCACATTTGCGTCTTTCCCACATTTGTGTCTTTCCCACATTTGTGTCTTTCCCACATTTGTGTCTTTCCCACATTTGTGTCTTTCCCACATTTGTTTCTTTCCCACATTTGTGTCTTTCCCACATTTGCGTCTTTCCCACATTTGCGTCTTTCCCACATTTGCGTTTTTCCCACATTTGCGTTTTTCCCACATTTGCGTTTTTCCCACATTTGCGTTTTTCCCACATTTGCGTTTTTCCCACATTTGCGTTTTTTCCCCATTTGCGTTTTTCCCCACATTTTCGTTTTTACCCATATTTGCGTTTTTCCCACATATGTGATTCTCCCATATTTGTGTTTTTCCCATATTTACGATTATCCCAATATTTGCGTTTTTCCCCATATTAGCTTTGCTACCCATATTTGAGTTTTTCCCCATATTTGCATTTTTACCATCATTGCGTTTTTCTCTTATTGGCGTTTTTCTCCCTTGTGCGTGTTTCCCACATTTGCGTATTTCTCTGATATTCTTTTTTTACACATTTGCGACTTTCCCACATTTGTGATTTTCCCACTTTTTGACTTTCCCACATTTGCGATTTTCCCGCATTTGCGTTTTTCCTGCATTTGCGTTTTTCCCGCATTTGCGTTTTTCCTGCATTTGCGTTTTTCCCGCATTTGCGTTTTCCCGCATTTGCGTTTTTCCCGCATTTGCGTTTTTCCCGCATTTGCGTTTTTCCCCCATTTGCGTTTTTCCCCCATTTGCGTTTTTCCCACATTTGCGTTTTTCCCACATTTGCGTTTTTCCCACATCTGCCTCTTCCTACTCATAACGAATCCTGCTCCCGTTGATATTATCCTATACTCATCTGACCAGAAATCCTTGTCTTCTTTCTACTTCACTTCACTGACCTCTACTATATATAGACTGAGCCTTTGGATTTCCGTTTTCAGATTTTCTAGTTCCCTACTACGTTGAAGCTTCTGGCATTCTACACCTCGATTCATAGAATGTTATTATTTCATTGATTATTCAATCTTTCTCTCTTAGTAACCTCACCCTTGACAGTTCCCTCACGGAGATCCGAATGGGGGACTATTCCTGAATCTTTTGTTAAAGGAGAGATCATCATGACACTTTTTCAATTACAGGCCACATGTCCCGTGGATACATCTTTCGTGTCGTTAATGCAGTGGTTTCCATTGCCTTCTGCATCCTCATGCCGTTATTCATTGTTGATTATTCAGGGGCAGTTACACACCCCTAGGACAAGAGAGTGCCCTGAAACTCTGTCTTCTCCTCTGCCCTCATTGACATGGCCGTTGGCAGATTGAGGGCGACTTCGTATGTCGGAAGTCTTCGGCCGCCAATGCTGACTATTAATCAAAATTTAAGCAGCGGCCGGATTCGAACATGGGACCGAAGATGTTTTGATTATGAATCGAAGCCGCTATCTTTTTTTTTTACTCGAACATGGGAACTCCTGGTTACACTGTAGCCACTTTTTTTTTTTTACTGATAGTGGGGAGAGTAGACACAACGAAGTATTGACTCTAAGTTTTTTTTCTTTTTTTCATTTAATTTTAATGTCCCAAAAGAAAAATCATATATAAAAAAGAAGGAAAATAAATATAGTACTGAAGTGACATCCTCGTCACTTCATTGGGAGTACATCCTATCCCTCGAAACAACGTAAACCTGGGACTCCCCACCGCTTCGGGGGGTTATGAAACATGCCGCCTAGAAACTTCGCAAAATTCGTTTTATATTTAGAGTGGCGTCGGATGATTTCGTGTTGTTCTAGTAGATAATGCCAATAGTCCATGCCCGATATCAATGTCCGCGAGAGCACGTAGTGCGATGCGTGTCCTCCAATCCATCGGATTGCCGACGTTCTTTGTGAGGGGAAAAATACAGCGTCAGGGAAAAATAAAGCGTCCGTCGTGATTGTGGATTCGTCGGTGCGTCTGAGGAGGGCCATGATGCGTTGCGTCAGCCGCCAAACATCCTTTGCCTCACCGCACTGCAGAGAATGTTCGTCGGTGTCCTGCATGCCACATATAAGGCAGAGCGGGGAATCTACCATGCGAATGTCGTACAATCGTTGGCGGTTGACTGTCCTGCGGTTGATTAGTGTATATCATGACGATCGCACTGCTGTGGTGAGGAGAGGTGTATGGACAGCTCGCCAAATCTGTCGCCAGTTTTGTGTTGGGTATTTAAGTTCAACAACATTGCTGTCATGATGACGCCGCAAGTATCGATATATCTCACGGGTAGTGGGGATTCTTGTAGAAGGTATCTGTAACTGAGCATAACTAAAATCAACAAAAAATCGTCCGACGTGAGAAAAAGAGGGCGAGATTGTGCCTACCGCCACCGGTGGTTCAAAGGACGTGGGAAGAAGCACATCCAGGATGGCCGACGTGATGGCGTGTTGCCGTTGGTTCCAAGTTCGTAGCGTCGCTCGCAGGTATAGAGCTAGAGCCTTGTTCCGCACATCCGTGAGGTTAAGTCCTCCAGCATGGTGTGGGAGAGTTAAAGTTTTGTATTTGACCTTAAACAACATTCCTTGGCTGACATAGTATCCAAAGGCCGCCATTCATCTGTCAGCAATACCACGTGGCATTGGCAGTACCTGTGCCAGGTGCGGCAGTCGCGAAGCCAGGTGAACATTAGTGTAGTCCACCCTTTGGAGCAGGTCGTGCGTTCGGAGTGAATTGTTGCGTATGTGCAGTCGGACGTTCTGGAGGAGACGTCGACAGCTCGCCGCCGCTGATTGCCGTAGCGATCGGGTGAACAATACACCTAAGCATCGCAAGATGTCCACCGTCGTAAACGGACTGTGCAGAGCGTCCAGCCCTCGACCGATGTGCATGATCTTGGTTTTATTGATGTTGACCCTGCTTCCCGCAGCTACTCCGTACGTAGTAAGAAGGGTAACCACCTGACTTACTTCGTTCTCCGACCGGACGAGTATCATCAAGTCGTCGGCATATGCACGACACGTCGAGTCAAGGAAATCATGGTTGATCCTGTCAAAGGCACGATCAAAGTCCACCGATACGAACGCCGCTCGCATGCGACAAGCCGAAGATAGAATGTATGTTGCTCCGAACCCCTAGACAAGCCTGGTCTGGTGGTATTGTCTTGGATAGTACAGTCTTGAGCCTTGCCGCCAACATTCGCGCAAAGATCTTATAATCAGTATTGAGCATAGTGAGTGGTCTAAATTGATGGGCGCTGACACTCGCTGTCGATTTCGGTATTGGTATAAGCAGTCCTGCCATGAACTGCGACGGAACGTCCGTGTCAGGGTTCAATAACTCATCATACATCAATACCAACTGGGACATCATTAAATCCGCAAATGCGCGGTAAAATTCGAGTGTCAACCCATCTGGCCCAGGGGATTTATGCACCGCACCCTTCGCGAGTGCGCCCCGGATGTCATCTTCCGTTAGGGGTTCCAATAGCGCCTCTGCATCCGGACCATCCACCTCCGTTTGCATCTGTCGCAAAATTTCTTCTCCTGTCCGATTGTCCGTCGGCGTCCCAGTGAAAAGGAGGCGGTAATGCTCCAGAAACTCAGCAGCAATGTCCTGTTGTGACGTCAAGGGCCGACCATCGTCATCATGGAGGACTGTGATTAGGGATCGGCGATTACGCGCATGTCCCTTGGACACATGATGCATGCCAATACGTTCTCCATCGACGTTGTCCAAGCACCGAGCACGGATCGAAAGTCCCTCCAGTCGACGTCTCGTGGTCGATAAAATGCAGGCCTGAATGCGATGGACTTCCGCTTGACGCTCGAGCGATGGGGCCATGGAGGACAGGTCGCAGAGCGCCATGTAGTAATAATCAAGTGTATCTCGGAGCCATTTCGCTTTTTCCTTCCCATACGTGATGAGAGCTCTTCGTATCGCCGGTTTTGCACACTGCAGCCACCACCTAAGAACCGTACGGTGCAGCGGCAGACGGCGAGTGCAAGTCTGCCATGTTTCTTCGATCCGCTGGCGACATTAGAGATCCACCAATAAGGATGAATTGAGTTTCCAGGAACTACAACTCCGCCAGACCCTCTGCCGTGGGAGGGTTAACGCGCATAAATATTCAAGGTGATCCGTAAAAGCTGTGGGCCAACGTTCAGCAGCCAACACGTGATCTCTTAATCCGTCAGAAACATAAATCCGATCCAGCCTGCTCGCCGAGTGGCTAGTAAAATACGTGTAGCCCTCTCGCTGCCCATGGATCTTTTCCCACGTGTCCATAAGGGCCATGTCCCGGCAGATCGTGTTCAATGCGTGGCAGGAGCTGAAATTAGGAGTTTGATCCTTCGGGGTGAGTACAAAGTTAAAATCCCCCCCCCCCCCCCTACCAAGATGTGGTCATACCTCCCATGGAATAGGGGGGAAATCTCCTCCGAGTAGAATCGTGCACGCGCCTGTCGATTGTCAGATCCGGAGGGTGCATAGATGTTGACGATACGAATGCCGTTCACGGTCATAGCCAAATCCCGAGCCGAAGGAAGGTAATCGAGGTCACACATCGTAATCCCTTCCCGGACTAGTATCGCTGTGCCACGTCCTCCATCTGGAGTCGGCGCTAGGTAAGTGTTGTATCCGTGCACGTCGGAAAAAGCAGCATTGCAGGTTTCCTGCATCAGCAGAATATCAACGTCAGTGGCCTAAATCATGTCCCGGAGAAGTTGCATTTTTGCAAGCGAACGTGCGGTGTTAATGTTCACTGTGCCCACCTTATATGCTTGGTTCGTTGTCGTTGTCATGCTCGTGTCATGTCAGTGAGAACTCCAAGGGCGTTAGTCCAGTATTCGTGGTCAGAGGGGTGACCGCGAACGGGCTGCCCTCCTTTGTTGTCGTTCCGTGGTGTGCATCCTGTAGGTGAGTGGTCATCATTAGGGGGTGGCAATTCCTGTATGTCCTCGACTGGTTCCGCCCAGTCGCAGTGGTCATCCATCCGAGAAACGTCCTCTGATGTATTTCGACGAGGCTGCTGGGACATTGGTATCCCTGACTCCTTCGTCGGCAGCGCTGGGTCAGTCGGTGTCAATGAAGAGGAACCATCTGAAAGGCAGGACATCCGGTCTCCATCTGACGGAATCCTGTCAGCATCCTCTAAAGGCACGTGTTCTGTGTCAGACAGTTCTTCGGCTAGGATACCTTCCGTGTCCCCTAGGCTAGGGGGGGACGTGTTACCCGAACTATGGCGACGCTTTTTGCGACGCTTCGGCGATCGCTGTTCGCGTGCCCTGCCCTCTGCTGCCTCACTGTGTTCGTCGATCGTTCGTTGGTCCGTTGCCGGCGCCACTGTCTCGACCTCTACTTCCGCGTCGCGTGCTTCATGTGAGTTGTCGGAAGGTTCCTCCCTCAACTGACGTGACGTGGGTGTAGGGACATTCTCCGAGTCACCTCCATGCTCCCGTAACTCGGTCGGCTCTTGCATAATCACGTCCTTGTCACGCTCCGAACTGGGCAACACATCCCGGCGAGCCACCGACACGTAAGTCATCGGCAGTTGCATGGGAACTTCTCGCTGTGACGCGTCTCCATGTGGCAGTTGCACGACGCGGCGTTGTATGCACTCCGAGCGGATATGTCCTTTTCCACCACAGCCAGAACAAGAGCGTGGCTGGCCATCGTAGATCACAATAGTTCGACACCCGCCAATGTATAAATAAGACGGGATATGTTTAGTAAGGACGATCCGCACCTGTCGCACGCCGTTTAGCACAGGATAGGTACTAAAGCTTGCCCAGCGTTCAGGCGTATGACTAAGTACCGTTCCATATGGTCGCAGCGATTCAGTAACCATCGATTCTGGCACCTCAAACGGCAATTCAAAGATCCGAATGATCCTCACACCCAATCCTGAAGGAGCTACTGTTACATTGCTGATATGGCCATCAGAGTGTCGAAATTTAAATCCTCTTTGAGCAGCGGAGAGAGTTCTTTCACACGCAGCTTCATCGGTCATCTTTACGTACATTGTACTGCTTACAATGGACAGGTGTATTCGAATTATGTCTGTAGCAGGTAAACGAACTTCTTCCCTCAAAAAACACTCTATTTCGAAAGCTTTGGGTCTGGCAAATTCGTTGTCGAACGTAAATTGGAGCGTAGTCTTTCGAAAATTGTGTGCCATGGCGATCGAGGCAGACAACAACACGCGCGAGTACCGACGGTGTAAACACTTCCTCGTCCACGCGCGCCCGCGGCCGGAACAGCAGGTCCGTGCCGCGCCACCGCCCAAAGCAGACTGCTATCCTAAGACAGCAAGTAACTGATTAATATGCCCTCTGGCTGCACAAACACCTCATTTAATTTTCCGACGAATTGTGCCTGATTCTTGATGTAAGAGTCTACCGGCCCACATACGGTCGTAATAGTGTTGTCAAGAACTTGTCAGTCGAGCAGGTGGTCTATCCAGTGGCACTTGCTGTACGTCTCAACACAACGTTTTCTTTACGAATTTGCTCAGATTCCTATACTTCTGAGGATCTAATAAGTCGGTAATCTTACTCTAATAGTCGGCCACATTCATAACTACTGTTGCATTTCCCTTGTTCGCAGGGAAAGTATAATATTATCGTCCTCACTCAGTTGTTTATTAGTATTCAATTTACCTACAGTTACAATACTTCTTGGGGGTTTTGATTGAGCTAGTACTGCTTCTGTACAGATTACTTCAGCTGTTACCCTATCCACACTACGAACACATGCTTCTACTGTGGCTATTATTTCCTGTGGGCGCAATTTGCAGTTTAATGGAAAATTTTAAAATGGCATCTACAGATTGAGAGGAAACTTTGGGTTGAAAAAATGAATCCGACCATGACACAACAGCACAGAATATTTTAACCATTACCATTAATTCTTTTGCATTCGCTTATGATGCTGCAATTAAATTGTGCCCTACCAGTATACTGCGATTAAGTAACGTTGCTGTAACTGCCCAACACTTACTCATATAGAAGAAATCGAAGGAAGGCTACAGTTTACTGTCCAATCGACGAGGAAAATCTTACACATGGAGCGCAACTGTGTATTGCGCGAGAATTGGAAAGAAAATCAGACGAATTATGAAAGTTAACGCTGGTGGGGACTGTTTAAATGATTTATTGTGTTGCCATACGTTTAGTGTCCAAACAACATTTAGTTTTTCTAAAAAAATGTAAAACAATGCTAAACAAGTTATTGATTGAATAACGTAAACAACTGACAGGTGGTTTAAGACTACAATGGGCAAGGATCCTGGGTTGGGAAAGACTGTTTAACTCTGGCCCTAAAAATGTGGATAACGCAATCTGAACTGATCTGACGTTAAGCAGACTTTGATTGGTCAAATCTATTGAAGTTACTCTATATAGGTGCAGCTGACAGCAAGTGGCGATTGAGATCTCTACGCCCTGACAGTGCCAGAGCAGCAGTACGTTACCATATTTGCTTCATGCGGCGATGTAAATTGCAGCTGGCGAGATGTGTGCGGCGGAGGTGAGACGTGGAGGCGGCACCTGTGAATCGAAAGAAATGCAGAAATCTCAAGGTCTAGCTATCTGTCAGACAGATTGCAATTTACTTTCTACCAGAGCCCTTAAATCATAGTAGATTTCAGTGTGTGACACATCCGTTCGCTGGTCGCATCAAGGACCAAATTGACTCACTTATGCAACAGAGTGCACAAGCATACCAAACGTCAGGACTGGTAAACCAAAAACGAATAAGTGTCCTCTCGGCAAACGAGTAGACCGAGATGTTTGAAGTCACACTGTCTGTACAGTAGGAACTCTACCACAGACTCCCCAGTCCTAACTACTTGCAAGTGAAATCAGTCTCAGGACAGGTCCCAAGCACCAACCGCACATGCCAGAGCTTTGACCAGAAGACCTTCCGGACCCACGTCCCATACTCGAAAGCTTCGCACCTCTCCAGAAAAAAAATCCGTTTTCCCTTAAAGTGCATGAACAACACTGCCTTCACCCCGTCTTGAGCCAATCACAGGTCTCTAGAGTCGCTAAGTCTCCTCTCCCACGCGACAGCACAAACTCATGTCGAACCAGAGAAAGAGTTAACAAACCTGCATCTCTGAAAAAAAAAGAAACCCCCAATTACTGGTTTTTATAAGTTTTCACAGAGGGGGAAGATGATTTTCCCTGAAGTTGTGTTGCTTCTCATGCCAACAAGGGAACAGATACATTATTGAAGATCTTTATCTAAATTGCCTGTGCCTTGGAGCTAGTTACTCCTAGCTATGAGGTGTAATAAAGATCCTATCTCTAAATGTTTCTCAGATGCTGGAGTTTCTTATACAACCGAGACGCCCAATGGAAGTGGTTTACAGGCCTATTTTCAGTATCGGTTAACACGAAAACTTGTGGATTTTTATTGCAGTGGCTCTGCAGGCAATGCCCGGTTTACAACTCCACTGTGCAGACGTGATCCTTCAGACTGTTGCCCCAACCCAGGATTCTGCTGACGCCATGGCAGGTAGCTTGGGATTGTGCTGCTGGAGACCTGTCTTGACAAGGGGCTGCCCTGTCTGCCCTGTATGGCTGTGGGTCCGTCTTACAAGATTTACTGAGGATGGGCTCGCTGCCAATTGCTTTCAACTCCTGACATGCCGGTTCTATGAGCTAAGAACCATAAAAGTACCTCATGCTTTTAGCGCCCTACCAGGCTCCATCAACGTCTTCTCAGGCCATTAACTTTCTAGAATATTGCTCAAAGTGCATCAAGTTGTCACAAAATCTTTAATAATTTTCTGTATACGAAAAATAGGTGAGAGAGTAACTTGTCCCCTCTGAATTAGTTTGAAACAAACAACCCTGGCATATGCCTTAATCTATGTAGAGAAATCACGGAATAACTCAGTCAGAATGGTCGAACAGAAATTCAAACATTGCAGCCAGTTCCGTTTCTACCACTGAGCAAGACTAGGCGGCCGCCTAGGGCGGTACAATTTTAGGGGCGGCAAATTGGCAGAAAAAAATCAGTTTCAAATCAAACAGCGAAAAATTTGATCAAATGAGAAGGCAAAATGGAAAAACATTAAAACACCTAATTGTTTTCAAATGCGTCCAGAACAGTTACTTGATAAATCTTTACTTACTTTGACGAAAACAAACACTTTGGTTCTACATACCTCAAAACTAAAGCAGCCACTACTGTGTACGGACGGGAAGCAAACATGACCTTGTCTCATCTCTGTCGAGCGCTTCAGTGGGGCTTGTGCGCTGACTTGTAATCATGTTGCGACTTGATACCATACCTCCCTCAGTATTATTAAAAGTGTAATAAGAGATTTGCATCGTTGTGTCATTGCATGTTGGTGATGGTGGATGGGGAGGGGGGGCGGGATGTTGGGGAGATCGATGGTAGCAAAACAGAGAGGGTGTCATTTTTCAGCTCTCGGCTAGGGGGGGCAAAACACATAGCAACGGCTCTGTGTCCAGCGACTTTAAGAACCCATCATCTGGTTGATCGCATCTTGGTGAACACTCACAGAACACGAACAATCTCTAGAGGCCTACTACCAGCTAGTGTACCACATTACAGTTGCACGTTTTATCACAGAGTTCAGAGAAGGGAAAGATGATGCTAAGCGGCTATGCTTTAATTGTGGAAGAGAAATAATTGTATAATATATAGGGTGTTTAAAGAGTCTCTCCGCAGTGCCGTATGATCGTTAGCCGCGCGTGCCATATGTCGAAGTGAATATACCGAAATGAAACTCAGTGAAATACAAGTTATTAATTTACTGAATATTCATTTTTAGTTACAAATTTTCACATTAAATGTTGAAAGTGTCCCCCCTGTTGTTGACTACGCAAATCAATTCATCTAATCATGTTTCCAAACACAAGCTGTAACATATCTTCTGTAACAGAAGCATTCAAAGTGGATATTGCAGTTTTCAATTCATCGATGAATTTTGGACGGTTTTTATAGGCAGTTGCTATCGCTGCATCGCAGAAGAAAAAGTCAGGTGGTGTTAGTGTGGTGTCACCGCCAGACACCACACTTGCTAGGTGGTAGCCTTTAAATCGGCCGCGGTCCATTTGTATACGTCGGACCCGCGTGTCGCCGCTATCAGTGATTGCAGACCGAGCGCCGCCACACGGCATGTCTAGAGAGACTTCCTAGCACTCGTCCCAGTTGTACAGCCGACTTTGCTAGCGATGGTTCACTGACAAGTTACGCTGTCATTTGCCGAGACGATAGTTAGCATAGCCTTCAGCTACGTCATGTGCTACGACCTAGCAAGGCGCCATTACCAGTTACTATTGATGCTGTAAAACATGTACCGTCAAGAGCGATGTTCACCAATTATGGATTAAAGTTAAGTATTCGATCAGCTCCGTACTTTTTTTACTAGTCTCAATTCCTTTAACTGTTCCAGATCTCACGCCAGCCTGCGTGAGCTAAAACGCGTGCCTTTCGGCTTCCTGTCATAGTGGGTTGGCTGTCTTGCCAAACCACAACAGTTAGGTCGGGCGATAGTGGAGGCCAAAGTCCGTGTGAAATTATGCGATCACCAAAAACATCAGCAAGCAGTGACATTGAAGCGCGAGCTGTATGCGCGGTTGCACCATCTTGTTGAAAATAGACGTTCAGTATTTCACTTAACACAAGTTCTCTTATGAATGGGTACAGAATATCACTGTAGTATCGTTGTGCGTTTATTGTTTAGTTGAAAAGTATGGGACCCACAATCTGACGTCTAGAAATTGCAATCCACACTCCTATTTTCACAGAATGAAGTGGTTCCTCATGAATAAACAATGCATTTACAATATTCCACACACGAAAGTTTTACGGTTTCATGTGCCTGGATAAATTAACCACGCCTCATCAGGGAAATACGTCTCCCTCCCATTTTGTGAACGAAATATTTGAACCATTGACAATAATGCAGTCTCTTGCCATGATCAGTATTTTTCATTTCTTGAACGACTGTCACTTTGTATGGGAAAAGTTCTAATTTTTTCATTACAGCTGTGTTGGCCCTTCCGACACTAACATAGATTTCCTGGGCGACTTTTCTTCCTGATTTGCTCAGACTCATGGACATTTTATCGGAAATATCGAGTAGTTTATCCTCAGACAAAACGCTGGGACGACCACTTCTCGGTGCATCTGTCACTGAACCCGTACTTTGAAATTTGTTAATCAAACCTCGCACAGTATCGCGATGTGGGAGTGTTGTCTGAATTAAATGTTTGACGAACTGAAACTGTGTATTTACCGCCAGCTTTGAATACATGTTCGGCTAAAAGCACACGTCGTTCAATGGTTAGTATTTTAACGCTCACAAAAACGAAACAAACGAACAAAGGAACTAAACTTAAACGTTCACGTTAACACGTAACGACACACTCCAACGATTCTACTGACGCTGGTTGATATAAACGAAACAGTGGAATGTTGGGACAGCCCACATGAAGGGAAGTAACCCAGACCGGCAAACAATCATACGGCACTGCCGAGAGACTTTTTGAACACCCCGTATATTATGTGGTGCTCAAGAAGTCTGCGTTCGAAGGCCACACTAGTCCCTTGCCTGCATGTCGGTGATTGTGCAACCGCATTGGAGTACCGCTGCTTTGCATATGCGCTGCAACACTCGCAAATGGAAACTTTTTGATCGCCCTTATATGATCTAAAGCAAAAAAAACAGTTTTTTACAATTTAAAAAAATGCATGATACATTGAAGAGAAGGAACTTCAAAAATTGTGCATGTCAACAACGCATTGGTAAACCAGTGATCTCTACGCGAGCAGTTATTCTGCTTAGCACTGATTAATAGAGCTGCTGGATTTCCTCCTGATGGAGATTGCGTCAAATTCTGTCCACTTGGCGTGTTGTTGTTGTTGTTGTGGTCTTCAGTCCTGAGACTGGTTTGACGCAGCTCTCCATGCTACTCTATCCTATGCAAGCTTCTTCATTTCCCAGTACCTGCTACAGCCTACATCCTTCTAGATCTACTTAGTGTATTCATCTCTTGGTCTCCCTCTACGATTTTTACCCTCCACGCTGCCCTCCAATACTAAATTGGTGATCCCTCGATGAGACATCGACATGTCCTACCAACCGATCCCTTCTTCTAGTCAAGTTGTGCCACAAGCTCCTCTTCTCCCCAATTCTATTCAATACCTCCTCATTAGTTATGTGATCTACCCATCTAATCTTCAGCATTCATCTGTAGCACCACATTTCGAAAGCTTCTATTCTCTTCTTGTCTAAACTATTTATCGTCCACGTTTCACTTCCATACATGGCTACACTCCATATAAATACTTTCAGAAACGACTTCCTGACATTTAAATCTATACTCGATGTTAACAAATTTTTCTTCTTCAGAAACGCTTTCCGTGCCATTGCCAGTCTACATTTTATATCCTCTCTACTTCGTTCATCATCAGTTATTTTGCTCCCCAAATAGCAAAACTCCTTTACTACATCAAGTCTCTCATTTCCTAATCTAATTCCCTCAGCATCACCCGACTTAATTCGACTACATTCCATTATCCTTGTTTTGCTTTTGTTGATGTTCATCTTATACCCTCCTTTCAAGACACTGTCCATTCCGTTCAACTGCTCTTCCAAGTCCTTTGTTGTCTTTGACTGGATTACAATGTCATCGGCGAACCTCAAAGTTTTTATTTCTTCTCCATGGATTTTAATACCTACTCCGAACTTTTCTTTTGTTTCCCTTATTGCTTGCTCAATATACAGATTGAATAACAGCGGGGATAGGCTACAACCCTGTCTCACTCCCTTCCCAACCACTGCTTCCCTTTCATGTCCCTCGACTCTTATAACTGCCATCTGGTTTCTGTACAAATTGTAAATATCCTTTCACTCTCTGTATTTTACCCCTGCCACCTTCATCATTTGAAAGAGAGTATTGCAATCAACACTGTCAAAAGCTTTCTCTAAGTCTACAAATGCTAGAAACGTAGGTTTGCCTTTCCTTAATCTTTCTTTTAAGATAAGTCGTAGGGTAAGTATTGCCTCACGTGTTCCAACGCTTCTACGGAATCCAAACTGATCTTCCCCGAGGTTCGCTTCTACAAAGTTTTTCCATTCGTCTGTAAAGAATTCACCTTAGTATTTTGCAGCTATGACTGATAGTTCGGTAATTTTCGCATCTGTCAACACCTGCTTTCTTTGGGACTGGGATTATTATATTCTTCTTGAAGTCCGAGGGTATTTCGCCTGTCTCATACATCTTGCTCACCAGATGGCAGAGATTTGTCAGGACTGGCTCTCCCGAGGCTGTCAGTAGTTCTAATGGAATATTGTCTACTCCGGGGGCCTTGTTTCGACTCAGGTCTTTCAGTGCTCTGTCAAACTCTTCTCGCAATATCATATCTCCCATTTCATCTTCATCTACCTCCTCCTCCATTTCCATAATATTGTTCTTAATTACATCGCCCGTGTATAGACCCCTTATATACTCCTTCCACCTTTCTGCTTTCCCTTCTTTGCTTAGAACTGGGTTTTCATCAAAGCTCTTGATATTCATGCAAATGGTTCTCCTTTCTCCAAAGGTCTCTTTGATTTTCCTGTAGGCAGTATCTATCTTACCCCTAGTGAGATAGGCCTCTACATCCTTACATTTGTCCTCTAGCCATCCCTGCTTTAGCCATTTTGCACTTCCTGTCGATATCTTTTTTGAGATGTTGAAAGGTGGCTACACTGAGCCACAGCGCCAGAGATCGCGCCAGAGAGTTTTGATCCGCCGCCTCCACTGGCAGTGATTATTGAGAAGTAGCGGTGGGCAGTTCTTGTCGAGAAGTCGTAGTGGACAGTGCTTGTCGAGAGGTCGAGGTAGGGAGTGCTTGTGGAGATGTTGTAGTAGTGAGTGCTTGATTCATGTTTTATGCAGTTGTTTGATGGGCTAGACAGCAGATGTTGTTCCAATGGAGATATTGTAATGATTAGAGTGCTTTTCGTCAATATATATGAAGGTAACAAAACTCCCTTTTATTTCATTATTTCAATGTCTTGAATAATGCGTCATTACAGGTTCAGTCAACAAAGTATCTGGCTTGTGTTCTTGTATTAGAGTGTAATTCTGGTTTTCTTGCGCAATTATAGTATTTCTATTTTTTTAATTACTTCAGTATAAATTATATTTAAAATTTCTTGTCTTATTGAAGAAGAACTGTGCCAGATGTGTACGTTGAATCACACTTCCACACACAGAACAGTTACACTTGTGCTTTGGTTTCGTACGTTTTATAGTTGCTGGGGACTTAATTAATTAATTATGTTAACGGAAATTTTCTTTCATTCATTGTTGTTGTTCTATGCAGTCAGATTGCGTAATAATACTAGTCAGGGCCAACCGTTTACGAGACTTTGTAATCGGACAGACAGCTACGAAAAATAAAAAATTATTTGCATTCTTATTTATTTAATTAAGCCCCCATGCAATGTTTGTATTCCTTTTTGCCTGCTTGGCGTGATAAATCAAAATACCGAGGCTGAAGCGCCCTGCTGTTAGTGCTCCAAACGTCCTCGACTGGGGAGAAATTCGGGGACCATGCTGGCCAGGGCAGGATTTGGAAGGCACGGAAACAAGCAGTAGAAACACTCGCCTTGTGCAGGTGGGCATTATCTTGTTGAAAAGTAAGCCCAGATGCTCGCCTACACGCGGCTAGAGTTTCTCCTGCTTGTCTTCGTGCTTGCAAAACCCTATCTTGGCCAGCAATGTTGCCGCGTCTCTTCCCAATTGAGAACGTTGGGAGCATTACGGGCAAGGCCCTCCAAGTAGCTCGGAATTTTGACGATCTGAAGCTCCAGTTGGACAGAACTTGGCGCTCTATCCCTCAGGAGCACATACTGCAAATCTTAGCAGTTGCTACCAAGCATGCTTGCAGAAGGGCCACCGGTGCCAACTTGTCCATGGACCAGCTAGTCCATGTTGCTGTGAACTGCGCCCTCTGACAGTGAGGCGCCTACGCTGTTCATTACATCTGTGTTCACCTGTCGTCGTTCCACACATCCAGCATATGTTCACTGTTTATACGAGCCTTTGCTTTTCATTTAAACAATTCGCTTCCTCCTCTCTTCGTGTGATAATGCGCTTGCTCAATTTTGAAGCCCTTTCTCTTCAATAAACCACGGAAGTGGTTTCTGAAACGGTTTTCATTTGTTTGTCTGTACATGCCTATCACATCTACCAATTTCCGTCCTATTCGGATAATTCCTTCGTGGTGCGTCGTTTCTGTTTATAGAGTGTATAACCAGCGCCGGCTTTAGGGTGGGGCGACCCGGGCGGTCGCCCAGGGCGCCGGGGCCCAAGGGGCGCCACATACTAAACGCATGTAAAAAAAAATTACAATTTACAATCACGCGAAACTAAAATATTATTCAGTCTCATTCAACATACGTCGCTAATCTCACGAATGCGCGAAATTTTAGGCCTGCAACACTATCTCGAAGACAGCCAGGCAACGCCTATTGAAGCCTTAAACTTCATAAAAAAGCATAATCTTCAAGAGTTATATCCCAACATCTGGATAACGTTACATATTTTGCTAACAATACCAGTGACTGTCGCAAGCGGCGAACGCAGTTTTTCCAAACTGAAGTTGATAAAAACGTACTTGCGGTCTACAATGTCTCAAACAAGACTAACCAGTTTGGCCTCACTGTCCATTGAAAATGAAGTTGCAGAAAACCTGGACTTTGCTAATCTGATCAGAGACTTTGCCGACAGAAAAGCGAGAAAAGTAAAATTTTAGTTGTTTATAATTGTTTTTCATTAGGCGTAATATGTTTTGTGTTCAGATGACTGACAGAAAATATAGGTTTATGGCTTACAGTTATATTAAATTCAATAAAAATATGGTACCCAATTCAAAATTAGTGTTTTTTCGTTATACATATTAGCTCCTATATATAAAAATCAATTGTTGTGTGTTAGTTTCACCAAAACGAAGAAAGGGCTTGACAAATTTGAATAATTTTTGTTTTGTTTTGTTCGCTTTAGTACAAGGGTGCTTCAGAAAAGAAAAGAAATATTTGGGATATACGAGCCTGTTTCAACCACATTTTACGCATCTTTTCTTTGTTTGGAACACGCAAAAACAATTCTCTGGAGTTTTTGTAGATGTACAGTGCAGTACTACGCAATATTTTTAGACAATTTTCCAAAACGTGAATGCCCAAACAGTATATCACTGCTATACTGACTGTTACGGCAGCGACAGCAGCATGCTGGACTGACGTCACAGGCTACACAAGACTCACATGGAGCGTCTTAGCGGGCTTTCAGATTATTTGGATTTCATTTCCACTTAAAAAAATAAAATACTCAAATTTACGATGGAAAAAACCATGTTATGATCATAAGATGACGCCATTAACCACTTAAGACGATTTCTAGAAAACAGTCAAATACCGTGTTGCAAAGCACTGCCAGGTTCGCTATTTATACAATAAAGGGCGCCAACTGGACGACTCGCCCGGGGCACCTGGATGGCTAAGGCCGGCCCTGTGTATAACACATCTTTATGTAATGGAATATCTTCACTGATCACATTAATATTTTCTCCAAAACATTCTTCTACCATTTAAAATATGAAAAATATTCAAGAAAAAGTAAAAGAAGAAGATAAAAAAAATTCCTAAGCGTATTCTTACTCAGCACCAGCGTAATGTCGCCTTACTCAGCTTTTCATAAAGAGAAATAACGGATTCCAAGTTTGTTCGTAAGCTAAATACAGTTTCGTGAAGGGATGATTGTATCAGCTTTTTTTTCCGCTCTCCCTCTGGAAAGAAAAACTTCATGCGAGTGTGGGGTACGAATATAAAGGAAGTGAACACGGACTTTAATCTTAGTTCCAGCGGAAACCTAAACCGAAAATGCTGCGGCACGGAAAGTGGCGCTGGCTGTAGAAAAGCGTACGAAGGGCGTAAGCCGCTAAGCGGTCGCAAAGGGGAGACGGCGCTCAGCGAAATGAGTTAAATGAGACTGGCGGCAGCCCAGGGATTTACGTCGGCTGCGCTCGGGATCAAAGCGGCGCCTCTGAGGCAGTTTCCCCCTCTCTGCTCCCTGTCTGGGCGACGAAAGTGACGTGTTTGCCGCGCACCGCCGCCGCTATTAAAAAATGTTGCCGTGGATTCCGCCCTTTGAGAGCGAGCCGCCTACGCTCTTCATTACTTCCTTGTTAACCTGTCATGGTTTCGTATCGCACAGCGTACGTTCACAGCTTATTTGAGCCTTTGCTTTTTATTTTAAAAATTTTGCTTTCCTCTCTTTGTGTGTGTGCGGTGTACCGCAACCAACTATGTGCGTATCAGTAAATTTATAAATATTCGTGTGTGTGGGTGTGGGTGTGGGTGTGGGTGTGGGTGTGGGTGTGGGTGTGGGTGTGGGTGTGGGTGTGGGTGTGGGTGTGTACAGCAGAGAAAATTAAAAGGTGGCGTTATTTGGTGTATCCACGAATATTGTATGTAGGGGTCAAAACAGAAACAATTCACACTAGAATCACGAAATAAACGACACCAATTTCTTAATTTGGTATGTTTTCACTTGGAGAAGCTAACGATAGATATAATGTCGCTCCAATTCCAAGTTCAACATCTTTTCTGGCACACTGAAACTTGTTGTAGATGTTGTAAAAACTACAGATTCGCTCTGAGACAAAAAACAACGCACCACGAAGGAATTATTTCAATGAAACCTAAATAGGTGTGATGTACATGCACAAACAAACGATTACAGCTTCAGAAAAATTAACTCATTCAAGAGAAAGGGCTTAAGAAGTTGAGCAAGTCAGTAACTCGTTCTTCCACCTGTGGCCCATTGAGAAGCAGTTATTCGGCTTCGCATTGATTGATACAGTCGTTGGAAGTTGTCTTGAGGGATATCATGCCAAATTCTGGCTGAAGCTAGATAATACCTTCCCGCAAACGGCGAGAGTTTCTACTGCTTGTCAAACCCCACTTTTGCGAGCAAGGTTGCCAGATCGCTCCCCACTTGAGAACGCTTGAAACTTTAAGGGCAGCGTCCTCCAAACAGATCGAGATTTTGACAGTCTGACGCGCCAATAGCACAAAATTTGGCATGATATCCGTCAGGAGGACACCCAGTAATTCTGTCGATCAATGTGGAATAACTACTTGGATATGAGATGAAGGTGGACCAAGGCGTCTTGCTCTATTTGTGAAACTTTTTCTCTTGAATAAACCCTCCAATTCTTCTGAATTGTGATCATATGTTTTTCTATACTTGTGCATCACACTGATATCTGTCCTATCTAGGTAATTTGATTGTCAGTTCAAAACCAGTTTCGGGCTTTTTCACTCATCCTAAGAAAGCAGCTGAATGTCATATCTATGGATAATCTGTCTGTAGTACAGAAAAAGATATTTGGCAACACAGAAATTATAACATTTAAGAATGTGATATTGATTTAAAATACAGAATTTTCTTAAATCCTACATGGTTGTTTATCATAATAATCGTAATAAGGTTCAGGAAATCTGTTGAAATCCCTCTCAGTTCATTTGTGAATTTATTTTACTTTTTACGGAGGGTTTAAGTGTTAAAAGAAGGCATGTGAATTTCGATTTGTACCAGTCCACAAGTACGCCATATAATTCATTATGTCTCTTCCTGCAATTAATTTCAAAGTCTTAAACAGAAGTCCTCATAGTGCAATTAAATATTATCAATACAGAATTTACCTTTAATCTAAATATTTGTCTATATTTGATAAGTATGTTCAAGAAATTTACACAGATGCCTCCCAGCTCAAGCGTGATTTTTTATGGGGCGCTGAAGTGTTCAAAGAATGTTGGTAATTGTCGATTTCTACCAATCCAAAACAATACCACGTCATTCTCGTATGTGCTCTACAATTTCATCTCACAATATTAAAGAGAATTCCACAGTGCTCAATGTAACCTATCCTTTATACCTGAAGCGGGAATCAATAGAAAGCTATAATAATATGGCACAAGAGTTCTAAAAAGACTGAGAAAACGCAATTCATTTAAACCCCCTCTTTGTGTTTCTCCAGTATCTTAATTTTTATGTGCATAAAACTGCCATCAACTGAATCGCCTACAGTATTGTAAAAGTTTATTATTATATTTCTCTCATGTCAAATAAGTGCTTTTTACAGTGATCGAATTTCTGCCATATTACGAAAAATAGTAAGTTGCGCACAGTAATGCGTGAAAGGCTCTAAATGGAAACATATCGTCATCGAAAGATACAGAGTGAAATTTGACATTAAAAATGATGTCAACATTGATTATTAAACAATTAATTAATCAACGAATAAACTAATTTCGGGCCCTTCGTAGTTCCTGCAACTGCGATAACTTTCTAGCAGGCAATATAGAACTTCAGAGTCTGTACTTCCACAATCGGTTCAACTTACCTCTCTCACATAGTCAGTTACCATGGCAAACGTAATGTTCTAATGTTCAGAATTCTCTGTTGGTGTAAGTTTTATCTGGTACAATTGTAAGTAGGCTGTTAGGTTTTTATGTTGGTAACGCCACGTAGCGCTCTGTAAAAAATCACTGGCTGTGCTGTGTGCAGTCTGTGGCTGGTTTGCATTGTTGTTGGCTATCGTAGTGTTGGGCAGTTGGCTGTTAACAGCGCGTAGCGTTGCGCAGTTGGAGGTGAGCCGCCAGCAGTGGTGGATGTGGGGAGTGAGATGGCGGAGTTGTGAGAGCGGATGATCTGGACAGAGACAGTAAATTTGTAAGACTGGATGTCATGAACTGATATATATATATATGACTTTTGAACAATATTAAGGTAAATACATTGCTTTTTCTCTATAAAAATCTTTCATTTGCTAACTATGCCTATCAGTAGGTAGTGCCTTCAGTAGTTTGAATCTTTTATTTAGCTGGCAGTAGTGGCGGTCGCTGTATTGCAGTAGTTTGAGTAACGAAGATTTTTGTGAGGTAAGTGATTTGTGAAACGTATAGGTTAATTTAGTCAGGGCCATTCTCTTGTAGGGATTATTGAAAGTCAGATTGCGTTGCGCTAAAAAATATTGTGTCTCAGTTTAAGCACAGTCATCTATAATTTTTCTAAGGGGACGTTTCACAATAAACTGTGATGTTACCTTTTCAACGAACATATTACTTTGGTACCACGATTTACGTTAATTACCATTGTGATCCACAGCAAACGGCCATTTACTCATATATAAACTGGTATATAGTTCACAGGTGAACATGTGGATGTCAGTGTCCAATGGGCACAATTTTTCGGCAAGCTATCTCGTTTCATCAGGTACCATGATGAGCTGTTAATCAGCACACGTGATGATGGTAACTTGGCCACTTGCGGAAATATTGTGCCTATTAGACACTGACGTCCGGCCGCTCACCCTTGAACTATTTCGTCATGATGTACACCGGCCGAGGCTGGCGAGTGGTATACTATCCGTAGGCTGACAAACACCACTCACATCAAGGCAGGAAGACAATGTAGTCTCTCCATCTGGGACGACCCAAGTGCTGTGGCAGCATATACCTTTTGAGTGCTATAAGCGAATGTTTTGGCAGAAAGAAAGTAATAGCGTTGATGTAGGGCTCATTGGTCAGCACATGTGGCTACTATGCGTAGGAGACGGATTCCATTCCCAGTACTGCCACGGATTTTTCCATGGTGGGAAGGCTGATGCACCCGGCCTTTTGAGAATAATTGAGGAACTATTTTTATGAGAAGCAGCGGCTCCAAGGTCAAGATAGCTGACAACGGTCGGGAGAATGGTGTGCTGATCCCACGCCCCTCTATACCGCATCAGCTGACACCTTTATCAGAGTACGACATGGCGATCGGTCGGTCCAGATTGGCCCATCATGGCCTATTGACCGAGCTTTAATGTAAGTAGGGCATCATGTCTTTATCTTCAAAACCTACAAAACGTGAAGAAATAGAAAATCAGTTAATGTAATTTGCAGTTCTTCACTTTCAGGATAATATACTTCCTCTTAAATATAAAGATGGAGGAGGAGGCGGCAATAGATTAGAACATTTAAAGTCAAATACTACGTTCTCTAATGGGCTATGATTAAGTGCTGAATATATGCAGTACAATCACATTAATCTGATCACCCGTCAAGTCTGATTAGTGACCTTTCGCAGCACGGACTGCTGCGAGACTTCAGGAAGAAGATCAATGATTTCTGGAAGGTGCGGACAGGGATGTGGAGCCATGGCGACTCCAACGTCGCGGCCAGCTGCGCTACGTTTCTTGGTTGAGTATCTGTGAAGCGCCGGCCGGAGTGGCCGTGCGGTTCTGGTCGCTACAGTCTGGAACGGAGCGACCGCTACGGTCGCAGGTTCGAATCCTGCTTCGGGTATGGACGTGTGTGCTGTCCTTAGGTTAGTTAGGTTTAATTAGTTCTAAGTTCTAGGCGACTGATGACCTCAGAAGTTAAGTCGCATAGTGCTCAGAGCCATTTGAACCATCCTCTGTGAAGCGCAGAGCCCGAGCGATGTGGTCCAAAAAATCTTGATTGGCTTGAAACCCAGGGATTTCGGTGGGCACGGGAGTACGGTAGACTCATCCTGGTGCTGTTCGAATCACATGCTTGCACTACGATCTGTGTGATACGTTTATTGACCTGCTGGTAGATGCCAGTGCGCCAAGAAAAAACAAACTGCATCTAAATGTGGACATGGTATCCAAGGATAAATGCACACTTGAGTAGATCCATTGTGTCTTCCATAATCACGACATCACCCAAGGAATGCCACGAAAACATTCACAAGACTACAACGCTCCGTCCTCTGTCTTGTACCCCACAGACGATTCTCGCTGGGTGTTTCCTTCCAGACGTTTCACGCCAAACACACCGACGATCATCTGCCTAATGGAACACAAAACGTGATTCAACTGAAAAGTACACCTGTCGCCAATCAGCTGATGTACAGTTGCGTTACTGGCATGCAAATTCTACCGTTAGCAGCTGCATATGAAACAGGCGCCTGCTTCAGGGACCCATAATGAGCAACGTTCGCTGAACGGTCATTGAGGAGACACTGTTCGTAGCCCCCGTGGTTCATCTGCCTGGTCAGCTGCTCACCAATTGCACTTCTATTCACCTGCACACATCTCCACAGGATTTGTCCACCCCTCTCTACTATGGCCCGCGGTGCACCACATTTGCCTTGTGGCGTCTCTCAGAGATAGCACCATTATGTCATGCGTGGTATAATAACAAGGGCAGAACAGTTTACGGACGTAGCACTTCCGGAAATGCTTGCACCTTTGACCAGAAAGCCAGTAAAAAGGCTCTAATAGACATCAGATAAATCGCTCCATTTCCTGATTACTACAGTGGCTGCACTGTTTGCCACGTCTCCCCTCACCCCCCCCCCCCCCCCTGCCCCTCGACACACTTTATATACCTCCACTAGTGCTGCCACCTGCAGTCTGTGAGTGGTTATTGCACGTTGATGTCGAACGTAGGTGGCGGTCACATTAATGTGCCTCGGCCCCTTGTTGTTGTTGTGGTCTTCAGTCCTGAGACTGGTTTGATGCAGCTCTCCATGCTACTCTATCCTGTGCAAGCTTCTTCATCTCCCAGTACCTACTGCAACCTACATCCTTCTGAATCTGCTTAGTGTATTCATCTCTTGGTCTCCCCCTACGATCGCTAATGACCATAGCAGTTTTGCGCCCTAAAGCCAAAACAAAAGTCTCCCCCTACGATTTTTACCCTCCACGCTGCCCTCCAATACTAAATTGGTGATCCCTTGATGCCTCAGAACATGTCCTACCAACCGATCCCTTCTTCTGGTCAAGTTGTGCCACAAACTTCTCTTCTCTCCAATTCTATTCAATATCTCCTCATTAGTTAAGTGATCCACCCATCTAATCTTCAGCATTCTTCTGTAGCACCACATTTCGAAAGCTTCTATTCTCTTCTTGTCCAAACTATTTATCGTCCATGTTTCACTTCCATACATGGCTACACTCCATACAAATACTTTCAGAAATGACTTCCTGACACTTAAATCTATACTCAATGTTAACAAATTTCTCTTCTTCAGAAACGCTTTCCTTGCCATTTCGGCCCCTTAGTAAGAATAAATTATTGTGACCTGTGGCAGTCGTATTTAGTGGTAGTACTTAACATGATTGGAAGATACAGGAGAATAAAACAGGGTAGCACCATCAGAGAAAACAAAACTTACAACCTTCTGGTCGGAACATGAAATGTTAGATCCCTTAATCAGGTAGCTTACTTAGAGAGTTTCGGAAGGGCAATGGATACAATGAATTTAGTGGCATTGGGAGTGAAGTGTTGTGACAAGGAGGACAGGAATTATGAGTACAGGTTTATAAATACCAAATAAAACAGAGGTGTTTGCAG
Organism: Schistocerca cancellata; assembly: GCF_023864275.1. Taxonomy (NCBI): domain Eukaryota; kingdom Metazoa; phylum Arthropoda; class Insecta; order Orthoptera; family Acrididae; genus Schistocerca; species Schistocerca cancellata. Next base: position 155,358,049 of record NC_064634.1, read on the forward strand.
AGTAGGTCTACTAACGAATAAGGAAATAGGAATGCGGGTAAGCTGCTATCAACGACTTAGTGAATGCATTTCGATAGGCAAGATAAAGACGAAATTACACACACCACAACAGCACAAGTTCACGTGCCAACTGTCTCTGCAGATGATGAAGAGACTGAAAGAATATATGATAAGATAAAATAAGAAGTCCATATATTTAGGGGAAACGAAAATTTAAATGCAACGCTGTACACACATAACTTGAGGAGAAGTGCTTGCCACATGTAGTGAAATTAAATATACATTTAGAAAAAAAGAAGAGAGTGTATGAACATCAAGAGCTCAAACGACAAGACAGTATTAAGCAAAGATTGGAAAGCTTAAATGTAGAGGGATAATGCTGAAGCTCTGAACAAGGAAAGTTACCCTGATGGTGTTGTAATATGAAGACGAGATAGGAGATATGATATATGATACAGCAAGGTTCTGAGAGGTTACTCAGAGACCCAAGAGAAATAAAACACCTGGAGTAAACGATTTTTTATTTTTTTTATTTACACTCCAAGTTCCGTAGGACCAAATTGAGGTGCAAATCTCCATGGTCATGGAACGTGTCAGTACATGAAATTGCAACATCGAAGTAATAACAGAATAAAATAAAATGTTTATGAACCCGAAAACCTCAGGTCATAAGTTCAAGTAAACGCAATCAACAATACAACAAGAATCAGCTTAATTTTTCAAGTAACTTCTCGACAGAATAGGAGTGACCCATGAGGAAACCCTTTAGTTTCGGTTTGAAAGCGCTTCGTTTACTGCTAAGATTTTTGAATTCGAGCGGTAGCTGATTGAAAATGGATGCAGCAGTATACTGCACACCTTTCTGAACAAGAGTTAAGCAAGTCCGATCCAAATGCAGGTTAGATTTCTGCCGAGTGTTAACTGAGTGAAAGCTGCTTATTCTTAGGAATAAGGTAATATTGTTAAAAAGAAATGACGGTGAGGAGTAATATATATAGGGGGAGAGAGAGAGAGAGACTGAAACGTCCCCTTAGAACAATTATACAAGACTGTGCTTAAACTGACACACAATATATATAGCGCAACGCAATCTGACTTTCAAAAATCCCTACAAAAGAATGGCCCTGACTAACATTCCTCTATACCTTTCATAAATCTCTTACCTCACCAAAAATCTCCGTTACCCGAACTACTGCAATACAGCGAGCGCCACTACTGCCAGCTAAATAAAAGATTCGAACTACAGAAGGCACTAACTACTGATAGGGATAGTTAGCAAATGAAAGATTTTAATAGAGAACAAACAATGTATTTACCTTAATATCATCAAAAGTCATAATATATGTAATTTCAAACTCCGCCATTTCCTTCCACACATCCACCACTGCTGGCGGCTCACCTCTAACTGCGCAACGCTACGCGCTGTTCACATCCAGCTGCCGCTGCCCAACACTACAATGGCAGACAACAATGCAAACTAGCCACAGACTGCACACAGCACAGCCAGTGATTTTCATACAGAGCGCTACGTAACGTTGCCAATAAGAAAACATAAACAGCCTACTTACAAGACCAATGTCAAAATACCCAGACTCGTAAACAGGAGTCGACGACAGTTCATGAACTGACACCACTTATTGCCCAAACCGCCAGTTTCTGAGCCAAAAATTTCCTTTTAGAATGGGAAGATTTACCCCAAAGTATAATACCATACGACATAAGCGAATGAAAACAAGCAAAGTAGACTAATTTTCTTGTCGAATTATCACTCACTCCAGGTACTGTTCGAATAGTAAAAACTGCAGCATTAAGTCTTTGAAAAAGGTCCTGAACTTCGGCTTTCCACTACAGTTTACTATCTACCTGAACACCTAGAAATTTGAACTTTTCAGTTTCACTGATCATATGCCCATTCTGTGAAATTAAAATGTCAGCTTTTGTTGAATTGTGTATTAGAAACTGTAAAAAATTGCGTCTTACTGTGTTTCAGTGTTAGTTTATTTTCTACAAGCCATAAACTTATGCCATGAACTGCACTATTTGAAACCGAGCCAATGTTGCATGCAACATCCTTTTCTATCAAGCTAGTGTCATCAGCAAACAGAAATATTTTAGAGCTATCCATAATACTACTGGGCATATCATTTACATAAATGAGGAACAGGATTGGCCCCAACACTGATCCCTGGGGCACCTCCCACTTGACCATACCCCACTCAGAATCCACATCACAGCCATTTTCAACATTGTGAATAATGAGCTTTTGCTGTCTGTTGTTAAAGTAAGAAGTGAAACAGTTGTGAGCTACTCCCCGTATTCTGTAATGACTCAACTTCTGAAGCAATATTTTGTGATTAGCACAATCAAACACCTTAGTTAAATAAAAAATATGCCAAACTTTCGAAACCTTTTCTTTAACCCATTCAGTACATTACAGAGAAAAGTGAATATAGGATTTTCATTTGTTAAACGACTTCTAAAGCCGAACTGTACATTTGATAGTAAATAGTGTTATATAAAATGATCAATTATCCTGATGTACACAGCCTTTTCAATAACTTTAGTAAGCACTGATGGCATAGATATAGGTCTACAACTGCCTACATTATCCCTTTCTCCATTTTTATAAAGCGGCTTTACTAATGAGTACTTTAATCGTTCAGGAAACTGACCATTCCTAAAGAAAAAATTACAATTATGGCTAAATATAGGGCTAAAATGTGCAGCACAGTACTTTAATATTCTGCTAGGCACTCCATCATATCCATGAGAGTCCTTAGTCTTCAATGATTTAATTATTGACTGAATCTCCCCCTTGTCTGTATCACAGAGGAGTATTTCAGACATCCATCTCAGAACGGCATTTGCCAAGAAAGTAGAAACAAAATTTTTATTTAATTCACCGGCAACATTCAGAAAATGATTGTTAAATACTCTACATATAGCTGATTTATCAGTAACAGAAATATTTTTACTACGAACTGACTTTATACCATCGACCTTGTGCTACTGACCAGACACTTCCTTCACGACTGTCCATATGGTTTTAATTTTATCCTGTGAATTAGCTATTCTATTTATATACCACATACTCTTTGCCTTCCCAATAATATTTTAAGCACCTTACAGTACTCTTTGTAAAGGGTTGCTGTAGCTTGATTGAGACTACTTCTAACATTTTTATATAACTCTCGCTTTGCTCTACATGATATCCGTATCCAACTAGCCAGATACATGGGCTGCCTATTACTGCTAGCGCCCCATTCTATTGGAAAGCAACTCTCAAAGAGCATGAGAAATTTGTTAAGGAAAGCATTATATTTGTCATCTGTGTTATCAGCACTATAAACATCGTACCACTCTTGTTCCTTGACAAGGTTTAAAAAACTCTATTGCTGTTGAATTAACTTTCCTACATAGTTTGTAATTATATGTGACATTTTTATGAATACAAAAGAAATTTAGTGTTAGAATTTGTCCATCATGGTCCGAAAGGCCATTCACCTTTTACTAACAGAACAGTCATCTAGTAATGAAAAATGAATAAAAATATTGTCTATCGCTGTACTAATGTTCCCCTGCACACTAGTTGAAAAAAATACAGTTTGCATCAGATCATATGAATTAAGAGATCTACCAATATCCTTTTTCTTGCACCACCATATACAAAATTGATATTTAAGTCACCACATATAACAAATTTCTGGTACTTCCTATAAAGTGAATCAAGTACCCTCTCTTGCTTGAGCAAAAATGCTCTGAAGTAAGAGTTAGGGGACCTATAAACAACAACAATTAGAAGTTTAGTTTCACTAAATTCATCTGTCCCTGCACAACATTCAAATACCCGTTCAGTGCAGTGCCGTGATACGTCTATGGACTCAAATGGAATACTGTTTTTTATGTCCTTGGCCACTCCCCCATCCCGCAAGGAACTCCTTGAAAAACAGCCAGCTCATCTGTATTCTGGTAAAGGAAGTCTCTGAAATGTCAAATTATTTAAGTGGTGCTCTGTGAGTCAGCATCTATAAGAGGTTCACTAACTTTATCTCTAATACCTCTTATGTTTTGATGAAATATGCTAATTCTTGCCGGTCGAGCGGTTCTAGGCGCTTCAGTCCGGAACCGCGCGACTGCTACAGTCGCAGGTTCGTATCCTGCCTCGGGCATGGATGTGTGTGATGTCCTTAGGTTAGTTAGGTTTAAGTAGTTCTAAGTTCTAGGGGACTGATCCCCTCAGATGTTAAGTCCAATAGTGCTCAGAGCCATTTGAACCATTATTGCTAATTCCTTCTCTACTTGGAAACATGATGTCCTCTGAAGATGAGCCGTTAGTTAGAGTTCCTTTAAGCAGGTATACCTGTCAGTTGACTTCAGCCTAAAAAATGGTGCAACTCTAACACCATCTACTACAGGAATTTTTCCATAAGTGACCCCATCACCACCCACTACACTGTCACCTATAAGCTTTGCCAGCCTTCTCTTCCCATACCTATTGAGGTGCAGGCCATGCCTAGTGAAACCCGATCTACTGATAGACTCAAATGACACCACTGAAATGTGACCGATGCCCTCTGCCATCAGTCATCAGTGTCTTCTCCAGCCCTATGTTAACGCGCCTAGCATGCACATTAAGATGAGGCCGATTATGACGCTGAAACAGTTGCACAATATTGCACATTAGTACCACCAGTTTGAGTAGCTATCTTTACCAGGTCACCACTTACATTATATTCCCCTTCCCTATCCAGATTGTTCTCTGCCCCTCCCACTATCACTACCTGATCCTCCTTCGTAAAATTCCTACATAACTCCCCTATGCCGTCAGTCACCTTGTAAGACGTCGTGGTCTCCTGACCTTCATTGTTTACATATTCCGCCCTCACAATCACATTCCGCATATCAAGACGCTTCATTCGAACCGAAACTCGATAAGATAAAGTCAATGTTGTATGAATTCATGTAAATGATATGCAAATAACTAATAAATCGCAAGTGCGCACCGTGGTTGAAATACTCGAGGCTGGCGCACACACATACATTCCAGACACGACGGTCACAGGAGCTTTTAGTTCGAGAGAGGCAACCACACGCCAGGAGGGTGGTCCCAACACATCTACGTCGGCCGGTGACCGCTCGTAGAGCAGACAGCGTTTGCCCGAGTGAAAGGACGACCACGTGTTCGGCTTAAAAGCAAATTCCGCTACATCGTGTGGGAGCGGCCAGCCTACGCATTCTTTACACATAGCATACAGTTTTAGAGATTTTCACAGGGAGACAGCAAACGCCAAACGTCGATACTACAGATTTCTGTATTGGTCGCCTTAAACAAAACGTCATTCTCCCATTTTAGAAGAGCAATGCTGATTGGCAGACGATATTTCTGACGCCTTGAGCTGAAGGAGTAATGGAAGAGACCAAAAGATATACCCCTTCATGTCTGGCGTGGAGAGGCGCCGTTCCGTTGTCGCTCTTGGAGCGAGAACACATAACGAGAGTGTGCGCGCTCGTACGTGTACTCAAAGAGTAAGCAACAAGTCTCTCCTCAGTACTTCACTGGGAGAGCACCTCTGTCGAGAGCGAATCGGAGAGCGACTCTATATTGAGTGCTTGCGATTAAGCGTTGTTCACTGTGTTGGTCGCCACACTTATTGTGTGGTGTGAATGGACAGACGACTGCGAGCGAATTTTTGAGTGGCATTGCGGTGGACTGGTTATCTGACCGGTGTACCATGCCAATAGTTAGACTAGGGGCAAATAGGAATCCTTGACTTCATCAAGGCATAGGGAGAGTTTGATTGGTGAAGGTCAATCCACATAGAACGAGAGTTGCCTTATTGGTCAGCAGTGAGCGGCGCAGACAGCAGTCATCGAAGCTTACGGTATTGTGCGCTACAGCTCTTGTGAACCCCATACTTCCTCCACAACAGTACACTTCACTGCATTTCACACACGACAGCCTCGACTGTACCTAGCAACATTCTAACGGATAATTATTCAAGTTGAGTAGGTGCAGCTCTCAGAAATTCTGCCAAGTCAATAACCATCTTAAACTTTGCATAGAAATTTCATTAGCGAATCCTATCCTTCAGAGGTAACTTCACATTCCGAAAAGAACCAGGAAATACCGTGTTCAGTTCACAACTAAAAGTGACATTGTGTTTTCTCAGAATTTTTGCAAAATAAATAAATATCGTTAGTTTCATGTTTTTCTTACACCAACTAGCACTACTACAGTACCCAAGTATCTCACTAGTTACGTAAGAAATTTTGTGAATATTTTGTGTCATTTCCTTACAGCAGACAACTCCAGAAGATATTTATTGCTGAAAGTTTTTCAGGCATTTCTCTTTAGAACGTTAGGAGCGTCTGTCTGACTTCTGTAGTTGTGTGGGGGTGGAAATTGCATCTTGCAGGAGCCACAGGGTAAAGGGTGCATCCCAGATTAATCCGTTGCGCAGAATAACAGGATAGCAACCCCACACTCACAGAAAATGGCGACCCTGCCAGGATAGGTAAAATAGGTAAGCTACCAGGATAGGAAAGTGTCAGGATAGTTAAGTACGGCAGGTCGCAGCAGTAGCACTTTGAAGACTTAAATAGCTATTTGCAAAGATTGAGATCAGAATACATACGTGTAGTGAAGAAAGCAGAATTGTAGGGAAAGGGACATGTGTTATCGTGTTGGAAAATTTTACATTTCTTAACGATTTTTGTGTAGCTGTTAGGGTAAACGATTTTCAGGTGATAGGCACAGACGCATAGAGACGCAGAGACGTGGTGTGACGCAGCATCATATAAGTTAGAATTAAGAAATAACACTTTTCTCTCTTTGCAAGCGCACAGGTGGAGATTGGAGACTGTAGCAGAGCAGACAGAACATTAGCTGAGAAGTCACGACGAGCATTGCCTGACAACAGTTCCAGGCAACGTTTAATGATTCGAATGCTGAGTTTCGTTTCATGGTTGTGGTGTGCGTACTGTAAGACCTTCAGTACACACACCATCAGATTATTTGACTTGTCGCTCTAACGAAGTAGGTGAGTGTCAGCAATATGTCTCGTGGTCTTATCGTGGCGTGTTTATCCTCTGCCATTAGGTCAGACGATAGAAATGCCACTTGCACGCTTAGAGTATCAGATTGACGGTGACCAACTTTGAACAGAACTTGATTAATTTTCACACACATTTATTAAAATAATAACAAGCATAAAAATTACTTAACTTGGTTCTGGATACTATTTACAATTGACAATCTGAAGTTCCTTTGGTATTGGTACGTTAACCTTATTCTCACATACATCTCTGATACTTGACAAAAGTGTCTATACATTTATCTTCATGGCTATGTACTGCCGAGTGGTCTAAGGCGCTGCAGTCATGGACTGTGCGGCTGAACCCGGCGGAGGTTCGAGTCCTCCCTCGGGCATGGGTGTGTGTGTTTATCCTTAGGATAATTTAGATTAAGTAGTGTGTAAGCTTAGGGACTGATGACCTTAGCAGTTAAGTTCCATAAGATTTCGCACACATTTTTTCCTATGTACTGGAATATGGAAATCTTATTAGACGCAGACTGAAACTTGACTATAGACTGGTACAGACAAATGTAGAACTCGTACAGACTGATGTAGACTGGTACAGACTGATGTAGACTGGCTAATCGGAGGTCTGTACACTCGTTATAATACCTCGCGTGTTCATGTATCAATGCGCGAGTGTGATCCGCAAGGAGAAAAGGTTCTACTTTAGCAGCAATCTCATTGGCTGCGTTGCATATTAATACGCGGATCGACGGAAGCAGAATTTGGTCCGTCTCTATGGCAGCGCCATCTCGTAGTGCGGAGACGGACGAGTGCTGCGCCTGCGCTATTGTGCTTAGCGGGGCGCGCTCTAGTGGGAAAGTTGTGTACGCGCTGACTACACCAAACTATGTACACAACGGTGGTCATTTCTGCTCTGTGACTGCAACAGAATAACTTCAAGCCATCATGTAGAAATCGTCGAAATAAAATCTATTTTAATAATGAATCTGTAACACCGTTAATCCTGTCTGTCTATTGTTAATCTCCAAAGTACTTGAGAAATTTTCATAGGCTTTTAGCTGGTAATATGAGCATAGTTTGGGCATCTTATAGGCTTTAGTTCATCAAAATCAAATCATGAAAAACATATAGTGTTATTTAAAGTATTACTAATACTTTCTTGTCTGTCTGCCTGAACACGCTACTACTTGTCGGATTTTATGTGATCTTCACTGGTTACTTCAAGGCCGCATAGGCCTTATTTCATCAAAACTGGATCAAGGAAAAAAGATATTCATATGTGTTATAAAAATGTGTCTGTATGTATGTTCCATATCTCCTCCAAAACTACAGACCGATTTAAACCAAACTTGGTACACATATCACTTACCGTCTGGAAAGAATCGCTGTGGTGGTAAGAACCACCGAGTTATCAAATTGCTAAGGGTGGCGGTGGAAAGTAAGTGAAGGCCCCGACACGCGAATACCCAGATTTTATTCAACCAGTATTTGAGAATGAGAGCATTTAGTGACTTGCAACATAATTCACACATAATAGCAAACATTTACAAAAAAGTTTCTCGCTTACAACAGCCGTAAACTGAAAGAAAAATATTTATCGCGTACTACATTTGTCCTGTCCATGCAGTGAAACTCATATATACCTTTTCACAGCTGACTGTTTTCACGATACATTTTGCAGACAGTGTGCACATATAGCACCGAATTTACTATATGAACATACCCTAAAGACCTAAATTTCAGTAGTAGATATTGTGTAACCTTACTTCCGTGACTTGAGCACCAATTTTGCTCGTTCTAGATTAAAGTATTCCGCAGCTCATTGTCCAATGGCACCGGTTGTGCAGCGGCATTCGCGAACATAGTTGCGCTGTTCACCCTAGGGGAGAGGGACGGAGAGGACAGTGCTATTGTTTTCGTCGGGCCCTATACACACACACACACACACACACACACCAAACGAGAGACCGACCGAGCGACAAACTGGACGTGTATAGGCATATTGACTGACCAATCTACGAACTTTCCTTGTTGTGATGTCGTGCGGGTAGGAACACAGGGCAGCCGACCCATGCCCTTCCTCCCCCCCCTCCCCCCCCCCCGACCATTCGCCCTTCTCCACTTCACACAACAAGCCGCCTTATGCGCTCAGACAGGTCATCTGCCGACACAATGTGACCAGGCACTGTAACTAATCGATTACAGCGAATAACTGTAGTAGGCGGTCCTCAGCGGAAACTTGCTACTACATGTTACGCAACAGCTATCTCAAACAGGAACATGCAGTCAGTTGAGAAACCTGTCGAAGCTAGTATTGAAGACCAAAACGTATGGCAGATCCCAGCCTCGAGTAATATCGGAAACGCGGACGAGGCTTTCCAATTAACAGAAAGACTGCGTTAACAGTCCGAAACGAAGCAGGACCGCTCCTTGCCACAACATCTCAACCAGTGCATACTGAACTAGAAGCCATCTGGATTGACGCAGACATCACTGTAAGTGAAACATCAGAACAGCAAATACCGAAGAGCCGGCCGAGCGTTTATAGGCACTTCATTCTGGAACCGCGTGACCGCTACGGTCGCGGGTTCGAATCCTACCTCGGGCAAGGATGTGTGTCATGTCCTTAGGTTAGTTAGGTTTAAGTAGTTCTAAGTTCTAGGGAACTGATGACCTCAGATGTTAAGTCCCATAGTGCTCAGAGCCATTCGAACCACTTGAAATACCGAAGAATTTCATTAACGAAATAGTGGTACCCTCACTGAAGTTGAGCAGAGCCCTGTCTCTAGACGCTATCTTTCATAATATACGACACATATCTGATCAGAAACACACTCGTACCAGTCCAGCAAAAAGAATATTATCCACTCAACAGGGCAAAGCTGATAGCGTCGGTGCTCCAATAGTACAGTGACAATACTGAAAAAGATAGCAAACAGTTAAGATCGCGAAAAAACCACAAAAAGTAGCGCAGTGATGATCGGAAACAAAAGTGCAAGACAGCCGTGTCACCTCTCCCGGCCATTAGTCACAAAAGGTCAATACTGAAGCAAGTGATGAACAAGTAACGACATTGAAACATTTAGAGCGTGACACTGGCATCCAGGAATGTGATAATTCTGTGATTAAATGAACAACCTGCTGGAAACGTAGCATGTAGCAACCATAAATGTTAACAGATTTATACCTGTGACAAAGATAATAGAGCTGAAGAATTATGAGACGGAGGTGGACGTAGCTACACCTCAAGAGGTGACTTCTCCCACAATTCGACGCATTGTTGGATACTTACATTTTATAAATAAGAATGAAAAGTGCTCCAATCATAACACAAAAGAGTGAATTTGTCCTGGGCAGAGTTATTGACGTAAAAGCAAGGGACTAGCTTTTTCGATTTATCTAGCAATTCAAATACATTTAAATCAAAACATCTTGACTTACTCGTGCTTTTTTTTAGTTTCCCGTATCAGTAGCCATGTCATGTAATATAACGTATCGAGTCAAGTAACATGACAACAAGTCATCCAGCATGGCATTTCTCATGTGGTGCAATATGACACAACCTGTCTTTAACGTTCAAGATGTACGGATCCCGACTCTAGCATTATTCCTATTATAGATGGGTCCCACACTCTAGAAGCACATAAATTTCTGTCTGTTTGTTTTTACACTCCTCATCATACCTGTAACGGGGAATGGATTTGTGTGAGACATAGCCCCTACGGCAAAATAAATAAATAAATAAATAAAAAATAAAATAAAATAAATAAATAAATAAATTTCGACCTTTCTTTCACCCAGGAAACAAAAAATTGTTTTAGCGTGCCACCAGGAACAAACCCACCCCCCAGAAATTTTATTGCCCCAGAAAAAGTTTTAGCTATTTCATGTATGTTCTCCAACCATACGATTTTATTTATTGCTTACTGGCAAATCTTCTGGCACGGAACCAGGGGCTTTAGCCTATGAACTGCAACATACAGATGTTCCAGCACCTTGCAACTTAAGACAGCTCACTGCGCTGAGGAAGCATTGTGAAAGGTGTGGCAACATGTTTTGATTTAAATGTCTTTGAAGCTGCCAGATAAGTCGAAAAGCTAGTTCTCTTCTTCTACATCCCAAACTCTGCCAAGGACTTATTCGCCTTTTTTCTGCAATGATAGGGTCATATTTCATTCTGGTTCCCAGAATATACCATAGTTTTGACAATAGACCCCCATAACTTGGTAACTGATGTAGATTTTTGTTGAACAGGCGACGATAGATCTGGTATACGTCCTCTTATTGTCCATCGAACTATGGTGCTTATATACTGGCAACGGATAAAGCTTACCCTAAACACACGGCGACCATTAATTACATGTATTTGTCTTCCTTCTTATAAAATGTGAACCGATTCGCTCAAGTCTGAAACACAGAAACGGCGCTATTAAGAAAATGTGTTTATCGCATGCAAAATCCGAACGAGGCTAGATTTCTGAAGGCGAGATTTAAGCTTTATCGTAAGTTGGCGGTTTTTATTTATTGGTTTACTTTAAACCCTTTTGGCACATTCAGTTCATGTGCGAATGAATTTTACATACTACATTTAGCTCGATTTTAAACCGTCGTACCTCGCCAACGGACAAAAATTATTGGTGAAAAAATTTCTTTTCGACTTCATGCATTTATCTACCTTCGTGCAAACGTTGAAACAAAGCGTGTAAGTTTAAAGTATAGAAGTGACATACATTAGAAACCTCCCACTAAAACATATTGTTCCCATGTCTTTGCTCGTAAAATCGGAACGGATCTTATGAAAATGGTGCGATTAGTTGAGCGTTAAATGCAGCCCAATTAACACCTTTTGCAAAAGGAATTGATCGATTGGCACAATTTACCTTGGGGCCAGCTTCTATTCCTCATTCGAGCCTTGCATCATGTACTGCAACGCAGCTACAGGAAGACAAATGTTCGAAAGGCCACAGGTCCTGAGTAAACTAAATACGTTTTACCCCAAATTCCAAGCTCGAATAGGAACCGCGCACAAAGACCTCCCCCTCCCCCCAAACCGCGATTCTACGCACTGTAATTTCAGTCATACTTGCTACAGCGCCTCTGGGCTCAATCAGTATAGACGAGAGCGTGGGCACTGCCACTTGGTCTACACAATGAATATCGTATCATCCCGCCTCTTGACTTGCATCTCAAAGAAGAATATAATACCAGTTGTACAATGCACATTTAATCAACTTCTACGCTCCTTCTTATACTGGCGCGTGCCGGCCGCGGTGGTCTCGCGGTTCTAGGCGCGCAGTCCGGAACCGCGCGACTGCTACGGTCGCAGGTACGGATCCTGCCTCGAGCATGGATGTGTGTGATGTCCTTAGATTAGTTAGGTTTAAGTAGTTCTAAGTTCTAGGGGACTTATGACCACAGATGTTAAGTCCCATAGTGCTCAGAGCCATTTGATCCATACTGGCGCGAGATAGGAACGACGCGATTTTTTTAAAACACAATTTGCGCAACGGGCATTAAAGAATATTTCATTCACCATACTGGCCATCAAGAAACAAGATACAACAGAAAATATAAAGATTTTTTTAAATCTCTCTCTCTCTCTCTCTCTCTCTCTCTCTCTCTCTCTCTCTCTCTCTCTCACACTCTCTCACTCTCTCTCTCTCTGTAACCGCAGTATGAAGTTCTTATACAAATGTTTGTTTTAACTCTTCGAGGAGAGTCTTATCTCCGTCAAGGAAGAAAAGTTTCACCATTTCTTATAAAGAGTCTATGCACCATGGTTCTTTCAGGTTGTTTTGCTTTTTCAAGAGGAGTAGATGCTGGATTTTTAATTTTTATTTATTAATTTTTTTAGAAGACCTTTCTCTTCTGTAGTCTTGCAGAGTAATCTGACATAACATATTTTATTCTGTATTTTTTTTTTACTTGTCACTTCTCCTTCCGTGTGTTTTTGATTTTAGGAAGCTTCACTTGTCGAGTGCTAGTAATAGTGTTCCATAGATTTCGTGTTTGTTTTGAATACAGTCAGAGAGAGTCCCTTTAGTCAGCAATAGTGCCAGTAGTGCTAGTGTTTGTTTTCAATACAGTCCAGAGACTATTTCCATTGTTTTCTACAAGAAGTGTCTAGTAACCACAGTTTAGTCAACTATCAGCCGCCTTTAGTGAATTAACAGTCTAGTTAAAAGTTGAAACTTCCTGTCAGATTAAAACTGTGTGCCGGACCGAGACTCGAACTAAGGCAAAGGTCCCTAGTTCGAGTCTCGGTCCGGCACACAGTTTTAATCTGCCTGGAAGTTTCATATCAGCGCACACTCAGCTGTAGAGTGAAAATTCCATTCTATTTAAAAGTTGATTAACTCTCTACAGTAAACTGATTTCTTAGGATGGATAGGATGTGTGACTGCTGTGTACGGATGCAGGAGGAGCTGGCCACTGTTCGCGAACAGCTGAACGTGTTGATGGCCGCGGTCAGCCGTCTTCAGGCTGCTGCTTCGAAGTGTAGCAGCAGTGGGGAGTCTGGTGCGTTGCAGGGTACACCCCAGGTGTTAGATGCTTCACCCACTGTCCCTGCTGTCGAGACATCTTCGCGGGTACCGGGCGCGGTTGGGCCACCCTCTCCCCAATCGGAGTGGCGGGTTCAGCGGCGTTCGCGGCGCATGAGGCGGAGGGTCAATGTGGAGGCTGGCCGTGTGGCATCGCCCGCTCTGCCTGTGAGTGGACATGTGGCCGCTCCTTCAGCAAGGTCCGAGAAGGCACACGGGGGAAGGGGTTTATTAGTTATTGGGAGCTCCAACGTTAGGCGAGTGATGGAGCCCCTTAGGGAAATAGCGGAAAGGTCGGGGAAGAAGGCCAGTATTCACTCTGTCTGCTTGCCGAGGGGTCTCATCCGAGATGTGGAGGAGGCCCTGCCGGCGGCGAAAGAGAGCGCTGGGTGCAACCCACTGCAAATTGTTGCTCATGTCGGCACCAATGGCTCCTGACGTCTTGGTTCAGAGGTCATCCTCAGTTCGTACAGGTGGTTGTTGGAGTTGGTGAAGGCGGAAAGCCTCGCTCGCGGGGTGGAATCTGAGCTAACTATTGGTAGCATCGTTCCCAGAACCGATTGCGGTCCTCTGGTTTGGAGCCGAGTAGAAGGCTTAAACCAGAGTCTCAGACGATTCTGCGGAGATCTGGGGTGCAAATTTCTCGACCTCCGCTATCGGGTGGAGAAATGTAGGGTCCCCCTGTAAAGGTCAGGCGTGCACTACACGAAGGAAGCGGCTACAAGGGTAGCGAAGTACGTGTGGAGTGCACATGTGGTTTTTTTTAGGCTAGAGCATTCCTTCCCTAGGCCCGACAAGACGCCTCCTGAGACGCGGCAAGGTAGGAGTAGGCAAAATGGAACAGAGAATAACAATATTAATGTGCTAATAGCAAACTGCAGGAGCGTCTATAGAAAGGTCCCAGAACTGCTCTCATTAATAAACGGTCACAATGCCGACATAGTACTAGGGACAGAAAGTTGGCTGAAACAAGATGTAAACAGTAATGAAATTCTAAACTCAGATTGGAATGTATACCGCAGAGACAGGCTGGACAGTGAAGGGGGAGGCGTGTACATAGCGATAAGAAGTGCAATAGTATCGAAGGAAATTGACGGAGATCCGAAATGTGAAATAATTTGGGTGAAGGTCACGGTTAAAGCAGGCTCAGACATGGTAATTGGATGTCTCTATAGGCCCCCTGGCTCGCAGCTGTTGTGGCTGAGCACCTGAAGGATAATTTGGAAAATATTTCGAGTAGATTTCCACACGATGTTATAGTTCTGGGTGGAGATTTTAATTTGCCGGATATAGGCTGGGAGACTCAAACGTTCATAACGGGTGGCAGGGACAAAGAATCCAGTGAAATTTTTTAGAGTGCTTTATCTGAAAACTACCTTGAGCAGTTAAACAGAGAACCGAATCGTGGCGATAACATATTAGACCTTCTGGTGACAAACAGACCCGAACCATTTGAAACAGTTAACGCAGAACAGGGAATCAGCGATCATAAAGCGGTTACTACATCGATGATTTCAGCCGTAAATAGAAATATTAAAAAAGGTAGGAAGATTTTTCTGTTTAGCAAAAGTGACAAAAAGCAGATTTCAGAGTACCTGACGGCTCAACACAAAAGTCTTGTTTTAAGTACAGATAGTGCTGAGGATCAGTGGACAAAGTTCAAAACCATCGTACAATATGCGTTAGATGAATACGTGCTAAGCAAGATCGTAAGAGCTGGAAAAGAGCCACCGTGGTACAACAACCGAGTTAGAAAACTGCTGCGGAAGCAAAGGGAACTTCACAGCAAACACAAACATAGCCAACGTCTTGCAGACAAACAAAAATTACGCGAAGTGAAATGTAATGTGAGGAGGGCCATGCGAGAGGCGTTCAATGAATTCGGAAGTAAAGTTCTATGTACTGACTTGGCAGAAAATGCTAAGAAATTTTGGTCTTATGTCAAAGCGGTAGGTGGATCAAAACAAAATGTCCAGACACTCTGTGACCAAAATGGTACTGAAACAGAGGATGACAGACTAAAGGCCCAAATACTAAATGCCTTTTTCCAAAGCTGTTTCACAGAGGAAGACTGCACTGTAGTTCCTTCTTCAGATTGTCGCACAGATGACAAAATGGTAGATATTGAAATAGACGACAGAGGGATAGAGAAACAATTAAAATCGGTCAAAAGAGGAAAGGCCGCTGGACCTGATGGGATACCAGTTCGATTTTACACAGAGTCCGCGAAGGAACCTGCCCCCCTTCTTGCAGCGGTGTCCCGTAGGTCTCTAGAAGAGCGTAGCGTTCCAAATGATTGGAAAAGGGCACAGGTCATCCCCGTTTTCAAGAAGGGACGTCTAACAGATGTGCAGAACTAGAGACCTATATCTCTAACGCCGATCAGTTGTAGAATTTTGGATCACGGATTATGTTCGAGTATAATGACTTTTCTGGAAACTAGAAATCTAATCTGTAGGAATCAGATCGTGTGAAACCCAGCTTGCGCTATTCGTCCACGAGACTCAGAGGGCCATAGACACGGGATCCCAGGTAGATGCTGTGTTTCTTGACTTCCGCAAGGCGTTCGATACAGTTCAAAATGGCTCTGAGCACTATGCGACTTAACTTCTGAGGTCATCAGTCACCTAGAACTTAGAACTAAATAAACCTAACTAACCTAAGGACATCACACACATCCACGCCCGAGGCAGGATTCGAACCTGCGACCGTAGCGGTCGCTCGGTTCCAGACTGTAGCGCCTAGAACCGCACGGCGATACAGTTCCCCACAGACGTTTAATGAACAGAGTAAGAGCATATGGACTATCAGACCAATTGTGTGATCGGATTGAAGAGTCCCTAGATAACAGAACGCAGCATGTCATTCTCAATGGAGAGAAGTCTTCCAAAGTAAGAGTGATTTCAGATGTGCCACAGGAGAGTTTCGTAGGACCGTTGCTATTCACAATATACATAAATGACCTTGTGGATGACATCGTAAGTTCACTGAGGCTCTTTGCGGATGATGCTGTGGTATATCGAGAGGTTGTAACAATGGAAAATTGTACTGAAATGCAGGAGGATCTGCAGCGAATTGACGCATGGCGCAGGGAATGGCAATTGAATCTCAATGTAGACAAGTGTAATGTGCTGCGAATACACAGAAAGATAGATCCTTTATCATTTAGCTACAAAATAGCAGGTCAGCAACTGGAAGCAGTTAATACCATAAATTATCTGGGAGTACGCATTAGGAGTGATTTAAAATGGAATGATCATATAATGTTGATCGTCGGTAAAGCAGATGCCAGACTGAGATTCATTGGAAGAATCCTAAGGAAATGCAATCCGAAAACAAAGGAAGTAGGTTACAGTCCGCTTGTTCGCCCACTGCTTGAATACTGCTCAGCAGTGTGGGACCCGTACCAGATAGGGTTGATAGAAGAGTTAGAGAAGATACAACGGAGAACAGCGCGCTTCGTTACAGGGTCATTTAGTAATCGCGAAAGCGTTACGGAGATGATAGATGAACTCCAATGGAAGACTCTGTAGGAGAAACGCTCAGTAGCTCGGTACGGGCTTTTGTTGAAGTTTCGAGAACATACCTTCACCGAGGAGTCAAGCAGTATACTGTTCCCTGCTACGTATGAGGATAAAATTAGGGAGATTAGAGCCCACACAGAGGCATACCGACAATCCTTCTTTCCACGAACAATACGAGACTGGAATAGAAGGGAAAACCGATAGAGGTACTCAAGGTACCCTCCGCCACACATCGTCAGGTGGCTTGCGTAGTATGGATGTAGATGTAGATGTAGATTTTCCCAAGAAGACGTTTCTTACTTTTCCAGTAGGACTTTTTTAAATTTTTTCCCGGCGAAGAGGTTATTTTATTTATATACAGGAAAAAGTAATATTTATGTTTTTCATGAAGGAGCTCATCGTCTACCACACAGAATTACTTATGCAGTCTGGAAGGCACCTCTGGATGATTTTTGTGAGAACATTATTACGAGCTACAACTTAAGCCGGTTGAGGCCCTTTTTTTTTTTAAGGCGAGCGTAAGGAGCACCTAAAGCAAAAGTGGTAAGTGGTTAGCGTCGCTGCCTGAAGACAAAGGGTCCTGGGCTCTGATTCCTATTTCTTCATTCGGGGACTGGGTGTTTGTGTTTCCTTAGTTATTTGATTTCATCGTCATCAACGTGCAAATCACGGAAGTTGCATGAAACGTAACAGCCCATTAAGACCCACTTAAAACTAACATTTTCCAGTCTAATTCAGGATTGCATACGAAAAAATATGTAATTTACCTAAAAAAGTTATAGCTCCTAACTATTACATCCCAATTACCTTAAAGTATAGAAGCTCTGTAAGTGAAGCGAACATTTTCCATGAAGGCAGCCTCTAGTAATTAATAAAATATGAAAATGCATTATTGTAATTTCGTATTTGAGAAGTTGTATTCAAATAAAATAACGAACACAAACTAATATAGAATTGTACTTGCAGTTCGGGAGCAAACATACGTTTATATATGTATTTTCAGTTTTTATATGTTAATTTTAATTGTTACTTAATCAAAAAATCATTTTAAACAATGCTGAGGACTTTTCGGGATTGTTTAGATTATATATATAGGAGTAGCCATATTGGCATGAGAAGTCAGTCTGGTTTTTGTTTTTGAGCAGTAAGCATGTAGCTGCTTAATTTGTATTGTAGGTATGTTACCAATTGTTTCCGTTGTGTAAAGATGCTTTGATTTTGAAATTGCAATAAATAACTTCCAGAAACTAAATATAGGACTCAATATTCATTTAACTTGATATATAATGTTTACAGTAACTGAAATAAACCAGGACTACGGCTGCGCAGATCGTCTGCAACTATGAGTACACAAACCCCAATATGAAAGTCAAACTTCGCCATAGATACGTTTCAAGCATCAAATAGAAAAGACTTGCATCAGGTGACCGAACTATCCCAGACGGACCTCGTGGCCAGTGTCATACGATCACTTCATTCCATATTCAAGTAAGTCTTCAACTGACCTCACACTCACAATGCTGAGTGCTAACTAGGGCTTTTTTTATCTAATCTTTTTTCCATATTAAAGTAGCTCTTCACTAGGCCTCAAAATCACGAAGCTAAGTGCTCACTTGGAATTTTTCTCTTATTGAACTGAAGTAAGAATTAAAGGTGTTAAAAAGTCTATGCAAGTGCAAAGCATATTTCATTCTCTTACATTTACAAAAGTAATGGTACTAATAAGAGTAATCGGTACACATGCGACAAAATACACTGCCTAATATGTTCCAGTGACGATGACAGACACTGAAAACAAGACAGAGAGAGAGATAGTGACAATGAGAACAGACAGCAGCAGTGGGAAGCAATGAATGAGATAGTAGCAGTAAGAAAGACCAAGAGGGAGGCGACGACAGTGAGAGAAAACAGTGCAGGTAGGACAGAACGCAGGAGACTGTGGCTGTGAGACAGGAGACAGCGACCGTTAGACAGATGCAGAGAGATAATGACAGTGTGTTGAGTTGAATGAGTGTTTGAGAATGAACAAGTGGGAGTGGGTTGTTATGAGCGACTAACAAGAATGGTGTATAGGGTGAGAGCGAGTTACAGTTAGCGGACCTTTTGGAAGTAAGAGGTGAGTTACATCTTAAAAATATGTTCGCATATCAAAGTTTTGAAAACACTTTTAAAGGTTTTGATGAATGTAGAATGAGGCACTTGCTACCCCATTCTTCAGGCAAATAGTTTTACTAAACATGAGCATATTCGCCTTTTTTGTGGTCCGATAGAAGCATTTTTCCGGTGGTAATAATAATAATAATAATCTTCTTTCTTAAAAAAAATAATATAAGGTTACTTCAAACATTCTTTTGCATTTTGGTCTCATGACATCTGCACGTTTATTCTTTTTCTTTGTAAACCCAAAATGATTCGATCCCGGGACGTCTACATTCCTAGTCTGAAACAGATATTTCACTGTTTTCTTAAGAAAAAAGTAATTACTATTTACGATATTCCCATGGAGGCACAATAAGGAGAGTCGCTATGGGGTCACAAACTTGAAGCCGGCGTGAGCCATGTTAGATACCCGAAATCTTAGATCCTGGTGGAAGTTCCTTGGTCAGAAATTCCAGCTTGCGTCATTTACGGGTATGCTGATCATTTTGTTTGTAGTCCAAAGTGTAAAGGAAGCACATTTCATTCGCAGAGGGCATGCAGTTTTATTATAAACGAACCGCCGACATTAATTTTCTCACTTTCCCCGTCGGCAGGGATGGACTAATAGTATCGTAAGCATGTTCTATATCTGTTTATACAACATTTAGATATGTATTTTCCTGCAGCATAACTAGGTGTCTGTTACCAGTTTCAGTAATATTTCACTAGTCTCACAGCCTTTTATGAAACCCATTTGCGATCTTGAAAATATTTTTTCGTGTTCATAGCACCATACCAGCTCTTGTTTTAGCATTCTTTCCGGTGTTTCAATGGTATATGGTAAAATAGTTATAGCTCTATATGATCTTATGTCTTTGAGAGGTTTTCCTAGTTTCCGTATTGGGGTAAACTTGCAGAATTCATTTCTTTTGTGTTTGTTGTTTTTGCCAAAATTCATTTCATGTTTTGCTCAGTAATCCTTGCCTCTAGGAGGTAGGTGATAAAGCATGGGTTATCTGATCCTGACGCTGTGTTTGTTGAAGAATATGGCGCTCTAATTCATTTTCGATGCAAAATTCGGTGTCCAAACAGCAATATTGTTCGTTTCCTGTCTCGCGTAGTAATATATCTACTGATTTTGGGACAATTCGTTTAAGAAACTCTATGGTTGTCTTCAGGGAGAGCGAATGAATATTGGTATTGAGGTTATGATCGCCTCATCGTCTTAATTTTCCTGCGTACTGCTGATAACGGTATTTAATACCTCAATCAATTATTTTTCATTGTAATGGAGAGGCAATATAAGCCGAATGGTTCTTGTGCGATGTCCTACGTAAATTCTGTGGGTAGCATGGATTCTGAAAACAAATATCCACTGGTTTGAACCTTTGGTTAGGTCTGTTTATTTTCACAGGTAACCCATCATTTAGTACGGCCAGACTTTCTTCCTCTAAGAATGCTGCCATGATTCTTCCGGAAGCGACTTCTTGTTCGGCCGGACGCTGTGGCCGAGCGGTTCTAGGCGCTTCGTTCTGGAACCACGCTGCTGCTACGTTCGCAGGTTCGAATCCTGCCTCGGTCATGGACGTGTGTGATGTCCTTAGGTAAGTTAGGTTTAAGTAGTTCTAAGTCTAGGGGACTGATGACCTCAGATGTTAAGTCCCATAGTGTTTAGAGCCATTCGTCTTCTTGTTCGTTGGCCCAGCTAAAATGGTTAGTTTTAAAATCAGTCCCATTGTCAGTTTTGAGTGACTCACTATATTCCCTAATCTGAGGATCTGTCCTTTTGTTATCCCGCGTTTGGTGATATTTTTATGACTAAGAGGTTTATTTCACCGTTTTGTGTCGACTCATTGGCTTCTGCAACATGAAACTCGACGACATGATGATCCATGTCAGATGGCTTGAAATCTGTATCTTCCCTTTTCACCCAAATAGCTATCTTCCATACTACTGACTTCCCCTGCTAGAATTAAGGAAATGATAGGTGGTCATACGACTATAATGGGATAATTTTGACACACGCATAATGTTATCCAAAAATCAGTAATATTTTGGTACAAGCTAAAAGGTGCCTGCTTTAATCAGCTCTGTTCGTATGTTCGATTTATTTACATGACTATTACTGACACACACTTTTGCGTTTGTATCGGTAACATATTGATCGATTTCCACATTTCCTGTGCTACACCGGTGTCTTTCGAGTGAGCTTCGCTCGGCCAATGACTAACGAGGGTGTTGTCGCATGACCTGGGCAGGCTAGTTTTCGAAACTAGGAAGTGGCAGATGGAGTGCAGCAGTGAGTTTTTGTGCGTTTGTTGTTGTAGTTACAAGCAGGCATACACTGCTGGACAGGTGGTGGTCACTAGAAGGTGTATGTCATGATCAGACAGTTGTCTGATGTATTCTGCTTTAGCACTGCTATGGACAGAGGGCGTAACGTTTGTGAAAATCTGTTGTGATCTTCAGTCTGAAGGCTGGTTTAATGCAGCCCTCCATGCTACTCTATGCTGTGCGAGCGTCTACGTCTCCGAATAATACTGAAACCTACATTCTTATGAATCTACTTACTATGTTCATCTCTTGGTCTCCCTCTACAGTCCCTCCCCTCTCCCTCCCCCAAACCAGCCCTCCAGTATATTATGGCGTGGTGCCTCCTGTCGGAAGATTGAAGTGGCATCCTGGAGACATTTTCGCTGGTGCCTCAGACATTCCGATACGAGAGCCGACTTGGCACCCACAAGCGAGGCAAATATGAGTCACTCCAGCTAGAGGGTTAGTCATAAGCTCATGTCTGCGCGATCGTTTTGCAGCTAAGTTGTTAAGCCATACTTGGTCGTGCATCTTCCTTCCATCTGCAGTCAGTTTCCTCCATTTTCTGCGATCGTCAGCGAGTTGCTCCCACTTGTCACTGTCAATATTAAATGCGCACGTATCACGCTTGACGTAATCCCTAAAGCTTATAGAAGGTCTTCCACGAGGTCTTTTGCTCCTGCTATTTCACTGAGTAATGTGCGCCTGGGCATACGGGAGTGGTCCATACGATGCAGATGTTCTAACCACCGCAGGCGACGTTGCTTGAGCGTGGCAGTGATACTCTGTTGTTTTGCAGTTTTAAGAACGATATCATTTGTCGCATGATCCTTCCATGATGTACCAAAGATGCTCCTTAAGCACCTGAGATGAAAGATGTTGAGCTTTCGTTCCTGATTGGCATACGACGTCCAAGTCTCAGTTCCGTACAGGAGAGTACTCAGCACACATGATTGATACACAAGTATTGTTGTCGACAATGTAAGATGTTTGTTGTCCCATGCTCGTGTGCGGAACTTTCCGAAAGTGCTGGCAGCCTTTCCTATTCGTGCATTAATCTCGTTATCCAGGGAAAGATCTTATGTCATTATTGAACCAAGATAGGAGTATTTATAGTCTATCTTTAACAAGGAGCCGTCCTGTTTGACGACAAGCGGATCTGTGTATCCTTGTGCCATGACAACCGTCTTCTTTACGTTTATGAAATATAAGTGTTGTGTGACTAGGATCTCCCGTCGGGTAGACCGTCCGCCGGGTGCAAGTCTTTCGATATGACGCCACTTCGGCGGCTTGCGCGTTGATGGGGATGAAATGGTAATTATTAGGACAACACAACACCCAGTCCCTGAACGGAGAAAATCACCGACCCAGCCGGGAATCGAAACCGGGCCCTTAGGATTGACATTTTGTCACGCTGACCATTCAGCTACTGGGGGCGGACTTTACGTTAATAGACTTGGGGAAGAGCTTGCATGCAGTCGAGAATTTATCCACAAGTTCTTGCAGATCGTCTTGAGTATGCGCTACAAATGCAGCATCGTCAGCAAATAAAAGGTTATTTACAAGCAAGTCTTCTCGGAGGCGCTTGGATCTGAGGAAAGTTGTAGAGCTTCCTATCAACTGTGGTATACAAGCCGGCCGGAGTGGCCGAGCGGTTCTAGGCGCTACAGTCAGGAACCGCGTGACCACTACGGTCGCAGGTTCGAATCCTGCCTCGGGCATGGATGTGTGTCATGTCCTCAGGTTAGTTAGGTTTAAGTAGTTCTAAGTTCTAGGGGACTGATGACCTCAGAAGTTAAGTCCCATAGTGCTCAGAGCCATTTGAACCATTTTGTGGTATACAGGTGAATGCCCAAGTTAGTTTCACCAAAAGCAACTTTGAGGAGTGCTGAGAAAAAAAATATTGGACAGAGTGGAAGCTAATACGCAGCCTTAACGAAACCCTCTTTTCACAGCAAACGGGTCAGATGCGATTCCGTCGATGACCACCGCACTTTCCGTATCTTCATGAAAAGCCATGATCATCTTTAAGAGCTTTGGATGGCACCCTATCTTCAAAAGTACTGCATACAGTCCTTCTCTGCTGACTGAGTCGAAAGCCTTGTTTAGGTCGATAAAGGCAATGAACAGAGGGGTTTTCTGGTCGCGGTACTTTTGCTGAATTTGCCGGAGTGTGAAGATCATATCAACTGTAGATCGTTGGGGACGAAACCTACATTGTTCCTCAGGATATATGCGCTCGGTAAGCTTCTGAAGTCTGCCCAATACCACACGGGCAAATATTTTTCCAGGTATACACAGATATGATATTCCACGGTGACAGTTGCAATCACAGCGATCACCTTTGCCTTTGTATAAAGTAACAATATTGGCGTCGCGCAGGCCTTGCGGTGCAGTACCCTCAGCCCAACATTTCAGTAAGAGGTTGAAAACCAGCGGAAAAACTGGCTAAGTTTTACAATTTCTGTGGAGATGTTGTCTTTTCCAGGGCTCTTCCCATATTTAAGCTGTGCAAGTGCTCTTTGGTGCTTCTCCATAGTAAGTGTGACATCCAAGTCTTGATGAGGTGTCATCTGAGAAATTTCATCCATTGCGTTTGGACTAACGTTGATGGGATGTGAATAGAGGCTGGAGTAATGTTCTACAAGACAGTGCAGTTGACGATTTTGACTGTGATGATTTTCCATCTATTTCCTTGAGTGGTATGCTCTTCTTTGGAATGGGTCCAGTGGTCCGTTTGATGCCCGAGCGCAAACCACCAATGTCGCCATCATTGAAACAATCCTGTATGCCAGTGCAAAGCTACTCCCAATAGGAACTGATGCAGTTGCGGATAGTGCGTTGAATAGCTTAGCTGGCAGAAGATAAAATCGCTTCTTACCGTTCCGGCTGGAAATAGGGGGCAGCTGGGTCCCAGGGATTCACCTCTTTTCGTATCTCGTCACTGAATAGTTCTACTGCAGCAGTGTTTCTTGTTTGGGAAAGATTAATTTTTGTTTTTCTAGGTGTTCTGGCAGAGTGAAACGTTTTAGTCATGAAGCGTACTTTTGTCGCTACTAGTGCATGATCAGTGTCACAGTCTGCACTAAGGAAAGAAAGTATGAAGAAATTAACGCAGATCTTCCCTTTCGTTACAGTAAGCTCTAATTGGTGCCAGTGTTTTGAGCGGGGATGCATCCAGGAAACTTTGTGGTTCAGTTTACCTTTAAAGTATGTATTGGTGACACACAACTGATTCTTCGCACAGAATTCAAGCAACCGTAGACCATCTTCATTCATCTTGCCCACTCCGTGTTTGCCTAGGCAGTCACGCTAAGTGGCAAAATCATTGCCAATACGGGCGTTGAAATCACCAAGGATGCACAGACGGTCCTCGGAGTGCACTCCTTGTCCCACATCGCTGAGTTGTACATAAAACTGATCCTTGGCTTCTGTAGCTGAGGTAAGTGTTGTTGCATATACAGATTTCAGCGTCAGTGGTCCACTATTTGTTGTGAAACGCAGCGTCATAATGCGTTCTGAGATCCGAATCGGATTTTCGGTACAACAGAGCAAGTCATTGCGGACAGCAAAAGCGATTCTGTGCTGTCTGGGGCTAGCAACATCTTTGCTCTTCCTGAAAAAACTGAAGTTTTTTTCCGTATTGAGCCTTCTTCTGGTAGCCTGGTTTTCTGCAGTGCTGTTATAGCGATATTGAGCCTGACTAGCTCTAAGTCGATAGCATCCGTTTTGCGTAGCTCTTGTGAGCTTCCACAGGTGTCCGGGAAACCTTGCAGCATAGGGCGGTGTTCCATGTACTGATGCGTACAGAAATATCTTTACTTTTTATTTTTGTAACGGCGGGTGTCGATATCAGGATGACGACGTCTAGCAGTGCTAGTGTTCCATACACCCAGTGGACGGACCCGTACCTAACTGACTGTGGGCTGCCCAGCTTGAAGCGGGCGGTGACTGGCCAGTGGACATACGGTGGGCCCTCCCACTCTAAATAGCGCACCTGGCTCCCGCTCCTACGTCCATTAGAGCGAGCTTATGACCGGTAATTGCCGCTATCCGTGTTGTTTTCACATGGATGTAGTGTGCTCTCCGTGGATGCTATTGCGCCTGGGACGTGGATTTTACGTGACGGCGAGCTTGAAACGTCCCCATAGAACAATTATACATGACTGTCCTTAAACTGACACACAATATTTTTTAGCGCAACGCAATCTGACTTTCAAAAATCTCTACAAAACAATGGCCCGGACTAACATTAACCTATACCTTTCACAAATCACTTACCTCACAAAAATCTTCATTACTCGAACTACTGCAATACAGCGAGCGCCACTACTGCCAGCTAAATAAAAGATTCAAACTACTGAAGGCACTAACTACTGATAGGCATAGTTAGCAAATGAAAGATTTTAATAGAGAACAAACAATGTATTTACCTTAATAGTGTTCAAAAGTCATAATTTATACAGCAGTTCATGATATCCAGTATTACAAATTTCAAAACTCCGCCATCTCTCTCCTCACATCCACCACTGTTGGCGGCTCACCACCAACTGCGCAACGCTACGCGCTGTTAACATCCAGCTGCCCAACACTACAATAGCCAACAACAATGCAAACCGGCACAGACTGCACACAGCACAGCCAGTGATTTTCATACAGAGCGCTACGTAACGTTGCCAATAAGAAAACATAAACAGCCTACTTACATAGCCCCATGCTCCCCACAAAAAATTTTACAAATTGTTTTGGGCAGTGGCCAATAATGATTTGATAAAATTTTTCATAATTACAATAACAAAGATATCAAATTCACACACTTATTGATACAATGTTGGTCAAAAGCTAAAATTTTCTCACAGTCCATAAAGACAGTCCTGATCGTTCATCACAGTAAAATTGCAGTGTTTTTCTCAAAGTCTGAACAATAAAAGAAAATGCACACGGAAGTGGTGGATTTCCATGCAGTCTTAAAGAAGTAGTGTTGTCCTTCCAACAGAAAGACAGTGCTGACTCTCGACATGCTGACAGGTAATGGGCCACAACAGAGCAAACCCACACCAGAGTCATTCGACGTTTTGAAGAAGATTGGTGATTTGTGAAAGGTAGATGTTAATGTTAGTCAGAGCCATTCTTTTGTAGAGATTTTTGAAAGTCAGATTGCGTTGCGCTAAAAAATATTGTGTGTCAGTTTAAGGACAGTCATGTATAATTGTTCTATGGGGACGTCTCAAGCTTACCCACTGCTCGTGCCACCTTCGCGGCGTATCTGACTGGTCCCACAGGAACGAAAACAAGCGACGTGCGGAGTCAGATTTGCTGCAGGCAATTGCCTGTCATTATCGGTTGGATCGTACGTGCGTCTAACGTAAGTGCCGATTCCGGCTTTCAATTTGGAGTAGTCCTTCTCTTATATGGATGGCACGCCCCTGCTAACAAAGTCCGTATCTCCGAAGACAAGAGATGGGAAATATGATAGGATAAGAGGAAAGAGGCCCGTCCGGCTTGAGAGACCCTGCCGGCAGCTACGCTACCGCCAGCATAGCCCTCTGCTTCTCTGAAGCACGCAAACCCTCTCGCCGCACGGACAGTGCTACTCTAAGGCGGTGTCACCTGCGAGGTCCCTCCTTCCTATACTAATCCGATAATTCCTTGGTGTTTCAGTATGTGTTCTATCCGCCACTTCCTTCTTTAAGTCAAGTCGTTCCACGAATTTCTTTCCCCTTAGTTCTACTCAGGACCTCTTTATCAGTTTCGCGATCAACCCATTTAATCTTCAGCATTCTTCTGTGGCACCACATATCATAATCCTCTAATTTCTTCTTGTCTTAACTGTTTATCTTCCGCGTATTACTTCCGTACATGGATACACTGCAGACAAATACCTTCGGTCGCCGCCTGCTGTGGTCGAGGGGTTCTAGGCGCTTCAGTCCGAAACCACGCGGCTGTTACGGTCGCAGGTTCGAATTCTGCCTCGGGGATGGATGTGTGTGATGTCCTTAGGTTATTTAGGTTTAAGTAGTTCTACGTCTAGGGACTAACGACCACAGATGTAAAGTCCCGTAGTGCTTAGAGCCATTTGAGCCAAATATCTTCGGAAAACGCTTCCTAACACTTACATCTATATTCGACGCTAACATATTTCCGGTCTTCAAAAACGCTTTTCTTTCCATTGCCACTCTACATTTGATATCGTCTCTACTTCACCATCAACATTTATTTGCTGCCCAAATAGCAAAACTCCTTTAGTACTTTCGGTGTCTCGACTCCTAATCTAATTCTCTCAGCATCTCCTCATTTAATTAGACTACATTCCATTATCCTTGTTTTTGCTTTTGTTAATTTCATATTCTTCCTTCAAGGCGTTATCCATTCCGTTCAGCTGCTCTTCCAAGTTCCTTGCTGTCTCTGACAGAATTAAAATTCATCGGCAAACGACAAAGTTTTTATTTCTTCTCTCTGAATTTTTTAAGTTGAATAACAACGGCGATAGGCTGTAATTCTGTCTCACTCCCTTATCAACTAATGCTTCCCATTCACGGTATTCGACTCATATAACTGCCGTCCGGTTTCTGTACAAGTTGTAAATACCCTTTCGCTCTCTCTATTTTGCCCTTGCTACCTATACAGTTTGAAAGACGGTATTCAAGTCCGTATTGTCAAGAGCTTGTAACCTCCCAACAGTAAATAAATATAAATAATATTCGCATTTAGCGTAACTACCCAACAGTGAAAATATGTATAGCATTCACATTTAGCGTAACCTCCCAACAGATAAATTCCGTAACCTCCTAATAATACAATGTGACTAATCTCTCAATAAAATTGTGGCTCATATATAACCTTTCAATAATTGACTGTGAATTTAAACTGGTAAATTTTGGACGTCAGCAGTGCTGCGTCATGGCCCTGAAAGATCATACTGAATAAATTGAAAATTCTTACCTCAATAAGGTCGCCAGATAAGCATATATATCTGCTCCTGTAAGAAATTTTTCTCGCACAGCGCAGTTCAATGCTGGCCGATAGATTTCTCATGTATAAAAGGAAACAACTGATTTTTCTTTACAATAATCAGGATAAGCATAGACTGGAGAAATTATTTAATTCTTTAAATTGAGATGAATGATTGTCAAAAGTTAATTTTTATAAAAAAGATTATTATTAAGAGATTTTTTTAACATTTACATGGGACTTGATATAACAATACTACATACGCGCGAGGCTGCTTTTACCTTATGTTATATCGCTCAGGCTCCGCCATCGCTCCCTACGACTGGCCCAGCCAACTCCATACACAAGACTGCTAGCAACTACTACTATAACTGCTACACAGTTCCTACTGCATACAACACTGCTCTCTGGTCTGCGATTCTCTTACAGCTTACATATCGCAGGCAGCACGTGAGCAATCCATTGAAATTACATCTGCTCGAGTGCGCTAGCAACAAATTCCTTAATCATGGACCTCTTACAAACTTATGCTATAAACGTAGGTTTGCCTTTCTTTAACCTACCTTCTTAGAGACGTCGTAGGGACAGTACTGCCTCACGTGTTCCTACATTTGCCCTGAATCAAAACTTATCTTACTCGAGGTCGGCTTCTGCCAGTTTCTTCACTCGTCTGTAAAGAATTCGTGTTAGTATTTTGCAGCCATGACTTATTAAACTGATGGTTCGGTATTATGCACAGCTGTCAGTGAAATTGTATGAAGTGGTTACAGTACAGTAAGTTGCACTGAAAGAGAGAGAGAGAGGGTTATGCATGTGTGGAGGAGAAAGTTCACATTGAGGACGCAGAATAACAGGCAGATGCTGGTCATCTTTGTCTGCTCAGCAACAGAAGGTAATGTGTAACTTTTTTTTTTTTTTACGATCTGGCATGTTACATTCGAGCAGTGTGGTTACTTACGACTTCTAGTCGAATGTGTAGCAGACTAGCAGTGATGGGTACGATCAGTGTGCGGCCGATTTTGCTGTGTTTATCGACTGAATGTAGCTCGTTATCGTTAAGAGTACGTCGGGACTTCGCTCACCAAACAGACCTTGCACTTTTCATACAATTTTCAAACTTGTTTTAAGAAATCGATCTGTCTATGAGTATGCTGTGAGCACTATGGGTTTAAGAAGTTGAAATGCGTAAGGTTTTTTTTTTTTATTTTGAAATACAGTAACAATTATGAAGTCCGTGGACATCCCATATCTTCACTTCAAATTCGCATCTTTGATAAATTTGATTAACTGGAACTTCAGTTTTATCAGAAGGTATAAGAGAACAAGCATCCGGCGTGATCCAGGTCCTACGTGGCAGTACTTAAATACTCTCGTACCTAATCCAAGACAGTTTTTTCAGTCACAAAATCCATTTATCCCCATTGTAGATACTTAAAGGGAACGGCTTTTTGCATTAGTAAATTACTTTCAGGTCAGGTAAAGTAGGTCCCTTCGAGAGCATTGAGAAGGCGGCTGCTCTACATTTTATTTACTCATTTTGCGATATTGTGCCGTTGGGAGGCCATTTCGACGAAATCGACAACTTTATACATGAAAGCATAAATCTGAGTGACTGACTTGCTCTTCTAAGAGGTATAAACAGACACAAACTATTCCTCGTGCTGTATAAGTATGGGTGTCTCTTGAACCATATGTCAGAATAATCAGATTGCACTTGTTAATCCGGGCA
This sequence comes from Schistocerca cancellata, assembly GCF_023864275.1. NCBI lineage: Eukaryota > Metazoa > Arthropoda > Insecta > Orthoptera > Acrididae > Schistocerca > Schistocerca cancellata. The sequence continues at coordinate 155,388,290 of NC_064634.1, forward strand.
TTATTCATTTGCAAGGATATCTATATTAACGTTCCTTAAAATATATAATTTTTGTGTGTATATAGACGTACTATACGTAATGTTTGTCTTACGGAAATTTATTGTGCAATGTGTTGTTGAGCAAATGGTGTACTTAATCAGTTTTGCTATAATCCAAAGAAAAATTAAACAATTTAATCTGGAAAACCAGTATGTAATGCCTATAACGAAATCAGTCCCTCCGAAATTTACTCAGTCTCGTGAGCATCGACATCTATGGTCCTGTGCAAGAAACTGATAAAATTCCTTATGCAGGTAAACAATCAAATACATGAAACTTCCTGGCAGATTAAAACTGTGTGCCCGACCGAGACTCGAACTCGGGACCTTTGCCTTGCGGGCAAGTGGTAGAGCACTTTCCCGCGAAAGGCAAAGGTCCCGAGTTCGAGTCTCGCTCCGGCACACGCTTTTAATCGGCCAGGAAGTTTCATATCAGCGCACACTCCGCTGCAGAGTGAAAATCTCATTCTGGAAACATCCCCCAGGCTGTGGCTAAGCCATGTCTCCGCAATATCCTTTCTTTCAGGAGTGCTAGTTCTGCAAGGTTCGCAGGAGAGCTTCTGTGAAGTTTGGAAGGTAGGAGACGAGGTACTGGCAGAAGTAAAGCTGTGAGGACGGGCCGTGAGTCGTGCTTGGGTAGCTCAGATGGTAGAGCACTTGCCAGCGAAAGGCAAAGGTCCCGAGTTCGAGTCTCGGTCCGGCACACAGTTTTAATCTACCAGGAAGTTTCATATCAATGCATACTCAGCTGCAGAATGAAAATCTCATTCTGGAATCAAATACATTTTCCTTAACTCTTGAGTCGCAACGGATGTAATCTTTGTATTCTGTTCTCTTCCCAGTAGGCTCAGCGAAGTACAATGACGGCCGTAAAATAGCTTCATACAAATAATGGCAGTAGATTAGTTGATAAATGAATAACCTTGGATATTGGCTCAGCGCTGTGCATTGCTTCCCAAATTGAAACTATTACAAACGTTAATATTTTTCTGATACTGGCACATTAATTTTTTTTACTCTGATTGAAAAATCATTTCTTTTACAAAAATACTCTTTGGATTTAAAGAAGCACGACATGGAAGAGGATGAGGTATTGATAACGGGATATGCTAAGATGATTGCTCCAGTTTGAAAACTGTATTCAAAATAAAGTTTCTCATTCACAAAATCAAATATGAAACATTTTACATTAACTTCAAAGTCAATGAACTTCTCAACTGTTCTACAATTCTCACTTACTGTCGTAATTGAAAATACTTGGATTGTTGCAGGAGAAAAAGGCTGACATCGTTTAACAAAATAGATTCTAAAATTTAACTTGTCTGTATCAGGATAACAAAACCCACAAAATATTACAAATCAGGTATACCTAATCAACCTAGAAATTAAATCTGATGGCAAATACTTGATTCCTACATTCAAGGGTCAGTACTGTTAAATTAGCAAGAGCCACATTGCGTTGCTACATACATAAAACTAAATATACACAGTGTCATTGCCTTATAATACTGTATTATTCTGCATCCATAGGACTACAGCTAAATTCTCACAGCTAGCCACTACCTTTAAGTCTTACATCCTACATTTAACAGAGAGCAACAGTAACTGCTAGTGCACTCCGCGCGCCCTTACTTGCAATTGATTCTGCCACTCAGTCAACATCTTTGGTTCAGTGGTGTCAAAGATACAATCTCTTCTACATGTGATAACCATTTCATGTCATTTTTCATGAAATATATCACAAAATGGGGCTATACGTAGAAGTGGAGTAAGAGTGATTCACCTGCCCCTACCAATGGATTTTATGTAGCCTGCAACGTTATGACAGCTCCCTTACTTTATGAATGCATATGATTTATTTACCGGTGCGTTAATATAATTACCTATATATTTGCACCTGGAGTGGATGTAAGTAAGGGCGATGCATAATAAAGTATTTTTGTTGTACTTATCTTATAATTTGCCCGAGTCGGGTAGCTGGTGATTCCTTCCAGGTCATACAATTTGCGGAGTTTTATTTGTTGATGATAACATTTTTGCAAAGTCATTGCAGAATACATCAAACTTCACATATAGTCTCTTTGACAACCCATCAGCTGACAGACTGACTTACTGACCGAAAAGACATGACTACAAAGTGAACCTCTAGGCGAGCTGACGCTGCATTGCCGCGTTTGCTTATATATAATCCAAACAATGAGTGTTCATTACTTCAATTATTACACCACCGTGAAATTAATAGTTACAATTAAAAGTAACAAATATAAAAAAGTTTGACAATCAGTTTACTTACAGTATAAAATAGTAGTTCATTAAAGTTGAGTTTTAGGTTAGAAATTGTACAATTTAAGAGTGAAAATTAAATAAGATTTTTTTTTACAATAATGCATTTCATTAATTTAATAAATACAAATCAGTTATCGATCGGAAAATATAGCTAACATTTATGTAATATATAACAAGTTGTTTAACCTCTTCAATGGCTCATAACTGTGAAATATGCATCCAAACGTAAGTACTGGAGTTAATTACATGTTTTAACAATGATCAATTAATTATTTTAGTAATGGTATTAATTCTGGTTTACAAATTTGGGTTTGAAATTACATATCACTTGAAATTACGTGAATTTAAATTTGGTTCTTGCTTTTTGATCGATTTACAATAACGTTTTCCAAACTGAAATTCCAAGATCTAACTACAGGTAATTAACGAAAGTAATAACGATGCTAACATTTATAATTACTTCTAATCAAATGAATTACATACTGATTATTATAGTTCTAAATAAATGTTGATGGTTCATAGTGATTATTATGTTACATATTATTTAATTATTCGTAAATTTTGTTTAAATAACATTCGTAATACTATATAGTACAATTACATAACAGGAAAAAGTGCCATAGTGGCATATTTTTATTCTTTGTGGAACGGAAATTCCCGATACCCGGCTACAAATTCCGGGTATCGAATGTTATAGAAATGCTGGGGAGGCGGTATGTTACAATGTCTTCAAATACCACATGCCAGATTTTCATATTCTCTTGCTCGCTACGTGCTACAGAAAAAATGACCACGATATTTTGTGTGAAAATTTAATGTGGTTAAACTATTTTGCAGTAGATACGTTTTCGCTGGAGGCCACAGTTCCCGAATTATCAAAGAAAAGGCGTTCAAAAGTGATCTTCAAACACGTTTTTCTTGAATAACTCGAAAACCGTGGCCTCCAGCGAAAACGTATACCAGTACAAAATTTAACTGCATTAAACTCCCTACAAAATGTTAGGAAAGGACTACGAAAATCTTGCGCGGTGTTTTTGAAGGCGTTGCGGGCTGCATGAATCCTATCGTTAGGGACAGCTGAAACACCTTGTACGTACAGGTGCACAGTTTAATAGACTACAAAGTGGTAAATTTCAGTGACTGTCGGTGTTCACAAGTTTAGTTCATGAACTGCGTGGGTCGATACGTGGCTTTATCTGGTAGTTGTTTCTGATGGAGACGTGATACTTAGTACGTCGCAGGACTGCGTCCAGGTGGTGATTCCGCCGGGGACGACGTGAAGACGCCGGCAGCTCCGGACGCTGATCGGCAGTCAGGCGGCGGGTGACCGGAATGTCGGCCGCCAGCACGCCATCAGGATGCGGCGCGGGGCTGCACGAGGAGCGGGGCGGCGAGGGGCTCTGAACCCACTGTCTCCTTAATGGCTGCGAGAAACTTCAGTCGCCGCGCCACCCATACGTAGCAAATACAGGCAATTTTTCACTGTTAGGTGCAGTATATGTAAAGAGAGGAAGAACGTGGGTGCATGTGCATCTCTAGAACGCCTGCAACTATTTGAAAACAATTTTATAGACTAATAACGAGCCCAATACGAGAATTACACATTCTCTGCAACGCCGAGAACGAGAATGACATACAAAAGGCTCAACTTTCGACCATCTGCAGCTTTTAGAATCATAACCAGAATCCATATGTCCGTCTTTGTCGATGAGCGGAGTTGTTAATTATGCTAATTGTTTGTGCTCGTTATTGTTATGTAATGATTATTACTTAAAATAGGTTTTTTTTATTATTTATTTAGCGTATGGCTAATACAGACATATCATGAAATTAAAATACACTACTGGCCATTAAAATTGCTACACCACGAAGATGACGTGCTACAGAGGCGAAATTTAACCGACAGGAAGAAGATGCTGTGATATGCAAATGATTAGCTTTTCAGAGCATTCACACAAGGCTGGCGCCGTTGACGACACCCACAACGTGTTGACATGAGGAAAGTTTCCATCCGATTTCTCATACACAAACAGCAGTTGACAAGCGTTACCTGGTGAAACGTTGCTGTGATGCCTCGTGTAAGGAGGAGAAATGCGTACCATCACATCTCCGACTTTGATAAAGGTCGGATTGTAGCCTGTCCCGATTGTTATTTATCGTATCGCGACGTTGCTGCTCGCGTTGGTCGAGATCCAATGACTGTTATCAGAATATGAAATCGGTGGGTTCAGGAGGGTACTACGGAACGCCGTGTTGGATCCCAACGGCCTCGTATCACTAGCAGTCGAGATGAAAGGCATCTTATCCGCATGGCTGAGACATGTCAGTTCTAGTATAATATATTTGTCTAATGAATACCAGCTTATCATCTGCATTTCTTCTTGGTCGAGCGATTTTAATGGCCAGTAGTGTGCGTATACATATTGTAAGTAGCCTGTTTAGGTTTTCTTATTGGTAACGCCACGTAGTGCTCTGTATGAAAATCACTGGCTGTGCTGTGTGCAGTCTGTGGCTAGTTTGCATTGTTGTCTGCCATTGTAGTGTTGGGCAGCTGGCTGTTAACAGCGCGTAGCGTTGCGCAGTTGGAGGTGAGCCGCCAGCAGTGGTGGATGTGGGGAGAGAAATGGCGGAGTTTTGAAATTTGTGAGACTGGATGTCATGAACTGCTATGTATATTATGATTTTTCAACAGTATTAAGGTATATACATTGTTTGTTCTCTATCAAAATCTTTCATATGCTATCTATGCCTATCAGTAGTTAGTGCCTTCAGTGGTTTGAATCTTTTATTTAGCTGGCAGTAGTGGCGCTCGCTGTATTGCAGTAGTTCGAGTAACGAAGATTTTTGGCGAGGTAAGTGATTTGTGAAAGGTATAGGTTAATATTAGTCAGGGCCATTCTTTGTAGCGATTACTGAAAGTCAGATTGCGTTGCGCTAAAAATATTGTGTGTCACTTTAGTGAATGTTTGAGTACGTTCAGTTTTGCTCAGCTGTTTGAAAAGCAAATAATGTAAGAGGTTTATCAGCACAGTAATTCATAAATTTTCCTAAGGGGACGATTCATAATATGTATATATTGACACAAAAGAAACTTAAGTTTGTCTTTACAGTTGAATATCCAGTCCTTCAATCCAGCACACTGCATCTGGAGTTGCCAGCAGGATGGCCTCTTTGGCGCCGTGATAGGCTCGAATCCTGCATTCACTGACAATGTGGTGAACAGTCTGGTATGGAGCCCCGCAGTCACAGGCTGGATCAGGCAGCTTTTTCCACTTACAGAGAGCATCCCTGCATCGGCCATGGCCGGCACGGATTCTGTTGAGAGTAGTCCAGGTATTGCGTGGTAGGTTGAATCCACTTGGAAGCTTAGCACCTGAGAAGATGTTATGCGGGCGCAAATCTGTCACTCCTTCCTACCGAACATTCCATTCTTCAAGAGGTTTGAAATCCTTAGCAGCCATGTCAGCAGCATCGCAGAGAGTTGGATGGCGTGATTTCAGTCCCTTACGATTTAAAATGGCAGGTCGCTATGCACAGATAGGTTAGAATTCCTGGAGACCTTGTGGAATTCTCTCCTAATGGCAGTACATCTGCGTAGATAAGGAGGCATTATATCGGTTAACAGTGGAAGCCAATAAACTGGAGTAGATCTTATTGCGCCAGATATTATGCGCATTGTCGTATTCAGCTGGGTGTCAACAAGCCTTGTATGATGACTGCTCGTCCAAACAGGTACACAATACTCAGGGAGGTAACGTTGCTCATGTCCGTAGGTTTAACCTTAAAATACCCTACACGTGCCTCCTGGGTGGTGCTAATTTATCAACAGTGATTACAGACAGCCAGACTATGCATAGGATCTCTGAGCAGTGACATATCAATTAAATAGCAAATTAAAAGAGGTAAATTTGTCTTTCAACAAACGAGAAGATCTTAAGTTTTAAAAGACCTTGAATGATGGATGATAAACAGTTTTTAAAAAGGAAATTAATTTTATTACTAGCTATTACCCACAGCTGTGCTCGTATACCAGTAGCTTTGTAATGATCAGTAAGCAAACTATTGTACGTGCAATAATGTCAACTGCTCTCGAGTGTCTCCCTGTTCGGGTAAGCGTAGCACAATGCATAGATGCCCCCCCCCACCCCCCTCCAACCACCCGAACGCATAACGTGGAACACACAAAGCGTTGCTGCAGAGCGGTGCATTGGGACGGTTGTGGGCTGATGCGCGCATACACTCTACAATATGCAACAAATTTAATAATTTTCAACATAGTTTGTTTTCACAGATCTAAGAAAAATGGGTCTGGGCCTATACTCGCCTACATTGTACAATGCATACAATATGCAACAAATTAAATGATTTTTAAGAGTGTTCATATTCTTCAGATTCACAGATGAGTTCCATGCCCTACTTCACACTTCTAACTGTCGACTTTTTTTTTCTCTCTAAAATAGCCTATATTCATCCTCCGAGGTTCAGTCCATCTCCATCTCCACAGAAAATCTCATCAAAATTGTTTTAGCAGTTTCGCGCATATTATATTATGGTATGTAAGTATGGATTGAACACAATGAGGATTGTATTAGCATTGTATTCATTATGTTGCAACGTATTTAGGGGAAAATAGCGACAAATATAAGCGTTTTCACAAATATGATAAAGTTTACAAGTTAAAGAATAAACGGATTTTTCGAAGAGTGCATCTTTTTCCCTAATTCGCTTAATATTCTCCAAATCAATAAATACCTTGTCCTACACAATCCTTGAAGTAGCCTCTGTTTTTTCTCTTCTTTCTCGACGTTCAGGCTATCTCTAACAGAATTTCGTCAAAATCGGTTCAGTGGTTTAGCCATGAAAAAGTAACAGAAAAACACACTTTCACATTTATAGAACCTGACACTACGATATCTTTTTTCCGTGATCCAATTTTGATGAACTGAAGCCTATGTTGTCATAAGCTACAAGTTACCTGTGAAAACCTGATGACAATTCATGAAATAGTTTTGGAAATTAGCGTGTTCAAACTGGCACGACGGTTTTACAGTTTTATTGTTGTGTAGACGTCAATAAGAACAACTAACATGTGTAATGTTGATGCATTAAGTTGTTCTGAAAGCGGTGCTGATATTCAAGACAATAAAAGCAGGTTAAAAGGTGTGAGTTATCTGGGGAAGTTAACCTTGCATTACTGAGAAACTGTTTTACCTGGTATCCCATCTAGCTTAACAAATTCCCAACCAGACTAACATTAATTATAATCTTTTAATAGTCATCATATATATAAAGAGAATTTAAATAAAAAGAAATAAATCAGTTTTTTTTGGACATTTATTTTAACATTGTTCATTGTTCTGTTAAAATTTCAGCATATAAAACTTGATTCATAACTAAACTGGTGCCTTATTTAGGAGTGTGAAAATGTGAGTTTTTAATCTTACGGAACACATCAAATATGGAGCCAAAATTGGGGGACTGCATACAACTCTGCATTTATAAAGTAACACACGAAGAACGTTGAAACATATGCAAAAGGAAATTAACCACAACCAACCGACTCAATTTTCACCCAAATAAGTTACGTTCGTACCGCTATCCTGTCCATCATGAAATTACCACACACTGGTATACCAAATTAATACTAACTCTCTGTGAAATCTTCCTGAAAAGAATAGCTGAGGGCTACTTTGATGATTACACCACATGCGTCACGTGGTCAACTTGGTTTACACAAAGAGTGTAACTCCACAATAATTTTGATGATTAAAATAAATTACATCGAAACGCAATTTACAAAGAAAAAACCTAGAACTGGTTACTATCGTCTTACTATTAACCTAATGGGTCAAACAATTGTATAAGCAAGTGGTACTGGTCTCACAAAGTACACCCCACGTGGGTGTAACATATAGAAAAGTTGCTATATTGAAAAATTGTCAAGACAAGACGTTATAATTTCACGCACATTCGCATTTAAGATTGATGATCTTAGTTAGAGTTATGGATCATCAACACGTGGTTCCACTTTACTCACAAAGTAGTGACAAAGCAACTACTGGAAGATATTCTGAACTTCACGCTCATATTACACTGCATTGCAATTTAAGATAACATCAGATATTTTAGATCTAAACCTGAAAGAAAGGTGATTAAATTTTCAGTTAGGCTGTACTTAAGAAATCCATTGTCCTACGGGCTTAGCAGAGACGCGCTTAGCGGTTCTGGCGCTGCAGTCCGGAACCGCGGGACTGCTACGGTCGCAGGTTCGAATCCTGCCTCGAGCATGGGTGTGTGTAATGTCCTTAGGTTAGTTAGGTTTAAGTAGTTCTAAGTTCTAGGGTACTTATGACCTAAGATGTTGAGTCCCATAGTGCTCAGAGCCATTTGAACCATTTTTTAGACGCGCTTAGCCGGAGATCTTACCACTTCAGACACTCGCCGCAGACTGTCATGGACCCATACCGAGGGTACCTCACAGATTTAAACGGAAGTGACCAGAGAGGCAGCTTCCTTTACCAACATGACAAGGGACGGACAGGACCATACCAAGAATAGAAACCTCTTTGCTTGTAAAAAGCGTAGCTACTTGTTCCGACTTTGGTCCTATTGTTCTCTAGCAGACTGGTTTGTCTGCTGCCACCAAGCATGCAATTAGAAATACATTTGCTCATTCATCCTTTCACACAGAAGCGAGGGGGGATGACAGTATGTTATCAGATACAGTATATAAAAGAAAGCGGATGTAGGTTCCGTATAAGGCTGTGTGACATAAATTACATATAAACTGTGTTTTAAAGTGTAGTAGTGTGACAGATCGTTCTTGTTTATGTGTAAAAGTAATACGTTCCACTGCTCAGTCTCCTCCCAGATAGAGTCAGAAACACCACAGTAAATTTAGAAGAGGAATTTAAGCCGTAAATGACAACAGATTTAAGAAATTAACATGAAAGGAATCCAACAGAGACCTTTCATAACCCCAACGCTCCGGGAAAAGACTGTGCTGGGAATTTTCTGGCCCTGCTAGGACATTCCCAAGCAGACTTCTCACACCCAACTTAAACCAAAAAATGTAAAGAAAAAGCAAAAGGTCACGAGCTACTTGCTAAAACACAATAATTTCAACACATCTTTATAATCTACGAATTTCAATGAAAAAAAAAACAATCAGTGACACCTATTTAAAAGATAGAGTAGACCTAATTCGGTCAACAAGTAAAAACAATGGGCCCTGTGTCATTAATATGAAAACAACTTCTGGTTGTTACCCTTATGTAGTTCACCAGTATTTGCTCATTGCAAGAGCCAATTGATCACAGGAAAAATTATGACTGTTTATTGACAAGTAAAATTTATGAAAATAGCAAAGGTACCACAGCAATTAAAAAAAACCATGAAAATAACATCAGTATTACAAATCAGAACATTACAATGCACAATCAGCAAAAGCAAAAAAAAAAAATGATAATAAGAGAAAAACATTTTTTACAAAAAATGCTATATCTTATAAATTAATAATTTGTAGAATTAAAATAATTTTGTGTCACTAATTTAATCACTCTACTATATTCCAGTTATATAGCAAATAATGATCACTGTGTCGTTATACTGAAACTACAATTAATTATGTCATTGTTGCCCTTATGGGGTTCCTCACTATAAATATACCCCATGGAAAGGCTAATCAATCACAGTCCAATGACAATGAATAGCTATCTGACTGATACAGGAAGCAATGCACAGGGTGCAGCCAGCTGCAGGTGGTGGCACATGTCGGCACTAATGACGTGTGTCGCTTTGGATCTGAGGAAATTCTCTCTGGATTCCAGCGGCTATCTGATTTGGTGAAGGCTGCCGGTCTTGCTTACGAGATGAAGGCAGAGCTCACCATCTGCAGCATCGTTGACAGTGTAAGTAGGCTGTTTATGTTTTCTTTATGTAGGCTGTTTATGTTTTCTTTATGTGTAGGCTGTTTATGTTTTCTTTATGTAAGTAGGCTGTTTATGTTTTCTTATTGGCAACGCCACGTAGCGCTCTCTGTATGAAAATCACTAGCTGTGCTGTGTGCAGTCTGTGGCTAGTTTGCATTGTTGTCTGCCATTGTAGTGTTGGGCAGCGGCAGCTGGATGTGAACAGCGCGTAGCGTTGCGCAGTTAGAGGTGAGCCGCCAGCAGTGGTGGATGTGTGGAAGGAAATGGCGGAGTTTTGAAATTACATATATTATGACTTTTGATGATGTTAAGGTAAATACAGTGTTTGTTCTCTATTAAAATCTTTCATTTGCTAACTATCCCTATCAGTAGTTAGTGCCTTTCGTAGTTTGAATCTTTTATTTAGCTGGCAGTAGTGGCGCTCGCTGTATTGCAGTAGTTCGAGTAATGAAGATTTTTGTGAGGTAAGTGATTTCTGAAAGGTATAGTTTAATGTTACTCAGGGCCATTCTTTTGCAGGGATTTTTGATAGTCAGATTGCGTTGCGCTAAAAACATTGTGTGTCAGTTTAAGCACAGTCTTGTATAAATTGTTCTAAGGGGACGTTTCAACAGAACCGACTTCGGAGAGACGGGTGGAGGGTCTGAATCAGAAGCTCAGGCAGTTTTGCGACCGTGTTGGCTGCAGATTCCTTGACTTGAGCCATAGGGTGGTGGTGCTTCGGGTTCCGCTGAATAGGTGAGGAGTTCACTACACTCAGCTGGCGGCTACACGGGTAGCGGAGGCTGTGTGCCGTGGACTGGGCAGTTTTTTAGGTTAGAAGGCCTCGGGAAAGTACGGGGTGGTCTGCAATCTCAAAGGGTGCATGACAAATACAGGACGTGCTTGGATCAAGGAACAGTCGGAATTGTAGTTGTAAATTGTTGTAGTTGTGCTGGGAAAGTCCCTGAGCTTCAAGCGCTAATAGATAGCACAGAAGCTGAAATCGTTATAGGTACAGAAAGCTGGCTAAAGCCTGAAATAAGTTCTGCAGAAATTTTTACGATGCCTCAGACGCTGTTCAGGAAAGATAGATTAGGCAGAATTGGTGGTGGAGTGTTTGTGTCTGTCAGTAGTAGCTTATCTTGTAGTGAAGTCGAAGTAGATACTCCGTGCGAATTGGTATGGGTGGAGGTTATACATAATAGCCGAACTAAGTTAATAATTGGCTCCTTCTACCGACCCCCAGACTCAGATGATATAGTTGCTGAACAGTTCAGAGAAAATTTGAGTCTCGTAACAAATAAATACCCCACTCATACGGTTATAGTTGGTGGAGACTTCAACCTTCCCTCGATATGTTGGCAAAATACTCGCTCAAAACCGGTGGTAGGCAGAAAACATCTTCCGAGATTGTCCTAAATGCTTTCTCCGAAAATTATTTCGAGCAGTTAGTCCACGAACCCACGCGAATTGTAAATGATTGAGAAAACACGCTTGACCTCTTATCCACAAACAGTCCAGAGCTAATAGAGAGCATCATGACTGATAGAGGGATTAGTGATCACAAGGTCGTTGTAGCAAGGCTCAATACCGTTTCCTCCAAATCCACCAGAAACAAATGCAAAATAGTTTTATTTAAAAAAGCGGATAAAGTGTCATTAGAAGCCTTTCTAAGAGACAATCTCCATTCCTTCCGAACTGACTATGCAAATGTAGACGATATGTGGCTCAAATTAAAAGATATAGTAGCAACAGCAATTGAGAGATTCATACCTCATAAATTGGTAAGAGATGGACCTGATCCCCCATGGTACACAAAACAGGTCCGAACGCTGTGGCAGAGGCAACGGAAAAAGCATGCGAAGTTCAGAAGAACGCGAAATCCCGAAGATTGGCTAAAATTTACAGACGCGCGAAATTTGGCACGGACTTCAATGCGAGATGCCTTTAATCGGTTCCACAACGAAACATTGTCTCGAAATTTGGTAGAAAATCCGAAGAAATTCTGGTCGTATGTAAAGTACACAAGCGGCAAGACGTAGTCAATACATGTGCTGCGCAGTGCCGATGGTACTCTTACCGACGACTGTGCCGCTAAAGCGGATTTATTGAACGCAGTTTTCCGAAATTCCTTCACCAGGGAAGACGAATGGAATATTCCAGAATTTGAAACACGAACATCTGCTAGCATGAGTTTCTTAGAAGTAGATACCTTAGGGGTTGCGAAGCAACTCAAATCGCTTGAGACGGGCAAGTCTTCAGGTCCAAATTGTATACCGATTAGGTTCCTTTCAGATTACGCTGATACAATAGCTCCCTACTTAGCAGTCATATACAACCGCTCGCTCACCGATAGATCTGTACCTACAGATTGGAAAATTGCCCAGGTCGCACCAGTGTTTAAGAAAGGCAGTAGGAGTAATCCATCGAACTACAGACCTATATCATGGACGTCGGTTTGCGGTAGGATTTTGGAGCATATATTGTATTCAAACATTATGAATCACCTCGAAGGGATCGATCTATTGATACGTAATCAGCATGGTTTCAGAAAACATTGTTCTTGTGCAACGCAGCTAGTTCTTTATTCGCACGAAGTAATGGCCGCTATCGACAGGGGATCTCAAGTTGATTCCGTATTTCTAGATTTCCGGAAAGTTTTTGACACCGTTCCTCACAAGAGACTTCTAATCAAGCTGCGGGCCTATGGGGTATCGTCTCAGTTGTGCGACTGGATTCGTGATTTCCTGTCAGGAAGGTCGCAGTTCGTAGTAATAGACGGCAAATCATCGAGTAAAATTGAAGTGATATCAGGTGTTCCCCAGGAAAGCGTCCTGGGACCTCTGCTGTTCCTGATCTATATAAATGACCTGGGTGACAATCTGAGCAGTTCTCTTAGGTTGTTCGCAGATGATGCTGTAATTTACCGTCTAGTAAGGTCATCCGAAGATCAGTATCAGTTGCAAAGCGATTTAGAAAAGATTGCTGTATGGTGTGGCAGGTGGCAGTTGACGCTAAATAACGAAAAGTGTGAGGTGATCCACATGAGTTCCAAAAGAAATCCGTTGGAATTCGATTACTCGATAAATAGTACAATTCTCAAGGCTGTCAATTCAACTAAGTACCTGGGTGTTAAAATTACGAACAACTTCAGTTGGAAAGACCACGTACATAATATTGGGGGGAAGGCGAGCCAAAGGTTGCGTTTCATTGGCAGGACACTTAGAAGATGCAACAAATCCACTAAAGAGACAGCTTACACTACACTCGTTCGTCCTCTGTTAGAATATTGCTGCACGGTATGGGATCCTTACCAGGTGGGATTGACGGTGGACATCGAAACGGTGCAAAAAAGGGAAGCTCATTTTGTATTATCTCGTAATAGGGGAGAGAGTGTGGCAAATATGATATGCGAGTTGGGATGAAAATTACAGCAAAGAGGTTTTTCGTCGCGGCGAGGTCTATTTACGAAATTTCAGTCACCAGCTTTCTCTTCCAAATGCGAAAATATTTTGTTGAGCCCAACCTACATAGGCAGGAATGATCATCAAAATAAAATAAGAGGAATCAGAGCTCGAATAGAAAGGTTTAGGTGTTCGTTTCTCCCGCGCGCTGTTAGGCAGTGGAATGGTAGAGAGATAGCATGATTGTGGTTCGATTAACCCTCTGCCAAGCACTTAAATGTGAATTGCACAGTAATCATGTAGATGTAGATGTAGATGGAATGAATTTATGAAACAAAATATCACAAATCTAATACATCACACAAAAACAAATATTGATAAATAAAATAGCTCTGAAATTACAATAGTCAACGTCTAAAGAAAAACACCGATAAATAAAACTCCAATAAATACAAGAGTCAAAGCAAAAAAACAATAAATAGAACACTTACAAAACACAAGAGTCAGTCTGATAAAAGAAACACCATTAGATCGAACCTCTGCAAAATACACAAGTCAAAGTTTCTCTGAAAGAACCACACATATATGCATTGGACTAAGAACCGTAAAATCACTGTTCACTGGCACACTCAGTAGTTCCACTGTTCCAAGGCACCATATAAGCAGGAGGGCGGTGGGGGCTTGTCGCAGTAGCTGTCAGTAGCGATTTTTGTCCATTTGTTGCATGCAATCCCACTGTCTCTGCCATCTCATGAAATTTCTCTTAGTGGCCCGTGTCACGTACATCTCAATTTGGTTCCATGTTTGTGTTGTCAAATTCGTGTGGTATCCTCGTTTGACTCGCCAGGTTGATATTCCTGGGCAAGGATGACACTTAATGGCTCTTCTTTGTGCCACCCTTAGCGACCAGAGAACATCAAACCACGATTTACTGTCGCTTGACAGTGGGCATCCGCCAGGAAATGTTGATAGGCGTCGTTGAAGTCTGTCAGTTTCTCTGGACAGAACGTGTCAAAAGGCTCCACGCCCCTTATGTTGTTAAATTCTTGAGATATCCTCAATTGGCTCGTCGGTGCAAGGATGACACTTAGTGGCTCTCCTTTGTGCCACCCTTACCAACCAGAGAACACAGAACCATGATTTACTGTCGCTTGACAATGGGCTTCCGCCAAGAAATGTTGATAGGCGTCGTTGACGTCTGCAAGTTTCTCTGGACAGTACCTGTCAAAAGGCTCCACGCCCCTTTATCCCCTGTCTTCTGTCGTTTCAAAGCGGCCGTCTCGTCACATTCGCGTGCGTGTGGTGCATTGCCAGCAGATGGATTTCCGCACGGTAGACCACTCGGTCATCTCAGGTCATCGTCTCCACGAAGCGACGCACTGGTGCGGCCGGCCATTAGCTCCGGGTGCTAGGGAAAGTGTTTGCCCTGCACCCTTCTTTTGTTGTCGAGCGCGCTCCATAAGTGGCCCGGCTGACAGTGTGTCTTGCTGGGAAACCCGCCTGTTTACAACTAGTCCTCCTCCTCACTGCTCCCACTGTCTCGTAAGAGTTTAGCCGGTTCGCTTTCACGTTCTCAACTGCAATCACAGAAATTGTTCATCATAGTTATGTGATTACAAAATGTCATACATAATACCACTTAGTATTGTCTTTCACAATTTTTAAAAACAAAAGTAAGACTTAATTTTTTTGCAAATAAAAACATTACACGAATCGACAATATAAAAATAAAAGTTAAATGACTTGACAATATAAAGAAATAAAAGTGAAATGACTTGACAGTATAAAAATAAATATTAAATGAACTGACAATGTAATGTCTAAATCCATATCACTAATGTGGTATGCTTCAAATTTAAACAATTGATTTCCGTTTTAATAAATCAAACGCTACTTATTAATTCACTAAAATGAATAGGATTATGCCTTGTGCAAGTATAGGTCAGGACAGCATAGGGTTCACATATTATTGACACACACACATGCACACCTGTTGTCTATTCTACTAACTAACTACCCATAAACATGAATTACTCAAAATTTTACTTCAATCCACCACTAGTCAATTCAACAAGCTACTTCAATGCTACTTCAACACAGTGTTTATACCACTACAACATTGTTCAAATTCGTCCTTCTCTTGACACTCGCGGCATATGTCTTGTCACATGATAAATATTGAGAAACTTTCCTTAAACATACATAGTAAAAAGAACAATGGTTATTTACATGCCAACACATTTGTACCAGTTAACACACCTGATAAGAGACTCGCAATTATACATTTATCATGCTCATGAGTTTATACATAAAACAGTAACACAATTTCATCTAAAATTACGTTATCACAAGAATTAATCACACAGATGACTCTGCGAAGGTTAACAATATTTACATCATATAGGTTATACTACATTTTCGTACCCATTTTGCTCCCATTCCGTTCCTTCTTTAAGTTACCTTCCGCTTCCAAATCAGTTATTTCGCCTGTGGTTGTTATTCTGGATTCATTTCTCATGAATGGCAAAATTATGGTCCCTTCTATTCTGTAAAACAGTTTCATCTTAACATCCTATTGAACTTACAGCTGGCACAAAAGATCTGAATCCACCCGTAGTTTAAATGACAAATGTTTTGCTTCATCCTTATTAAATTAAATCAAACTTTCCTTCGGTCCCATTTTCAAAATTATTTAATCTTCCTCTCCCTTCAAGAGGGAAATTTCTTCAGTTCAACTCATATAGGCTGCAGTGCATCCCGCACAAGCGAAAATAGTAAGCTGTAATGCTCACAGCATCAGTAAAACACATAAACATCTCTTTTCTAGGACAAGTATTAACGCAGAATAATTTTTCAGGCCTTGGCTCAACATCAATCAAGACTACAAAAAGGATCCATATTTCTGTTCCATTCTCCATTTGCTGGAAAACTGCTCGTCATTTGACTACCACAATAATATTTAGGGCCCATGTAAATTACACAAACCACAATTCTTCTTTCACCTTGAAGGGAATCGATCTACTTACTAAATCCACAAACAGCACTTTACGTACTAGCTATAAAGAACAAAAAAGACATATATAATCAATATTAACATTTCATCGCATATTGGGAAGCCATTGGTTAAACAATGGTATTATTGCATCCTGTTTTCAAAATTCTAGACTTCCTCATTCCTTCCTCAGAGTTCTCCTATCTTAAAATATTCATACAGTACGCATACTATAGTAAGAGATCCTCGTTTATACTGACAGATATAGAATAGTAATAGATAGTAGCACTGAAGCAGAAAATCGGAAACAAGGCTACTAACAGCTGGGGACCTGGGTTTGCCAGACCATTTCTCTGAGTTTTGCATTAATTCAACACAGATCTTGCTTCCCTCAGGAGCGACTCCTTTCAATTTATACAAAGAAACCATAAACAGCATTTCACTTGTTCACAAAGAAACCTTTTATCTTCACATATGAACCAAGCTAAATCCTAATTGCACCAGGAAAGAAAAAAAAACTACAAACATCACTTCAGTCAATCACATAGAAACATCTTTATCATTATTTTTACTTACATATTATTCAAAATGCATATGTCACAAATGTAAACTAATCAATTCTTTCTCCTCTCTATACACCCTATATACTCATTTGCCATGTCTCACTTGCCATGTCACTCATTTGTTCCGATTGGGCGCCTTCTGCGCTGATCATTTGTCGTTGCCAGTTTTGTTCATTTCCATTTGCTGGATTATGTCTAGGGTTAGCTGGCCGAATTTCAACATCATGTGGTGCTCCGCCTACAATCCTATTCCCACTGTGTTCACAGTAGTATCGATTCTGGTTGCCGTAACTGTTGCGTTGACGATCTTGTCCACGTCCTCGATCATTTCCGTTGTTCCACCTGTGTTCGCGACTGTCACCCCAGTTTCTATACGGCCGGTCCCGATTTTTGTTCCGTTCGCGTAGCGACAACCAGTCACGCCGTTGATTAGTACTACGGCCACGACTGCGGTTGCGCTGCTGTGCCCAGTAATAACTTCGTGCCTGATTAGGCGGGCATTCTCCTGTATTATATTCCAACTCTTGGAGAAGTGTCTTAAACGTTTACACGTCCTCGTTGCATCGTCCCTCAAGAATGACGTGACGCAACTGCATCGGCAATTTGGTGATGCAGATCCTAATTAGTTCCGCAGGTCCGTATTGATCGTATAGAAATTGATTCGTCTGCAGCATGTGGTCGAATAGGTGTGCTAGGCTGCCGAAACTAGACTGGTTCAAATTTGGCAGCATAATTATGCCCAGCTTGACCCTATCTTGTGCCGCTTCCGACCAATAGGCGGACAGAAAGGCTGGTCGAAACTCCCGAGTGAAATTGCAGTGTCGCGCTGCCGACCTCATGTGAATCGCCGGTTCGCCTTCCAAATAGCCACACATATATTCTATCTTATGTGAACTTGCCCAGTCGGGGGGGAAGACAGAATTCAAATTGCTCGAGCCATGCTCATGGATGTATTCCTTTTTGCGAATTTGGAAATATCTCAAACTTTCTCACCGTAAGGAAATGTTTGAAATCAAATCCCTGCATTTCCTCCCGGCGAGGCCCTTGAATCTTTCTATTTTTCTCATGTCTGCCCCTCAAAATACAGTCTTCCCTGTCGTCCCTCTCTGCACTGTTCGTATGGCTCTTTTTAGTGCTATTGGCGAATTCGGAATCACACCCCATGCGGCTTTCCAGATGCGCCACGCGTTCTTGTAATTCGCCCGTTACAGTTTTATGCTGCCTGTTCACTTCGAACTGTCCCTTCTGAAATCTAAGAAGCGAACGCACTTCTTCAGTCTCCGCGACCGCTACCGGTGTAGTATTGTTATCGCTCTCCGTCACCTTCATCATGTCTACGATGTCCGCTAATGCCGCAGTCTGATCATGTATTTGTCTGTTGTCCTCCGCCCCAGTCTGCTTCAATTGTTCTATTTGCTGTTCGATTGCGTGAATCGCTTGACTGTTGTCTGCTACTGCATTGCTAACGGACGTGGGACAATGCGTTTCCGCCTCCTGGACCCTGGAGAGTACCTGCTCGTGTTGCCTTTGGCATTCATCTCTCAGCGCTTGGAAATTCCTAAGTAGTTGTTCCTCGCTGTCTTTTGATTCCGCATCGCGACTTCGCTTGCCCTGTTCGAACTTTTGCAGAAGATCATCGATTTGTTCAAATGTACGGCCTAATTCTTTCATAATATCACTTTTTATTTCGCTTGCCAGATTGTTTATTCTTTGTGAGATATCATCGGACACTCTCTGCATCGACTTGTCGACTTTATTTGTCTGCTGGATTAGTTTTTCATCTATTTGTTCGCCTAGCTCGTGGATCAGTTTCTCAGATTTCTGCGTCATTTGTTCGCCTAGCTCGCATATCGATTTTTCAGATTCCTGTGTCATTTGATCGCCTAGCTCGCGGATCGATTTTTCGGATGATTCTTTTTGTTCTTGTAAAGATTTTTCTGATTTCTCTGCGTTTTCTTTACTTTGATGCAATAAGGCTTTTATGAGTTCTGCCAAATCAATTTGGTTAGTTGGAGGCAAATTAATTTCTGGCTCTGCTGTGAGCTCATTCGTCCTGTTTTGCATTTCCTCTGAAGGATTCCCCATTGCATTTTCGGAACCGTCCGATTCGTAAATATTCGACATCAAATTATCCCCTTGGTCCATTTTGCTTAAGTTGTTGGACTGCCTGCTTTTAGCTTGGTTACGTGTCTGCATTAGTTCAATTTATATCTGGTACGCACCACACTAATCACAATAAATGTATCCCACAAAAACTACGACAGTTACACGAAAGGTACCCAACCTAGTACGCACTTTTTCACATGCAAAACAAATTTATAACTATGATCGAAGTCAGTGCAATTTACAAGCGAGAAAAAAACACACAAATATAGAAAACAAAACAACAAGAGAAACAACACAATGCCGCTCAACAACGCCGTGAATCTTTTGAAAGTCTACTCAGAAACAACGCAGAAGTTGTTCTGCCCTGCAGGGGGAAAAACAATTAAGATTATACAACGCTTGCAATCTAACGTTTCAGAGATTCCAGAGTCTAGCGGAATCGTAGAACAGGGTCGTCATGTGTAAAGTTGATGCATTAAGTTGTTCTGAAAGCGATGCTGATATTCAAAACAATAAAAGCGGGTTAAAAGCTGTGAGTTATCTGGGGAAGTTAACCTTGCATTACTGAGCAAATGTTTCACCAGGTATCCACTCTAGCTTAACAAATTCCCAACCAGACTAACATTAATTATAATCTTTTAATAGTCATCATATATATAAAGAGAATTTAAATAAAAAGAAATAAATCAGTTTATATTTGGATATTTATTTTAACATTGATCATTGTTTCACTAAAATTTCAGCATGTTAAACTTGATTCATAACTAAACTGGTGCCTTATTTAGGAGTGTGAAATTGTGAGTTTGTAATCTTATGGAAAACATAAAATATGGAGCCAAGATTGGGAGGCTGCATACAACACTGCATTTATAAAATAACACACGAAGAACATTGAAACATATGCAAAAGGAAATTAACCACAACCAACCGATTCAATTTTCACCCAAATAAGTTACGTTCGTACCGCTATCCTGTCCATCATGAAATTACCACACACTGGTATACTAAATTCATACTAACTCTGTGTGAAATCTTCCTGAAAAGAATAGCTGAGTGCTACTTTAATGATTACACCACATGCTTCACGTGGTCAACTTGGTTTACACAAAGAGTATAACTCCACAATAATTTTGATTATTAAAATTAATTACATCGAAACGCAATTTACAAAAGAAAAATCTCGATCTGGTTACTATCGTCTTACTATTAACCTGATGGGTCAAAAAATTGTGTAAGCGTGTGGTACTGGTCTCACAAAGTACACCCCACGTGGGTGGAACATAAAGAAAAGTTGCTATATTGAAAAATTGTCAAGACAAGACGTTATAATTTCACGCACATTCGCATTTAAGATTGATGATCTTAGTTAGAGTTATGGATCATCAACACGTGGTTCCACTTTACTCACAAAGTAGTGACAAAGCAACTACTGGAAGATATTCTGAACTTCACAGTCGAATTACACTGCGTTGCAATTTAAGATAGCATTAAATATTTTAGATCTAAACCTGAAAGAAAGGTGATTAAATTTTCAGTTAGGCTGTACTTAAGAAATCCATTGTCCTATGGACTTAGCAGAGACGTGCTTAGCCGGAGACCTTACCACTTCAGACACTCGCTGCAGACTGTCATGCGCCCATACCGAGGGTACCTCACAGATACAAACGGAAGTGACCAGAGAGGCAGCTTCCTTTATCAACATGACAAGGGACGGTCAGGACCATACCAGGAATAGAAACCTCTTTGCTTGTAGAAAGCGTAGCTACTTGTTCCGACCTTGGTCCTACTGTTCTCTAGCAGGCCGGCTTGTCTGCTACCACCGAGCATGCAACTAGAAATACATTTGCTCATTCATCCTTTCACACAGAAGCGAGGGGGGATGACAGTATCTTATCATATACAGTATATAAAAGAAAGCGGATGTAGGTTCCGTATGAGGCTGTGTGACATGAATTACATATAATCTTTTTTTAAAGTGTAGTAGTGTGACAGATCGTTCTTGTTTATGTATAAAAGTAACACGTTCCACTGCTCAGTCTCCTCCCAGATAGAGTCAGAAACACCAGAGTAAATTTAGAAGTGGAATTTATGCCGTAAATGACAACAGATTTAAGAAATTAACATAAAAGGAATCCAATAGAGACCTTTCAAATGTCTTTGTCCCCGTATTTGATATCAAAATGAGACATGCAATGCTTCGTGCAAACGCCATATTCAAGCTTTAAGTCTGAGCAACATTATACAGTATCAACAAAAAGTTATAAGAATTAATTGATTATTTTGTAATTACCTGAACAATTGTACGGTTTTTACAGTTATGGGCAAGTTGCAACTTCACCAAAAGAATCCAAGAAGCACAAACGCCTATGTTAAAACAACAGGAAAATAATTAATTTCCATTTACAAATACACTTTTCGCGTTTGCTGTCGGATCGCATTGTGTAACTCGCGCAATATTTCATCGATGCAACTGCTCGACATCATCAGGTGGTGGTAGCTGCTGCTGTCACTGCTGCAAGGTGCGACTGATGATAATCGCGCATTTGTCATCAGTTAGACAATACGATCCGGCGGCAAACCACAGAAGTATATTAGCAACAGATTCGACGAGAAAGCACGAGAAGTCAAATCCAATTTCCATTTAAATTCCTAGTCCGATAAAGTAGACTATGAAACCATCGATTTGAACTTAACGTCTTTATTAAGAGACATTAATTGTACTTAAATGGCATACAAAGCAGGCGCCAACGAAGGTGACTCTGGCGAGCTTAAGAAAGCGCTGAAGGGGAAGAAGGACGCCTCGGTGGACTGTAGTTGAGGATTCAGTTATCCGTAGGCCACTGGTTCGAATATGGAGGAGAGGACTCTTTTTCTAATCTCAGGGGCAAAGATGCTTCACAACGTAGCCGCTAAAGATGACTTCCGTAGGCTGCAATCCTATTTTAAAAGAAATTCTCTTGCTCATCTCGTAGTAGCTACCTGATAATCGAGGCACTGAAAACAGCTTCATAAGAATGATGTTTCTTCTGCTAATTATCGTAAAACTCTCACAGCAAGGCTGGTTTCATATGCTGTATGATTCACGCAGCCGCACGCACTTTTAGCAGTTTCACGGAGGCGATGGTTTACATAGACATTTTAAGGTGGACATGTCATTTTGGTCTTAGTGTGTTATCGATGTGTACGTCACAGTTAGCACAGTACTTTACTGTTAAACAATCTTTGGTCTTGTAATGGCACATCCTTTGCCTCTGCACAGTCTGATACATTCTTAGTTGTGTGGTGCGTGATGGACGTATTTAGTAGTGCTGAATGGACTTCTGATTGTATCTCTTGGATGAGGAAAGACTGATTGTAAAGGATAACAAGGACAAATAATATGTACATATTTGCAAGCGAAAGGAATATATATTTTGAATAATGTTATTATTTTTGCAGAGAAGAAGTTTGAATTAAGGCTGCAGCACTGCGCACCTACTTTATCAGATTAATAATTGTCAGCTAGTTAATTTGCTCAGAGCTAAGAGAAAGACCACCGCACTTACCTGAATCATGCATTAACACATTAATTGTTTAAGCTGTTTTATTTATATAGAAATTCTCTGTTAACATTGTAACCTCTTTAAATCATTGTTCACTTTGTTAAGCATAGTATTGTTGAGCTTTATGTTATGTGTGAAGATCACGCGAACTGTCTTTTTGAACACATACTTCATTCAAAAACCTTTGATTCGGAATATCATCCCATAGGAAGAGTTACTCTCCCAATCCCACTGTTTCTCATTATGCATTACTACATGCAACAGTTTGAATATGTATTTAGAAATAGAAATCTAGCTTAGCCGTGGCCTGCTTGCTGTTCACTGTTGTGTTTTCGAGGAATCTGCGACAATATTGTCAAGGCACGAGGTAAGTGGAAATTTTGATTAGGACCAGATAATTGTTTTAATTCAGCTGCGCATTTTATTTAAAGACAAGTTGCATTCTGACCAGTCACAAATAAGTTCAAATTAGGGTTGTTTAGTCAAAGGTTAGTACATGAGTTTAAGATGGCTAATACGAGGGCAGTTCAATAAGTAATGCAACACTTTTTTTTCTCGGCCAGTTTTGGTTGAAAAAACCGGAAATTTCTTGTGGAATATTTTCAAACATTCCCGCTTCGTCTCGTATAGTTTCATTGACTTCCGACAGGTGGCAGCGCTGTTCGGAGCTGTTAAAATGGCGTCTGTAAGAGATGTGCGTTGCAAACAACGGGCAGTGATCGAGTTTCTTTTGGCGGAAAACCAGGGCATCTCAGATATTCATAGGCGCTTGCAGAATGTCTACGGTGATCTGGCAGTGGACAAAAGCACGGTGAGTCGTTGGGCAAAGCGTGTGTCATCATCGCCGCAAGGTCAAGCAAGACTGTCTGATCTCCCGCGCGCGGGCCGGCCGTGCACAGCTGTGACTCCTGCAATGGCGGAGCGTGCGAACACACTCGTTCGAGATGATCGAGGGATCACCATCAAACAACTCAGTGCTCAGCTTGACATCTCTGTTGGTAGTGCTGTCACAATTGTTCACCAGTTGAGATATTCAAAGGTTTG
The DNA here is from genome assembly GCF_023864275.1 of Schistocerca cancellata. NCBI lineage: Eukaryota > Metazoa > Arthropoda > Insecta > Orthoptera > Acrididae > Schistocerca > Schistocerca cancellata. Next base: position 155,412,179 of record NC_064634.1, read on the forward strand.
TTCCCGCTGGGTCCCTCGTTGTCTAACCGAACACCATAAAGAGCAAAGGAGAACCATCTGTGCGGAATTGCTTGCTCGTCATGTGGCTGAGGGTGACAATTTCTTGTCAAAGATTGTTACAGGCGATGAAACATGGGTTCATCACTTCAAACCTGAAACAAAACGGCAATCAATGGAGTTGGCTCCGACATCGACCAGTGGAATGGTACCGTGCAGGCATACAGGCCCTCATTTCAAGGTGGCGTAAGGCCGTAGCATTGAATGGAGATTACGTTGAAAAATAGTGCTGTGTAGCTAAAAGATTGGGGAATAACCTGGTGTATTTCAATGCTGAATAAAACAACCCCTGTTTCAGAAAAAAATTTGTTGCATTACTTATTGAACTGCCCTCGTAGTTTGTCGAAACATAGATTTGGTAAAACGTAGGCTTTTATAGAGTGGGGGACAAAGTTGCGCTAAATTTCATACAGAAACAAATATAGTGGGGAGGTTACAACATATAAACTTGGGGTTCAGCGTCGATGACTGCCATGTGGAGAAGTCTGAGATTTTTTCCCTTGGTAGGAGGCCTGGAACAGGGGTCACTCAGTTCGCGATGCCGACTAAGGAGCTGCTTGAATGAGAAGCACGGATTCCAAAGTCCGTAAAACCGACAGCGGCAGCGAGAGCGGTGTGCTGACCTCTCGCTCCTCCACACCCTATCCAAATGACGCCGTTGTTTCAGAGTGACACGGCGGCCAGTCGGTCTCGATAGACCCGTCTGTGGCCAGAGCGGCGGAGATTTGCGTTTGGTACACATATGTATTATTAACTGAAAAAATTTAAACCAATGATATTCCCATTTCTATTAAACCAATCATATTCCCATTTCTATGGGTGGGACAGGCCGAACATCGAGAGCAATTTCAGCAAAACCTACTTAAATATCCGGGAGAAAATTCTATAGCTATAAGGAAAGGTATCAGGTTACCACATTTACAGGCTTATATAAATTTTTGAACAATCTTATTTCAATTATCCAGTGATTTAGGATTCAGTTCATTATACTGATTCATATTCTGTCATTAATTTAGTTCCGACTTTAGCAAGCCTACATATACCTCTGCGCTGATTCGACTGTTCCTAATCGATACTTGAACATAAAATACAAACAATTCTCATTTTTTAATTACAGGAGGGTTTTTGAAAGGATTGAAAATAGCATTCCGTTTGTATTTGTGTAATAGACTCACAGAAATATTAGGAACATTTTGCAACTAATAATCTTCATGCTAGAAGCAACGTTATAAAAGACATATTTTACGAATATATTTTACATATTTTACGAATTTTCAATACTAAAGGCTAAAAGCTGTGTATGTTACAGTGTGAGAGGAACGAATTAATGCGCAACTGAATAACGACAGTCTGTACACTAGCAAGATTTTGATTGTAATCCATAAATTTTCGGTTTCTACTAATGGGTGATGCAGACATTCGTTACAAATATTTATAAGAAGTGGCGAATCAGCAATGTGTGTGTCAGTTTTCTGTCAATTTCTGTGAGCCAGTTTTGCTATAGGACTACAAAATAAATATGTTGCTTTGAAAGAAGACATCGTGTTAACCTGAATTTCTTGAAATTTCTCTTACCATTTCCAAATCAATAGCTGAACCCTTCAAGACCACAGCAAGCAGCAGCAAATTTTTGTGGAGCAATTAACTCACGATTTTCTTAGAGTCACTGCAACACCGGAGATCGCCGAGAAATGAAGACGAATTTCTTCTAATTGGCCGGCCGCCGTGGTCTAGCGGTTCTGGCGCTGCAGTCCGGAACCGCGGGGCTGCTGCGGTCGCAGGTTCGAGTCCTGCCTCGGGCATGGGTGTGTGTGATGTCCTTAGGTTAGTTAGGTTTAAGTAGTTCTAAGTTCTAGGGGACTTATGACCTAAGATGTTGAGTCCCATAGTGCTCAGAGCCATTTGAACCATTTCTTCTAATTAACTGTTATGCCCTTGTATATTTTACTCACATTCTTGAAGTGCAAATCGCGTGTATGAACATACCGCAATTGTTTCTTGGAACTGGCAACAATGCAACGCCCCTACCTGCGACGCCCAGCACGAAGCCATCGTTCGTGAGTCTGATTACAGATTCTTAAATATATACGTGATTCATCATCTGCTTCTTATATTTAACAACTGTAATAATATGATCTTGACATCTCTTCATTATGGTTTTCAGTACACCTAGAGATACGAAACTTTCCCGACTGGTCTCCACTTTCATATTCCATTTTCTGGCGAGTTAAGAGATCTGGGAGGAGCGAGTTTAAGCAGTGACCGGTAAAGACCTCTGATCAGTCATTTTAAATTACAGCACCTTCAAAAGCTTTACACTTTTGCGTTTTAACAATGGTTGAATAAGAGACTGGGTTGAAAACCTGATTTACAGAGTGCGTATCTGAATGTGGCTTGATTCTATCACACAAATCTGAAATAATTACCAATTAAAGAGTAACAAGGAATTAACAGTCGTCACCTATTTAAATGTCTGGCACAGATACATAAAAAGCCAAATCACAGCAGAAAGACAGTTAAAAACATATCAAGCTGTGCATTCATACGATTCTGAGTGGAATATAGGCATCCCTAAGATCACACCATTTGACAACTGATCAGTGGAAATATCCCGTTTTAAATGGACTGATCTTTCCGAACAATGAAGCAGATTATAATAATCGCTCTGCACCCCTATCAGAATTAATTGCGGTAGCATTTCATTTATTGCACGGGTATATGCTTTCAGCGCTGCCAGTAAGCTTTCAGAGAAATTCAATTTGCAGAGTATTAACTCAGATTACTCTTTTCATCGCCTGTGCTGGAGTCAAGCAATCGTTATTAGAGAGAATAGATGTAATCGGTTTATTACCTATCAGTCTCTAACTAGGCTTATAAATTAAACAAAGATATCAGTAGCACTTCGACACAAAATATAATATTCAGTATTGTTAAATAACAACGAAAGTGGTTCTTCCCAAGAGAAACATCCTGATGATAAAATCGAAAAATTGCATTTACAACAAACATCTTGTTATCAGAGGTTTGTGTTTTAAATATCCAAAAAAAAAAAACAGAAACCACTTATTACAGGAAATTAGAAACTGAGCTATCTCACTTTTTAGATTAATTTTTTCGTTACATAGTCATACAGAACATCATAGAGTAGTGCAACATGTTTCGAAAGTAAAGGAGATAATATGCGTTCTGCCCAAACACTAATATGCTTAGATGTATTTTCATTGCACAGATCACAATCTCAATGGTGTTCAGGATTGTGGAACAGATTAAAAACTGTAAAATATTTTCATACCAGCATCACCCAGAAAACAAGCAACACTCGACTGACTGAAAGGCTGTTCCATATTCGCAACGAAAGAACGCATAACATACGAGAGCCCAACTGAAAACAATATTTTTTTATTCGAAATGAAGTTGAACACAGATATGTTTCCTAAGATAGCAGAATTAACCAGAATTTCTAGATTCTAGTGCTAAAATAATGGTTTGAGACTCTCAGGAAATGCATTGTAGCGTCCAACGACTGGCTCCTCCATTACTTCAAAATACCCTGTCACACGACCTTAAGCTCAGCACATCTCCCCCTCCTCCCCTTTCCCAGGTGATCTTTTGATGCTCCCTAGAATGGAACCGCTTCAAGACTAAGAGGAAGTGAGCGAAACTAGCTGGATGCACGTCTCTCTGCTCGACTTTAAAACTACGTCCATCAATTGATGTACATTGCATTACGTTCAATGGAAACAACATGCCATTAATATCCATGGTAGAGGTAGGCACAATTTGAATATAGACAGGTCTTGATCGAAGAATTCTTCATTAAACGTTACACGTTTTCAAAATTTCATCATCAGACTGAAGCTCTGAGATAAAGTGCACAAAGAAATTAATAATTTCAAATTTGTACGTACTAACGTAAGTACGCATCTTAGCAGTCCATATACTGAATTTTCAATTAAATTCGTACTTATATTCAAATCAAACTTAGTTCAAAGCTCGCGAAAGTAAGTACATGGACTGATTGTAATATACACTACTGGCCATTAAAATTACTACACCAAGAAGAAATGGTGATGATAAACGGGTATTCAGTGGACAAATATATTATACTAGAACTGACATGTGATTACATTTTCACGCAATTTGGGTACATAGATTCTGAGAAATCAGAACCCAGAACAACCACCTCTGGCCGTAATAACGGCCTTGATACGCTTGTGCATTGAGTAAAAGAGAGCTTGGATGGTGTGTGCAGTTACAGCGGCCCATGCAGCTTCAACACGATACCACAGGTCACCAAGAGCAGTGGCTGGCGTATTGTGACGAGCCAGTTCCTCGGCCACCATTGACCAGACGTTTTCAATTAGTGAGAGATCTGGAGAATGTGCTGGACAGGGCAGCAGTCGAACATTTTCTGTATCCAGAAAGGCCCCTACAGGACCTGCAACATGCGGTCGTGCATTATCCTGCTGAAATGAAGGGTTTCGCAGGGATCGAATGAAGGGTAGAGCCACGGGTCGTAACACATCTGAAATGTAACGTCCACTGTTCAAAGTGCCGTCAATGCGAACAAGAGGTGACCGGGACGTGTAACCAATGGCACCCCGTACCAACACGCCGGGTGATACGCCAGTATGGCGATGACGAATACACGCTTCCAATGTGCGTTCACCGCGATGTCGCCAAACACGCATCCGACCATCATGATGCTGTAAACAGAACCTAGATTCATCCGAAAAAATGACGTTTTGCCATTCGTGCACCCAGGTTCGTCGTTGAGTACACCATCGCAGGCGCTCCTGTCTGTGATGCAGCTTCAGGGGTAACCGCAGCCATGGTCTCCGAGCTGATAGTCCACACTGCTGCAAACGTCGTCGAACCTTTCGTGCAGATGGTTGTTGACTTGCAAACGTCCCCATCTCTTGACTCAGGGATCGAGACGTGGCTGCACGATGCGTTACAGCCATGCGGATAAGATGCCTGTCATCTCGACTGCTAGTGATACGAGGCCGTTGGGATGCAGGACGGCGTTCCGTATTACCCTCCTGAACCCACTGATTCCATATTCTGCTAACAGTCATTGGATCTCGACCAACGCGAGCAGCAATGTCGCGATACGATAAACCGCAATCACGATACGCTACAATCCGACCTTTATCAAAGTCGCAAACGTGATGGTACGCATTTCTCCTCCTTACAAGAGGCATCACAACAACGTTTCATTAGGCAACGCCGGTCAACGGCTGTTTGTGTATGAGAAACCGGTTGGAAACTTTCCTCCTGTCAGCACGTTGTAGGGGTCGCCACCGGCGCCAACCTTGTGTGAATGCTCTGCAAAGCTAATCATTTGCATATCACAGCATCTTCTTCCTGTCGGTTAAATTTCGCGTCTGTAGCACGTCATCTTCGTGGTGTAGCAATTTTAATTTTTTTTTTTTTGTTTGTGGTTTTAGGGCGCAAAACTGCTATGGTCATTAGCGCCCAGCCCGTGACTTAAGACAGTAAAAAACCGAAATTGAAAACCAGCAGCAATGGGAACAAACTCATAAAATCGGAGAAACTAAAAGTAGAAAGAATGCTTAAAAATCCACTACAGACAGGGGGTGGTTGCCCCCCCAAAAAAAACTTCAAATGACTGACGTCATTTCACTGTCACTAATAAACTGGAGAACGCGGTCGGCGGAGCGCGTGTCATCTGCTAAAATCGACGATAGATCAGGCGATAGCTGTAGACGGGAGCGTAACGGATTAAAATAGGAGCATTCAATTAAAAGGTGTCTGACCGTCCACGGCTGAGAGCAGTGGGGACAGAGTGGAGGAGGATCACCGCTTAAAAGATGTCTATGGCTAAAAAGACAGTGCCCTATCCGGAGTCTAGCTAAAATTACCTCCTCCCGACGACGCGTTCGGGAGGAAGAGGTCCAAGCGCAAGGAAGGGCTTTCACTTCCCGCAATTTATTACGGGGAAGTGTTGACCAACGCGCATGCCATAAATGAGCAACTTGGCGACATAAACCGCTCCGTAGATCGGTGAAGGGAAGCGATTGAATAGCTGGCCGAGGAAGAGAGACTGCAGCCTTGGCCGCCATATCGGCCGCCTCATTCCCACAGATACCAGCGTGTCCTGGGAGCCAGAGGAACGCCACCGAGACGCCCCCCAGGTGGAGCAAGCGCAGACAGTCCTGAATCCGGTGGACCAGAGGGTGCACAGGGTAAAGAGCTTGGAGACTGAGGAGAGAGCTGAGAGAATCGGAGCAGATAACGTACTGTATCCGCTGATGGCGGCGGATGTAGTGGACAGCCTGGAGAACAGCGTAAAGCTCCGCAGTATAAACCGAACACTGGTCGGGAAGTCGAAAGCGATTTGGGGTGTCGCCAACAATATAGGCACTCCCTACACCTAATGATGTTTTCGAGCCGTCGGTGTAAATAAATGTGGCGTCCGTCATTTGTGCACATAGAGCAGCAAATGCCCGACGATAAACAAGTGTAGGGGTACCATCCTTGGGAAATTGACAAAGGTCACGGAGCAGGCAGATCTGGGGACGGAGCCAAGGCGGTGCTGTACCCCAAGTTGTCAAGAAGGTTTTCGGAAAGCGGCATGAAAGAGAATGAAGCAATTGACGGAAGCGGACTCCCGGGGGTAGTAGGGAGGAGGAGCGGCCTGCATACCCTACATCAAAGGAGGCGTCGAAAAAAAGATCATGGGCTGGATTAGCAGGCATTGAAGACAGATGGCTAGCATAACGACTCAGGAAGACTGCTCGCCGATTGGACAGCGGAGGTTCAGCAGTCTCAGCATAAAGGCTTTCCACAGGGCTAGTGTAAAAAGCTCCAGACACTAAACGTAATCCACGGTGGTGGATAGAGTCGAGACGCCGAAGAATAGACGGCCGAGCAGAGGAGTAGACTATGCTTCCGTAATCCAATTTTGAGCGCACTAAGGCGCGATAGAGGCGGAGAAGGACCACTCGGTCCGCTCCCCAGGAGGTACCATTCAGGACACGGAGGATGTTAAGCGATCGCAGACAGCGAGCCGAAAGATAGGAAACGTGGGAGGACCAGCACAGTTTTCTGTCAAACATAAGACCCAAGAATTTAGCGACGTCTGAAAACGGAAGGTTGACAGGACCTAGATGTAAGGAGGGCGGAAGAAACTCCTTACATCGCCAAAAATTGACACAAACGGTCTTACTGGGTGAGAAACGGAAGCCGGTTTCGATGCTCCACGAGTGGAGGCGATCGAGACATCCTTGAAGACGTCGTTCAAGAAGGCTGGTCCGTTGAGAGCTGTAGTAGATCGCAAAATCGTCCACAAAGAGGGAGCCCGAGACATCAGGAAGGAGACAATCCATAATTGGATTTATGGCGATGGCAAACAGTACAACACTCAGCACGGATCCCTGGGGTACTCCGTTTTCTTGGGAGAAAGTACGGGAGAGAGTAGTGTTCACCCGCACCCTAAAAGTGCGCTCTGCCATAAATTCGCGAAGAAAAAGGGGCAGCCGGCCTCGAAAGCCCCAAGAGAACAGTGTGCGGAGGATGCCTGTCCTCCAACAGGTATCGTATGCTCTCTCCGGATCAAAAAATATTGCTACCGTTTGGCGTTTCCGGAGAAAATTGTTCATGATATAAGTGGAGAGAGCAACAAGATGGTCAACGGCAGAACGATGCTTCCGAAATCCGCATTGGGCTGGTGTTAAAAGACTGCGGGATTCCAGCCACCAAGCTAAACGGTAATTCACCATACGCTCCAAAACCTTACAGACACTACTCGTGAGAGAAATGGGGCGATAGCTAGAGGGGAGATGTTTGTCCTTTCCAGGTTTCGGAACGGGAACGACAATAGCTTCCCGCCACCGTTTGGGAAAGGTACTGTCGGTCCAAATTCGATTATAAAGGCGAAGGAGGTAACGCAGACTAGGGGTTGATAAATGCAGCAACATTTGGACATGGATACCATCCGGTCCTGGGGCGGAGGAGCGAGAAGATGAGAGGGCATGTTGGAGTTCCCGCATGGAGAAAACAGTATTGTAGCTTTCGTGATTTTGAGAGGAGAAAGCAAGAGGTCGCACTTCCGCTGCACGTTTCTTCGGGAGAAACGCTGGTGGGTAATTTGAAGAGCTCGAAATCTCAGCAAAGTGCTGACCCAACGAGTTAGAAATTGCGACGGGGTCCACTAAGGTATCATGCGCGACAGTGAGCCCAGAGACCGGGGAGAAACTAGGCGCGCCTGAGAACCGTCGAAGCCGCGTCCAAACTTCCGAGGAGGGAGTGAAGGTGTTAAATGAGCTAATAAAGAATTTCCAGCTTGCCTTCTTGCTATCGCGGATGACGCGACGGCATCGCGCACGGAGCTGCTTATAGCGGATACAGTTGGCCAAAGTAGGATGGTGACGGAAAATGCGAAGAGCACGTCGCCGCTCACGTATTGCGTCACGGCATGCCTCGTTCCACCAAGGAACTGGGGGGCGCCGGGGCAGTTCGGAGGTGCGTGGTATTGAACGTTCCGCAGCTGTAAGGATAACGTCGGTAATGTGTGTGACCTCATCGTCGGCGCTGGGAAAGCGACGGTCATCGAATGTCGCGAGAGACGAAAAAAGTGTCCAATCGGCTTGGGCAAACTTCCAGCGTCGCGGGCGCATATATGGCAGTTGAGGCTGCAGTCTAAGGACACATGGAAGGTGGTCACTCGAGTGTGTATCATCAAGGGCGAACCATTCGAAGCGCCGAGCTAGCGGAACAATACCGACCGCAAGGTCCAAATGAGATAAAGTTGTCGTGGAGGCAGACAAAAATGTGGGGACCCCAGTGTTGAGGCAAACTAGATCCGCTTGGTGGAAGACTTCTAGCAATATGGAGCCACGTGGACAAGGATGTGGAGATCCCCAAAGCGGGTGGTGGGCATTGAAGTCCCCAACCAGCAAATAGGGGGGTGGAAGCTGACCAAGAAGATGAAGGAGATCAGCTCGTGCCATTGGAGTGGACGATGGAATGTATACAGTACAAAGAGAGAACGTGTATCCGGAATGGGAAAGACGGACGGCGACAGCTTGGAAGGAAGTGTTTAAGGGGATTGGGTGATAATGGAGAGTATCATGGAGAAGAATCATGAGTCCTCCATGGGCTGGAGAGCCTTCAACAGAGGGGAGATCATATCGGACGGACTGAAAATGAGGGAGAACAAAGCGGTCATGGGGACGCAGCTTTGTTTCCTGAAGACAGAAGATGACCGGCGAGTAGGATCGTAAGAGGATCGACAATTCATCCCTATTGGCTCGAATGCCACGGATATTCCAGTGGATAATGGACATGGGGTGAACAGAAAATGGAGGAATGTGACCAAAGTTGCTGTCAAGTCAAAGACTGCTCGGAGCTAGCGACCGACAGCATGGAATGGCAGTCAGCTGAAGGCAGAAGATCCTGATCCATAGGTTGGTCAGGAGCAGCTCCTGCCACCAGCGATCGGCCGGTTGACTGGCCACCAGCAGTGCGCCTCGGCGACACAGAAGACGGCCGAGGGCGATTTCCGCCAGGTGGTGCTGTAGATGGGACACGCCGTGGCGGAGAAGGAGAGGAACTGGGTTTCTTCGTAGCCTTCTTGGAAGAATGATGTTTAGATGAAGGAGGAACCGATGGTTGGGAAGTTGCGGTACGTAAAAACTCTTCACGAGTATGCTCTTTTTTCGAAGACTTGGCGTCCGACTTTTGGGCTCGAGATTTAGCAGAACCCGACGAAGGGTGAGCCATAGAGTGGGCAGGCGAAAGTGGTGAGGTTGAACGAGCGATCTTTGCGCTGGCCGATCTGACGACCGTGGCACTAAAGGTGAGGTCGCAAGTCTGCGTGGCCGCCTCCTTTGTTGGCCGAGGAGAAGCAAGGACAGTGCTATATTTTCCTGTCTGAGGCACGGTGGGCTTGCGACTGGCGAATAATTTTCGAGCAGCAAAGGTCGACACCTTTTCCTTCACTCTTATTTCCTGGATGAGCTTTTCGTCCTTAAAAACGGGGCAATCTCGAGAGGAAGCAGGGTGGTCACCCATACAGTTGATGCAGCGAGGGGATGGAGGTGGACAAGCACCCTCATGGGCCTCCTTGCCACACGTAACACATTTGGCCGGATTGGAACAGGACTGGCTGGTGTGATTGAACCGCTGACATCGATAGCAACGCGTAGGGTTTGGGACGTAAGGGCGAACGGAAATTATCTCATAGCCTGCTTTGATTTTCGATGGGAGTTGAACTTTATCAAATGTCAAGAAGACAGTGCGGGTTTGAATGATGTTCGTGTCAACCCGTTTCATAACTCTATGAACTGCCGTGACGCCCTGGTCAGACATATAGTGCTGAATTTCTTCGTCAGACAATCCATCGAGGGAGCGTGTATAAACGACTCCACGCGAGGAATTTAAGGTACGGTGCGGTTCCACCCGTACAGGGAAGGTGTGGAGCAGAGAAGTACGCAGCAATTTTTGTGCCTGGAGGGCACTGTGTGTTTCTAACAACAGGGTGCCATTCCGTAATCTGGAACAAGACTTTACAGGACCTGCAATTGCGTCGGCACCTTTCTGAATAATGAAAGGGTTGACTGTGGAGAAGTCGTGACCTTCATCAGACCGAGAAACAACAAGGAACTGTGGCAACGATGGAAGAATCGTCTGTGGCTGAGACTCAGTATACTTACGTTTGTGAGCAGACATAGTGGAAGGTGAGGAAACCATTGCGGAAGAATCCCCCATGATTACCGGCGTCTCCGATGGCGCGCTCCTCCCTTGTGGGGGCCCTCTCTGAGGGCACTCCCGCCTTAGGTGATTGTTCACACCTCAGGTCACACCTCCCGACAAACGGACGGAGGGACCAATCGGCACTTTCGGAAGGTATCAGCCCGGGTAATCACCCCTCCCTGGGCCTGGCCGTTACCAGGGGGTACGTACGTGTCCTACCTGTCTACCCGGGGCGGGGAATTACGCGTTACCCCGTCACCGGCTACGCACAAAAGGCGTGGGTCGGCCTTCAGACACGCACAGGGAGGAAGAAAGATCAAGGGAAAGGTAAGAAGAGAGGTCTCAAACGCCGCAGCGGAGAAAAGGGAAAGAGAAGAGGTAAGGAAAAGGGAAGGACAAAGGAAGGAAGAAGACATAAAAGCAAGGAAGGCGAAGAATGCAGTACATTTACGAGCGTCCATCTCCGGACGTAGGCACAAACCATACTCCCAGATGGGGAGAAAGGGAAGGAAAGAGCCAGAGGTGAGGAGAGGAGGGGCGAAGATAGGGATGGGGAAGGATGCGGAAAGGGAAGGTATGCAGCCCGGAAAGGAAGGAAGGCCACATTAGCTCGGGGTCCCGTGCTCGCTACACACATATCCACAAAAGAGTTGTGGACCCCCTGGGGGGAGCAATTTTAATGGCCAGTAGTGTGGATCTCATCGCATATAGACGTATCTGACCGTGTCGTTGTCTTTTCGAAGAGAACCAGTGACAGACTGACTGTGGCGGTTAAGCTTGTAACATGTAAACGAAGGTCTGTAGGTGGCGCTGGCAATGAACATTTACTATACAATGCAATGAACTATACGTCAGAACATCGTGAAGAACTTGCCAAAGATACATTTATGATAGTTTTATGAGGGAGAAACCCATATTGACAGCAGCTAAAATTTACATAAGATGAAATATGCGTCTTTAAATAACATCGTGAACTACGTAACCGAGATAGTAGTTAGTCATTAATCAAAGCAGAAGACATGTTTGCAGGCGTTAACTGGTGTAGTACTGTGTAAACATGAGACCGATATAAATCACAAATAAAATATAAACTGTGAAAGAATAAGTTCACAACCATCACAAAATGAAATGTTACATAAGTATCACCAAATGTAGTCATTTCAATAGTCGAACATATCATAAATGACATACAACAAAATCATTTAGGTAAGCCTAGATCAGCTGCAACAACCTGCATAAAAAGGAAGCTAATATTACAATTAAAAAGATTCTTTTATTTTAAAAATTGCAATAGTGTAGTGTTAGACGGTCATAACATTTCATCTTTTATCAGTTTCAACAACCAAAAACTAAAATGTTACAACAGTGTGACCAACCGTAGTCACAATAAAGAAACAACGTTACTCACACACAAATGTTATACGAAGATGTGTCAAATGCTCAAAGGAAATGATGCGAAACTTTTAGCATAGTGGAGAACTATGCCAAATCATGGATCTATCAGATTGATGGGTAGTCAAATACAAAGGGATCATTTGCTACAGATCTTTATTGCAGATTTTAACGTAACTCACAAAGTCATAGCAACTCCCACTACTTTATGGCAACCTTCAGTCCTCGTCTCGGGTATGATGCAGAGTAATGAAGTGCTATCAGCCATAGACCAGCTCATGCTAATAAAACGACTTCCACGCGTATTTTCCTTAATACGCGCAAAACAGGTTGAAAGTTGAGTGGAAGAATACCAACCATGAAACTTAAATTTAGCCATACTGTTACTTGAAATGTGCCTCTCACTGTTTCCTAATTGTATATTGGAACTTATCGTGGGAAAACAGAGTTACATCGTCGTGTCTCCTAAGGTGTTCTGAGTCATACTCCTCACTAAAGACCAAAAATTTGTGGCTTTACAGTTTTGAGAATCTAAAGAACAGGTTTATGGGAAAAATTTTGTAATGTATAGGTTCGTATTAGTTTGGGTGCTATTGTCGGCCACATTATCTCATTTTCCACATAAATACACTATGTGATCAAAAGTATCCGGACACCTGGCTAAAAATGACTTACAAGTTCGCGGCGCCCTCCATCGGTAATGCTGGAATTCAGTATGGTGTTGGTCCACCCTTAACCTTGATGACAGCTTCCACTCTCACAGGCATACGTTCAATCAGGTGCTGGAAAGTTTCTTGGGGAACGGCAGCCCATTCTTCACGGAGTGCTGCACTGAGGAGAGGTACCGATGTCGGTCAGTGAGGCCTGGCACGAAGGCGCCTTCCAAAACATCTCAGAGGTATTCTATAGGATCCAGGTCAGGACTCTGTGGAGGATAGTCCAGTATTGGGATGTTATTTTCGTGTAACAACTCCGCCACAGGCCGTGCATTATGAACAAGTGTTCGATCGTGTTCAAAGATGCAGTCGCCATCCCCGAATTGCTCTTCAACTGTGGGAAGCAAGAAAGTGCTTAAAACGTCAGTGTAGGCCTGTGCTGGCATAGTGCCACACAAAACAACAAGGAGTGCAAGCACGCTCCATTAAAAACACGACCACACCAAAAAACCTCCGCCTCCGAATTTTACTGTTGGCTCTACACAAGCTGGCAGATGGCGTTCACTGGGCATTCGCCATACCCACACCCTGCCACCGGATCGCCACGTTGTGTACCGTGATTCGTCACGTAACGTTTTCCCACTGTTCAATAGTGGAATGTTTACGCTCCTTACACCATACGAGGCGTCGTTTGGCGTTTACCGGCGTGTTGTGTGGCTTATGATCAGCCGCTCGACCATGAAATCCAAGTTTTCTGACCTCCCCTCCAACTGTCATAGTACTTGCAGTGGATCCTGGTGCAGTTTGGAATTCATGTGTGACGGTCTGGTTAGATGTCTGCATATTACACATTACGACCCTCTTCAACTGTCGGCGGTCTCTGTCAATCAACAGACAAAGTCGGCCTGTACGCTTTTGTGCTATTCGTGTCCCTTCACATTTCCACTTCATTAACACATCGGAAACGGTGGACCTAGGGATGTTTAGAAGTGTGGAAATCTCGCGTACAGACGTATGACACAAGTGACACCCAACCACCTGACCACGTTCGAAGTCCGTTCAGTCCCGCAGAGCGCCCCATTCTGCTCTCTCCTGATGTCTAATACTACTGAGGTCGCTGATATGGAGTACCTGGCAGTATGTGGCAGCACAATGCACCTAACATGAAAAACGTATGTTGTTGTGGGTGTCTGGATACTTTTGATCACATACTGCAATTTTATTAGTTCTCAGTGTGCTGAACTACAACATGGCTGTTTTACTTTGTTACTTACACTCCCGAGACTGAAGTTGTCCATAGGTGACTGCACATATTGAATCATCAATATTCCTAGATTTAAGGCGTATGTGCTACACTCGTCGGATTTATGTGTTTGTGTGAAGTATCACGCTGGGTTCAAAAATGGCTCTGAGCACTATGGGACTTAACTTCTGAGGTCATCAGTCCCCTAGAACGTAGAACTACTTAAACCTAAATAACCTAAGGACATCACACACATCCATGCCCGAGGCAAGATTCGAACCTGCGTCCGTAGCGGTCGCGCGGTTCCACACTGTAGCGCCTAGAACCGCTCGGCAACCCCGGTATCATGCTAGGGTTTGTAATGTAATTGTGAATAAAGACATGAGTGTGTATAGTACATAAAAGGTGAACTTGACGAGAACAGTCAGAGGTATGTAATGTCAATACTAAATAGTGTCCATCTAAATTGATACGTAAACTGTGCAGGTGAAGTCTTTTTTATTTATTCTTACTCATACGAATAGATTTTATAGTTCAGCTTACAGCCACTCTGTTCGTAGGAGCCACGCTAATCAGCTACGAGAGAAGTTACCATTGGATAATATGAAATAACGTATGCATGACTCATGGAAAGAGCAACAAACCACTGTACCACGAATGGATGTTTGGACGACATAGAAATCCAGTTCTAGCTAATTACAAAAAATTTATACTGTTATCGCTATATCACAATTTGTTGGAATTTTTTATGTCATTTCTGCAGCATATTATGAGGTGTAAATATCACCAGACCACGGTGAGTATACGTAAATGTTTGACCTAGGAATAGAACGAGACTTCCATGGTGTCATTGTTTGGAGGACGCAATGTTCCATACCTTTGGATTTATTCATCCAGCGCACTACCAAGTCTATTCAGATTTAGTCAGTTAATGGAGTACTGCTGGAAAATCATAAGAGGCCTCTGGAAGTAATGGCCGAATTTTAATCAGCTATAGTACAGGAAGAGAAACGAGACCAACGAACGAAGCGTTCCACATCTCAAACCGAGACAAAAATAAAACGAAAAAATTATTCAAGAGCTTGTGTCTCCATTTTTCTATTGGTCATTTTTGGTGGAAGCTGAGGTTTACATCTCGAAGCATATGAAAATTTCATTGTTTTGCATGCATCACTTAAGTCAGTTGCAAGGAAATTTCCTTTCAAATGGGATGCAATGCAGCGTGCGTCGTCCATTAATATCCTACTCGCAAATTATTGATTTCCATAGAAGTTCGGACGATGTTAATGCATCCACACTGAAACAGACGTCAAGATGCCGCAGTGCTTCATATTTTGGTGTATGTTCCGTCGGATGTGTACAACAGAAAAGATACCATTCACATACATACACTTCTGTAAGAGGCTTATGAGCTATTAACAATGTAATGTTTTGGCTGTACACATACTCATGGAATTTCTTTAATATAAAGATTCTTTCTCGATTTAGCTGTGGATTCAATGTGTCTGCCTTAGCGTCTTGAAGATGAATGCAGTAGTGGGTTGCACTCAGTTGTGCATACGAGAGAGGACTGCTCCAAACCCCTAGTCTCAGGCATCCACAGCTATTATTGAGGACTTGGAAGGATCAGTAAAAGCCTTTTCGCGTGCAGGAGTCCAGTTCCACTTGATATTTTTGTGTAAAAGGTAATGGAGTGACTCCACCATGGTTTCCGCAAGAGGAATTAATTTTCTACCATGGTTAAGGTCGTTGAGCATGGATTTTAGTGGTTTAGTTTGCGTGAAGGCCGAAAACAGGCCCGGAAATATCCGGATGCCTCCAAGGCATTTAGGTTCAAAGTGGTTCAAATGGCTCTAAGCACTTTGGGAGTTAACATCTGAGGTCATCAGTCCCCTAGACAGAACTACTTAAACACAACTCACCTAAGGACATCACACACATCCATGCCCGTGGTATGATTCGAACCTGCGACCGTAGCAACAGCGCGGTTCCGGACTGAAGCGCCTAGAACCGCTCGGTCACAGCGGCCGGCAAAGGCATTTAGGCCAGCACCTAAAAAGTGCCAGGTGAGTTCAGTCAAAGCTATTTCCCTATGCTAGGCGATGACCACAGAAGCGCGTCATCAATCAGAGTCTCATTTTGGAACCATCGAGATTTCGATTATTTGATGTCCATCCTCCAACCAGAAGCCACCAACTTGAGTTGTTGTCAGACCTCGCTGATACGTGGCCTTTTCTATGCGGACTTATGTGGACATTGGTGTAGGGCAGTTTCGTTATTGTGTTGATGAACTTTCTATCCATTTGTGAGTCATGAACTTAAACTTTACTATTGAGTTGGTCTTCAGCCAGTATAGCCCCTATTTAGACTTTTGGTAATAACCAAGAGTAAATTAGGCCCTGCTCATTTTTGTATGTAACGCTGATCACAAGAAGAAGACTTTAGCTCACGTGTTTCTCAATAAACTTCATATTCATTGTTTACGCGGACATTACTTCATAGGCGCCTCCAGAGGCGCAGTTAGTATCGATACTGATATACCAGCTTACCAAAAGCATCCGGACAACCCTACGTAATGCCGCATTGACCGCCAGATGGCACGAGAGACGGACCCGCTAGTATAAAAGGAGGTGGGGAGCATTGTGTTGCCACTAACAAGGGAACCTCCTCATCGCATCCCCCTCAGATTTAGTTATAAGTTGGCGCAGTGGATAGGCCTTGAAAAGCTGAACACAGATCAATCGAGGAAACAGGAAGAAGTTGTGTGGAACTATGAAAAAAAAATAAGCAAAATATACAAACTGAGTAGTCCATGTGCAAGATAGGTAACATCTTGGAGTATATGGGTTTAGGAGTGCCGTGGTCCCGTGGTTAGCTGCGAAACGAGAGGTCCTTTGTTCGATTCTTCCCTCGAGTGATAATTTTAATTTTTTATTTTCAGACAATTATCAAAGTTCAGGCACTCACACATAATCAACTTCGCTCTCAAAAATTCCAGGACATGTTCAGATTTGTTTGGACATATGCAGGATTTGATGGTCTGCACACGGAAAAACTTGTAAACGTTAAAAACAGATGTTTTGACAGAGCACAGGGAAAACTGTGTGTCTGTGAAACTGTTGCATTCATTTGTTGCAGTTTATGTGACAAACTCTTTTTGGGAGTGATTATCACATCCACAAGAAAACCTAAATCGGGCAAGGTAGAAGAATCTTTTTACCCATTCGCTAAGTGTACAAGTTAGGTGGGCCGACAACATATTCCTGTCATGTGACGCACATGCCGTCACCAGTGTCGTATAGAATATATCAGACGTGTTTTCCTGTGGAGGAATCGGTTGACCTATGACCTTGCGATCAAATGTTTTCGGTTCCAATTGGAGAGGCACGTCCTTTCGTCTACTAATCGCTCGGTTCTGCGGTGCGGTCGCAAAACACAGACACTAAACTTATTACAGTGAACAGAGACGTCAATGAACGAACGGACAGATCATAACTTTGCGAAAATAAAGTAAAATTTTTAGTCGAGGGAAGACTTGAACCACGGATCTCTCATTCCGCAGCTAATCACGCTAACCACGGGACCACGGCGCTCCTGAGCTCACATTCTCCTAGATGTTGCCTATTCTGCGCATGGACTACTCAGTTTGTACATTTTACTAATTTTTTCATAGTTTCACACAACTTCTTCTTGTTTTCTCGATTGATCTGCGTTCAGTTTTTCAAGGCTAATCCACTGTGCCAACTTATAACTAAATCTGAGGGGGGTGCGATGGGGAGGTTCCCTTGTAAGCACTACAGACGACTTCCGCACAGGCAGCAGCGAGGAGAGCCTGGCCGAGGCGTAGACTGTATCCCCAACGAAACAGCGTCAGTGTATCACATTGTGCGCGAGAGGCGCCACCGCAAACGTCAGCTCATTACGGCGGTAAACACGGAGGAAGGCGACCGCGCAGTGACACAAACGGACATCGCGCACACGTTCGCCAGACACTATGGGAAATTGTACATGGAAGATCCGCGAAATGTACGTGATTATGACGAGCTGCTGCACGATTTTCCCGCCCCTCGGGACGTGGCACCCGATGATAGTCTGCTGTTGCCCATTACACCCGACGAGCTGCCATCGGCCTTGGCACGTGGAGCACCGAACAAGTCGCCTGGACCGGACGGTTTACCCCTGGAATTCTACCGCACTTTTTACCACCTTATGGGTGACAAGTGGCTCCAAATGTTTCAAGACCTGATCCGCCCTGATTTCACTGTCCCCACAGAATTCACAGAAGGCATCTTGATCCCAGTACCGAAACCGAATGGTGGTTGTAGGTGGCAGGACTTTCGCCCACTCACACTCCTCAACAACGACTACAAGATCTTCGCCCGTATCCTCCGCGCGCGTCTCCACACCGCTATCGGGAAAGTCATCCACACCGATCAAACATGTTTAGGTGGTGTCAGCAACATTCATACGGCGTTAGGAGCATACCGCGACGTAATTGCCTTGACGGCGGCCTGCAAAATACGAGGCGCTCTTGTCGCCGTAGATTTTGACCACGCATTCGACCGCGTCGACCACGGCTTCTTACGCGCAGTTTTGCAACGCATGGGCCTCTCTCCGGAGTCTGCACAGGTGGTCCTTCGACTGGTCCACGGAGCGCGCTCCCGCATGATGGTCAACGGTTATCAGTCTGGTCACATTGTTGTTGGACGGTCAGTGCGACAAGGGTGCCCCCTGTCGGGTATATTATTTGCTGCAGCGCTTGAACCAGCTTTACATGGTCTACGACAGCGATTAACTGGTATCTTTCGTTGTGGTGCATTCGCCGATGACGTGGTGTTCCTGGCCAGATCAGAGGATGAAATGCATATGGCGCTACAGTGGCTACGCCAGTACGGGGCGGTCGCTGGGAGCGTCATCAACGTGAAGAAGACAAAATACATGGATGTCGGAGGGGGGCTTTCCCACACAACGACGGTGCCCTTTGACAAGGTGCCCGTACTCAAGTGTTTAGGAGTGCAATTCTATAGCAATTTCCGCCGCACGGCGGCGGCTACGTACCGCCGGCTCCTACACCAGACACGTGCTCTGCTGCAGGACAACAAACTGCGTCGCTTGGATATGCTTCTCAGAACACGTTATGTCAACACCTATCTTGTCTCAAAACTGAACTATTTTGCGCATATCCTTCCCTTGGCGGCTACGATGGCCGACAGATTTCAAGCAGCATAATGACATTTCGTAAGCACCGGTCTGGTTTTTAAAGTCCGATACGCCACCCTGACGCTGCCGCAGCGGGCGGGCGGTATCGGTTTAATTCATGTATATAACCGTGCGCGATCGCTTTATCTCAACACTATGCGTCGCAAGTGGACCTCTGCCCACGCCACTCTGACGGGCACCCTGATAGCGGAAGTGGCACCACACTCTCTGCATCCCCCGGTTTCTGTAGGACACATTTCACCGGCACTCACCCACATCAGAGAGTTCTTGATTGACTTCAGCTACTTACGGCCAGAATTTCCGACGACACGGAAGCCCAGCACAATAGACTATTATCGCCTCTACCAACAGCAGCAACCTGTAAATACGGTCACCCACATACATCCTGAAGTTGCCTGGAACACGGTGTGGCGAGCGGTACACACGCCTTTTCTACCTACGACGGTGCGTTCATTGTGGTACGTGGTTGTGAATGGGAAGTTCGCTACTCGTCAGAGGCTACATTCCATACATCTGACGGACGACCCCTTGTGTCCGACATGCTCAGTCGCTGACTCGGACGCACACCGTCTGACGTGTGCCGCGACAAGCGAGTGCTGGCTACTGACGCAGCGCATGCTGGCGTTACTCTTGCGGCGATTGCCGGAGTCTATCTCCCCTGATGAAGTATTGCGCCCCGAAAGCGTATACTTTCCATCAACCAGAACGAACGCCGTTAACTGGCTAAAAGGCATGGCCGTTTACTACATATTTTGCGATGCTCCCAAAGGCACACTCGACTTTAGGTCCCTATTGATGACGACACATGCAGCTTTCAGCCGCCACCCGAAGTACAGAACTCGTTTCGCAAATTATTTAGGTTCATTATTTGCGGATCCTCCTGCTCACTGGGGCGTTCCGGGTATGAGATGCTGTAAATGAAGAAGAATCCTGGAGCATATTGATCCTCTACGGACGGAATAGGGGGGAACCCCTCCCAACAGACGAGAAGACGACTCGGACGCACGGCTACGGCAGTTGTAGGATCTTTCTTTGTAATGAAACAAAAATAAATCTATAAAAAAATGTTATAAAAATTAAAG
Organism: Schistocerca cancellata; assembly: GCF_023864275.1. NCBI lineage: Eukaryota > Metazoa > Arthropoda > Insecta > Orthoptera > Acrididae > Schistocerca > Schistocerca cancellata. The sequence goes on from NC_064634.1 coordinate 155,432,548, forward strand.
AAATAAATAAATAAAACAACATCGACAAACCCACTACATCCTCTTCCTGATCCTTCGATAAAAAAAAAGGCGTGGTCAGCTTGGTGTTGGCGCCCTGATGCCAAATTGAGAAGGAGCTGCTGCAACAGGATGACAATATATAATGCGAAGAATATTTATTTTACACTGCTTCAGATCTTGAAGGAATAGCATCCATGCTTAACCTCCACCAAAACCAGATATTTAATCTGCAATTTGTTACCAGAAAGGGTTGGTCAGGAGAGTTAAGCGACTTCGAATGCCGACTGGTCACTGGACGTCATTGGAGTAACAAATCGATCAGGGACATCTCAGCTCTTCTGAAGTTGCCCAAATCAACTGTTTGTGACGTGATGGTGAAATAGAAATAGGAAGAAACAACCAGAACTAAACCAAGATAAGGCATACCTTATGTACAAACGGACAGGGGGCCATCGAGCACTACACACGGTGGCTGTAAGAAATCAGATGAAAGCAGTAATGGGATGAACCAGTTCTAAAGTGTAATCAGCAGTCGAGTTAACTTAATTACTGCGCATAGGGATTTAAAATGAATGAGTCGAAATGGCCGAGCTGCTACTCCTAACCTAATCATTTCTGTAGTCAGTGCTAAGGCTCGCTTCATATGGTGTAAGGAGCTACACCACTGGACAGTAGATGACCGGCAACGAGTCATTTGCAGTGATGGAAATGGAAATGAGCATTTGGCGTCATTGACCGGGAGGCCCCTTACGGAGCAGGTCCGGCCGCCTTGGTGCAGGTCTTATTACATTCGCCTCTCTGGGCGACCTGCGCGCCGGACGGGGATGAAATGATGATGAAGACAACACACACATACATACATACATTAATCCTTGTTCCATAGATCATGAATATGACACTTCGTAATGATGTGGAACGTTTCACTTTAACATAAGTTTTCGTTACACAAAATAATTCATTAAGTAATTTTTTTTACAGTTACTACTTCATATCTAAGAATTCATCTATTGAGTAGAAGGAGTTGCCATTCAGAAATTCTTTTAATTTGCTTTTAAATGTTGGTTGGCTATCTGTCAGACTTTCAATACTATTTGGCAAATGACCAAAGTGAGATTTAATCCAGAATAGCGAATATCATCCTTTCGTCTAATGATGTAGCTATGCACTTCGCTGTTATTTTTGAATTGGGATGGGTTATTAATGACAAATTTCATAAGTGAATATATGTATTGCGGAGGTACCGTGAATATCCCGAGTTCCTGAAATAAATGTCTGCAAGGTGATCTTGGGTGGGCTCCAGCTATTATTCTAATTACACGCTTTTGTGCAACGAATACTTTCTCTCTTGCCCCAAAATATGATGCCATTTGAAATAAGTGAATGAAAATAGGCATAGTAGGCTAATTTACTGATATGTTTATCACCAAAATTTGCAATAACCCTAACAGCATAAGTAGCTGAACCTAACCGTTTCAGGAGATCATCGATGTGTTTCTTCCAATTCAATTTCTCATCAATGCACACACCCAGAAATTTTGAGTATTCTACCTTAGCAACAGACTTCCGTTCATAGACTATATTTATCAACAGTGTTATGCCATTTACTGTACAGAATTGTATAAACTGTGTTTTCTCAAAATTTAATGAGAGTCCATTTGCAGAGAACCACTTAATAATTTTCTGAAAGACATTATTTACAATTTCCTCAGCTGATTCTTGCTTCTTGGGTGTGATTACTCTACTTTTATCATCAGCAAAAAGAACTAACTTTGCATCTTCATGAATATATAGTGGCAGTCGTTAATATATATTAAGAACGACAAGGGACCCAAGACTGAACCCAGTGGGACACCATTGTGTATACCTCCCCAGTTAGAGGACTCTGCTGGTTTTTGTAGACTACCTGTACTGTTAATTTCAACCTTCTGCATTCTTCCAGTTAAGTATGAATCAAACCATTTGTGCACTGTCCCACTCATACCACAATACTTAAGCTTATCTGGAAGAATTTCATGATTCACACAATCAAAAGCCTTTGAGAGATCACAATATATCCGTGAGCGGAGAAAATCCCCCACCCATCTGGGAATCGAACCCGGACCCGTAGGACGGCAATCCGTCACCACTCAGCTATCGGGGCGGACATTTGCAGGGATGATTGACACTGTATCCGGTAGCTATCAGATAGGACGGTTTAGGTTTGACGGATGCAAGGACCTGCTTACTTGCCAACATGTGTACTGTCAGCTTTAAAGTAGGAGGGGCTAGTGTTATTGTTGGTGGTGTTTTTCGTGGTTAGTGGTTCAAGTGGCTCTGAGCACTATGGGACTCAACTGCTGTGGTCATAAGTCCCCTAGAACTTAGAACTACTTAAACCGAACTAACCTAAGGACATCACACACATCCATGCCCGAGGCAGAATTCGAACCTGCGACCGTAGCGGTCGTGCGGTTCCAGACTGTAGCGCCTTTAACCGCTCGGCCACTCCGGCCGGCCGTGGTTAGTGGGTGCTCCCGTTACTGCGCTTAAGGAAACGCTAAATGCGGGAGTATATGTACACATATTACAGCATTGTGTGTTGTGTAGAGAATAGGAACAGTTCGGAGACGACGACTGTATCAGCATGACAGAGAAACTCTGTCACAAGGCCTCATTTGTGAGGCGATGGTCTGCGGACTCTAACATACCTCATATAGACAGGCCTGCCCACCCCGAGTCCCACCTGAACCTAACTGAATAGTTCTTGGATGTATTAGAACGTCGACTTCGCTCCCGAGCCCATCACTACCTTCTCTGGTTTCGACTCATGAAGAAGAATGGTCTTCCATTTCTCGATCCACATACAGTCAAATGCCTCATTGGGAATGCTCCCAGCAGAGTTCCAACCGTCATACAGGCGAACGGTGGTCACACCCTGTATTAATGTCCAGTAATAGGTGTCAAAATGGCTCTGAGCACTATGGGACTTAACAGCTGTGGTCATCAGTGCCCTAGAACTTAGAACTACTTAAACCTAACTAACCTAAGGACACCACACACATCCATGCCCGAGGCAGGATTCGAACCTGCGACCGTAGCAGTCGCGCGGTTCCGGACTGAGCGCCTAGAACCGCGAGACCACCGCGGCCGGCAGTAATAGGTTTATGGATTCATTTGATCATATTGTGTACTCATCAAGTGACTCGCCGCTACAACAAGGGCTTGCGTCAGTTGTGTGCGTCACTGTTTATCGCCTTTGGTGTGTAGTTCCGGGGCACACTATACGGTCAGCTCTGGCCAGTACTCACTGTTAATCATTCGAGTACACTGTTTTTAAGGTCTCTTGTGACTGATGATGTAGGAAACAGTGACTGCTTTAGACACGGCCAGTTCCGTTTTGAAAGAGTAGAGTACAGTGCTCTGGAACTGTTCAGCATGCGATCATTCAACGTATTTTTTTAAGGACTGAAACATATAGTAAAATATGTATAATATGAAGAAGAGAAGGTGTAAAAATGGGCAAAGATGTAAATATGGGCACCCCTCCATAAAATGGTATGGGAGGTGCTGCTAACTGGTGGCCAGGACTGTAAACGAGAGCACTTGCTGATAGAAGATATCAGTGAGCAATTGTACACCCCCGGGAGCTGAGGCATGGTAGCTCAGCGTGTTCGGTCAGAGAGCTGTTTGGCCTGTGTAATAAAAAAAATGAGTGGAAGGATCAACAAACGAACTTGAACGGATGTCTTATGACGTCCGCAACGACCACACACACACACAAAAAGTGGTCAGCATAACAGAATGTCAATCATAAGGGCCTGGGTTAGATTCCCGGCTGGGTCGGAGGTTTTCTCCGCTCAGGGACTGCGTGTTGTGTTGTCCTAATCATCATCATTTCATCCCCATCGACACGGAAGTCGCCGAAGTATCATCAAATCCAAAGACTTGCACCTGGCGAATTGTCTACCCGACAGGAGGCCCCAAACACACGACATTTACATTTATTTTAGTGAGCAAATATCGATCATTATTTTGTTTCCTATCATTCAATGAACTTGTTATAACTGTTAGTGAAGGTAAGAAATTTAGAAATTTTCCAAAAGAAAACATCTTTAAGTAAAAAACAATACATGGTGTCCATATTTGCGCCTTTACCTTTAACAGATATTTTGACAGATTCACAGCTCACGAGAGGAGAAAGTCATCTGATTTTTCCCAGTTCACCACAGGCATGACAACAGCGTTAGCAGACGCCACATTGATCTTAGAACACTCAAAAAATTCAAAACACATTATAATAGCCGCGTGGTCTCAGTGCCTTGCCACGGTTCGCATGACTCCTCCCGTCGGAGGTTCGAGTCCTCTCTCGGGCATGGGCGTGTGTGTTGTCCTTAGTGCAAGTTAGGGGTTGGGTTGGGTTGTTTGGGGAGGGAGACCAGACAGCGAGGTCATTGGTCTCATCGGATTAGGGAAGGATGATGAAGGAAGTCGGCCGTGCCCTTCAGAGGAACCATCCCGGCATTTGCCTGGAGTGGTTTAGGGAAATCACGGAAAACCTAAATCAGGATGGCTGGACGCGGGATTGAACCGTCGTCCTTCCGAATGCGAGTCCAGTGTCTAACCACTGCGCCACCTCACTGGGTTTAGTGTAAGTTAGTTTAAGTTAGATTAAGTGGTGTGTAAGCCCAGGGACCGACGGCCTCAGAAGTTTGGTCCCATAGGAACTTATAACCACAATAAAATATTCGACTATACTGCGACTTTGAGAAAATTTGTTTTATTATGTTGTTTACGGATCTAATACCTCTGGGAAAAAGCTCTTGACATTAGGTGATTCGTTGACAGTGGTATTTGTAGTTACAACAATCTCAAAATTCTAAAAAAGATTCCATTTTTTTGCAACAAATAAATTAATTTTGTACTGATCTCCGTTCGATAAGCACCCTGTATTTACAATCATATGTTTCCTGATATTACTGGCGATTAATTGAAATGTGCAGAGGATGGCACTAACAAGCAAAACGAAACTGAATTATTTCTCACGATGTGATCTACGTGTCTCGTGAAGGGAATGGATAGCTCCTGAACTTAATGAAGGACTAGTTTCTAGAGTGGTGTTAATATGAAGTTACGGAATTGGCTCAAATGGCTTTGAGCACTATGGGACTTAACATCTGAGGTCATCAGAACTACTTAAACCTAACTAACCGAAGGACATCACACACATCCATGCCTGAGGCAGGATTCTAACCTGCGACAGTGGCAGTCGCGCGGTTCCTGACTGAAGCGCCTAGAACCGCTCGGTCACAGGGGTCGGCTATTTATGGAATTCTCATACCATTGGCCCACAAACATAAAACGTGTGACAGCAAAGTAAATTTTAAATGCAACACGAAACCTGTTCTTCTGAACAAGTCGTTTTATACAGCGACGTTTTTTCTTAAACATAGCCAGTGTTAAGAAGTATGGTAAGTAATAACGTTTATGAGGTAATTAACTGTGCGGTTTACTTATAACATGAATAGCAACGAACTTGAAAAATAAAAGAGGCAAAGTCCTGATTAACATTCATCAACACACGATTTCCAGCCGCTGCGAACTTGTTAAAGACAGAAGCCTCGTTTCGTGAAAGAGGTCAGCTTTTGTCGAAAACTGACATCGATTCGTGCACCTTGAATGGCCATCTTCGTCCTTGAACACGTTTGGGAATAACCTCTAAGCCAGTCACACTGTAAACAAATTTTAGTATCTGACAAACCTTAAAAGGCGACGTGGAACATTAACAGAAACAAGACTCAACGGTTAATATTTCTTTCTACTCAGCAATACTTGTTTCATTTCACAGCAAAGGAATTGAGTGAAGAAAATTCCCAGTGCATTATTACCTGTCCAAACAGAATTAGGTTTTACTGTCGGAAGCCTATCGGAGCGACGCTCGGCTGCGCGACAGGTTCCGATCGCTGCGCCATCTCTGAGCCCCTTGCTGGAAACACGTGGTGCGTTGCCGTGGCAATTACGTGTAAACAGAGTGGCGGCGGGAGCGTTGTTCTGGCAAACCCAGAGCCTGTAGTTATTGCGATCTTTGTGTTTACAATCGAATCCATGCTGTGGCCGCAATGAGTCCCGTGCAAGCTCCAATGCGACCGAATGCGGCGTCCGGTTCACCTACGTACACGTTCGCCAGTCAACCGCGGGCGTTGCTCACCTACCATAAGAAGTACAGACAACCTCCTCAGTGAGTACCAAGCTATATTTTCTCCCCCAGTTAGTAAACACTATTACTACGTATTCCATTTACTATTAAAATGCAATGTTCTGCTACCGCTTCATATAGTTGTAGCTGCAGATGGAGGAATCATACCTAAAGACGTGTACATTGTTTGTTTTGTTCAAACTCTCGTCCAATCGCACAGAACAATTGACTGTCCGACAGAGATATTACTTTCATTTTCCAATCAGTAGATGATTATACAGTCAGATTTCAGAAACATCACATGGGTAGCAAGATACAAATAAAATAAAATGTATATTTTTCCGACTTTGTATAATATGATTATATATTACAAAAAACTTTTATTAATGCTCACAGAACATCAAGATTTACGTTTATTTGTCACTATGCTGCATTATTAATACTGTTCTGTCGGTTTTATGTCTGGATTTCTGAACGTTGTGGCAAGAGATTTTATACCACGAAAAAAATGTATCACGGATTTAAACAGATTAGTATGTCTGCAAAAGAGTCGTTTGGCATACTTCTGCCTAGTGCCTGCTTTCGAAGCATAATGTTCGTCTAGTTTCGATTCCATCTCTGCTTTACTTGTCCTGCAATGTTGTTTACTTTCAAGAAGGCGCTTCGAAAATATCCTTTAGCTTAATAATTGCGTGTAGCGTTAATCAGGACTACAGTTCATATTATCTGTTCGTAGAGAAATGGTTTTCCTTTTAACTGCTGAGCCCAACATCCGTGTGAAGTGCACGACACTTATCATCCTTAAATTGGCAAGAATAATGTTTATCCCTCCACCGCTATCCTATTGTTCCAGTTTAGAAAGCTTAAAGTGCTAATTCAAAGAGATGTGATATTTGATGCAATCATCTAATTATTATAACCAATTCAGATCTTATTACTTCCCATAATTTGTCTAGGCCACGGCCGGCCATGGCGTGCTAAACTTCACACGTGCATTGTGTGTGGGCCGTGGGCGGCCTGTCACTCGGGTTTGTTCGGTCCTTCTCGTAACTATTCGTAACAGCGCGACATTTCATTTAGCATTGAGGTGCCGCATTTTGCGGTCGGACAACTGAATCATGGTGCCAGTGCCGTTTACGCATCGCTACTTGTTCGTGGTATGAAGGACGATCACAGGTCCAGTGTCTGTGTGCACAGAGGCAGTCTAGCGACTTATCATCACAATCCTTTAAAATGAATGGGAATGACAGAACAACGGGATGAGAATTCTCAATTCGCATAAGCTATAGGTACTGCTTATTTGCTATGAAACGACATTATAGTACTGTGCAGAAATAATTTAAACTTTTATATGATAATGACAGAGCAAAAAATTACAACAGTGGCGGATGGGTTTCATTGTTCTGTACATCGAGAAGCACTTTGTCTAAATTTGCAGTCTTGGAGCACTTGAAGATATTGATGGTGCAAATAGTAAAAGTTCTGAAATCGCACCCAATATTCCATTTTCAGTTCCAACAGTTTTCAGTGAAAATGAATGTAGAATATGGAGACTTCATATATTACTGCAAACTATGTGGGTTAAGTAAAGGGCATGCCTTGAACGATTTTTCTATTTTATTGTTGAATTTATGAAGAAAAAAGGAGTGCAGGAACGAAAACTAGATCGTCCAGAATGGATAACAGACTTCGCATTTTAAGTGGACTTGACTGAACACTGCTTACAGTACGACATTCCAAGGTAACTTCTTTCTGATTTGACTGCGGTGCAATTAAAAAGGAAATCACGTTGTAGAAGGGACACTTTGTCACAAACACAATCCAGTTCCCTAAGGTCACTTACATTAAAGGAAGTGCGAGATCTGAAGCATTCAGTGTGGCCCTGCAAGAATTACAACGTTAGATTTATAAAGGTTTTCAGGACACAGTCAACTTACATCTATTTTCCAGCTGTTTTCGAGACTGTTTGTCTTTTCAGCCTGTGCATCTGCAGATGTAAATTTTTGACCTGCAAGTTAATTCCAGTTTTATTTACAAATTTTTTTTACCTTAAAATTGCTTTTCTCAGGTAGATTTTCCAAATCTCCACAATGAAGTCACAACAGAGCTAAAACATTTGGCGGACATATTTATGTAAAAGACCTTTTTTCGATTATGAAACTAAATAAATCACGATTACGTGGAAATTTGTGTGCGAAACACTGAAATTGTCTGCATCTATCCGGTCGCCAACAGTTTCTACCACATAAAAATTATATTATGGCGTCAGCGTGCCAAAAAGAATTAATTAATACAGAAAACTCATTGTTTGTGATCTTTGTCGTTGAGAAATGTGAAATATAAACCCTTGATGAGTACGCGACGTAAATCTTTATGGCCGGCCGTTGTGGCCGAGCGGTTCTAGGCGCTTCGTCCGGAACCACGCGACTGCTAAGGTCGCAGGTTCGAATCTTGCCTCGGACATGATTGTGCGTGATGTCCTTAGGTTAGTTAGGTTTAAGTAGTTCTAAGTTCTAGGGGACTGATGACCTCAGATGTTAACTTCCATAGTGCTCAGAGTCATTTGAACCATTTTTGTGAAATCTTTATGCCTCGCGTGGGCCCGTCTACATTGACATTAGACTGTTGATGACTGGAAACATGTTGCGTGGTCGGACAAGTCTCGTTTCAAATTTTGTCGAGCGGATGGGTGTGTACGGGTGTGAAGACAACCTCATGAATCCATGGACCTTACATGCCAGCAGGGGACTGCCGAAGCTGGTGGAGACTCTGTAATGGTGTGCGTCGTGTGCAGTTGGAGTACTATGGAACCCCTGATACGACTCTGACAGGTGACATGTATGTAACCATCATGTCTGATCGCCTGTATCCGTTCATGACTATCGTGCATTCCAACGTACTTTGACAATTCCAGCAGAACAATGCGACACCCTGCACGTCCATAATTACTACAGAGTGGCTCCAGGAACATTCTTCTGAGTTATTTTAAACACCTCTGCTGGCCACCAAATTTTCCAGAGATGAACATTATTGAGCATATCTGGGGTGCTTTGCAACGTGCTATTCAGAAAAGATCTCCACCCCTTCGTGCTCTTACGGATTTATGGACAACCCTCGGGATTCATGGTGTCAGTTCCCTCCAGCACTACTTCAGACACTAGGTGAGTCCATGCCACGTCGTGTTGCGGTACTTCGGCGTGCTCGCGGAGGCCCTACACGATATTAGGCAGGTGTAACAGTTTCTTTGCCTCTTCAGTGTAGGTAGTCCACCTACCTCTGTCCTTTGATGAATAAATCTGTCAATATCAAAATATTTTACATATATGGTCATATCTTTTGTTTGCACTGTCTCAGAAACTTACATTTTTACTCTACCGTGGTACAGCAGACCTCATTATTCGACATATAATTATTTAACTTGTTTTCTCTACCCGTTCCTGAGACAAGAGAACAGAGAGACGGACAACAAAGTGATCATACAACCCTACAAAAGCACCCTTTTGACAGCTGAAGCGACGCTAGTGCTAGAAGCGACAGCTTGTGGTAACACAAGAATGACATGACAATTTGGGAACTTGCTAATTTTGACGCTGTAACTTGAATACTTCGCAGTCACCCGTGAACCATGGACCTTGCCGTTGGTGTGGAAGCTTGCGTGTCTCAGCGATACATATGGCCGCACCGTAGGTGCAACCACAACGGAGGGGTATCTGTTGAGAGGCCAGACAGACGTGTGGTTCCTGAAGCGGGACAGCAGCCTTTTCAGTAGTTGCAGGGGCAACAGTCTGGATGATTGACTGATCTGACCTTGTAACACTAACCAAAACGGCCTTGCTGTGCTGGTACTGTGAACGGCTGAAAGCCAGGGGAAACTACAGCCGTAATTTTTCCCGAGGGCATGCAGTTTTACTGTATGGTCAAATGATGATGGCGTCCTCTTGGGTAAAATATTCCGGAGGTAAAAGGGAAATGGATAGGTTAAAGTTAGGTATAGTGGGAATTAGTGAAGTTCGGGCCGGCCGAGTGACCGAGCGGTTCTAGGCGCTTCAGTTTGGAACCGTGCGACCGCTACGGTCAAAGGTTCGAATCCTGCCTCGGGCGTGGATATGTGTGATGTCCTTAGGTTAGTTAGGTTTAAGTAGTTCTAAGTTCTACGGGACTGATGACCCCCGATGTTAAGTCCCATAGTGCTCAGAGCCAATGAATTTCGGTGGCAGGAGGAACAAGACTTTTGGTCATGTGAATGCAGCGTTATAAATTCAAAATGAAATAGGGATAATTCAGGAGTAGGCTTAATAATGAATAAAAAAATAGGAGTGCGGGTAAGCTACTACAAACAGCATAGTGAACGCATTATTGTGGCCAAGATAGACACGAAGCCCATGCCTAATACAGTAGTACAAGTTTATATGCCAACTAGCTTTGCAGATGATGTAGAAATTGAAGAAACGTATGATGAGATAAAAGAAATTATTCAGGTAGTGAAAGAAGACGAAATTTTAATAGTCATGGCTGACTGGAATTCGAGAGTAGGAAAAGGGAGAGAAGGAAACATAGTAGGTGAATATGGATTGGGGGTAAGGAATGAAAGAGGAAGCCGTCTGGTAGAATTTTGCACAGAGCATAACTTAATCATAGCTAACACTTGGTTCAAGAATCATAAAAGAAGGTTGTATACATGGAAGAATCCTGGAGATACTAAAAGGTATCAGATAGATTATATAATGCTAAGAGAGAGATTTAGGAAACAGGTTTTAAATTGTAAGACATTTCCAGGGGCAGATGTGGACTCTGACCACAATCTATTGGCTATGAACTGTAGATTAAAACTGAAGAAACTGCAAAAAGGTGGGAATTTTAGGAGATGGGACCTGGATAAACTGAAAGAACCAGAGTTTCAGGGAGAGCATAAGGGAACAATTGACAGGAATGGGGGTAAGAAATACAGTAGAAGAAGAATGGGTAGCTCTGAGTGATGAAGTAGTGAAGGCAGCAGACGACGGCTAGTAATAACAGAAGAAATATTGAATTTAATTGATGAAAGGAGAAAATGTAAAACTGCAGTAAATGAAGCATGCAAAACGGAGTACAAACGTCTCAATAATGAGATCGAGAGGAAGTTCAAAATGGCTAAGCAGGGATGGCTAGAGGACAAATGTAAGGATGTAGAGGCTTATCTCACAAGGGGCAAGAAAGATACTGCCTACAGGAAGATTAAAGAGACCTTTGGAGGAAAGAGAGCCACTTGTATGAATATCAAGAGCTCAGATGGAAACCTAGTTCTAAGCAAAGAAGGGAAAGCAGAAAGGTTGAAGAAGTATATAGAGAGGGTCTATCCAAAGGCGATGTACTTGAGGACAATATTATGGAAATGGAAGAGGATGTAGATGAAGATGAAATGGGAGATGCGATACTGCGTGAAGAGTTTGACAGAGCACTGAAAGACCTGAGTCAAAACAAGGCCCCGGGAGTAGACAACATTCCATTAGAACTACTGACGGCCTTGGGAGAGCCAGTCCTGACAAAACTCTACCATCTGGTGAGCAAGATGTATGAGACAGGCGAAATACCCTCAGACTTCAAAAAGAATATAATAATCCCAACCCCAAAGAAAGCAGGTGTTGACAGATGTGAAAATTACTGAACTATCAGTTTAATAAGCCACAGCTGCAAAGGACTAACGCGAATTCTTTACAGACGAATGGAAAAACTGATAGAAGCCGACCTTGGGGGAGATCAGTTTGTATTCCGTAGAAAGGTTGGAACACGTGAGGCAATACTGACCTTACGACTTATCTTAGAAGAAAGATTAAGGAAAGGCAAACCTACGTTTCTAGCATTTGTAGACTTAGAGAAAGCTTATGACAATGTTGACTGGAATACTCTCTTCCAAATTATAAACGTGGCAGGGGTAAAATACAGGGAGCGAAAGGCTATTTACAATTTGTACAGAAACCAGATGGCAGTAATAAGAGGCAAGGGGCATGAAAGGGAAGCAGTGGTTGGGAAGGGAATGAGACAGGGTTGTAGCCTATACCCGCTGTTATTCAATCTGTATATTGAGCAAGCAGTAAAGGAAACAAAAGAAAAATTCGGAGTAGGTATTAAAATCCATGGAGAAGAAATAAAAACTTTGAGGTTCCCCGATGACATTGTAATTCTGTCAGAGACAGCAAAGGACTTGGAAGAGCAGATGAACGGAATGGACAGTGTCTTGAAAGGACGATATAAAATGAACATCAACAAAAACAAAACGAGGATAATGGAATGTAGTCGAATTAAGTCGGGTGATGCTGAGGGAATTAATTAGGAAATGAGACGCTTAAAGTGGTAAATGAGTTTTGCTATTTGGGGATCAAAATAACTGGTGATGGTCGAAGTAGAGAGGATATAAAATGTAGACTGGAAATGGCAAGGAAAGCGTTTCTGAAGAACAGAAATTTGCTAACATCGAGTATAGATTTAAGTGTCAGGAAGTCGTTTCTGAAAGTATTTGTATGGAGTGTAGCCATGTATGGAAGTGAAACATGGACGATAAATAGTTTGGACAAGAAGAGAATAGAAGCTTTCGAAATGAGGTGCTACAGAAGAATGCTGAAGATTAGATGGGTAGATCACATAACTAATGAGGAGGTAGTGAATATAATTGGGGAGAAGAGAAGTTTGTGGTACAACTTGACAAAAAGGAGGGACCGGTTAGTAGGACACGTTCTGTGGCATCAGGAAATCACAAATTTAGCATTGAGGGGCAGTGTGGAGGGTAAAAATCGTAGAGGGAGACCAAGAGATGAATACACTAAGCAGATTCAGAAGGATATAGGTTGCAGTAAGTGCTGGGAGATGAAGAAGCTTGCACAGGATAGAGTAGCATGGAGAGCTTCATCAAACCAGTCTGAGGACTAAAGACCACAACAACAATCGTTGCTGTGATTTTTCCAAAACAATAGGAAAATTATACGTAATTTGGAGGTGGAGTGGTAAAAAGGAAAGGGATTACTGGTGTCAGCTGCATCGACCGATTACGCGGGATCAGAGATGACGAGTGAAAATGTGTACCAGGGCGGGATTCGAACTGGGATCTCCTGCTTACTTTTTTTTTAATCTTATTTTGTTCGTCATTTTTAGTTACATTTGTTCGGGACGGGCGTCCCATGATACCCATTCAAGTTCATCGTCGATCCTTTAACGCAGTTGTTTTTATTACAGACAGCAGGTAACTCGCTGACCGAACACGTTGAGCTACCGTGCCGGTATTAGGCAGGTTTGTTAACTACCGTGCCATCCAGGGGACAGCATCCTTTGCGTCTGCACAGACTATCTCTGCTCGCCTCACGACCGACCCACGTTCCCACTGAGCACCACCTCTCCTTCCATACTCGGTATTCAGAGATTCCCACAGGAGGTCGCACATACTTGTGTATCCACACTGAAGAACGAGGATCCATTGCCCATCCTGGCAAATCAGTTGTATGAATGCGTGGTGTCTGTTCTTTCGTAGGCGGCCGAAGTGGCCGTGCGGTTAATGGCGCTGCAGTCTGGAACCGCAGGACCGCTACGGTCGCAGGTTCGAATCCTGCCTCGGGCATGGATGTTTGTGATGTCCTTAGGTTAGTTAGGTTTAACTAGTTCTAAGTTCTAGGGGACTAATGACCTCAGCAGTTGAGTCCCATAGTGCTCAGAGCCATTTTTTTTTTTTTTTTTTGTTCTTTCGTACATGTTCGAGAGAACAGACACCACGCACGAATACAATAGGAAAATGTAGTTAAAGTAGGTCTCCTGTTGACGTTAGCATATAAGAATAAAACTCTCAGTGCAATGCAATATACACAGTTCACAGTAGCAGAGTCGTAATCGTATCATCGACTGTCCTTTGAGACGAGAAATGAATTGAGACCTGGTGAGACCTAGTGTGTTTAAGTTCACAACGAATTGATTATGAGGATACTCGCGTACTCGCCACGTACTTTCTGATGCTTTGCACTGACTTGGTAAGTTTCTATACGGCTTTCAGACTCATTTGAATACATTCAAAACGAGGCACGGTTTTTACATTCTTCGAGATTTGCTACTCCTTTTTATAAACGACCTTTTAGTTTTGTCCTTAATTCTGGTGCTTGCGTGCACCTATCGTTTATTTGTTTTGCTTCGCAGGTCTCAATATCGGCTGGAACGTTTGGTCTCGTGCATGTCCATCTGTGGCACTGTCTTCTTATATATGTGCATATTTTAAACTACAGCTAGCACATGTTCCTTTACATTTAGCACAGAACGGATTTCCTGTACACTTTCAGCCATTACTGCTATATCATCAATTAATCGTGTTGCGATAATTTTCTATCCCTGACAGTCCTTCACGTATGCTAAATCCAATTGTTCTGCTTTGCAGGTCTCAATATCGGCTGCAACATTTAATCTCGTGAATGTCCACCTGTGACAATTTCTTCTTATTTATGTGCATATTTCAAACTACAGCTAGCACATGTTCCTTTACATTTAGCACAGAATGCATTTACTGTACTTTTTCACCTATTACCGCTGTATCATCAATTAATCGTATTGCGATTTAATTTTCTGTCCCTCACAGTACTTCACGTATGCTAAATCCAACTGAAGCTGCTACAGTTTATAGCGCCGCATAAACTCCACAATATGACCTCATTTTCGTTTTTACTGTTTATCTCCACTCCACATACACAATATACACAATAGTAAACAATCGGTTCACAATGCGTTATACAGGTAAGCCGCTTGGCGGCGCTGCAGTAACAGGGTTGTAAAAACAAATGTGAGAGTTCCATGACTCATTACCTAGGACCCTGGCTCAACGTTTAACAACAATACACAAACTGTGTTGTGCCGTAATGGAGTATACATTAGCAACAGCTTTTAATTGGCTGTGGAACACAGAATTTTTCTCATTAAAAGAGCTGACAGACATACATTTAATGCACGGTCAGCTAGAAGTAGTACCAAGAGAATCGGACGAATGTGTAGAGAAAATGTTTTTACTTAGAACAAGTTCGTTGTTGTGAATCGAGAAACTGGATCGGTGTACGTATAGAGAGCTGACCTAGGTTTTCCACAAAGAAGTATTCCCGAAATAGAATTAGAGAAGATTGTGTTGATTCACGATGGAGAAGTTTCACCAGAACACATCTGTCAACTTGCCTGTGAAGTTTCCAGCTTCTGAGTGTGTTAGCGGAGCAGCAATTACACCTTTGTCATAAATAAACGGCATTCACGAGAGGGGACCAAATTATTTTGAATTCATGGTTCACTGCGTTACTCAGCTCAGTAATGCAGTGTTGAACTTAACAGTATACGTTGTTTACTGACGTAGGCTGTTTTAGTAGTGATCTGTTCCAACTGTCAAAACGCCACCAACACGTTTGAACGGTTATTCGATGTTAATTCCATATATTCGATCACAGTTGATGGAGTTTCTTTTTGTTCATTCGAAGAACTAGTTTCAACACGACAGAGCACGGTTGCACATCGGTATTAATGTCAATGAATACTTGAACGAGAAGTAGCCTCGTAGTTGAATTGGAAGGGGAGCACCATGTCCAATGGTCAGCACAATCATCAGTTCTCATTCATACGATTTTATTCCTCTGAAGTCACTTACAGTCGTTGGTGTATAAAATCTCACTAGAATCTAAGGAGAAACTGGGTGATAGCTACTTAGCTGCCTTCTCGTTGAGCAACGGACAACAGAGATGTTTGAGAAAGTGCGTCAAATTTTCGTGTGCCACTGTAAACATGCATTGAGACTGGCAAAGAGCTCCCAAAGAGCAGAAGTTTCTGCTATAATGTGTACAATATTCATGTCAGTAAAAGACTAGATACGTATTCATTTCCGATTATCAGACACTTATCTATAAGTACTCAGTTTAGGAACTTCTATCGTCTTTGTCATTTTGGCCGTGAAACACGAAGTCGCGCGGCATTGTAGGTGGATAGTCGCTAAAGAAGTCGCGCATCCACGCCCTTGGAGTCAGTTGCACCACAGAAATCTGAACGCGATGTCCCAAGAAACTGCTTTCTGTGCATTCAGTTAATACCTGACTGATTTAAGATTATTAAAAAAGAAAAATAAGTAGACGTAAACATTACTGGAGATGAACTCTGTTTTCGGAAGGCGTTACTGTTGTTACGAATCTAACTACAAGATGGTATGAGCTTCGGAAGTTCAAAATGGTTCAAATGGCTCTGAGCACTATGGGACTTAACATCTCAGGTCATCAGTCCCCTAGAACTTAGAACTACTTAAACCTAACTAACCTAAGGACATCACACACATCCATGCCCGAGGCAGGATTCGAACCTGCGATCGTAGCGGTCGCGCAGTTCTAGACTGAAGCGCCTAGAACCGCTCGGCCACTAGCCGCCGGCGCTTCGGAAGTATTCACCCTGCTTATTTCGAAACTCTTCTGCATACAGTTGGAGATAAGACTTCCAAAGATTCCACTGTATGCAGAGAAACTATTCTAGCCTCGGTCAGGCTAGCTGTTACACTTCGGTTCTTTGACAGTGGTGAATCTTTCATCAAGCTGATGTATAACTTTAGAATTTCAAGCTATGTCATGTATCGTCCCAGAAACCTGTGAATCCATAATTACATCGGTGAAAGATTTTGTGAAGGTAAGAAGTAATACTGTTTTATTACTGATATATTTTATTTTAATAACGTTTTTTTAAAGAATACGACTTTTTCAGCTAGATTTATGTTATTACTAAGAATACCTTTACACTTTGATTCTGGATTGTCTCTGCATTTTGGGCTGAATTTTCACATTTTTTTCATTTATAAAGAAAGGAAGAATCAGAAGAGATCCAGTGATGGCTATTTGCACTATAAGATGTTGATGGCGAGAAGTGGACTGGACGTGCTTTTGTCCCTAGTGGTGTGGTACTGTGCCCATGAATTCACCATCCTTCCATAATACCCCATTACTAATTTTAGAAGAACATCATCAATTTCCCGTTTGGCTACTGAAATTTTTATACGGGTTCTGCCTCTGTTTCTTAGTTTATTCGCAACATGCTCTCCGTAAACTGCAAATTCATCTCTATTCCGAACTGCCTCTGTTAACTCCTTCATGCAGTTTACAGTTTGCCTCACGATAAAATATTGATCTCTGTTCTTCCTCCTTTTGTGTATTGGCGGTCTTCTAAAACGTTCTTTTTTCATAAGACGCTGCTCTTCTCCATCATATCGACCTTCTTCCGCTTCGTTTTGGTTGTTAAACGCACTGAGAATCTATCTTCATCGTAATCTGTAAGCCTACTTCCCCTGGATTCCATGCGTTGGTTGAAACTGTAATGTGTGGTAACGGAACCTGTTTGATTTTTCGAAGAACCACTTACTTTCTTTTACCCGCACAGCTGCTTGTGTTGTCTCCGGAACTGTGGTCATTAATCCACGTTGTGTTTTGACATTTTGTATTTTTTTGCCAAAGGCGCCTTAGCGACCCTCCTTCTTCGTCTGCTTTTGTAGCCGTGGTATGTTACACCTCAAAGACATGGGAGGGCCTTAAAATCTTTAAGCATTTTCAACGTTGTCTCCGTGGCAGCAAGCGGAAACTGACTCTGAAAACGTAATGTCTACAGTAAGTCGCACAACATTGTCGCATATTCCCCGCCGAATACCAGAGATTAATACACCTTGTAATTATTACAAATAACATTAAAAATGTGCAGTGCGCCTAATAATTTGGCCAGGGACTGCAGTACGGTGGCGGACGGTTCAATGACTTTACCCGTAATAGCGTAAATTGTTGTTCCACTGGCTGACAGAATTATTACAGCTCGCTGCCATTAAAACCTTTACATTTGCGCACATTATGAATTGTGACACTGGCATGATTTTTATCGCAAATAGTGACCTAAATTTTTTCAGGGAAGGCCAAGGCTCTAAAATTGCCATTTTGGTATAAGAATGGGTCAGTTTCGACACATGTCATTGCATAAGAACTACAAGCTATGAGTGACACCAAAACCTTATTTCCCAGAAAATTTTCGTATATTCTCTCAGTACATGAATAAAAGCTCTGTACTGAAGATTCAGGGGGAGACGGGACAGCAGGTTCTCCTTCTTGTCACGCCTTGTGGACGCTTAAGGGAACATCCCACGTCGCTTTTTATTTACATATGGTGACTAGTTTTGGTTAATCTACCTTTACACTAAAATATCAATTGTAAAGTGGCAGCGTTAGCAAAACTGACGAAGTAATACTGCAGTGGCGTTCTAGTTAGAAGGCACGTGCATGACTCATTCTGCGCAGAGATAAATGGAGCATAGCTTTACGTGCACACCACTGTAGGTACCAGTCAACTGTTTGAAGTAAACAAAAGCTAGTGTGCTTTAAACATGATGCTACAACCTCACAATGAACACATTATGTTCTGAAGGTGGAGAAACTAAACCTGATTATCAAATACAGATACGAAATGACTTGGTCCGCAGCTCGTGGTCGTGCGGTAGCGTTCTCGCTTCCCGCACCCGGGTTCCCGGGTTCGATTCCCTGCGGGGTCAGGGATTTTCTCTGCCTCGTGATGACTGGGTGTTGTGTGCCGTCCTTAGGTTAGTTAGGTTTAAGTAGTTCTAAGTTCTAGGGGACTGATGACCATGGATGTTAAGTCCCATAGTGCTCAGAGCCATTTGAACCATTGAAATGACTTGGGCTGTTTCAAAATCAGTTTTTGACAATCAATTGCTGTGGTTCCACAGACGTTGTTTGAAATTATTTACGAATTTATTTTAAATATGGACAATCATTCGGCGTCTTGATGGTTCAGTTCCAGACTCATTCTAACTTTGTCATTGTACAAGTTCAATGTTTTCGTATTACCTGTACTAACTGAATACTGTCTTGTATTAGTCGAAATATCTTTTTCTCAGCTATTCGTGTAGCGCTTCCTACTGCTCGCATCTTACGTGATCGTGCCCAGTTGTGAAAACTTTGCACCGCACTACAATGAAGAAATGTTAACGACACTTAATATTGATCCAGAACTCTCGACTATCGAAGAGTGGTATAATTTTTGTGATGGCTCTGCAGGTCTCGTACACCGCGATGGTTACAGAGATTTCTTTCCCGATTTCAACTAGTGCGCTGTCACTGTAAAGTTCTTCTGTATTATTTTGGGCGAAACGTAGGCAGTAGTTTGACATGGCAGACGAGAAATCACATGTATAAGAAATAACACGTGCACGGTTCACAGAACATAATCTTCGTGGCTGCTTTTGAATTCATTTAATATTCTCAGTTTAACATTCAGTTACAGCCAAGGGCGCCCATATCTGGGAGCAGAGGACGCCCGCGGCCACCTCTTAGTTCTCTGGGAAAGGAAAAAATGTAGCTCCGTCAGATGCTTATCTTTCAATAAGATGATTTAAAAGTCGATATTATGCAGGTTTTTACAGATCTGCAACATTTTTATGGCTACTTATAAGTCGCCATTTGTCTTCCAAAATATTAAAACTACTCCATACCCCCAGATGTAGACCTTCCCCCACCCCCTCCCAACAAACCATCGTCTTGGCGCCATTAGTTGTACTTCTCAATAAGGAAAACAAACAGCCATAAATACAAAATAAACAAATAATGGGAAAGGTGATCCCTCATATTATCCTTGCTCCGTTGATACGAAGTCAGAGTCCAGTTATAGAGCTTTCGTGTGTGGCAGTCATTTTACGATGAGTAAATGGTACAGTCATTTACTAATGAAATCATTCCTCGAATTAAAACTGTACTTTTGCCTGAAGATATGGAGATATACTAATATTTTTCACCAAAATAATCAGTCTCTTTCGAGAATGAGGAAGGACAGAGTTTACGCAGTTATAGGGGAACAGTGAGTTATCACCTAAAACCCAACGCCAGGAGATAAATTTAAAATGCTGACAGGATATTTAAGACGCACCCTAAAGGAATGAAATCGCTGTAATGCTCCAAAATTCCACCTTTTTCCAGAAGTGACGGTCTGGCTTTTGTGTGCGGGACCCTTCCGCTCCTCTTGTGGAGTCTTATCTGGGGAGAGATATGCTGTAGCCTAAAGGGCCGTGAGGGAGCCATTAAGAATGACAGAGAAATGAGCGGCCATTTCTTAGCAAGCACTGTAAAAAGTTCCGCTTCTCTAATACCAACCTCAAGACGTAAAACACCTGTCCCTCACTTACGACGGAAAAACGTAGAGAAATTTCATTACAATAACGTTTCCTGAGATTTATTTATAGTATTTCGCGTAGGATTGTCAACTTCTGAAACATCCTACCCAACACGGGACACCAACGATAAAGCCAATCTTTTTACACCGATAAGTTGTTCTTAAGGGAAGATCATGCACAATGAAGTAACCAGGAAACGCATGACAGTTTACACTAAACTACTGTATTAATAGCATTGACTATAAATACTACAAAATTTGTTTAGACACTAACAAAACACTTTAAATGTTACACATTGAGCATTAATATATGACACTGAATCACGAGTCTAATCTCTGACAATCTTATTTATCTATTTGCTATGCTGCAGCCAGAAATTTCTAATCATTCTTAACAATTTGAAATAAAGATTCAGATAACTGTAACTGTAACTACAACTTACTTGCGTCAGCTTGAAAGAATTGTTACTGACACATGCTAGCCACGGATATTTCTGTTATCATCGTTCTAGATCAGTGGTCGTCAAACTTTTTCCCCGAAGGGCCAATACTTAAATTGGGAGGTGGCACTTAGGGCCACGTATGTACAGCTCTCATTATGGGTTGATAACTACATAAATATATATTATGAGTCCCCAGTAGAATGTTTAATTATAGTATGGGCGGGCTAAGTTGGCCGCTGCTCCCCTAGTGCTGATCGTTAGAAGTCGGCACATCGACTGTTCCCTGTTCCAGGTTGCTGCTACCCTCAGCCTGGACTCGCATTAGGGAGGGCTATGGTTCAAACCAGCGTCTGACTATCCTGCTTTAGATTTTCCGTGATTTCCCTAAATCGCTTCAGGCAGATGCCAGGATGGTTCCTTTGAAACGGCATTGCGGATTTCTTTCCCCACCCTTCCCTAAACCGCTGGGACGGATGACCTCGCTGTTTGGTCCCCTCCCCCAGTTCACCCAACCGCCCACCCTCAGCGATCCCAAAGTTGTGACACAACTTGACTAAGAGTTGTTGTGTTTTCTATGTCAGCGAGTGATTCATTTATTTGTAAAAGTAATTGAACTTATATTTAACTGCATTATGAAATACGAGACAGAACTCCGTAACGTCAGTTAAAACTAAGCATGTCTTAAAATATTACGGTCTCTGTAAGCATTTCTTTTTGTTACTGAGCAGGAAAGCTACAGTCTTCAGAATTTCTTAACGTTAGTTGACGTTACTGGACTCGGCTGTCAGTTGGTGGATGGATATTATTGTAAAATAGGGATAAGAAGCTTCAAAAATATTTGTTTCGGGTCACTTGCGGCAGACGGGCCGTGTTAAACGATACTGTTCTACATAAACATTTAGCCGTTTAACTCGTTTAAACTAGACATTATTACTTCGATGTTAACCAACGGCCTTGCAAGAGTGGTAACATCGGTTCCTGTCAGATCACCGAAGTTAGAGACCGATGACTTCAGAAGTTTGTTTCCACAGGAACTTACCACCACATCACCGAAGTTAAGCGCTGTCGGGCTGGGTTAGCACTTGGATGGGTGTCTATCCGGTCTCCCGAGCGCTGTTGGCAAGTGGGGTGCACTCAGCCCTTGTGGGACAAACTAAGGAGCTACTTGATTCAGAAGTAGCAGCTCCGGTCTCGTAAACTGACATACGGCCGGGAGAGCGGTGTGCTGACCACATGCACCTCCGCATCTGCATCCAGTGACGCCTGTGGTCTGAGGATGACACGGCGGCCGGTCGGTACCGTTGGGCCTTCGTGGCCTGTTCGGGCAGAGTTTAGTTTTACTTTGATGTTGATCGTATTCGTACAACAAGCAACTGATGTTGGATGCCCACAATCAACGACTGGCGTCTATTGTCCTCGTAATTGCCGTTATTTCGGAGCTGCAGTTTGCATTGGGTCGTTAAAATGAAACACCCTTTAACTGAGGCAACTTCGCAAATGCCAAAGTATTATTTAGTGATATATAGACCGCATTGTTGAGTTATCTTTACACTGACTAAGGACCATCGTTCTGGGAACAGAGGGGCCAATCGGATGCGGCCGACCGCCATGTCATCCATCAGCCAATGGCGTTATGTTGATGCGGATTGGAGGGGAGTGGGGTAAGCACATCGCTCCCCCGGCCGTTCTCGGGCCACCACACCGAGGTGCCGCTACTTAGTTTTCAGTTAGCCACAGCTGAGTGCACTCCGTTACAGTCCTCGAACCAAGGAAAAATCTCTGACAGTATCGAGTATCGAACCCGTGTCCTCTGCTTGGCAATCATCTACACTAACCACTGAACTACTGAAGCAGATCCATTCACTTAGGCTGCAGTTTAAATAAGGCAAATACAAACTTAAATCCATTATCTAATAAGTAACAAGATCTACCATACCATGATTCCATCGAACATGTTATGAGATAAAATCGTACTTCAGTATTTGATCAACTGCATATAGACCTAACAATGATGTAATTTCGACAAATGAGTTACACGAATAACACATATTAGCGGAAAAAACTAAATATAGGATGTTAGTGTCCGTACAAGGTACATACGAGATAAGTCTTGTAACCCTCAAATGCAAGAGAGACCCTACTATGTGGGACGGTTGGCATTTGCACCAAAATCGTGTACTAAGCAACAACCTTAGAATATCTGACAAATCTGTGACGTTCTGGTAATTTTTTGTGTGATTTAGGTATTATTGGACTTAACTGAACTGTTAATGAAATTGATAAAACAACACATGAATTTCTACCCTTTTTATAGAGGGTCGTTTTGGAGGAAGAGACCAAACTGCGAGGTCATCGGTCTATTTTATAGAAAGAGAATTGATTCGTAATATACAAGTACCTCGCCTAATACAATAGCAAATATCGACTAAATGCATAACATAGATGGCAAACTTGCCACCTGACGAACATTCTACACCGTGAAGGATGCCTAATGAATGGTTCCCTCCCGAAGGAATGAACTACGCAGATTTTAATTTCAATTTCTAAAGCAGTTAAAGACACACTAATTTCAAAACTTTAAAGGCAGATAGAGCTGTCTTTATGTGTAGCTCGAAAAGACGTACCAAAATTTGCTACAGTTGTCAATGGAAACGAATAATATTCGCCTCGCAGTCGTGTTTGGATTATGGAGGGAAAAAAATGAACTCGATTACACAAGAGTTCTTGACCAAGATGTAAAAAGGATTAACGCAAAAAAAAAAAATGTTTCGTCGTACTGTGACGCTGGTGGACGTTATGACAGTCTTAACATGGCCGTTTTTGGAGCTAGTTTCCTTCAGACAAGCCTGAGCTGGATGAACCGCATATGTGCCGCCTTGGTGTGGCAACTTGCCAGTTAGTGTTTCATTCCAGCAAGAAAGAGTTGAGTCCATGTGTAAGTAGGCTTTTTATGTTTTCTTTATGTAAGTTTGATCTTTATGTTTTCTTATTGGCAACGTTACGTAGCGCTCTCTGTATGAAAATCACTGTAAGTAGGCTGTTTATGTTTTCTTTATGTAAGTTTGATGTTTATGTTTTCTTATTGGCAACGTTACGTAGCGCTCTCTGTATGAAAATCGCTGGCTGTGCTGTGTGCAGTATGTGGCTAGTTTGCATTGTTGCCTGCCATTGTTGTCATGAACTGCTATAGCTGGATGCGAACAGCGCGTAGCGCTGGGCAGTTGGAGGTGAGCCGCCAGCAGTGGTGGATGTGGGGAGAGAGATGGCGGAGTTTTGAAAAATGTCATGAACTGCTGTATATATTATGAATCTTGAGGTAAATACATTGTTTGTTCTCTATTAGAATCTTTCATTTGCTAAGACTATCAGTAGTTAGTGCCTTCCGTAGTTTGTATCTTTTATTTAGCTGGCAGTAGTGGCACTCGCTGTATTGCAGTAGTTCGAGCAACGAAGATTTTTGTGAGGTAAGTGATTTGTGAAAGGTATAGTTTAATGTTTGTCAGGACCATTCTTTTGCAGGGATTTTTGATAGTCAGATTGCGTTGCGCTAAAATTATTGTGTGCCAGGTTAAGCACAGTCTTGTACAATTGTTCTAAGTGGACGTTTCATATGTATAATATTTGTAAGGGGACGTTTCACATGCACTGTGAGCGGAACTTTGTTGTTGTGGCTATGATCTGACTACACGCGTCAGAGTTCGAGTTTCTCGCATTTGGAACAACGGACAAACCTCAAGTTCTGTCATGCTTAACGTTTCAGATGATGACAAAAGTATACGACAACGACACGATGAGTCGCAATGTTCTGTTTAGCCGACACCGACGTCTATCGAAAGGGAGAGAGACTTCGGAAGACGCTATGTGACTGGTAGGCCACAAAAGGTTCAAATTGAACGCAAGGTTGATGAGGTTGCATTGCTGGTTCGTGCCAGCCTCCCCTAGACGGTAAACTACTTCTAGCAGTAGGGATCAGTCATGGTACGTACTACAAAATTCTGACTCATGGCCTGAATAAGTCGCGCGTCACCACGCACAGTGAGCCGCGAATTCTGACTCAAGACAATCGCAGTGACCGCAACAAGCAGGCCAAAAGACGAGATGATGCATTAGCTGTTTTTTTTATTATAATGGAATTGTTCACATGTAATTGATCCCAAACGGTGCGACGGTAAACAAAACCCGCTACATGCAGATCCTTGGCCGAAACGTCCTTGCAGATTAAAACTGTGTGCCGGGCCGAGACTCGAGCTCGAGACATTTGCCTTTCGCGGACGAGTGCTCTACCGTCTGAGCTACCCAAGCACGATTCACAACCCGTCCTCACAGCTTTACTTCCGCCAGTACCTCGTCTCCTACCTTCCAAACTTCACAGCTGAGAAGGCGTCAAGTATTTTTGATAGCCCTTGGCCTAACGAACGTTTGTATGCGTATCGGAAGAGCTAGCATACTGTAGATACCCTACGGTACCTCGATAAAAGTTAACATTACATACTTTCTCCAGCACAGGCAAACTGAGCAAATAGATTGGTTCTTTTGAATTAGGTGTAGTCTAGGGTGTGCCTTAGGCTGCCCTTAAAAGTGTCATTTGTTTATGAGCGTTTCTGAGACAACTCGAAAAAAGCATGATTCTTGGATACGAAAAGTATCAGATGTGGGGAGGGTAACATCTACAATTTCCGTTCATGGAAAATCGTAGACATTTTTACCATATGTTCTTAAGATGATGTTCTCTGGGAACCTTAAGTTTTTTTTCGATATCGCCATCCGTTACCGAGGCTCAGAGGTTGAAAGTTACCGTACTTGTGAATGTAAAATATGCATGTAATCCCGTCTGAGGCGTAAACGTAGTTTTGACTGACACAGTGAACAGGGTGCCATGGTCATCGAAGGATTCTTAGGTCACCAAACTATCTTTTTAGTCGCCATTTTTTCACGAATGAAACTTGGTGACGCGCTACATCCGTATAATGAGCGGTTCAGGGCTATACGGGCTGCTTTGAAATAACGGAATGGTGCCACGAGGTGGCGTAAGCACCTTACAAGAAATTATTTTCCTAAATGAAACTCTGTACTTGCAAAGCAAGCACCACATTTTTGTAGTACCGGTACTGTAGATGTAACCTAAAAATGTTGTGTATTGTTATGTGAGCACCTTAATAAATTATTTTGCTAAACGAGACTCTTTGTAGTTGCAAGTCTAACACCACATTTTTGTTATACTGTAGATGTAGCCTAAAAATGTTGTTTATTGTTATGTGAAGTAGTGTAAAGTCAGCTTTCGTTGGCTGGGAGACGATTATATGTTAAAATTATATCAGGGATACTTATTTGTTGTACACACGTGTCAAAGTACGTGACGAAGTACATAAATAAAGTGTCAAAACTTTATACAATTAGTTTTATTTAAGCAGCACACCTTCTCTAGAAGGAAAAAGAAGGAAACCAGCGGAAAAATGCATCTGTCGGAGCACAGATAAGGCGAATATGTTCCTCTTTAAAAGTAAGGAATCAACTGTCTCAATCCCCAATCCACTAACCCCACCAAAAAATTTGGCATGCGAAGATATTCGCACTTTTTTGGGCCGAAAAAGAATAGCAGAGAAGCAGTCGCGGTGGAAAAGAGAGGAGATAGTGCCAGTGGGAAAGGAACAGAGAGGAGACATTAATGGTGGGAGAAGGAAAGTGGCAGTGAAAGAGAATAAGAGATGGATGAAGACAATAGCAGTGGGAACCAAAGAGAGAGGAGACAGTGAAAATGAAAAATACAGATGAGAAGAGAGAATACATACTTATGGGTGGGGGGTGGGATGGGGAGCAGGAAGGGGACTAGGATTCCCCCAGACCAGCGAACTTCAACACGTAGTTATAGGAGAGAGCCCATGTGGGATGGAAATTTTAAAACACATGGCTATTAGGGAAAAGAACAAGTTGGCGCCCATAGTATTTTTAAGCTGCCGAACTATGTTGCAGACAGTGGCATTCCGAAAGAAAGACAAAAGAAGACAATGTAAGTGAAAGAGGAGGCAGTGGCAATGCGATGTACTGAAAATCATATGGAGAAAAAGGAGATAGTGAGAGAAAGACATATCAAGACAGTGGCAATGATAAGGAGATGCTGATTTTGAAGGCTTAACTAGAAAGAGAGAGACAGCGTAAGATTGAGAATGTCCTGTATTAAAAGAGCACGAATATGTTCGCATGCCATAGTCTTTGCTGAGGAAGGTGGAATGAGCATTGAGCCAGCTTGTTCCCCACATTCAGAGTCTTTGAAAGAATAACATATTTGTCTTTTTGTGTTCCATCAGGAGAATTTTCCCACTGGACGTATATGAATCATTCATTCCTACCTATATCTCTGTAAATTTGAAGCAATAAAATACACAGAACGATACAAATTAAGAACGATGTTAGCCTGACGGATGACTGTTTGGTGATGACAAAATGTTACTAAAAATTAAAAAATAGTCGCCATGCCTGTATATCTTCACATCTCTCATCAGTGCCATATGGTGTACCATCGCAACGTTTTCATTTGTGGCTTCTGTGTAGGATGATCTTCTCATTACCACCTTCAAATAAAGAAAGACTATGTTAGATTTCAGCGAAAAACAGAGTTGTATTGCACAAATTTTACGTGCGACCCACGTCTCGAAGCTATTAATGGTGTTGGTCACTGCCCATGTAGATAGATAGCTGTAAGTTGGATGTTAATTAAAGTAAAAGTAAAAGTTTTAAATAAGTGTAACGTAATTGCACTCGAGTGGTATCAAATGAAAAGATTAGCAGAGTCAGCTACAAAAATGTAAATGAAGTGTATGAAAAACATTTTGCATTAGGCTACAGTTAGCTGTTTTCATGAATACTTCTTTTCTGTGCTAATCTGTAGCCTCAACAAGTTGTATGAAACACATACTACTGTAATAGTAATCCAAAAGAGAAGCTTTCTTAACAAGTTGTATTATATTTTATGTCCGCTACCCTTTGCAAAACACAACTCTGAGACAATTGACATTGCTCTCTCACACTCTTCGATAAGTTAATTAGTTAGTTAGTTAAATGTTCCATATATCGTTTCAACGATCTTTTCATTGAAGTTGGTCTGGAACGGTTCAGTTTACGTTAGCACGTAGACAGGTTGGTTGTGATCATCATCTGGCCTCCTTATAACCAACACATGGCCATCAGTGGCAACGAGCCAGAAAACTCAATAAACCTCTACCCTGCCTTCCAGGGAGCCCTCTCTTGACACCACTCAAGTCGCAAATACGGTGGTTTGGGGTCAGTGCAATGCGCGCTACAGAGCGTCTGGCTCGGAGCTCCCCTTGACGTAACCGATTTGTAACAGTTCGTTGTGTACTGTGGTGCCAACTGCTTCTCAGATTGCTACTAGAGATGCAGTACGATGCACCAGAGCCATCTGCCGAACACGTTGGTCTTTCCTCTCTGCAGCACCACGTGACCGTCCGAAGCCTGGACTTCTTGCGACCGTACATTCTCGTGAATACTGCTGCCAGCAGTCTTGTACACTGGCTACATTCCTTCCAAATCTTTCAGTGATATCGCAGAAGAAACATCCTGCTTGTCGTAGCTCTATTACACTACCTCGTTCAAACTCAGTGAGGTGCTGATAATGGTGTCTTTGTGCCCTTAAAGGTATTCTTGACTAACACCAACTCACGACGTCCAATTTCAAAGTTAACTAACACTCACGACCGTTACAGCGTGTATATAATGCAAACCTAATTTGTATTCTCATAGTGGCACTACTAGCTCCGCTCTAAATGCGACTGGTGCGAAATTTGAAAAGACATCTTCTATCAGATGCAGAAAACACCTACTAACTTGCGTTATGTCGTTCAGCTCCTTCTTGGTGTTGCATTTTTTCCCCATCATTGTCTTTTTATGGTAGATTACTTTGAAACCTAAATATTCTTCGATAGTGCCTACAAAGTACATTCTTTTGAAACGTCCCCTTAGAAAAATTATACATGACTGTGCTTAAACTGAAACACAATATTTTTTAGCGCAACACTGTCTGACTTTCAATAATCCCTACAAGAGAATGGCCCTGACTAAATTAACCTATACGTTTCACAAATCACTTACCTCACAAAAATCTTCGTTACTCGAACTACTCAATACAGCGAGCGCCACTACTGCCAGCTAAATAAAAGATTCAAACTACTCAAGGCACTAACTACTCATAAGCATAGTTAGCAAAAGAAAGATTTTGATAGAGAACAAACAATGTATTTACCTTAATAGTGTTCAAAAGTCATTATATGTATCTCCAACTGCGCAACGCTACGCGCTGTTAACAGCCAACTGCCCAACACTACAATAGCAAATTCCAACAATGCCACCCAGCCACAGACTGCACACAGTACAGCCAGTGATTTTCATACAGAGCGCTAGGTGGCGGTGGCATTACCAATATAAGAACCTAAACAGCCTACTTACACTTTTTGTGTTATTAATAAGAATATGGATGGCTCCTTTTTGATTCAACCACCCGAAATTACAACCTCACGTTGCATACAATAAACAGAAAGCAAAATCACAGAAAGGTTGAAAGTAACACAATACCCATCAACGTGACGTGATGTGTCTTGTTTACACACAAAGTGTTGTAAATGGAATTAATTTTCGTAAATGTTTATTCCTTGTTTCTCCACTTCGAAATATCCTTTTCTAGTCCAGGTCAGTTTCAAACTAACATTATGGGATTATGAATAAATGTTTGTGAACTTTTTCGTGTTTTGATCATAACTTCATGGATACGCCGAATTTAAAGAGTATCCAGCGAGTTATGAAATAAAGCTAAAAAATGTTCACATCAAACATTTATTCATACTCCCTGTTAGGTCGAAAGTGAAAATTAGAAACTGAACTAAAAGAAAGAAAAAGAGAGATTGAGAATTGTTGGATGTCTTGAAGGGAAGAAATATGGAATACATATTAAAAAATTCTTTTTCAACTTAATGTCATGTACAGCATGTGTGTTAACAGAATTTCACATCTGATCACGTTAATAAGTGCTGAATTACTTTCATGGCGTCTATATCTTTATTTTCTGTTTACTGTATGCATACTTGCGTCCATTGCCTGCAGATGTTAAATCCGCTGGGACAACTGAAGTTGTTCAATGTGTTTTGAAAGCTGCATTGTATGATTGGTCCGGTGAGGTGTAGCCCAGGCTATCGTTAAATGAACGTGGGAAATCTCCCAAAACCACCTTCTTATTGGTCGGTAGAAACGACTTTTAACAGCTTAGCATTGAACTAAGGCAGTCCTCGACTCTCCAGATTTCCACATTATTTTGCAGTCACGGCCACTGGTTTGCATAATGCGCAGAAAGTTGCGCTGCGTTACACCCTCATAGAGTTGAGAAGGTCCCAATTCGTGGAGAGAACGTCTTTCCGACCTTGAAAATTCTTTCCTTTTACCCTCTCCCCAAGCACAAAAACTGGTACTTTCTTTTACTGATTGATGGATTTGCGCGTAAAAATTAAAGTATAGCTGCATGACCATATCCTACAAAGTCAACTGCAACAGCATAGAACTGAATGAAAACTTGACCTATGGCCATAGAGACATAGTAGAGTACTGTCGTGATTCCGTCGTGCAGCGAAGAGAGAATAGGCTGATGTACGAGTATTTCGTACAACCCGACCACGATATTATTGCACTTGACCTCATGTGGCCTTTATTTGGAAACATACAATGACGTTACAGTAAACAAGTGCTGTGGTGACTAAGGAAAAACGCATCGCTCTGTGAATGCTTTCAGAACAGTTGTGCACATACTAACAAGTGGTTCAGCGGGTCCTCGTGAAATATCACAGTAAAAATTCACGATTTGGCGACCGAAATGCTCTGAACCCATGTGTAATAATATTGTGATCGACTAATATACCGTACTATAGTCATGTTTATGTTGTGCTGGGAATCAGCGCAAGAGGGTGCTGCGTTAGTTCCTTTCTGCAGCTCGATGGTAGCTGTACCAGGAAGTGACAGAGAAAAGGTTGAGGGAGGGCTTAATGTCGGCACTACTGTATTCTGTATAGGCTAACATTCATTTCGGTGTAAAATGTCGTCGAAATCTCCACAGCATAAAGGAAGAAGAATAGAGAAATAACCAGAAATAAGCAACTGTGTAAGTCACAGTTTTTACCGTCACGGGTGGGAATGTTAAATCTGTAGTTTTGTTGAATTGCAGATAATCTTTGCTATAAATTCCGTAATCAAGATAAACTCCTTATGCTGATTCCAGGAGGCGACAGGTCCTCCCTCTTGCTCACACCCCCTTCCCTTACGGACGTATGCATGATTAGTTTCAGTCGCTGGTTACATGATGACAATTTACGAGTTCTCCAAAAAAGGCCACTGGCCTAAATTTAATGTTAATTACTGTAATTTCCCGCCGCAGAACTTACTACTGTCGCTTTATTCCACTGATTCCGCGATCTTTACAGATAGTAAATACGCAATAGAGTCCCAGCCTACTAGCAGAGTGGAGTCAGGAGCATCAGCATTAGCAACTTCTCGTTTGTACACAGGTAGTTTACATAGTTTAGTTTAATGGTATTCTTACTTGCTTCTGAGTAGAAGTGAACAGAGGCTGTTTATTTAGCTGTTTTAGTATTGTTGTTTATTTTACTGTAACTTGACAAGTAATGGGCGAGTTGTGGCACCCTGAAAATATCCTAAGTTGGCGTGGCCACGCTGGGGCCTCTCGGCGGGCCGCGGCTCGTTAGCAACTGCGTGATGCCGCACAATGGCCGGACCACGTGCTCCATTGGCTGCGTGGCTGGGAATTCCGTGGTGATGCTGTGTCGATGAAGGAGACATGCAGGGAGTGCCAAAGATGGCGGACTTTGTGAAACCTTAGTGGCACACATTTTACAGTTAGCATTTAAATTAATAGTAGCCAGATGAATCATGATACCTTAAAAAGAAACATGTACATTACCATTATTTGCACGACAATTCTGATGGTGTAATCTGATTTTCGATATCTTTATTAGTTTAAAGTTAGTATCTGACTGCAAATTATACAAGTAACACCCAGCAACGAATTTCCAAAATCTAAATGGTTCATCCGATTTCGTCGATCGACAAGTCTTTAGAAAGCTATTAGTGTAACCCTAAATTGGTATAACTTACAGGCATCTAACCTGAATAGTACATGAGTTATCGGAGGTAAAGTGGCCGATTACTATCGATCGCGTCAGCCCATATGAAGGGCTTATTTCAATAGTGGTACAAGTCCATGACCTCCACTATTTTGCCTATAATGCTTCTGAAATTAATTATCCAAACAAACAGAAAGAAAGCTTCATCTGTAGCAAGAAGCCATATGCTTGAATATTTGTGTTATCTCAACTGCAGATTTTTCAGCGCTCATTTAACTTTAGGACTCTGTATCTCACAATGAACAATAATGGACTTGTACCACTACTGAAATAAACACTTCACATGTACTCCACAGTTAATGAAAAAATGGTAGCAGCATGCTTATAAATATATTTATTCATCTATGTCTTTGTTTATATCTGGTATATACTATTCATTAAGGAATTGGTTAAATATTTACTGTATTTTAGAAAGCACAGCGACATTAGGCTACTGGCTTATTGCTGTTCTATTCTTTTGATATATGTTTATTTAATTTGTTTATGTATCGGAGGAAGGCAATGGCAAAACCACCTCCACTAGGACCTTGCCTAGTACAGCGGTGCGGGTCTCCCGTATCGTTCCCTACGCTCCTCGGAGTATGGGACCCCATCATCACCATGTATTTAATAATGTGTGTTAGAGCATGCTTATGGTCCAGCCGTAGGAATATTTACTTAATTTCAAGTTATTTAAATGTAAATCCAGTATTTCGAATGTGTTTCAAAATGTCTGTGAGAGTGTGTTGGCTTGGAGACATGACGGGAGTGCTATCGCCAATCACAGCGCTCGTTATTAAGGGAGTCGGCTACCAAGTGAATATAGGGGGAGTTCTGAAGAGAGCGGCGCGAGGGACGGTACGGGGCAGGACAGGGAGAGTTCTGGACGGTACGTCGCGACGGAGGGAGGGCCACGGGAGATACAAATATTTCGTACGTCGCGACGGAGGGAGGGCCACGGGAGATACAAATATTTCGTAGTGCCGACTTGTGTACTTTTGAGATTTCTGTGGCTTCTGCACGGAAGACGAAGTATGCATTTAGAAATGAATATCTCGCGAGCTATGTTGTTGTTCATAGCTAACTACGTGAAGTAGGAATCTATTGTTTCCCTGTTATTCAACTTATATTTTATTTAACTGCTGGACCATCGACACCAATAAGTGTTTTGCAGAAATAAACGGTATTCTAAAAGGTACTTCTGCTATCGTACTCATAGTTTAAAATCGTTAAGATAGTAACTGCAGATTTTATTTAATTGCAACCTTTGCATTAAAAATTCGCATTTGCCGAGTGATGGGAACCTTCGACCATTCGTTTCATGTGTATATTCATATAGTATACTGTAGACTCAGCAGTATTTGGCTTGTAATGCGGCAACTACGTAACCCAGCTCCAAGACAACGAAACCAACCAAAACTTTTAATATTTCAACTTCGAGTCAGAGGGTACGTAGTTGACGGCCACATCATTCATTTCATTTTATAATTTGAAAGCCCGCAAACTCTTTGCAAATTTTTCGATTGGTTGTGTTTGAGTGAGTTCAGTTTCTTGGGTTACGGTTGCATTACCTCTGGAGATAATAACTAATTAAAGGTGATTAGGGACTGCGCAATTTGAGTATGGATACAGACGGAATTTGCAACTGTCCATAAACAGCCGGAAGCTGTGTTGGCCACGGTCGACAGGCTTCATGCTGCTGTTCTGGGCTGCTATGGCATTGAGGCATCTGAGACGAGTGCTTTGGCACCTCTGGAGCCTCTAGCGTCGCCTGGGATCCCTGATGCCACCTCGTCTTCCATTTTGGACGTCTCCGCCGGTCAACACTTACCTGACTGTAATTAGCGAACAGTGGCAGGTCACGAATCGCTGGGAGAGAGCTGAAATTGGATACGAGCCACACGACTGTCCCCCTTACATCTTAAAGAAGGGTTTAAGGTATTGCCTGTAGCAGAAAGTACGTCTGAGCCAACACAGGACACGACGGCTGTTGGCAGTGTGGCCGATCTTCCTGACAGATCCGGACACGTGCAGAGGGTGGGATTGCTCGTCACTGGGACCTCCAATGTTACGTTGGTGACGGAACCTCTCAGAAAAACACTGGGAGACCGGGAAAGAAGGCCAGTCTACACCCTGTTTGCCAGCCAGAGAGTCTCGACCGAAATCTGGAGGAGATTTTATCGGCATCGATTCAGCGCGCTGGGTGCACCAGGTTGCAAATCGTGGCGCATTTCAGGACGAATGACGCCTGCCGCCTGGGCTTAGAATCCATTCTCGGTTCCTGTAGACGGTTGGCTGGTATGGTGAAGACACCTGCGGTGTGGAAGCACAGCTGTCGTTTTGCAGCACCGTTCCCAGAATTGATCCTGGCCCTCTGGTTTGGAACAGAGTGGAAGGTGTAAACAACAGGGCAAGACGATTCAGCGACGGGATAGGATGCAAATTTCTAGACCTACGCTATCGGGTGGGAAACTGTAGGATTCCATTTCGTAGATCAGACGTGCACTATATGCAGGAAGTCGCCAAAAGGAAAAAATACGAGCGTTCGCAATACGGGACCAACTGTGCGAATGGACTGAAGACATTCTAGAGACCAGAACACAATGCGTCATTCTGAACGGAGACAACTTTTCTGACATAAAAAAGATTTCGAGCGTGCCCAGGAGAGTGTTTTAGAACCATTAGTTTTCGCAGTATGTTTAAATGACCACATAGATAGCATGGGAAATTACGTGAGGCTTTTCGCAGATGATACTGTTGTACACTGTACACTACTGGCCATTAAAATTCCAATTCTGAAGGTGGCAGGGGTAAAATACAGGGAGCGAAAGGCTATTTACAATTTGTACAGAAACCAGATGGCAGTTATAAGAGTCGAGGGACATGAAAGGGAAGCAGTGGTTGGGAAGGGAGTGAGACAGGGTTCTAGCCTCTCCCCGATGTTATTCAATCTGTATGTTGAGCAAGCAGTGAAGGAAACAAAAGAAAAATTCGGAGTAGGTATTAAAATCCATGGAGAAGAAATAAAAACTTTGAGGTTTGCCGATGACATTGTAATTCTGTCAGAGACAGCAAAGGACTTGGAAGAGCAGTTGAAAGGAATGGAAAGTGTATTGAAGGGAGGATATAAAATGAACATCAACAAAAGCAAAACGAGGATAATGCAATGTAGTCGAATTAAGTCGGGTGATGCTGAGGGAATTAGATTAGGAAATGAAACACTTAAAGTAGTAAAGGAGTTTTGCTATTTGGGGAGCAAAATAATTGATGATGGTCGAAGTAGAGAGGATATAAAATGTAGACTGGCAATGGCAAGGAAAGCGTTTCTGAACTAGAGAAATTTGTTAACATCGAGTATTGACTTAAGTGTCAGGAAGTCGTTTCTGAAAGTATTTGTATGAAGTGTAGCCATGTATGGATGTGAAACATGGACGATAAATAGTTTGGACAAGAAGAGAATAGAAGCTTTAGAAATGTGGTGCTACAGAAGAATGCTGAAGGTTAGATGGATAGATCACATACCTAATGAGGCGGAACTGAATAGGATTGGAGAGAAGAGAAGTTTGTGGCACAACTTGACTAGAAGAAGGGATCGGTTGGTAGGACATGTTCTGAGGCATCAACGGATCACCAATTTAGTATTGGAGGGCATCGTGGAGGGTAAAAATCGTAGAGGGAGACCAAGAGATGAATACATTAAGCAGATTGAGAAGGATGTAGGCTGCAGTAGATACTGAGAGATGAAGAAGCTTGTACAGGATAGAGTAGCATGGAGAGCTGCATCAAACCAGTCTCAGGACTGAAGACAACGACAACAACAACAACCAAGAAGAAATGCAGATAATAAACGGGTATTCATTAGAAAAATATATTATACTAGAACTGAAATGTGATTATATTTTCACGCAATTTTGGTGCATAGATCCTGAGAAATCGGTACCCAGAACAACCACCTCTGGCCGTAATAATGGCCTCGATACGCCTGGTTCAAAACATGGCTCAAATGGCTCTGAGCACTATGGGAGTTAACATCTGAGGTCATCAGTCCCCTAGAACTTAGAACTACTTAAACCTAACTAACCTAAGGACATCAAACACATCCATGCCTGAGACAGGACTCGAACCTGCGACCGTAGCGGTAGCACGGATCCAGACTGACGCGCCTAGAACCGCTCAGCCACTCCGGCCGGCTATATGCCTGGGCATTGAGTCAAATAGAGCTTGGATGTCATGTACAGGCAGCTTCAACACGATACCACAGCTCATCAAGAGAAGTGACTGCCGTATTGTGACGAGCCAGTTGCTCGGCCACCTTTGACCAGACATTTTCAATTGGTGAGAGATCTGGAGAATGTGCTGGCCAGGGCAGCAGTCGAACATTTTCTGTATCCAGAAAGGTCCGTACAGGATCCGCAACCCGCGGTCGTGCATTATGCAGCTGAAATGTAGGGTTTCGCAGGGATCGAATGAAGGATAGAGCCAGAGTCGTAACACATCTGAAATGTAACGTCCACTGTTCAAAGTGGTAGAGCCAGAGTCGTACCACATCTGAAATGTAACGTCCACTGTTCAAAGTGCTGTCATGCGAACAAGAGGTGACCGAGACGTGTAACCAATGGCACCCCATACCATCACGCCGGGTGATACGCCAGTATGGCGATGACGAATACACGCTTCCAATGTGCGTTCACCGCGATGTCGCAAAACAGGAATGCGACCATCATGATGCTGTAAACAGAACCTGTATTCATTCGAAAAAATGACGTTTTGCCATTCGTGCACGCAGGTTCGTCGTTGAGTAAAGCAACGCTGGGGCTCCTGTCCATGATGCAGCGTCAAGGGTAACCGCAGCCATGGTCTCCGAGGTGATAGTCCATGCTGCTGCAAACGTCGTCGAAGAGTTCGTGCAGGTGGTTGTTGTCTTGCAAACGTCGCCATCTGTTGACTCAGGGATCGAGACGTGGCTGCACGATCCGTTACAGCCATGCGGATAAGATGCCTGTCATCTCCACTGCTAGTGATACGAGGCCGTTGAGATCCAATACGGCGTTCCGTATTACCCTCCTGAACACCCCGATTCCATATTCTGCTAACAGTCATTGGTTCTCGACCAACGCGAGCAGCAATGTCGCGATACGATAAACCGCAACCGTGATAGGCTACAATCCGACCTTTATCAAAGTCGGAAACGTGATGGTACGCATTTCTCCTCCTTACACGAGGCATCACAACAACATTTCACCAGGCAACGCCGGTCAACTGCTGTTTGTGTATGAGAAATCGGTTGGAAACTTTCCTCATGTCAGCACGTAGTAGGTGTCGCCACCGGCGCTAACCTTGTGTGGATGCTCTGAAAAGCTAATCATTTGCATATCACAACATATTCTTCCTGTCGGTTAAATTTCGCGTCTGTAGCATGTCATCTTCGTGGTGTAGCATTTTTAATGTTCAGTAGTATATAAAGAGAAGTCGCGAAGCTGGAAAATTATGGTGAAATGCAGGATGACCTGCAGAAGATTGATCCTTGGTGCAGGGAGTGGAAACTGATCCTCAACTAAAACAAATATAAGTTACTGCGAATAGATAGACTGAAAAAACAATTATTGTATGATTATACGATTGCACATTGGTTTCTGGAAGCAGACACATCCGTAAAATACCTAGGACTCTGTGTATGGAGCGCCTTGAAGTGGAACGACCATATAAAATTAAATGGCAGCCTGAGAATCACTGCAAGATTCATCAGCAATTGTAGTCCATTAAGAAGAGAAGTAGCTTACAAAATAGTCCTTCGACCAAGAACTGAGTATTGCTCGTCAGTATGCGATCCATACCAGAAAAGACTGTTAGTGAAATAGAGAAAATCCAGAGAAGAGCAGCGAGCTGTGTTAGAGATTCATTTAGCGTGTACGAAAGCATGATAGTGTGATCAACGGCCTCTAGTGGCAGACGGTGCAAGAGAGGTGTTCTGCATCTCTGCATGGTTTATTTTGCTTCCTCTTACGTATATGTCGCGAAAAACCATGAAGATGAAGTTAGTGAGACGTGAGCCATACGGAGGCCACCAGCAATCGTTCTTCCCACGAACCAGTCTTAACTGGAACAGGAAAGATGGGGAGTGGGTGGTGGGTGGGGAGTGACAATGGTCCACAAAGTATCCTCCGCCACACACCGCAAGCTTGCCTGCCAATTGTAGCTGTAGATGAAGTTTCTCCAGTCCTACTCATCCTACTACCGTAAAATTAGCCCCCACACATTCCCCGGCGCGCCAGCACGCTCTTCATTTCGATCGGATGCACGAACGAGTTTTCGTTCTGATCAGTCGGACTGTGCAGGTCAGCAGGACCCCACACGCTTTGCTGCCACCAATCCTCCGGTGCAGTGTTCAGGCCTAACTGGCAGGCCTGCCGGAGTCAGTATCGGTTCATTAATACGAGTTAGCTCAGATGAATGTTTCGCGGGTGATGTGCCGTTAGTTTATTGCGTACCAAGCTATAGAACACACTGTTTCGATTCAGTAGACGTTTCATTGCCGGTGCTGACAAATAGAAATTGTTTTCAAAATCAGTGCTTCCACCAAGTGTGAAATGCCTACCGAAATTTGATTCTTGTATACGAGATACTCATTTTACTAAGAACCTTCAACATCGCAGCGCGTCAGCAATTGTTGGTTAATATATTAAAAAGCTAAAAACCCGCCTCGATTGCGAAAAAATCACTTAAGTGTTAACACAGGTTTCGGCGTAGATAACTACACCTTCTTCAGAACAACAATAAAACCCACAAGTGCCTAAGAAGACCTTTGTCAATAATTAAAAGAACACCATAGCTATACATTTATAAACGAAAAAGAAAAGGAAAACACAAACAGTACATATGAACAAAGTCAAAACCACTACTTAACTTAATGGTGTACGCTCCACCTCACACCGGCCTATGTTCGATGGGCCATGACCCGTCATAAACTGCAACTACAAACGGTCGCTCACTTACAAGCCTGACCTGCTATCTATGCACATGCGCAAGACAAGGGAAGTTCTTGAATGCGCATGCGCATACGAATACGAGAAAGTTTATACATGGTTCGGGGCTAAATACCCCATATATTCCCAACGGTGGATCAACGTATATCAAAAAATGAAATGGATAGAACAAGAGAGGAGCTAAATAGGAGCTAAGGCCGGCCGGGGTGGCCGAGCGGTTCTAGGCGCTACAGTCTGGAACCACGCGACCGCTACGGTTGCAGGTTCTAATCCTACCTCGGGCGTGGATGTGTGTGCTGTCCTTAGGTTAGTTAGGTTTAAGTAGTTCTAAGTTCTAGGGGACTGATGACCTCAGAAATTAAGCCCCATAGTGCTCAGAGCCATTTGAACCATTTTAGGAGCTAAGATTTGAAGCTCCTCTTTTTATTCTCCCGTGTTTGCGATTTAAAAACTGGGTTGTTTTGGAAATCAGCCTTATGCAAGCACAATTTTATATTTATCCAGATACGTTTCGACACGAATGTATCATCTTCTGTGGGTCACATTTTTTTTTAATTCTTAAAATTACGTAGTTAACTGAAATGTATCGTTATACATCGATTTTAGTACTCGTTTTCGTCGTTTTTTGACAGCACGTTATTTGCAAAATTATCCGCCCTGTTTCCTATCCCTGGTTGGTGTGTCAACCAGTTGCTATTTAGTGCACTGCTTTCACTCAGTTTTTCACAAATTTCCGCTCACTACTTGACCTTACATGCACTTACACAAAATGTGGCGAAGTGTGATCTGAGCAGACACTTCAGACAATACACTCAGTTTGACTTCTGACTACAGGCTCAGTCTGTTCGCACCATCAACAGAACAGGCTCTGCTGACGGTATACTACGCCTTCCACATAGCTGGCAACGGATTCTACACAGCGCTGGTGACTACTTTGAAGGACAGTAGCAGGTGCAAACATGTAACTCTTTTGCATCGGTTGTGAATAAATAGTTGCCACTATTTAAGTTCCAACCCTCGTATTCAAATACATTGATATGTAAACAGGCTGTATACAGCGCTGCGGTCGGCAACACCTATTTAAGACAACAAGTGACTGGCGCAATTGTTAGATCGGCTACCACTGCTATAGTGACAGGTTATCAAGATTTAACTGAGTTTGAACGTGGTGTTACAGTCGGCGTACGAGCTATGGGACCAAGCACCTCCGAGGTAGGGATGGACTTCGGATTTTCGCGTATGACCATTTCGCAAATGTTCCGTGAATATCAGGAATCTGGTAAAACATCAAATCTCCGACGTCACTGCGACCGGAAAAAGATCCTGCAAGAACGGAACCAACGACACCTGAAGAGAATTGTTCAACATGACAAAAGAACAATCCTTCTGCAAATTTCAATGCTGGGCCATCAACTAGTGTCAGCGTGCGAAGCATTCAACGAAACATCATTGATATTGGTTTAAGGAGCCGAAGGCCCACTCGTGTACCCTTGATGACCGCACAACACAAAGCTTTACGCCTCGTCTGGGTCCCGTCAACACCGACAATAGACTGTTGTTGACTGGAAGTCTCGTTTCAAATTGTATCGAGTGGATGGACGTGTACGGTTATGGAGACAACCTCGTGAATCCATGGACCCTACATGTCATCAGGGGACTGTTCAAGCTGGTGGAGGCTATGCAATGGTGTGAGGTGTGTGAAGTTGGAGTGATATGGGATTCCTGATAGTCTAGATACGACTGTGACAGGAGAAACGTACGTAATCATCCTGTCTGATCACTTACATCCATTCATGTCCATTGTGCATTCCAACGTACTCGGGCAATTTCACCAGGACAATGCGACACCCCACACGTCCAGAATTGCTATAGAGTGGCTCCAGGAACACTCTTCTGAGTTTAAACACCTCCGCTGGCCACCAAACTCCCCACACATGAACATTATTGAACATATCTGGGATGCCTTGCAACTTGCTGTTAGGAAGAGATTTGCACCCTCTTGTACTCTTACAGATTTATGGACAGTCCTGCAGGATTCATGTTGCAGTTCATTCCAACAATAACTACATCAGACATTGAAATTACAATTAAATCAATACCATTAGCTGCTGACGGGCGTTGATATACATGAACGGGGACAGTTGAACATTTGT
Source organism: Schistocerca cancellata (assembly GCF_023864275.1). Classification (NCBI taxonomy): domain Eukaryota; kingdom Metazoa; phylum Arthropoda; class Insecta; order Orthoptera; family Acrididae; genus Schistocerca; species Schistocerca cancellata. The sequence continues at coordinate 155,473,645 of NC_064634.1, forward strand.
GCCCCGACTGTGACTCGAAGCCGGGATCTCCTGTTTACATGGCAGACGCTCTATCCATCTGAGCCACCGAGGGCACAGAGGATAGTACGACTGCAGGGACTTATCGCCGGTACGCTCCCCGTGAGACCCACAGTCTCAACTTATAGTCCATACACTACATTCGTAGCGCCCCTGCCATTATACCCATTACTCGCGGCAGAAAATCCACCGAGTCCCATAAGAGTTCGGGAAATTCGTGTGCATCCACACTGAAGAGGGTCGTAAGGTGGTTAGCCTTAACGATATGAAGATGGCATCTGTTCTGTCGGACATGTCCGAAAGAACAGATGTCATCTTCACATCAGACATTAGTCACGTCCATGCCAAATCGTGTTGTGGCACTTGTGCGTGCTCACGGGGTCCCCACACGATATTAGGCAGGTGTATCAGTTGCTTTGGCTCTTCAGTGTGTATATACATAAAGTGAAAAACTTATTGCTTATTGGCAAAATTCTCGAAAAGTTCTCGACCGATTTACTCAAAAATTTTACACGACACTCTAATAAACGTTCGTATACTAAAAAGGGAAAAGCTGTTTGCAAAACTGTCCAGAAGTTCTTGACCAATTTACATCGGGTTTGTACACGATACTCTAATAAGCATTTAGATGTACACATGCTATACATATAGATGTATATACAAAGGGGAAATGTCGTTAGCAAAAGTATCTAAATGTACTTCAAATTTTTACATGTTTAATAAACATGTACAAGTGCACAGGCTATATATTTTAATACACATTGTATATGAAAATATATAACACAGAATAAGAGAAAAGTTGTTAACAATCGACTGAATGGACACAAGCTCCATATTTCTGATGTATATAATATATAGATAGATATATGTAACATATAAAGAACAAAAATTGTTGGCAAAAGTTGACTGACTTACATCAAAATTTTACGCTATATTGTAATAAACGTTCGGATGGACAAAAGCCACGTATTTTTAATGTAGACAGGGTGAGTCTAAAGTAACTGTACACACTTTGTGGGTGCAATGTATGCTTCAATATAAGAGTAAAACGTTAAATAAACTTTTGTTTGAATTTGCTTTATTTCTGAGGTATGCAGTAGAGTAGGGATCACATATGCAACATAAAAAACACAAAATTACTTCTTCTAATTACTTCTTCTCAGAAAGCAAAAACACAAAGGGACCATAAATTCAACACTACTACCTACTGTACGTTACTCTAGAACATGTTCAGAATGATGTTCATGCAGACCAAGAACGTGATGTGCCCGACTTCTTACCTTTCTTGAAATGTTGCAGGCTCTCTTCATCACATTCTACGCAGTTGCATGGCTATTTCAATTCGCTGCTGTATTTGTGCTACATCCTAAATTGCAACACCATGCACGAGGACCTTGAGAGAAGTCCAGGGGATCAGATCCGCAGATCCGACGGGCCAAGCTACTGTTCACTTATCAGGATGACCAACTTTGAAATACTGTCTTGCCCCCTGACTCAAATGTGCAGGGGCACCGTCGACAAAGACACATCGGTCGAAATGAAGGCGAAAACGACACGCCGAAAGCCTGTACTGGCCTATGATGTAATGCCTACCACAAAAGACATTATGCATCATAACTCGGAAATAAAGCAGACTCAGACAAAACTTTATTTAACGTTTTTCTCTTCTTTACCTAAAATTTGCACCGCAAATATTGCGGAAATCGAAAATGCCATTGATGTGCGGTTTCCACAGAATGGATTAGTAGTCAGCGGCTCGTACTGTTAGCCAATCGCCGCGCGAGATTAGTCGAGCGGTCTGAGGCGCTGCAGTCATGGACTGTGCGGCTGGTCCCGGCGGAGGTTCGAGTCCTCCCTCGGGCATGGGTGTGTGTGTTAGCCCTTAGGATAATTTAGGTTAAGTAGTGTGTAAGCTTAGGGACTGATGACCTTAGCAGTTAAGTCCCGTAAGTTTTCACACACATTTGAACATTTTTTGTTAGCCAATCAACAGATTTTAATAATACTTAGAAAGTGTATTTTTTGTGAAAACATACACTTTTCAAACGGAACCATGCCTGTTGACATTAACAGACTTAAAGTAGGGTAAATTAGAATGTCAGAGGTGTTTGTTGCAGGATTCTAGTGCGAGTCGTTTACGAGATATTGTATTTTGAGAAGTTTCCACACCGACACTTCTACAATACCTCTGGCAGCACACACTAAAGATTGTGTCACAGTGACGCCCAGCAGCGGCAGTACACGTTTCTAGACTGGTATAGAAAGAGTGCTATAACATGCTAGCATTTCAGCGGAGGTGTTTATTTTTATTTATTTATTTATTTATTGTTCCGTGGGACCAAATTAAGGAGAATGCTCCATGGTCATGGAACGAGTCAATACATGAAATTATAACACGATAGGAGAAACAGATAAAATTACATACAAGAAACGTATTCAGGCGACAATTCGTAAGTTTAAATAAAGAAAATCAACAATGTAACACTGGTATTTGCTTAATTTTTCAGCTCTTCCAGGAGCTCCTCGACAGAATAGAAGGAGTGAGCCATGAGGAAACTCTTCAGTTTAGACTTAAAAGCGTTTGGGCTACTGCTAAGATTTTTGAGTTCTTGTGGTAGCTTATTGAAAATGGATGCAGTAGAATAGTGCACTCCTTTCTGCACAAGGTCAAGGAAGTGCATTCCACATGCAGATTTGATTTCGGCGTAGTATTAACTGAGTGAAAGCCGCTAACTGTTGGGAATAAGCTAATATTGCTAACAACAAACGACATTAAAGAAAATATATACTGTGAGGACAATGTCAGATTTCCCAGACTATTGAATAGGAGTCGACAAGAGGTTCTCGAACTTACACCACAAATAGCTCGAACAGCCCGTTTTTGAGCCAAAAATACCCTTTTTGAATCAGAAGAATTACCCAAAAAAATAATACCATACGACATAAGCGTATGAAAATATGCGAAGTAGACTACTTTTCGTGTTGAACTGTCACTTATTTCAGATACTGTTCTAATGGTAAATAAAGCAGCACTCAGTTTCTGAACAAGATCCTGAACATGGGCTTTCCACAACAGCTTACTATCTATCCGAACGCCAAGGAACTTGAACTGTTCCGTCTCGCTTATAATATGTCCATTCTGTCTGATCAAAATATCAGTTCTTGTTGAATTGTGAGTTAGAAACTGTGAAAACTGAGTCTTACTGTGATTTAGCATCAAATTATTTTCCACAAGTCACGAACTTATTTCATGAACTACATTATTTGATAATGTTTCAATATTACACACAAGATCCTTCACTACCAAGCTTCTGTGGTCCCAGCACCGACCCTTGGGGAACGCCCAACTTAACAGTGCCCCATTGGGACTGAACATCACTACCACTCTCAATATTGCGGAGAATTACCTTCTGCTTTCTGTTCTTAAAGTAAGAGGCGAACCAATTGTAAGCTACTCCCCTTACTCCATAATGGTCCAACTTATGCAGTAATATTTTGTGGTCAACACAGTCAAAAGCCTTCGTTAAATAAAAGAAAACACCTAGCGTTCGCAACCTTTTATTTAATCCGAATATAGCATTTTCAGTTGTTAAACCATTTCTAAAACCAAACTGTACATTTGACAGAAAATTATGTGAATTTAAATGCTCCAGTAACCTTGTATATTCAACCTTCTCGATAACTTTAGCAAACACCGATGGCATAGAAATAGGTCTATAATTGTCAACATTATCCCTGTCTCCCTTTTTATAAAGTGGCTTCACTACCGAGTACTTTAATTGGTCAGGAAACCGTCCACTCCTAAAGGAAAAGTTACAGATATGGCTAAGTACTGAGCTAACATACATAGAACTATACTTCAGTATTCTGCTAGATACCAAGTCATATCCATGAGAGTTCTTGGTCGTTAGCGATTTAATTATTAACTCAATCTCCCTCTTGTCAGTATCATGGAGGAGCATTTCAGGTAACAGTCTCGGAACACATTTTTCTACGAGCGCTATATGATTCCCTGTTGGGACTCGGTTTCTATTTAGTTCACCTTCTATATTCAGAAAGTGATTATTAAATACTGTGCATATATGCGACTTATCAGTAACACGGACATTCCCACTACACACTGATTCTATATCCTCGACCTGTCTCTGCAGACCAGCCACTTCCTTTACGACAGACCAAATGGTTTTAATTTTATCCTGAGACTTAGCTATTCTATCTGCATACCACATACTTTTTGCCTTCCTAATAACTTTTTTAAGCACCTTACAATACTGTTTCTAATGGGTTTCTGCATTTAGATTTAGACTGTTTCTAACTTTTGATATAATTGCCACTTTGTTCTACAGGATATTCTTATCCCTCTAGTCAGCCACCCAGACTGCCTGTTTGTGCTAACACCCTGTTTTAAACGTTCTAACGGAAAGCAACTTTCAAAGAGCACGAGAAAAGTCTTGAGGAAAGCATTATATTTATCGTGTACTGTATCTGCACTATAAACATCTTGCCACTCTTGTTCCTTGATAAGGTTTACAAAGGTCTCTACAGCAACTGGATCAGCTTTCCTAAAAAGTTGATAACTATATTTAACATGTGTTGCAGCACAAAAATCTTTTAGAGTTAAAACTTGTGCATCATGGTCTGAAAGGCCATTCACATTTTTGCTAACAGAATGCCCTTGAAGTAATGAGGAATGAACAAAAATGTTGTCTGTAGTTGTTCTACTGTTCCCTTCCACTCTCGTTGGAAAGAATACGGTTTGCATAAGATTATATGAATTAAGGAGGTCTACCAGCATCCTTTTCCTTGCACAATCACTTATACAATTAATATTGAAGTCACCACATATAACTAACTTTTTGTATTTCCTATAAAGTGAACCAAGAACCACCTCTAGCTTTAGCAAAAATGTTGTGAAATCGGAGTCTGGGGGTCTATAAATAACAACAGAAGTTTAACTCCACTACATTTAACCACATCTGCACAACATTCAAACACCTTTTCAGTGCAGTATTTTGAAACATCAATTGACTAAATGGGATACCGTTTTTCACATACATGGCTACTCCCCCACATCGCAAAGAGCTCCTGGAAAAGCTGCCAGCCAACCTGTATCCTGGTAAAGGAAGCCTCTGAAGTATCTCTTTATTTAAGAAGTGTTCAGATATACCAATAATTTCAGAGTCAACATCTATAAGCAGTTCACTAACTTTATCTTCAATACCTTGTATATTTTGATGAAATATACTAATTCCCTCATTACTCGGATACCTAAGCTTTGTCGAAAATGGTTTCTTTGTTAGAGAGACTTCCCTTAAGCAGGAATACCTATCAGCTGACTTCAATCTAAAAAAGGTGCAGCTCTAACAGCCACTAGTACAGGAATTTTCCCATGAGTGATCCCACCACCCCTACCTATGCTGTCACCTATAAGCTTTGCCAACCTCCCCTTTCCATACCTGTTGAGGTGCAGGCCATGTCTAGTGAAACCCGTCCTGCTGATAGACTCCACCGACACCACTGAAATGTGACTCATGCCTTCTGTCATCAGCGCCCCGCCCCCCCCCCCCCCCCCCCGCAAGTCTCATGTTATTACGCCTGACGGCTGTATTAAGATGAGGCCGATCGTGACGCTGAAACAGTTCCACGAAATGCACATTCGTGTTGCCAGTCTGAGTGGCTATCTTTTCCAGGTCACCATCTATGTCATACTCCCCATCCCTATCAATACTATTACCAGCATTTATAACATGCGCTTCTCTGTTCATGTGCAATAATCATATTAAGAAACGCAAGTAAGTCTACAACATTTTGAATAAAAAATGGCGTAGAGTGACAGTTATTAGACATATACATAAATTTGATGTAGGTATAATTGCAATCTGTTTGACATATCACTGATAGTGTAATGGTGAACGGGAAGGGTTGGGAAGCATGGTGAATTTATAGTAACGGTTCGAAACACCTTGAAAGACAAAATTTTTTTGTTATATTTTGTTATTTATTCGAAGTATTTGGCGTTATTTGTGAGTCTCTAGTCACTGTGCCTATTATCCACAATGATTTCCTTTGTGTGCATGGAAATTAGCAGGATGGGTATATTACCCATACTAACGGAATGTGGGAATCCCAGTAGCATATCCGTAGTTTCTGCAGTTCGCTCCCACCTCCAGTTCCGTTCGTGATTGTTCTTCTGTCTTCAGCTATGGCTGTCCTCAGCCAATTGAAAAGTATGAAAGTCACACGCCACGAAAGCAGTGCATTTGCTGCAGGAAATACGAAACTGCCAATACGACAAAGTGATAGTTTCATACTTCCTGCCATATGATTAGCGCTCTCGCATCTCATTTGTGTTTATATGGACATACTTATACAGTAGACATTCAAGATGATAAATTGTGTAGGTTTATTAGATTACAAAACACAAATTGTTTCACTGTTTCGAAACAACGTATCGAAACATTACATTGTACTGTTTCATTTGTTTCGAAACAGTTACATGTTTCACTTTGCCCATCTCTAATTAGAATAATATTACAGAATCTAAATCGTCCAGATCTTTGTAATCCTGCCTGTAAGACGTAAAAACAAGGAAGTAAAAAATCCGCAGAACATCTCACATTTTTTTCCCACAACTACCGCAAATCGGAGCATCACATTACGCGTTTAACTTCTTACTGCATGCTGCAAAAGTTGTTTTCACTATTTTTTAGGTATTTTACTTCTATGGCAGATGCCGTTTTAATATTAGTATCTTTATACATTGATGCGATTTAGTGGTTCTTATATTCAGTATTGAATCAAGAAGAAGCTGATGTCCTGGTGCAAGCATGTGCTGTACTCTAGCGGTGGAAGAATAAATCGTCTGCGTTCGCCCTGCTCCTAGCAGATGGCGCTAGTACCACCCGTTTCAGAAACTCTGAGGTGTTCCCGATTTAGTTGCACACGTAGGCCTAACGTTAGCAAGCACCCCGATTATTCGGATGCAGATTGTGTGGTTTGCCGTTTATCCCAGCACAGTTCGACGAGTCTTGAAAAATTAACAAAAAAAAGAACTTACTGGTCTTCTGTTACAACCAGAACGAGTGTTTTCGTTTAAAATACAATACTATGCATCAGATGTATTTTATCACACACATCGACGCATCGAAATGCGGTGACTAGTTACTAGGATATGCAGGACAAAATCGTTTGAGTATACGATATTTTCAGTCTTCGCAAAATGAGAACCATCGTCATGAAAAAAATGAAAAACATCAACAGAAAATATTGGACAGTTATTTTTTTAAAGTAAAGTAAGTGAATGAAAGAAATGCAGGACGCTTTAAGAATAATTTTGTAAATAATCTCTGTCTCGGCGACGAAAGCGCAACTAATGCACTGGGCTTATAAATGTTATATTTTGTAAAAAGTCGATTCCGGTTTAGAAAAAAGTGTAGTTTGGATTGTCTGCTTTTTCGGTTATCGGTACAATCTCGAGTGTGCAGTAGTACAGATATCGGGAGCTGAAGGCCGCTGAACTTACTGGAGCAATTTTCGTTCATCTATGTCATCCACAGCGGTAAAGCAGACAGCGCCAATGCTATATTTATCTGCTTTTTTGTGTCACCTGTCCAATTGAGTCAAAATCTGTTATGCTGTCAACAGAGTGCGCTGTTTTATAAATACATTTATATAATTTGTGTGAAAAGCAGTGTTGTAAAAAGTAAATTGCGAGTGACACGCAGGAATTAGCAACACTGATAACTGTATTCAACATGGAACCAAAGTCGGCAAACCACTCCGCGTTATCTAGTTGCTTTATATCAAGGGTGGGCAAATATCAGCCCCAGGCCACATGTGGCGGGATGTCCTCGTCAATACGCATTCGCAGTACTTTTCCGATGTATCTCGTTTATTTCGACTAGACCTGCGCAACAGGAAATATATAAATTTTTGACTTTAGTGGAGACAAGAATCCTCCGAAAAAGCGTAAAATCAGGGCTTCATATTATGTGCTTAATAAAGAATAGACAAAAACATATTTCTTGTTGATAGAGGGAATAAAGCATTGTGTTTATTGTGTCACGAAACGATTGCCGTGTTTGAGTACAACCTTGGACGGCCTTAGGAAACAAAACTGCGAATTTAGCTGCAAAGTTTCCGAGCAAGAATGTAAAATAAAAGCTGCGGAGTATATGAAGTGCCTGAAGAAGCAACAAACATTATTTACAAAATAGCTCTAAAGAAGCAAGTTTCAGGGTAGCCTGTGATCTTCCAAAGGCAGCAAGCCGTGTTTGGATGCAGAGTGTGGTAGAGAGTGCAGGAATAGTGTCCTGCTGCTAGGAGCAAATTTGAAAGCGTTTCATTGCCGAGAACTACAGTGCGCCGCATTGACTTAACTACTCCGGGAGCAGCTGAAGACTGCGAGTAAGATATGTTTTGTTTTTCTTGGCAATGAGCGAGAGAACAGATAATAAAGGCACTGCACAACTACTAATCCTTACCCGTGGAATTAATGAAAATTTCGTCATCACAAAGGAATTACTTGACGTAAAATCAGATAAAGACAGAACCACTGGTCAGAACTTTCTTGAGTGTGCTCTGAACTGTGTGGAGAAAAGTGGCTTATGAAAGAAAATGGTAATCATTACAACAGATGGGGCCAGAGCTTTCAGTGGAAAAAAATGTTGGTATGCTGAAGCGTTTAAAAAACAAGTTACATGCACAAGACAAAAAAATGGTTCAAATGGCTCTGAGCACTACGGGACTTAACATCTGTGGTCATCAGTCCCCTAGAACTTAGAACTACTTAAACCTAACTAACCTAAGGACATCACACACATCCATGCCCGAGGCAGGATTCGAACCTGCGACCGTAGTACATGCACAAGACACATACAGTAATATGCTGTCTTTTTGTTGCAGTTTGCATCAGAAGAGCCTTTGTGAAGTTTTACTGGACTTAAAGCATGTGGTAAATCCTATTGTTGGTGTTGTGAACACGATGAGAGCAAGGGTACTCCACCACCGACAGTTCAGATCCGTTCTTCACGATATGGGGGCAGAGTATGAAGACGTAATTTACCAAAACATTGTGAGGTGGTTGAGCCTGGGCAACGTAATAGAAAGCGTCTGGGCACTGCAGAACGAAAGCCTTGTTTTTGGACACGAAGGAGATACCTCTTTTTTTTCCAAATATAGGACATGAGGAGTGATAATACGAGATGATGTTTCAGCTGGAATACGAGAAATTGAATGAAATGAATACGACATTGAAGAGAATGGGGTTGTTTGTACATGTAATCTGGACGCATGTAAAATCATTCAGGACGAAACTAGGTCTGTCTGCAAGGCAAGCAGGTAAAGGCAATTTTTGTCATTTCCCTTTATTAGGAAAAGGGAAAGGTTCTGAAAGTGTTTCTGCTTAGATCAGTGATCATCAGCAGAGTTTGAACGACAAGTTCACAGAGTATTTCAGGACTTTTAAGAAAACTGAGCCTCAGTTCAACTCGCTATCTTATTCCATCACTGCTGATACTGACGCAGCATTTGAGGAGATAAAGCTTGAACTTATGGACATGCATTCAGGTCACACTGTGAAAGAAATGTTTACTGCTGTAACATTAGTTGAGTTTTACAGATCTTAATCACCTGCAAAACTTTCTTGTGTGAAACAATTTGCTGCGGAAATGTTTTCCATATTTGGGCCTAGATGTATCTGTAAGCGAAGTTTTTCTTATTTGAAGATCGAAATGAGTAAATATCGTTGCTCCTTGACAGACATTACCTAGCAGACTATGATGAGAATCTCAAGAAGCACTTTCACTCCTGATATCAAAAACCCTGTAAAAGAGTGTGATAAAGATACATTTGAGTCATTAAACGTGTTCTGAAATTAAATGTGCTTGCAGACGTAGATAAAAAAGTTAACAAATCTAAATAAACTGAACAATACTGCGACTATTTTATTCATATTTATTGATTTTTATGGTACAGTTTATACCTTTTCTGATATGCAAAGTTAAATAATGAATGTAATCATTTTAAAAGGTGCGGCCCTCCGCTAACCTCAGCTTCCGCAAAGTGGCCCCCGAGCAAAAACAATTGCCCACCCCTGCTTTATGTGGAGTACCCGATCGTACAGAACTTGGCTCTTCGTACGAGTTTGTCTGTTTGTTATATCTCAGTATTAAAAGACACCGGTATATTCCTGGTAGTTACACTAAGAAACTGTCTGCAACTGCGTTATTTTCTGGCAAACTTGTTTAGAAATTCACGGCATTTACTATGTTACTATTTATATGCTGCTGTGAAGACGGCAATAACAGCGCCTAGTGGATATTTATGAGTCATCACAGATTAATTTCGACGGCTATCGAACCTGTAAGGAAAAAGGAATATTCAGTTAAGGCGGTGGTTCCTAGTCTACTATCCCTGAAGTGCAATCAGGTATTAGGTAGTGGCACCCCTCCTCCATTCCGCCCATCATCACATTATTATCAACATCAGCATATAACTAAAATTAAAAATGAAAAAGAATTATCTGTGAATAGCGTTATTTATCAAAAAATGAGAGATAAATGATATTTAGTTTAGTTTTTGTAGGTGTTTTATTAAACCACGAACTCATGAGTCAATGAGACGGTTGCTCATTGTCTTTTTTTTTTTTTTTTTTTTTTTTTTTTTTTACAGAATGATAAGAAATTCTGTGTGGTGCATCACGAGTGCTACCCACAACTGCTTCTCAGAAAAGAAAGCAAACTGTCCACATTTGGGGTAGACACTTGTTATAAAACATGCTTCCCCTGTACGACTCCCCTCCCTACCGGCACTTCATCCACACACTGCACCCCCAGTGCATTATTACATATCGTTCGTAGATCAATTGATTGCTAGGCTCCTTATTTCTAAAATGGCTAAAACTGGAAGACTTCAGGCTGCTAACCGTTTACGCCTGACCGCTGCTAATAATATCTATAATAATTATAATACGGTGTAGGCCTAGAGTATTGCAATAGTCACTGCATAGCTACTGTTTTGTTGTGCTTTCAGTTTGTTTATTGTTGTGAAGTGAATAATGAAGCAATTCCGGTCTATATCAAAATATTCTGCATCCAAAACTCAAAATGGTTCAAATGGTTCTGAGCACTATGGGACTTAACTTCTGAGGTCATCAGTCCCCTAGAACTTAGAACTAGTTAAACCTAACTAACCTAAGGACATCACACACATTCATGCCCGAAGCAGGATTCGAACCTGCGACCGTAGCCATCCGAGACTACTTGGTATTTTTCTTTTATATCACAATGACCGGTGCGTCAGAATCTTGGTGTCATGATCATATCCAAACTGTACTAAAAGTAAAGCCACCAACCACAGATTGCTACCTGTGAACATGTGCAGACTTTACAATTTCTGGTCTGTTGCGGGAACTACCTACAGTTCGGACAAGGCATGAGATATTTAAGCAAGTATGATGTGTATGTCTCAATTTCACTGTCACTGATGCATGACAGAAGGCATAATGAATGTGTGTAGTGCGTGGACTATGTGAGGAAGATGTTCATACTCGTACATTCATCTCACAAGCCGTAACTTCCACTATATTGTGTCACGCATTAATGCCAGTATTTGAAATATAAAAAATGGATTCAGTATTACAGTCTGATGATATAGTAATATCAGTATTGATCTCTAAGAAACAGTTTCGTGACCGAAAAATAATTGAACCCTGTTGCTTTTATCCCTCTGAAAATTTCATTTTGCAGTTCACAGGGTAATCATCCAATGCTGCCAATCATTAAGTTGGGGGTATTAAGCCGAAATAATGACTTCTAGGGCCCGTTGCCTGTGACCTTAAGTAATCGAAAACAGTTGTGAGCCGGCCGGAGTGGCCGTGCGGTTCTGGGCGCTACAGTCTGGAGCCGAGCGACCGCTACGGTCGCAGGTTAGAATCCTGCCTCGGGCATGGCTGTGTGTGATGTCCTTAGGTTAGTTAGGTTTAATTAGTTCTAAGTTCTAGGCGACTGATGACCTCAGAAGTTAAGTCGCATAGTGCTCAGAGCCATTTGAACCATTTGAACAGTTGTGACTTCCGTGTACCTGGACCTTTCAGACCTACATAACTGCCATATAGCACCACTTGAACGAAAATACACTTTAATATTTGTGAAAGAATGGAAATACAACCGTATTAAAGTAATATACATGACCCAAAGATAAGAATGGCAAAATGAAAATGCAAATGGTGCACTTTAAAGACTAACATAGTTGATTTTGGCTTGTGACAGTATAAATTATGTTACCATTATCACAAAAATTCAGCTTCGGCAATATCTATAAATTGTTAAAACATAAATAGAAAATCGTCAGCTTGCAGTCTATAATGGCTAGCTAGCAGTGAATATTTACCATAGTCTACTGATAAGTGTTGAGCTTTCCTTATGCCCTTCACAGGAACTTGTAATTTCCTGAGAGCTATGAAACTATGCGTTTGCAGCGCATGAAACTTTATCATTGTAGCTGAAAGTCTAGGAAGATACACTACTGGCCATTAAAATTGCTACACCAAGAAGAAATGCAGATGATAAACGGGTATTCATTGGACAAATATATTGTACTAGAACTGACATGTGATTACATTTTCACGCAATTTGGGTGCATAGATCCTCAGAAATCAGTACCCAGAACAACCACCACTGGGCGTAATAACGGCCTTGATACGCCTGGGCATTGAGTCAAACAGAGCTTGGACGGCATGTACAGGTACAGCTGCCCATGCAACTTCAACACGACACCACAGTTCATCAAGAGTAGTGACTGGCGTATTGTGACCAGCCAGTTGCCTGGCCACCATTAAACAGACGTTTTCAATTGGTGAGAGATCTGGAGAATGTGCTGGACAGGGCAGCAGTCGAACATTTTCTGTATCCAGAAAGGCCGGTACAGGATCTGCAACATGCGATCGTGCATTATCCTACTGAAATGTAGGGTTTCGTGGGGATCGAATGAAGGGTAGAGCCACGGGTCGTAACACATCTGAAATGTAACGTCCACTGTTCAAAGTGCCGTCAATGCGAACAAGAGGTAACCGAGATCTGTAACCAATAGCACCCCGTAGCATCACGCAGGGTGATGCGCCAGTATGGCGACGACGAATACACGCTTCCAATGTGCGTTCACCGCGATGTCGCCAAACACGGATGCGACCATCATGATGCTGTAAACAGAACCTGGATTCATCCTTAAAAATGACGTTTTGCCATTCGTGCACCCAAGTTCGTCGTCGAGTACACCATCGCTGGCGCACCTGTCTGTGATGCAGCGTCAAGGGTAACCACAGCCATGGTCTCCGAGCTGATAGTCCATGCTGCTGCAAACGTCGTCGAACTGTTCGTGCAGATGGTTGTTGTCTTGCAAACGTCCCCATCTGTTGACTCTTGGATCGAGACGTGGCTGCACGATCCGTTACAGCCATGCGGTAAGATGCCTGTCATCTCGACTGCTAGTGATACGAGGCCGTTGGGATCCAGCACGGCATTCCGTATTACCCTCCTGAACGCACGATGGTACGCATTTCTCCTCCTTACACAAGGCATCACAACAATGTTTCACCAGGCAACGCCGGTCAATTGCTGTTTGTGTATGAGAAATCAGTCGGAAACCTTCCTCATGGTAGCATGTTGTAGGTGTCGCCACGGCCGCCAACCTTGTGTGAATGCTCTGAAAAGCTTTTGCATATCACAGCATCTTCTTCCTGTCAGTTAAATTTCGCGTCTGTAGCACATCTTCGTGGTGTAGCAATTTTAATGGCCAGTAGTGTATTAAAACTATTGCTAATTTCTAGAAAATTTGTAACTGAACATTTCGGCTGTGCATCGTACGTAATTGGTCGAGGGAGTGAGAAGAAGCAGCGGGATGCCTTGTCTCGTGACTCCGTGTTCAGTCACTTCACTCCCCGTAACGTGCGTAGTTTGCATACCTCCGCATTTTTCTTCTGTAGTGTGCAACGGATCTCACCAAGATAAGCTGAAAAACCAACAGCATTAAGACTTGTTATCGGTGTAAGGTTGCCAGTAGTCTTTGTTTGGAAAAATTGCTACATTAAACAGGAACGTAGGCTGTTGAAGAAAAGACAAGATTGGAACATTCAATGTTTACAACAGCACGGTTTGTTTCATCGATCATGTTCTCGATTATTTGCACAGTACACGAAATATTCTCACTTACTCCCTAGGAATTAAGCTAGAACTATAAACTAATAGAACTATAAACACTTAAGTATTGTATTCCTGCCTGAGCCACACACATACTACTACTGGTGTACCAAGTGTTCCAGACAAGCACATCTGCTTCCTGGCTCGATTTTCACCACGTGTGCTGTAGGTCGCCTTTCCAGCAATCGATTGGTTTATACCTTGTCCCTGCTCTCGTCTATGTGCTGTACACAGTGGGAGATTCTGGCCAATGACGAGCCGAGCTTCGTGGCATTGTTTGATTTTTTTAAATTGAGCATCGCGGTTCGTTGGCGCGCAAAACTTTCGGGCACTAAATATGTCGTAACAGCCGTCAAAGAGTTGCGTGCTTTCCCTTGCCTCGAGGGTGCTGCGTGGGAGGAGGCAGACTTCCCCGTATTGGCGGACGCTATTGTTCAGTGCTTTAGAAACTCTCCCAACACCCACACTGTCTGCCTCCGTACTCTTTTGTGCTTTTCCAGTACTCGCATATCGTGTGTGGCTTTTTGGCGTTTGGCAGAACTGCTCCCACGCTTATACGAGAATGTCGGTGTTGTTTCCCTGAGGGCTTCCTCAGCCGTCAAATACCGTGGAACTCAACGCCAACTTATGGTCTCTACTAATCTTTCGCATTCCAGTACTGCAGGGGAAGTTGGGTGTGGGGTGAATCCGGGAACTCTCGTATTTCTCTTTATGAATTTGTGAAATTATTTTTTTCCTTTAGACCATAAACACAGCCGGCAACTTCAGGACCGCCATGAGGCTTGGTAGTCAAGACGCGCTGTTCTTGAGAAAAATAATTTCTTAGATTTTTGCTGTTGCGTATCTTGTTTTGTGATACTGTATGTTCAAGGAGCAACTTATAATTACGTATTACAAGTTGTAACACTCGTGACTGGGTTTATAAACCCCTGCCATGTCAAACGACTCTTTATCTTCTTTCTTACGCAGAAGGAATTTCACAGATAAGATACAGTTCTGGTAAAATAGGGTAGAAGAAGTGGGGTTAAACGGAAACTACCTGATATTATCCTATGACTTCTTTACATATAACTTGGTAAGTGTGATGTAAGAAGCATTTGCTTTCAGGCGTGCACTACTTATGCGAACACATTTTAATAAATGCATTTTAATTATTACATACACGATTTACAATTATTTTGCACCAATTATCAGATTGTTTTTGTCACTGATGAGGTGAGTTATTCCTCTTATTGAAGAGGTATAATTTAACTTCAGACGGGACGATTAAGCGCTTCATAAGGAAAATAAGACATCGCTTAACAGCATTCCGGTAAGAGCGGACACCCAGTACCAAATAGCTCAGCTCCATAGTTTATCTTTCACTGAAATAAATTTGCAGTTCCAGCAATGAAAACTGTCATCACTATTTACTTCTCTTGTTAGCTACCCGATTATGCTCCAGCTTCCTGGACAAGAATGTTCACCATCTCTTTTATCGCCCTTTATACAGCGCTAGACACAAATAAAAAAAAATGTGCATCCTATCTCAGATACGAATGTTAAGTACACAAGCTACGTGTTCCCTCTCACCTGCTAGCGCTCCACAACTTCTGTTACTTGATGAATGACGTAAAAAAAACTTCAGGTATTGGTATTCGCAACTAGCCCATTTTCAAGATCATACACTGGCACCAATCCATCGAAGTTGACGTCAGGCAGACTACCTAGCAAATGTCAGCGTCAAGAGGAAAACTGGAAAACTATGATGTCTTGGTGCAGTAGTGAGAGCAACTTCACTAACTGTCTTTATTTCCACAGCATTTACTTAGATGATTTGCACTGCCAGTGAGGAAATGTTTTTCTGGTGAAGACGAAAGACGTAACGGAAGGCGACGGATAGTCGAATATTGTAGAAGAATCGTGCCGGTATGTGGTGTCAAGTAATATTGAACAGTGGCGTACCTATAACGTGCGATGTGTACCGCAGCGGAACTTCCATACTACGTCCTCTTACAAGTGAGGTGCTATAAGGAATTCTGGAACGTTTTCTCGGCAAAAATATGAGCGCAGCGACACATTATCTTGGCTGAATAACTACGACGTCAATGAAATGTCATAAGCAGAACGCGGATTTTTAGGTCGTAAAAAGTGCTTGTTAGGTACTAAAATCTATCAGTACCTCATTCAGGCTATATAAAACATAAAGTAGATCCTTGTTGATATATGAGCACATTATTGTTCATCAAAAACAAGGAAAATGGAAGTATACACTGCTGCACAACAGAGCACACATTATACTACAACTTTAATGTTCAAACCGATAAGAGACATTGTTAATTTTTCCAAGATAAAAATATCATGTAAAACACATATTGTCACTTGTTGAACTACGGATAAAATGTAATTTAATAAATGTCTGATAAACCAATGTTTGCAAACATTCGGATAATAGCTGGCTTAGCAGTAAATAACTAAAACATTTTCTAAATTCACCAGCGATTATAACGCTTGTCGATCAGTATTAATTTATATGCCGAAAATGAACGTCTAAACCAACGAATGTGACCGGGGTGTATTCACCCACTTAAGGAGCATGTTTAACGGGATTGCTGCAATCAGGGGAGTTGGAGTGACGAAAGGACATGTTTCTCCCTCCTCAATAAGTTTTGTAAAGCAGTTCAGTTTTTGAATCTTAGACAAACAATGACACTGTTGAGCGTATATATTCTAGTTTAACTAATTACACGTACTAAAAGGTCTTATGCAGTAAGAATTACTGGTTTTCAGGAATTACTAGCATGCCAGTAAATTATATCTACTTATGTTATTCATTAACAAGACAATATTCCAAGTTTTAATTTACTGTCTCGGGATGTCTACAAGTGGTAAAGGAACAGGATAGATAAGCGCGAATAAGTTTGTAGGAGGCTGGCCGGCAGGCAGTCGGCTAACAACCGAACACAACGCGACAATCAGTTACAGTCCAGTTCATGAGTCAAGAGGAATTTCCGTGCAGAGAGTTCAAGGCAATTCATAATTTATGCAAATATTTATTACAAAATGTTTGCATGTTCAAAAGTTGCTGTTGGATCAGCTAGACTTAAGAAATGTCGCTAGAACAATTATACCCAATTTTGACAACAGAAGAAATATTTTTGGGCAACTATAACATGAACTTTGTAAGATTACTTTACCTTATGCTCGCAACATTGTATTAAATTATCGTTTCTGACTTTTTAACTACTTATATTTTTATTTCAAGTTTACACAGATTTCCGTTTGTGTTTTTAAATATACTTTTAACGCTACAAAAATAAACTAAGTAAAATCATGTACGTAATACGTTGTCCGTTTACATTTTCAATAAAAATCAAGCAGAATTTAGTTTCAAAAATTATTCAGTTTGAAATACTATCCACAGTTGCTAAGAACATAATGCATAATAATCATAGACACACTATCAACAAATTTAAAGGTTAATATTATATAACTTCTTTACACTCGGTAATTGCAATAAACGTTTTAATTCACGTATAAATTGGAACGCCTTAGAAGTTTTGAGTGTCATTAAAATATATGGCCTGCGGTACCGAGAATGCTCCAAAAAGTGGTTTTAGGCCCCAAATTTTTCAACTTTTTTTCCGTTTACACTCCCCCTGAGATGTATACTCTACCTGTTGCGTCGCCCCCCCCGCACCTCCTCCCCCCCCCCCTCCAACTCCCTTCCCGTTAAGTCATGAAACGCGTAAGTACGGGTTTATTTACAACTAGGAACCCAGGAAAGAATAGGTTTTAACCTAAAGGTCCGCAGTCTAGGCATAAGACATAACTGTCGCCAACTCAACCTTATATTACGTTGTCGACCTTATACCTTAATCCTCCTCATAATATATGTAAGGTTTTATGATTGTAATGAATCTTCAAAGATGAAGAGGAAGATGTCTGTTGTTGATGTTTCATCAGCTTTTCCGTTGTACTATTCGACATCCCACGTATTTCATTCTACAGGGTGCTAGAAAACATAAGAACATGTTTCAGTTCTTTATTACAGACAAACTATAAAAGACAGCCGGCCGGAGTGGCCGAGTGATTCTAGGCGCTTCAGTCTGGAACTGCGCGACCACTACGGTCGCAGGTTCGAATCCTGCCCCGGGCATGGATGTGTGTGATGTCCTTAGGTTAGTTAGGTTTACGTAGTTCTAAGTTCTAGGGGACTGACGACCTCAGAAGTTAAGTCGCATAGTACTCAGAGCCATTTGACCCATTTTTGAAAGACAGAAACAAATTGCGCTTGTCACTGTGTAGAGAAAGGTTCAAAGTTTTATGTTCGCACAGACATAGAAAACGCCTCTGTTTGCTGCAGAGGCTGTGCCAATCATATAAGCACTCCACCGTGTATCTTCATGGACTGAACAAGAGCTTGATCATACTTGACGCACTGAATGTACTACCAGCTCTCAACACTCTAGAAATTTGAAGAGACAACAGCATTCATCCCGTAATAATGAAGATGGTTGATCTGCACCGCTGTGGAACTTCGGTGAACACTCTCAGGATTCAATCTCTCCACAGTTTTCAAGGAAATGTGGACCATCTCGCAAAATTACAATATTCAACAAGTTCTTATCCTCAATTGGAGTACCCCGACAACATCTATGATCTTAAGTTGAAGGCGTATAGTCCACGGAAGAAGGAGGGAGGAGCACGCAGGCAAAGAAGCGTCAGTAATATCAGGGATGTATCGAGCGGGTCGCGAGGTAGGCCTCCGTCAAGGGCACAGACGCAGAGGGGGGCGCAAAAAAGATAAAGAAGAATGCAAAGAATGACATTTAAGTACTAACAAGAGAGATAGATTAGTTTCCCTACCCCTCGTCTTCCGAGCTGCGTACGAGGAGAAGTCTTTCCCTCGGCCAGCGAGTGTAAATGCCATTTGTCATTGATGTCATTTCTTCCAAGTAGTGTATGAAACAAACAGCTACTAACGAACATAAGTTTATTGCTAACATGGTTTACGCGGAAACAGTGCGCTTAGTTCACCCATCTGCCGTCTACACAGCTCAGTGAAGCTCTTGCCGCTATTTCACCACGCTGCCGTATGATCTCAAAGATCGACTAACGGATGTCGAAATATACAGAGTGGTCACCACCAAATACAATTAGTGTAATTGTTCTCAAAGTGCAGGAGACTTCCTACTGTCCTACGTCCAGTTTTTGTATCGCTCTCTTGTTCGGTTTTAGGAAACCAAACGAAGAATACGATTGCCGACGTCATGTCTGGCGGGCCCTTGAGTTTGCGTGCGCAACGCCGTCACTGGCTAACTTCAGTGCAGACTGACTCGGAAACGGCGCAAGGTGTCTAATTTTTCCTGAATAATATTTCTGAGCAAATTCCACTCTACAACATCCTTATAAACTGTTCAGCCTGTTTCTGACCACTCTGTATACGCTATTTGATGGAATGTTTCCAATTTTTGCCCACTTCTACCGAGTAAAGGCTGCAGGGAGACTTTTTCAGCTATAGTGCTTCAGAGTATTTGAATAGAATAAGTGAAACGAAAAAGTGATCCCACGCATATCATACCACTTCATCTGACTTTAATTTCCCACCAGGAAAAGACTTATATGAAGGCCCTGTATCTTATCTTGAAAAATGTGCATCTGATTTTGGTGTCAAGTTAATCTGATTATTGATACACCGGATCTACACTGGTCAAAACAATTAGGGAATCAGTTGAGATATCTAAGCTCTGAAGTACTGTCATCGGCAGAGTGAACTAAAATGCTTCGACGTCTTTCTGTCGGTTCTACGGAGTGGAGACAACAACATTACGGTCACTCAGATAGTGGTAATAACGGAAAGTTGCTGCAGCGGGGGTTGGTGTTGGCTTGTGTTTGCTCTACCAAACGAATTACTCATGAATTTGGGTTCAGATGGTGTAGTGAGCAGGTAGTGCAATGCAACAACAACGTGACTTACCGGAAGCTGTGATATGGAGTGCCATAGGACGGTTTCGAAGAGGGACAGACACAGAGAGAAGTGGCTGCAGCTATTGGAATGTCCCAAAGTGTAATTTCCAGAACCTGGACGCGATTTCAGACAAGAGGAACCGTTAAAAGAAGGCAAGGCCAAGGTCGTCCACGGGTAATATCAGCAAGAGATGGCCGCTATCTCCAGTTAACAGACGGCGAGACAGGAGGCTGAATGCAATTCAGCTGCGACGCACCCTCCAGGCAGAAATAGGACACGCAGTATCAACACAATCAATCCGAAATCGCCTTTGGGAATGTTGTCTCTACGCACGGCGGCTTATGGTGTGTGTCCAATTAAAATCATGACACCGTTTATCCCGCAGAAACAGGGCGGAGGAACATCATGATTGGAGTCGTAACGCATGGTACAGGCTGCTGTTCACAGGTGAGTCAATATTTTGTATAGAATTGGAAGGAAAATCAACATTGACCTGAAACGTCCCCTTAGAACAATTATACATGACTGTGCTTAAACTGACACACAATATTTTTAGCGCAACGCAATCTGACTTATAATAATCCCTACAAAAGAATTGCCCTGACTAACATTAACCTATACCTTTCACAAATCACGTACCTCACAAAAATCTTCGTTACTCGAACTACTGCAATACGGCGAGCGCCACTACTGCCAGCTAAATAAAGATTCAAACTACGGAAGGCACTAACTACTGATAGGCATAGTTGGCAAATGAAAGATTTTAATAGAGAACAAACAATGTATTTACCTCAATAGTGTTCAAAAGTCATAATGTACATAGCAGTTCATGATATCCAGTATTACAAATTTCAAAACTCCGCCGTCTCTCTCCTCACATCCACCACTGCTGGCGGCTCACCTCCAACTGCGCAACGCTACGCGCTGTTCACATCCAGCTGCCCAACACTACAATGGCAGACAACAATGCAAACTAGCCCCAGACTGCACACAGCACAGCCAGTGATTTTCATACAGAGCGCTACGTGGCGTTACCAATAAGAAAACCTAAACAGCCTACTTACAGACCGTATTTTGTTGTTTTACTGTCAGCAAAACGATTTTCGGTCACTTAATGACCATCCTCAGTGCTGTAATATACAATTAAAATTGGTAGGCACTGGTATCAAGCTATAACCACAAGCTTAGAGTGATCACATAATGTGGTTATAGCTTGATACCAGTGCCTACCAGTTTTAATTGTATATTACAGCACTGAGGATGGTCACTAAGTGACCGAAAATCGATTTTGCTGACAATAAAACAACAAAATACGGCCAATGATGATTTTCCTTCCAATTCTATCCACTATTTGGTCGTAGTGCACACAACATGCCATGGAGTCGCCAATCAATATTTTATGTTTGGCCTGACAATCTTCGTTCCCTCATCTGGAGAGAACGTGGAACTCGGAACATTCCTGCTTATGCGCAGCAAACATCGCCATATCATGGTGATGGAGGAGTGGTGTGGGCAGGAACCAGTACTGGCGGACGTACGAACCTCTATGCCGTTCAGAATGGCGCTTTGACTGCTCAGGGGTATAGAGACGAGATCCTTCGACTTTTCACTTTCTCCTACGCTGGTGTCATAGGAGATGGGTTCCTTCTGGTGGATGACAACGCTCGTCCCCACAGAGCTGCACTGGTGGACAACATGCTTGAAGGCGAGGGAATTGAACGAATGGAGTGGCCAGCTTATTCAACGGTCTGAAACCCGACTGAGCATGTCTGGGATGCATTTGGCAGACACATTGCAGCCAGACCAGCACCTCCCACAACGGCTGCAGAGCTGGATATTGCACTTATGGAAGAATGGCCAAATATCACTCAAGAACTAATTGCTAACCTCATACTGTCATTGCCACGCACGTGTCCGAGGTGATCAGACAACATGTTAGAGGGCAACGAGACTGAGTGTCTCACTATTATGGTAGCCCCATGGTACCTCGCTCTACGTAAACGCCGAGTAAACCTCAAGTAAACAGTTGAGACAGCGAAGTATCGTACCGTATCACACACAAATTACAATTGTAACCGATATCTGAATAAAATACGTTGCCACATGACTATGATATCTCACCTGATCCCATAATTTTTTGAGCAGTGTAGTTAGCCACATAGCTACCTTCTGATTCCAGTTGAAAGAGCTAGTGAAGAGCATTTGGACACTTTTTTTTTTAGTAGTATGGGTTAAGAAGTACATAGCGAAACATCTAAATAGCTCTGAGGAGCTTACAACAATGAAAGTGACGACAACATTTTGTGAACGCAGTTTCAGAAAATTGCAGATGATACAAAAATTACTTATGGTCGAATATGGGTGACAGAAGATTGTCAGATATAGCTCTCTTGTCGACAGGTCACAGCACAGCTGACTTCAGTATCATAACCATAGAGTTTGCTTCGATCAAAGCAAGGAAATGCAAAGAAAAATTATAATAATAACACCATTCCTCGAATGACTTATTTTCTCTTCTCTTAACCACAAAACACTTTCTTTTATTTCTAAATAATAATTTATGCACTGTTTATAGTTTATGAGGAGGAAATAAAAATGGCCCTCTATTACACATCATACTTGAACCAATGTACAGTAGCTGTTATAAATAACAAAATAAAGATTTTGTTTTCATTTAATATTGTTTGAAAAGTTTATACAATTTGAAACGTACTTACTAACCTTATAGATTTAATTTGTCGTGCGCAAAATCTATCATCAATATAATTCGCTTAAGTAATATTTTTCAAACATTCTTAATTATTATTAGAAACACTTACAGAATTAGAAAATTTGGTAAATCTAAATAGAAAACGTTGCACAAAAGTTGTTTAACAGCGTGAGGAATGCAGGTTTCGCAGTTACACCATTGCGTTCATTGTCAACCAGGTATGACGTTTGAGTACTATAATGGATGTTTATTGGCACGGAATGGACTATATCTAGCGACAATGAAAACGATGCACTCCTGTGCTTTAATCGCGGGATTTTCTGCCCTGTTGTCTAAGGGAGACCACAAGTAATTGGCATAGGTTTTGGTTTTGGATTTTTATATTGTTTTGTGTGATATTGGAAGGGATACTGGTGAATTTTGAGTACAAATTCATGTATTCCCCATTAATTAAACACATGTTTAGATGACCCCAGAAACACCTCTCCCAGAAGCTTGCAACCACGCTAACTACTACCGGATGTGGGGTTAGCTGGCATACCCATAGAGGTGACCAGGCATAATCTGATATGCATAGTGTTACGTAGGCACAACACAGCAGTTTTTGAGAATAACATTTCATTTTATCGAAACGTGAGGTAAGTTGTTTTTCAAAGAATAAATTGTTCCAAAATTCGTTCTTTGTGTGAAGAAATAACCGTTGAACAAAAATAAATCCTGCTTAAATGTACGAACTTAAATGTTGAACAAACAATGAATTCTTCAAAAAAATGCATGGGTTGAAAGCTCGTTTACTTGAACAAGTGGGTTCAATTACCGCACAATTTTGCTTTGCTTGCATTCAACTGGATCATCATCGTCTGACCATCTACGGTTTTTCCCCTTTTTGACGAAACTGGACACGTGAATCTCATTGTCATCGGTTTCACCTGTCTTCATACTTACCAAGGGATAGTACTTCACCAAAACAAAGTCTTTCTCGTACATGGAGATCAGGGTTACGATGAGGCCCTCAAGATTATGATTTATTGATTGCCGGACTTGTTCGATGTCACATGTTGAAGTATTTTGATGTTCTCCAGAATATGGTTGAACAGTCGAAAGAAAACCCTCACCATTGTCTTGTCTAGGAACGAGGCTAAGGTGATTCATCATGGAGTAGTTCTTCTGCCTCAGTAGTACCATCAAGGAAGTCTAAGCTGTGGTCACTTTTGACATAGCTAATGTCTCACATGCAGTGTTCCGTATTTTAGAAGAAAATTCAAGTCGAAGTTTTCTGGGAAGCTTTTTCTTCTTGGACTTGTCAACTATAGCCCCGCCCCCCTTCTTGACAGTAATGGCTTTTTCTTCTTATTGGCCTTTCACCACAAGCCTGTCTTTGATGGAAGTGTCCGTCAGAATAATTGTAAACTGTCATTTTTGGCCGTGGTTCGATTGCTACCAAGGCACGACTATGGGGAAAGAGCGAATTTCTTCTAGGATCATATGTATTTATTCCTTTTTATACAGAAACTATTGTTTTTTTTAAATTAAAATAATGTGGGGTTTGTTGGGATACGTGTGGAAGCGAGTTGTCATAGGTATGGTAACTATCTCCATACTTAACTGTGCCAGGTAGCCTCACGGCGATATCAAAAACTAAATGGACACCGCACAATCCCAAACGTTAGAAAAAAAAAATTGTCATACAAACATGCAATCACAGTTAGCCGCTCTTTCTAAAACGGCCATCAGCAGGGCGTCAAGCCAATCTGCATGTTTATCAGAATAAAAAAAAATTAACGACGAAAAAATGTAGTCACCTGTCGGTGAAACGATGAGACACGAGTCGTTCCCTCATGACGCTTCCGTGTAGACTGAAGTTACAGTGATGGTGCTTCGTTAAATGCCCTCCCCATTAGCACTACGACGGCGCCCTTGCTCCATCGTGTCAGGAAACAGAAGCTTTGTGTAAGTATATCCTTACGCTAACCAACCCCAGTCTCCCCTACAGTATAGGCGTTACTGTCCACGCAGCTTGTTAGTATGACTCAGTATCAGCATTTCATTTAAATCAAATATTGTTTTCATGTGAGTGGTATAATTAAAGAACAACTAACATTGTGCAGGAGACTATGCAAAGTGAGACGCTGTTCCGCACTGATATCTCCACTATCCTCGCGACAGAATCTGAAAAAAACTTACAAAATAAATATCGCCACTTACTAGATTGTAACCAAGGCACGTACAAGGGCGGGCTAAAAAGTAATGCCACCGAATTTTTTCGTGGAAACACTTTAACGTTTTTTAAATGAAACAAACGTCGTTAACATTTCTATTCTTCATATCTACGTATTTGCACCCCTCTTCTGCTGGTAGAAGGATCCGAGTTGTAGCACGACGGTATGTAATGTAACTATGACAGTGTGTGAAAAGCAGCGTGCTGTAATCGAGTTTCAAATTCGTAGAGTTGGACCACATATGGAGCACCGTCTCCTTCAGCATGGCAAGGCCAGAACACGCACAAGCGCTGCGACATCTACAACAATGCGACCCGTTCGCTTCACTGTCCTCGATCATCCTCCAACTCCCGACTAGGCCACACACAATTTGCATCTTATCCCAGAACTTCAAGTACAGTTTGGAGAACTTAAGAGGAAGTTTACTATCTTTGGCCCGAAAAAAGCATGTTCTTTGAAATTTTTTTTCTTGGGGTGTGTTATAGATATCGATGTCAAATTTGGTCAGAATGTGCATTGATATTTCGTCTACAAACTGGAATTTTTTCGACCGGAAATGTCGAAGAGCAAAGGCGAAAGTGCCCTCGAAACGAAACAAAATTTCGATGTAGACCTCCACGCGCGGTATGTAACAGGTCAGCCGGCTCGTCTGAAATCAAAACTTAGTTGACGTTAGCGAAGTATATAAGATTCTGAGGTTGTACCTCGTTTAAGTTATTTGGACCATAGGAAACAAAATGGCGGCCATTTGAAAAAAATAGGGTTTTTCATCGATTTCTCGACTTCGTCGGGCAAATAAAAATATTTTTAGTTGATGGATCGGAATAAAAGTGGTACAACTCCTAGACAATTTAGTTAGCTTCGTCGGAAACAAAGAATCAAGCCGATCGGTTCAGTAGATTTGAAGTTACCATACCGCGCGATAAAAAAAAAGTCATTTCGAAAAAACGCGTTTGAAGTTTTGACTACATATAAATGCAATATTATGCAACGTACGTTCAGTCTGCTATTCCGGGTCCATAAACTGGTACTTCCTCTTCCTCATAGAGGGCGTTCTGCTCGATCTGGGCCATCCTGCGCTGCTCCAGAGCCGCTCGTACGGCCGGTGACGAGCGGTTTTCGGCGCTTGAATCCGGTGGTCGTCCGAATGCTTGGCGAACTGCGTCGAATAGAGTCCCAGGGTGACGTCTATCGTTGTCATGGTCTTCAGAATTGCTGAATACCCTTCGTTGAAGCAGTTTACTGCCAGGAAAGTCGCAGTCTCCACAGTCTTCGCACCAGAATGCAATTGCTTGGGGGCTAACTTCCAAACACACGCCTTCAAACTTTCTTATGAATTTTGTATGATTCCTCACAAGCACCGGTACATAACTCGTCCTCCGAAAGAAAAAACTGGTGCATGAAAAAGGCCGATTTTAGGCAGGTGCATTTTTTTGTTCAACCGCGAATAACAAACATTTCCGTTCCGTATTCGGAAAAACCGTTTCAGGGGTGGATTCTAAGCACTTTTATGGATCCAAAAAT
The DNA here is from genome assembly GCF_023864275.1 of Schistocerca cancellata. Taxonomy (NCBI): domain Eukaryota; kingdom Metazoa; phylum Arthropoda; class Insecta; order Orthoptera; family Acrididae; genus Schistocerca; species Schistocerca cancellata. The sequence goes on from NC_064634.1 coordinate 155,500,261, forward strand.
GCAATTTTAAAAAAATCGATTTTTTGAACCAAAAGGTAGTAGACCTCCCCTTAACCTTGATGAACCGGTGCAAGCAGAGGTAAGATTGTGGCTCCGGCAACAAAGTCAGAAATTCTACAGTGACGGTAACAACAAAGTGGTCTCTCGCAGGGAGAAATGTGTTCGTCGCCAGGGTGACTATGTTGAGAAATAAGTATGTAGAAATGAAGAATGAAGATGTAGAATGTCAATAACGTTTTTTCTATGTAAGAAGCCTTAAGAGCTTTCAAAAAAATTATGAGGCATTACTTTTGAGTACGCCGTCGTAATTAGCAGCATCTATTTGCTCTGTATGTAGTGACATAAATTTGAAACAGTTCATTCCCTCCTGTGGTAGTAGTGTGCAGAGGAGTATACTGTCGTCGCAGCGATTACTTTTACTACCCACCTGTAATACCTGCGCACACATCTGTTTGAGCACTTAGTCCTATACGAGGTGATCTATCACGGCATGTAAATCTATTTGCTGCTCCTTTCCAATTCACTCGCGTGCCAATATTGCGCCAGTTGCTGTCGAAAGGCCATAGAATCACTCGCTTTTTAGTTTTCACATCGTTTAACTGGTCTGAACGTCGCATAACAATGACCTTTCTGGTCACAAAACTCTGCACGGTACTGAGTCTTTGCTGTTTTAAAAAAATTTGAATGTTTACTCCCAGAACGCTTTGCTAAACATCGCTGCGATTTCGATGAGAGCTTTTGCTTCTGATTATTTCAGTTTTCATAAGCTCTTTAGTGAATGTAGCCTCACCAGTAAATTCAGGGAACCTTCATCAAATTTAAGCATAAATTCTTCCTCCTCTTTGTCCAACTCAGCTGGCGAGTTGTATTTACTGATCTCGCCATCGAGTTGGCGATAAATGGTAGTGCCCCCTTCTTTTTCCCGCGCAAGGAAGTGAGTTGCAATATTTCTATGTGGTGGTTGGTGGTGCATGCGATTTTTCTGTAGGATTTTCCACCTGCTACATATCATGCATGACCTTTGTGCAACGCTGTTCATTTGCAACCCAAATTTGACCGGCTCACTCGGAGCGGAACACAGGTGCTATTTAGGAGCCCTGTGTCGGATGGCAGCGAGAGAGAACCATCCCACTTCAAGGACACGCCTCTAGTGCTGCGTGCGCCGTTCGGGCACAGGATGGCCGCCACAGATAAGGCAGGCTAGCGGACGTCGCGTGAGGCCGCCGCAGATATGCAAATAGCGGCCTGGTGTTCGCTCCGGCAGCCCAGCGCCCGCACTACACGCCCGCTCCTTACTGCGAATGCAGACTATCATCATCGCGACACAACAGTCAACATTGCGCTTTCGTTTATTACTGCAATTTAGTGTTGTAACGTGTCATTTCCGTGAGAATTACTGCACGAGTAAAAATTGTTCTTCCGTTTCTTCCAACGGGGAAATCGTGAATAGACATCTTAAAATTGCTGTGGGTGATGTTTCTAGTCGCATTATCGTTAAGAATGTCGGTGCGCAAATCTGTCGTCTTGCGTGGTTGCTCAGAGAGGATCATTTAGTAATCGCGAAAGCGTTACGGAGATGATAGATAAACTCCAATGGAAGACTCTGCAAGAGAGACGCTCGGTATCTCGGTACGGACTTTTGTTGAAGTTTCGAGAACATACCTTCACCGAAGAGTCAATCAGTATATTGCTCTCTCCTGCGTATATTTCGCGAAGAGACCATGAGGATAAAATCAGACAGATTAGAGGCCATACAAAGGCATACCGACAGTCTTTCTTTCCACTAACAATACGAGCCTGGAATAGAAGGGAGAACCGATGGAGGTACTCAAGTTACCCTCCGCCACACACCGTCAGGTGGCTTGCGGAATATGGATGTAGATGTAGATGTAGATGTAGATGTAGAGACAACTGTATATTCACGTCTCAGATAGCGCAGCTGCTTCATTACGCTGGTGGCCACACTTTCGATAGATCCTTGAGGCACGTGTATAAGTTTCTAACGTGCCGTTAAGACAGGCCCTCCAAAATATAGTACGTCAAGAACGAGTGAATCTTCCGAGATCAGGTTCTGGGCAACTTAGAGTGGATCATCATGTGTCGTTGTGCTCATTGCTGAGTGTTGTGACCCCATGAACCAAGCGTCTTCACCCTTGACGGTTATCAGCTTCTGTTAGAACCAGCAGAAGAGGTAGACCCAACATCTTCTTGATCTGATCAGTCCACTTGTTCGCTACTCTTACTCTCAGTCTCTTACTCTCGAACTCCCCTTCCATGATATTTTTCCAACTTTTCCCATTTCTTTTCACACTACGGCCAAAGAACTTGAGAAAATTTTAGTTGACACCAGAAAAAAGGCGCATGAAGATAGTGAGTTGCTCAATAATGTACACATTCCTTCCTCTTCCAGTCCATTTTATGCGCAGCAACCAGCGCCAGCACCAGAGCTCAAACGCATCGATGCGCTGTTTGTGCCTGCGTTGTGCTGTCCATGTCTGGCAAACGTAAAAGATGACGAAAAACACATGTGTTTCAGCAAGTCAGACACTTCTCGTCTTTGTTATTGCTCTTTTCTCCCAGATCTTGGTGAGCGTCTTCGTAGCTACTCGCCCTAGCGTGTACGTCTTCTTTTCTCATCTTCAGAGCTTCCCTTGGCACAGATGGCTGACCCAAGATAGATGAAAGAATGGACGACTTCCAGTTGCTTTAATCGACCTGTGAGCTGAACCTATACTCCTCGATCAATTATCACGAGTTTGGTCTTGCTCAGAATGAGGTTCAGTCCGTTTGATACACTGATGTCCTTTACTTTTGTTAATAGCTCAGCAAGTTCGTCTTAGCTGCTGGCTAAAGTCGCGGTGTCATCAACAAATCGGATGTTGTAAATAGTTCTACCACCAACTGAGATGTCTTTACTACAACCATTAAGAGTATTCCTAATGACATGTTCTGCATAGATGTTGTACATTTAGGGGTACACCACCCTGTCTGACACCTTTTTAAACACTGAAGAAACCGGACGCGCCAGCACTTGTCTGCAAAGCTACGTGGTGACTATTGTATAGACCTCTGATCAGCGCTGTCAAGTGTGGCGGGACACCCAACTCTGCAAGCACCTGCCAGAACTTTTCCCAGACAATGTAGTTAACGGCTTTCCTATAGTCAAGGACGCAGATGAGGACAGGAATACAGAACTCTACCAATTTGTCGATTCGAAACTTCCTGGCAGATTAAAACTGTGTGCCGGACCGAGACTCGACCTCGCGTCCTTTGCCTTTCTTGGGCAAGTGCTCTACCAACTGAGCTACCCAAGCACGACTCACGCCCCGTCCTCAGCTTTTCTTCCGGCAGTACCTGGTCTCCTACTTTCCAAACTTCACAGAAGCTCTCCTGCGAACCTTGCAGAACTAGCACTCCTGGAAGAAAGGATATTGCGGAGACATGGCTTAGCCACAGCCTGGAGGATGTTTCCAGAATGAGATTTTCACTCTGCAGCGGAGTGTGCGCTGATACGAAACTTCCTGGCAGATTAAAACTGTGTGCCGGACCAAGACTCTAACTCGGGAACTTTGCTTTTCGCAGGAAAGTGCTCTACCAATTTCTTTATTTTTTATTTTTTACTAACTTTTTTATTTTAATTTTTTGTTGTTGTTTTTTCTATGTTTTAACATTTTCTTTTCTTTTTGAAAACCCTTTAATAATAATAATAAAAAATAAATAAAAAAATAAAAGGGCCAAGTGCCACCGCCACTTTTCATCCTATAACAAAAATTCTCGTCCACTTCAGGCGTTGGCTCCTGACGAAACCTACCCCAGAGAGCTGCCTATATACCAGGGGAAATATGGGAAATCAAGGTTAGGGCTATCCTTACAAACAAAACAAAACCTTCCTTTTCCTGAATTATATTTTTATTGTTTTTATGTTTTTTTTTTTTTTTGTTTAGTTTTCTTGTGTAATTGATCAGAGGCCTTCTGCGCCCCGCTGGTAATATGTTGAGTCACGTCTTCTCGAAATTGATGTGTTCCGTTCAATTGTTCAGAAATGTTCATTGGTTCAAACAGGAAACCTTCTTCTCTCTTGGCTTAACACATTCCAGCTGCGATGCGGGTCGTGGAAAGCACTCCCAAGGAAGTTCGAGAAAAATTGTCTGTATTTTGGGTGACGGACATCGACATAATGACGGTCATTGAGGTATGTCCAAAAATCGAGTACAGAGTTTACAGTTTGTCCAAATAGGTAGTGAATGGCATGTCCACAAATCCAATTCACAGCATTGGTCTTTGTCCGAGGAAAATATTCACGTTCCGGAAGTAATAATGAAAGGGGAGTAATCCGATCCGGAATGTCCCGCGTTAGAAAAGCGACAATACGACGAATCAAGCGCCAAACCTCCGCCGCCGGTCCGCAAACAAACCGATGTTCATCAGTGTCTGGCACTCCACACGTGGAACAGAGATGTGATTGGGCGAGGTGGATACGATGAAGGCGGAATTGGTTAATTTGCTTACCATTGACAGTTAGGTACCAGACAGATTGAACATTCGTGTCAAGGTAACAGGCGAAAACCGCGCGCCATACATGACGCCAGTCAACCTGGGGGAACATTTGTTCAATCGGGTTAGGTGGACGACCTAATTGGAGGACATTGTATACTGCCTTTGTCTTGAGTAAAAGCTGTCTTGGTAAGGTGATGCTTAGATAACTGAGTTCAAGAAAGAAGCATCGTATATAATGGAACTGAGCCGGAATATCCGAGATCATCACTGGGGCTGACAGTGAGACCGGCGAATATGCCGACAGGAGGAGACCAGTGAGGCTCGTTGGGCAACGTGTCCATACCGTCATCTGGGAGCTGACGAATAGGGCGCGAGCTCTATCCGGCACGTGAAGCAGACCTATCCCACCTCGTTCGCGGGGAAGAGTAAGGGTTGCATAGTTAACTTTGAACAACAGCCCAGAGCTGACGAAAGATGCCAACATCCGACGTGCCACAGTAAGCGGGAAAGGTAGAACTTGTGCTACATGGGGAACTCGGGATGCGATATATATATTGACATATCGAGCTCGTTGGAGAATATCTAGGGATCGAAGGCGATGGTCCATAAGACCTGCTCTGATAATTAAAAGGAGGCGTCGACAGTTGATGGCGGCTGAACGCCGGAGATCAGATGAAAAATCTATTCCCAAACAGCGAATGGTATCAACGGTAGTGAGAGGTGTAACGCACTCCACGGGAAGTCCCGTGCCAGTGAACATAACTTGTGACTTACGTACGTTTAAAGAGCTACCCGACGCCTCACCATAAGTCACTACCCACGTCAAAACAGCTCGAACCTCATCGGCATTACGTAAACAGATGACTACATCGTCAGCATAGGCCGTGCAACAAATTCGGTATCGATCTATGGACAACCCTACCAAACGATGTCTGAGTCCACATAGCAAGGATTCCAAGGAAAAGGCGTACAAAATCTCTGATAGAAGGCAACCTTGACGTACGGATCTACCTATTTTTATCGGAGGAGTGAGTCTGCCATTGTACATAATCCTGGAAGAGGCACCCCGCAGAAGGCGCGTCACTGCCGTGATAACGGTGACTGGGAATTCCATATGGTGGAGAACGGCCGTAAGGAACGAATGGTCAACCATATCAAAAGCTTGACTAAAGTCCAAAGACGCAAGTGCCCCAGAGAGGCGTTGTGCCTAGGTAACGGCGATCATATCCCTGTAGCGGCATGAAGCCGTGCGGATATTATTATCCCCTCCCAAAGATGCTTGGTCTGGCGACACAACATATCGGGCAACGTTTTTAAGTCGTGCCGCCAAAAGGCGAGTGAAGATTTTCATATAACTGTTAAGGAGGGTGAGGGGCCGATAATCACCGATACTGTTGCCACCATGCGGTTTATGTACAGGAATAATAATTCCTTCCATGAAAGCGTCCGGCACAGGTACTTCCGGAGACATCAGTTCCCGACAGATGGAGGTGAAGGTGGACTCTAACAAATCACGGAAGGTGCGATAAAATTCGAGGGGAAGACCGTCAGGTCCTGGCGAGCGATTGATGGTTCCTGCCCGGATCGCATCGCGGGCTTCATCATCAGTCACCTCTGAAATCAAGGCAATCGCCGCATCTCCTGGGATACCACCGAAGTTGAGCTGTGAGACTTCCTCGATCAACTCTGGGGAATGTGGAATTGCGGCGTAGAGCTGCTGGTAGTGGGCGTGAAGCACATTCCCTATTGCAGATTGGGTTACGTAACTACGCCCTTCTTGGTCTGTTAGGACGGGAATCAATTTTCGGCGTCTATGTTGGCGTTCTTGGATGATATGGTACATCGATGGATGTTCATGAGGCATGCGATCAGCAGTACGAGATCGTACTATCGCTCCTTCTAAATGCCTTCGCATGAGATTGGAGATTTGGGCCTTAGCATGGTTCATCTTTGTATGGCACTCAGGGGAGGCTGGCATCGTGGAGCATTCTCGTAGGATCCTGTACTAAAAGTCCATAGTGCTCTTCCTCCAGGCGACAACATCTTTGCCATACCGGATCAAGGTTTTTCGAAGAGCAGGTTTTGCACACTGGATCCACCAGGATAAGGTAGACGGATACGTGGGACGGCGTCTATTACATGTGATCCAAGTGTCTTCTATTAGAAGTCGACAGTCAGGTGAATTAAGAAGTGCCGTGTTCAGTTTCCATAAACCACGTCTGCCTGTCTTGTGAGAACAACGTCACAGAAGTAAGCCTCATGATCTGAGAAAGCAACAGGCCAGATTTCAGCCTGTCGAGTGTGTTGAATTAGGGATCGAGAGATGTAGATGCGATCCAGTCGGCTAGAGGAGTGCGCAATGTAGTAAGTAAAGCCCAAAAGATCACCGTGAACATATCTCCACGTGTCGACAAATTGTAGCCGCGTGACGACTGTTTCCAGAGCTGCGCATGGTGAGTGACACGGCAATTGATCCTGAGGTCGCTGGGTGCAATTGAAGTCTCCACCCATGACCCAGCCATCGTGTGGTCCCATAAAATGGGGTGTAACTTCATCCGCGAAGAAGGCATTGAGTTCACGACGGTAGCTAGAGCCCGACGGCGCATAAATGTTGACGATACATACACCAAAGAGAGTACCTCTGCCGTTGGGGAGGTATAGGACATCTTCGGCAGGAAGACCTTCTCGTAAGAAGATGGCAACACCACTACCGGTGTCCGAAGCGGGAGAAAGATGCGCCGTGAAGCCATGTGGTGGTGAAAAATCGGCGACATACACTTCCTGAAAAGGCGCAATATCTATGTCCGCATCATAAATCATATCGCGGAGCAGCGCTAGTTTGTGGGGCGCACGAATGGTCGCGAGGTTAATCGTTACGACACGATAATGCTGGTGTTGGAGTCCCACAGGCACAGGAGCGAGAGGTCGTCGATCTTGCCGGTCCGCTAAAGAGGCTGCTATTGTGGAGAGTTTGCGGTCTCAGGCGCAAGCGATGGGGGCGCCCCATCATCAGCACCGTCCACCCCAGTCCCTTCGATGTCCACGTCGTCTGCCCAGGAGACTGATACTGCGGTAGGGTACCGGCTGTGTACACCATCCATATGGAGAGAAGACGTAGTTTCCGGCTCAGCGGTTATACTCTCTTCAACGTCGACCTGTGGGAGCGACGGCGCCAGTAAGGGGGGGGGTGTTCTTTGCCAGTGGTCGCTTGTGGCGGGTCGTTCGCATCAGACTTTTGGTCATCATAGAGCGGTTTGTCGTCTGTCTTCGGTTCTGCATCCCTGGTATCCATCTGTAGAATGGATTCATCAGGGGGTGTACGGCTACGTTTCTTTCTCTTTCGTGTCGACCCTTTTTTTCGAACAGGTCGTTCAGAGTATGATTGCGGGTGGCTTTCGTCTGACTCCGGACCAGTCTGAAGGAAAGCAGAAGTAGGTACCACTCCCGGATCAACGTCCATCTCAGTAGCATTTTCAGTCACAGTGCTGCGATGATGCGGCCGGTCAGGATCTGGCGTCTGTGGCACCTCAGAAGGAATCTCAGTAGCGGTGGCATCTACCTGATCAGAGGACGTCGACGGAGCAGGAAGACCCTGTGTAGAGGTGCTACCTTCCTGGACAACCTTGGCATATGTGACAGGGATCTGAGTGATCACCGCTGGGGACGCTTCCTCGCCGACCGGCGTCTGGATCAGGCGGCGTCGCATGCAGGCGGATCTGACGTGGCCTTCTTGTCCAAAACCCGCAAATGTTCGGGGTTGGCCGTCGTGCATGACAATGGCTCGCACCCCACCAATTATCAGGTATGATGGTATATGTTTTTTCAGTTCAATTTTGACCTGACGCACACCCTTAAGGACATGGTAGGTCGTGAAGGTTTGCCATTTTTCCTCTACGTAACCGATGACGTTACCGTATCGTTGTAACGCAGAGTCAACTTCGTCCTTCGGCACTTCAAAAGGTAGTTCAAACACCCTAATCGTGCGTTGACCATACTCTGCGAGTTCAAGTGTTACAGCTCCGACGTGACCATCAGAGTATTTGAACTTAAGTCCATTGGCATGGCGGCGAATAACATCTTCGCACACCTCGGTGTATGTCATTTTAGTATAAACGACACTACTCGTGATCGAAAAATGGATTCCGATAACGTGGTTAGGATCTAAACGAACTTCTTCACGTAGGAACGTTTCAACTTCGTGTGCACGAGGTCGCACATGTTCAGCTGGGAAGGAAACTTTCAGGGTCGCACGGCGGTAAGCGCTCGACATGTTTTTCACGGTGGACGGACACAAGCCTTAAAGCTACGACGCGGAAGTAAACAACGCCTGCAGCGAAGCACTGGCCGGCGCGCGGGGCCGTCCGCACGCTGCCACGGCTGAGAGCCGACTGCCAACTGAGCTACCCAAACACGACTCACGCCCCTTCCTCACAGCTTTATTCCGCCAGCTCATTCCGGAAACATCCCCCAGGCTGTGGCTAAGCCGTGTCTCCGCAATATCCTTTCTTCCAGGAGCGCTAGTTCTGCAAGCTTCGCAGGAGAGCTTCTGTGAAGTTTGGAAAGTTGGAGACGGGGTACTGGCGGAAGTAAAGCTGTGAGGACAGGGCGTGAGTCGTGCTTGGGTAGCTCAGTTGGTAGAGTACTTGCCTGCGAAAGGCTAAGATCCCGGGTTCGAGTCTCGGTCCGGCACACAGTTTTAATCTGCCAGGAAGTTTCGTATCAGTGCACGCTCCGCTGCAGAGTGAAAAACTCATTCTGGAATTTCTCGATTATTTGTCGTATGTTGAGTATGTGTTAACGCGTTCCTTTTCCTTCAACAAAACCAGCTTGCAAAACTAGCTTGTCTGTGGATATCTAAGGCTAAATGTATAGCTTCAAACGCTGGTTCAGGATGTAGATCAGAATTTTGCTTGGGTGGCTTATGAGAGCGATGGTTCGGTAGTTGGAGCAGTTTCCTTGTGTATTGGCGAATAAATACGTGCTATGATTATTAGTCAGATTGGTTGGCAACTTTCAAACTGCCCTCCTTACGTTCATTTTGGTATCGATCATCTTTTTTTTCTCAAACAGACTTTGACTTCGCTTAAATCTGTGATGAAATTCTCTTTGTCTTAATGACGACTATATGGAACAGCTACTGAACGACGGTGAGTCTTTTCCGTCCCTCACAACCATGCTCAGCACGTAGTGGTCTAAGGCGTATTGTACGAATTCTACGATATTATACAGTTTATCCATTTTTATCCACCTCTTCGCCCTGAAAGCTGAATATTCAATGTTGACTATACAGATACCCTGCAGTCTGTATCCTGTTCTAAGCAAAACTACTTTTTCCCACATTTCTTAAAACTTCATGCACGTAGTCATTCGTGCTGTCACAGCCTTGTGACTGCCTGTGTCCTCTCCTTATTTCCTTCGAGCAGATCAGTTCTGTTAGTTACTAGTCTAAGACGTTGCTTTCACGAGCCACTTCTCAAACTACCTGCTATAAGTAATTTTCAGACAGGATATTCAGAACAATCTCACACAAATCTCTGTCTCTCGTATCAGTTTCAATCGCAGGACACCCTTTTACGGCGTTCAAGTTGATATCTTCCTGTGTTACGATATCACGTTCACGAAACTAAAGCGCCATATTTTCCAAATTTTCTCTGAAGTACTTCGTCACTACAATCCTTGGCATAGGACGTCTAAAAAGGCACCCGATTACCTTGTTTGAGGTATCTTTGATGTTCAACTTCACCCACGTCATTTCACATTCAGAATCTGTTATAAACTCATTAGATACTCTAAAAATATTTATAGCGAGAAATACGCCACGACCACTGCTTGCGATGAATATATTCCAGCCGGCCGGTGTGGCCGTGCGGTTCTAGGCGCTTCCCTCTGGAAACGCGTGACCGCTACGGCCGCAGGTTCGAATCCTGCCTCGGGCATGGATGTGTGTGATGTCCTTAGGTTAGTTAGGTCTAATAAGTTCTAAGTTCTAGGCGACTGATGACCTCAGAAGTTAAGTCGCATAGTGCTCAGAGCCATTTGAACCAATATATTCCAAACTGACTTTAGGATTATGCTACTATTCATGTACGTTCCTAGCCGACTTACTGTTTCTAATACTATGCTGGCATTATTGACTGTAATAAGCGATACTAAATCTGGTACCGTGCAGTGTATATTTGTGCAGTATTAATACCAAATGGTTCAAATGGCTCTGAGCACTATAGGACTTAACATCTGATAGTCATCAGTGCCCTAGAACTTCGAACTACTTAAACCTAACTAACCTAAGGACATGACACACGTCCATGCCCGAAGCAGGATTCGATTCAAAATGGTTCAAATGGCTCTGAGCGCTATGGGACTCAACTTTGTGGTCATCAGTCCCCTAGAACTTAGAACTACTTAAACCTAACTAACCTAAGGACATCACACACATTCATGCCCGAGGCAGGATTCGAACCTGCCACCGTAGCGGTGACGCGGTTCCAGACTGAAGTGCCTAGAACCGCACGGCCACACCGGCCGGCGCAGGATTCGAACCTGCGACCGTAGCGGTCGCGCGGTTCCAGACTGAAGCGCCTAGAACCGATCGGCCTATTAATACCACTTAAAATATAATGTTTGCAGTCTGCAAAGACAAGAAATGTTCTCTGAGGGTAAGATGACTTATCTCTCTTCCATTTTGGCAAGCAATCCATCAACAATCGTAAAGAGAGCTTACTTTAACTTAAAATAACCTCTCGTGCGTGCCACACGTATTCTGGTACCGTAGCAGCCGTCTCCTTCGTGTAGCGCATACCTGGTCTTTTGAGGGGGACCCCCGCAATTCTCCATCCGGTTGAGGAGCAAAGGATATTTACATCCGAGGTCTTCGTAGAACTTTCTCAATCTCTGGTTTAGACATTTCACTCGGCTCTAAACCAGCTGTTTAGTATTATTTCCAGATTCGGACATCGATATAGAGATGAATGCGCCAGCATAGACCATCCAGAGTTGAATGGATTCACGGCCACAGCATGGGCGGTGTGGACGCCCCATCACTTGAAAAGACCCTCTGGCCGCATAGGCTAAGAAGAAAACACCAAAATTTAAACGGCCATTTTATGAGCAATATAAATGGCTCTGAGCACTATGGGACTTAACATCTATGGTCATCAGTCCCCTAGAACTTAGAACTACTTAAACCTAACTAACCTAAGGACAGCACACAACACCCAGTCATCACGAGGCAGAGAAAATCCCTGACCCCGCCGGGAATCGAACCCGGGAGCCCGGGCGCGGGAAGCGAGAACGCTACCGCACGACCACGAGCTGCGGACAGGAGCAATATAGGGATATGAAAGTGCTCGTCAATTAGTGGTGATATTTGGCTGGGCCTCTACAAAACGTGTGCATAATATCAGAAATACTATAGCGTGGTGTTTACCCACTTGACTATAGCTGGCAGCGTGGTGAACAGCTGCCTGTGGTCACAATGGTAACTGCTACTGGCGGCTGTTCTACCACGGGTTAAGTACTGTACGAACGCGCGCACATTTGCTGCATTACGTCAGCTGTAGCCAGTGGTAACTTACTGGAAAAGCATTATAATTTGCGAATAAAATGTGAAAAGAATAGGACAGTTGTATGTATATCATTATGCAAATGCAACTATTGAGGCAAGTCTTTAATAATCTAGCTACAAATTTATGAACGTTTTTAAAATTCAGACGCCAATAGAAACAGGTGTACGATTGTTGAACGTCATCTAATGACGCTTCTTGGTACTTATAGCAATGACGTTTCCATGGAAATATCGAAAGGATGGCAGTTGGTAGTCAAAGTTTATGCTATAAGACGCCATTTGCATGGACGCGCTGCATAACGGCCGCAGCCGACGCAAGATGTGTGTGGAAGATGCTTTTACCATGGAGACATCGTTATGTAAAGACTGACTTCCCGAATTAACAAGCACTTTGATACATTTACGGTGCTCATAATCTGAAGATCACCGTTGAATCCAGTTTTGCCTGAGGTTTTTTTTTGCCAACATGTTGAGATATCAATTTACTGGTTGTATGTCTTACGTTAAGTAACGTCAAATATTTAAGAGCACGCTTGTTGCAGTTTTTCGTTGCTTAGTTGTTTCGTTTTTTTTTTTCAACTTAATAAAATCAGTTAATAGTTTTGACATTTCCTAAGTGTTAGTTAAGTGTAAGAAACTGAAAATTTATGATGTTATGGGCCCACGTTTGTTTCGAACTGGTATTTGTAATAAAATACTTGGTCACGAGAGGACGCTCACCTAAAAGTTTTTCGATATAACAACTACAGTGGAAAAATATCGTGCTCCTTTACTCCAAGGAACAACTTTCAACAACTGGAAGTTCAGGATGGAAACTCTTCTCTAGGAACTGGAACTTTTACCATTTGTGGAAGCGAATTTCCTCACAAAGGTGGAATTTGTGAACGGAGATAGGGACACACAGCGTGTCGCAAAGGAAACACCATTGGCTGACAAAAGATTGGAAATTGGAGTATCAGCTTGTTCAACATATTGCCGGCAGTCACTTGGAAGATGCGAAAGATAACGTAACATCCTGGGAGTTACGGACATCTCAGTGCAATAAGTTTGTGAAAAAAGTAATTTGCTAGCGAACTTTTGTTGACAAAACAATTGTTAAATATTAATTTGAAACAAGAAATGATATAGCAGTTAATCACTTTCTAAAGTTTCGTAAATTGTGTTGAATCCTGTCTACTCGTCAAATATGTGGGATCTAGGAAGCATGCCTTCTCGCATCGCTGGACAACATTCAAGCAAATCATATTAATGAGCTTTATTACGAAATGAACAATGGCAATACTTAACTTTCACAATAAACAGAAGTGTCGCAAGGAAAGGGCGACTTGCTGATAAGAAATCTCTTCAATATATACAATTGCTAAGTCCGATTTGCTGGTCTTGAAGTGGCTAATCTTGTTGCTGCTGTAGAAGTGGGCCGCGATCAGTCGGTGCAGTGCTTACGTCCTCCTCGCATGAGGTCGCTGACGTCGCTTTGTCGTCCTAGAGAGGGGTCGGTCAGAGGGCAGTTGGCCGACGTCTTCTTCACAGCCCTCTGTGGTCTCTCGTTTGGACTGGCGCTCCAGCGCTTAGCTTTACGCCGTAACAAATAGATTTGAGACTTACTTTCAACTGGAGCTGCTGTCGAAGAAATCGACACCGCGTGGCATCTACTTTTAACGATGCCTGCAGAATTCTCGTAGTTGTCACTACAATCAAGCGCCCTAAATGAAAGAATTGACACTAAGCTAACAGGCAATCATCGTAGGTCGTACCACTCGCTCCTTCCAGCTCCTGGATTTCTTCCTTACCATCTGCGCCCGTCCTGTGTGCCTCTCCACAACCCTCTCCTAACTTTGCCTCACCATCGACCGTCACCTCATCTGGATCCCTCATCTCCACTCCATCCAATCCTAAGCCCACAACCACCTCCAACTCCTCAAACTCCTCTCTAGCTGCACATGGTGGTTGCACCCCTCTGCCATCCTCCACACCTACAAATCCTTAATCTGTTCCATCCTGTATTATGCCAGTACTGCCTGGATATCCTCCCCCCCCCCAAATTCTATAAGTCCCTCCAGATTCTCGAGCGCCATGCACTCTGCCTCACCTTCCATATACGCCTCCCATCCCCCACACGGATCTTCTACAACCTCATTCCTTTCCCCCAACTGCTCCTGTTCCTTGAACATATCCACATACTCTACACTTCCCTCCGCCTTGATCCCCCTCACCCCCTGGTTGCTCCTCTCCTCTCTAACCCCCATCCTCTGCCACACCTTCACTGTTGTGTCCCCCTACCCTCCATCTCTAGACCCTTCATCTCCTTTCCCAAGGTGGCTTCCGTCAACTCCCCCTCCCAGATGATGCCCTCTCTCCCTCCATTTATCCCTCCTATCAACTCTGATACTCACCCCCCCTCCTTTCCTTTGTCCTTTCCCCGGGCTCCCTCTTCCCCCCCTTCCATCCTGTTTTCTCCCCGCCTAACCCCTCTCTGCTTTCCTTCTCCCCCCCCCCCCTAGTCCTTTTGTATTCCCCTCCTCTGCCTTTCCCCAATCCATGTCGCGTCTGCCCAGCACCCCTCCCCTTTTTTTGTGGGTCCTCGTCCTACATCGGCTCCTTTCCCCCCTGCTCCCCTACTTCGTTTTTCCTCTCCCCCCTCCCCCCCTCTTTTCTTTCCCATCATCTGTCCAGGTTCCCCCCCATCTGCCATCGGCTGTGGTATGTCATATTTGTGCCAACTTTTTAGTGCAATGTTCAAGTGAATGTTCAGTGTTGTTCGTCTTTCCAAAGTGTTGCGAACAGAAATCATGCTTTCGCTGGGTGTGAATTTTATATCTCTTGCGAACAGAAACCAGACTGTCGCCGTGTTTTTTTAATTATCTGTCTATTATTTTACCTGTCTGCTTAATATGTATTTTATTAGCATCATCAACCCTTTGTTTTCTGTTTTAAGTGCGACGATTTTCCGCCATTTTACCATTTAAGTCACCGATTTTATCGCCTGCTCCTGTTATTTATTATCTTCATCTTTTTAAAACAAACTCTGTAGGCTGAAGAGCAGCGTACTAAGCTGCTGCCAGCCCGTCCCTTCGGGGAGAATCGAAACTCAATAAAGAAAAAAAAAGAGAAAAAACTGAGCTTAGTGAAAAATTGGCTACTGGATGAACAGTCGAAGCGGAAGGGAGTCGTCGGGAAAAACAAAAGCGATGGTAATACACCGCGTCCTTCAGCTTGTCAGACCGAACATTGTGGAAAGCCTGGTCACTAAAGGCCTCACTCCAGAGTTTAGTTATCAAATAAGAACTAGGGCATGAACAATTCAGTGATTGTGGGTAACGTCAAAGAGGAAGATGGTTTTTGTTTTGCAGTATCAAGTGAAGATCAATCAGCGAGCAACATAAATTGGTTCCTCGCTCTGGAGCAACGGAACACTTTATTGACAGTTGGACACCTCTCACTAATTGAAAGAAATTGGAATAAACAAAGTTCAAGTAGCGAATTCCGGAATTTTTCTTGAGGCTAAAGTAGAAAGAGAAACTGAACTCACTATGTTTTAAAAGGAAGGGAAATACAGATAAGCATCAAAGATATTGTATCTATGATTGATCTTAGCTATAATTTGCTGTCAGAAAATTGTAAATGAGTGATTTTAGTAACATGTTTGATAAAGTTCAAGGTTTATTTAAATAAGGAAAAGAAACTGTTGCCATTGCAAGTAGGAATGAATCTCAGGTATGTGTTTTAAATTTTTTGCAACGTAAAGGAGTGTCAACTGCTTCAACTGAAGCTAATGTGAAACGGTAGAACAGCAGATTAGGCCCTTTTAGTTATCTTAGCAATAAACGCCTCCAGTCACAAGTTGACAGTAACGAACTGGACACTTCAACGATCCCCAGGGAAAGATATTCAGACTGTGTCGAGCGAAAACAATCACAACTGCCTGACAATCACACTAGGAAACGTCACACCAGACCTCTTGAGTTGATCCACAATGTCCTGTGTGTGGCAATCTCACCGGAATCGTTCGAGGGTAAGAAGTATCTGCTCACGTTCGTAGATGAATTTACGCTTTTCACAGTGGCCTACGCACTGGAATCGAAGTCGAAGGTAACTCGCTATCTGAAGATCTTTCGTGCTGTGGCTACAGCTATTTTGAGTTTGGAGATCAGCAGATTGCGCAATGACAGTGGCCCTGAATACATGTCGAACGAGTTGAAGCAATTTTTTAAAGAACAAGGAATACGTTCTGAGTTTACAATCAGCTACTGCTCAGCGAACTGGTGTCTCTGAGTGAACGAACAGAGCCCGCATCTCGTGGTCGTGCGGTAGCGTTCTCGCTTCCCACGCCCTGGTTCCCGGGTACGATTCCCGGCGGGGTCAGGGATTTTCTCTGCCTCGTGATGGCTGGGTGTTGTGTGCTGTCCTTAGGTTAGTTAGGTTTAAGTAGTTCTAAGTTCTAGGGGACTGATGACCATAGATGTTAAGTCCCATAGTGCTCAGAGTCATTTGAACCATTTGAACGAACAGAACGCTTATTGAGAAAGCTTGCTGTTTGGTACTTCAATGTGAATTAAGTAAGACGATATGGTCAGAAGCTCTTCCAATGCCGTATGCCTACTTAACAGAAGTTCTACTGCCGCCCTGGAAGGAAAAATTCCTGACACTTTGTTGTATAACGAGAAACTTAACTTGAGTGAAGTGAGAGTATATGGATGTATTGATTATCTGCTGTACCAAACGAAATGAGAACTGGAAATTTGACAGCAACTCCTTGACACGCTCCTTCACTGGCTACTGTCCTAATGGCCACAGACTTCGGGGTCTAAAGGAAGGAAAAATAGTCACAGGTAGGAACATTGTTTTTTCTACGAAGGAAGATATTGCACCGACTGACAACTGTATTCATCAGAGAAAGAACACAAAGACGATAATGAAGGAGAATTCACCGAAGAAAATATTAAATAAAATGATGGGTATCATGAAATAATTCGCATTCCAGAAGTGACCAGTGACGAAGAGGAAACTTTCCGATATACTACCACCAGGAAGAGGAACCCTCCTAAATACCTGTATGACTATGGTGTAGATGCACTGAAAGCTGAATCATTTGTCGATAGCGTACCGAAAAGCTACAAGGAAATTGCAACTCGTGAATGTAAGGAATACTGGTAACAAGCTACACTGGATGAAACTGACTCTGTAAAGGAATACAAGTCTTGGATGTTTGTTGATTTATCCCTTGGAAGGAAGGCCATCGGCAGTAAGTGGATGTTCAAATTGAAGAAGGACAAGGATGGAAACATAAGACACAAGGCTAGGCTTGTCGCCAAGCAACGTTAAAAAAAAGTTTCGAGCAAGAGGAAACATAACGACCAGTGGCTCGACATTCAGCTATTAGATTCTCTCTCTTTCCAAGCATTAATCTCAACTTGCGGGGTCTGCTGTTATGGTTTACCGGATTTGGCGTGTTTATTGTAATGGGTGGCCGGATGCTCTTCGTCTCGCCACCCCGAGCTATTAGAATAATGGCACTTATTGCAACACAACAAGGATTGGTTCTTGAACAATTGCTTCCACTTTGCACTATGTTATCAGAATGTTACTGATTATTGTGGCTTTCTATGATCAGCATCACATCGGGAAATAAAGCGTGGTGCCAAATTGTCGGTCCCCATTGGTTGGATCATATGTGACAGTATTTGCAAATGAATATGAAGCATCTCAAGCCGTTAAAGTGAAGCACTGATAATGTAAGAAGATCATGAGAGAAATTTTTTAGCTAAGCACCATAGCTGAAGAAAGACTCATCATTGGGGAAACGGATTGTTCCTTTGACAAGATATCTGCTGTGAAAGTTTCAAAGATAATACTGCGACATTTATTGCTAAGATGCTATTGTGAATCCGGGTATAAACTAGGTTAATGCAATGAAGAGACTTCAGTGTTCAACAGGATCACAGCACCTTGAATGGAAACGCTTGTATAAACTTGTATAGACGCTTGTATAAACTAGGTTAAAGCAATGAAGAGGTTCCAGTGGTGAATAACACACATCAAAAAAAGTTTCGCATCACCTCCGTTCCGAGAGTTCCGAAACCTATACAGAAAATTGGAATAGAGATTAATATAAACATCATTTCTGCCCTTTCTATTGCTCATGAAAACCACACATTGCACGTTGTACCACCATACAGCCAGACCTTCAGAAGTGGTGGTCCAGATTGCTGTACACACCGGTACCTCTATTACACAGTAGCACGTCCTCTTGCATTGATGCATTGATGCTTGTATTCGTCGTGGCATACCATCCACAAGTTCATCGTGGCATTTTTGGTCCAGATTGTCCCACTCTTCAATGGCGATTCGGCGTAGATCCCTCAGAATGGTTGGTGGGTCACGTCGTCCGTAAACAGCCCTTTTCAATCTATCCCAGGCATGTTTGATAGGGTTCATGTCTAAAGAACATGCTGGCCACTCTAGTCGAGCAGTGTCGTTATCCTGGAGGAAGTCATTCACAAGATGTACACGAGGGGGTCGAGAATTTTCGTCGACGCAGACGAATGCGTCGCCAATATGCTGCCGATGTGGTTGCACTATCGGTCCGAAGATGGCCTTCCATGACCACCAGCAGTGTACGTCGGCCCCACATAATGCCACCTCGAAACAGCAGGGAACCTCCACATTTACGCACTCGCTGGACGGTGAGTCTAAGGCGTTCACCCTGACCGGGTTGCCTCCAAACACGTCTCCGACGATTGTGTGGTTGAAGGCATATGCGACACTCATCGGTGAAGAGAACGTGATGCCAATCCTAAACGGTCAATTTGGCATGTTGTTGGGCCCATCTGTACCGCATTGCATGGTGTCGTGGTTGCAAAGATGGACCTCTCCATGGACGTCGGGAGTGAAGTTGCCCATCATGCAGCCTATTGCGCACAGTTTGAGTCGTACCACGACGTCCTGTGGCTGCACGAAAAGCATTCTTCAACATGGTATCTTTGCTGTCAGGGTTCCTCCGAGCCATAATTCGTAGATAGCGGTCATGCACTGGAGTAGTAGCCCTTGGGCGGCCTGAGGCATGTCATCGACAGTTCCTGTCTTTCTGTATTTCCTGCATGTCCGAACAACATCGCCTTCGTTCTCTCCGAGATTCCTGGATATTCCTTTGTTGAGAGCTCTTCCCGCCACAAAGTAACAATGCGGGCGCGATCGAACCGCGATATTGACCATCTAGGCATGGTTGAACTACAGACAACACGGGCCGTGTACCTCCTTCCTGGTGGAGTGACTGGAACTGATCGACTGTCGGTACCCCCTCCGTCTAATAGGCGCTGCTCATGCATGGTTGTTTACATCTAGGGGCGGGCGGGGGGGGGGGGGGGGTTGTGACTTCTCTGAACAATCAAAGGGACTATGTCTGTGATAAAATATCCACAGTCAACGTCTGTCTTCAAGAATTCTGGGAACCAGGGTGATGCAAAACTTTTTTTGATTTGTGTATATAACGAACTCCAACAGAAGTAATCGTTTGAGAGGTGATATCATGAGCGCATCTGATCCTGATCAATTCATGCATACGTTGCACCATATATTCCAACTACACTGTAGCTTGTACTACAGTTTGCTTTTGCATCGTGTCCTGTTTGATACCATACAAAAAGGAAATAGTAGAGGCAAACAGAATATAATTATTTGTGTACACTTTTGCTAGCTGCCGATATCATGTACAAAACTGTGGACACTGCTACTAGTAAAACTACTACAGAAAAAGCGTCGTTTTCCAAATCTATTCTCGGAACTGGAACCAAACTGGACCCAGATTTTCTGTATTGCCGCACTCTATCAAATGCGTCTGAAACGTCTTATCAACTGCAGTGCAGTTGAGTGGCTACCAAGGAGTAATACGTGGGTCAGAAATAAGGAATCTGGTGTTTTGTCTTCACTGAAACACAGGGGCACAGCTAACTGTGTCCTTGTTTAAATAAGTAAAACTTCGACGGAGAGCTACAATACGCAGTCTTATAGTATTTTCTGGGTACTAATTTTTTCTGTATTCATAACAACAGTCACTCCACTGTTGTGGGATTATAGCAGTGACGGAAATCAACGATCCATCTGCAACGACTGTTTATTTACGCCGGTCATGGGTCACATGATCGCACTCAGCTGACATCAGCTACCGCCACCTAATAATGAACTGATCACGTTCGATATGGTTTGTGCCAAATAAACAGCCGTTGTAACTGGAGTTGTTTTGTGCCATTGTTATTTTCTAGGTAACAATAGAGTGTCAGTGATTTTCAACCTCATGTCAAACCGTTACTATCAGCATTTTACCTGGAACTCATATTCAGAGATGCTGCCGTACGAGGGCTGGCTAACGACAGGGAACGCTGCCACGCAGTGAGACATGTGAACCACTGGCCATTAAAATTGCTACACCACGAAGATTACGTGCTACAGACGTGAAATTTAACCGACAGGAAGAAGATGCTGTGATATGGAAATGATTAACTTTTCAGAGCATTCACACAAGGTTGGTGCCGGTGGCGACACCTACAACGTGCTGAAATGAGGAAAGTTTCCAACCGATTTCTCATACACAAACAGCAGTTGACCGGCGTTGCCCGGTGATACGTTGTTGTGATGCCTCGTGTAAGGAGGAGAAATGCGTACCATCACGTTTCCGACTTTGATAAAGGTCGGATTGTAGTCTATCGCGATTGCGGTTTATCGTATCGCGACATTGCTGTTCGCGTTGGTCGAGATCCAATGACTCTTAGCAGAATATGGAATCGGTGGCTTCAGGAGGGTAATACGGAAGACAGTGTTGGATCCCAACGGCCTCGTATCACTAGCAGTCGAGATGACAGACATCTTATCCGCATGGCTGTAACGAATCGTGCAGCCACGTCTCGATCCCTGAGTCAACAGATGGAGAAGTTTGCAAGACAACAGCCATCTGCACAAACAGTTAGACGACGTTTGCAGCAGCATGGACTATCAGCTCGGAGACCATGGCGCGCCAGACACCTGGTCGCCTCATGTGTCATGCAGTCTGACGGAACAGTACAGTGAGCCCTCTGATGTGACTGGTTTCAGTGTCCAATATCGGGCCTGAGACAAACGAGGTGTCGTCGTCATAGACGGTTCGCGTGGCAAGATAGTCTGCGTCCTACTAAAATGATTAGTGTGTTTTTGTTGTTGTTGTTTTTCATTCAACCACGACTCGGCACGATTCAGTCTATGCGTTTTTGGATTCGAGGAACTTGTTATCTTAATAAACTACTGGCCATTAAAATTGCTACACCACGAAGATGACGTGCTACAGACGCGAAATTTAACCGACAGGAAGAAGATGCTGTGATATGCAAATGATTAGCTTTTCAGAGCATTCACACAAGGCTGACGCCAGTGGCGTCACCTACAACGTGCTGACATGAGGATAGTTTCCAAATGATTTCTCATACACAAACAGCAGTTGACCGGCGTTGCCCGGTGATACGTTGTTGTGATGCCTCGTGTAAGGAGGAGAAATGCGTACCATCACGCTTCCGACATTGATAAAGGGCAGATTGTAGCCAATCGCGATTGCGGTTTATCGTATCGCGACATTGCTGCTCACGTTCGTCGAGATCCAACGACTGTTAGCAGAATATGGAATCGGTGGGTTCAGGAGGGTAATACGGAACGCCGTGTTGGATCCCAACGGCCTCGTATCACTAGCAGTCGAGATGACAGTCATCTTATCCGCATGGCTGTTACGGGTCGCATTGACGGCAGTTTAAACAGTGGACGTTACATTTCAGATGTGTTACGACCCGTGGTTCTACCCTTCCTTCGATCCCTGCGAAACCCTACATTTCAGCAGGATAATGCAAGACCGCATGTTGCAGGTCCTGTACGGGCCTTTTTGGATACTGAAAATGTTCCACTGCTGCCCTTGTCTGCACATTCTCCAGATCTCTCACCAAATGAAAACGTCTGGTCAATGGTGGCCGAGCAACTGGCTCGTCACAATACGCCAGTCACTACTCTTGATTTACTGTGGTATCGTGTGGAAGCTGCATCGGCAGCTGTACCTGTACACGCCATCCAAGCTCTGTTTGACTCAACGGCCAGGCGTATCAAGGCCGTTATTACGGCCAGAGGTGGTTGTTCTGGGTACTGATTTCTCAGGATCTATGCACCCAAACTGCGTGAAAATGTTATCACATGTCAGTTCTAGTATAATATATTTGTCCAATGAATACCCGTTTATCATCTGCATTTCTTCGTGGTGTAGCAATTTTAATGGCCAGTATGTTTTTTGGTGCAGTGGACTGTGTTTGGTTGGTACGTATCGCTGCTTTGCAGAGTGACCTCGGAGTTTCCCGTCAACCGCAGACTAACACTAATTACATGCACCGGTGCTTGTACACAGCGTCCACAGTTGGAATTTGCAGGAGCAGTGTCATACTGAGAATTTACATTCTTCAGATAAACAGTAAGATAAGACAGAAGACATGTGTAGGACATTTCTGTTTGCACTTTCCGGTATGCTTCTTACAGTAGCAGATGCGAACGAAAATTTATCCTGCTGTCGAGGGTTGTGGTTATTAGTAATTAGAAACTTTCTACAAACCGTAAAATTAAGACGTCAAATTAAAGTGAAATTTCTGTATTGCGGTCCAGTTCACGGACTATAGTCTGAGGTAATGTTGTTGCAGATTTGTCTCAGTCAAGTTTAATCACTATACAAAATGGATAGCCAAAGATGATAATCGTCCGTTAAATATCTGTATTCAATACATATAAAAGTTATGCGAAAAGAAGGAAGGACGGAAAAGCAACGCGTTGTTGTGTAGTAGTATGCATGGGTGGCGGAATTAGTGCAAATGCAGAAGTATTCTGGTGATTAAAACGCTTCTCTGACACACACACACAGCAAAAGGACGTCAGTTACTCGACTGGAACATTAATTTTATTGAGGCTTATGGTTTGTAAGCCTTAGCCGAACTTTCAGAAAGTAGGTAAACATACAGTTAAAAACATATTCAGAATGTATCATTTAGTCCGTGTAGCAGACAATCGTAATTAATGTAATGGAAGATATATTAATACCTGCAGTCAGCGAGTTCTCAGACGTAACTGTTTTCACTTCTGTTATTTTTATCATCGCCTCTCAAAATATAAGACTATTATGCAGATCTACTTTATTTTTCTGTATCACATTGCCTGCGGTTACACACCAAAAGAGCCCACAGCCAAACAAACACTAATCCTTCTTACCTTCACTGCACACATTCTTCTCTAACAGCAAAAAACAGTTTTTGTCTTCCTTTTTTACCAGAGTAATGCTTCTTTACGCGACCATTATGAGTAAAATAAAATTTCTCGTCTTTTATAATAGACTAACTTTCTGAGTCACTGTTTGCTCATTAATTTTTCGTTTAAAGTAATGTAAAGGAAATAATGATAGTAAATGTCTAATATTAATTAAACTTTAAACGTTACATAAACTGAAAAGCGGCAAACTACATATGTACTGCACAGAAAGCTTATACTGTAGGGATTCACTTTTAAAATTTGTCTACAACAGAAAAACGTTAAAAAATCCTTACTATTCCTAAACTAAATTATTACTCATTTTCCTACGCAGAGAATCCTTATTGATATCCATTTACCAGTCCTTTGCTGCAACACGTTTTTCGTTTAATTATACCTAGCTTCACAGTAAATTAATGAAAACGATTCAATGTGGAACCGGTGACCAAAAACAGTATTGTATCTATACTGGTATTAAACGTTTTCTTGCTGCATAAGCCGTAGCGTGCCCGTAAACATCACGCAAGGTCCCTTGATGTAATCTATTTGACAGGAAGGTCGGCTGAAAAATTTAAGCCTGGCCTTCCTTCGAAAACAAAAAATGCAGGTCAGCGATTTATCCTCTCGACGCCAATTTCCAATACACAATCAGTGCTGATGTCCTAGGAAAAGAACCTATCTTGCTATATGTTACATAAAAACAGTAGACGCTGAAACTAAAATTGAAATAAACATTCATATCATTCAGAAACTCTGCTAAGCACTCAACTCTTTTTTTCCAACAGTCAGTGAAAAGGAAAAAGTTCATTAATTTCTCAAACCAGCTCGTAAACACTTTATTGATACAAAGCATTTTGCTTTACTAATATTTATATATAATTCCTATTACTAAAAATTATCATTTTAAATCAAATTAAGATGTAAAGTAATTATGTAATAAATAAAGGGCTACATAATTTAAATAGGGTGAACAAAACTTTAGGTTAAAGGGAGTGATTTCAAATTTCAGTGGCAATAAGAAGCAGTTAATATAAAATAAGATAAACTGTTGGTAATCGCGTGTTAAATAAGGTAAAATTAAATCTAAGTAAGGTTTACTTAAGAGAGACGAAGTTGGTGGTACATGGAATAGGACTAAGCTGAAATACAAACAGCAAATTTAAAAATATATACGTAAAACTGTAGATAAGGAGACACTGTAAACAATATAAATATGTTAGAAGTAATTTTTTCTTCGTCGAGACCTTACAGAGTGAAACAAAACGTGTTGAACTAAAGGGAAAATACATAGCTGGAGGCGAAAATTTATGAATGGTGGATTAGCTGAAAATTATATAGGAAAAAAATACCTGAATAGTAACGATATTTTTAGTGATTTATGAAATGTCTTACGTAGAAGCGTGTACGCTGATATTAGTCTTTCTTCTTCTTTTTTAACGTATTGTGTATGTGAATACTTTTAAGCTGTGAAGAAGAATAGGGAAAACTACATCTACATCTACATCTACATCTACATCTACATTTATACTCCGCAAGCCACCCAACGGTGTGTGGCGGAGGGCACTTTACGTGCCACTGTCATTATCTCCCTTTCCTGTTCCAGTCGCGTATGGTTCGCGGGAAGAACGACTGTCTGAAAGCCTCTGTGCGCGCTCTAATCTCTCTAATTTTACATTCGTGATCTCCTCGGGAGGTATAAGTAGGGGGAAGCAATATATTCGATACCTCATCCAGAAACGCACCCTCTCGAAACCTGGCGAGCAAGCTACACCGCGATGCAGAGCGCCTCTCTTGCAGAGTCTGCCACTTGAGTTTGTTAAACATCTCCGTAACGCTATCACGGTTACCAAATAACCCTGTGACGAAACGCGCCGCTCTTCTTTGGATCTTCTCTATCTCCTCCGTCAACCCGATCTGGTACGGATCCCACACTGATGAGCAATACTCAAGTATAGGTCGAACGAGTGTTTTGTAAGCCACCTCCTTTGTTGATGGACTACATTTTCTAAGGACTCTCCCAATGAATCTCAACCTGGTACCCGCCTTACCAACAATTAATTTTATATGATCATTCCACTTCAAATCGTTCCGCACGGATACTCCCAGATATTTTACAGAAGTAACTGCTACCAGTGTTTGTTCCGCTATCATATAATCATACAATAAAGGATCCTTCTTTCTATGTATTCGCAATACATTACATTTGTCTATGTTAAGGGTCAGTTGCCACTCCCTGCACCAAGTGCCTATCCGCTGCAGATCTTCCTGCATTTCGCTACAATTTTCTAATGCTGCAACTTCTCTGTATACTACAGCATCATCCGCGAAAAGCCGCATGGAACTTCCGACACTATCTACTAGGTCATTTATATATATTGTGAAAAGCAATGGTCCCATAACACTCCCCTGTGGCACGCCAGAGGTTACTTTAACGTCTGTAGATGTCTCTCCATTGAGAACAACATGCTGTGTTCTGTTTGCTAAAAACTCTTCAATCCAGCCACACAGCTGGTCTGATATTCCGTAGGCTCTTACTTTGTTTATCAGACGACAGTGCGGAACTGTATCGAACGCCTTCCGGAAGTCAAGGAAAATGGCATCTACCTGGGAGCCTGTATCTAATATTTTCTGGGTTTCATGAACAAATAATGCGAGTTGGGTTTCACACGATCGCTGTTTCCGGAATCCATGTTGATTCCTACATAGTAGATTCTGAGTTTCCAAAAACGACATGATACTCGAGCAAAAGACATGTTCTAAAATTCTACAACAGATCGACGTCAGAGAGATAGGTCTATAGTTTTGCGCATCTGCTCGACGACCCTTCTTGAAGACTGGGACTACCTGTGCTCTTTTCCAATCATTTGGAACCTTCCGTTCCTCTAGAGACTTGCGGTACACGGCTGTTAGAAGGGGGGCAAGTTCTTTCGCGTACTCTGTGTAGAATCGAATTGGTATCCCGTCAGGTCCAGTGGACTTTCCTCTGTTGAGTGATTCCAGTTGCTTTTCTATTCCTTGGACACTTATTTCAATGTCAGCCATTTTTTCGTTGGTGCGAGGATTTAGAGAAGGAACTGCAGTGCGGTCTTCCTCTGTGAAACAGCTTTGGAAAAAGGTGTTTAGTATTTCAGCTTTACGCTTGTCATCCTCTGTTTCAATGCCGTCATCATCCCAGAGTGTCTGGACATGATGTTTCGAGCCACTTACTGATTTAACGTAAGACCAGAACTTCCTAGGATTTTCTGTCAAGTCGGTACCTAGTATTTTACTTTCGAATTCACTGAACGCTTCACGCATAGCCCTCCTTACGCTAACTTTGACATCGTTTAGCTTCTGTTTGTCTGAGAGGTTTTGGCTGCGTTTAAACTTGGAGTGAAGCTCTCTTTGCTTTCGCAGTAGTTTCCTAACTTTGTTGTTGTACCACGGTGGGTTTTTCCCGTCCCTCACAGTTTTGCTCGGCACGTACCTGTCTAAAACGCATTTAACGGTTGCCTTGAACTTTTTCCATAAACACTCAACATTGTCAGTGTCGGAACAGAAATTTTCGTTTTGATCTGTTAGGTAGTCTGAAATCTGCCTTCTATTACTCTTGCTAAACAGATAAACCTTCCTCCCTTTTTTTATATTCCTATTAACTTCCATATTCAGGGATGCTGCAACGGCCTTATGATCACTGATTCCCTGTTCTGCACTTACAGAGTCGAAAAGTTCGGGTCTGTTTGTTATCAGTAGGTCCAAGATGTTATCTCCACGAGTCGGTTCTCTGTTTAATTGCTCGAGGTAATTTTCGGATAGTGCACTCAGTATAATGTCACTCGATGCTCTGTCCCTACCACCCGTCCTAAACATCTGAGTGTCCCAGTCTATATCTGGTAAATTGAAATCTCCACCTAAGACCATAACATGCTGAGAAAATTTATGTGAAATGTATTCCAAATTTTCTCTCAGTTGTTCTGCCACTAATGCTGCTGAGTCGGGGGGTCGGTAAAAGGAGCCAATTATTAACCTTGCTCGGTTGTTGAGTGTAACCTCCACCCATAATAATTCACAGGAACTATCCACTTCTACTTCACTACAGGATAAACTACTACTAACAGCGACGAACACTCCGCCACCGGTTGCATGCAATCTATCCTTTCTAAACACCGTCTGTGCCTTTGTAAAAATTTCGGCAGAATTTATCTCTGGCTTCAGCCAGCTTTCTGTACCTATAACGATTTCAGCTTCGGTGCTTTCTATCAGCGCTTGAAGTTCCGGTACTTTACCAACGCAGCTTCGACAGTTTACAATTACAATACCGATTGCTGCTTGGTCCCCACATGTCCTGACTTTGCCCCGCACCCGTTGAGGCTGTTGCCCTTTCTGCACTTGCCCGAGGCCATCTAACCTAAAAAACCGCCCAGCCCACGCCACACAACCCCTGCTACCCGTGTAGCCGCTTGTCGCGTGTAGTGGACTCCTGACCTATCCAGCGGAACCCGAAACCCCACCACCCTATGGCGCAAGTCGAGGAATGGAAACAGAAAATTTTCTTATCTTGTTCAACAAGTTAGCGCTATGTTAAAAACGCTTATAAAGGAGCAAAGTAACATGGCATGTGTTCCACAGTTAAGTAAGGATTCTACATCAGTGCGTTAGTGGAAAACCCGGGAAATGCATTGAAAAGAAGTAAGCTAAACGTCACGAATGCTTCAGTACGAGAGGGAAAACTCAGGAAATTGGTTCAAATTTCAAACACAACGCTTGTGTGTTTTAACAAGACTAATGGTTTATTTATAATTTTATAATTTATGAAAACGGAACTTGGATTCTGTGGCGTTTATGTGTCGAATACAATGTGATTGATCCAAGGGAATTAGAGTTACTTGGAAAAACACCGCAAAACGTTTTTTGACAGCTGGAATAACGACTGCATTAAACAAAAATGAAATTGCTGAGTATTTCTTCATCTAAGTAAATGTAAAATAGTCACATGGGGTCAAATGTGGAGAAGAGGACCGGTAAGGAACTACTTGGATATCCAGTTCAAAAACTTTTGAACGACATGAAACCTATTCGCAGTTGCGAATACGGAGAACCGTCAGCTGCATGAAGGACTGACGACAGTGAAGACTGGTGCCGGACGTGGGGTCCAAACTGGATTTCCCGCTTTCCACAAGCAGTCGCCTCAAAACGCTTTGGCTATTCGCTCACGACTTACAGCCAGACCCAAACGTCCATAAGTCGTCGTTCCTGCATCACAACACGTACTCGCTCACGTATTATTTACTTCCCGGCCCGCCCCGATAGCTGAGTGGTCAGCGTGACGGATTGCCATCCTACGGGCCCGGGTTCGATTGCCGGCTGGGTCGGAGATTTTCTCCGCCCAACGACTTGGGTGTTCTGTTGTCTTCATCATCATTTCATCCCCATCCGGCGCGCAGGTCGCCCAATGTGGCGTCGAATGTAATAAGACCTGCACCAAGGCGGCCGGACCTTCCATGCAAGGAGGCTCCCGGCCAATGAAGCCAAACGCTCATTTCCATTTCATTTACTTCCCGTACAGAGAGGAGATTTTAATTGGACATCACTCCCTGGTATCGGCGGATAAATGCGATATTGCAGTGCCTGAGTTGTTGCGAAGAACGATACATGTTCCTTAGCGCATGCATGCATGTCCGAAGGAACAGGTGCTGCGAATACATTTCACGTATTTCATAAAGGCTGTAGTCGTTCTTCTTAAAAACACGGGCACTTCAGTATCATACTTTTGAAGTAGACGCAGCGTGTGTGCTACCTAGGTGATGTATTATCCGTGTGCTAGAGCATTTCTTTGCTCGCAATTATAGATCATTTCTGCGTCAGCAGACTATGAGGACCGTCCAGTGACATTACGTAATAAGACACAGCCCCAGTTTTACGCATCTTTACAAATAGTCAGCCATAATGATACTCAGAACGTGTTAGAAACCTCTAGCCTGTCTCTTTTTCTAGAATTCTATTTTCACATATTTTATTACAAATTCGCCTTCTCGTTGAATTCTTCCTCTCACGTTTTTGTCTGTGGGCAGTGATAATGAATCGATCAGTCTACAACAATAAGAGGCTGCCAGATGCTGTTTATTTTACGTTTCTACTCCTTCAAAAACCATATTGAAATGTCTTTTGTCTCGCATCTTTGGTCTGGAGTCAAATGCAAGGAAGCAGGAAAATCAGATTTTTAGGTTCCGTCGACGGCGAGGTCATTAGAGACGGAACACAAGTTCGGAGTCTATTTGGTATGGGGGAAGAAATATTTCCTCTCCTCTACCAAGAAACCAACATGGAATACGCCTTCAGTGATTTGGGGAAACAATAGAAAATTGAAACCCGAATTCATCCAGAAAATGATTTTTCACTCTGCGTCGGAGTGTTCGCTGATATGGGCCTTCCATGGCAAATTAAAACTGTGTGCCGGGCCAAGACTCGAACTTGGGACCTTTCCCTTTCGTGTGCAAGTACTCACTGACTGAGCTACCCAAGTACGACTCAGGACTCGTCTTCACAGCTTTACTTCCTGCCAGTTTCACACAATCTACTCACATGTCGGCAACAACAGTACCATTTCTACATTGAGCTAAAATTGAAGTGGTGTCTACTTTATAAAAAAAGCACTCCGACTTCAGGCTACGAGTGGCCTACCGGGACCATCCGACCGCCGTGTCATCCTTAGTGGTGGATGCGGATAGGAGGGGCGTGGGGTCAGCACACACCACTCCCGGTCGCTATGATGGTATCCTTGACCGAAGCCGCTTCTATTCGGTCGAGTAACTCCTCAATTGGCATCCCGAGGCTGAGTGCACCCAGAAAAATGGCAACAGCGCATGGTGACCCGGAGTATGAAAATTTTTGAACTAATTTCTGAACAATAGGTGGTTTGGTCTAATGATACAGAGTCCATTTGATCATCCCTGAAATCAGTTTGTATGAGGGCAAGTTTTCAAAAATATTTTCTCACGGCACTATCCATATCATTATTCGTTTGGACGTAAACTGTGACAATTGTCACTAAGATAGCTGCTAACGCACACGTGCACGTCGTAACTATTTAGGTATTTGAACAGTAAGGATGGGACGGATTTTAGGGAGCTGGTTAACAGAAATCGGAGCGTACTGGGGGATTAGTCCACGGAAAATTAAAATATATTTCAAACACTTTTGAAAAAATTTTAGTGGCTCTATTACCTTTTTCACAACTCCCCACATTTTACTCAAAATGAAACATTAAATATTAAAGATATTATGCAACAGGGCTCCACTCAGATAAACAATACTCAAAGAATTAAAGCCAGTAAAACAATCAACACACAAAAGTCAATAAACAAGAAACTCGAGAAGATAACACACAATTTTTCTGTGGATGATAATTGAACTTAACACAACATTCAATTAATGTAAACCCTATAAAGTTCTTACTGTAACAGATCTGTTCTAGGATATGCTCCAGCAGAAGACAACAATAAAGATTACAAATGATTTGAACACAGTACCTGAAGTGGCCAGACAGCAGTAAACGAGAACACAAACAATTTCTCATTTCTGTGATGCAGAGCCACATACTTTTAAAACAAAACCTTTCTCACAGGCTACCCGAAACAGCCTAGATAGGGGTTCATTCGAACGGCAGAATTTACCGGTTTGGTTACGCCAACATAAATCAGTAAACTTAGCTTTAATCCAAAATTGTGTGCAACGCTAAGTCAGCTACACATTATAGAACATGCACAACGACGTTCACCACTGCAATAGGTGTAACACGAGCCCTGACGCATATAAAAAGCTCGCCCCTAGATCATATAGCCACAAAATAACAGAAGCCGTAGAACGCTACGTATAGCCGAACATGGCCGTCTTCGGCTGTTGCGGACACGAAAGAAATAGACGAGCATCCACGCGATGCACGACCCTGAAGCTGCGCAGAGCTAAGCCGTCTTGCTGGAAATTAACGGCACGCTTCCGCCTCCTGCCTTAATCTCCATAGTGGCGGCTTCCTCAGACGTCGCCGTTCCTTACGCCATCGACGAAATGTTTGCCTTTCCTCACACTGCAGGCCGAGTCGAAACAACTAGCCAGCTTGCGCTCTTTGGCGAAAGTAATAAACTGAGCCGTCCATAGCTGCGGCTCAGAGGAATCACTTATGAACAGTCATATCGCTTAGAAAAACTTGCCCGGAATTCTTAGAACTTGCACTGTCTTTTTATGCTACTCTTGCGCCGAGAATAACGTCAGTGGTAACAGGAACACCATTCCAACATTCCATTTCGTTGGTTCTTGCCCCGTGGCGGAAAGTGTTGGCGACCTGGGTGCGGTTGTGCTTGTGCGTTATTGTCTTGAAAGACGAACCCATCGCAGAGGTGTTAACCATAGGGCTGGGCAGTAGGCCGGAGGGCCATGTCTCGATTAGCAGACTCCTCAAATTATCTTTGATATTAGTGAGAGGGGTGCGATGTCCATACATGCTACCAGGCCGAAAAGAAATGACCGACCTGCCCACCAAAACCGTGCGACACCATTTCAGAAACGTATATTAGTACCTAACAGCCCACATACTCCCTTACGCCGATCTCACGCGGCAGACAAAACGAAAAAGAGCCCACTTCATTGATACCGCTACAGTCAGGAACCGCGCGACCGCTACGGTCGCACGTTCGAATCCTGTCTCGGGCATGGATGTTTGTGATGTCCTTCGGTTAGTTAGGTTTAAGTAGTTCTAAGTTCTAGGGGACTGATGACCTCAGAAGTTAAGTCCAATAGTGCTCAGAGCCATCTGAACCATTGATGTCGGAAATTCTCACTGTGCTGCTTTTTCAACTAAGACCTGCTATTATTTATCTGATTTTGGATGCAGTTGTATGTGGGACGTTTAAGCGTTGTACATAAATGTGACATATACTACACTGAAACGCCCAAGAAACTGGTATAGGCATACGTATTCAAATACAGAGATATGTAAGCAGGCAGAATACGGCGCTGCGGTTGGCAAGGTCTATATAAGATAACAAGTGTCTGGCGCAGTTGTTAGATCGGTTACTGCTGATGCAGTGGCAAGTTATCAAGATTTAAGTGAGTCTGAATGTGGTATTATAGTCGGCCCACGAACGATGGGATACAGCATCTCCAATGCAGCGATGAAATGGGGATTTTCCCATTCTACCATTTCACGAGTGTACCTTGAACATCAGGAATCCGGTAGAACATCAAATCTCCGACATCGCTGAGGCCGGAAAAAGATCCTGCAAGAGGTGAAGAGAATCGTTCAACGTGACAAAAGTGCAGCTCTTCCGCAAATTGCTGCAGATTTCAATGGTGGGCCATCAACTAGTGTCATCGTGCGAACCATTGAACGAACATCATCCATATGGACTTTCAGAGCCGAAGGTCCATTCGTGTATCCTTGATGACTGCACGACACGAAGCTTTACGCCCCGCCTGAGCCCATCAACACCGATATTGGACTGTCTCTTTTCAAACTGTGTCGAGTGGATGGACGTGTAGGGGTATGGACACAACCTATGAATCCATGAACCCTGCATGTGAGTAGGGGACTGTTCAAGCTGGTGGAGGCGCTGTAACACCACACACGTCCAGAATTGTTACAGAGTGGCTCCAGGAACACTATTGTGAGCTTAAACACTTCCGCTGGCCACAGAACTGCGCAGTCTTGAACGTTATCTGGGATGCCTTGCAACGTGCTGTTCAGAAGAGATCTCCATTCCCCTCATACTCTTACAGATCAATGGACAGCCCTGCAGGATTCATGATGTCAGTTCCCTCCAGCACTGCTTCAGACATTAGTCGAGGCCACGCCACGTCGTGTTGCGGCATTTTTGGGTCCTCGCGGGGTCCTACACGATATTAGGCAGGTGTTCCAGTTTCTTTGGCTCTTCAGTGTATGTGCTAAATACACTGCCTGACCTAAAAAGTAAGGTACCCAGGAGGTGAGCGGTAAATGAAATGAAACTTCACGGGTTGAGAAGGTATGTGACGTTATCTCACTTATTACAGAATCGAATCACGTTTACAAAGAACTTGTCAGTGAGAGCCTCCTTATCGATATTACGTTCCACCCCCTTTGTCCTTGATGCATGCACTGATTCGGTTGCCAAGGATGCCGTAAACCGTTGTATCCTCTCCTGTGGCAAGCTGGTCAAGAGCTGTTGTAACATGCGTCGTAGTTGGTCCCATACTTTCTACTGGGAACAGATCTTGGGATCTTGCTGGCGACGGGGTTACCAACACAAAAATGTTGTTCAAATGGCTCTGACAACTATGGGACTTAACTGCTGAGGTCATCAATCCCCTAGAAGTTGGAACTACTTAAACCTAATTAACCTAAGGACATCACACACATCCATGCCCAAGGCAGGATTGGAACCTGCGACCGTAGTCGTCGCGCAGTTCCAGACTCTAGCGTCTAGAACCGTTCGGCCACCCCGACCGGCTTACCAACACATGACGCAAACAGTTGACAGAGAGAAGTGCCATGTATGTGGACGATCGTTGCCCTGTTGAAAATTGCAGCACGATACTGTGGCATGAGAATTAACTGACGAGAGCGCAGGATGTCCGTGACGCTTCGTTGTGCCGTTAGCTTTCCCTCAGCCACTACCAGCCGTCACCCGTGAGCTCATATCCGATGGCACCCCCTGCCGTTACGCCAGGCCAAGCGAGGTGGCGCAGTGGTTAGCACACTGGACTCGCATTCGGGAGGACGGTGGTTGAAACCCGCGTCCGGCCATCCTGATTCAGGTTCCCCTTGATTTCCATAAATCATTCCAGACAAATGCCGGGATATTCCTTTGAAATGGCACGGCCGACTTCCTTCCCCATTCTTTCCTAATTCGAGGTTGTGCTGCGTCTCTAATGACTTCGTTGTCAACGGGACGTTAAACAGTAATCTCTTCTCCTCCACCGTCGCGCCGGGAATAACTAACACCGCTGTGCCACTCCAAAACATTGCGAGAATGTCACATCTCCCCACGTCGCTGCCGTATTCGCCAACGATGGTGATCCCACGTAGTGCAGAACAACGATTCATCTCTAAGTGCAATGCGGTACCATTCATTATCAGTAGTTCA
Organism: Schistocerca cancellata; assembly: GCF_023864275.1. NCBI lineage: Eukaryota > Metazoa > Arthropoda > Insecta > Orthoptera > Acrididae > Schistocerca > Schistocerca cancellata. Next base: position 155,534,707 of record NC_064634.1, read on the forward strand.
TGCTTTTCTATCACGGCACCACTTCAAACCGAGCCGTTTGTGTTGTGTTAATGCCAGGGCTGGTAATTACCTAGTCTGGCTGCTGCTAGTAAGTGACAAATGGTGAGGTATGACACAGAACGCTGGTGGTAGTCCATTATTTTTCTCGGACGGCATGCGAAGATGTGGAGGGGTTACGATATGATTGGTACAATACGGCGATTCTCCCTTGTAATGTTCAGAATCTTGACGACGACGGATGCCCCAGAAATCGGGACATCGCACGGCCAGCCGGCCGAATGGAGACCCACGGTGAGCTCTCTTTGAAACTCTGTCAGCCGCTCATAACGCTGTTACACACAAGTGTGCAACATCTCTGCACTCCACATCTGACGCTGTTTAAGCCACTTCTATACCCTACCAGACCTGATAACAACACGAAACAAGAACAATACTGATGTGCCCTGGAATCTGATGCTCGTTCTGTCTGTCACAGAGAACTGCAACTCTAAATCACTGCCGGCCGCTGCGGCCGAGAGGTTGTAGGCGCTTCAGTCCGGAGCCGCGCTGCTGCTTCGGTCGCAGGTTCCAATCCTGCCTCGAGCATGGATGTGTGTTTTTGTGATGGCTCCCAAACCCAAGGTCCTCGGCGGGCAGCCACCACAAATTGTATAAAGCGTGGGTAGTGACCAGGATGTAGCTATGTCTGTTGGCCGAAAAATAATTAATGACAAGAATTGCGCCAGCTAGAATGAAGAGATAACTTTATTTCTGACGAAACGTGCACCAGCAATACAAGTCCAAGTAATATCCAAGAGTGTGTACTGAGCCTAGTCGAATACAATAGCAAATATCACACTGCAATGGCTCCGCTATAAACTCGACGAAAGGCTAGCAATAGACAATCGACAATAGACTGTCCGTCTCGGGGCCAGCGCTCCTCCTTATATGCGAAAGGCAGAGGGCGCTGCGGACCCGAGCTCAGCCATGGCGCGACCTCTTCCATCGGCGGTAACGCCCTGAGACGCCGACGGCCACGACAGGAACTGTGGCCAGCGATGTCACGGTCAGGCCGCGCGTGCGCGAGTTGGTTAATTGGTTGGTTTGTTGGGTCCGTGGATACAACATGTGTGATGTCATTGGGTTAGTTAGGTTTAAGTAGTTCTAAGTTCTAGGGACTGATGACCTCAGATGTTAAGTCCCATAGTGCTCAGAAACATTTTTTGTGTTTTTTCAGTGGGAGAGATTTTAGCAACGGCAACACCAGAGATACAATGGCGGCACTCATGTCCCGGATGCTTTATCCATTACTCATCTGGATAACACGCCGGTAATCTGATGAAAACGTTATTTCCGGCAAATGGCTTGATCCCTTTAGCATTTTTTTTTTTATTTGATGGGACACGTTTTAAAATACGGAAGCTTGTGCCACTGCTACTGTCTCGTCAAAGGCCCCTATCGGACAGGATCTCACATATCGACCTGCCTGTCGCGGGCTGGTGCGTCACTGCCCGAGTGGTCGATAATTCGGGCGTTCACTGACCTGCCACAATGTCACTCGGTCGCTCTTCCCTGCTTGCCGCCTCCGCAGCCCTCGCCGGCGCCGCCGCCGCGTCAGATCGAACGATAGGACTCAAGGCTGAAAAGAGGTTTACTGAATATCAAGTAGACTGACTGTGAGTTATAACGTCACGGCTTTTGCTAAACAACCACATCTCTTCTTTCTTTTCTTTCCGTTGATGTTCTGGCCGAAGCTGCCGGAGATAGCGGCTATTTCTGCGCGAGGTGTGCTTTGGCCAAAAGCTCAATGTGTAGCACTCTTTTCGTCACTCATCGTCTCATTTTTACATTGAGTAGCACTCCATCCTTTCAGTCATTAATAATGTTGTTGACGTTAAAGGTAATTCAAATCTGCTATGCTCCGTTTTCCTAATTCCGTAGACGATATCTCCCCCCCCCCCTCCCCCCCAATGAACCCATCTGATAAATTAGGCGAAAACATCTATGAGTGATTTGTCTACGTACAGAAAGGAATTAATATTCTTTTTGACTCCTCGGCTACATTCCAATAATTGTTTCCTATTACAATAGTTGTTTCCTTGTGATCGTAGCAGAAACGTGGCATAGTTTATAACGTGATCAAGTGATCAAAAAAAAACATTTCTTCTGCTTGACGATTTTAAAGAGTCCAGATTTGATATGTTGATAGTCAAAGTTCATAAAACGGAAAACACGGTGTTAAATAAAAGTCAGTGTTCAGAAACTCTGCTAGTTAAAGGATTATCTCAGATAAGAATTTTGCCTCTACTCTTTATCAGACGTGAAACATAGTGCTGCAACTCTTTGTTGCTGCGAGCCGTATCTGCTTCTTACAAATACTGCTTTTCCAGTGTAAAGTGTCATCTTCATCGCGTGGTTAACTTCCATTATCCAGCGAATATTCCGGATACAGTGTGACTCAGACCTTTAGGGTCAAACCGAAACGGGTGATACGGGGTCCACAGCTGATTGTATTCATATAGAGAACCAACGGTAGGAAATGCATATTTATTGTCTTATGGACATACAGTATACAGTGTACACCGCATAACAACCGCATAACAACGACGTACACTATGTGATCAAAAGTATCCGGACACCAGGCTGAAAACGACTTACAAGTTCGTTGCGCCCTCTATCGGTAATGCTGGAATGCAATATGGTCTTGGCCCACCCTTAGCCTTGATGACAGCTTCAATTCTCGCAGGTATACGCTCAATCAGGTGCTGGAAGGATTCTTGGAGAATGGCAGCCCATTCTTCACGGAGTGCTGCACTGAGGAGAGGTATCGATGTCGGTCGGTGAGGCCTGGCACAAAGTCGGTGTTCCAAAACATCCCAAAGGTGTTCTATAGGATTCATGTCTGGACTCTGTGCAATCCAGTCCATTACAGGGATGTTGTTGTCGTGTAACCACTCCGCCACAGGCCGTGCTTTATGAGCAGGTGTTCGATCGTGTTGAAAGATGAAATCGCCATCCCCGATTTGTTCTTCAACAGTGGGAAGGAAGAAAGTGCTTAAAGCATCATTGTAGGCCAGTGCTGTGATAGTGCCACGAAAAACAACAAGGCGTGCAAGCCCCCTCCATGAAAAACACGACTACACGATAACACCATCGCCTCCGAATTTTACTGTGGGCAGTACACACGCTGGCAGATGACGTTCACTAGGCATTCGAAATATCCATACCCTGCCATTGGATCGTCACATTGTGTAGCGTGATTCGTCACTCCACACACCGTTTTTCCACTGTTCAATCATCCAACGTTTAGGCTCCTTACACCAAGAGAGGCACCGTTTGGCATTTAATGGCGTGATTTGTGGCTTACGAGCAGCCGCTCGACCATGAAATCCAAATTTTCTCACCTCCCGCCTAACTGTCATAATACTTGCAGTGGATCCTGATGCAGTTTGGAATTCCTGTGTGATGGTCTGGAGAGATGTCTGCTTATTACACATTACGACCCTCTTCAACCGTCACTCAACTGACAAGGTCGGCCTGTACACTTTTGTGTTGTACGAGTCCCTTCACATTTCCACTTCAATATAACATCGGAAACAGGGGCGTAGGGATGTTTAGGTGTGTCGAAATCTCGCGTACAGACGTATGACACAAGTGACACCCAATCACCTGACGACGTTCGAAGTCCGTGAGTTCCACGGAGCGCCCCATTCTGCTCTCTCACGACGTGTAATGACTATTGAGGTCGCTGATATGGAGTACCTGCCAGTAGATGGGAGCAGAATGCTCCTAATAGGAAAAACGTATGTTTTTGGGGTTGTCCTAATATTCTTGATCACATAGTGTATCCCATAACAATTGTTCAAAACGGCGATGTCCATTCTCGGTGCATAAATTGCAACAACGTATGCAATTCTTGGAGACTGTACCTCTTGCGAAAGGATGTGGTTTCAACACGAAAGTGCACCAGCCCACTTCGATGTTAAGGTCCGCAGGCACCTGAAAGACACGTAACCTCATGGATGAATTGGAAGGGCAGGTTCTGTCCAATGGCCAGCGCTATCACCGGATCTCACACCTTCGGAGTTTTTCTTCTAGGTTTACGTCAAGACGTTGGTGTATGAAATCCTCGTAGCTCTTTCTAGCCTTAGAGAAAATTTTTTAAACCTTTATCTGAAATACGCCAATTTTCATGCATTATGACCTATGGAATCAGGTAAAAATACTGGAAAAATTCTCAAGGGTGATAGTTAGCACGATCGTGCTCGTTAGGTTTTATCCCAGACCAAATAGTATGAATAGTGCTGTATAATAACTGTTTTTATCTATTTTTCTTTCAAGTATTTTGAATACAATAGTATGGCGGAAATGATATAAACATATATATGTTACAAAATAATCTAATTTCACAGAAATACACACAAACAGACATTAATTTTTAACATGGAATAAACGAAAGCAGGTTTTTTTTTTTGGACTTCCACACTTGGTACTACATGACGTGGCCCAAAATGCTGGACGGAGTCGTCACTGGAGAGGTCACTTAAAACGGAATCTTCCAGAAAGTTGTATTATTTCTTCATCTGTAAACCCTAAAAGACAAAAGGATATTTTATTTGCATATAAAAACCACAGACCTTAGTACGACTATTTACTGTACTGTCTGCATGTGAAAGTGAGATTGGCGTCAAAGCTTGGCATCATTATCACCTCACACGCACGATCGGGTTACTTCAAATATAAACATTTATAAAATCCAACTGGCACTCTATGTACTTTGTTAGACACCACATATACGTTAAGTGAAACATTCTGCCGGCCGGAGTGGCCGTGCGGTTCTGGGCGCTACAGTCTGGAACCGCGAGACCGTTACGGTCGCAGGTTCGAATCCTGCCTCGGGCATGGATGTGTGTGATGTCCTTAGGTTCGTTAGATTTAAGTAGTTCTTAGTTCTAGGGGACTGATGACCTCAGAAGTTGAGTCCCATAGTGCTCAGAGCCATTTGAACCATTTTTTTTGAAACATTCTCGGTCAAAAATAATGCAGCGTTACCTTAAATGAATGAAATGGAGGAAATACACTGTAGAGCCAAAGAAGCCGGTACGCCTGCCTAACATCGCGTAGAGTCCTCGCGAGCACGCAGAAGTGACGCAACACGACGTGTCATGGACTCGACTAATGTCAGGAGTAGTGCTGGAGGGAATTGACACCATGAATCCTGGAGGGCTGTCCATAAATCCGTAAGAGTACGAAGGGGTGGAGTTCTCTTCTGAACAGCACGTTGCAAGGCATCCCAGATATGCTCAATAATGTTCATGTCTGGGGAGTTTAGTGGCCAGTGGAAGTGTTTAAATTCAGAAGAGTGTTCCTAGAGCCACTCTGTAGCAAAAAAATGGTTCAAATGGCTCTAAGCACGATGGGACTTAACAGCTACGGTCATCAGTCCCCTAGAACTTAGAAATACTGAAACCTAACTAACCTAAGGACAGCACACAACACCCAGCCATCACGAGGCAGAGAAAATCCCTGACCCCGCTGGGAATCGAACCCGGGAACCCGGGCGTGGGAAGCGAGAACGCTACCGCACGACCACGAGATGCGGGCCAACTCTGTAGCAATTCTGGTCATGTGTGTTGTCGCATTGTCCTGCTGTAATTGATCAAGTCCGTCGGAATGCTCAATGGATATGAATAGATACAGGTGATCAGACAGGACGCTTACGTACTTCTCCCCTGTCAGAATCGTGTCTACACGTATCGCAGGTTCCAACTTCACACGCACCACATCATTACAGAGCCTCCACCAGCTGGAAGAGTACCGTGCTGACGTGCAGGTCCATGGATTCATGAGGTCGTCTCCACACCTGTACACGTCCACCCGCTCGATACAGTTTGAAATGAGACCCGTCCGACCAGTCCAATGTTGGTGTTGACGGCCCCAGGCGAGGCGTAAAGCTTTGTGTTGTGCAGTGATCAAGGGTGCACAAGTGGGCTTACGGCTCCGAAAACCCACATCGATGATGTTTCGTTGAATGGTTCGCACGCTGGCATGTGGTGATGGCCCAGCATAGAAATCTGCAGCAGCTTGAGAAAGGGCTGCACTTCTGTCATGTTCAACGATTTTTTTTCAGTCGTCGCCGGTCCCGTTCTTGTAGGATCTTTTTCCGGCCGCAGTGATGGAGATTTGATGTTTTTCCAGACTCCTGATATTCACGGTACACTCGTGGAATGGTCGTACGGGAAAATCGCCGGCCGCGGTGGTCTCGCGGTTCTAGGCGCTCAGTCCGGAACCGCGCGACTGCTACGGTTGCAGGTTCGAATCCTGTCTCGGGCATGGATGTGTGTGATGTCCTTAGGTTAGTTAGGTTTAAGTAGTTCTAAGTTCTAGGGGACTGATGACCACAGATGTTAAGTCCCATAGTGCTCAGAGCCATATGAACCATTTCGAACGGGAAAATCCCCACTTCATCGCTGTGGTGTCACCGCCAGACACCACACTTGCTAGGTGGTAGCTTTAAATCGGCCGCGGTCCATTAGTACATGTCGGACCCGCGTGTCGCCACTGTCAGTAATTGCAGACCGAGCGCCACCACACGGCAGGTATAGAGAGGTACTGGCACTCGCCCCAGTTGTACGACGACTTCCTAGCGACTACACTGACGATGCCTTTCTCTCATTTGCCGAGAGACAGTTAGAATAGCCTTCAGCTAAGTCCATGGCTACGACCTAGCAAGGCGCCATTAACCATTTCTAGAGAGAGAGTCTCACTTGTATCATCAAGAATGCTGTATACAAATGATGGATTAAAGTTAAGTATTCCAGAAGCTACGTACTTTTCTTTATAGCATTCATTACGTATCCTCTTTCAGACCTACCGCCCACCTGCTTGAGTTGACGCGTGCATTTCGGCCTCCTTCTCTAGCTATATAGCAATCGCCACCTCGGAGATGCTGTGTCCCATCGTTCGTGCGGTGACTTTAACACCACGTTCAAACTCACTTAAATCTTGATAACTTGCCATCGTAGCAGCAGTAACAGATCTAACAACTGTGCGATACACTTGTTGTCTTATATAGGCGTTACCGACGCAGCATCGTATTCTGCATGTTTGGATATCTCTGTATTTGAATACGCATGGCAATACCGGTTTCTTTGGTGCTTCAGTGTACATTACACACACCCCGCGGACGCACGGCTCTATTTTCTCGTCGAAGTTTGAAGTCGTTTGCTGTCCTCTGGTGGTCGCATTTTGAAACAAAACAGCTACAAAATGCAAGCCGGGAGCCCGCACTGTCGTCGCAGTCTGGAGTGACGCACAAAAGTGATGTATTTGAAGTGCGGCAAATTTAAAACGAAACCCAACGATCGTGCCGGCCACGGTGGAAAGGGCTAGAAACGGATGAAAGACCAGCTTGCTAGGATCCAAGCTGCAAATCTTGGTACAACATACATTAGGAATCTTTGAGAGAATGGGGCAGAACTTAATGCGCCGTTGCACTGCATGCATTGAGACTGGCGGTTGGCGGACCCAAAATGTGTGACGCACCCTGAATACAGGGGTACACGAAGGACTCTTCGTCACACACTGCAAACTGATTTGCGGAGTACAGCTGTAGACGTCATTTCCATGCCGCAAATACTCCAATAACTAATATAAATTTTTTTCTTCATTAATATGTGTGACGTTACAGTTAAATGAGTGTCTTTCATATAGCCTTTCTAACAAATTTGTCGCACCCGCATTAGGAGAAACTCCGAAGAAATTGAAAAGGCTATCTTACGTTAGCCTTAGTTTGAAGTGACGAGCTAATCCGTCAGGGACCCTCTGTTTAAACCTGCTTTAACTTTGTCATTGAGGGGGTAACTGACCTCTTCCGCCGACTACTGAGTTGCGTGCCTGTTTACGCAAGTAGAGCACTTTCGAGTATACGATAGGAGGGCTGATTGCATGCTTAGCGATCGAAACTTCATGTTTTCGGAATTATGACTTCGTAACTAGTTCCGCGACCACGTTTGCAAACCACGTGTTTAGGAGCACAAGGATCTCAGACTAAATTATCAGACTTTACAGTTACGTGTAACAACTGATGTAAATTTGAACCCTGAATATGTCTTTCAGAAGACAGAATAGAAGACATCAAGTCTTATTAATATTTATATGTGAGTCGGAGTCATGTTCCACAAAGCCCTGTTCACTGTAGTTTGCTTGGATCGAAGAGAAACAAACTGTGTTGTTGTTTCGATCATACGCTGTAGAAAATAACAGGCCATCACGCTCTTAGTGTCATGAAATCTGACGTGTAAATCTGCCACAGTGATGGTAGTAAATTATTTATTCATTATCAAATTCTCACGCTGTTCTATCACTGATTATCAGCAATTCTACTAAATCTCAGCTTTACCACAACAGACAGCGACGGAAAATCCCGTAGCATCAGTACCGTCTTCGTTAACTTTGGTTGTTTGACGCTCACTGTTCCGGAGGAACTGCGCCGTCTTCTTGACAGGGAGATTTCCGTGTTGTGCGGCAGTCAAGGAGGATGCGAATGTTACAGAACAGAGATGAAACAGTGTCATCAATCCTTCCTCTGTCGCTTCCTCATACATCTCTAATCGAGATGCAGCAGATGGCCTGTCCAGTACCCTAACACTCGGATACGGAGGACAGTTCGCAACGCAACATAAACATGGCTGCAGGATATCTGCATGACATTCGTCCACAATTCCATCAAGGAGGGGCATTTTTCCTACTGCACAACGTAATCACGGTAGTAGTTTACCATCTATCTGTGGACATAGAAGACCCACGGCTATAGGTATGCACGTCCATGCCGTAGAGCTCTCAACCCAAATTCTTTAACCGAAAGGAGACGGGAGAAAATGTGTTAATTTTCAAGATTGGAAAGACATTCTCTCCATGAATTAGGCCCTTCTCAGACATAGCGGACAGCGAACTCTAAAAATTACGAGCTGGGCATCGCTCAACAGTAGTATTATGTTGAAGTGGGGAGACGAGGAGGGCAGTAGTTCAATCATCGGCTGTTACATGTCGATTCTGCCGGAAACACAGAGGATAATTTTGGGAAGTTTCACACAATTATCTCGTAGAATACTAGCCCTGGGTTACACTTCACTCAAAGAACCCAAAAAATATCACTTTCAAACATCTTTTGCTCACATTTGGTTATTCCATTAAATATTAAATAAAAATACTTGACAACGGTACAATAAATTAATTTTGTGGTCAGATGTGGTTTTATAAGCAAACAATTTCTTATACATCACACCAAAATTAAATAAACATCATTTAAAGTTTATTTCCAGTTGTCCCCACTGAGGACACTTAACTTCGGATGTTTTGCTGGTTATTTTGTAGAGTAGCTAACATAATTTTCTCAATAATTCTTTTTCTATTTCGGATTATTAATTTTCAGTCTCGACCTGACCAATAGCTTTTTGTGAATAATTCGTCATACAAAGTGGAATTAATCCTAAGAAGGCCATAGTTTAATGTCATAGTCTTTTCCTTTATTTCAGAAGAAGAACTTTCTTTGTGTGTTTGTAGACGATAAAGTATATTTCTGGAAATAACAGTCTGGGAACTACATTCTGTTGTTTTCATTTTAGCAGAACTGCTGTTTCCGGAAAAATGCTTTATAAATAAGGGCAGTTGTTCCAGTCTTCAGTCCAAAGACTGGTTTGATGCAGCTCTCTACACTAGTTTATCCTGTGCAAGTATCTTTATCTGTACATAACTACTGCAACCGACATCCATGTGAACCTCCATACTGTACCCGTCTCTTGGTCTTCCTCTGCAACTTTTACCACCCCCCTGTCACCACACACACACACACACACACACACACACACACACACACACACACACACTTCCTCCATTACCAGTTACCAAACTGCCAACTACTTGAAGCCGCAGGCTATCTCTTATCAACCTGTTCCTTATTTTAGTGAGGCTGTGCCAGGTATAAGGGACGATTAAAAAATTTAAAAATTTCCTTTTGAGGGCATTGATGCAGTGCATGTGCAACGTAGTGTGAAATCAATGTAGGTATATAACCACTGAAGTGTTGGCATGGGATTAGTGTAGCATTCGATCGTAACTGTCCACTAAGAGGACTATGCCTGTCAGTATAGACTAATCGTTTTACGTCAAAGCATCCACACTACAACACCTTACCTGTTGCCCAGGGGAAAGATAACAAGTAATGGCTTGCTCTTGCCACGTGTACACTGATGGGAAAAAATTGCAACACAAAGGAGGAGTTGTGCAATATAAAAGAAAGTTGTTAGGCATGTTTCTATGTCTCAAAGATGATGTCTGTTCAAATTTCACGCCATTCGCTCAAGTGTGGCACTAGTAGCGCCTCTACGAGGATGCAAGTCAGGTTCTGCTTTAAACACACGCCGTAACGGTCGTGAGCATTAGTTACCTTTGTATGTACGAAAAAATAGGAGAGACGAAGACAGCCACAGAGCTCAGTATCAATTGAATATCATTTGCTGGTGTAGTGCAAGCATGCGTGTTTACGTCGCGTAGGCGGCGACAGTGGCTGCTGTCAGCGCGAGCTGTGAAGCTGAGAAACTATTCTATATCTCTCTTGAGTGTTTAACACCAGTCAGATACATTTACTACGTCTTCAGTGAAGCCGAGACTCCTACTTACTTCCTAGCTAAGTTAATTGGCATGGTACACGCTATTTGGCTGGAATATCGTGTACGTCGTTGCCCTCAAATCGTTTGCAAGTGTTGACTGTCAGTGCTCGGTGCGATTCTCCATACTAGGAGACTTTGCAGTTTAACTCCTTATGAGTTAAGACAAGCCTGTGAACAAGTGTTCACATAATGACTCTCGCAATCGTCTAAGTGCGGCGTGAGTCGGCTTTCTCAAACACTCAGTGATTTGCTGCAAGAGAAGAAGCGAATTACTCTGTCTGCAATTTGCCTATATCAAAGCTGGTAGCCTCATGTTTTCTTTCTGGCCAGTAAGAGCATTCGTACTTGTTGTAACTCCAACCACTGGAGTTTTTGCAACCTATCGCAGGCGTCGTTTCTTTTCTAGGGCAGAGTTCAACTTCTGCTACGTAATACTGAAATAAACAGTTTTTTCTTTCACGCGAGTTTTAACACAGATGGCTACAGTGACTCACCAATGTTTTGAATTGTTTCTCTGGATGTTTATCCGATATCTCCCGCCGTGTTCCTGTAGAAAGGCTTTCCAAAGGGTTGTCATTAAAAGCAGGGAGAAAAGCAGCTTTTTCCGGCGGCCTGTACAGTGGCTCCAGCATCTCATTGTGTCCGCCAGGTGTCCTGCTATGAATATTTTTGGCCTACATAGAATGGGCGTTGCCATCATAAAATTCTCCTTCCCTCAAAACTGCGTCTCATAGCTCGGGTGTGGGGAAATTACTTGCATGGTGTTACTAGTGTGAGTGTTAGTCGCTTATATTCATGAAATGTCGGTTAGTTTATTCGCTTTGCCTATCAATAAAATTCGTACATTTGCATGTAACTATGTTGTGTGCTGTATCGACTTAATTGGAATTGTTGCAGGAATTCAATATAAGGTGTGTTATTTGTTTGAAAGCTTACAGTTTAAAAAAGGAATGTAACAAGCACTCGTTGTGTTGTGTAATGGATAGGGGTGCAATACTTATTTCCAAAAGGATCTGGGTTCAAAGGTTTATTTTTTTAAATTTAAATGCTTGTCGAAATGACTTTGATCTTTATTTCTGTTCAATTAATAGCATTAAATGTATTTTTTTAAATTTCTGTTCTGTTGTCACATCAGTTTAATCAGTGTATGAATTTTCACTTACTCTCAATTTTTCTTCCTGTCATTCTTTTTTCACCTGGAATTGTCCTGGTTGTGAATTTAATAATATTTACTTGTCTATCATAGCATTTAAACAACTGAAAATGCTAATCTATCGGTTGAAAGATAAAATACGAAATAATCTATTTATATTGATTGTGCAGTGGAGTCAAGAATGTATTTCTCATTGCAAGATATAAATTTTTTTGATGATAATCGTCATACAAATATATGGAACTTGAATGTCCATTGCAGTATGGAGGAAATAACACAGATAAAGATTTAAACTAAAAAAAGGATTGTTAAGTCAAACGAAATTCAAGCACAATGAGAAATATAAATAATGATTGCAATAATATTGACGAATATATAGGATGATAAAACGAAAGAATTTAAATAGAAGTTAATACATAAAGATAAATGAAACCATTCATTAAAAGGATCCAAGTGGAAAAAAAGAGAGGAAGGAATGGAGCAAACGAAAAAGTTAATATGACGATTAAAATGACGTGACAAAGGTATATAAATCAAAAGAATACTACTTAAATCAACTAATTCAATAAATATAGTTATGAAAGCCATTTTGATAGAGACGTGATAACAACAGGTTTGAAAACACGTGACGAGATTGGAACCCACATCCTTTTGCATGTGAGTACTGTACCTTATCTATTAAGTTACGCAACAAATCCGCAAAACATTTTTTCAAGATGTAGAGCATCATGCGAAATTCCTAAATTCTTTTTTCTTCGATTGCTTGCTAACGAGGGCCCACCAGAGCGAATGGGTGCAGAATGTGATCCCTGGCACCTTAATCTGCATCACCAAAACATCGACCCCACCTGCTGAGGAGCTCACCTTGTTAAAGAAATCTTCTGACACTTCCCTGCGGCATTGAAATGAGTATAGGAACAGTTCCCAAACATTTTTGGGACACTGTCAGTCTCAAATCTGTTTTTGAACGGTTTTCAAGACTTGTTGCAGTTTCAGTTGAAAGTAACATTATGGATGTGCAAACAGAACTGATGGATCTTCAATGTAATCCCCCGTTCAAAAGAAAAATTCCTTTTTGTCGTAAATGTCCAACAAATCTATGAAGTTTTCCTCAAAAATAGTTCACACGTCTGCATAATAAGGCTACAAATGTGATATCGGTTGTTTCGATAGACATATGTGCGTGGACGTTTTTCGATTGTTGAACTTAATATAGCACGAGTACGTGGCAGCGTGAATGACGAAGATCTGCGAAATTTTCTGTGTCTCTCCGTGTGTCAAGAGTCTATGTCAGATATAAATTCTATTATGTTTTCTGAAAGCAAAAAATCATTATAGTGAAAATTTGCTTTGTTTGTGGTCTGTTACGTCAAGGAATTTGTAATATCAAATCAAGCGACCTGCAAGCCATTCAGTGATCCTTCTGCGGCTGAATTACCATGTAATAGAACACGTCGCAGTTTCTCCATCTCCCCACTGAGACAGTGTGGCGCCGAGATGTTCGGGCGCATGGCAGATCTTTGGACTTGTGCGGAGTTCTTAGCCATCCCTGCACTACATCACATATGCACATTGTAAAAAGTAATAGCCCTATAACACTTCTTTGGATTACTTCTGAAATTACCTCTACAACTGTCGATTTCATACCGTTAAGAGTAATGTCTGTAAGTAAATTCTGAAACAGTCACAAATCTTGTCCGATACTCAGTAAGCTGGTATTTTGTTCACTGAACGACACTGCAGAACTGTACTGCATGTCTTTCGAAAGTCAAAGAACACGGAAAACCTATAACCACCAAGGACAGTAACAGGTATGTTAACGGTGCTGTAATCCGATATTTCTAATATCAGTGGTAGACTTCATTGACACAAGAATGTGGAAGCAGATTTTAGTGTATGATAAATGCCTTAGTTCAGATGATGAATGTGTTGATATGTACATTACAGATTCTTATATTTGTTCCAGGAAAAGTATTCCCGGTACGACATTGCGGAAAGTTTGTTTTTACCGAGCCCTAGCCAGGTTTTCGTGTCCAAACTCACAATAAACTTTTAGTACACTTTATGACGGCAGCCTCCTCAGGATCTTGCGTGGAAGCAGTGCATCTTCCACGACCTCAGTGACTCGGCGTTGTAAAGCGCGTCACCAGTCAGTACTAAAGGGTGTCGTTGACCCCCAGCTTGAGCGCCTGTGGTCCGGCATGTACATTATGCACGCCCCCCGTCTCCGACTGCCGGGAAGTCCACCCACAATCGATACACCACCGGCGCGCCAGACACCTGGTCGCCTCATGTGTCATGCAGTCTGACGGCACAGTACAGTGAGCCCTCTGATGTGACTGGTTTCAGTGTCCAATATCGGGCCTGAGACAAACGAGGTGCCCTCGTCATAGACGGTTCGCGTGGCAAGATAGTCTGAGTCCTACTAAAATGATTAGTGTGTTTTTGTTGTTGTTGTTTTTCATTCAACCACGACTCGGCACGATTCAGTCTACGCGTTTTTGGATTCGAGGAACTTGTTATCTTAATAAACTACTGGCCATTAAAATTGCTACACCACGAAGATGACGTGCTACAGACGCGAAATTTAACCGACAGGAGGAAGATGCTGTGATATGCAAATGATTAGCTTTTCAGAGCATTCACACAAGGTTGACGCCAGTGGCGTCACCTACAACGTGCTGACATGAGGATAGTTTCCAACCGATTTCTCATACACAAACAGCAGTTGACCGGAGTTGCCTGGTGATACGTTGTTGTGATGCCTCGTGTAAGGAGGAGAAATTGCGTACCATCACGTTTCCGACTTTGATAAAGGTCGGATTGTAGTCTATCGCGATTGCGGTTTATCGTATCGCGACATTGCTGTTCGCGTTGGTCGAGATCCAATGACTCTTAGCAGAATATGGAACCGGTGGCTTCAGGAGGGTAATACGGAAGACAGTGTTGGATCCCAACGGCCTCGTATCACTAGCAGTCGAGATGACAGACATCTTATCCGCATGGCTGTAACGAATTGTGCAGCCACGTCTCGATCCCTGAGTCAACAGATGGGGAACTTTGCAAGACAACAGCCATCTGCACAAACAGTTCGACGACGTTTGCAGCAGCATGGACTATCAGCTCGGAGACCATGGCTGCGGTTACCCTTGACGCTGGATCACAGACAGGAACGCCTCCGATGGTGTACTCAACGACGAACCTGGGTGCACGAATGGCAAAACTTTCTGATGAATCCAGGTTCTGTTTACAGCTTTATGATGGTCGCATCCGTGTTTGGCGACATCGCGGCGAACGCACATTGGAAGCGTATATTCGACATCGCCATACTGGCGTATCACCCGCCGTGATGGTATGGGGTGCCATTGGTTACACGTCTCGGTCACCTCTTGTTCGCATTGACGGCACTTTGAACAGTGGACATTACATTTCAGATGTGTTACGAACCGTGGCTCTACCCTTCATTCGATCCCTGAGAAACCCTACATTTCAGCAGGATAACGCACGACCGCATGTTGCAGGTCCTGTACGGGCCTTTCCGGGTACAGAAAATGTTGGACTGCTGCCCTGGCCAGCACATTCTCCAGATCTCTCACCAATTGAAAAGGTCTGGTCAATAGTGGCCGAGCAACTGTCTCCAAACAATACGCCAGTCACTACTCTTGATGAACTGTGGTATCGTGCTGAAGCTGCATTGGTAGCTGTACCTGTACACGCCATCCAAGCTGTGTTTGACTCAATGGCCAGGCGTATCAAGGCCGTTATTACGGCCAGAGGTGGTTGTTCTGGGTACTGATTTCTCAGGATCTAGGCACCCAAATTGCGTGAAAATGTTGTCACTTGTCAGTTCTAGTATAATATATTTGTCCAATGAATACTCGTTTATCATCTGAATTTCTTCTTGGTGTAGCAATTTTAATGGCCAGTAGTGTAGTATTCCAACCAGTAAATAATGTCGAGACTATGTTTAAATGTGGGACGTGGTACAGCATCCCACATGAGCTCTGCTAATTTGTAGGCAAATGGATAAGCTTGGTGCAACTAAAGTCCTATATAAGTAGTCTAGTCAGTGTATTTCAGGTTCCAGCTACTACAGTAATGGGCGATCGCACTGGGAGCGGGGCGAAGCTCTCAGTCTTCATATGAACATAGGAAAAACACATTTCTCCAGATTTTTTTATCAACTTTGTTGAGGGAAACGCCACCAATGCGTTACCAATACTTCATTTTATTTATTTATGTACTTATTTATTGATTGGAATGACAGGTTGTGCTAAGTCGTGTCAAGATTCAGTAGCGTACAGTAATTGAATTTGAGCGTTAGATTCGTCGACAGTACGTACTGAACAAGAATATTTCAGTAATCAGTGACGCTTTATGTGCTGTATCGACGACTTGTAAAATATATAAAAACATGCTAGTGTGTATCGCATGGACGCTATTAACGGACTATTGACTTTAATACACTTCTTGGTTTCAGTTCCATGCACATTCCTATGAATAAATGTATTCACATCGGGCAAAAATATGGAAATACCTGCAGTCATGGACTTTGCGGCTGCTGCCGGCGGAAGTTCGAGTCCTCCCTCGGGCATGGGTGTGTGTGTGTGTGTGTGTGTGTGTGTGTGTGTGTGTGTGTGTGTGTGTTTGTGTTTGTCCTTAGGATAATTTAGGTTAACTAGTTTGTAAGCTTAGGGACTGATGACCTTAGCAGTTAAGTCCCATAAGATTTTACACACATTTGAACATTTTTTTGGAAATACCGCGATAAATGCATGCTTGAACATAAATGCATATCAGTTATGTTTGTGTGGCCATCCTCCGCAGCAAGCATATAAATACTCGTTTTGTAAACAAAACTGCTTTTTCCTGTTGCTGTTCTTTTGGCGCAGACAGGGTTCTTCAATGAGCGTTTGTCATAATCACTGAAGGCATACTTACAGCTGTAATGTCTGTCAGTAGATGATATATTTCCGCTTTCCCTGCATGTGGTCAACCTTCGACCCGGTGTCTCTTCAAACACCAAACACTTCGACTGCCTGGGTTACGGGTGCACCCACCATAGGAGCACTAACGATTTGCCCACATTTGAATTCTCTTAGTTCTGAGATAACCACACAGAACTCTGTCCTGGCCGCAGCTGACGCTTGCAAGCTACTGATGATACCGCACTGATGGCGTTCCTGGTCGCATACAACAGTGCAATCTAGAGGCTTGTCTAACATATGCATTTATAAATACTTGTTTTGTAAATAAAACTGCCTTTTCCTGCTGCTAGTTACTTTATTTATCCCAGACGCGTTTCGCCTTTTTCTTGTTCTAAGGCATCATCAGTGGGATGATTTGCTGATCTGCGTTTCCTCACATCTGGTCTGGAGGTCGCACTACCATTTTTATCACAGCCATATAATCACATCTTTGTGTTCCCGCCTTCCACACACTGTTCACCATGTTTCTCACTCTTTTTTGTGGTGGACTATTGTGCTTTTGTCACTCGGTACAACTATTTCGTCTGGTTTGCTTACCTATTTGTTGCCAACCTAACGAAGTATATGTTCGAGACTAACTTCTATTTATGATGTTTATGCCGTGTGTGTAGCTAACAGCTAGTACGCCCCTCCCACCCAAAAAACAAAAAAAGAAAGACTCGTCGGTTCTATCCCCTTCTCTCTCTCACTCTCTCTCTCTCTCTCTCTCTCTCACACACACACACACGGGAAAAACATCATAAATAGAAATTAGTCTCGAACATATACTTCGTTAACTTGGCAACAAATAGGTAAACATACCAAAGAAGATGAAACACATAATGGAGTCGCAATATTTACGTTGTGAAAAACAGTGTACGACGAAAAAAAAGAAGGGAGCTCCATGAACTGGAAACTGCAGGACGAGCTGGAATTCCAGAACCATTCATCAGTGATGCAAATGTTTGCAAAAGGAAAACGCGATGCCGAAGCCACAAAAGACTGAACTATAAAGCAATGGGAGAAACTCGTTTGGTCGGATCAATCTTTTTTTATACTGTTTCCAGCTGCTGTCTGAGTTTATGTCCGAAAAGAGAAACTTGTTGGCAGTTCGGTGACGATTTGGGCAGCGACATCGTGGAATTGCATTAGCGACATGGATATTCTCCAAGGTCGCGTTACTGCCAAGCATTGTGTGACCATTTTAGCTGACCGGATGCACCACATGGTGCAGAGTTTGTTCCCTAAACGTGATGCTGTGTTTCAAGACGTCAGCGCTCCCCTTTATACAGGACGGGTTCTGTGAACATGACGATGGATTGTCGCATCTCCCATGCCCACCACTGTCACCATATCTGAATATTACTGAGCCTTTGCGGTGTACTTTGAAGAGAGGGGTGCTTGAGAGCTATCCACCTCCATCATCGTTAGTTGGACGTGCCACTATTTTTCAGGAAGAATGATGTAAGATTCCTTAAAAACCGTAGAGCACCTGTATTTATCCATGTAATAAAGCGCAACACCTACAGCCGTTCTTACGATTTCATGTATCTTATGGCTACCAGTTTCGGTGCTGTAGTTCACCATCTTCAGGTCTTAGCTGACGCTGAAGGAGTTAACACCATCTCTACACACGATTCATCAGTGACCAACATTTGTAACTGGTTTTTGCTGACTGCATGTAACAACAATGTTGCCTTTCCAACCATCAACCGTCAACTTACCTGAGAGACAAATACCCTTTAGTCTGAGCTAAGGCCTGAAAACGGTGCACTGAAGCACCGAAATTGGTAGCCATATAATAAATGGTATCGTGAAGACAGCTGTAGGTGTTCCATTTTATTACATAAGTGAACGGCCGAATTCCCTCAGACATCCAATCACAAGCTTGAAAGTACACTCCTGGAAATGGAAAAAAGAACACATTGATACCGGTGTGTCAGACCCACCATACTTCCTCCGGACACTGCGAGAGGGCTGTACAAGCAATGATCACACGCACGGCACAGCGGACACACCAGGAACCGCGGTGTTGGCCGTCGAATGGCGCTAGCTGCGCAGCATTTGTGCACCGCCGCCGTCAGTGTCAGCCAGTTTGCCGTGGCATACGGAGCTCCATCGCAGTCTTTAACACTGGTAGCATGCCGCGACAGCGTGGAAGTGAACCGTATGTGCAGTTGACGGACTTTGAGCGAGGGCGTATAGTGGGCATGCGGGAGGCCGGGTGGACGTACCGCCGAATTGCTCAACACGTGGGGCGTGAGGTCTCCACAGTACATCGATGTTGTCGCCAGTGGTCGGCGGAAGGTGCACGTGCCCGTCGACCTGGGACCGGACCGCAGCGACGCACGGATGCACGCCAAGACCGTAGGATCCTACGCAGTGCCGTAGGGGACCGCACCGCCACTTCCCAGCAAATTAGGGACACTGTTGCTCCTGGGGTATCGGCGAGGACCATTCGCAACCGTCTCCATGAAGCTGGGCTACGGTCCCGCACACCGTTAGGCCGTCTTCCGCTCACGCCCCAACATCGTGCAGCCCGCCTCCAGTGGTGTCGCGACAGGCGTGAATGGAGGGACGAATGGAGACGTGTCGTCTTCAGCGATGAGAGTCGCTTCTGCCTTGGTGCCAATGATGGTCGTATGCGTGTTTGGCGCCGTGCAGGTGAGCGCCACAATCAGGACTGCATACGACCGAGGCACACAGGGCCAACACCCGGCATCATGGTGTGGGGAGCGATCTCCTACACTGGCCGTACACCACTGGTGATCGTCGAGGGGACACTGAATAGTGCACGGTACATCCAAACCGTCATCGAACCCATCGTTCTACCATTCCTAGACCGGCAAGCGAACTTGCTGTTCCAACAGGACAATGCACGTCCGCATGTATCCCGTGCCACCCAACGTGCTCTAGAAGGTGTAAGTCAACTACCCTGGCCAGCAAGATCTCCGGATCTGTCCCCCATTGAGCATGTTTGGGACTGGATGAAGCGTCGTCTCACGCGGTCTGCACGTCCAGCACGAACGCTGGTCCAACTGAGGCGCCAGGTGGAAATGGCATGGCAAGCCGTTCCACAGGACTACATCCAGCATCTCTACGATCGTCTCCATGGGAGAATAGCAGCCTGCATTGCTGCGAAAGGTGGATATACACTGTACTAGTGCCGACATTGTGCATGCTCTGTTGCCTGTGTCTATGTGCCTGTGGTTCTGTCAGTGTGATCATGTGATGTATCTGACCCCAGGAATGTGTCAATAAAGTTTCCCCTTCCTGGGACAATGAATTCACGGTGTTCTTATTTCAATTTCCAGGAGTGTACAAGAACCCGTATTTATCCATTCTTACACGACTAGAATCTATTTTGAATGCCAACGATTTTCCTACACCGTATTAGGCACTTTAATATGTAGTGTTTTTCGCGTTTCCATGTTTGCGACGAACCCTTGTAAGACAGCTAAACTTATTTACTTTCTATGGTTTCAACTGATAATATATTAGCATACACTATATGATCAAAAGTATCCAGACACCCACAAAACATACGTTTTTCCTATTAGGTGCATTGTGCTGTCACCTACTGCCAGCTACTCCATATCAGCGACCTCAGTAGTCATTATACATCGTGACAGAGCAGAATGGGGCGCTCCGCGGAACTCACTGATTCCGTGTCACTAGCGTCCTACGTCTGTACGTCAGATTTCCACACTCCCAAACATTCCTAGGTAGACTGTTTCCGATGTGGTAGTATAGTGGAAACGTGAAGGGACACGTACAGCACAAAAGTGTACAGGCCGACCTCGTCTGTTGAGTGACAAAGACCGCCAACAGTTGAACAAGGTCGTAATGTGTAATAGGCAGACATCCGTCCAGACCTTCACACAGGAATTCCAAACCGCATCAGGATCCATAGCAAGTACTATGACAGTTAGGCGGGAGGTGAGAAAACTTGGATTTCATGGTCGAGCGGCTGCTCATGAGCCACACACGACGCCGATAAATGCCAAACTACACCTCGTGCCAAACTACGCCTCGCTTGGTGTAAGGAGCGTAAACATTGGACGATTGAACAGTGGCAAAATGTAGTGTGGAGTGATGAGTCACGGTACACAGTGTGGCTATCCGATGGCAGGGTGTGGATATGGCGAATGCCAGCGTGTGTACTCGCAACAGTAAAAT
Organism: Schistocerca cancellata; assembly: GCF_023864275.1. NCBI lineage: Eukaryota > Metazoa > Arthropoda > Insecta > Orthoptera > Acrididae > Schistocerca > Schistocerca cancellata. The sequence goes on from NC_064634.1 coordinate 155,555,655, forward strand.
TCGGAGGCGGTGGTATTACGATGTGTTCGTGTTTTTCATGGAGGGGGCTTGCATCCATTGTTGTTTTGCGTGAGACTATCACAGCACAGGCCTACATTGATGTTTCAAGCACCTTCTTGCTTGCCACTGTTGAAGAGCAATTCGGGGATGGCGTCTGCATCTGCACCTGTTCATAATGCACGGCCTGTGGCGCAGTGGTTACACGACAGTAACATTTCTGTAATGGACTGGCCTGCACAGATTCGTGACGTGAATCCTATAGAACACCTTTGGGAAGTTTTGGAACGCCGACTTCGTGCCAGGCCTCACCAACCGATGTCGACATCTTTCCTCAGGGGCAGCACTCCGTCAAGAATGGGCTGCCATCCTCCAAGAAACCTTCCAGCACCTGATTGGACGTAAGCCTGCGAGAGTGGAAGCTGTCATCAAGGCTAAGGGTGGGCCATGCACTTATTGAATTCCATTATTACCGATGGAGAGCGCCACGAACTTGTAGGTCGTTTTCAGCCAGGTGTCCAGATACTTTTGATCACATAGTGATCCAAAATTGCGCTGTATACAAAAAAAATTAATACATGGGCAGATGACATGTGGCTGACGATTCTGATATTCTTCTAAAAAAAAGTGTAGCCATCATAAAATGGGCATCTCCTCCCGCATCGACGAAGGATCGCCATGACTAGAAACGAATTAGGTATGGTTAATTTGAAGGGGTGTATGTGTATGTTGTACTGAACCGTGGATCTAGAAACGAAGGAGAGGCTTCGTCCCCGCCGTAGCCCACAGTGGTACCCAACAGGCTACAGCAGTCCACTCACCCCACCGCTGCCCCACACCGAAACCCGGCTTATTGTGCCGCCCCCCCCCCCCCCTCCGGGAACGTCTCATTCCAGACGAGTGTAACCCCAATATTTGCGTGGTAGAGTAATTAGGGTGTACGCGTACGTGAAGACAGCGTTTTTCGCAGCAATCGCCGACATGGATTCGAAGGGGTAGTCGCAGGCCTTCCCTCTCTCCATCCCTTAACGCTCCTGGACGGCAAATGAGCACTGTCTGTACAGACAAAATGACAAAACTGACACTGGGCGGGGTGGCTGGTAGGAGCTACCGTAGAAGTTTTGCCCGTTTACGACCGCTCATAACAGCCACTGCCGCTGACTGTCAATATAGTTTGCGCCTACAGTACTTCAACCGTTTGCGTGCAGAATTTGTCATGTGAAAATGAGCGAAAGTTTTCTAAATGTTTGCGAAACATGTAATTGAGACGAGTCTTGCGACCACCCCGGAATTCAGTTACTGGGACGTGCAAAACCGCCTAAAAATCACATTACCATCATCGGTAATTCGCCAGGCAGATTCGATCTGGGACCGGTACACTCCGCCTTCCCTCTCCGTCATGGAAGCGGCGCTTCAACGAGTGCGGCCGTCCGGCCGCGTCATCAGAAACTGCGTATAATGTGCCGAAACCAAATTCAAATGGCTCTAAGCACTATGGGACTTAACATATGAGGTCATCAGTCCACTAGACTTAGAACTAATTAAACCTAACTAACCTAAGGACATCACACACATCCTTGCCCGAGGCAGGATTCGAACCAGCGACCGTAGCAGCAGCGCGGCTCCGGACTGAAGCGCCTAGAACCGCTCTGTCACGGCGGCCGGCTGTATCGAAACCGATCATGACTTTAAAATGGCTGGTTGCGATGTCTCTTAATAATGTATAATTGAATAACAGCCACGGAGTGGAACAAGATCCCAAATGGATAAAGTGACATTCATTTTAAACTTCCAAACTTCGAATCAATCGATGATAACGTCTAAATATATTTCGAGTTTTTCAGCTTTGAAATTAAGGTGACAATAGCTGTCTCGTCGGCAGGAAAACTCGGTACATTTTTCAGCAAAAATCCAGTTATCGTTTGGAATATTTGGGAGAGTATTCCGTCTGCCGGAATTCGATTGTTTACGAAGGGAAATCTCTATAAAACAGGGGATTTCAATTATTTGTATTTTATTTCTGGCACGTTTATGTGTGTGTGTGTGTGTGTGTGTGTGTGTGTGTGTGTGTGTGTGTTCGCGCCTAGGCTAGAACACCTCATAAGGTGTATACGATCTGTTTAATTTGTTGCACTCGTGAAGTGTTCATAGAATAATGTTATCATAACTCCAAAAGATCGTATTATTAACGTCAGTACGTTGCGTTTGTAATAGCAGCACTTTGGTACTTACAAAATTGCTTGGAATGTGGAAGATACCATCGGATCAACATAGTAAGCTTCTGGATGTGTAATAGATCTCTTTAGGTATTATAAATGAGGTAGAAATTCTAAATAATCGTGCATGTATTTTTAGAGACAGAAATGTAGGGACCGTAAGAAACTGTCAGTTTAAGCTTTAAAAGTAGAACAGTGGGTCTACAAAACTTAAGTTGACGAGAAAAGCTATTTTGCCGACGGGCAGATAGCATTATCAAGCCCTCATACAGATTACATACTTCCTTGTTCTCTTTTCGTGTATCACTGACTGACTGCAACTGCTAGTTTTTCCTATCCTGCAATCTTTACTGATAAGTATTTCTGTATAATTTCTTATTACTCATTTGTCTGTTTCAGAATTAGGCATCGTTACTAATCTTCGTCGGCAAACAGACCACTACATTTGACGTACATCCATTCTGGCATCTGTCTGAGGACTTACTCATATGATACTCAACATTTGCAAAGGATAGATAGCCTCGTAGTTTGCTATTCTTATGACATCTCTGGACGGATCAAAGAAACAATATTGAAATAGTCAGCGACAGACTTTTTTAATTGCTTTTAATCTACATTCCGATGACTAAGAATTGGATAAGGCACACTTGCAAGTACCAGAAAACTGAAGCGATTTTGTGTTCCTCAGACTCTTGTTGATAAAGTGATAAGCCGTTCAGACAAAAGAGAACGGAAGCTAATGATGAAAATTAGGGGGCGAGATATAATAACTAATGAGGAGCTCCTGAATCGAATTAGTGGTGGTGGTGGGGTGGGGGGGGGGGGGAATTCTGGCACAAGTGGACTAGAAGAAGAAATCGATTGATAGGACACATCTCGAGGCCTCCAGTACACTATCGTCAGTCTGGTATTTGAAGGGAGCGTGGGGTAGAAGGGCGAGGGGGGGGGGGGGGGAAGCCGTAAAAAGTGGAGAGACAGACTAAAGTCTGAAAACAGCAAGCATTTTCGTATTATGGATGTATGATGTAGTATCTATGCAGAGATGAACAGGCCTGCACAGGATAGATAAGCTTGGAGAGCAGCATTAAACCAGTTTTCGCACTGAAGACCGCTACAATAACCTATGCTATGCTGGGGTCTGTAACCAGCACCAAAAACTTTCCTCTCCACGAGTAAACGAGTTCGTAAGACACAAATAGGTATTGCAACAGCAAAATGTACTCATCATCCACTATCAGTGCGGCTCCCCCCCCCCTCCCCCTCCGTCGGAGGTTCGAGTCCTCCTTCGGGCATGGGTGTGTGTGTTGTCCTTAGTTTAAGTTAGATTAAGTAGTGGATAACCTTAGGGACCGATGACTTCAGCAGTTTGGTCCTATTGTCCTTACCACAAATTTCCAAATTTTCATCATCCGTGATGAGGAAGAAACATACAAATGTAAACGTCAAATGATTCACATTACTTTCTGCGTCGTTACATGGTACATGAGATATTATATATTCTCCTATTTATAAAGACAGGTTGTAGTTTAACGTTGTTACCAAATATCTTGAAAAGTACTTGACCCATTTGCTTAAATTTTTACATAGACCTCTAATAAACGTACGGACGGACATAGGCTACATATCTTATTAATATGTTCGGTATATAAGTATACGTATACTTCGATGAAGAGCCGAAGAAACTGGTACACCTGCTTAATATCGTATAGGGCCCCCGCGAGTAAGCAGAAGTGGAGTCGTCTAATGTCTGAAGTAGTGCTGGAGGGAACTGACACCATCATTCCTGCACAGCTGTCCATAAATCCGTAAGAGTACGAGGGGGTGGAGATGTCGTCTGAATAGCTCTATGGATCACTGAGCGGTAAGCTGCTGTTTGTGCATGTCGGGGTGCCAGGACGAAGCATGAACATTTACATCTTATTGGTTGGTTTCCTGTTAATTTGGGAAACATATTTGTTTTCCCCATCAATGATCAGAAATGTATAATCTACATGTCTTCAGTAGATATGAACTTTTTGAATGCATGTTGGTTTTTTTTGTGAAACGTTTGTGGTTTAGATGGTTGAGGAATATTTCAGCTATACTTTCCCATATGACGACACCCATAGCTAGCCGATTTGTTTGTTTGCAGATCTCTCCATTGAAAGAGAAGTAATTATAGTTCAATTTCATTTCGAAAACGTTAATGAATTCTATTGCACTCCTGGAAATTGAAATAAGAACACCGTGAATTCATTGTCCCAGGAAGGGGAAACTTTATTGACACATTCCTGGGGTCAGATACATCACATGATCACACTGACAGAACCACAGGCACATAGACACAGGCAACAGAGCATGCACAATGTCGGCACTAGTACAGTGTATATCCACCTTTCGCAGCAATGCAGGCTGCTATTCTCCCATGGAGACGATCGTAGAGATGCTGGATGTAGTCCTGTGGAACGGCTTGCCATGCCATTTCCACCTGGCGCCTCAGTTGGACCAGCGTTCGTGCTGGACGTGCAGACCGCGTGAGACGACGCTTCATCCAGTCCCAAACATGCTCAATGGGGGACAGATCCGGAGATCTTGCTGGCCAGGGTAGTTGACTTACACCTTCTAGAGCACGTTGGGTGGCACGGGATACATGCGGACGTGCATTGTCCTGTTGGAACAGCAAGTTCGCTTGCCGGTCTAGGAATGGTAGAACGATGGGTTCGATGACGGTTTGGATGTACCGTGCACTATTCAGTGTCCCCTCGACGATCACCAGTGGTGTACGGCCAGTGTAGGAGATCGCTCCCCACACCATGATGCCGGTTGTTGGCCCTGTGTGCCTCGGTCGTATGCAGTCCTGATTGTGGCGCTCACCTGCACGGCGCCAAACACGCATACGACCATCATTGGCACCAAGGCAGAAGCGAATCTCATCGCTGAAGACGACACGTCTCCATTCGTCCCTCCATTCACGCCTGTCGCGACACCACTGGAGGCGGGCTGCACGATGTTGGGGCGTGAGCGGAAGACGGCCTAACGGTGTGCGGGACCGTAGCCCAGCTTCATGGAGACGGTTGCGAATGGTCGTCGCCGATACCCCAGGAGCAACAGTGTCCCTAATTTGCTGGGAAGTGGCGGTGCGGTCCCCTACGGCACTGCGTAGGATCCTACGGTCTTGGCGTGCATTTGTGCGTCGCTGCGGTCCGGTCCCAGGTCGACGGGCACGTGCACCTTCCGCCGACCACTGGCGACAACATCGATGTACTGTGGAAACCTCACGCCCCACGTGTTGAGCAATTCGGCGGTACGTCCACCCGGTCTCCCGCATGCCCACTATACGCCCTCGCTCAAAGTCCGTCAACTGCACATACGGTTCACGTCCACGCTGTCGCGGCATGCTACCAGTGTTAAAGACTGCGATGGAGCTCCGTATGCCACGGCAAACTGGCTGACACTGACGGCGGCGGTGCACAAATGCTGCGCAGCTAGCGCCATTCGACGGCCAACACCGCGGTTCCTGGTGTGTCCGCTGTGCCGTGCGTGTGATCATTGCTTGTACAGCCCCCTCGCAGTGTCCGGAGCAAGTATGGTGGGTCTGACACACCGGTGTCAATATGTTCTTTTTTCCATTTCCAGGAGTGTATTTCTATGGGTGTGAGCTTCTTGTACTTTTTCTTAGGTTTTGTTTAATAACAGCTAAAGCATGATGAATGGGGATGTCAGTATACAGATTTGTTACATCTAGAGAAATCATTTGGCATTCGTCAGCACTGTGTTTGCCTTTCAGATCACTGACAAATGAGAGGTTATTTTTTTATTGAGTAGGTGCTTTCAAACACGAAGTTATCCTGTAGGAACTTGTTCAGTTTTTGTAGAATGTGGTACCCAGGGTGATTTATTGTTTTCTCTATATGTAGCAGATCTGTATAATAACATTTCAAGAAACCTGCAATTTATACAGGTGACTCAGTATTCACTCTGTCTTGCTCTACCTCCTTCTTCAAAGTTTAATGAACTCGTTCTGTTCCCATAAAGAAAGCCACGGACTCATGACTCAGTCATAATTAATACATTTATTCTTCTGTTCTTTCTTCTCCAACTTGTAACTAAAGAATGAGTTGTACAAAAAAATACTTTACACAGAATAAAACTGCGTTCCTTCTCGATTAAGCTCGCATAAAACAGCAATACTACAAAGTTTAGTTTAATACAAAGTGACAACATTTCCTGCAAGCACATGCAATTAGCCAAATACAGAACTGTCCTCACTTTATTTGGATGACTGCAGTGTCATTTTAGTGCTTCCATTGATATGCGTGCAGTTCTTCGAAAGGAGTACACTTCTTTTTCTCTGAGAAACAGAATTCCAGTTGAATTTAATTAAGAACAGTTTTTAAGAATTAGTTGCTTGACGAGGAAATAACTGACTCCTGTTGTGATAGTTTCACATGATGAAATATCCTGGTGAGCCTGCAAATAAGAAGAGAGCCAGTGTCTTCTAATCTATCAATCTTCAGCGAAACAAAGCGTCACCACAATTCATGACTGCGGAAGGGTGAAAGCAGCTCTTGGGATAGAGAGCGCTTCTCAGGACGAGAGACCGACACTGATCATTTAGGACATTATAGCTGACAACTCGCGTAGGTAGAACTTTGACACGCAAAGTTGCTGCAATTGGAGGTGCCATTAATTCTACGAGTGCCTTCAGCGTGGAAGGAAGTAAATCGGCCCGATGGATACGTGCAAGTAACGCAGCTCTTGCGAATGAACAGCTCCCCAAGACCGAGGTTTTACCTACCAAATCCAGAAATGGCGTCAGGACATGCTTCATGCGTCTGATCTTTAACATTTTGAGGCTATGCTTTCTTTTCGATCACGACATTGCGTTCTCAAAAGAACTTTAGTAAATTTCGTTCATGTGGCGGGACAGTATTCCTGCATGGAATACCTTGTTTCAGTGGCACGACGTCTGACATGAATATGTGTTATCAATATATTTGACGAGATCTACTGCTTTCGTTACGTATGGGGCAACAGTGCTTTCGCCGGCCGGTGTGGCCGAGCGCTTCTAGGCGCTACAGTCTGGAACCGCGCTACCGCTACGGTCGCAGATTCGAATTCTGCCTCGGGCATGGATGCTTGTGATATCCTTGGGTTAGTTAGGTTTAAATAGTTCTAAGTTCTAGGGGACTGATGACCTCAGAAGTTAAGTCCCATAGTGCTCAGGGCCATTTGAACCATTTTTGAACAGTGTTTTCCGGAAAGCTGAGGTAAATTCCCACTGCATACAACAAGTCGTGCGTGTGTGGAGCATCAGTTCTCCTGAAACACTGCGTGCTCCAATTTGACCAGCAATGAGATTTAAAATGAACTGTAATTCATATTACCAGATAGCTCGTATCCACTGTTCCGCGCACCTGTCATGTTCGTGCTGTATAATGTGCAGTTGTAAGTGATCGAGTCTTTTGTTTCACCAGGTTACACACAATAGTCATCAGCTGCATGGCTTCATTCCATGTGATGAACACTTATGGTCTATAGGAGTATGCCACAGGTATCTCCTACAAAGACCGCGTAAGGCGTGAAACCAGCGATGTTGGCTGAGGCGTGGACGCCGGACGCCTTGCCTTCTACTAGGTGTTGATAAGCCACTTGTTCACGTTTGATAAATAGCAGTCGCAGCAGCATATCAGCATGAGTTACTGTTCTGTTCCGTTAAACCAATTTAATTCCCCGAATATCACAATATGCCCATATTCTGCGCATGGCATCGACCGAACGATCATTGGTAGTCGTTACATACTTTCGTAGTTCTTTACTTAGCTTCCCGCTAACACCGAAGTATTCAGTGCAGAGGAAGGAAGTTTGTGACGAATCAGTGTAGTTGAAACCCCTGTTCCGAAAATTTTGGCTAGTTGTTTCTTATAACAAATGCAGTCAGTAAATAATATTTAATAAGAATCCTTTGAAATCGGTTTTTAATTTTGATTTTATGTTGTTGTTGTTGTGGTCTTCAGTCCAGAGATTCGTTTGATGCAGCTCTCCATTCTAATCTATCCTGTGCAAGCTTCTTCATCTCCCAGTACCTACTGCAACCTACATCCTTCTGAATCTGCTTAGTGTATTCATCTCTTGGTCTCCCTCTACGATTTTTACCCACCACGCTGCCCTCCAATGCTAAATTTGTGATCCCTCGATGCCTCAGAACATGTCCTACCAACCGATCCCTTCTTCTAGTCAAGTTGTGCCACAAACTTCTCTTCTCCCCAATCCTATTCAATACCTCCTCATTAGTTACGTGATCTACCCACCTTATCTTCAGCATTCTTCTGAAGCACCACATTTCGAAAGCTTCTATTTTCTTCTTGTCCAAACTAGTTATTGTCCATGTCTCACTTCCATACATGGCTACACTCCATACAAATACTTTCAGAAACGACTTCCTGACACCTAAATCTATATTCGATGTTAACAAATTTCTCTTCTTGAGAAACGCTTTCCTTGCCATTGCCAGTCTACATTTTATATCCTCTCTACTTCGACCATCATCAGTTATTTTACTCCCTAAATAGCAAAACTCCTTTACTACTTTAAGTGTCTCATTTCCTAATCTAATTCCCTCAGCATCACCCGACTTAATTTGACTACATTCCATTATCCTCGTTTTGCTTTTGTTGATGTTCATCTTATATCCTCCTTTCAAGACACTGTCCATTCCGTTCAACTGCTCTTCCAAGTCCTTTGCTGTCTCTGACAGAATTACAATGTCATCGGCGAACCTCAAAGTTTTTACTTCTTCTCCATGAATTTTAATACCTACTCCGAATTTTTCTTTTGTTTCCTTTACTGCTTGCTCAATATACAGATTGAATAACATCGGGGAGAGGCTACAACCCTGTCTCACTCCTTTCGCAACCACTGCTTCCCTTTCATGCCCCTCGACTCTTATAACTGCCATCTGGTTTCTGTACAAATTGTAAATAGCCTTTCGCTCCCTGTATTTTATGTTATGTTCTGAATATCAACAACGCGTAAATATATGTATACACTGGGATTTGCCAGAGAACAAGGTGATACTGTTAGCAGTGCATGGTTTTGCAAAATTCGTTGGGAACCAAAAGATTCGTCATCGAAGTAAACACTCCAAAAGCGAATTCACGGAATCCAGATTCTGATGGCTCCAGTATGCAATTATGGAGCGTAATAGGGGCCTGAAGATACCATTACCGAGATTCCGAAACTAGTTGACGTCTAAATGAAATAACTTCTCATAACATACGGCTCTTTGGCAATTTTACCTGGTAAATATTTTACCGGCCGCTGTCTCGCTTCCACAACTGATCAACAAAGATTTTAAAAAAATTGAAGACCTATTCCAGCGGTGTACGGTTGTTGTTCAGAGGAAGTAGGTTGGGGACACGTAGCGTTTGTCGCCAGGTGCGAATGGCACTGTACTAATTGTGACTCAGTCAATATTCCCAATATAAGACACCTGCGTGGGGAGCAGCGAACAATGTGCTGTCCGGCAAGTCCTGCAGGCAGAGGTACAGTATGGAGCGTGCTCCGAGGCAGAGAGTACGGTGGATCATTGACATTCGACACCATCATAATCAAAACGTCGGCAGTTTCTAAAGAAAATAGCGTAATGCATTTGTTTCTTGTAACTACAACATTATAATTAGTGCACGTCACTATCTTCATGTCGTTAATGATTGGTACACGACTCTGAACCTTTCCCTGATTACGATCGAGTATTGAAATAAGCCGAGGAACTATAATCAAATTGAGCGTCTACATTTGATCCCAATATCGAAAAAGATTACAGTGATTAAAGACTTTCTTGTTCATCAAACTGGCTGAAATTAAAGTGCCTACTAAACGTCTTCAGTTTTAAAATCAAAAAGTAGTTAGTGTCTAACGTAAAAGTTTCTTGTAGTTATTCAGACACGTTTTTCATTCTCTTTAAATTAATTACGTATTACTTTGTTTTTCCTGAACGTATCTTGCTGTTGTCTGGCATGCTGCATTTCGACAATACTTTTATACAGAAGTAGTGTTGGCCAGTTCGGGTCTCAACAGTGTCAGAAGAGATTTGTATTCTTGTGCATGTATTATCTGAGTCTTCGTAATTGTAGTACAAATTATTGTAATAGTAATTTTCAAAATTTCGTAGAAAATGTGTTTCTTTGGATCACACACTGAAGAGCCAAAGAAACTGGTACACCTGCCTAATATCGTGTAGGGCCCCCAGCGAGCGCGTGCAAGTGCCGCAGCACGACGTGGCATGGACTCGACTAATATCTGAAGTTGTGCTGGAGGGAATTGACGTCATGAATGCCGCAGGGCAGTCCAGAAAACCATCGGTGTACGATGGGGTGGAGATTTCGTCTGAACAGCACTTTGCAGGGTATCCTAGATGTGCTCCACAATGTTACTGTCTGGTAAGTTTGGTGGCCAACCGATGTGTTTAAACTGAGAAGAGTGTTCCTGCAGTCACTCTGTAGCAATTCTGGACGTGTGGGGCGCCGCATTGTCCTAATGGAATTGCCTGAGTCCGTCGGTATGCACAGTGGACATGAATGGATGCAGGTGATCAGAGAGGATGCTTACGTACTTGTTACCTGTCACAGTCCTATCTAGACGTATCAATGGTCCCATATCACTCCAACTACACACGTCTAACACCATTATAGAGCGTCCACGAGCTTGAACAGCCCCCAGCTGCCATACAGGGTGCATGGATTCATGAGGTTGTCTCCATACCCGTACACGTCCATCTGCTCGATACTATTTGAAACGAGACTCGTCCGACCAGGCAACACGTTTCCAGTCGTCTACAGTCCAATATCGGTGTTGGTGGGCCCAGGCGAGGCGTAAAGCTTTGTGTCGTGCAGTCACCAAGGGTACACGAGTGGGCCTTCGGTTCCGAAAGCCCATATGGTTGATGTCTCGTTGAATGGTTCGGAGACTGACACTTGTTGATTGCAAAGCATTGAAACCTGCAGCAGTTTGCGGAAGGATTGCACTTCTGTCAAATTGGACGATTCTCTTTAGTCGTCGTTGGTCCCGTTCTTGCAGGATCTTTTTCCGGCCGCAGCGATGTCGGAAATTCGATGTGAGACCAGATTCATGATATTCACGGTACGCTCGCGAAATGGTCGTACGGGAAAACCCCCACTACGTCGCTACCTCGGAGACCTCATAGCTCGTGCGCCGACTGCAACACCACGTTCAAACTCAGCTACATCTTGATAACCTACCATTGCAGCAGCAGTAACCGATTTAACAACTGCGCCAGACACTTGGTTTTATATACGCGTTGCCGACCGCAGCGCCGTATTGTCCCTGTTTACATATCTCTGTATTTGAATACTCATGCCTATACAGTTTCTTTGGCGCCTCAGTGAATATAAAGATACACCGTTTTTTATTAAAAAAACTCGAAAAGTTCTATACCAACTTACTTCGAACTTTTACACGATACTCTAATAAACCTTCACATAGGCTGGATATTTTAATAATTGCAGTATATAAATATGTACTTCTATATTAAGACAAATCGATGTTACCGAAACTTTCTAAAAGTACTTGAACAATTTACTTAGTATATTTACACTTCCTTCTAATGATTATTCGGATGGACATAAGCTACATATTTTAATAGATAAATAAATATATATTTAATATATAAGTGGGGAAGGTTGTTACCAAATATTTCGAAAAGTTCTTCAAGGATTTACTTCAAATTTTGTACACGAAACCACAATATATTTCCGACGGACATAAGCTACATACACTGCGGTGACAAAAGCCATGTCATACCTTCTAATCCCGTGTCGAACCTCCTTTTTCTCGGCGCAGTGTATCAGCTCGACGTGGCGTGGACTCAACAAGTCACTGGAAGTTCACAGCAGAAATACTGAGCCCTGCTTCCTCTACCGACATCCATCACTACGCAAGTGTTACCGGTACAAGGTTCTGAGCCGGCCACCGTGACCGAGCAGTTCTAGGCGCTTCATTCCGGAACCACGCGGCTGCTGCGGTCGCAGGTTCGAAACCTGTCTCGGGAATGGATGTGTGTGATGCCCTTGGGTTAGTTAAGTTTAAGTAATTCTAAGTTCTAGGGGACTCATTCCATGTAGGCTTTCACGGCCGGCGTCTTCATCAGTAAACACTTCCGGGCTAAGTTGCCGTGGTCGATCTGTACAACTTCTTCTCCCTGACGTTTCACTCTCAACTACAGAGAACATCTTCTGAGGTGAGTCAACGACTGGCTGCTAGGAGCTGGGGCCGCCGCTTATATGGAGATCGTAGAGGGCGCCACCGCACGTCACGTGGCGTCGATGTGGGACTGATGACCTCCCATAGTGCTCAGAGCCATTTGAACCGGTTTGCAAGATTCTGTGCACGAACTGACCTCTCCATTACCTTCCATAAATGTTCAGTGGGACTCAAGTCGGGCTGTCTGGGTGGCCAGATAATTCGCCCGAATTGTCCAGAATGCTTTTCAAGCCAATCGCCAATATTTGTGACCCAATCAAATGGCATATTGTCAGCCATAAAAATTACATCGTTGTTTGGGAACATAAAGTCCTCGAATGGTGCATATGATCTCCAAGAAGCCGAACGTAACTATTTTCAGTCAATGATCGGTTCAGTTGGACCAGCGATCCCCTTCCATTCTATGTAAACACAGCCCATACTATTACGGGGCACCCATCAGCTTCCACAGTGTTGATGACTTGGCTCCATGTCTTCGTGGAATGTGCACTACACTCGAATCCTATCAACAGCTCTTACCAACAGAAATTGAAACTGCCCTTAGCAGGCCACGGTTTTCCAGTAGTCTAGGGTTCTACCGCTATGTTCACGAGCCCAGAATAGACAGGCGATGTCATGCTTTAAGCAAAGGCATTCGAGTCGATCGTCTGCTGCCATACACCATTAAGGCCAAATTTTGCTGCACTGACATAGGGGACACGTTCGGCGTACGTTCTGCATTCCTTTCTGGGGTTGTTTCACGCGTTGTTGCTTGTCTGTGAGCACTGACAAATTTACGCAAACGCCGCTGGTCACGGTCGCTAACTGAAGACCGTCGACCACTGCGTTGTCCGTGGCGAGAGATAATGCCTGAAATTTGGCATTCCGAAGCCATTCTCGACACTACGGATCTCGGAATATATTCCATATCTGTGCGAACGTAGATTAGAGTATGATGCAAAAATTTGAAGTATTTCAATCAAGTTGCCAATAGAATCTCGAAAAGCTCTTGACTGATATACTTCAAATTTTTACATTATACTATAATAAACGTTCGGACAGACATAAACTATATATTTTTAATACGTAAATATATTTGCAGTATGTAAAGGGGAAATGTTACTGCCAAAAGTCTCGAAAAGTTCTTGACCGACTCATTCAAATTGTTGCACGATATCCTACCGAAAAGTTCTTGAGCGATTTATTCAGTGGGCATAGTTATACACTATTTTAAACAACAATGTAAGGTTTCCTGATAAAAATGACTTTGAGAAAGAAAATACTGTACTGTGATCTGCTGTGAAAACGGGTAGTGTGATTTCTTTCTCGCAGTTGTACTAACAGTTTCGCCCATATATTATAAAACTAGTACTATGCCATTGTCGATATCTGATAATGTGACCTATCAACGGGTCCGTTTATTTGGTCGAATTGCACCACAAACTTCTCCTCTCCGCAATCGTATTCAGTACCTCCTCAATAGTTTTCTGATCTACCCACCTAATATTCAGCAGCCGTCTGTAGCATCAAATATCGAGACCTTCTGTTCTCTTTCTATCTACACAGTTTATCATCCATGTTTCATTTCCATAAATGGCTACACTCCAGACAAATACCTTCAGAAACAACTTCCTGACACTTAAATCTATATTCGATGTTAACAAATTTCTCTTTTTCAGAAACGCTTTTCTTGCCATTGCCAGTCTACATTTTATATCCTCTCTACTTCATCCAGCATCAGTTTTTTACTGCCCAAATAGCAAAAATCATCTTCTACTTTAAGTGCCTCGTTTCCTAATCTAATTCACATAGCATTACTTGATTTAAATGGTTCAAATGGCACTGAGCACTATGGGACTCAACTGCTGTGGTCATAAGTCCCCTAGAACTTAGAACTACTTAAACCTAACTAACCTAAGGACATCACACACATCCATGCCCGAGGCAGGATTCGAACCTGCGACCATAGCGGTCGTGCGGTTCCAGACTGTAGCGCCTTTAACCGCTCGGTCACTCCGGCCGGCATTTGATTTAATTCAAAATGGTTCAAATGGCTCTGAGCACTATGGGACTTAACATCTGTGGTCATCAGTCCCCTAGAACTTAGAACTACTTAAACCTAACCAACCTAAGGACATCACACACATCCACGCCCGAGGCAGGAATCGAACCGGCGACCGTAGTAGATTTAATTCGACTACATTCCAGTACACTTGTTTTTCTTTTGCTGATGTTTACGTTTACGTTATATTGTCCTTTCAACACACTGCCCATGTGGTTTAACTCCTCTTCCAAGTCTTTTGCTGCCTCTGACACAATTACAATGTCATCGGCGAACCTCAAAGTTTTTATTTCTTCTCCATGGATTTTAATACCTACTCCAAATTTTCCTTTGGTTACCTTTACTGCTTGTTCAATGCACATATTGAGTAACATCGGGGATAGACTACAACCCTGTTCACTCCATTTTCAACACTTGCTTCCCTTTCATGCACCTCAACTCTTATAACTGCTATCTGGTTTCTGTACAATTTGTAAATAGTCATTCGCTCACTATATAATACCCCTCCTACCTTTAGAATTTCAAAGAGCGTATTCTATCAACGCTGTCAAAAACTGATCTACCCTCAGGTCGGCTTGTAGCAGTTTTATTTTCTTCTGTAAAGAATCCGTGTTAGTACTTTGCAACCATGACTTAGTAAACTGATAGTTCGGTAATTTTCACATCTGTAAGCAACTGCTTTCTTTGGTATTGCTATTACTACATTATTCTTCAAGTCTGAGGATATCTCGCCTATATCATACATCTTGTACACCAGACGCAAGAATTTTGTTACAGCGAGCTCTCCCAATGCTATAAGTAGCTTTCAGTGCTTTGTCAAATGTTCTCGCAGTATCATATCTCCCGTCTCATCTTCATCTGCATCTACTTCCCTTCCTATAATATTGCTTTCAATTTCATCTCCCTTGTATAGACACATTATATATTCCTTTCAACTTTTCCTTCTTTGCTTAGGACTGGTTTACCATTTGAGTTCTTCATATTCATACAACTGCTACTGCTTTCCCCAAAGGCCTCTTAGCTTTCCTGTTGGCGGTATCTATGTTTCCCCTAGAGAAATATGCTTCTAAATTCTGATATTTGTCCTCTAGCCATTCCTGCTTAACAGTTTTGCACTTCTTGTCAATCTCATTCAATCTCATTCTTTAAACGTTTATATTCCCTTTTGCCTGCTTCATTTTTAAATTTTCTCCTTTGGTCAATTAAACTCAGTATCTCTTATGTTGCCCAAGGATTTTAAATTTCCTCCTTTCACCAGTTAAATTTGGCAGTCCATGTGTTATCGAAGGATTTATCTATTTGATCTTCTGCTGCCTTGACTATTTCATCTCTTTAAAGCAACCCATTCATCTTCTACTGTATTCATTTCTCCTGTGATTATCAACTGCTGCCTCATGTTTCCTCCGAAACCGTCAAAAATCTGTGACCCTTTCAACTTATCCATGGTCCATCTCGTTATATTCAAACCTTTTTTTGATTTCTTCAGTTTTAATCTACAGTTCATAACAACTTATATAGTTTCCATCTGCTTAATTTACTTCCTTTTTCCAATTTCTTCAGTTTTAATCTGCAGTTCATAACCAGTAAATTGTGCTCAGAGTCCACATCTACTCCTGGATGTGTCTTAAAATTTAAAATCTCGTTCCTAAATCTCTGTCCAACAGTTACATAATCAACCTGAAACATTCTGGTGTCTCCAGGTCTCTTCCACCGATACAGCCTTTCTTTATGCTTCTTACACCAAGTGTTAGCGATGATTAAATTCTGCTCTGTGCAAAATTTTACCAGGCGGCTTCTTCTTTCACTGCTTTTACCCAGTTCACATTCAGCTGCTTTTTTTCGTCTCTTTCCTTCCTACTATCAAATTCCAGTGCCCCATCACAATTAAATTTTCGTCTTTTTTAAGTATCTGAATAATTTAATAATTTGTTATATCTCATCATACATTTCTTCAATCACTTCATCATCTGTGGAACTAGTTGGCATGTAAACTTGTACTAATGTGGTAGGCATGGACTTCTTGTCTATCTTGGCTACGCTAATGCGTTCATCGTGTTGATCATAGTAGGTTACCCTCATTACTGTTTTCTTATTCATTATTAAACCTACTCCTGCATTACTCCTATTTGACCTTGTACTTATAACTCTTTTTCCATCTGATCAGAAGTTTTGTTCCTCCTGCCACCGCATTTCACTAATTCCTACTACATATAACATCAACCTTGTAACCTCCCCACAAAGATGAAAGAAAGTAATTAAATATAAATGGAACCACATGTAACCTTCCCAGAAAATTTTGAAAAGACAATAATTAAATGTTAATGGTAATCGTGTTAAACGTAACCTCCCAGCAAATTCTTACAAGACAATACAAATGTTAATGTGAATAGAGCCAAGTCTGATTTCCCAGCAAAAATAAAAAGAAAAGCCTATGATAATGAAAACGTGCCAAAAGTTATTTCCCCACAAGATTACTGAATAATAATAATCCAAATGTTGTTGAGCTCCCACAAAACATCGTTAAATTGAAATACAAACGACTGTACCTTCCCTACAAAAATATTGAAAAATAATGGCCCAATGTAAACTCGACACAAAAATTGATAAATGAACATTCAATTGTAATGATTTTTTTCTTTTTAATAACGATTGCTTTGAAAACAGAATTATTATTGGGGCATTTCTTGAACAAATTAATTACAATTACAATACATTATTAGCTGAGCGCAATGCTGCTTCATTACCTTATTTAACAGTATACCTCGTCCTGAATCGTGACCAGAGACCCATGTCGACGCCCGCCGACTCCTCACACACTACTGTACTGACTACTACTCTCCAACTGCTAACTCGCAACTGAACTCTCGCGCGGTCAAGCGCAGACTAGCCACGATAAATAACTCTCTGGTCAGAGATTCTGTCATACCTCGCCATCGCTGTACTGAATACACTGAACACATACGTGTTTCATAACCCTCCACTGGGGGGGGGGCAAAAATTTGGCAGCAATGGTGAGTCATTTGGACTTGCCATGAGCAACAAATTTTTTCATAATTAATTAACTTTACAATTAGAGAATATACAGATGTAGAACATGAAGTAAATATGGTGCACATGCACCAAGTACAAAACATATCAGACAAAGACAAAATATATACAATGAGTACCAAACAGATTCACAAATGGCAACGGTGCACACGCACAGTAGTACAGAATATATCAGCAAATGACAAAATGTATATACCATGAGTAACAAATGACATAAGTGCATACACACTGAAGTATTGAACATATTAGGAAATCACAAAATGTATTGGCAACGAGTACAAATCATATTAAAAAATGAGAAAAGTGCATAGACACTGAAGTTCAGTAGAAAACATATTAACACATGACATAAGTGCACATGTACTGTAGTTCAGAACATATCAGCAAATCGAAATGTACATACAATGAGTAGAAATCATGTTAGAAAATGACTAAAGTGCACACGCACTGAAAAACTCTTTAGCGTTTTCAGAACAAATAAACATAATGTCAAAAAATCATGTTGACAAGTGACATGAGTGCACATGCACTGCAGTTCAGAACATATCAGCAAATCAAAATGTACATACAATGAGTAGTAATCATGTTCTAAAATGACAAAAGTGCACACGCACTGAAGTAGTGAACATATCAGGAAATCACAAAATTTATATACAACAAGTAGAAATCATGTTAGAAAAATGACTAAAGTGCACACGCACTGAAATGCAGAATATATCAGCAAATAAAAAAAAATGTATAGGCAATGAATATAAATCATGTTAGCAAAAAATGATTTTTCATTATGTTACAAGAATTAGGATAGGAAAGGGAAGGATTGCATCATGGTTGTAGCACTTTAGGTTGCACGCAGCTGCACTGAAAGTCCATATCTTTCCACAGAAGTACAACACCAAGTGAGACAATCTGAAGTTCTTTTCCCATAAGTGTTTATCAGCGTAGCCAAGACACTGTAATGTCGTAGTAATATTCCATGTTATCATTTTGGCAGTACATCAGGTACACCAAACAGAGGGACCATAATAACGTCTCCATCGCTCACGGTGGTGGACAGCATGTCGTGTCAACACCACGCTTTTAGAAGGCACACCAACGTAGAATTAGTGCAAAACCAAATATAGTGCTCCATGATCAAGAGGATATACAGGACAAATGGATATTGCAGTAATTCAGGGTAGTCAGGTCAGAAGGTGAAGGACATTAAGTCACATATTAGTATTCAATGAGAATTACAATAGTAGTTTGCGGCATTCATAGCCCAGTTATTGAACATTTCTGTACCATGTATGTAATATTACAGAAAAATGTTCATTAATTGATTTACAGACAACATTGTCATTGGTCATTTCAAAACCGTAATCAGTAGCGTTCATTTCCCAGTTACAAAGCATAATTAGTAGCATTCATTTCCTTGTTACAAAGCATAATTAGTAGCATTCATTTCCTAGTTACAAACCATAATTAGTAGCATTCATTTCCTAGTCACAAAGCATAATTAGTAGCATTCATTTCCTAGTTACAAAGCATAATTAGTAGCATTCATTTCCTAGTTACAAAGCATAATTAGTAGCATTCATTTCCTAGTTACAAAGCATAATTAGTAGCATTCATTTCCTAGTTACAAATCATAATTAGTAGCATTCATTTCCTAGTTACAAAGCGTAATTAGTAGCATTCATTTCCTAGTTACAAAGCATTATCAATCATTGGTCATTTAAATACCGTAATCAGTAGTATTCATTAGTCAAGTGACATATTATTCATAGCTGATCAGCATTACTCAGAACTCTCTTAAACTGGTATCATTATTTGGGGACTGGTAATACATTTTTTTTTTGTTAGCAATGCATTGCTTTGGGTAATTATAGGGGAAAGCAAGGAAAAACAATTGCTTCCGGGGTGTTGCTGTAAATGAAAATGTGTAACGTCATTCGTCATGAGTCCGCTGTTGCAAGATTATGAAACAAGTACAGTATATGTAATCACATTCATAAATGATATAGATTTAATGAACAACTGCTTATAGCTCATTAATCTCATAAATAATTTCTCCTGCGAAAATATATAAAAAAATGGATTATTAAGCTGAAAGAAGAAATGCATTTTATGCTGAAAAGTAGTGAACTTCGAATTAACAGGTAGTGAAATGTGTATAAAAATGTGTTCCATAGCTGTCCTTTCCAAAACCTTCCGTCATTATACTATGCAATATAACACCTGCTGTCAAAACGAACTGCAACAAATACTTAAATAACTATATAGCATAAATACATAACTTCAACAATATCCTCATCTGTAAAGAAAAAAACTTCATTATCCATCACTTCATTACTTATATTATCATAACTCCATTATTATCATCACCTGTAAAGAAAAACTTCATTATCCATAGTAGCATATTATTCATCATTATTCATCAGCATTCATTATCATCTGCAAAAAAATATCACTTCATTACTCATTACATAACTATTCCTTATTTCTAGCATATTCCATCACTAAAACTAAGATGTGTAGTTCTGTCTGACAGCCTGCATCAATCGCCTTGTATTCTGAAAGAAAAAATTAGTTAAGACTGCTATGTTATGATGTGTATAGTATATTCTTGTTAATGCTTGTTAATTCTGATCCATTTACTCTTCCTCATAAGATTTTTGCATCTTCTTTCGTTTATTCCGTAGGTGAAATTCCCATTTCTGTTCAATTTATTTCCTTTACACGTTATTTCTTTCTGAAAATGATGAACAAAGATTAATGTCTTGCATTTACATCATATACTCACTAAATAATGACTGGTTTATGGTAACATAATTAAGCATACAGCAAACCATGACAGAAAACGTAATATGTCAGAAACGTAGACAGTGTTCAAAAGCAAAATGTACACAGAATATCATAATGCAGCAGCAAAAATGTAAAACAGTCACGATGTTGAGATATCATAAGGCAAAATGTCAAAGTCAACTGGTGTTTGCTATATTTTAACTATTTCATAGTGCATACAAACAAAACAGGAAAACAATCATACACACATAAAAAAATGGAAAAAGTGCACGGTCTGATGTGTAACGACAAGAAAAGCGACCTGCTAACCTTACCTTGCCGGACACTTGCCAAGAAAAAATACGATAATCATCAGTAAGTAGTCACATAAATATAATTGTATAAATGGTCATAAAATGTGTAAGTTCATCTGGAAAAATATGCACGGTCTGATGTGTAATCGACAACAAGAGCGACCTGCTAACCTTACCTTGCCGGGCACTTGCCAAGAAAAATACGATAACCATCAGTAAGTGTTCATATGAATATAATTGCATAAGTGGTCATAAATAAAAAAAATTAGGAAATGGCATTACAGTGTGATAAATCATAAAGTATGTTCACTCAATAAAAGGTTTAATGTTTGAGACATGGTGATTGCCTTTACTTTTTCTCGTTCTCAAAGTTTCGACGTGTACTACATTGGGGTGAGGAATGCTGCGAATCCGATATGGACCTGCGTATAGAAGTTCAAATTCACTGCACCTACCTTTTATCTTGTTGGATAAATAGTGTGTTCGTACTAATATCTTCTGTCCAATGTGAAAGTCACGGCGTGTACAAACCTGTTTTTGCTGTCTTCTCCGGCGCTCTGCGGCCCGTTTGATGGTTCAAATGGCTCTGAGCACTATGGGACTCAACTGCTGAGGTCATTAGTCCCCTAGAACTTAGAACTAGTTAAACCTAACTAACCTAAGGACATCACAAACATCCATGCCCGAGGCAGGATTCGAACCTGCGACCGTAGCGGTCTTGCGGTTCCAGACTTCAGCGCCTTTAACCGCACGGCCACTTCGGCCGGCCGGCCCGTTTGATGTTGTTCAGCGCAATGTCTATTATTTCATGGTGTCGTAGTCGACGAGATGTAGGAAAGGTTATTAATTCTTTAATTTTGTTAGTTGGTTCAACATTTTTCAGTATAACAAACGGAGATAGCATAGTAGATTCATTTGGTATGGAATTAATTACATCCTGGAATGAGAGTATGTGTGTGCCCCAATCAATATGTTTTTTATGGCAGTATATTCTACACAGTTTTACAATTTCTTTCATTAATCGCTCACAAGGGTTCGAAGAAGCATGGTACTTGGATATATAAATCGGAGAAATGTTTCTAGCTCGTAACATGCGTGTCCATATAGCAGAACGAAATTGTGATCCATTATCGGAAATTAATTTCATCACATGCCCTACATGAAATAGAAAATGCTTTACAAATGCTTTCGAAACAGTTTTAGCAGTAGCTTTGCGTAACGGAGTGAAAGTAACAAATTTCGAAGTGAGTTCAACAGCGACAAAGATGTAGCAAAAACCTCTATTAGTTCTGGGAATCGGACCAAAAATGTCTACAGCGGGCATATGTCTTAATTTAACAGGTACAATGGGATATAATGGTGGAATATGTGAAGTGGTGTCTGACTTAGCTTTCTGGCAAATTTTACATGACGCTAAAAGTCGTCGAATACGTTTCTCCATGTTGACAAAATAACAGTTCTGTCTCAGTATAATAAAACATTTTCTAGCTCCGTAATGTGCGTAACTTAAATGAGTATACCAAATTAATTTGTTAACCAGTTCGTCAGGGATGCATAATAACCAATTGTTGCTGTCTGGATGAGAGCGGCGAAACAGAATGTCATTGCGTACAGTGAAGTGGTTTCTAATCGTAACATTATTCTTATCTTGTTAAAGGTGTTTAATTTCTTTCCACACGTTGTCTTTATTTTGCTCCTTTGCTATATCCTGTAATGACGACGAAATAAAATTTTCAAATGCAACTTGCTGAATGTACATGACGCTGAAATTTGCTTTGCAGAAGTTGGTTGCGACGTCTTGCTGATTGTTGCTAAGAGAACGGGATAGTGCGTCTGCTATAATATTTTGTGTGCCGGGAATGTGAACAATTGTGAAATTAAATTCCTGTAAATAAAGCTTCCTTCTGCTTAATCTATCGTGAGTAAATTTAGCTGAAAGTAAAAATTGTATCGCTCTGTGATCTGTGTAAACGGTGGTATGTCTGCCATAAAGAAAATGCCTGAATCTCGTAAAAGCCCATACAACACATAATGTTTCCAGTTCTGTAACAGAATAATTTCGTTCAGCAGGTGACAGAATGCGACTTGCAAATGCGATGTTTTTAATTACTGTTGAGCCATCTTCTTCAATTTCCTGAAAAATATGTACGCCTAAAGCGGTGTTCGAACTGTCGGTGGCAATAGAAAAATTTCTGGTAAGATCTGGGTGCGATAAAAGTGGTGCATTCAACAAAGCATGTTTCAGGTTCATAAATTCAGAATGTGCTTGCTTATCCCAGGACCAAATCGTGTTTTTACCTGTCAATTGGCATAATCTAGGTGTGTCTAAAGCAGAGTGATGAATAAATTTACGAAAAAAGTTAATTAAACCCAAAAAGCTGCGTAGTTGTTTTTTTGTTGTAGGAACAGTAATGTCACGTAAAGCTTGAAGTTTTTCCGGGTCAGGTGCAATGCCTTCTGCTGAAATTACGCGTCCAAGAAATTTTATAGAAGTTTTGCCAAAGTGCGATTTACTGAGATTAACTGTGAGTCATTGCGCATGAAAAGTTTCCAACAGTCGTTCTAAAATCATATTGTGTTCAGACCAGTTAGCTTCTGCGATAAGAATGTCGTCTACGTACGTCGTGATTCTGTCTTTAAGTTCTGTCGGAAGTACTGTATTCAAACCGCGAATAAAAGCTGCTGAGGAAATAGTTAAACCGAATGGTAATTTGCAAAATTGATAACAGTCGCCAAAACAGAGAAATGCTGTGTACTTTCTGCAATTCGGATGGAGCTGAATTTGCCAAAATCCCGATTTCAGATCTAATGTGGAATAAATAGCAATACCGTGAAATTTCTGTAGAAGTTCCTGTAATGTCTGTGGTCGATCTGTTTCATTAATAATTATGTCATTGATGTGTCGTGAATCAAGTACGAGGCGAAGTGAGCCATCCTTTTTCTTAACAATATGGAGCGGGTTTATGTACGGACTAACTGCCGGTTCAATAATTCCTTGGTCAAGCATATCCTGCAATTCTTTCTTAACCTGTTCTCTGTGAATATATGGAATGGGATAATGCTTGGCTTTAAATGTATCATGCTGTTTGACTTGAAATTCATACATAAAACCGGACATAGTACCAGGAATGTTGTCGAAAACTGGAGCTTGCTGTAAAAGAATTTTGTGTAGTTCCGTCCGTTCGTCGTCTGTATTTGCACTGCTTTGTTTAACTTTATCAGAAATCATCTGCATTACGTCGTAGTCAGCTTCGTCTGGAGTGTTATAGTTATGTACGTACGTATCCGTGAACAATGTGGAATTACAGTCTATGCCACGTGATACGAAAAAGACCTCTGTGCGATTAATTGTTTGTTCTTCCGCAGATAGTGAGTGCTGAAATTCTAAAGCCAATTGTACTTTTTCATCCTTTAGCATTAAATAGGAATTTTGAAAATCAATAACTGCGTCGTGTTGTACCAGAAAATTAGTACCTAAAATAACGTCTGTTGTCAACAAAGGAACAATCCAAAAATTTGAGTGAAATGTGTGACCTGCAATGCAAAACGATAAATGTGTCTGTAATTTAACGTCTACTCCTTTACTCGATACTGCTCCTTTTACTTTCGTTTTGCCTAGTGGTAATGTAGGATAGGTATTCTCTTTATTACACTCGTTAAAAGTTTCTTCATTTATTACTGACATAAGTGATCCGGAATCGATTACTGCTGAAAATTTCGATGAACCAATTTTAATTTCGATGACAGGATGTGAAATGGTTTTCTGAACAACTGGTCTTTCCTGCAAAAGTGTGTCTCTGATATCGTCAAAAGTAATAACATTTTCGTGAACAACATTCTGCGTGTCTAAAGTAGTATTTGTGTTACTGGAAGATGCGACCTGTACTGTATCTAGTCAGATTCTATCTGACGTGTTATTATTTTCTGGATGATGTTGTGGCATTTCTACTATTTGAACTGTTCTATTATTTCTTCCAGACGTATTACGCTCTGGATGGTACCTACTGTCGAGTTCATTCATGAGAATATGTTGTTGCTGATCATTTTGCTGCTGGTAAGACCGACTGTTGTTAGATGTACGCTGAAAATTGTCCTCATTATTTTTACGTCTGTCGTAATAGTCATTCCTATACGGTGCATTGCGATAGGAATTGAAATACTGTGTTTTCTGTATATAGTTCCTTTGCTGTCGTGCGTTATTATTTGTTGTGCCAGGGACTATACGTCCACGCGGCGAAACATTAAAGTTAGGTTGACCTTGTGCATTACATTGTTGGTTAGGTATGCTAACCGGCTGGTTTCGTTGCTGTTGTGGAGAAAAACGACTATTGTTACTAAAATGTGGTTCTTCTTGCTGATAATTTTCTCGAAACTGATAATCAAAATTTTGTCTGCTATTAAAGTTCTGGTGGTTGTCGTTCCTAAAGCGTCTGTTACCTTTGCTATTGAAATTACGTGCTTGACCGTAATTACTGTAAGTTTGTTGGCCTTGGTTGTTATATGAAAAAGTTTTGTTTACGAAGGAATAATCTGATAGCTGCACTTCTAAAAGCTGCAGCAGATCCCTGAATGCCGAAATATTTTCCTTTTGCTGACCCGTTAAAAGTGATACTCTTAATGATCGTGGCAATTTAGAAATACATAATTGAATGAGTGCAGATTCACTATATGGTTCACTTAAGTACTGGTTTTGTTGGACCATATGCTCAAAAAATTGCGTGACACTGGGAAAATTTGTGTTCTCATAATTTGGTAAACTGATTAGTTGATCCTTAATTCCGCGCTGTGTCGTCTTCGACCAATACGCTGATAGAAAAGCATTCTGAAATTCTTCAACCGAATAGCATTGTCTCGCGATCGGTCTCATACGAGTTGCCGGTTCACCTTCCAAAAAACTGCAAATAAATTCAAGTTTATGCGTTACTGGCCAAGTCGGTGGAAAAGCAAAGCTAAATTGTTGTATCCAATCCAGTGGGTGAATCTGTGTTCTGTCATTTTTAAACACTTTAAATTTTCTCACTGACAGAAAATGTTTGTAATCAAAATTATCATCTCTGTATGACGGAACAGGTTCAGGATTGTATGGGAATCTGTTTGACTGTGGCTGTTCTGAATCTAACTCACGTACTCTCTGTAGATTACCTAAATTATACGCGCTGCGTGAGTCTGTCAAATGTTCGGAATTCGCCGTATGCTGTGACGTGTTATTATCTGAAATATTTTTTATCTCTATTACCTCTTGCTGTAAACTTGACAATTTTCTACGTAATGTGTTATTAGATGAATCGATCTCATTGATTGTCTGTTGTAGATTTTGAAATTCCGGTGTTTGATTAAATGAAACCGGTGAAGTATCGTCTGATTTGCTGTCATTATTACTTTCAATAACGTCAATACGACTGGCCAATTCATCATATTTTTCAGTCAGTATTTTTACCTGATCATCGGTTTTAGTGTCAGAGGCATTAATCTGTTTTTGCATTTTACGTGTGGTTTCGTTCAATTTTTTAACGTCTGCTTTGATGACATCAGAATCATGTGTTAGTTCTAATTGTTCGAATCTGTCTGTCACTGTCTGAATATCTGCTGTGTGTGTATCTGTTTTTGATTTAAGATCAGAAATTTCATCACGTAATTCGGCGTTCAACTGTTCGATGGTATTAATTTTGTCGGACACTGTAGCAATATTGTTGTCTACGTATGTTTTTGCCTTCGCAAACAATTTACGTTTGTCTTCTTGTCTCTGTGCTGTGATTGATTCCATTACTTGTCGTTTTACTTTATTTTGATCCTGTATAAATTTACGGAAACGCGTATCACTGTTTTGTATGTGGTGATTAAAACGCTCGTCAATTTGAGTGTTCTGTTGTTCGAATTTCGTGTCTATCTTTGCGTCCATTGTGCGCGAAAGTTCTGCTGTCATTAATTTAAACTCGTCGCGTAATTGTGTAGCTTTTTCAGAGCATTGTTTACCGACTGCGCTGATTTCCTCTCTAAATGTTTCTGTTGTGGCTGTTTGCATATCCCTTAATTCTTGAGCAACAGATATAATTTCTTCGCTACTTTTTCTTGAACAAGCCTCAATTTCCTCGCGTAACTGTTCCTTAGTATCATTACACTGCGCGGCAATGTCTCTAATTTGTTCACTAAGCTGTCTGGAATTGTTGTCTAATTTTTCCTTTAACTGTCTGGAATTGTTGTCTAATTTTTCATTTAACTGTTGTTTGAGATTTTCGTTATTTTCATTAAGCTGTTGTTTGAAATCTTCCCTAAGTTGTTTGTTATCTTCCTGAAGGTTGTCTTGTTTTTCAATCATTTCATTAAATTTTTTGTTCTGTTCACTAAATTGTTGTTGTAGCAATCTTGCCATAATTTGTTCCAAGTCAATATTACCGTTTCTATTCTCTGTGTTGTTTGATAGTGTACCTGCAATTGTCACGTTTTCTGTAACCATTTGGTTATTTTGTGATTCTTGAAAATGTGTACTTATCAGATGTGCATTGTTAGTCACTGCACCGGAATTACATAAATCTGTCGTACTTTGAGTATACTGTTCATTTTCATTACACACATTTGTCTGTTCATTACTTAAATCCTGCAAACCGGGGGTGTTAAGCTGGGCAGCACTCATTGCAACAGAGCGCCCCGCGTCATCAATTGTCGTCAAATTAACAGAGGACACAATTGAGTTCGCTTGTTCATCATTAGGATGATTGTCAGAAAACGGTGAATTGTCATCATTATATTGCGTGTCGCAAGTACTATCGGTGAAGTTATTTAATTCGGTTATTTCATTCATAATACCTCGCGATGCACTATTAATAGTCTTTCGCGGCATTTTTACAATAGTCACAATTATTCACAAAAGAAATAAGCACAATGCAAAAAGCAACAAACACAAATACAACAAAGCAACGAATTGCCGATGATCTGAGGAAAGAAAGTCATAAAATTAGTAAAAGAGTTGCGCCAAATGTTAATTATATTAAGTAAATGAGAGCAGATATCTGACTACTTTTCAGAAGATTCTCAAAGAAATTCGATCCTGGACCGGATGTCGCAAAGTGTAACCTCCCCACAAAGATGAAAGAAAGTAATTAAATATAAATGGAACCACGTGTAACCTTCCCAGAAAATTTTGAAAAGACAATAATTAAATGTTAATGGTAATCGTGTTAAACGTAACCTCCCAGCAAATTCTTACAAGACAATACAAATGTTAATGTGAATAGAGCCAAGTCTGATTTCCCAGCAAAAATAAAAAGAAAAGCCTATGATAATGAAAACGTGCCAAAAGTTATTTCCCCACAAGATTACTGAATAATAATAATCCAAATGTTGTTGAGCTCCCACAAAACATCGTTAAATTGAAATACAAACGACTGTACCTTCCCTACAAAAATATTGAAAAATAATGGCCCAATGTAAACTCGACACAAAAATTGATAAATGAACATTCAATTGTAATGATTTTTTTCTTTTTAATAACGATTGCTTTGAAAACAGAATTATTATTGGGGCATTTCTTGAACAAATTAATTGCAATTACAATACATTATTAGCTGAGCCCAATGCTGCTTCATTACCTTATTTAACAGTATACCTCGTCCTGAATCGTGACCAGAGACCCATGTCGACGCCCGCCGACTCCTCACACACTACTGTACTGACTACTACTTTCCAACTGCTAACTCGCAACTGAACTCTCGCGCGGTCAAGCGCAGACTAGCCACGATAAATAACTCTCTGGTCAGAGATTCTGTCATACCTCGCCATCGCTGTACTGAATACACTGAACACATACGTGTTTCAACCTATCGATTTCCCTTTGTAAAAATTTCTAACCTGCCTGCTCTAGTAAGGGGTGTAACATTCCATGCGTAGAATGCGTTTTGTTTCTCCTGGCGCCCGTATTGTCCTGAGTAGTCTCCGCCTGGAGATTCTCTTTATCCAAGAGAACACCATCACTTCACTGTACAGTAAAGTTGCATGTCCTCGGGAAAAATTACGGCTGTAGTTTCTCCTTGCTTTCAACCATTGGCAGTGCCAGCACAGCAAGACTGTTTTTATTGATGTGACAATGCCAGTCAATCATCCACACTGTTACCCCTGCCATTACTGAAAAGGTTGCTGCCCCTCTTCAGGAACCACACGTTTGTCTGGCCTTTCAACAGATAGCCCCCCGTTGTGGTTGTACGTATGGTATGGCTATCTGTATCGGTAAGGCACACAAGCCACCCCACTGATGGCAAGGTCCATGACTCATGGGGGAATATGAAGTTGCAATAATGGTAAATAAGACTTACAGTCAGAAAGAGAAAGGAAGAGGAGACGGACCGGTGGGGAGGAGTGGGGGCGGGGGGGGGGAATTGGCATTAAGAGGGGGGAAGTAGGAGATAAGATGTGCAGAGGTGGTGGGTGTGAAGGGAATGGACACAGAGAGGTGGAAGGACGAAATGGAGAGAGACAGGGGCACGAGAAGATAGATGGAATGAGCAAGGAAGAGGTGATGGGTAGAGGCAGGGGGGAGGAGGAGGAAAAGAATATAGGGGTGGGGAGGGGGATGGTTCAAATGCATCTGAGCACTATGGAATATCTGAGGTCATCAGTCCCCTAGAATTTAGAACTACTTAAACCTAACTAACCTAAGGACATCACACACATCCATGCCCGAGGCAGGATTCGAGCCTGCGGCCGTAGCAGCAGCGCGGTTCCGGCTGTAGCACCGCTCGGTCACAACGGCCGGCTCGAGTATCATGTCGTTTTTGGAAACCCAGAATCTACTATGTAGGAATCAACATGGATTCCGGAAACAGCGATCGTGTGAGACCCAACTCGCTTTATTTGTTCATGAAACACAGAAAATATTAGATACAGGCTCCCAGGTAGATGCTATTTTCCTTGACTTCCGGAAGGCTTTCGATACAGTTCCGCACTGTCACCTGATAAACAAAGTAAGAGCCTACGGAATATCAGACCAGCTGTGTGGCTGGATTGAAGAGTTTTTAGCAAACAGAACACAGCATGTTGTTATCAATGGAGAGACGTCTACAGACGTTAAAGTAACCTCTGGCGTGCCACAGGGGAGTGTTATGGGACCATTGCTTTTCACAATATATATAAATGACCTAGTAGATAGTGTCGGAAGTTCCATGCGGCTTTTCGCGGATGATGCTGTAATATACAGAGAAGTTGCAGCATTAGAAAATTGTAGCGAAATGCAGGAAGATCTGCAGCGGATAGGCACTTGGTGCAGGGAGTGGCAACTGACCCTTAACATAGACAAATGTAATGTATTGCGAGTACATAGAAAGAAGGATCCTTTATTGTATGATTATATGATAGCGGAACAAACACTGGTAGCAGTTACTTCTGTAAAATATCTGGGAGTATGCGTGCGGAACGATTTGAAGTGGAATGATCATATAAAATTAATTGTTGGTAAGGCGGGTACCAGGTTGAGATTCATTGGGAGAGTCCTTAGAAAATGTAGTCCATCAACAAAGGAGGTGGCTTACAAAACACTCGTTCGACCTATACTTGAGTATTGCGCATCAGTGTGGGATCCGTACCAGATCGGGTTGACGGAGGAGATAGAGAAGAGCCAAAGAAGAGCGGCGCGTTTCATCGCAGGGTTATTTGGTAACCGTGATAGCGTCACGGAGATGTTTAACAAACTCAAGTGACAGACTCTGCAAGAGAGGCGCTCTGCATCGCGGTGTAGCTTGCTCGCCAGGTTTCGAGAGGGTGCGTTTCTGGATGAGGTATCGAATATATTGCTTCCCCCTACTTATACCTCCCGAGGAGATCACGAATGTAAAATTAGAGAGATTAGAGCGCGCACGGAGGCTTTCAGACAGTCGTTCTTCCCGCGAACCGTACGCGACTGGAACAGGAAAGGGAGGTAATGACAGTGGCACGTAAAGTGCCCTCCGCCACACACCGTTGGGTGGCTTGCGGAGTATAAATGTAGATGTAGATGTAGATGGAAATGGAGTGATAGAGGGGTAGCGAAGAGTGCGGAGGAGATGACGGATAGAGACAGTGATGAAGGAAGAGGAGATGGACAAAGAGTGTGTGAGGAGGAAATGGACAGGCAGATGGAGGGGAAAAAAGATTAGGATATGTATCCACTTCTCATACATATTTAGCAATTGCGAAACATTACTATGTTTACTAGCATCAGATAAAACGAACGACAACATCAACCACATTGTATAATCGACGAAACATGTGGTATGAAGTGGTGCAGTATGGCATGAAATCTACTTCTACACTGCATTTCGCTAGGCTGACAGAAGGGTTCATCAGGGCTGCATACCTAAGATGTCTGTTGTGACCGTTATGTGCACTGTTACCACAACCCATACTTGCTAAAATTATAGCATCTAATGAGCACACTTAGAGCAGACGATTTTTCGTTGATACATTGGTGACTGTTTTCGTGTCATCACATGAAAAGCATTTCACATTCTTTTAGTTGATGTTGAAACCTAATTTGGAGTTAGAGTTTGTGGATCACTGGCTTAATTAGTATGGATATGTGCGCGTAACCACGGAGAATCCATTTTCATGACGTTGCAGTAGTCGTCATTGTCATATTCATTTCAATGTATTTAAAAAATACAGTTTTTTTCCTATGTAACATATGTTACAATGCAATTACTGACATACGGTTTTGCCTTCAGGGAACACAATATATTTTGTTTAACATCGAAACGTTCGTCAAT
Source organism: Schistocerca cancellata (assembly GCF_023864275.1). Classification (NCBI taxonomy): domain Eukaryota; kingdom Metazoa; phylum Arthropoda; class Insecta; order Orthoptera; family Acrididae; genus Schistocerca; species Schistocerca cancellata. The sequence continues at coordinate 155,587,024 of NC_064634.1, forward strand.
AGGTTCATTTATTTTCTGTCATGTCCGTACACCCATGCTTATTATAAAAATTGATACACATATATTTGTATAACAGCTGTTACCCGCTGCTTGGCTCGCATATCAGTAGTTTTGTTATGATGAATGATGGTGAGTAAGTAAATTAGTAATTTTATGAGATGTCTGTGTATATATTGGTGTAGAGACGTATGTGTAAAAATTGTATGTAGTACTGGTATGTAGGTACATAATGAACGTGTTTCTATTACTTTGCTGTATGTCGAACTTGAAAGCATGCATTATATTTTCTAGTTAATTAAAAAATCCTCAATTCATTACATTCGTAAAAAAAGTAGAGTTTTTAGTGGTTCCTCTGGCTCACCTAATACTGGATGTGAGATTTTGCCACCATAGCAGCACTTCTGAACTGCTTCTTCCTTCCATTTCAATTAATTACAAAGCCTAGATTGTTGATCCATCTCCCCTAAAATGACTAATTTATGATTAACATAGTCAGTTAATAGATGTTAGTGAAATGCAGCCTCAGCTAGAGTGTCCCAAGTTCCACATGTAAAGGTACAACTTTCTGTTCAAGTGTCTTGGAAGCTGTATAAGACTCCTAACTCTCAGCGTCTAAAATGCGACAAGGTTTGTGACTTGTCAAATTCTTGTAAATCTTAAGGACGCCTCACGTTCTGCACCCAAGTTCTGGCGGATGAGAGACTGCTCTGAAGATCGTTGGATTTGAGTGACTCTCGCAGCTTAAGCTCTCTTAGAACAATGCGCTAAATCTTACGTTTGTGAGACTTATAGCAATAGTTATAAACGTGGTTCTCGGGCTTACCTATTTTATTGTTGTATGTCCAACGAAACTCTCCAGCAATGACAGGTGATGTAGCATCTCAATATCATAAACCACATGCTCAAAACCATTGGATTTCCACTGTCATGGAATAATCTATAAACACTAAGAGTCGCCTACCATCGCGCCAGCGTTGTCTGCATCCCAATAAATTATACCATATTTAAAAATATTAATAATAACCAAAAAGATACAACTTTCTGAAGTAGCCTATGCTCTTCCTGAGGGTTCAAGTTATCTCTGTATCAAATTTCATCGGAATCGGTTCAGCGGTAGAATCGTGACGACATCCCGAAATCTCTTCGAATAGTCACAGTTTAGTCACCCATTAGAACGAAGGCACTTCAGTGACTTGGAAAAAATTTTACAGATAATTTCAAACCTTTATAAAACTCTTTCTCGCTGAAAACACGCGTGAAATGATGAAGGGTAAATGTTTATCGCTTACTACATGTCGATTTAATTTATTACTTCTTTACTACTGACTGTATTCGCGACGCATTTTTCAGACGGTATTGACGTATATCATCGAATGTACCAGCGGAATTATATTATTGTACGACATATGGTTCAGCAGATATCACGTCATGAACTTTGAGATGCATGAATAACTGCCGCATCATTCATGAAGTTTTAATTTATTCCTTCGTGACTACTAAGTCTACTCGCAACACATTTCGTAGACATTAGGGGACGGCTAAAAATTCATCTTAAGCCTCTAGAAAGATTTCAGCCAAATTGGTACACATACAGGGCTATTACAAATGATTGAAGCGATTTCATAAATTCACTGTAGCTCCATTCATTGACATATGGTCACGACACACTACAGATACGTAGAAAAACTCATAAAGTTTTGTTCGGCTGAAGCCGCACTTCAGGTTTCTGCCGTCAGAGCGTCGAGAGCGCAGTGAGACAAAATGGCGACAGGAGCCGAGAAAGCGTATGTCGTGCTTGAAATGCACTCACATCAGACACTCATAACAGTGCAACGACACTTCAGGACGAAGTTCAACAAAGATCCACCAACTGCTAACTCCATTCGGCGATGGTATGCGCAGTTTAAAGCTTCTGGATGCCTCTGTAAGGGGAAATCAACTGGTCGGCCTGCAGTGAGCGAAGAACGGTTGAACGCGTGCGGGCAAGTTTCACGCGTAGCCCGCGGAAAATTGGCTCATGCCACAACTGGAGACCGACAGCGCCGACTTCATCTTTCAACAGGATGGTGCTCCACCGCACTTCCATCATGATGTTCGGCATTTCTTAAACAGAAGATCGGAAAATCGATGGATCGGTCGTGGTGGAGATCATGATCAGCAATTCATGTCATGGCCTCCACGCTCTCCCGACTTAACACCATGCGATTTCTTTCTGTGGGGTTATGTGAAAGATTCAGTGTTTAAACCTCCTCTAACAAGAAACGTGCCAGAACTGCGAGCTCGCATCAACGATGCTTTCGAACTCATTGATGGGGACATGCTGCGCCGAGTGTGGGAGGAACTTGATTATCGGCTTGATGTCTGCCGAATCACTAAAGGAGCACATATCGAACATTTGTGAATGCCTAAAAAAACTTTTTGAGTTTTTGTACGTGTGTGCAAAGCATTGTGAAAATATCTCAAATAATAAAGTTATTGTAGAGCTGTGAAATCGCTTCAATCATTTGTAATAACCCTGTATTAGTTACGATATGGAAAAAAATAGTGTGGGAGCAACAACCACCAGTATGCTATAGGGGTGAGCGTGATAATGTGGAGAGAGGAAAGGGGGTGGGGAAAGGAGTTTGAAAGACAGCGAGGTGGAAGGAGAAAATTGACATAGGCGGGAGGGAGGAGCAGATAGAGAGAGAGAGAGAGGGGAAGAGGGAAATGGACAGAGAGAGGGGGGTGGAGATGGACAGGGAAAAGAAAGAGGAAGAGATGGACAGAGACAGGAAAACAGAGGGGGGCGACGTGGGGATGAACAGAGAGAGCGGGATGGGAAAATGGACTGAGGAAAGGAAGAGGGGGAGATGAACAGAGAAAGGATAAAGGGGGAGATGAACAGGGAGCGTGAGAGCGGAGACGGGCTGCGAGAGGAGAGGAAGAGTGGGACAGAGAGGGGATGAAGGATGAGATGAGCAGGGGAGGACGAGGAAATGGACTAATAGAGAATTGGAATAAATAAATATCCAGCCAATGCTGAGTACTCATCTAGTAACGTATAGAGAAATTAAATTTTACCTGATAATACAAACAGTATCGACATTGTGGTATTTACATTTATACAATTACTAGCTCCAAGATAGATAGCACGAAGCATCGATCGTAAATTTTTAATCTGTTTATCTCAGATCGATTTCAGTTACTGTGTAGCTATCTTCAGTGCAATTATATCCAAGCTATGATGACTCATCGTAAATAAAATCACACTTACTAGCCGTTGATATTACAGATAACCAACAGTTAAACTGTAACTGTTCGTTATGTGCAATATGAAGGGATATCAAGCGCAATTTTATTTGCGACGACTCATCATGACTTGGATATAACTGCACTGACGATAGCTACACAGTAGCTGAAATCGATCTGCAATGAACACATTAAAATTTACGACCGATTTTGCCCTTTCTCTTGCACTGGATCTCACAGTTCCTGGTAGAAACAAAACGGAAGACAATTATTACTAGCTGTTACTCGCGGGTGTGCTCGCGTATCAGTACTGTTGTTGACAAGTGCTGGAACCTCCCCTGCCCCTGTGCACCTCCTCCCAAAAGCGCTGCTCGCCCCGAGCCCTGCCCCCGCACAACTGTCGCAATGCATGATGCGGCGGCTCGCTGAGAATTGTTGCTGAGCGCTGCCTGAGGGGGGACGTGTGGCCACGAGTGTCTGTGGGTCTTGCTATTATAGTGCCTACACATTATACAAAGTGTACATTGTTGCTGCTGCTGTCGTTGTTGTTGCTGTTGTTGATAATGATGTTGTTGTTATGGTTTTCTGTCCAGAGACTGGTTTGATGCAGCTCTCCGTGCTACTCTTTCTGTGCAAGCCTCTTCATCTCCGAATAACTACTGCCACCCTTATCCTTCTGAATCTGCTTAATGTAGTCATCTCTTGGTCTTCCTCTGCGAGTTTAACCCTCCAGGCTTCCCCCCTATACTAAATTAGAGATCCCTTGATGCCTCAAAACGTGTCCTACGAACCGATCCCGTCTTCTAGTCAAGATGTACCACAAATTTCTCTTCTCCCCGATTCTATTCAGTACCTCTTCATTAGTTGCGTGATCTACCCACGTCTTCGGCAGTCTTCTCTAGCACCACATTTCGAAAGCTTCTATTCTCTTCTTGTCTACACTGTTTATCGTCCATGTTTCACTTCCATACGTGGCTACACTCCATACAAATACTGTCAGAAACGACTTCCTAGCACTTAAGTCTATACTCGATGTTAACAAATTTCTCTTCTTTAGAAACGCTTTCCTTGCCATAGCCAGTCTACATTTCATATCCTCTCTACTTCGACCATCATCAATTATTTTGCTCCTCAAATGGCAAAACTCATCTACTACTTTAAGTGTCTAATTTTGTAATCTAATACCGTCAGCATCATCTGATTTAATTAGACTACACTCCATTATACTTGTTTTGCTTTTGTTGATGTTTGTCTTATATCCTCCTTTCAAGACACTGTCCTTACCGCTCAACTGCTCTTCCAGGTCCTTTGCTGTCTCTGACATAATTACAGTGTCGTTGGCACACTTCAAAATTTTTATTTCTTCTCCATGGATATTAATTGCTACTCCATATTTTTCTTTTGTTTCCTTTACTGCTTGCTCAATATACAGATTGAATAACATCGGGGATAGGCTACAACCCTGTTTCACTCCCTTCTCAACCACTGCTTACTTTTTGTGCCCCTTGACTCTTATAACTGCCATCTGGTTTCTGTACAAAATGTAAATAGCAAAATAGCATTTCGCTCCCTGTATTTGAACCCTGCCACTTTCAGAATTTGAAAGAGAGTATTCCAGTCAACACTGTAAAATGCTTTCTCTAAGTCTACAAATGCCAGAAACGTAGATTTGACTTTCCTTCACCTATCTTCTAAGATAAGTTGTAGGGTCAGTACTGCCTCGAGTGTTCCAACATTTCTAGTGAATCCAAACTGATCTTCCCCGAGGTCGGCTTCTACCAGTTTTTCCATTTCTCTGTAAGGAATTCGTGTTAGTATTTTGCAACGGTGACGCATTAAACTCATAGTTGCTAATTTTCACATCTGTCAACACCAGTTTTCTTTGGGATTTGAATTATTATGTTCTTCTTGAAGTCAGAGGGTATATCGCCAAATGGAAGAGATTGGTCATGGCTGGCTCATCCAAGGCTATCAGTAGTTCTAATGGAATGTTGTCTACACCCAGGGCCTTGTTTCAACTTAAGTCATTCAGTGCTCTGTCAATTTTTTCACACAGTATTATACCTCCATCTCATCTTCACTACTTCCTCTTCCATTTCAATAGCATTGCTTTCAAGCACATCGCGCTTGTATAGACTCTGTATATACTCCTTCCACCTTTTTGCTTTCCCTTCTTTGCTTAGGACTGGTCTTCTCGATATTAATGCAGGTGGTTCTCTTCTCCCCAAATGTCTCTTTAATTTTCCTGTAGGCAGTATCTATCTTACCCCTAGTGATATATGCTTCTACAGCATTACATTTGTCCTCTAGCCATCCCTGCTTAGCCATTTTGCACTTCCTCTCGATCTCATTTTTGAGGCTTTGTATTCCTCTTCGCCTGCTTCATTTACTGCATTTTTACATTTTCTCCTTTCATCAGTTGAATTCAATATCTCTTCTGATACCCAAAGATTACTACTAGGCCTCTTCTTTTTACCTACTTCATCCTTTGCTGCCTACACTATATCATCTCTCAAAGCTACCGATTCTTCTTATATTGTGTATCTTTCCCTTTTTGTTGTTAGTCGTCCCTAATGTTCTCTCTGAAACTTTCTACAACCTCTGGTTCTTTCAGTTTATCTAGTTCTCATATTCCTAAATTCTTTCAGTTTTAAAATACAGTTCATAATCAACAAATTGTGGTCAGAGTCCACATCCGCCCCTGGAAATGTCTTACAATTTAAAACCTGGTTCCTAAATCTCTGTCTTACCATTATATAAACTATCTGATACCTTCTAGTGTCTCCAGGCTTTTTCCATGTATACAACCTTCTTTTATGATTCGTGAACCAAGTGTTGGCTATGATTAGTTATGCGCTGTGCAAAATTCTACCAGGAGGCTTCCTCTTTCATTCCTTAGCCCCATTACATATTCACCTACTACTTCTCGTTCTCTTCTTTTCCCTACTATAGAATTTCAGTCCCCCATGAATATTAAATTATCATCTCCTTTAACCATTTGAGTAATCTCTTTTATCTCATCATACATTTCTTCAATCTCTCATTATTCATATAATCTTGTACTACTGTGGTAGGCATGGGCTTCATTTAACAAATTTAACAATTTTTAACATGATTTATATTCACTGAGTAAAAAACCGCGTTTCACTCCTTACTTCATCCTCTTACGGTCTTTTTTCTTTCTTTCTAAAGTATTCTATGGTCTTCCTACGGGTTCAAGCTGTCTCCATGCCAGATTTCATCGAGATCTTTTCAGCGTTTTGGTCGTGAAAACGTATCAGATAATATTACATTCGCATTCAATAATATTGGTGTAGAAGTATGCATTAAACACGTTTAGGGTTGTATAAGCATTGTATATCCATTATATTCAGTCGTATAAAGCCATATCAGACAATAAAAGTATTTTCGGTTTAGTGGATTAGTCGTCAAACCGTACCAGAGTTGTCTTCGCATTTACAATATTAGTGCGGATTAACAGAAAATTATTAACAAGAAAAATATTCGTTTTAGTATCACATACTGATATTTATGTGGCTGTCTGACGTTTGGAATACAGTTGATATTTTGTTCCAGGATCTGATATGCAATGGAGAAGGATTTTTCAACGTTATGTCAAGTTTCTTACCAAAATGTTAGACCTAAAATGAAAGCTGTTGTTTTTTCTGCTTTGCTAATGTTAGATTATAGTACTGCCATTATATTATATTCTGATTTCATTACTGGTTTGGTATTTGTTCTTTAACTGTCGTTAGTTAGGTTGAAGTGTTTGATTTCGAAAAATGCCGTGGGAATATGTAGGTTATGTATGAGGTTTCTAAATTTGTGATTGAAAGCGGAGGGGGGAAGGAGCTGCTCAAGAAAGCGGCACATTTCCGTAATTACGTATTAGGAAGCAAACACAGTAAAAAAGTGAGCCATAGCCACAAGATGAACTACCTATACTCTTCGTTTTCTGTAACCTTTATGCAGCCGTCGGCAAACTAAGGATTCGTTCACCGTCGGGTAATGGAGTTGTTGAACGGCTAACAGAGTGTACAGAAGCCCCCCGGAGCCTGCAAAACATACGAGCAACGACGGTTTTTCGAAGAGAAATGCACTGCTACTGCACAACTGCCGTAAGCGCCTCAGGGCAAGGTATTGATCACGAGACCTTTAAAACTGAGAAACAGGCTGCTATCGCAAGCAAAATCTGACAGCGCGTTGAGAGGGCTTTACTGGTTTCTTATACTCAAAGGCGAATAAGAAGGGGGAGGAGAACAAGATGAATATGGAGCAGAAGGGGGAGGAAGAAAGTAGCGGGTAGCGTCGCTTGGAGAGAAGTATCGTGGAAATGCCGGTGCGTGGCACCTGCGCATGCGCCGGGGCTATCCGACTGACCAGTGGCCACTTGCCGTGACCACTGTCCCTCTCGACCCCCACCACATCCCTCCCTCCCCTTACACCACTTCGCTGGAAGGTGGGAGTGTTTTAATGCAACGGCCAGTTCGTCTGGAGGACCTACGGAGAAGAGGTCACTGCTGTTTGGGGCAACTTCTTATTACGACACCGATGGAAGTGTAAAGCTAAGTGTTTAACCATAAAAAACAGATCAGTACATCGTCCTTCAAATTTACAGCACACACTGAAAGCTCTAGACCAGCTTACATTCGTCACCACGGCGTTACACTAATATCGTAAATGGCACATAATCCAAATAGGAGTACTTCATGCACTAAGGCATGTTATAAAGTCGGTAGCAGTAGAGGTTGACTATCTCTATCCTATATGAATTCAGTTTTAATAACTACAGTTCAGATTTTTCAACAGTGTTATGTACACTCGAATCACGAATCGTAATTAATAAATGCTGAAGGGGCCTGGTTGCCACAATTGTGGTAGCTTGTTGCATGGAACAACTGCCATACGTGCAATAAAATCGAAATTTGTAACAGAAAAATACTCGGGAGAGTTTCTTCGGCGTTTGAGGTAGATTTCGTTTTACACTTTCTAAAATTCTATGTAATTGCGAGATTTCAATTTCAGGCTGAGACATGATGTAAAAATTTAAGAAAGAAAATCTTTCCCCACAGGTGCTTTACACAATAAGTCTCACGGTAAAAGATGAATTATGCGAACTGAGATCAGTGAACATTTCTTGACACGAAAATTTAACTAAGACCTTCGTTGTATTTCTCGGGGCTCCTGCTTTAAGGGTGTCAGAGCTAAGTGTGGTGGTTGTGCTCGCTGCGCTTGTGTACGCTTTGCTGCCGCCAGCGCATTTATTATTCGAGAGCGGAATCGACCACAGCGAGCCATAAATGCACTTTGGACAGCCAGCGCTATCGACTGCTACTCCGGACGCGCGAGAATTCAGTAATCGAATTCTGACTGCCGGTCAAAGTCACGCTAGTTTCAGACAGTAGGAAAAAAAAAACATTTTATAGCTCTGCATCGACAACAGTATAGTGAGCGTCGCACGAAATTTTAATTAGTCCGTAACTTAGCATTTCTGTTCCAGACACTTGGCAGACAGTCATGTAGAAAAACGTCCTTAGACACGAATAAAATTGAAACTGTTAAAATTCATGAATAAAAATAAATCTATTCCCAACAGTTTTTTCTGAGCTTGGCATGTAATACTAGTGACATTTGAGTTATTTGCTTAGGAATCTGGCATTGAAGGTATGCCAGATCTGTATCTATAGTACACCTTCGCGGGAATTCGCTTTCAATTTCGATCCGAGAATCTAATACTGTTGTTGTAAAATGCTGATGTTTGGAAAGTGATGAAGAGGAAAATAGTCGCGCTATTAGCAAAGAATATTTACGCAACGACACGCAGCGTCGTATCAAATCTCAAGATAATTTGGACTAGAAGACTTACCGCAGTCTTGAAGAAAGTGGTTTGTGGTAATGCCCGTGTAAAGACTGAATGAAGATAAATTCTGCAACTGAAACCTCCCATGACTTGTTAAGTGAGTATGTAGTTGTTTTAATGAAGTCACCATTATTCGAGAGTCACTATTTGGAGATTAACAGTGTCTGAAGGACAAAATATCTGTTGAGCAAAACTGTTATTGAATAACTTTGTGTTACATATACACTTAACACTTTTTAGTGAACTTAACACTTGTTAGTGGACTCTAAGGGCAATTAGTTTCCAGCACTATTAAGTAGGCTATTTTTCTTTAAACTTTTCTCTTTATCGTGGGAAATGGAAGAAAGAAATGTGATTGATTTTGGAATACTCAAGACAAACGTCCGATAGGTATGTGAAACATTTAACTCTAATGAAGTAAGCGTAGTGTACCGTTGACTAACTTTTAAGAAGTAAAGAACTGTTTCTTGATAAATCAAATCGTGCTGCAAAGATTCTTCTCTCATATTGTAAATATTGGTACTGTATAAGTGGTTGTTAACGTATTACATTCTGAGAACGGGTGAAGTATCACGGTTCAAGTCTAAATCTTAAACTATAATCTGTATTATCAGCAGATTATTTCAGAGATGTAGTGAATTTTTAACTTCCCTGTAATTTTGCGGCGGCTGATTTACCCTGCACATCTAATGTGTGTGAATAAAGACGTTTGGCCAATAATACAGGCTAACAGACAGTGAAGACTTGTGTACTTCAAGCCGAAGCCCGTTGTCTCGGTTACTAAGAAGGCGATAGAAGGAAGTGGTGTCTTCCTATGCGCAAGGTCGGTACTCTGCAATGCCCGTCATCTCGAGACCGAGAGGTGTGACGTCATCAGGGTCAGGCGGACGAGGAACATCGTCCACGTCGGCGACAACGACCGCCACGTCGACTACCGTAATCGTCAACGACTTGAACGACGACATCTCTGTGACGTCCGCGAGCTTCACCCTTCTGCGCGACAATGAGCCACTGCCTCCGGAACACCAGGAGCTGAACGTGAAGGCGCTGCAGCGCAAGCTGATGGAACTGAAGGCCGAGAAGGAAGGCGTCCCACTCTTCACCAAGACCAGGAAGTACAACAACAACAACAATAACAATAACCGGATCACGCGGTCACAGAACAACATCTCGGACCCCAAGAAGAAGAGCAACGTCGCAGGGGAGAAGGTGCTGAGCAAGTCGGTGAACAACCTGAGCGCCAGCCTGGTGAGCAACAACGCCGGGCACAAGGGCTATCACCGCAACTGCTACACGAGCGCGGGCCCGGCCGACTACTCCTACTTCCACCTGTACGGCAGCATGGCGGCGGCGGCCGTCGCCAAGCACAACAACTACCGCAACAACCTGCAGAACGGCGCCGCCGGCGCGCAGACCGAGTCGCCCAAGCTGGCGCGCAAGAAGCGCTCCTCTCCAGGGGAGGAGGGCACGCCTCCCCAGCAGCCGGGCGGCCGCGGCCGCGCGGCGCCGCCCGGCCAGGGCAGGGAGCGGCCCATGTTCGTGACGACGGTCAAGTCGGGCTGCTTCCTGGAGCCGCCGCCGGAGCTGGCCGCGCTGCTCGGCCTCCCCAGGGCTGGGGGCCTGGACCAGCGCCAGGTGCTGCTCTACTCCTTCTCCAGCCAGCCGCGGGTGCTGCCCAGCAACGCCGGCCGCCAGCAGGTGCACAAGGCGCGCTGCCCGGCGGCCGCCTTGGCCGCACAGAAGCAGCAGCAGCTGCAGCAGAAAAACGGCGATGCCAAGAAGTGAGTAGCGTCGAGGCCACCTTCATACAAGGGATGTTCAATAAATAGCTCCCCACAATTTTTCTCTCACAACATATTTCCTTTAAGAGTCGGGGCTGCAGTCTGGAACCGCGAGACCGCTACGGTCGCAGGTTCGAATCCTACCTCGGGCATGGATGTGTGTGATGTCCTTAGGCTAATTAGGTTTAACTAGTTCTAAGTTCTAGAGGACTAATGACCTCAGAAGTTGAGTCCCATAGTGCTCAGAGCCATTAGAATTTGTTGACAAATCAGTCAACATTTCTTTTATATGTACTAATAACTGACTATCAGGATTGTCCAGCTATGTATTTATTCCAGTCTGCTATTAGTCCACCTCCTCCTTCCCTCACCCCCTCTCCGTCCATCTCCCCCTTCTCTCACCCCCTCTCTGTCATTTCTCCCCCACCCCCTGTCTGTCGACTTCTTCTACCCCTACTGTCTGACCATCCTCGCCTATCCCTCTCTCTCTCTCTCTCTCTCTCTCTCTCTCTCTCTCTTTCTCTTTCTCTTTATCTCTCCACCTCCTCCTCCCCCCTCTCACTGTCAACATGCTCCTCCCTCTTTTGTCCATCTGCTCCTTCCCCTCTCTGTCCATCACCTCCTCCCACCTCCAATTCCACCTTCTCCTCCCCCCTATCATTCTGCTCCTCCCCATCTCTCCTCACCACTCTCTCTGTCCAATATCTTCATCTCCCTCTCCCTCTTTGTCTCCTCCTCTTTCCTTTCTCTGTCTCCTCCTCTCCTCTTTCTTACACCTCCTCTTCACCTCCTCTCACCCCTCGCTCTTCATCTCAAATGGTTCAAATGGCTCTGAGCCCTATGGGACTTAACTTCTGCGGTCATCAGTCCCCTAAAACTTAAAACTAGTTAAACCTAACTAACCTAAGGACATCACACACATCCATGCCCGAGGCAGGATTCGAACCTGCGACCGTAGCGGTCGCGTGGTTCCAGACTGTAGCGCCTAGAACCGCTTGGCCGCTCTTCATCTCCTCCACTTCTTTTTCTCTGTCCATGTCCTCATCTGCCCTCTCTCTGCTCATCTCCTCCTCTCCCCATCACTCTCCACATTATCACGCTCACCCCAATAGGAAACTGGTGTTTCTTACCCCCCACAGCACTTCTTTCCAGATTGTAACTAAAATGTCTACCAAATTTGGTTGGAATCATTCCAAGCGCTTACTACAAGCTTTTTATGCTTGGAGTTGCCTGTGTACTCACACACCAAATGTATTTTACGTACATATAATGTATTTCTCACGTATTTGTACCCATATTTCCGCTATATCTTTAGTAAATTTCGGTCTGGATTTTGATTTTCAAGCAGCACAATGTTTATGACGTCAGATCTCCTGAACTATGTTGTATAGACTGATATAATTTTGCAGGTACGTCCAGTGGTATATGTCGCTACAGTCTTCAAAATATGTTATGAATAGAGGTAGTAGTAAAGATGTAATAAATTGAAACATGCTTGGGCAGCAGCTTTTCACAAATCTTAGTGTTTATGACGTCATACTCCTGAACTATATGTTAGACAGTGATATTTTTTTTACGTTCATTGATTGGCATATGTGGATGCCGCCTGCGAAATTTGTTTCAAATCGAGATAGTAAGAAAGATATAACGAATTTAAATGTCGTACATATTGTGAAGTATTTCACGCATCTAAGTACTTGATGTCATACCTCTCCGAAACTATGTGTCCTAGAGTGATATATTTGTGTAGAAACTTTCAGCGGCATATGTGGATATTATTTCCGAAATTAGTTGTGAACAGAGTCAGTACCAACGAAGTAATAAATTTTAAACGTCTTACTTGATGCGGTAGTCTTTCACGCATGTCAGTGTTTATGACGTCACATCTCCTGAATCACGCGTCGTAGGATGATATAATTTTTGTGGTACATTCACCGACATATGTGAATACTGCCTGCGATGTGTTTCACGAATATAGTTAGTAGTAAAGCAGGAAATTCAAACGTCACACTTTATGCGGCAGTTTTACTGCATGAACAGTGAAAATGTGGTAAGCGATAAACTTTTTTTCCTTTCATCATCCAGCAGGAGTTATCGTCTGGATGATTGAAGTATGGCTAACCGCACGGTGTGGACTAAACTGGTTTTTCACATCCACCGCCGCTCCTTTGACAGATAGGTGATTATTATCCCACAGCGATAATTTTCGGACACTAAGTGATATGTGCACCAACTCTGCTTGACATCGGTCCAGTAGTTTAGTAGCAGATGTGCAGAACATATATACATACATACATACGTACATCCATTTTTATAATATGCATGCATTTTTCTATGAGTGCTGTAGCGGTCGGAATTTTTACAGTATACACCATTAATCTAGCTGAGAAACCCAGCGTTGCTCGGGTGTGTACTTCGAAACTTTGTATCCATGAACTTAGTTGTTTTTTTTTTTTTTTTTTTAGTTACAAGGCTTCCTTCCTTTCAGAAACGCCACAGTTCGTAGTAAATGATGGAAGATGATTGAGTAAAACAAAAGTAATATCTGCCGTTCCCCAGTCAAATGTTATAGTCTCTCTGCTGTTACTGATCTACATAAACGATTTAGAAGACAATCTGAACAAACCTCTTGGATTGTTTGTAGATGGCGCTGTCATTTTCTGTCCTGTAAAACCATCAGATGATCAAAACCAACTAGTTCAAATGGTACTGCGCACTACGGGACTTAACTCCTGAGGTCATCAGTCCCCTAGAACTTAGAACTACTTAAACCTAACTAACCTAAGGACATCACACACATCCATGCCCGAGGCAGGATTCGAACCTGCGACCGTAGCGGTCGCGCGGTTCCAGACTGAAGCGCCTTTAACCGCACGGCCACACCGGCCGGCACTTCTCAGTCAAGTAGCTCCTCAATTGGCCTCACAAGGACTAAGCGCACCCCGCTTGCCAACAGCACTCAGCAGATCCAGACGGTGACCCAACCCAGTGCTAGCCACGCCCGAAAGTGCTAATCTTCGCTGAATTGTCGGAAACCGGTGATACCACTGCGGCAAGGCAGTTGGCGTCAATGACATAAACTGGCGAAACTACTTGTCACTAAGGTAAAAAAGGAATAGCCACCGCCAACTATTGATTCTTTTGTATACTGCGAAATTAGCAGCACCATGTATTGATTCTCTGGTGTGCTATGCTGTGATCATCGTGCCACTGAGGTAAACATCGAACTACTAAGTTGAGCACTCTTGTAAAACTTTGAAATAAGATTTCTCTTGTGATCCGGGTTTGATTAAGTATAGCTTATATGTTGGCCTCAGCTGCGCTCAAGTTACCTGTAAATTCGACAACTGCTACTGGAAATTAGCTTGTTCAGATAGACAAACAAAGTTTTTAAAAATATCCCAATAGACAGCTGATGGTTCTCAGCCGGCCGGAGTGGCCGTGCTGTTCCAGGCGCTTCAGTCTGGAACAGCGTGACCGCTCCGGTCGCAGGTTCGAATCCTGCCTCGGGCATGGATGTGTGTGATGTCCTTAGGTTAGTTAGGTTTAATTAGTTCTAAGTTCTAGGCGACTGATGACCTCAGAAGTTAAGTCGCATAGTGCTTAGAGCCATTTGAACCATTTGACTGAGAAGTAGCGGCTCCGGTCGCGAAAACTGACAACAGCTGGGAGAGCGGTGCGCTGACCACATGCCTCCCCCACCCCCCACCCCTTATCCACATCCGGTGACACCTAACTGCTGAGGATGACACGGTGGCTGCTCAGTACCAATGTGCCTTCATGGCGTTTTCGGAAAGTGTCTTTTATTTGTTTGTTTTTGTGTCATTGACAGAATTAAGCGCCGCCATGCTGTCTTTACCAACACAAACTAAGATTGAAGTTAGTTCGCTAGTAAATGTAAATGTCGTGTGACGAGGGCCTCCCGGCGGGTAAACCGTTCGTCGGGTGCAAGTCTTTCGATTTGACGCCTCTTCGGCGACTTGCGCGTCGATGGGGATGATATGATGATGATTAGGACAACACAACACCCAGTCCCTGAGCGGAGAAAATCGCCGACCCAGCCGGGAATCGAACCCGGGCCCTTAGGAATGACATTCTGTTACGCTGACCACTCAGCTGTCGCGGGCGGACAGTTCGTTAATGTTAATGGATTTATTGGTTTCGCTTTGTGTATTAAAGACTTTACAATATTGTTTCTCTTCTTTGGATAGGTTTAACTTATATTTGACTTATAGTCTAGGAAAAAAGAATTTATTGAGTTGTGATTTCAGTGCCTACTTTTCATTGTACGCCCCTGGTAGCTGAGTGGTCAGCGTGACAGAATGTCAATCCTAAGGGCCCGGGTTCGATTCCTTGCTGGGTCGGAGATTTTCTCCGCTAGGGACTGGGTGATGTGTTGTCCTAATCATCATCATTTCATCCCCATCGACGCGCAAGTCCTCTAAGTGGCGTCAAATCTAAAGACTTGCACCCGACGAATGGTTTACGCGACGGGAGGCTCTAGTAACACGACAGTTACAGAATGAGATTTTCACTCTCCAGCGGAGTGTGCGCTGATATGAAACTTCCTGGCAGATTAAAACTGTGATCCGGACCGAGACTCGAACTCGGGACCTTTGCCTTTCGCGGGCAAGTGCTCTAGCAACTGAGCTACCCAAGCACGACTCACGCCCCGTCCTCATAGCTTTACTTCTGCCAGTACCTCGTCTCCCACTTTCCAAACTTTATAGAAGCTCTCCTGCGAACCTTGCAGAACTAGCACTCCTAAAAGCGCTTGCCCGCTAAAGGCAAAGGTCCCGAGTTCGAGTCTCGGTCCGGCACACAGTTTTAATCTGCCAGGAAGTTTCACGACATTTACATTTTACTTTTTGATTTAGTTTCGTGTACTATTTAGAATGTCTAGAGAATGGTCGAGTCTTTCTCAGTGCACCAAAACGACTAAAAGACAGAGAACTTTACGGTGTCAAGAATTCACTGAAGATCGAGAGGCAACAATTGAGCTGTGGGTCGAGAAAATCAGGCTTTAACTTGCTCTTTGGAAACTCTTTCCGAATGCGAGGTTCAACGGGACTCTGATCGATAGCGTCAAGCATTGTCTTGCTCCTCACTACATATTATAAAGAAGTCTTCGTCCATAGTTACTTACAACGCAAACTCCCCATCGCACCCGTCTCAGATTTAGTTTTAATATTGCCCAGTGGAGAGCTTGTCAAAAACTGAACACAGATCAAGCACGGAAATAGGAAGAAGGTGTACTGAACTCCGAAAAGAGAGGCAAAGTAGAAAGTCTGTGTGGTCCAAGCTCAAGGTTTGCAATATCCAGCGAATTTGAATAGCCACGGCGTTGTGGTTGTGTGTTGACGGTGTTGGAGCCGTCGGGTCATTGAAGTGTCTGTTCACTGTATTCAAATTTACGTGTGTCCCTGTGTACAGTCTGTTTGTGACAGTGAAGTATGCCGCCTGTTGTAGCCGAGCGGTTCTAGGCGCTTCAGTCTGGAACCGCGAGACCGCTACGGTCTCAGGTTCGAATCCTGCCTCGGGCATGGATGTGTGTGATGTCCTTTGGTTACTTAGGTTTAAGTAGTTCTAAGTCTAGGGGACTGATGACCTCAGTTGTTAAGTCCCATAGTGCTCAGAGCCATTTGAACCATTTGAACAGTGAAGTATAAGGAAGGGATCTGCAGACGTACATACTCCCTGTTCTACACAAGTACTGTATGTTATGACTTTTGCGGTCCTTTTTGGAAGTGCTGACTCTTGAATCACTTCGTTGTAACATAGTTCAGACCCTTTTATTTGTTGTTTTCATTTCTGTGACAGGTTTGCTCTCACTATTCATCGCATTTATTGCGACAGTAATATATCCGTACCACATGACTCGTATTATATAACCAATGTATGTTATGTTATGTTATGTTTACCGGGGACCTAGATACGACGGAGAGGCTTCGTCCCCGCCGCAGCCGCAGTGGTCCGCAACCCCACGACGACTACCGCAGTCCACTTCACCCCTCCGCCGCCCCAGACCGAACCCAGGGTTATTGTGCGGTTCGGCGCACCCGGTGGACCCCCCAGGGAACGTCTCATACCAGACGAGTCTGACCCCTATGTTTGCGTGGTAGAGTAATGGTGGTGTATGCGTACGTGGAGAACTTGTTTGCGCAGCAATCGGCGACATAGTGTAGCTGAGGCGGAATAAGGGGAACCAGCCCGCATTGGCCGAGGCAGATGGAAAACCGCTTAAAAATCATCCACAGACTGGCCGGCTCACCGGAACTCGACACCAATCCGCCGAGCGGATTCGTGCCGGGGACCAGGCGCTCCTTCCCGCCCGGATAGCCGTGCGTTAGACCGCACGGCCAACCAGAAGGGCTTAACCAATGTACAGTATGACACCTGTCGAGACTACAGAAGAATAGACACGTCAATGACTAGGAACAGTTCATAATTTTGTGAAAACGGAAATATTGGGGGACGAGAGACATTTGAACACTGACCTCCCGCTTTGCAGTCCAGAAAGCCTGCCGGTACGGCCGAGCGGTTCTAGGCCCTTCAGTCTGGAACCACGGGGCTGCTACTGTCACAGGTTCGAATCGTGTCTCGGGCATGGATGTATATTATGCCCTTAGGTTAGCCAGGTTTAAGTAGTTCTAAGTCTAGGGGACTGATGACGTCAGACGTTAAGTCCCATAGTGCTCAGAGCCATTTGAACCGTTTAGCAGCCCAACACCGTTACCACCCAAGGATGACACTCTGGTTCTCACAGTTCGCTCGAAGTTGCTCATCTTAAGCTTGTACCGTACACTGTTTCTATTTTGCATCTTTTTTCACAGTTCAGTGCACATCTTGTTCCTGTTTCGATGCTTGATCTGGGTACAGTTTTTGACGGGCTACCCACTGGGCCATTTTACCACTAAATCTGAGGGGGTTGCGATGGGGAGTTTCCATTGTTAGTGCTACCCGAGCAAAGTTGGGGTGGGTCGCTATTATTAGAGAGTAATGAATCACATTTTCTTAAATTGCACTTGACTGTGCCACATGGAAATTATATAAAAGGATTAGGAACGCCAACGGGAAGAATGAAAAGAGGTTTGTCATAAATATTTGTTTTAAGAAATAAAAATGCCTTTGCACGACGCTTATACAAACGAATTTACGAATTGCATTTTTTCGTAAGGTAAGGAAATAATAACTTTCTCATTATCAACCACAAAATTCTTGCGGTCGTTACTAGGGTGTTTAAGTCGCGCTTATGACAGTCGGAACTTGCGGGCTGGCTTAGATGGGAGCTGTAATGTATTTTACCGAGCAGTGATCCAGCGGAAGGCACTCTGCAACTCAGCTGGTGTCGTCTCGTAGGAGCAGGCAAGACTGCCGTGACAGGCTGGTCATCTTCCTTGGCTTAGATGGGAGCTGTAATGTATTTTACCGAGCAGTGATCCAGCGGAAGGCACTCTGCAACTCAGCTGGTGTCGTCTCGTAGGAGCAGGCAAGACTGCCGTGATAGGCTGGTCATCTTCCTTGGCTTAGATGGGAGCTGTAATGTATTTTACCGAGCAGTGATCCAGCGGAAGGCACTCTGCAACTCAGCTGGTGTCGTCTCGTAGGAGCAGGCAAGACTGCCGTGATAGGCTGGTCATCTTCCTTGGCTTAGATGGGAGCTGTAATGTATTTTACCGAGCAGTGATCCAGCGGAAGGCACTCTGCAACTCAGCCGGTGTCGTCTCGTAGGAGCAGGCAAGGCTGCCGTGACAGGCTGGTCATCTTCCTTGGCTTAGATGGGAGCTGTAATGTATTTTACCGAGCAGTGATCCAGCGGAAGGCACTCTGCAACTCAGCTGGTGTCGTCTCGTAGGAGCAGGCAAGACTGCCGTGATAGGCTGGTCATCTTCCTTGGCTTAGATGGGAGCTGTAATGTATTTTACCGAGCAGTGATCCAGCGGAAGGCACTCTGCAACTCAGCTGGTGTCGTCTCGTAGGAGCAGGCAAGACTGCCGTGATAGGCTGGTCATCTTCCTTGGCTTAGATGGGAGCTGTAATGTATTTTACCGAGCAGTGATCCAGCGGAAGGCACTCTGCAACTCAGCCGGTGTCGTCTCGTAGGAGCAGGCAAGGCTGCCGTGACAGGCTGGTCATCTTCCTTGGCTTAGATGGGAGCTGTAATGTATTTTACCGAGCAGTGATCCAGCGGAAGGCACTCTGCAACTCAGCTGGTGTCGTCTCGTAGGAGCAGGCAAGACTGCCGTGATAGGCTGGTCATCTTCCTTGGCTTAGATGGGAGCTGTAATGTATTTTACCGAGCAGTGATCCAGCGGAAGGCACTCTGCAACTCAGCTGGTGTCGTCTCGTAGGAGCAGGCAAGACTGCCGTGATAGGCTGGTCATCTTCCTTGGCTTAGATGGGAGCTGTAATGTATTTTACCGAGCAGTGATCCAGCGGAAGGCACTCTGCAACTCAGCCGGTGTCGTCTCGTAGGAGCAGGCAAGGCTGCCGTGACAGGCTGGTCATCTTCCTTGGCTTAGATGGGAGCTGTAATGTATTTTACCGAGCAGTGATCCAGCGGAAGGCACTCTGCAACTCAGCTGGTGTCGTCTCGTAGGAGCAGGCAAGACTGCCGTGATAGGCTGGTCATCTTCCTTGGCTTAGATGGGAGCTGTAATGTATTTTACCGAGCAGTGATCCAGCGGAAGGCACTCTGCAACTCAGCTGGTGTCGTCTCGTAGGAGCAGGCAAGACTGCCGTGATAGGCTGGTCATCTTCCTTGGCTTAGATGGGAGCTGTAATGTATTTTACCGAGCAGTGATCCAGCGGAAGGCACTCTGCAACTCAGCCGGTGTCGTCTCGTAGGAGCAGGCAAGGCTGCCGTGACAGGCTGGTCATCTTCCTTGGCTTAGATGGGAGCTGTAATGTATTTTACCGAGCAGTGATCCAGCGGAAGGCACTCTGCAACTCAGCTGGTGTCGTCTCGTAGGAGCAGGCAAGACTGCCGTGATAGGCTGGTCATCTTCCTTGGCTTAGATGGGAGCTGTAATGTATTTTACCGAGCAGTGATCCAGCGGAAGGCACTCTGCAACTCAGCTGGTGTCGTCTCGTAGGAGCAGGCAAGACTGCCGTGATAGGCTGGTCATCTTCCTTGGCTTAGATGGGAGCTGTAATGTATTTTACCGAGCAGTGATCCAGCGGAAGGCACTCTGCAACTGAGCCGGTGTCGTCTCGTAGGAGCAGGCAAGGCTGCCGTGACAGGCTGGTCATCTTCCTTGGCTTAGATGGGAGCTGTAATGTATTTTACCGAGCAGTGATCCAGCGGAAGGCACTCTGCAACTCAGCTGGTGTCGTCTCGTAGGAGCAGGCAAGACTGCCGTGATAGGCTGGTCATCTTCCTTGGCTTAGATGGGAGCTGTAATGTATTTTACCGAGCAGTGATCCAGCGGAAGGCACTCTGCAACTCAGCTGGTGTCGTCTCGTAGGAGCAGGCAAGACTGCCGTGATAGGCTGGTCATCTTCCTTGGCTTAGATGGGAGCTGTAATGTATTTTACCGAGCAGTGATCCAGCGGAAGGCACTCTGCAACTCAGCCGGTGTCGTCTCGTAGGAGCAGGCAAGGCTGCCGTGACAGGCTGGTCATCTTCCTTGGCTTAGATGGGAGCTGTAATGTATTTTACCGAGCAGTGATCCAGCGGAAGGCACTCTGCAACTCAGCTGGTGTCGTCTCGTAGGAGCAGGCAAGACTGCCGTGATAGGCTGGTCATCTTCCTTGGCTTAGATGGGAGCTGTAATGTATTTTACCGAGCAGTGATCCAGCGGAAGGCACTCTGCAACTCAGCCGGTGTCGTCTCGTAGGAGCAGGCAAGACTGCCGTGATAGGCTGGTCATCTTCCTTGGCTTAGATGGGAGCTGTAATGTATTTTACCGAGCAGTGATCCAGCGGAAGGCACTCTGCAACTCAGCCGGTGTCGTCTCGTAGGAGCAGGCAAGACTGCCGTGACAGGCTGGTCATCTTCCTTGGCTTAGATGGGAGCTGTAATGTATTTTACCGAGCAGTGATCCAGCGGAAGGCACTCTGCAACTCAGCTGGTGTCGTCTCGTAGGAGCAGGCAAGGCTGCCGTGACAGGCTGGTCATCTTCCTTGGCTTAGATGGGAGCTGTAATGTATTTTACCGAGCAGTGATCCAGCGGAAGGCACTCTGCAACTCAGCCGGTGTCGTCTCGTAGGAGCAGGCAAGGCTGCCGTGACAGGCTGGTCATCTTCCTTGGCTTAGATGGGAGCTGTAATGTATTTTACCGAGCAGTGATCCAGCGGAAGGCACTCTGCAACTCAGCTGGTGTCGTCTCGTAGGAGCAGGCAAGACTGCCGTGACAGGCTGGTCATCTTCCTTGGCTTAGATGGGAGCTGTAATGTATTTTACCGAGCAGTGATCCAGCGGAAGGCACTCTGCAACTCAGCTGGTGTCGTCTCGTAGGAGCAGGCAAGACTGCCGTGATAGGCTGGTCATCTTCCTTGGCTTAGATGGGAGCTGTAATGTATTTTACCGAGCAGTGATCCAGCGGAAGGCACTCTGCAACTCAGCCGGTGTCGTCTCGTAGGAGCAGGCAAGGCTGCCGTGACAGGCTGGTCATCTTCCTTGGCTTAGATGGGAGCTGTAATGTATTTTACCGAGCAGTGATCCAGCGGAAGGCACTCTGCAACTCAGCTGGTGTCGTCTCGTAGGAGCAGGCAAGACTGCCGTGACAGGCTGGTCATCTTCCTTGGCTTAGATGGGAGCTGTAATGTATTTTACCGAGCAGTGATCCAGCGGAAGGCACTCTGCAACTCAGCTGGTGTCGTCTCGTAGGAGCAGGCAAGACTGCCGTGATAGGCTGGTCATCTTCCTTGGCTTAGATGGGAGCTGTAATGTATTTTACCGAGCAGTGATCCAGCGGAAGGCACTCTGCAACTCAGCTGGTGTCGTCTCGTAGGAGCAGGCAAGACTGCCGTGACAGGCTGGTCATCTTCCTTGGCTTAGATGGGAGCTGTAATGTATTTTACCGAGCAGTGATCCAGCGGAAGGCACTCTGCAACTCAGCTGGTGTCGTCTCGTAGGAGCAGGCAAGGCTGCCGTGACAGGCTGGTCATCTTCCTTGGCTTAGATGGGAGCTGTAATGTATTTTACCGAGCAGTGATCCAGCGGAAGGCACTCTGCAACTCAGCTGGTGTCGTCTCGTAGGAGCAGGCAAGACTGCCGTGATAGGCTGGTCATCTTCCTTGGCTTAGATGGGAGCTGTAATGTATTTTACCGAGCAGTGATCCAGCGGAAGGCACTCTGCAACTCAGCTGGTGTCGTCTCGTAGGAGCAGGCAAGACTGCCGTGATAGGCTGGTCATCTTCCTTGGCTTAGATGGGAGCTGTAATGTATTTTACCGAGCAGTGATCCAGCGGAAGGCACTCTGCAACTCAGCCGGTGTCGTCTCGTAGGAGCAGGCAAGGCTGCCGTGACAGGCTGGTCATCTTCCTTGGCTTAGATGGGAGCTGTAATGTATTTTACCGAGCAGTGATCCAGCGGAAGGCACTCTGCAACTCAGCTGGTGTCGTCTCGTAGGAGCAGGCAAGACTGCCGTGATAGGCTGGTCATCTTCCTTGGCTTAGATGGGAGCTGTAATGTATTTTACCGAGCAGTGATCCAGCGGAAGGCACTCTGCAACTCAGCTGGTGTCGTCTCGTAGGAGCAGGCAAGACTGCCGTGATAGGCTGGTCATCTTCCTTGGCTTAGATGGGAGCTGTAATGTATTTTACCGAGCAGTGATCCAGCGGAAGGCACTCTGCAACTCAGCCGGTGTCGTCTCGTAGGAGCAGGCAAGGCTGCCGTGACAGGCTGGTCATCTTCCTTGGCTTAGATGGGAGCTGTAATGTATTTTACCGAGCAGTGATCCAGCGGAAGGCACTCTGCAACTCAGCTGGTGTCGTCTCGTAGGAGCAGGCAAGACTGCCGTGATAGGCTGGTCATCTTCCTTGGCTTAGATGGGAGCTGTAATGTATTTTACCGAGCAGTGATCCAGCGGAAGGCACTCTGCAACTCAGCCGGTGTCGTCTCGTAGCAGCAGGCAAGGCTGCCGTGACAGGCTGGTCATCTTCCTCGGCGACACGTATGCGGCGGGCAGTGCCGTCACCGTCAAAGGTCTCCTCTTTTCCTTCTCGCCAACAAGTGTCTTCTTTCCCGACACGATCACAAATATCAGCGCGCCTATCTTTTTGCTTTCTTCGAGATATGTCCCTACGAGTGGCCACATGCACTATTGTCTGGCTCATATTCTTCTTCTACCGATCAAATTATTGTTTTCTATCGTTGTTCAATGTTCTGTGCCTCTTGCAATTTTTACGGCTTATTTTGAGTGGAATTCCTTCATTGAATCATCTCCATGACGCCAGTTAAGTTGACTTCTTAAGTAATAGAACCCAGTATATTGTCCTCGATGGTGAGTGTTCATCGGAGGTTAGGGTATCATCGGGAGTGCCCCAGGAAAGTGTGGTAGGTCCGCTGTTGTTTTCTATCTACATAAATGATCTTTTGGATAGGGTGGATAGCAAGTGTTTGCTGTTTGCTGATGATGCTGTGGTGTACGGGAAGGTGTCGTCGTTGAGTGACTATAGGAGGATACAAGCTGACTTGGACAGGATTTGTGATTGGTGTAAAGAATGGCAGCCAACGCTAAATATAGATAAATGTAAATTAATGCAGATGAATAGGAAAAAGAATCCTGTAACGGTTGAATACTCCATTAGTAGTGTAGCGCTTGTCACAGTCACGTCGATTAAATATTTGGGCGTAACACTGCAGAGAGATTTGAAGTGGGACAAGCATGTAATGGCAGGTGTGGGGAAGGTTAATAGTCGTCTTCGGTTCATTGGTAGAATTTTGGGAAGATGTGGTTCATCTGTAAAGGAGACCGCTTATAAAACACTAATACGACCTATTCTTGAGTACTGCTCGAGCGTTTGGGATCCCTATCAGGTCGGATTGAGGGAGGACATAGAAGCAATTCAGAGGCGAGCTGCTAGATTTGTTACTGGTATGTTTGATCATCACGCGAGTGTTACGGAAATGCTTCAGGAACTCGGGTGGGAGTCTCTGGAGGAAAGGAGGCGTTGTTTTTGTGAATCGCTACTGAGGAAATTTAGTGAACCAGCATTTGAGGCTGACTCCAGTACAATTTTGCTGCTGCCAACTTACATTTCGCGGAAAGACCACAAAGATAAGTTAAGAGAGACAGGGCTCGTACAGAGGCATATAGGCAGTCATTTTTCCCTCGTTCTGTTTGGGAGTGGAACAAGGAGAGAAGATTCTAGTTGTGGTACGAGGTACCCTCCGCCACGCACCGTATGGTGGATTGCGGAGTATGTATGTAGGTGTAGATGCAGTTAAGGACAGACATTCTGTGTTCTGACCGATTGTCAGCTCTTCCTCCTGTGCTAAAATCTACTTCCATTTGAGTGCGATCTTCCCCACATCGCAGATGCTACAAGACTCACAGCTAGCATTCTTTCCGTTATACTCTTCTCCTCTGCCCACAGTTGCGACAACGACGGTAGAGGGGGGGGGGGGCGGGGTGGCCAGCCACGCATCCGCCTGTCGCCAGGTCAGTTACAGTCTTCATCACGTTCTAAGGCCTTACGGCAGGGTTGTGCAACGGCATGCTTTCACTGTTGATAAAATCTCATGTCCTGTGCTCGTATCCAAGTTTTCACTGCATGAATTGCGCTCTCATCATCTCCAAAGCGTGTCCCACGTACAGGGCTCTGGGTCTGGGCTAAAGGGTCGAAGAGGCAGTTAAGTCCAACCCAGTTTTGCATTGGTTATCAGCGTTCTGATACTGTGTGGGCGTCCATTGTCCTGTTTTTGTGACATCCAACGCGTCTAATACGGTTTCTGACATTCTTAAAAGTCTTCACTGATACCTCTCAAATGGTGGTTGACCCACCTGGAAGCACTTCCACGAGAATGACACCATCACTATTCTGAAAGGCTGTCATCATGATTTTTGCGACAGACGGAACTATCTTGAATTTATTCTTTTTCGGTTATTGTTGATGCTACTACTCCTGTGACTGCCATTATCTTTCTGGCTGAAAGTGATGCACCCAGTTTTCGTCACCTATAACGAGCCTTGACAGAAGAGCCCCTCCATTCGGCTCAGACTTCTCCAACAGTTCTGATTAAGTGTCTGTTCTTTCAATCTTAAGGTCTGTTGTGAGTAGTCGTGGAATCTATTTGGAACAAACCTTTGAATATCCTTGAGCCTCAGTCACTGCTCACGCACTTCCAACGTTGTAGCACCAATTGACGAATCGTGGTGCGCCTGTCTGCACCAATAATGGAAACCACACGATTCAGAATATCACGTGCAGTGGCTGTGACACTACGTCCTGAACGTGGTCCATCAAGGAACACAGTTTCTGGACTTCCTAACGCGTTATCTCTCTTTACTCATCGCCCAGAAGTATTCCCATCAACTGTATTATTAAATATACAGTGCACGCAAATTCTTACGGATATCCACTACCGTTTCTTTTTCCGCAACCAAGAATTCAATTACGGTATGTTGCTTGTAAGGAGTGTCATGCGTAATCCCACTTTGATGCTTTACTGTGGCTCTGCCATCTGTCGGAATTGTTCGAAACTTCACAAACGTGCAGAAGAAACATCGATTTCAAGCACCTAAAAGGACATTTTCCTGTGCAGCGTGTTTCACAATCTATGTTGCACACTTTTAGGAGACGTAGAGGGGACTTAGAAGATCAAGTTTTACATAGAAACCCACGGCCGGAAATATCATCCAACGACGCTACAAGAGTGTCAAAGTTATGGGCCCGGCGCCTGTAAATGTATGTTTATACATGGTGATTCAGTGATGATGTTAAAAACTTCCAAGGATGAAGGAGAGAAATAAATGTATGAGTTTGAGGTAAGGGTCTCTGTACCGGAAATAAAAGAGTCGAAAATTATAAACGAAAACCGTTTTAATACCTCTGACTGTTGTTGCCAAGACCGTAGTGTAGGCAACTTCCAGAGGTGATAGTATGGACCAAAGCAAGGAACAATGTCCTGTAAACGTGGGCTCTAAAATGCATACTTATACTGTTCAGCAGAGGAGATGCGTTTCACACTATCGTTGCTTATATCCCATTCCAGTATTCAACCGCGGGTGAAATACTCGTTCTAAAAATAATTTACGAACATGTCAGTCAGGAAACAAGCAGCCAATTGCCCATCGCTAAGCCATCCAGTCGAGAGTACAATTTATTATTAAAAGAAAAATAATTGTATGATGTTAAGTCTCAACAATGTGATAATTACAATTACTTAGTCAGCGCTTGATTGTTTGCGTCTAAAGAAATTGTCTTGAATAATTAAGATTGTCTCTTCCAAAGGGATACTTCTGTACAATTTAATCTCAAGCGAAAGTGAAATGCAATCATCTGGAAAGGCTTTTTCTTGTAATTGGTGTATAAGCTCTTTGCGGTTTGAAATGAAGAAGTTATTTTGAAAAACGTATTCCTTTTTAAGTATTTAGAACAAGTACAAGTAGTTAATGGCAGGTTTTCCCGGGTTTTCTATTCCATTAATTATGTGACGAATCAAAAATTCTTTTGTGTGTGTTTTTATCTCGATCCTCATAGTAGAAGCTTTAAAATTCATTCTTCAGAGTTTACGCAGAAGGTCCAGAGAAGTAATAATAACACAGCCATCTAAGCAAGATTTTCTCAGTTGTGTCAACTTCATTTGCACAGCTAGGGGCCCAAATCAGTCCTTTGCGTATCAGTCTTCCATTGTATTTAGTTTGACTATGGTGTAGCTGAATGGTGGTTCCGTGCCGTAGAATATTCCGAGGCAGAAGGTCATTATAGATATCATTATACGTAAACCCAAATAAATAGTATGGAAGCTTCAAAATGGTCAGTTGTCCATACTGATGAGAATTTAAACTGTAAAAAGCACATTTTGGAACTCTTAAAACGACTTAGTTCCGCCAGATTTGCACTTAGAATCATTGCAAATCTTGGGGAGAGAGAGGTCGGTAAGTTGACATATTTTACATATTTCCATTAAATATGTCATATGGAATAATATTCTGGCGTAACTCATCTTCAAAAAAGAAAGTCTTCATTTCTCAAAAACGTGTTGTATCAATAATATGTGGTGCTCGCCCTTAATCATCTTGGAGACATCTGTTTAAAGAGTTGTGCTTTCTGACGACTGTTTCAGAGTATGTTCATTCTCTCGTAAAGTTTATTCTACATTATCCACTACAGTTGAAAGGGAACAATGATGTCCACAAATATAATACCAGAACGAAAAATGACACTCATTACTCCACATTAAGGTTGTCTTTATTACAAAAAATGGTGCACGATGCTGCAACAAAAAATTTTGATCAACTACTGAGTGTTATAAAATGTCTGGCAGAGAGCAAAGTAAAACAGACTGAAGACGTTTCTCGTTGACAAATTGTGCTGTTCCATAGAAGAATTTTTACCATTATAATGTGTAAAAGGTGGTAGGTAGGAATTACTAACAACTATGTGTTAAAAAATATGTACATAAAATAAAATGAAATGGAGTTACAACTGTTGAGCATATAGCCATATTTACAAATTAATTTGCAATGTGAATGTAAAATGACTCATTTCACAAGCTAATAATTCATCATGCAGTTTGATCTCTGGACATAAAAGTAACTAAATAACTAATTGGTCTTCCCATCGGACCCTTTTTCACATTGAATGTTAAGTATATTTGCGATTGAAAATTATTAATTTCGGTTTTCTGTATGTTCGTGGATTAGTGAGTGAGAGGTAATTGACATACTTAAAGTTCAAAGGTCTATGCTTGAATTCCAGTTGTTCCTACAGTATTTCTGGCAGGTGGCATGTTTTTCACGCTTTTAAAATATCTATACATGTTGTAGCACGTATCAGTTTCCACTCGCAAACAGTTTTGGAAGTGGGTATCCTTCTGCAAGTGCACAGGTGATGTAGTTTTCAGGTCAGGTCGAAACAAGAGGATACCGTCTACAATAGGACACTGCTACGTAAGTTACTGCGTAATTCCAAGCAACCTTCAGATTAATAAATCTGTATTACAATCAATGACGTGAGCTGTCAACTCCTTTTTCCTGCAAACCATCAGCAGCATAAAATAATTTGCACATTGTCAACTTTTTATGTGGTCCTCGACAAATGACTCCGTCGTATATTCTGTATGTCACACGATAATTTCTCTCTGGGTGTGTTACAACTGCATGAGACAAGCAGCTGTGAAGGGAACTGACGCCTTGGTGGTCCCTAACGACAAACTATACCCTTCAACTCCAACCATTTTTTCTGAATTTGCAACAACGTTTCGGTTCTTTTTTATTAGTAATTTATGTTTTATAAGGCTTGAATTGGTCAAGAATGTACAAAATCGTCCTTAATTTTCAATATGCCCTTTATCTCTATGAACGCATGTTTATAAACTGATATCGATTGTGGTAGCAGTCATCTTCAGATGATTCAATATCGTTACAGAGTGTAGCAAGTCAAATGTTTTACACAGTCCTGTCACATTAACGTGACCAATGTCCATATCTGGGTCAGAGTGGAATAGGCACTGAAACATGGCAGGTGACAGCCGTAGCAGTGGAGGGTATACAAAGCGTGTCGAGGGGACGCGGAAAACAGTGCTGTCATTGTCGTAATGCAGAAGTGGAGCGATTTGTCTGACGTCCAAAACGGCATGTCAATCGCTTTCGGACCAAGGGTGCAAACATTTCCAGAATGGCTAAGTTTTTAAACTGTTCGCATGGCGCTGTGGTTAAAGAATACTATGCACGGCGAAACTGGCGCCGAGGCAAGTGCAGTGCACCACTGGCCATAGATGACAGAGGCTGCGTGTACGTGTACGGACGATTAGACGCGCAACTGTTCAGCAACTGGTCGCCCAGATCAACCAAGGAGCCTGAACTGCATCTCGTCAATGACCGTTCAGCGAACGTTCCTGCGTATGGGCTTTCGCTGCAGGCTCCTGGTTCATGCTCCCATGCTGAGTGCTGTTCATCTGCGACGAAGGCTCGAATTTGCACTGCCAGTACACAACCGAACGTCCACTGAGTGGCAAGAATCACGTTTTACACTCCTTCGGATAGGTAGGACTTGGCGGAAAAGGGAGGATTGTGGTCTGAGGAATGTTTTCGCGGAATTTCCTGGGTGATGTCTTGATTGCGGAGAGCACAGTGGATCAACACAACTATGCATCATTCCTTGGGGATCATATCCACCACTACATGCAGTTTTTTTTTCCGCGGCACAGTGGCATCTACTAACAGGTTTATGCAAGACGTCTCGCAGCTCGCAGTGTACGTGCGTAGTTCGAAGGTCACCGGGATGAGTTTACACTACTCTTCAACCGCCGAAGGCCTCGGATTTAAAACCAATCGATAATGTGTGGGACCTCCTCAGTCGGGTTGTTAGCGCTGTGGATCCTCAACCGAGAACCGAAAGCCATCGGCACACGGACCGTGCATCCGAACGTTGACCGTTGAGCGTGCCGAGTTTCTGACGTCATAGCGTGGAATAGCACGTTCGGGAGACTTTCCGCACGTGCAGAGCTATATGTGGCATGTCAGATATTCTGAGCGTGCGTCTGAGCGTTAACCAATGAGATGGCACAACGCCACCTACGTCACACGCACGCCGTCTCCCTTCAGTACAGAGTTGTGAGGCGCCATCCTCGCATTCATTTCAAGCCTATATGTATATACACCGTTTCTGAGGACCAGCAAATTCAGAATGACTGGAAAACCCGTTGTTAACTGTGTGATTCGTTCCAATAAAATAAAGAGAAACATCATATTCGTGGCAAAATAATTATTGTAACTTGCGTATTATGACAGTACGCTATTTGAAGGCAGCGACACACTGAAGACCCACCCAAAACGCATTGTTCTTGGTACAATTTGTTATAATTAAATTTCAATTAGTAACATATCTACGATTAAGGTTTTCAGCAAGTGGTAACATACTATGATTAGAGACTAGGAAATGTGTTGTTAGTTTAGCGTTATGAGTAGCGTCACTGTTCTATATTTGACTAATTCGTTGGGGCGGTTGTTCGTGTCATCCCTTTTCCAAACTTTTTTCCCTAATATTCGCGTTTTTATTAGGTTCTTACACTTTATTATTAGTTTAATATTGTTATATAGTATGATATTTGATGTTATGTAAATATAAGTTCACCTTTTTTGAGGGGTGACTGTTCGATGAGCGTAACCTACGGGACAGCTTGCGCTACTTGTATAAAGATATTTTGCTCCTTTTTCTTTTACGCTTCGTAATTCACATGTTGCAAAGATTCTGCTACTGGGTAGGAACAGTGATCAGCTAAGACTGACCTTCGGGCGTTACTAAAATATGGGAATGATGAAATAATATTTATCTTATGCGAAGAAGTGCCTGGCTCTGAGCACTGTGGGAGTTATCATCTGAGGTCATCAGTCACGTAGAACTATTTAAACCTAACTAACGTAAGAACATCACACACATCCATGACCGAGGCAGGATTCGAACCTGCGACCGTAGCAGTCGCGCGGTTCCGGACTGAAGCGCCTAGAACCGCTCGGCCACCGCGGCCGCTTGTGGAGAAGTATTCCAAATTTGTACCGCACTGTTTGTAATGGAACTTTATAAGCTGTGTCCTTATTGATTGGACATGGTACTTTCTTTTTGGCTTAAAACATGTCCATCGATATTGAAGTTTTGTGTATATTACCTATGGAACAACGTGACTAGGATATGGACAATGGAGGAAACGTGCGTTTTAATAGACCTAACGTGGGAATTTTACGCGCGCCCGTTGAGTCAACAGTGTCATTTACGAATAGAAACATCCCACAACTGCCGCTGGACTGCGTCGCGATCGCGTATACCACGTTGGGGCCCACGTGCCGTATGCACAAGTCGCATCGTTCCTGAGCGTTCACCAGCACGTTGAACACGGCACGCTCAACGTTGACGTTCGACAGCACGGTCCGTGTGCCGACGGCTTTACGCAGCTGGGTATGGCACTGGAGATGGCGTGGCTCCATGTTACCTTGAGAACCTCATTGACTCTCTTCCCGCACGTCTCGCAACGGTTCGCACTTCAAAAGCTGGTTATACCGACTTCTGAGGGGTGACGCATTAATGTGACTGGAGAGTGTACAACCAGATACTGAGCCACTACTTGATTGTACAACATGTGACGTGTTATACTCTGTAACAGGCGCGGCTCGTAATTAAAGGCTCTGAGGCGGAGCCGCCCCAAAATATATGTTAAAGTAAATTTCACAAGAACGTATTACATAATTTAAATTATCAGGACGAATTTCGCGTATTTCCCATTCCGATTAAAATAACGACGGTCAACGTTTTTGGAACTGTTTGTATCGATGGATGTTTTCCGAACGGTTAGTAGTGTTTAGGCTACGCCTTGGAACGTCCGTAAGCTGCATGTAGTAGCGGTTTGGGGGCGTGGCTTCTACATAGTACTGTTCTTTATGGGCGAGCCAAAGGCTCAGAGCTTGCAGCCTAAGGGTGTCATACCAACCACCACACGTTTTTCACGTTCCACTATCTATGTAATAAAGGAATGTAGAGTGGCCAAAACTTCGCTATCCAATCTCTGTCTCTGCACATCTCTAATACGCTTCGATGCGTCATTAATCGACGTTTAGTATTATAGTTTTGATAATGCTTTACATAGTTGTTTTGTTTCTGCCATTGGCTATTTTATCCACATTTAGAATAAGTTTGCAAATATCCCGCCAGAGTGCACTACACTACAGTAACAGACTAGTACTGCCATCTAGCGAGAGTTTCATAAGTGGTTAGAGGACAAAGCGCGCGAAATTTGTCCCGTTACTTTACTTTCCTTGCTTGCTGATGCTGACTGCTTTTGTTGATACCGTGTGATATGAGCAAGTTTCTTTTTCGGAGTATATTTTGCAAGATTTTAGTGAGTTTTACTTGCTGGTGAATATCTGCGACATACCGCGAGTGTGAAACAAGCGCAATATGAATTCAGTGTGCAATTTAATAGGTAAAAACTTGGAACACGGCCATAGGATGAAAGTGAAAGAACTTGGTGCATCCAGACCCGCATTAAAGACTCTCCGAAACGCGTCTTTACATATGATTTGCTGCAAAGTGTCAGAAAATGTAATAATGACGTATAAAAACACTAACCAAAGATTTTAACTCGAAGTTAGCTTCTAATGATATTTAATACCTGATTATAGAAGATACAGTACGTAAAATTATGGGTAGAGAATGATCTGCCCACCCCCTCCCCCTGAATTCTTAGTTGTTTATGTCAGACTAATCTGTAGCGTAACCCGAGGCCTATGTTGGCTCCGATCGATAAATGCCGCAGCCTTCCCCAGTATAGAAACCACGAGCCGCGCCTGCTCTGTGACGATATTTATGCTCTGATGATGATTCGTAACACTATCGAAACCGCTCGTCTCGTTTTATAAACTCGCGATCTAGACAAATAAAGGTTACAGTAATACATGTGACTTTGTAAATCAGGCAGTTGCGGAGATGTGTCGTCATTAGGTTCTGCAAACGCTACTGCTCCGTGACGTCTGGAAGCCTATTCCAGTCGTGGTGATCGGTAACTAATTTTTAATAATTGATTACTCGAGCCCAACACTGCTGACCTTCGTAGCGGGGCGAGCACGAAGTTAATGCGATCGGCCGGGCAGGCAATCGGAAAGCCATCAATGTCGCGACAGGCGCGCGTGTAGACCACGGGCGCCGCTGATGCTAAGGGCCACTCAGTGGTAGCGCACTGCATTTCTGAGAGCCGCCGAACGGAAATACTTTATCCCTGAGATTTCAGAACCGTTGTGGCTACCTCTAACTGGCAGGCACATGTCTTTGAATAAATGATGGCACGAGACATCCTTAAAATCTTCATTACCCACTCTGTATTGCCATTACACTATCTGACTGAAAACCTCCACATAGACATCGCTGTACATCTTACGGTATAAGAATACCTTATTGGGCGTCCTTTATCTATTATTAGAACATCTGACCGTGGAAGCATTCTTTCCAGAAATACACTGTGCGAATCAGGTCTTCAGCGACAAAATTTCAGCGTGTTGCATGAATATTTTCGATTATTTGGAATAAGGGATCCGGAGTATATGCATTTCGTTTGGTTTTTTTATCCCCATTTATCAGTGTACGTAAGCTGCACTGAAAATATCTGCACAAGTGTGCGGATGTCAATAGTAAGCGCAGTGTATCTTGTTGGAAACAAACTTATTCAATTCACTAACGGCACTTGCTGTTGTCTATGGTAACGTACAGTTCATTCTTCGTCCACAAAAATGGCTCAAATGGCTCTGAGCACTATGGGAATTAACATCTGAGGTTATCAGTCCCCTAGACGTAGAACTACTTAAACCTAACTAGCTTAAGGGCATCACACACATCCAGGACCGAGGCAGGATTCGAACCTGCGACCGTAGCAGCTGCGCGCTTCCGGACTGAAGCTTCTAGAACCACTCGGCCACAGCGGCCGGCAATCCATTTACAAATCTCCACATCCAACAGGTGATGTAGCAATGCAAAATTGTTCTTTACTGAATTAAAAGGTTGGAGTAACGTCGTAAGTTGCATTACGACGTCTCCTTTAAGTATGTAGGTTGTTCAGAAATTCCCATTACAAACTTCTAGGACTTGCAGAGAAGAGTGAGTTCATACGCGTCTGGAAAAGTACATTTTCAGTTCTACGACGCGTTCATCTCAGGTGTTTAAGTCAACCACTTCTACTTGAGTGATAGAATTAGGCGTGATGCAGTACACAATAACCCAAGTCACGGATTGTGCGGCCCCTCCCGCCGCAGGTTCGAGTCCTTCCTTGGGCATGGGTGTGTGTGTTGTTCTTAGCATAAGTTAGTTTGAGTCATTTTAAGTAGTGTGTAAGTCTAGGGACCGATGACCTCAGTAGTTTGGTCCCTTAGGAATTCACACACATTTTGTAGTACTTAACAGTTCGAAAGGAAACATAATGAAACATCCATTTATCACTTATGCACATTTCTTTGTATTAACATTTAAACATTACGTTCTGTAGATGCAGTATGTAAGGTTCTTTTCTATTTTGGAATAACGTAAACACTGCTCATTGTGATTTGTCTGCTGTATGCTTAAGTATCTGCGTTACCATTTGGGTTATGTACCGTGGTCTTTGCACGCGTGCATACATAACTATATTCAATCACTTACGATGATGAATGGTTTGAGAATGGACGGAAGGAGACTTCCTGAAACAACATATGACAAAGCTACGACTGTTTTCTTCATGCTTTAATCCACCTCGAAGGCTATAGTTCAGCTGGAGGATTCTACTAAATCGGTAGATCATGTGCTCTACTGAAAACTGAATTATCTCCGACGAGGGCGTTGATACGACATACTTGTAATTATTACTACAGAAGAAACTAAAATCATTGAGCAGCCATCCACATCTGCGTTTGCTCCTCCGTTCACGGAAGATTGTCAGAGTAGACCGAGCGAGATGACACTGTGGTAGCACACTGCTCTCTTATTCTCGAGGACTGTAGTTGATATCTCTGTCCTGTCATATAGATATAGATTTTCTGGGATTTCCATAAATAGCTGTAGTTAATGCTGGGTTAGTTCTCCGAAAGGGTACGACCGATTTCTTTGTCTATCATTATCCATTCAGACATTGTCCTACCTCTGTAATGACCATGTTGTAGATAAGAGCTTAAACCCTAATCTTCCTGTTTTCTTCCTTTTGGTCGGAACAGAATATATCTCGCTCGATGCGCTCCAAGTGTTCTTAGAGACTGAAAGTCAGGTTGTACACGAGGAACTATATGTGCATGGCGTGTACTTCAAACCATTCTCAACGATGTGGTGGGGTGTAGTGTTCCTGAAGACACACATTACGTTCTAGTGCTGTAGACAAACAAACGGACTGACATGAGCGGACAGCAGAACATTGTATTGTTGGTCGATAAGAGACGCTGGTAAGACTCGTTGAGGGCCCCATTTCTTCATGTGTAAACACCCAAAATTTGAAGTACATGATGTTTCGTGACGAATGGTAAAGATTTTAGTAGTTAGTACTGTAGATTAACACGATTAAACCGTTTCCTGTAATGTCTGCAATTTTTATTGGTTACAGAGGTACAGCTGGATACAAAGATAAATTTTCATTCTGTGTGTTGGTACTGTAATTGTAATAGGGTTATTCATCGATTATCGTTATTGTTTTGAAGTTCTAGTCATTTAGGTTTGTTTAAGTTTACATAATTGAATTTTTCAATTTACATGATGATTTTTTGGTCAGTTTCAATGTTGTTTTTTTGTTTACTTTACATCAATATCAAACATACTCGCTCGGTTTGGCATAACCTGTCGTTGGTACTTACCACACATGGATATCTCTGACACGTTTAAGATGCCTGAGAAACCAGACACTGCCAGGTAAGAAAATCCCAGACACAGTGACGTTTAGACATCAGAATAATAGCTGTTATACATGACCTAAAATATGTCAAAATGGTTCAAATGGCTCTGAGCACTATGGGACGTAACATCTGAGGTCCTCAGTCCCCTAGACTTAGAACTACTTAAACCTAACTAACCTAAGGACATCACATACATCCATGCCCGAGGCAGGGTTCGAACCTGCGACCGTAGCAGCAGCGCGGCTCCGGACTGAAGTGCCTCGAACCAGTCGGCCATGGCAGCCGGCTAAAATATGTCAATGAGGAGGGGGGTAACCTTTACTTCAGATCAAACAAAAGAACTATTATCTGTACTGTTCTTTTATTATAATAATCACCATACGCAAGAAAATTTACCCCAAAACTATTATACTGACAGTGTTATAAAATCACACAATGGGCTGTACGGTGACTACCCTATTGTAGCTGGATAATATCGTCTATCTGCCGAATGCCTTCCTTGAATTTAAGCCCCAAGAATACAAACGCAATACGTGGCGCACATGGAAACGAGGGAATGAGAAAAATTACGCAAATCGCCTCCAGTCTAAAGCAAATTTGAAGCGAATGCAGTCTAGTGTCTTCCACGCTTAGCGCCTGAGCAACGCGGTATTTGCCTTGTGCAGACTGCGGCTATGAGGACACCCGTGGTCGGCTTTGGCGTGTGTTGGCGGCAGATGTGTCGATGCCTGGCGAACCTGCTGGCGTGACAATTCTACTCTGGCCTTGACTGGATATACAGTCGTAAACTGCCCTAAGTTTTCGTGAGTCGAAAAATTATGTTTTTACCGGGTTGTTGTGGTCCCTTTTGCGTCCAAAAAGTGATCACTCACTGCATTCCAAAAGTGGCCTTCGACTGTGTTCCTGAGTTAAAAGGCTTCTGCAGAGCAGGAGCGGTTCTCATGCCTTCTACATGTGAGTGCCACGTGAATTTTGTTCATGTCAAGCTGATCACACACTTGTGCGTAAATGGATGGCTAAGTTCTCCTTTGAGAGCACCCAAAAATGGATCACATACTGCGTTAGGATGTTTACTTCAGCGCAGGTGCGAGTCAGAAGACTCGCCCAACTGTGACTCATTGTTGTGCGGCATTCGGGAGGACGACGGTTCAATCCCGCGTCCGGCCATCCTGATTTAGGTTTTCCGTGATTTCCCTAAATCGCTCCAGGCAAATGCCGGGATGGTTCCTTTCAAAGGGCACGGCCGACTTCCTTCCCCGTCCTTCCCTAATCCGATGAGACCGATAACCACGCTGTCTGGTCTCCTTCCCCAAAAAACAACAACAACCCATTGTTGTGCTGTTATCACCACCGAAAATACCAGGAGCGGTCAGCGCGTAGTGTCCCCAGTTAATCTCCAACAGCGGGGTTTGATGGTTTATGGCTTTCCTGAGCTGAGTTCCGTGTCGCTGTGCCCGGGTTGGATGTGAAGCCAGCTTACACTTCGGCCCACTGCTACAAAAATGCTGCTTGTCTATGAGCATACAAATAAAGTGGATTTTGTTAGAAGCTAGTTATGGCTTGTAAGGTACCAAATTCATCGGCTTGATAAGTAGAATCGATTTCTTGACATAAAAATTACATTAGTTGATAAAAGTTATCGTGCCACCATACAAATGCTTTATTTTCAGACAAATAAATTACACAGTTCAATTTACAAATACAATCTATGATTTACAAAAATTTTGGTGAATGTACAATATTTTGTTTTCTGCTACTTAATATCGAAAACACGAAGTTAGACCTGTATTCTCACTCTACTTTGTGGCTCAATATTACATTATTGAAAGATATCGAAGTAACAAGGAAATGAATAGTTGCAATACTTAAGTACAAGAATATCACACCACTACGTACTTAGCAAATATCTCTTTACATTTTCGTTTCTTCCGGATTTCATTATAGTGTTGCGAATCTATATTTGAATTCCAAGGGCTGAGTTGTCCACCCTCATTACATAGTGAACGAATTGATCAGATAACAAAACAACCATGTTCTTTTTTTGTAATGGAAATCGCTTTATATCTGGCCACAGTACCTGCTCGATATAAATGTGTTGTATCGCTGTTCTTAGCATGGCAGCATGGCTCATTTGAAACCACTGCCGTACTTCATTTCCTGCTAATGTGTCTTTTCTATATGAACGCGTTGCGTCATCATTCTTAGTGTGACAACATGTCTTCTTTAAAGCTATTGCCTTACTTCGTTGGCTGCGTAACATGTAAATCCTTGTGTTAATGTTTCTTCTTTGTGACATTTTAAAAAGTTTGGGGAATCGTTTAAGTGAATACCATGTACTTTACTGTGTACTGGAATGGTTTCATTGAAAACTTTACAAGTGTACCACAACGACCTGGTATCTGTTGTTAGTTGGTTACTAATATTTTTCCAGACGTCAGTCCAGTTTAAAACAGGGTAAATGTTCTGTACTCTGTTTGGAGTTGTTTTTTTTTTCGTAAAGAAGCGGTAAGTGCACATTTTATCTCTCCGACTTAACGTAACTACTCTATTATTGCAGTTTTCAAGAACCTCAGTCTTGGATGTATTTTTTCAGCGTTAACGGTGACATGGCTTTCAGGGGTAACGGCGTTTCGGTTTGGATGTCCACTCCTCTCTGAGCTCTGAGCACTATGGACTTAACATCTATGGTCATCAGTCCCCTAGAACGTAGAACTACTTAAACCTAACTAACCTATGGACATCAGACAGCACCCAGTCATCACGAGGCAGAGAAAATCCCTGACCCCGCCGGGAATCGAACCCGGGAACCCGGGCGTGGGAAGCGAGAGCGCTACCGCACGACCACGAGCTGCGGACCCGGTTTGGATGTCGGACAGATTTGGAGCGTCGACTTTTCTCCTTTTAATAACATTATGTACTAGCAAGGTCTTGTACTTTGCCCCTACATCAGTCATGATGATTCCACTTTTCTCGCAAAGTTAAAGTCTTGTATTTTACTCTGAATATATTTCCTCTACGCAGGAAGTATTATAAAGCTGACGTGATACTCTTAACTAATGTTTTAAGCCTACCGCAAGTATTTACAAACGCTGACTATGCCAATACGGTACATGTGTGCGGCTTTTGTAATGGAAACGCTGCTGCTGGTGGTTGTAGATAATACAGTAAATGATTTTCTAACTATAGTGCTGTAACGGCGACCGGAACGGTCGCTGAGTTGAAGTGACGGAAAGCGCGGCGGGACCCGCGGATCGGCCCGCGAACAACACAACGGGAGAGGACGGACACGCCCAACGAAGGACAGAACGAACAAGAAAACCTAACAACCACGTCCAGTCGTACACAGAACAAGAAAGTAAATAAGCTGTCTAAGGCGAGGCGATGTGTCCAGAGACGAACGCAAGATTAGACGCGCTGGCTGAGTTTTTTTTTTTTCCTTTATTGTATTTCAATTCCCCATCGGGGCGGGCTGGCAGCAGCATATACGCTGCTCTTCAGCCGAAAGACATATAATAAACAACAGAAGACATTTAAAAATAACAAAGGAGAAAACATCGTGAACACAGATACAGAAAAGGGGGAACATCATGGAAGACAATAGACAAAAAGGGGCGACTGTAAAATGGAGGTAAAAACCGTAAAAAAGTAGCACACACAAAAAGACCACACACTGGTACAGTTAAAAGAACACAAGGCGCATTATGACCGGAGCATAAAAGTATCAATGGATGGTGTAGCACATAACAAACACTAACACTAAGTACACGGCCAGCACACAATTAAAATCGCACCTCTTGACGCACAGGAGAAACAGCACTAAACACAACACTGATGTGGCACACTGACGATGATCAAAATGGAGGATCTGCCAGGTGCAAGGAGATGAGGGAGAAGGGAAGAAGGGAGGGATGGGGAAGAGAGGGGGGAAAGGGCGGGGGACGCGCCAGAGAGGGTCAGGTATGGAGGGACGTGGGAGCAAAAGAGGCAAGGGTGGGGTGCAGGGGCTCGGGGGGAGGGGGGGGAGGAAAATCCGCTCTAGGGAGAAGGAGGGGAGAGGAAAAAAGGGGCCCTGTGGAGGGGGGAACAAGGCAAGTTTATAGTTGGAAGGAAGGGGGGTATATGTCACGGCAAAGTTCATCATCCAGAAGGGGGAGGTGCTGGAAATTGTCCTGATGAAGGAGATGGAGGGTGTGGAGGTGGATAGAGTGAGGGATACAGCGATAGAGGCGCGGCAACTGGTGGGGGCTGGAGAGGAAGGAGGAAACCAGGGGGTGGGGGGGATCAAGCCTGCAGACAATGTAAAGGATACTGAGATGTTGGAGGAACAGGAGGAGGTGGGGGAAGGGGATCAGTTCATACAGGAGCCGTGTGGGGGAAGGAAGGCAGATACGGAAGGCAAGGCAGAGTGCATGGTGTTCAAAGATTTGGAGGGCCTTGTAAAAGCAGGTGGGTGCAGAGATCCAGGCAACACTGGCATAACAGAGGATAGGATGGATGAGGGATTTGTAAGTGTGGAGGATGGTGGAAGGATGCAGTCCTCATGTCCAGCCAGACAGGAGTTTCAGGAGGCAGAGGCACGAATGGGCTTTCTGCTGAATGGTCTGGAGGTGAGGGGTCTAGGTGAGGTGACAGTCGAGGGTGAGGTCAAGGTATCGCAGGGTGGGGGTGAGTTGGATGGGACGACCATAAAGGATGAGGTAGAAATCATGGAGACGGAAGGAGTGGGTGGTGTGGCCTATGATGATTGCCTGGGTTTTGGAGGGTTTGAGATAGAGGTACCACTCACTGGTTACACCAAGTGGTGAACTGGTTAAGGTGGATTTGGAGGGGGCGTTGGGATCATTGAAGAGTGGTAGGATAGAGAGTCAGGAAGGCGGTGTCATCAGAATACTGGAGAAGGTGGACGCTGGCTGAGCGAGAGACAGGCGCTTAAATACCCTATCGTGGGCGCCGTAATTGGCCGCTGGAACCACGTGTTCCACTGTGGCGCCCTCACACTAAAAGCGGGCCAGGAGGCGCGCGCCGCCACAGCTTACGGCGCGATGGTGCAGAGACCTCTCGGGGCCTTCGACGTCCATGACGTCTGATGTGGATTCAAATTCCGTGGCGCGCGGTACCAGATATAGGGTTAGATTCAACAGTGTTTACTCGTCTTTTCAATAAACTATGTGAGACTGGTGTGGTGCTCAGTAGTTACGTTTCATATGAACATGTAAATCAAGAGAGTGTGGACGTGGTAGGGGACATTAATTAGCTGGGGAACGTATTCCTTTAACGACGAGACACAGAATTTTTTGCCGGCCGCGGTGGTCTAGCGGTTCTGGCGCTGCAGTCCGGAACCGCAGGACTGCTACGGTCGCAGGTTCGAATCCTGCCTCGGGCATGGGTGTGTGATGATGATGTTTGGTTTGTGGGGCGCTCAACTGCGTGGTTATCAGCGCCCGGGGCATGGGTGTGTGTGATGTCCTTAGGTTAGTTAGGTTTAAGTAGTTCTAAGTTCTAGGGGACTTATGACCTAAGATGTTGAGTCCCATAGTGCTCAGAGCCATTTGAACCATTTGAACAGAATTTTGGACGTTCAGACGTTTCTCGTACAGGACTATTGCGGACATTACGTATGCTTGAGCTTTATCCTTACAATTTACGGCGGATTTAAAACTGTCAGCAAGGGAATGATGTAGACGGCTAGAATTTTGTCGTTGGTTTGTTACAAATCGCAAAGTAATCCCATAAATGCAGTGTGCTGTTGAACGACATTCACTCATGACGTTATCCGTGACACTTGTAGCTCAGAAGGGTGGGTCGACGATAACCCACAGTTTACAAAAAAGCTTCTCTATAAATGTGTGATTTGGTATGATGGACAATTAGTTGATTGGGCCCCTTGTGTTACAACATCGACTTTCATGTGTCTGCTATCGAGCCGTCCTTGAAAAGACGCTTCCAGTATTGCTGTAGGAGGTTCCATTTGTTAACAGCATGGGTGTATTCTTACAGCATGACGGCGCCCCTGCACATTCTCGTCGTAAAGTCACGAATCATCTGAACCTAACATCTTCCAGAAGCCGATAGTGAGAAATGGTTACGTTTCTTGACCACCAAGGTCGACGGATCTTACGCCCTTGGATGGTTGGAGGACGAAGTCTAGAAAGGAAAAGTAAACACAAAAGACCAGTTGATTGTTCGGATTATGAAAAGTGCTGCCCTCACAAAAGAAAGCCAAGATGATATCAGAAGAGATACCCATGGCGCTATCAAGAGAATTAGAAAACGCATGAAAATCGAAGGTAGAACTTATAAAAATCGATTTTGAACTTCATCATTTCCCTTAAACATCTTATGTGAGTATATCTTCGTGCCACATTCTAAATTCTGCATATCTGTAACCAATAGAAACTGAGAATAGGTTATATGGAATGTTTTATGTGAGATAGTCTGTACTACTATCGCCTAAAGTATTCCTCCAGACAAGGTGTCTTGTCTATCCACCAGCTGACTTAGCGATGTACTTTTCACGAGCACCTGGTGCGGCTTTCGTCGTGCTTTTTTATCTCGCATCGGTGTGTACTAACGTGTACTATGATTAATCAGTCCAGGCGACCCTTTTCCGTGTTCAGGACATCAAACTACACAGGTCCATTACTTCGTTTCTGATATACAGAGCAATGAAAATTAAGATCGCATGTTTACTGGTGTACGGAAAGAGGGCGCAAATATTGAACTGAAATGTGCCATTGACATCAAGATACTTAAAGACGGTTCGCTATCTCGCATAAAAATGGAGTTCTTATGTTAAGGGAATTATTCGAGCATTTGCTTTAAGTGAGTTTTTGAAACCATGGAGAACCTAAAAGGGAATGGTTCAATGACACTTCCATCTGTTTCCACACAAACGGGGGTCTAGTGTCCCAGTCAACGAGTCATCTAGCTCACAAACAGTCCAAGGATCTTCTTGCACTCACGCAATCATTGTTTGGCGTATTACCAGCTGTGAAGGATACTACTTAGAAATGCTCTTCCGTTAACATGAACCTAGTAGAAACAATTTATACTTATGAGACAGCTTGTAACACCTGCACATGTCCATCAGTTAAATCACAATGAGCATATGATCGTAGGCTTAACAGTACGGAAATTAGGCAGTTGGTGGGGATATGTACATCTACTGAAAAAATGGCAGGCTCGACTCTTACTCAGCTTTACATAACATCAAGTGACACAGTTAACGGTAGGAGTGAAAAGTGACTGGTGGTTGCTTGAGCATAAATACATAACACGTTTTAAACGCATTTACACACACCCAAAAAAGTTTTGCTTCACCTCAGTTCCGAGAGTCCAGGAACCTGTACAGAAAACTGGAATAGAGATCAACATAAACATCATTGCATGTTGTACCAACATACAGCGAGACTTTCATAGGTACCTCTAAACCCAGTAGCTCGTCCACTTGCATTATTGCATGCCAGTATTAGTCGTGGCATACTATCCACAAGTTTATCAAGGCACTATTGGTCCAGATTGTACAACTCCTCGACGGCGATTCGGCGTAGATCCCTCAGAGTGGTTGATGGGTTACGTCGTCCATAAACAGCCCTTTTCAATCTATCCGAAGCATGTTCTATAGGATTCACATCTGGATAACATGCTGGCCACTAGTCTAGCTGATGACTGGGTGTTGTGTGATGTCCGTAGGTTAGTTAGGTTTAAGTAGTTCTAAGTTCTAGGGGACTGATGACCATAGATGTTAAGTCCCAAAGTGCTCAGAGCCATTTCAACTAGTCGAGTGATATCGTATCCTGAAGGAAGTCATTCACAATATGTGCACGATGGGGGCCATGAAGATGAATGCCTCGCTAATATGCTGCCAATATGAGTTGCACTATAAGTCGGAGAATGGCACATATCGTAAAGCTGATACGGCGCCTTCCATGACCACCAGCAGCGTACGTCGGCCCCACATAATGCCACTTTAAAACAGCGGGGAACCTCCACCTTACTGCACTCGCTTTGCGGTGTGACTAAGGCGTTCAGCCCGACCGGGTTGCTTCCAAGCACGTCTCCGACGATTGTCTGAATGAAGGCATATGCGATACTCATCGGTCAAGAGAACATGATGCCAAACCTGAGCGGTCCATTCGGCATGTTGTTGGACCCATCTGTACCACGCTGCATGGTGTCGTGGTTGCAAACATGGACCTCTCCACGGACGTCGGGAGTGAAGTTGTGCATCATTCAGCCTATTGCATACAGTTTGAGTCGTAACACAACGGCCTGTGGCTTCACGAAAAGCATTATTCAACATGGTATCTTTGCTGTCAGGGTTCCTCCGAGCCATAATCCGTAGTAACGGTCATCCATTGCAGTAGTAGCCCTTGGG
This sequence comes from Schistocerca cancellata, assembly GCF_023864275.1. Lineage (NCBI taxonomy): Eukaryota > Metazoa > Arthropoda > Insecta > Orthoptera > Acrididae > Schistocerca > Schistocerca cancellata. Next base: position 155,630,776 of record NC_064634.1, read on the forward strand.
CGGCCTGAGCTAGGCATGTCAGTGACAGTTCCTGTCTCTCTGTATCTCCTCCGTGTCTTAACAACATCGCTTTGGTTCATTCCGAGGCGCCTGGACATTTCCCTTGTTGAGAGCCCTTCTTGGCACAAAGTAACAATGCGGACGCGATCGAATCGCGGTATTGAACGTCTAGGCATGGTTGAACTACAGACAAAAGGAGTCGTGTACCTCCTTCCTGGTGGAATGACTGGAATGGGTCGCCTGTCGGGCACCCTCCGTCTAATAGGCGCTGCTCGTGCATGATTGTTTACATCTTTGGGCGGGTTTAGTGACATCTCTGAACGGTCAAAGGGACTGTGTCTGTGATACAATATCCACAGACAGTGTTTATCTTCAGGCGTTCTGGGAACTGGGGAGATGCAAAACTTTTCTTGATGTATGTTTTAATAAGAGAATTCAATAAATCGGAGAACATAGGTGAAAGAAAAAAATAAGAAAATGACGAGTGCTCTTTCCACAAATACCCATTAACATAGTATCTAACATTCGGTAAAACCTCTGCTCTTCAAAGTAATCTTTGCTCTAGAGCAGGGGCGGGCAGGAATCCTGCACGTGTGCGGTGCACTTGCACGCGTGCAGTTAACAGGTGTTCTGCGTGCACACAGGGGCAAGCTGGCCACCCGCTTACCTCCCCTCCCCACCATACCTTCTGTCCATTCCTTCCTCTGTAATGCGTTTTGTTTTTCTAGCTTGCTTTATTGAATGATGGAATAAGGTTAGCAGGAGTGTTTGAAATAAATCATGGTTTGAAAGAGTACCTATTAACTACGATACGTTTTATTTAATTATCACAGGTGGACTTTACAATACGTTTAATATCTGGAACAAAATTTCTGCATACAGACAAACGCAAACAGTTACGTAAATTTTCATCACTTATGTTTGCTCTTAACCGAGGCTTATTAATTCAGCAAATGGTTTTCCAGCTCTCACTATATTAAGCGCAATTTTATAGCTTGCACGTACCGCTGGGCTATTATTGTTGTCGTCCTGAAAAATTGAAAACAGTGCTCCATGAAATGTTAAATCAGTTAGATGAGAGACATGACGAGAGAAAGTCGCAGATCTCTCGTGACAACGGCAACTAGGACAGATGCATCTAATATCGTCAGGTCGCTCTTCTTAAGCTCAGTCAATTTCCTCATCCGATCAGAATCCGACAATAAATTGTACTCGTCCTTGTGAAATTTATTATAATGGCCTTCAATTCTAAACTTCCGCTGACCAGCGAGAATACTGCCACATATTAAACATTTCGAATTTTTACGTCTTTGCACAAAGAGAAAATGATTCTCCCATTACTTTTTAAAAGATAGCAAATCTCCACTTCTTCGTTTCCTTGATTCACTCTGCATTTTCCGGTTCTTGAAATACAACGTTGACTACGTAGTGGTCGCTACGCATCAACGTCCGCAGCTTAGCCTGGTACTACATTGCCGCAACCTGCCGGCTGTCGCCACTGCCCCATTCGGCGATTGCACGCGAGCAGCACACGTGCAGCGCTGTGCGCTCACGAGCGGCGTGCAACGTTTGCCCGCCCCTGCTCTAGAGTAAGAAGAATGACACAAAACAATAGACAACCGTATACAGACGTGGAGGAAGGCAAAACAAGTTAAATAGGAAGACCAGCACCTTGAACCAGACACTCCAGGAGGTAAACAAGACCGACCAGTGCACCATCCATGTTCTGGCGCCACGTGCAATGTATCGTCCTGCCGCCGCCACCCATGGCACCCACCACTGGTTCTCTTCGCTGTCATAGCAGCTACCCATCATCTCGCTGTGCTGCTGCGCTCGGCTATCCTGCAATTTTACGTACACAATCTACTGTAACTGGAACGAATTACTAGCACTGATGCCACATTCCAAGTAAGGTCGGACTTCAACTGTGCCGTGAACTACTAATTCACAACACAATAACACGTGGATATTTTCGTGTAAGGACGTATAAATCAATGTAAGTCTGAAACGGAAGACATACTCACTATTTGGCAAAAATTTAAAAGGGCAAGAATACGAACTACAAACAAAACAACTCGACAGTCCCTTTGTGCCTATGATTATGTATATATATCATGTGTTTAGTGCGAAAATTTTACTTTCCAAAGACAAAATGTGTAATTACACTGAGGCGCCAAAGAAACTGGATGGGTGTGCGTATTCAAATACAGAGATATGTAAGCAGGCAGACTACAGCGGTGCGGTCGGAAACGCCTATATAAGACAACAAGTATATGGCACAATTGTTAGATCGATTACTGCTGCTACAATGATAGGTTATCAAGATTTAAGTGAGTTTTAACATGGTGTTACAGTCGGCGCACGAGCTATGGGACACAGCACCTCCAAGGTAGCGATGAAGAGCGGAATTTCTCGTACGTCCATTTCACGAGTGTATCGTGGATATCAGGAATCCGGTAAAACATCAAATCTCCGACATCGCTGCGACCGAAAAAAGATCCTGCAAGAACGGGACAAATGACGACTGAAAAAAAATTTCAACATGACAGAGGTGCAACCCTTCCGCAAATTGCTGCAGATTTCAATGCTGTGCCATCAACAAGTGCCAGCGTGCAAACCTTTTAACGAAACATCATCGATATGAGCTTTCGGAGTCGAAGACTCACTCGTGTACCCTTGATGACTGCACGACACAACGATTTGCGCCTCGCTTGGGACTATCAACACCGACATTGGACCGCCGATGCCTGGAAATATGATGCCTGGTCTGACGAATCTCGTTTCAGATTGTGTCGAGCGGAGGGATGTGTATGTGTATGGAGGCAACCTCATGAATCCATGGACCCTGCATGTCATCAGGGGACTGTTCAAGCTAGTGGAGCCTCTGTAATGGTGTGGAGTGTGTGCAGTTGGAGTGATGTGTGACCTCTGATACGTCTAGATACGACTCTGACAGGTGACACGTACGTAAGCATCCTGTCTGATGGTTCAAATGGCTCCAAGCACTATGGGACTTAACATCTGAGGTCATCAGTCCCCTAGACTTAGAACTACTTAAACCTAACTAACCTAAGGACATCACACACATCCATGCCCGAGGCAGGATTCGAACCTGCGGCCGTTGCAGGAGCGCAGTACCAGACCGAAGCGCCTAGAACCGCTCGGCCAAAACGGCCGGCCGCGCGGCCACTCCGCGCGGCTGTAAATAAACAATTCTCCATGTGAAGATGTAGGCGTGAAGCATCGAAACGCTTAGTGGCCGAATGAACAAGTGATTGACGCAGAAACTCTTTGTCTGTACCAAGCTACTATTCATTCTCTTATAGGTACTGACGTCGACAGCGCTTACAATACAGATTTCGTTGTAATGTTCTCCATTCGTGCGTTCACAGTGTCTTTACTCACTTTAAAATTATCAAAAGGATTAAATTCCGTTGCCCAATTATCGCCTAGATCAGAGAGTGTAGTTTCATAGACAGAATTTGAAGGCCTTGCTTGTAACACATCAAACGGGAAAGGTGTTATTCCATGACGTTATTGTGTGCAGCTTGATGATATGACACACAGAAATACGCCTCTAACAAAGATTTCTGCTTAGTTGACGTTTTTTCACTTCAAATTTATGATAGAGAGTGCTGCACAGGCAAGCTGACTAACCACATCTCACACTTTTCTGTTACGACTGATGTAACGGGGCGCTTCGTGATGCAGCTTTATTAAATTTCTTAGTACGTCTAGCTAGCGCACGAAAGAATGTGTACGACGGACACAACATAGGAGAGCAAGCACGGCACGCAAACTGTCCATAAAGCAAGGCGATAATTCAGACAGAGTTATGGGTTCATTTGATTACGGCGCGAGCAGCTCGAAATAGCTTAGTTGGGCCAATCAACAGCTGAACGCGATATCGGTTATCGAAAGCAAACATTGCCGCTAGAGCCTCAGCATCGAAGCTGCGTTAATTTCACACACGCTGCAGCAAAATTACCTAAATATTGTGATAGCGGATATGATTTCCTTACCGTAATCCGGCGTATGCGCAGTACTCATGGAGGGAAACTGTGATGCAGGAGGAAATGCGCGTGTTTTTAAATTACGTGAAAATCAAAATGGCTCTGAGCACTATGGGACTTAACTACTGAGGTCATCAGTCCCATAGAACTTAGAACTATTTAAACCTAACTAACCTAAGGACATCACAAACATCCATGCCCGAGGCAGGATTCGAACTTGTGACCGTTGCGGTCGCGCGGTTCCAGACTGTAGCGCCTAGAACCGCTCGGCGACTCCGGCTGGCTAAATTAAGTGAAATTCAGACTAAATGGTGTATTGTGGCCAATTTCAGGTGACGGCTTTCATCGCGCAGAAACCATACTGGCTCGAAGACTACAACGATCCGAAATACTCGCGATCTCCAGATGACGGAAACGGCGGTTGAATCCGAGCGGCTTTACTTATCCTTGTCCAAAGCAATGAACAGATAAACTTGGCAGTGAGTGCCTATAGCCAAAACGCTGCTGCAGGCCAGTCGGCAGTTGCTGCTTCTTCCAAGAAGATCTTGCAGAATGGGCACGTGCGGCGACGGGCAGAGGGTTTCTTAACTGGCCAGCGCTTCACTGCTCCTTCGAAAACCAGGGCTGGAGTCCAAGTGCAGGGCGGACCAACGGCTGACTCTCGGCTGCTGGGCCGCAGAAATGTTCGCTTGCTTTTTGCCCCAGAGGTTTTCTGCCCTGAGTCAAAGTGACAGGCGTGTCTCTATCTGTTCAGCACTCACGAACAAGAAGACGCTCCGTTCAAAACTGACTCTTTTCCTCTGTATCTAGGGAATTTTTATTGTAAGATATCTTTCATCTGTGTAATTACTTTAGTTACCAAATAAGCAGCAACCAGTCGCAAAATCATGTTTTCTTTATCTACTTTTGCAAATCGATTTCAACTGATTAACAGCCATCATCGTGCTTTCAATGTATATGGTCCCTGAGTAGTAACACTGTCTAAATCATGTTTGACCTGTGTTTTAGACAGTGTTACTACTCAGGGACCATATACATTGAAAGCACGATGATGGCTGTTAATCAGTTGAAATGGAATTGCAAAAGTAAATAAAGAAAACATGATTTTGCGACTGGTTGCTGCTTATTTGGTAATTTTATGGTTTACGGTCGCTGCACAACTTGGGAACCATATGGAGCCTACCATTCAGAAATTACTTCAGTGTTTTCAAAAATGGTTCAAATGGCTCTGAGCACTATCGGACTCAACTGCTGTGGTCATTAGTCCTCTAGAACTTAGAACTACGTAAAGCTAACTAACCTAAGGACATCACACACATCCACGCCCGAGGCAGGATTCGAACCTGCGACCGTAGCAGCAGCGCGGCTCCGGACTGGAGCGCCTAGAACCGCACGGCCACCGCGGCCGGCTAACTTCAGTGTTTTCATCTGCAGTTATATTTTTAGGTACTTCGAAATAAAGTTAATGGACAATTTATGACTACAATAGCGGTTTCTTCGCCATCAAAAGGTACTGATTTAATATTCGTTGATTACTTCTCCACTCGACCTTCACATTAGGCCTTGCGCGGCCGCACGTGCACTCGTCACGGTACGCGGCGTTCTTGGGAGGGTTTGTAACATGATGATTTGCAAGCTCATGTAGGTGCGAGACGATGAAGTCGGAGACAACGGCATCTTAGAAGTATCACACATGTTCTTTCTGTACCTGGTCTGTATAGCACATTAATCAGCTACCACTAGCTACGATGTAAGGCCCTTTCAGACATTATGCCTCCCTGTGGCAGTATCGCAACACGATGGAAGTGCTCTCTTCTCACAGTGTTATTGTCAGTTTACCGGCTACTTTCCTAAGTTCGGAACCATCGCCAAAGTCTCATACGTAGGGTGACACATTCAGCGCTGCTGAAATAGCGGTCTATGGCTCGCATGCTTCCAGGTGGAGGAGGAGGAGAAGGAGGAGAAGGAGGAGGAGATTAGTGTTTAACGTCTCGTCGGCAAAGAGGTCATTATAAAGGGAGCACAAGCTCGTATCAGGGCAGGACCATGCCCAAAAAAAAAAAAAAAAAAAAAGTTCAAATGGCTCTGAGCACTATGGAACTTAACATCTGAGGTCATCAGTCCCCTATAACTTAGAACTATTTAAACCTAACCAACCTAAGGACATGACACACATCCATGCCCGAGGCAGGATTCGGAACTGCGACCGTAGCAGCAGCGCGGTTCCGGACTGAAGCGCATAGAACCACGGCCGGCAAGGACCGTGCCCTTTCAAAGGAACTATCCCGGCGTTTGCCTTAAGCGGTTTAGGGAAATCACGGGAAACCCGAATCAGGATGGCCGGACGAGGATTTGAACCGGCGTTCTTTAGAATGCGAGTCCAGGTGCTAACCACTGCGCTGCCTCGCTCGGTGATCCGTTTCTAAGCGACCAGTAATGCTACCCCTAAACCCACGGTCCAAGCGATGTCGTTGTGACATCACTAAGTTTGTTAACTTCGCCAGACTCTGTTCACTACAGAAGTCGAAGCACAACTATCACATCATGTAACTTATGCGCATGTTTGGATCGAATGCCTATTCGAACCAGGAAGTATCTTTTTCTTAGGCAGGTGTCACAGTTTACCGATAGTGGCGAAATGCTGACGATCGTCTGTGTTCTCTAAATGTGTTTTTACTCGGTTTTTCTCTTTTACACTCTTACAGCAACATTACTGTACCTATTTGCAAGCCTGCATCATAAGTATGAAAGACCTCTACGAGTGCTTCAAAAGTGTAACGTTATGCTTTGATTTCCCACATTGTTCTAGAATCACTTTGCTCCATGGATGATATACTTGCTAGTTGGAAGAATAGCCCCAAATATCTGATTCAAAGGTAAACGGACGTAACGTTGAAGGTAATGCTTTACGCGACGCATGGCCCTGCTGTAAATTTTTGCATGCCTGTCGTGTACCACTCTGATGCAGAAACGCAAAACATCTCGTCCCACCACGAGAAGCAGAGCTCTTTGAAACTTGTCAGTGTTTCTGTTTTGATCTGCCTTGGAAAGGTCCCACGACTCGAGACAGTTTGTGGCCGAGGCCTGGCCAGACAGAATGCGGCCTGGCCGTCCGGCCTGTGGCCTTGAACCGCAGCCGGCAGGCCGCACTGTTGAATCGCTCGTTACTGTATGGCGGCGGTCACACAGAGTGCGGCTTTGACGCACCGGCATACGGTCTGCCGCACTGGCCGCCGCCGAGTTGTCACAGATTACAGATTCGCCGCAAGCCGGAGCGGCTGCTTGCCTCTGTTGGAGCATTCAACTGCTCTGTGGTCACACTGGAAGCAGCGGCGTGAGGCGGTTCTTGTCTTTCAGCTCGTAGTGCGTACATCATGGACACAGAAAGACTTATAGAGGAGGTGAGAGAGTACTAAATTTTGTATGATACACGCGATCCATAGAGGAGGTGAGAGAATACTACATTTTGTATGATACACGCGATCCTGATTTATAGGTAGAATACTTTTGCCCTCGATATACTCTTGATAGAAAGCTGAATTCTCAAAAATAGAGTTGTCACTTCCAATATCAACTACTGCAAACTTGTAGTGTGGATCAACGACCCCCAGGAGAACTAGCGTAAAGAATTGTTTATAACAGAAGAACTGGAATCCACTACCCTTTCCGTTTATGCTTCCAAGGCAGTTCGGAAACCCCCAAAGTTCTAGAAATCCTTCTTCAGATTTCTTCCACATCTCTGTTGTAGGAGTTGGTAAATACTTGGGCTGTATAACAGTCCATATTGCCTGGTACACTTCTTTCACAATTTCTGAGACTGTTGAACGTCCTAAGCGAAAAGAAAAAGCAATGGTCTGGTGACTGTCGCCTGTAGCCAAGTATCTGGAAAAGATTAAAGCAAATTGTGCTGATAGAATGAATAGATAAGTTAACGACTAAAGATATGTTCGTTTAAATGCAATAACAATGTTATAAATACAATAGAACAAAACAATCTATTTAGTAGAAAGTTCTCTCTAGCGGGACATACGAAACTAGCTGTTACTATCGTTTGCTGTTTTCGTAAACACTGCAGATAAATTTATCACTCCACTCGTAACTACGTTGTTGGAAATAATACAGCAAAACTGAAATGGAATAATTTATATGACTTCTGTATGAAGCACAAAGAGGCCACAAATGGTAAAACTTACCTCAAACAAATGGCTAGTCTGTGTCTTGTATCAATTGGCATTCTCCAGTTCGTTGTGCTACCTTTTATCAGCCGATGCAGTTCCTCGAAACATTCTCGCGACATATGAAAATATTTGAAGAACCTATCTTCGTCAGACTCTAGTTCAATACACAGACGATGGTATTCTCCTAAGCTTTCCGTCTTGCTATTAATGTCGTGCGCCCAACATCTCCTCTTCTCGGTGCCATTTCGTATCGCTAGTGCGAGGAGGAGTTCTTCCTCGTCCGAGCTACTCGTATATGCACTTAAAAAAAAAAAAAGAACTGGCACACAGATAACGTGTCCCACGTGAAGCATCCAAATCGTCTAACGCCAAGACAATCGCGCTACTCATGCAAGCGTAATAATGGGGTTCGGCCCTTTCCACAGTGTTAAAACAGCTGACACATCAAGAGTCGCAGCGGCCGGCCGTTGCCTGTGTGGCAGCGGCAGGCCGGATTCTGTCTGGCCAGGCCTTAAATGCTTGTCTGGGGTCCACGCGCCTTGGAAAACTTCTATTGTTGACGAACACAATGTACAGAGCCGTCTTACTGAATATGTGTATCACAACACACGACAGAGTTTGGTGATGAATCCTCACGAACATCAGAAGTTCCCAACTGGTTGCGATCGAGGTAGTGCGTTATAGATATGCCTTCAATTCCGTACTAATATGTTAACCCGAACTTCTATGTCTAGTATAACCAATGTACTGCGTTTCTGCTAATGAATGAGCCAGAACTTGTATACGATAGTCTTGTTGTCAACGTTTTTATTTTCAAGTCTTTTTTAAAAGTACTACTTATGCCACAAATTCTAACATACTGCGATCGCCCTTGAAAATGTGTGTTGCACACGGTAAATTCCCTGCGCTACTAAACAGAAATAGTTAACTGATAATGACTGCTCGATTTCCCGTTTGCAGCGCACTACCGATAACTGTTAATTAATGTGAATGACCTTCATAGCTGACACGACATTGTGGGGTCGGCGTCTAATCAGCTCGTTGCCGGGCTGCGGTGACGTGTGATTGCGATCTGTCTGAGTCACTGCCCAGCACGCGAGACGCCGGTCGCGAGTAATCAAGTGCACTGCAGCTCCGAGAAACGGCTAGCTCATAGCTCAAGGTCTTCGAGGAAGCCATTGTATGTGTGGGTGTGCAATGTGCATCGGCTGGAACCTACCCGAAAATTAACTCTAAACTCCACGTGAGTACGTCCCTCCGTCCATCCACGCGCCCTTTTGTGTGTGTGTGTGTGTGTGTGTGTGTGTGTGTGTGTGTGTGTGTGACTGTGTGTGTGTGTGTGTGTGTGTGTGTGTGTGTACCGTAGAACAGCAGTGATTAATGGTCTTTTCCTTAACGCAGAAATTAACTAATCCAAACTGTTGGGGAAACTGCAGACCTGCTCATAGTTTAGAAGTCGCAAGTAGAGTATTGAGTTCGAAACCGTAACTTTTTTTATAATATTGCACAACTAAATTTCCTTATCTGCAGAGGAAGGTTACTGTCTAACCCTACATTGTTTCGCTCCTAACTTCAGTTTGTAGGAAGTTTCTTAATCCATCAATATATGCCAAAAGTATCCGTCTGGACAGCTCTATGTCTTAAAACTTCACTTTCGGGACGGAGAGGTGCGCCAGCCCTCCATCCAATTCGTCCGGCGGATAAACCATGAGGGTCAGTGTGCCAACGAGCCTGGATGTGGTTTTTAGACGGTTTCCCACATCTCATTAGGTGAATACCGTCCTGATACCTATATCCCACCACAGTTACACGATTCGCAAACATTACAGGACTTTATCTCACTTTTACATGAATAACACTGCACACAGATTGTTGGCGTGCACGTATTCTGTCCCGGAGGGCGGGGGGGGGGGGGGGGGGAATTGAGATATCGTCAGGTAAGGCATCCGGCCACTCCTTAAATTAACCGTGCCAAATCCTTCTATAACCATGGGACAAAGGCACAAGAAAAAGAATAAGATATGCTAGAAGTAATCAGTGAAGTGAAATGGAAAGAAGACAAATATTTCTGGTCAGATGAATATAGGGTAATATGACCAGCAACAGAAAATGGTATAATGGGGCAGGACTCGTTATGAATTGGAACGGACGGCAGACAGTGTGTTACTGTGAACAGTTCAGTGACATGCTTGTTCTCATCAGGATCAACAGCAAACCCACACCGACAATGATAGTTCTTCAGGTGTACATTCCAACGTCACAAGCTGAAAACGAAGAGATATGAGGTTACTGCGCGGGTATTTCAGTACGTAAAGAGAGATACAGAGGAAGGAATAGAAGATAGGGTTACGGAAAAACGTGGGATTGGTACTAAGAATGAGAGAGGAGAAAGACTTATTGAGTTCTGCAGTACATTTCAGCAATTAATAGCTGAGGAGGTGGTATACGTGAAAAAGGCCAAGAGGTAAGGGAAGATTTGTTAGAGTACATCGTGGTCAGGCAGACATTCTGAAATCAGATATTGGATTGTAAGGCACCCAGGAGCAGATATAGACTGAGATGACAGTTTAGTTGTGATGAAGAGTAGGCTGAAGTTGAAGAGATTAATCAGGAAGAATCAATGCGAACAGAGTTGGGATACGGAAATAATAAGAAATGAAAAGATTCGTCTAAAGTTCTCTAAGGCTATACATAAGGAACAGCTCAGTAGGCAGTTCTGTTGAAGAGGAATGGACACTCTAAAAAGAGCAATCATGGACGTTGGAAAGAAAGAAATAGATACAAAGAAGAGAACTGCGAAGAAACCATGGGGAACAAAAGAAATAGTTCATCTGATCGACGGAAGAAGAAAATGGTTAGGGAAATTCAATAATACCAAAATACAAGTCGCCTATAAATAAAAGAAGATGCAGGGAAAGTAAGGCGAAATGGCTGCATGAAAAATTTGAAGGAACCGAAAAAGAAATGATTGTCGGAAGGACTGACTTAGCATACAGTAGAGGCAAAACAACCTTCGGTGAAATTAAAAGCAAAGGTGGTAACATTACGAGTGCAACGGTAATTTCACTGTTAAATGCAGAGGAGAGATCGGATAGGTGGAAAGAGTACATTGAAGGCCTCTTATGAGGGGGGAAATTTGTCTGGTGTGTTATAAGAAGAAACAGAAGTCGATATAGAAGAGATAGGGGATCCAGTATTAGAAACAGAATTTAAATGAGCTTTAGAACACTAAATATCAAGTAAGGCGGAAGGGATAAATAACATTTCATCAGAATTACTAAAATCATCGGGTAAAGTGGCAACAAAACAACTATTCATATTGGTGTGTAGAATGTATTAGGCTAGTGAAATACCATCTTACTTTCGCAAAAATATCAGCCACGCAATTCCGACGACGGTAAGAGCTGACAAGTGCGAGAATTATCGCACAATCAGTTTAACAGCCCGTGTATCCAAGTTTCTGACAAAAATTATTCTTAGAAGAATGGAAAAGAAAATTGAGGATGCAGTAGATGACGATCATATTAGCTTTAGGAAGCGTAAAGACATCAGAGAGACATTTCTGACGTTGCGGTTGATGATAGAAAGGTGGCTTTAAAAAATCGAGACACATTCATAGGATTCTGTCACCTGAAAAAAAGCATTCGTCAGTGTCAAATGGTGCAGGATGTTCGAAATTCTGAGAAAAATGGGGGTAAACTGTAGGAAGAGACGACTGATATACAACACATGCAAGAACAAGAGGGAATAATAAGAATGGAAGACCAAGAACGAAGCGCTTTGATTAAAAAGGGCGTAAGACAGGGACGTAGTCTTTCACCCCTTCTGTTCAATCTATAGATCGAAGAAGCAATGATGGAAATTAAAGAAAGGTTCAAGAATAGAATTAAAATTCAAGGTGAAAGGACATCAGTGATAAGATTCGCTGATGATACTGCTATTGTCAATGAAAGTAAACAAGAATTGCATGATCTGCTGAACTGAAAACGGTCTAATGAGCACAGGACGTAGAATGAGAGTAAGTGCGAAGAAAGACGAAAGTAATGAGAACCAGCAGAAAAGAGAACAGCGAGAAACTTAACATCAGGATTTATGGAACGAAGTAGATAATGTTTAAGGAGTTCTACAGCCTAGGTATTAAAGCAACCAGACGGACGGAGCAAGGAGGACATCAAAAGCAGAACAGCACGGGAAAAAGGACATTTCTGGCCAAGAGAAGTATGTTGGTATCGAACATAGGCCTTAATTTGAGGAAGAAATTTCTGAGATTGTACGTCTGGAGCACAGCATTTTATGGTAGTGAAACATGGACTATGGCGAACCATAACAGAAGAAAATCGACGTATTTGAGATGTGGTGCTACAGACGAATGTTGAAAATTAAATGGAGTGATATGGTAATGAATGAAGAGTTGTGCGCAGAATCGGAGAGGTAAGGAATATGTGGAAAACACTGAGAAGTAGAAGGGACAGCATGGTAGGACATCTGTTGAGACATGGAGGAATAACTTCCATGGTACCAGAAGGAGCTGTAGAGGCTCAAAACTTTAGAGGAAGACAGAGGCTGGGATACATTTCATTTTCTCTGGGACATAATGAATGACTGATGGCGGGACTCCTCGCTCGCGTAAGTTGAACAACCTCTATGAGTGCTTCAAAAGTGTAACGCTATGTTTTGATTTCCCTAATTCTTCGAGAATCACTTTGCTCCGTGGGTGATACACTTGCTAGTTGGAAGAATAGCCCCAAATATCTGATTCAAAGGCAACGTAGCATTGAAGGTAATGCCTTACGCGACTCATGGACCAGCTCTGAATTTTTGCATGCCTGTTGTGTACCCCTCTGATGAAGAAACGCAGACCATCTCGTCCCGCCAAGAGAAGCAGAGCTCTTTGAAACTTGTCTGTGTTTCTGTTTTGATCTGCCTTGGAAAGGTCACACGATTCCAGACAGTTTGTGGCCGTTGCCTGTCCATTGCAATTGCCGTGTAAATGCTTCTCTGGGGTCCACACGCCATGGAAAACTTCTGTCGTTGACCAACACAATCGGATTACAGTCTGTCTTCAGTTCTATTAAGAGTCCGTGAGCTTATTGACATAGTGCTGAAGACAGTCTGACTAATGCAGGATGAAAGAAAACAACATAGAGTGTAGATTTCCGGTCACTGCGAGAAAATAGCTTGATCGATGAACTTTTCTCATTTATTTCTTTCTTCCTATAAGATGCCATCTGTTCTGTAGGTAGGTACCTCACGCGTTGTTATTTTGTTAGCAAAATTACAGTAATCATTTCTAAGAAGTTGCATATCTGAATTTATAATTTTGTGTACTGCCAATTTATTCTCCTAAACGCTAACGGTGTATCCCTTGCGTTGTTAACAGTCAGTTGACAAAATTATCCTCTTATCTTAGGCTGTTTATATTATGATCTGAAGATGACCGGAAACGCTTGAAACTAGTTATCTGCTTTCCTATAAGCGATCTTGTCCAATAAAGATTTTTTTACAAAAGATCAGCATTCATTGAAGTAACAGGTCGCTGTCTCTACACCAAGAATGTCTGATGTCAGCAGAAAAAATGGCGGACTACGATGTTACCATGGCATATAGTTGGTGGCAGTGTAATCGCTTATCCTCACCTCTAGCATCTGGTCTTACTAACAGTCGGGCATTCGTACTCTATACACCAAAGTTCAGCATCACCAGAGACCAGATAATTAATGATTGAAATATGAATGTCTTCTGTGGCACTGTAGTAATGATGTAGGGCACTCGATTTTTTTTCATCAGACATTAAGCAGTGACTTTACATATTGGTATAGGTGCTAAACGAGGTTTGCTGCACTTCCAACTCAACCATTTTTCAAGGTCACCCAACTACCCACTTCCCCTCCATCCAAAACACGTGTACATAGATCGTCGGAAACAGAAAACTTTTTTAAGATCTTTGGCAGGCTAGCGAATAAGAAGAAAACAAATGTTCTCACACAAAAATTTTTTCTTAATTGATACATGTACTTGTACACACAGAAAACAAATCTTTATTTTTGTTTGTAGTTTCAATAACATCCAGTTTAATTTTTAGCTTATAATTTAAATCTATATCTGAATCATCTGTTTCTTTCTGCAGTCAGTAATTTGATAAATACAAAAGCGGTATATTGTTAGCAAAATTACAGTAATATATACCTGTTTTTTTTTCTGTAAACCATCTTCCGCATAGTTTTAGCAGTTAACTCTGTTCCTTCTTGCAATTCTTATAGCTGAGATCATTTGGAAATCTTAATTTTCCTTCTTATCTCCTGTATAACACTATTCCTAAGGCATTCCGTATCTTCCTGGGTATTTGTTGTCAGTTCTTCTACTCCACAGTCTCGTGAAACTTCAGGATAAAATTTTATATCTTCAGCATTTGCAAATGAATGCCCATTGAAAGTAGTTATTCCGCTCGTTTTGAACTAGGCAAACAGCTAGGTGCACAGTCCCCAATCCACCACATTTAAATACATTGTAACCATTGTTTTTAAGCAGAACCAAATGGGATTTGAGCTTTGTAAAAAAATTTGTGTATCTTTTAACACAAGAAATATCCACAGATCCACTCTTTTCTGCAAGTATTCCAACAAGTGACCAACTTTCATTGCTATTTCCAGTAAATACAAAGATCGTAGATTCACTAGTAGTAATCACATTTCTCCATTGACTAGGTTTATAGTAATATGACAGCTTTGCTTGAATCGCAATGATTTCTTCTTTTTACAGTTGTAGCTTATGTTCTTCCATTATGGCAGTTTTTTTCTCCATATACTCCGGTTTTCATTATTTGACTCCAGTGTCCCCTATTTACACTTTTCTCCTGCATGCATGTAGTATATTAACCGCTGTGACAGGAATAATTTCTTGAATAGGGAATGGTTTAAGTCTGTGTGATACATTTACTCTTTTTGTTAAAACCTGTGGAATAACATTAATTGTCAGAACCAGTTCTAATTCGCTAATATCTATATTAGACGGTACTGTGGTGAAGAATGTTCTTGAAAGTGAAAAATATTTTTCGTGCGCTTCATTACGATACTACTGCGTAATAATTATGTCGGAGCGTGAATTAAGTATTTCCAAGTAGTTTGCAGGTAAATAGTTAAAAGTATAGGCAGACAAATGTAGGCTATAATCTTTTTTTCAGTGTTGATTGTCTGGGAAGTTTTCGCTGACTAGTTCGGAGTGCAGTAGAGCACTTTGAAAACACTTCGTTAGTGTTTAATACACTAATACAGTCTTGCACACTGTCAATCAGACGATCCATTCTGCAGTTGAATAATAAAGCCTACAGCCTGGTAATATCTTGTCCTGTAGCCAAGGAAGATAAAAAAGTTTCTCATTGGCACATGCTTCGACAGTATATAAAACCGATGAAGCGGTTACTGATTTCTTTGTGCACTCCAGGGCCTGTGATTTGACATATTGATTTGTTATGTATCTTTGCCCTACAACTGGAGCTCATCCACATTAAACAATCTATTCCAACTGTCTTATCATTGCCCACATTCACAATGCTATTTTCTTGAAGACAGAAGTCATGGTATCATATCAGGTAGTCACACATCTCCATTTTATTGAAAACCCGAGCAAAAACTTGCATTATAACCAGGTCAACAAGATAATAGTCATCTACATGAAGCTGCTACAATATCCTTGATCTTACATTAGTACAAGTATTTTATCGCCAGCCAATTCGACTTTATACGGTGTAGCCACAGGATTTTATATTTCCTCTAAATGGTTTCATGTGGTCCCTTGCCGATTTTTGTCGAATATTCCTCTTGCTGTCACACTGTTATTCCTGTGCAGGGAAATTTACCACATAGTTACTTGTTAAATGACCCGCACATCTCCTTCTTTAACAGTACAGACCATTTCTTTTCTAATTGCTTCTGACAGTCCACTTGATCACAGATTTTAATCACCGTAATAGTGTAACAAAACGGTTCTGTAATGGTTGTAAGCACATGTAAATTCTTCTCGCTAAGGAGCGTATCATTTTCGGTGTAATTTGTTACCAATATCAGTAACAAGATTGTTCAGGTTTTTCAATAATAACCACAAAAATAAGTGTTGATCGGTTTGGTTTTGTCCTGCTTCCTAATTGCTGAGGGATGCTTAGCACTTTGGAGGGTGCTATGTTTACACTTTCCACTTGCACATAAGGTTTACCAGTTGTGACTACCAAGCGTCCTTTTAGATTCTAAACATCCAAGATGGCGGCCTGTCTAAGCACGTCATATCCACTGAATTTGGTTATACTTGCCTTCTAGCTCTATTGCGCCATTCTCTTTCTCTCTCTCTCTCTCTCTCTCTCTCTTCTCTCTCTCTCTCTCTCTCTCTCTCTGTGTGTGTGTGTGTGTGTGTGTGTGTGTGTGCGGACGCGCGGAAGATATTCATCTGACAATGTGTATTAGACGGCGTTTGAGGGAATATACCACCGGCTGCTAATGAGCTCAACATCAACAGGTACCAATTTTCCACACCACTTTTCTCAGTTTGACAGTTTTCTTTGGCAGAGAAATGAAAATTAGAATTTAAAATGTTTGTTCAAATGGCTCTGAGCACTATGGGACTTAACATCTGAGGTCATCAGTCCCCCAGAACTTAGAACTACTTAAACCTAACTAACCTAAGGACATCACACACATCCATGCCCGAAGCAGGATTCGAACCTGCGACCGTAGCAGCACCTCGGTTCCGGACTGAAGGGCCTAGAACCGCTCGGCCACACCGGCCGGCATTTAAAATCTGGTCGACGACGAAGTCGTTGTAGGAGGAGGGCAAGCTCAGATAGGAAAACGATGGTGAGGAAAACCGACCCTGTTCTTTTCATAGAAACCATACCGGCAATTCACTTAAGAGGTTTTACGAATACCTGGAAAACATAAATCTGAATGTCCAGACAGAGATTAGAGCATCCGGCCTGGCGAATACAAATCCAATGTCCTACGCATTGTGCAATTTATCTCCTTATTTTTCTTAGCATCGTCGGATAACAGTTGCAGTGAGCTGTCGAACATTATTCCATCTTTCACGAAAAACTGGCATTGCTTGATTCGTTTCTAGTACTCAGTACCCAGGCAGAAGGCTTTTACGGATTCTGTTTGACAGTAAACGCTCAATACGGACGCCCATATGGTTCCGAATCTATGTGAATGTACAGAGGATAGACAAAGATATGGAAATACCAAAAACACAATACACTATCATGGTTAATACGGTGGAGGAAAAGCATTCGTATTAAAATCAACTACCAGTCGTCTCGTAAAGGATAAATACACGTCCTGTATGGTCTTCAAAGGGATTGTATGCCATTATTCCTGCAAAACAGCGGGGAGTTCTGGTAGCGATGATGAAGGTGGACAGTGATCACGCAGCCTCCTCTCCAAAGTAGAACACAAGGCTCAATAGAGCTGAGATCTGGTGACTGTGGTGGCTAGAGAACATGTGACAGTTCATCCTCATGCTCACAAAGCCATTCCTGCACGTTGCAAGCTGTGTGAACATGGGTCCAGTCATCTTGGAACACAGTATCGCCAGTGGTGAGCAAACATCGGATCAGCCAAAATGGTCACGTAATTCTTGACAATTATGTGACCTTGTACACTAACCATGTGGCACATGGAATACCACGATATGGCAGCGCAAATCACCATCGAATCACCGAATCACCGTCGTGTTTCACTTTTAGGACGTAAATATGAACAGGAGTTGGAAACATTGCGAAACAAGACTCATTCAAGAAAATGACGTTCTTTCGTTGCTCCATAGTCCGGATTCTATAGCTTCTGCACCACGTTTTCCTGTTACGGGCATTTGCAGCGCTGAAATGTGGTCTTGGAATACCAGCTCGCCTACAATTGCCAGCTAATAGTGCTCCCTTCAGGTTTTTTGTTGCTGACGGGATTCGCAAGAGCAGCATTCAGTTCTGCAGTGACTTCTGTAGCTGTCGTCGTCTTATTCTTCGTCGTCTTATTCTTCGTCATCTTACGGTCACTCAACACACACTTTTGTTCGCTTTGCGACTTAGCGGATGCTGTTTTTCCATATTCCCTGTGTGTGGTATAAATCTTCGAACGCTGCCTCTTGAAGCGTCAGAAACTTTGCCTCTCTTGGTTACGGAAGCACCCATCATGCGAGCACCAACAACGTGCCCAAGTTCGAATTCACTTAGCTCCGACATAATACACTTACAACTACGGAGAACACCGTTCTGACCACAATTGACACTTGCAGCGTACTGAGAACACTCTAGTTGGTGATCAAATACAAAAGCACATCCCTCAGGCTTGGTTAGCATCTGCATTTATGTTCAAGCATGGATATCTCACTGTGTTTCGATACTTTTGTCCAACCACTGTACCTCTTGTATGGAATATCAGTGCGAAAATATCTCAAAAACCTTACGAACAAATAAGATCTACATATATTTTTGGGTGCATAGACTTCTAGGTCTCAGGAGGTAAAAAGACAAACACGATTTATCTCATACGTACCTTCCACATGTCTTTGTGACTGCACAGATATTTGAATACCCATTCCTTCAAACCAGTGAACATCTTTGTTCATGTGAACATGGTCAAGACTTCATCCCAGAAAACGATGAAACTCGAGCGTAAGGAACTCGAGGCGTCAACGAAGATACTGAACCAAATTAATGCACCGAGAGGATTGACGTCGCTCTACGACGCGGATTGAATCCAGCTGGGCATGTATGCTATGATTTTGAGCGTCATTTTTCTCTCTCCAGTTGTATTCTCCCGTATCTCAAAAATGGTTCAAATGGCTCTAAGCACTATGGGACTTAACATGTGAGATCATCAGTCCCCTAGACTTAGAACTACTTAAACCTAACTAACCTAAAGACATCACGCACATCCATGCCCGAGGCAGGATTTGAACCTGCGACCGTAGCGGCTGCGTGGTTCCGGACTGAAGCGCCTAGCACCTCTCGGCCACAGCGGCCGGCACCCCTATCTCGAAGTACCTTTTCATGCAGAAATACCATTCACCTATTAGACACACGGTGCTGTATATACAGTGTTACTGCTCTTCGTAATAACTGTCCGAACTGACGTAATTTGTTCTCTGCCAAACACACCTCTATATTGTAGTTTTAAAACGTCTTGCAACGTCTGAAATCAGTTCAACAACTTTATATGTACGTCAATATTTTATTTACGCCGTTCACTACTCTCGATTTTGATTAAGTTTCAACGTTTCCAGAATTAAGTTTTCATTTTACAGTGGAGTGTGCGCTGATATGAAACTTCCTATCGGAAAGTTTCATGTCTCAATGTGTTGCACACATAAAATATGCTGCTATTTTTGTGCCGTTCATCTTTCATGGAAGTCATTATTTTTACTGACGATGCTTGGTCCCTCAAGTATAAAATATCCAGTGGCAGCTACCACACCCTTGAAGTTGAAGAAATTCTGCGTTTTAACGATCTGTCACCGCACAGAAAAAAAATTTCTGATTGCGAGGGATAAAAACGGAAGCCATCATTTATTCAAACTGTCAAGTAAAAGTGTCGGATGGTTAAAGTTCTCCATTTTTTGAGGAGGTACATGGTCCACGTTTAGACAAGATGTTTAAAATTCTCCATGTCTTGAAGAGGTATGTGAGCCACATTTAGACAAGATAACTTTTCGCATGACGAAGCGCTGTTGAATATTAGTTAGATGATAATAAATGCACTGAACGAGTTTTTGCATGACAAGTTGATGTGTCACTTGGCTGAGACATTGAGAAATGTATCTACGAGATATTTCAACTCAGTAGTTTGAATAAAAAAAATTATGGTTCCCAATGAATCCGGCAACCAGCTCTACATGTCAGGATGATATAATGGTGATATCACCATTTCCGCATGGACGCTAACAGCAGAATACTCTAAAGTTCAGTATCAGAACTTGAACGATTATTAAAAAATAATTGCAGAACGAAGTCAAACTAATTTAGGATTTTCTGTTTCTTTCTGTCGCCGCTGGTGTCGAGACATTCACAAATTACTATACAGATAAGCATTCTTTGTGTACATTAAAGTAGGCCACCTTGACGGTATGGAGACCTCAAGCTCACGTGATACCTGATTTATGAACGATGAACGCTTTAGCCCCGAACATAAAATCGAGTAATCTGACTCGTTTGCTGAGCCACTCATAACAGTCCAGTTGCAAGGCTTGTGGTTTTATCACTGACTGAAATATCTCTAGATTACGGAGACATTTGAAACTTTTCTTTCGTTGTCGTGATACGAATTACGTTGATTGTTCAAATCAGATTCCGTGCTGCTTGTAATTAACTATTGACAAAAATAAACTATCAGAAGCCAACAGTATTTTAGACATCTTTCTGGAAATGTAAGAATTCGTGCTGTTAAATATAACTTTTATGCTCGAAAAATCTTTTGGAAAGAGTGATAGCTCGCGATTAGTTACCAACATGATTACTAACTTCCAGCAAGCCTATTGAACTATGATGATTAGATTTTTTTCCTCCTTCCATAGTCGTTGAAGACAATAGTTCTCTCTTACGTACTGCCTAGGCCTACAGATGTCGTCTACTCTAGTTCAGTGCGTACCAACAGCAGAGTATCAGTGGAGCTTCCATCAGAAGGAAGATTGATCCCAAAAGCGCTTAATGAGACTTCATATCGAAGATGTGAAACTGTCGACTGTTATGAAGAACATCTCATCGCAATTAATTTCCGGTCCATCTTTATACCCCTGTACGAGCAACGATAAACTACTACTGATAATTAATACCCTGCCTGTCGATGGACGAAATACACCAACGGCCTAAAATGTTATGATTATCTAAGCTATCGTCCAATGCTGGAACGTAAATTAGCGGCATAGGGATCAGTACGGTTTGTTGAAGTCATCACTTTGTGGCCAGAGGAAGATTCCAGCAGAACCCTTTGGTGATCTGTAATGACTTTTCCGAGTGATTTGATAGCCGCAACGTAAAACTAAATTTATCTCGTTGCTAATGCGACCTTTTTCTTGGATTTTTGCATGCGCGTATGTCTTTTGCCGATGGAGAAATTTATTCATCAATAAAATTAACTTTAACTACATGCTGCATGGCGCAAGCAGCAATGATTATAGTTTTCTCAAAGGCAAATGCTACAAAAGACACCTTCACTCGACACGGAAACTTGTTATAATTTTTCCAGGACAGATGTTGCTCAACCCAATGCTGTTATAATTAATTGGCAATGACACTGAATTGCAAAGACGTTTGTTGCGGAGATACATTTGCATCAACGTACGTGTTAGAGTGCTCTCCAGAAAATTCGTGCCTTCTACGCCATAGCACTCAATGAGTAGTGGCACTAGAAAGAGAACGATATCGCTGCGTCTGAATGTAGCATCGATGTCTACCTCATTGTTTCCGAGAAAACCGTTCCAAGAGCTGGACCGTTATGGCTAGCCCTCTAAGAGACAGTTTAAATGAAGATGATGTGAAGTGTTGAAATTTATCATTGTGTATATGCAATTGCTTCAATCAGTAGATGTCCGTACGGTCTGTGTACGGAAGGACTCAAATGATCTGCATCACAAAACAATAAATTAATCCTCAATTGCACATTAAATGTCGATGTTTCCTAGGGTGTGACATCAGGTCCAAATTTGTGTCTGAATACTGCTGTGGACAATGCAATATCTTCAGGTAACAATTGTTGTTGTTGTTGTGGTCTTCAGTCCTGAGACTGGTTTGATGCAGCTCTCCATGCTACTCTATCCTGTGCAAGCTTCTTCATCTCCCAGTACTTACTGCAACCTACGTCCTTCCGAATCTGCTTAGTGTATTCATCTCTTGGTCTCCCTCTATGATTTTTACCCTCCACACTGCCCTCCAATGCTAAATTTGTGATCCCTTGATGCCTCAGAACATGTCCTAGCAACCGGTCCCTTCTTCTTGTCAAGTTGTGCCACAAACTCCTCTTCTCCCCAATTCTATTCAATACCTCCTCATTAGTTATGTGATCTACCCATCTAATCTTCAGCATTCTTCTGTAGCACCACACTTCGGAAGCTTCTATTCTCTTCTTGTCTAAATTATTTATCGTCCATGTTTCACTTCCATACATGGCTGCACTCCATAAAAATACTTTCAGAAACGACTTCCTGACACTTAAATCTATACTCAATGTTAACAAATTTCTCTTCTTCAAAAACGCTTTTCTTGCCATTGCCAGTCTACATTTTATATACTCTCTACTTCGACCATCATCAGTTATTTTGCTCCCCAAATAGCAAATCTCCTTTACTGCTGTAAGTGTCTCATTTCCTAATCTAATTCCCTCAGCATCACCCGACTTAATTTGACTACATTCCATTATCCTCGTTTTGCTTTTGTTGATGTTCATCTTATATCCTCCTTTCAAGACACTGTCCATTCCATTCAACTGCTCTTCCAAGTCCTTTGCTGTCTCTGACAGTATTACAATGTCATCGGCGAACCTCAACGTTTTTCTTTCTTCTCCATGGATTTTAATACCTACTCCGAATTTTCCTTTTGTTTCCTTTACTGAGTGCTCAATATACAGATTGAATAACATCGGGGAGAGGCTACAACCCTGTCTCACTCCCTTCCCAACCACTGCTTCGCTTTCATGCCCCTCGACTCTTATAACTGCCATCTGGTTTCTGTACAAACTGTAAATAGCCTTTCGCTCCCTGTATTTTACCCCTGCCACCTTCAGAATTTGAAAGAGAGTATTCCAGTCAACATTGTCAAAAGCTTTCTCTAAGTCTACAAATACTAGAAACGTAGGTTTGCCTTTCCTTAATCTTTCTTCTAAGATAAGTCGTAGGGTCAGTATTGCCTCACGTGTTCCAACATTTCTACGGAATCCAAACTGATCTTCCCCGAGGTCGGCTTATATCAGTTTTTCCATTCGTCTGTAAAGAATTCGCGTTAGAATTTTCATCTGTGACTTATTAAACTGATAGTTCGGTAATTTTCACATCTGTCAACACCTGCTTTCTTTGGGATTGGAATTATTATATTCTTCTTGAAGTCTGAGGGTATTTCGCCTGTCCCATACATCTTGCTCGCCAGATGGTAGAGTATTGTCGGGACTGGCTCTCCCAAGGCTGTCAGTTGTTCTAATGGGATGTTGTATACTCCGGGGGCCCCTGTTTCGACTCAGGTCTTTCAGTGCTCTGTCAAACTCTTCACGCAGTATCTATCATATCTCCCATTTCATCTTCATCTACATCCTCTTCCATTTCCATAATATCGTCCTCAAGTACATAGCCCTTGTATAGACCCTCTATATACTCCTTCCACCTTTCTGCTTTCCCTTCTTTGCTTAGAACTGGGTTTCCATCAAAGCTCTTGATATTCATGCAAGTGGTTCTCCTTTCTCCGACGGTGTCTTTAATTTTCCTGTAGAGAGCATCTATCTTACCCCTAGTGAGATAAGCCTCTACATCCTTACATTTGTCCTCTAGGCACCACTGCTTTGCCATTTTGCACTGCCTGTCGATATCATTTTTGAGACGTTTGTATTCCTTTTTACCTGCTTCATTTACTACATTTTTATATTTTCTCCTTTCATCAATTGAATTTAATATTTCTTCTGTTACCCAAGGGTTTCTACCAGCCCTCGTTTTTTTACCTATTTGATCCTCTGCTGCCTTCACTATTTCATCCCTCAAAGCTACCCATTCTTCTCCTATTGTATTTCTTTCCCCCATTCCTGTCAATTGTTCCCTTATGCTCTCGCTGAAACTCTGTACAACCTCTGATGTAGTCAGTTTATCCAGGTCCTATGTTCTTAAATTCCCACCTTTTTGCAGTTTCTTCAGTTTTAATCTACAGTACATAACCAATAGATTGTGGTCAGAGTCCACATCTGCCCCTGTAAATGTCTTACAATTTAAAACCTGGTTCCTGAATCTCTGTCTTACCATTATATAATCTATCTGATACCTTTTAGTATCTCCAGGGTTCTTCCATTTATACAACCTTCTTTCATGATTCTTAAACCAAGTGTTAGCTATGATTAAGTTATGCTCTGCGCAAAATTCTACCAGGCGGCTTCCTCTTTCATTTCTTAGCCCCAATATATATTCACCTACTATGTTTCCTTCTCCCCTTTTCCTACTGTCGAATTACAGTCACCCATGACTATTAAATTTCCGTCTCCCTTCACTGCCTGAATAATTTCTTTTATCTCATCATACATTTCATCAATTTCTTCATCATCTGCGGAGGTAGTTGGCATGTAAACTTGTACTTCTATAGTAGG
Organism: Schistocerca cancellata; assembly: GCF_023864275.1. Taxonomy (NCBI): domain Eukaryota; kingdom Metazoa; phylum Arthropoda; class Insecta; order Orthoptera; family Acrididae; genus Schistocerca; species Schistocerca cancellata. The sequence goes on from NC_064634.1 coordinate 155,655,277, forward strand.
CGTGGGCTTCGTGTCTATCGTGGCCACAATAATGCGTTCACTATGCTGTTTGTAGTAGCATAACCCGCACTCCTATTTTTTTATTCATTATTAAACCTACTCCTGCATTACTCCTATTTGATTTTGTAATTATAACCCTGTATTCGCCTGACCAAGAGTCTTGTTCCTCCTGCCACCGAACTTCACTAATTCCTACTATATCTAACTTTAACCTATCCATTTCCCTTTTTAAATTTTCTAACCTACCTGCCCGATTAAGGGATCTGACATTCGACGCTCCGATCCGTAGAACGCCAGTTTTCTTTCAACGACGTCCTCCTGAGTAGTCCCCGCCCGGAGATCCGAATGGGGGACTATTTTACCTCCGGAATATTTTACCAAAGATGATGCCATCATCATTTGATCATACAGTAAAGCTGCATGCCCTCGGGAAAAATTACGGCTGTAGTTTCCCCTTGCTTTCAGCCGTTCGCAGTACCACAACACCAAGGCCGTTTTGGTTAGTGTTACAGGGCCAGATCAGTCAATCATCCAGACTGTTGCTCCTGCAACTGCTGAAAAGGCTGCTGCCCCTCTTCAGGAACCACACATTTGTCTGGCCTCTCACCAGATACCCCTCCGTTGTGGTTGCACCTACGGTACGGCTATCTGTATTGCTGAGGCACGGAAGCCTCCCCACCAACGGCAAGGTCCATGGTTCATGGGGGGGGGGGGAGGGGGGACAGCTAATATAGGAAACATTAATCTTTCTTTATTGCAATGTTTCCAGACGCTCCTTGTTTTGTAGTGTCGAAGTCTTGTGAAACATTTTGTTGCTCGGAAAAATATATGAAATGAAGTAATATGTAGTTGAGAAGGTAATGTTACACTAGTTAACAAATTTAAACTTTTTTCTGCATCTGGTTTGCAAATGGGTGATTTACCTAATTCTGGGGTGCTGAATACACTGGTAAAATCAGTTTTTCTCTATGCCGTCACATTTCCTAGATACACAGTAGAATAAAAAACGGTAATAGCGAAAAGTGACACAATTAAGTCAAACAAAAATACACATTTAGAACGTTTGAATGTATAATGGCATGATGCCAATAAGAGATCGAAATTACTTCAGAAGATTTTATCACCTTTCATCGTCCTTGGTTTTTGAAACTTGCGACGACGGAGCTCTTCTTCTTGTTTGCCGTTTCAGCACTCTCCCTAACAAGACCCCAGCAGTAGTCACCTATCATCGAAGGGTTCCAATGGACTTGGTAACGGTGTTCCATGGTAAGAATATCTTGCTGGCCGGTGTGGCCGAGCGGTTCTAGGCGCTGTAGTCTGGAACCGCACGACCGCTACGGTCGCAGGTTCGAATCCTGCCTCGTGCATGACTGTGTGTGATTTCCTTAGGTTAGTTAGGTTTAAGTAGTACTAAGTTCTAGGGGAATGATGACGTCAGTAGTTAAGTCCCATAGTGCTCAGAGCCCTTTCAACCATAAGAATGTCTTGGTGAAAGCGTTCACTATGCTCATCGCTTACGGCTCCCAAATTTCCCGGGAAGATTGTAAAAAGTGAATTTTAAGGGACATTCTACACCCCATGTTCTTAAAGTTGTCCAACAGATCATTCACAATGGTAACATAGATATTCTCCTCTCTGTTGTTCAAAAATTCCTTCACAATTACTTTAAAAGAAGACGAAGCAGCTAATTGGATATCAGTGTGTTTGGTATCAAAGGTTGTTTCTTCTAGCAACTTTCTTATTTGTGATCCAACAAATATACCCTCTTGCAGCTTTGTCTCACTTAATTTATGAAACTTTTCTTTTAAGTAATTAAAGGCCTCACCTTCTTTGTCCAGAGCTTTCACAAAGTTCTTGATAAGGCCCAACTTGATATGAAGGTATTGTTCACATTTACGTTTCCAGGAATCTATCACTTCTTTACAGGCCATTCCTTGACTGTATAGTGGTTCTTGGTGGCATGTCTGTCCCAAAGGCACAAAAAGCAGCAGTATTTCGTGAATCCAGCCTGTAAACCTGTAAGTAGTGCAACAACCTTTAAATCACAGCAAAGCTGCCATTCATAATCCTTATATTTGATTGCCTCTAGCAGCAAAGCCACGGTTCCATAAATTTCTTTCATTTCTACTGCGTAAGCCAAAGATAGCGAAGGAAATGTATTGCCATTATGCAGTAGCACTGCTTTCAAGACCATTGAGATCTCTACATACACACATTGAATTCTGCATATCGAAATATTGAGCGAAGGAAGCACCTCTTGATGTGAAACAGGAAAGTTTTGTCTCTGGAGATAGAAGGTTCCGTTGTTGCAGTCTCGACCGCAAGTGTTCAGCTTGTTATTTCGAAAGTTGTACGTCGCGAATCAAATCGTTCAGTTCCTTTTGATTATTGAGCTGAGGCGAAGTGTCATGATATTGAGGGCAGTACTCCTCTAGATATTCAATACTTTCTGATTCACTTGACAGGGTGTCTGGTTACGTGGCTTTCGAGTTAAAAGACATGAACAGGCAACCCCTCATCATGGGGCACAGGAAAATGCACTTAAGATACATTTGGATACTTTATTTTATGTCTAGTTTTGCTTGAATGTCCCGAAATATTTGTAAACAGAAGTAACAGTCTGAATAATGGTCTTTATGCTCACACCACACCATCGGAACAGCGAATGGCATGGCTTGGCGTTTTCATTTCAACCACTCGGTTAAGGTTGTAGCACAGATTATGCAAGCAATATGAGGCGCAAATTTTTTATCTTGATCACAAACAGGACACTGAAATAACATTTACGTGCCTTCTTAACTAAGTCAGTGCTTGACTTTCTTTGAGCTTTTGGAGTGAATCTCCTACACACGCAACAAAAGTTGTCGGGGTGGTTTAGACAGCAACGAGATTTTCTAGTTGTAGTGTAAGTTTGAAACACAAAACGTTTGCACTATCTTTCAAAGGAAACACGCACTGAGGATCTCTTACAACACGGGATTACCGCACCAACCATTTACCGACGCTTTGTAGATCTTCTAACTCTCCTCTGCAAATCAAAAACAAACTATTTAAATACCAAAACAGAAGTACAGCAAAAAGCGAAATACTGAATACTAAAAATAAAAAGCCTTTAAAAACTATAAATGGCACCTGCTAGAACATTTTGAAAGATATATTGTGATGCTACACACCAAAATGCATACTAGTTGATGTATCACATCGCAGATACAAAATGGCTTTTGACTAGTGTTATTTTATAAATTTTGGTCACAGATTTTTCGAGTTCAAGTAATGGATTTATAGGTTCAAGCTGATAAATAATATATTCATCTAAAATTTGCGAATTGGCATCTGTTTATGAGCACTCAAATGTTTATCAGTGTTACATAGTTCTTGATAAGTGTCATTATATTTGGAGATTTTGCGATGTGGTCGGAAACATCTCCTGCAGAAAGTACAGATATTTTCCAAATGAAAATACTTTTCGTCTTTCCTTTGTTGGCCGAAAATTTCGTATTTAATTAATGTGAAAATATGTGTTGGGACGACCTTGGGAAGCTGCTTATGGGGCGGAGAAGGCAGCTGCGCGGGTGTCTGAACAAGCAGCCGAGCAGGATACTTCGCGGTTCCTGTTGACGGTATGTGGTGGACACGCAAAAGGAAGAGCCAAGCGCCTACCACGCCTTAGCGGAAAAGTGACGAAACCGTTCCCGAATTGAAGATCGCTGTTTGCATGACGAATATGAATACCGTTCTATGATTTAAAGAGACAACGGAAGAGTATCGAACAACGAAATGAAATGATGTTCACTTCACAATTCCTACTCAGTAATAAAAGTCTGTCTTAAATGAATGTAGTTTCCTAGTCTCCATCACAATATGGGAAGTTATAAATGTCTATTAAAGAACGTATGGTTCGTTTCCTACAAGTATGAGCGAAAACGCATCAAGTTTTCGATCAAAATAGTTGCATGAAACTTTGAAGTAGCAGATAGTGAGACTGGTTCATCATTCAGAAACCTTTTCACTTTTCGTTCTTGTTTAATATTTCCTGGTACATATTATGCGTCTTTATCAATTATTTTTCAGTCTTTAATTTCTTTTTGTATGACATAATTTTATCTACATTGCTTTTCACAATTTTATCTTATTTTTCATTCAACTAGTTTGGACTTGAATAATTGTAATCTCGATACAGTTTGAACTAGCCACTTCATTTTCACGCTTTTTCCTGACAGGGTACAGTGCCTTCACGAACTTCATTTGCATCTTTTAAGTCACTGTCTATTTAACGTTTTATGAGGTACTAGCTTAGTGCCCGCTGCTTCGCTCACGTAGACTGTAAGGCCTGCGGAGATTGTTCTTTGTTTTTGTTTTTACTTAATCGAATTTTTATGTTGTTCACAAACTGCAACACGTCCCAAACTTGTCACGCTAATTGAGGCCATATAAGCATGGTCTCTTCCGAATGTGCTTCTGACCAAACAGCGACTCTGGTAGTTGGAGTCCAAAGTTTTTGTTAACAATACTTTTTGCATTCTTGTGGAGATATTTCCATAGCGACTTTCGTCCCATAACAAATATTTCTTTACATCTAACCGAAAATTGAAAAACCAGTTTTCATCAATTTAGTTTTAAATTTTTTTCATGTAACGAAATATTTTCTTAAAAATTTGCATTCCCTATTTCACTCTTTTAGGGGCTGAATTCCCAGGAACACTGAAACATGTATACCAGTTGTCATATTTGTAACCTTACTTTAGTAGTTCTTTAGTTATTATTTATTTTCAAAGAAAGTTTCACCCAATGTTTTACCCCCTTAGTGGTTGAATTTCCAAAAATGCTGGAAGACGTATTTTTTATTTTCTGACTGAGATACCAAATACCAGTTTTCGTTGTTCTAGATTCAAAATTCCCTTAATAGCGGAATACTTTCAAAATGCCTTTATCTCCTGTTTCACCTCCTGGGGAGTGGAATCTCGGACAACCCCTTCTTAAACGAGGGCTGCACTATATAATTTCAAGTTTCTATCCTTAGCGGTTTGTATGGGCGATGATGAGTCAGTGCATCAGTCTGATCGTATTTCACTCCCTTAGGGGTTGAATTTCCAAAATCAGTGAAACATGTATTTTTTCATCTCTAACCGTGAAGCCAAACACCAAATGTCAAAGATTTAAAGTGCTTTGCAATGAAATATTATCATAAAACGTTTGACCTCCTATTTAACCTTCTTCAGCGTTTAAGTTCCGAAGACAGTGACATGTGTAAGTTTTATTGCTAACAGGAAAGTCAAATATGTATTTTCATAAATTTAGCTTCAAAAATGCTTGTACAGTGAAATATTTGCATAAAAAGTTTCATCCTCCTTTTCAGCCCTATAGAGGTTGAATTCCAAAAATGGGGAAACACGTTTTTTTTTGTTTCTAACTGAGAAGCCAAATATAAATTTTCATAGATTTAGCTGTAAAAATGCTTTCATACTAAAATATTGTCATAAGTAATCTCATCCCATATTTCACCCCCTTAGGGTTTCAATTGACTAAGAAGTCAAATACCAGTGTTCGTAGATGTAGCTTTAAAAATACTTTTACAGTTCTTTAATAATGATATATTTAAAAAAAAAGCTTTCACTTACTATTTCACCCCCATACAGTTAAATTTCCAAAAAGGTTGATACAAGTATTTGTTTATTTCTGGCCGAGTAGCCAAATACCGATTTTCGTAGGTCTGGCCTAAAAATTGCCACAATAGCGACATTTTCAGAAAAAAGTTTATCCCCTATTTTACCCCCTTACGGTTGTATTTCGAAAGATCTCTTCGTTAAGGACGCCTACAGTAAGAGGTCCACGTCTTCTCCAAATTTCAAGTTTCTATCCTTCGCGGTTTGGGCTGGGCGATGATGAGTCAGTCAGGGGCAGCCCCTCAGGACACTGCCCTCTATACAGGGTGTTACAAAATGGTACGGCCAAACTTTCAGGAAACACTCCTCACACACAAAGAAATAAAATATGTTATGTGGACATGTGTCCGGAAACGCTTACTTTCGATGTTAGAGCTCATTTTATTACTTCTCTTCGAATCACATTAATCATGGAATGGAAACACACAGCAACAGAACGTACCAGCGTGACTTCAAACACTTTGTTACAGGAAATGTTCAAAATGTCCTCCGTTACCGAGGATACATGCATCCACCCTCCGTCGCATGGACTCCCTAATGCGCTGATGCAGCCCTGGAGAATGGCGTATTGTATCACAGCCGTCCACAATACGAGCACGAAGAGTCTCTACATTTGGTACCGGGGTTGCGTAGACAAGAGCTTTCAAATACCCCCATAAATGAAAGTCAAGAGGGTTGACGTCAGGAGAGCGTGGAGGCCGTGGAATTGGTCCGCCTCGGTCACCGAATCTGTTGTTGAGAAGCGTACGAACACTTCGACTGAAATGTGCAGGAGCTCCATCGTGCATGAACCACATGTTGTGTCGTACTTGTAAAGGCACATGTTCTAGCAGCACAGGTAGAGTATCCCGTATGAAATCATGATAACGTGCTCCATTGAGCGTAGGTGGAAGAACATGGGGCCCAATCAAGACATCACCAACAATGCCTGCACAAACGTTCACAGAAAATCTGTGTTGAAGACGTGATTGCACAATTGCGTGCGGATTCTCGTCAGCCCACACATGTTGATTGTGAAAATTTACAATTTGATCACGTTGGAATGAAGCCTCATCCGTAAAGAGAACATTTGCACTGAAATGAGGATTGACGCATTGTTGGATGAACCATTCACAGAAGTGTACCCGTGGAGGCCAATTAGCTGCTGATAGTGCCTGCACACGCTGTACATGGTACGGAAACAACTGGTTCTCCCGTAGCACTCTTCATACAGTGACGTGGTTCAAAAATGGTTCAAATGGCTCTGAGCACTATGGGACTTAACTTCTGAGGTCATCAGTCTCCTAACACTTAGAACTACTTAAACCTAACTAACCTAAGGACATCACACACATCTATGCCCGAGGCAGGATTCGAACCTGCGAACGTAGCGGTCGCGCGGTTCCAGACTGTAGCGCCTAGAACCGCTCGGCCACTTAGGCCGGCTCTGTGACGTGGTCAACGGTACCTTGTATAGCAGCAACATCTCTGACGCTGACATTAGGGTTATCGTCAACTGTACGAAGAATTGCCTCGTCCATTGCAAGTGTCCTCGTCGTTCTAGGTCTTCCCCAGTCGCGAGTCCGTGCTCCCTAAGACGCCGGTCAATTGCTTCAACGTCTTCCTGTCGGGACACCTTCGTTCCGGAAATCTGTCTCGATACAGACGTACCGCGCCACGGCTATTGCCCCGTGTTAATCCATACATCAAATGGGCATCTGCCAACTCCGCATTTGTAAACATTGCACTGACTGCAAAACCACGTTCGTGATGAACACTAACCTGTTGATGCTACGTACTGATGTGCTTGATGCTGGTACTGTAGAGCAATGACTCGCATGTCAACACAAGCACCGACGTCAACATTACCTTCCTTCAATTGGGCCAACTGGCGGTGAATCGAGGAAGTACAGTACATGCTGACGAAACTAAAATGAGCTCTAACATCGAAAGTAAGCGTTTCCGGACACATGTCCACATAACATATTTTCTTTCTTTGTGTGTGAGGAGTGTTTCCTGAAAGTTTGGCCGTACCTTTTTGTAACACCCTGTATACAGAGATGTCGCAACATTCACTAAGTGCAAACACAGCGTTGACCTGCAAATGGTGGTGCAGTGTGGAGAAGCTACACTAGCGCTATTGAGCGGTCTAGTTGTTTTTCGTAAGTGTGTAGGAAAGGCATGCCACCATTCGTTCAGCGATCTCCTTGAACTAACTCTGCGAGCCAACCCCAGAGGGAGTGCGGTGTTCCTGAAACTAAGACGCTGCTTCACGTCAGAAACTTTTCGTGTATTTTTCGACCAATATGCTTGGATTAGAGACAAGAATTGAAATAGGAAAGGGAACCTCATGAGTAAAACGACCAGCTACAGGCCTTGCGAGAGTATGCTATATGACCGTTTGTCTTAAAGCGCTCTTCCGAGACGGTGATGTGTGCCTGCCCTAGGTCGAATCTCCCGCCGGATAAACGAACGAGGATCGGTGTGCCGGGAAACCTTGCCATGGTTTTTAGAAGGTTTATCACCTCCCATTAGGTGAATCCCCGGCTGGTACGCAAGTCACGCCCTATTTACACAATTCGTAAGCATTTAGGGAACTTTCGCATAGTTTTAGGTGAATCAGACAACACGCAGAATGTTGGGGTACATCCAGAGGGAGCGGGGGAGTGGAGTTGTAATGGGGTGGCATAGGAAGGTCATCGGGCCGCCCCTTAAATTAACCATGCAAAATCAGTCCATGAGCACGCTGACCCTGGACAGATGCAGGCCGAAGGCACAAGAAAATGAAGAAGGTGGTCAAATAATATTGGCTGCAGTTGACTATGACGTAAAGTAAATGATGAAGAAAATCGTAGAAATATAAAATAAAGCAGGACTAATATTACATTTATTTAAAAAAAAAACTGTCTCTCTACAGAAACCAAACAACATAACATTATCATAAAGGCAGTAACTATTGATATATCTTATAAGTATCTGGGACTCCTAATCTCATATCAGGATCCTAGTAAACAACATATACGGCAGAGGACAAAGCAAGCTAAACAAGCAATCAGTAAGCGCACTAATGTCTTCTGGTTACATAAAGTTAAGGAAAATAGAAAAAACGCTACCTGAATTAACAATACAAAACATTTGTTCTATTCGGCGGAATTCTGGAAAATGACAAAATGAGACAGACTAAGACTTGAAGCTGTGTAAATGAATGTGAAACCTTTACTAGGCAGCAACAGGAGAAAGTCATTTGGTCGAATGAAACTTTTTTCACGCAGTTTCCAACTTCTGGTCTAGTTTGCTGCCCACGATAACGGATGCTGAGCTTCGCTGATTATTTGGTCATCTTTATAGTGGTATTCCACGGGCCCCATGGTTACTCTGCAAAATCGCGTTACTGTCAAGGATTATGTGACCATTTTGCCTGATGAGGTTTATCCCATGGTATAATGTTTGTCTGCCAATAGTGACGCTGTGTTCCAAGACGGCAGTGTCCCTGTTCACACAGTTCGCATTGTCCTGGACGGTTGTCGCGTCTCAACACAGTTCGCATTGTCCTGGACGGTTGTCGCGTCTCAAAAAAACAAAAAAAAAAAAAGGTTCAAATGGCTCTGAGCACTATGGGACTTAACATCTATGGTCATCAGTCCCCTAGAACTTAGAACTACTTCAACCTAACTAACCTAAGGACATCACACAACACCCAGTCATCACGAGGCAGAGAAAATCCCTGACCCCGCCGGGAATCGAACGTCGCGTCTCCCCTGGACACCACAGTCACGAGACCTCAGCGTTATTGAGTGTTTGAGATCTACTTTGGAGAGAAGGGTGTGTGACCAGTATCCACCTCCAACATCGTTACCTGGACTTGCGACTATTTTGCAGGAATAGTGATACGAGATTTCCTTTTAAACCTTACCTAGTCTTTATTTATACATTCCGAGAAGACGGTAAATTGATTTGACTGCCAATTTTTCCGTGTTCGCATAATTTTTTCCACCTCCTGCAGGTACATACGTGGTTTACATGAACAAAATATTTCTGGTAAGTAGTGCCGAGCACCTTTAGAGCACCTAAAGAACGGCGCCAAGAAACCACCAAAATCTGCTGTAATGTAGTATTTTCCCTCAAACTACTAGTTTGTGTCAATCTAACTTTTTCGTGTCAAGAACTAACACAACATGAAGTTAAGTGATGTAGTGTGCATAGGTGACTTGAAGATCACTTGAGCGAAACTGGTTATCTGTGAATAAATACACGTCAAAGCAGCTTTAGGTAATCCATTTTGCGGTTGGGTATGTTTATATATGTATATATCTACACGTATATATCTATGATCTAAGCCACAGTGTCTGCCGGTTTCAAGGCACCCATCAGCAAGTCCGTTGCCACAGGCACAGCATAAATGACGGCTTGACCTCGCTCGTGGTCGAGCAATGAATTCTATCATACATGCTGCCAGCCCGATTAATTTACGATTCCACTGTGATTATGATACTGCGCTTCCTGACACTCTTTGGCGTCTTAGTGATTACTCTGCTGATAATTTACGCTGTTTCAAGTAATGTCTTTAGGTTACGATCGTACAGCTGTTGTATATCTTTGCGTTATTGTATACTAAACTTTTACCTGAAGCTACACCTGCATATGCGTTCGACACGAATTGAACACACCTGCTCCTGCTCCTCGTCTCTGTATCCACCTCTTCCTCCCTCTATCTGTCCACCTCATCCTCCCACCTCTATTTACCTATGTCCTTCTCCTCACTCTCTCTGTGTTATAATTTTCTCCTCCCTCTACTCGTCTATTTCATCCACCCCTCCTTTCTCACTGTATCTTCCCCCCTCCCTCTGACCATATCCACCTCCTCCTCTCTCTTTCCATCTCTGCCTGCCCCTCTTCTTTTCCCATCTGCGCACTACCCCTTTACTCCTTCAAGATGCCTCGCGAGTATCCCCTTCCTCTCCTCTCTCTCTGTCCATTTTCTCCCCCCCCCCCCTCCCAGTCACTCTGTCAATCACCTCCTCTATCCTTTTAAACCTGTCTCCAGCTATTCTCATCAACATCTGTAGCACCTGGAATACAGTCCAACAAAGCAGGCCAACACAACTCCAACACAACACATCTAGTCTGCAGGCCACCCCACAAGTTGTGGCCTGGAAAACCATTTCTTGTCCCTGACACAAGCAAGTAGATTTCGCAAGCGGATACTGCTCCCATAGAACATGCCTGTCATTCAGGACATCCTATACGCCAGGAGCTGAAAAAAAAGACGTTTTTGCCATATCTCCGCCCCTTTGGAGATAGGAGACTATAAACCCCGAGTACTGATACTCATGAGCTCTAGTGTTTCTGTGCCACATTTGGCTGAAACCGACACTGGGGATTTGAAGGAAATCCCAATCACACACATTCACGCTGCTTTGTACACGCTATATAACAGACAGATTTGTAAAGTCAGATTTCTGTACTCTTGATTGTAAACACCTTATACTCAATACATGTCTGCAAATGTAGATGTGAAAGGAAAACTCTAATTTTCTTAATGTATAACGTAATTCGATTACTGTTATACCTAGCTTATCTTTAATTGAATTCACACATTATTTGCACAACTGTTTTGAAACAAAGTCCCAAGGTTTCGTCTGTTTTACATAAATAAGTAATATATTCAAAGTGTTAGACAGAAAAAACATGAAATCTTAGATAAGATTTTATTGGTGTTATTGACTTTCTGTCCACCACCGCAGCTGAGGAAACAGTGGAGCTGACTGGCGTGCAGGGAGCCTGTGCTTGAAACCCAATACTGCCAGGGATCTTTCCTTGTTGGAGGAAAGGTGTTGGATGCACTCAGGTTTGTAATGTCACACGAGGATTCACTGGACCGAGTAGCAGCGGTTCCAGAATCAGAAAACTGACAATGGCTGGGAGATGGGTACATTGATACAACTCCCCTCCCCTCCATACGGCATTCAGCGATGCTATTGGTGGAGGATGACGTGGTGCTCGTTCGGTATTCATGGTCCCGCCAGGACTACGGACAGTGTGTACAATTACCATTGACGGCCCACGCGGTATTCTATGTCTGCAAATACACTCCTCAAACTATCTTGCGTTGTGTGGTAGTTCATATTTCTCGTGTGCACATCCCCGCCCCCTCCCCTTCCCCCAAACCCTCGTTTCATCAGCCGATCGCTGTACGTTAGATCTTTTCTTTCTCCTTTATTAATCCTGTATCATAAGAGGTCCATACTGACAAACAATATTAAACTGTCGGTTGGGCGAATGTTTTGCATGCCACTTTTTTCGTGGATGAATTACACTTCCTTAGAAATAGTGCAGCCGTCTTCTAGGGATAGCGGCTTTGACTAGCAATCAAAACGTCCTCAGTTCTAGGTTCGGACCCCGCCACTGCTTAAATTTTGAGTAAATGTCATCGGCAATGGAAGCCGAAGACTTAGCAATGAGCGGCCACCCTCATTCTGCCAACGGCCTTGTCACAGAGGTTGCCGGAGTGGACAGAAGTTTAGGACACTCCCTTTCCCAAAAATGACTCTGAGCACTATTCTACTTTACTTCTGAGGTCATCACTCGCCTAGAACTTTGAACTACTTAAACCTAACTAACCTAAGGACATCACACACATCCATGCCCGAGGCAGGATTCGAACCTGCGACCGTAGCGGTCACGCGGTTCCAGACAGAAGCGCCTAGAACCGCACGGCCACACCAGCCGGCCCTCCCTTTCCCGTGGGATTGGAAACTGTCCCTAAAAGGGCGGAAGAATCAGAAATGATAAACGGCATAAAGACTGGAAGGCAATGGACACGACTGCCATAATTTGCCTGTAATTGCCATTTGGTCTGTAATTGAAAAAAGTGTCATGATGATCTCTCCATTGACAAAAGATTTGGGACTAGTCCCCCTTTCAGATCTCCGGGACACGACCGCAGAGGGCGCGGGGGTGTACATGAGAAAAAGACTGTACGTAGAACTAAAGGATAATGTTCTGTGATTCGAATCGTGAAATATCAGATGTTTCAACGTAACGGGGAAAACTGAATCTACATGTGGTGCGGTTGTGTGAAGTGGAATGGAAAGGAGACAAGGATTTCTGGTCGGATGAGTATGAGGTAATATCAAAAAGCAAGAAAAATTGGTGTAACGGGAGTAGGATTCGTTATGAATAGAAAGTTAAGGAAGAGAGTGTGTTACCGTGAACAATTCAGAGATGGGGTTGTTCTTATTAGAATCAACAACAAACCAACATCGGCAACGATAGTTGAGGTACACATGCCAATGTCGCAATCTGAAGCTAAAGAGACAGAGGAAGTATATGAGACTACTGAAAGGGAAATGCGGTACGGAAAGGGAAATGAAAACCTAATTAATAGTCATGGTGGATTGGAATGCAGTTGTAGGGAGGAAGGAGGAGGAGATTAGTGTTTAACGTCACGTCGACAACGAGGTCATTAGAGACGGAGCACAACAAGCTCGGAGTAGGGAAGGAGGGGGAAGGAAACCGGCCGTGCCCTTTCAAAGGAATCATCCCGGAATTCGCCTGAAACCATTCAGGAAAATCATGGAAAACCAGAATCAGGATGGCCGGACGCGGATTTGAACAGTCGTCCTCCCGAATGCGAATTCAGTGTGCTAACCACTGTGCCATTTCGCTCGCTCATGTAGGGGAAGAAATAGAAGAAATAATTACGGAAGAATATGGACTTGATAGTAAGAATGAGAGAGGAGAAAGACTAACTAAGTCCTTCAATATACCGGATGATTTCAGTTAGATTACATTATGGTCAGGCAGATATTCCGAAATCAAATATTGGATTGTAAGCTATACCTAGGAGCAGATATGGAGTCAGATCACAATTTAATAATGATGTGGAGCAGGGAGAAGCTGAAAAGGCCAGTTAAGAAGTGGGATATAGAAATATTTACGAATGAAGAGATGCTCTTGAAGTTCTCTATGGCTGTAGATAATGTGATAATGAATAGCTCAGTAGATAGTTCAGTTGAAGAGGGATGGACATCTGTAAAAAGCGCAATCACAGAATCTGAAAACGAAAACATAGTACAACGAAGGTAACTTCGAAGAAACCATGGGTAACAGAAGAAATACATCAGCTTATCGAGAAAAGAAGGAAATACAGAAATTTTCAGGAAAATTCAGGAATACAGAAACATAAGTCACTTGGGAACGAAATAAATAGGAAGTGCTGGGAAGTTAAGGCGGAATGCCTGTATGAATAATGAGAAGAAATCGAAGAAGAAATGATTGTCGGAAGGACTGGCTCAGCACAGAGAAAAGTCAAAGTTCAGACCAAGGGCAGTAACATTAAGAGTGCAATGGGAATTCCACTGTAAATGCAGAAAAGAGAGTGGATACTTGGAAAGAGCACACTGAAGATCTCTATGAGGGGTAGGATTTGCCTGATTACAGGAGTGAGGAAGAAACAAGAGTCGATATAGAAAAGATAGGGAATTCTGTATTAGAATCAGAATTTAAAAGGGGTTGATGGAATGAACATAAAATAAGGTAGAAAGGATAGACAACATTCCATCGTAATTTCTAAAATCATTGAGGGAAGTGGCACGTTGGTGCATAGAATGTAGAAGACTAGAAATATATCATCAGAGTTTCGGAAAGACATCATTCACACAATTCCGGAGACTGTAAGGGCCGAAAAGCGTGGGAACTGTCACACAATTAGCTTAAAAGCTCACGTGCACAAGTTACTGACTAGAATAATATACAGAAGAGCGGAAAAGAAAATAACCATCAGATTGGCTTTAGGAAAGGTAATGGCACCCGAGAGGCAGTTCTGACGTTGCGGTTGATAACGGAATTAAGACTGAAGAAAAGTTAAGACACTGTATAAAGCGCTCAGTAATGTCAAATGGTGAAATATAATCGAAATTCTAAGAAAAATAGGGGTAATCTGTAGGGAAAGACGGGTAATACACAGTATGTACAAGAACCAAGAGGAAACAATAATACTGGAAGACAAAGAACGAAGGCAGGATCGTAGTCTTTCGCCCTTATTGTTCAATCTACGCATCAAAGAAGCAATGACGGAAATAAAAGAAAGATTCAAGAGCGGAATTAGAATTCAAGGTGAAAATATATCAAAAGGATTCGTTGATGACACTGCTATCCTCAGTGAAAGTGAAGAAGAATTACAGGATGTGTTCTCTGGGACAAGGGGAATCTAATAGCACCAAACATAGTCCCCTAATTTAAGGAAGAACTTTCTGAGGACGTACATCTACATCTACATCCATACTCCGCAAACCACCTGACGGTGTGTGGCGAAGGGTACCTTGAGTATCTCTGTCGGTTCTCCCTTCTATTCCAGTCTCGTATTGTTCGTAGAAAGAAAGATTGTCGGTATGCCTCTATGTGGGCTCTAATCTCTCTGATTTTATCCTCATGGTCTCTTCACGAGATATTCTTAGGAGGGAGCAATATACTGCTTGGCTCCTCGGTGAAGGTATGTTCTCGAAACTTCAACAATAGCCCATACTGAGCTAATGAGCGTCTCTCTTGCAGAGTCTTCAAAATGGTTCAAATGGCTCTGAGCACTATGGGACTTAACTTCTGGGGTCATCAGTCCCCTAGAAGTTAGAACTACTTAAACCTAACTAACCTAAGGACATCACACACATCCATGCCCGAGGCAGGATTCGAACCTGCGACCGTAGCGGCCGCGCGGTTCCAGACTGTAGCGCCTAGAACCGCTCGGCCACCCCGGCCGGCTGCAGAGTCTTCCACTGGAGTTTATCTATCATCTCAGTAACGCTTTCGCGATTACTAAATGATCCTGTAACGAAGCGCGCTGCTCTCCGTTGGAGCTTCTCTATCGCTTCTATCAACCCTGTCTGGTTCGGATCCTACACCGGTGAGCAGTATTCAAGCAGTGGGCGAACAAGTGTACTGTAACCTACTTCCTTTGTTTTCGGACTGCATTTCCTTAGGATTCTTCCAATGAATCTCAGTCTGGCATCTGCTTTACCGACGATTAATTTTATATGGTCATTCCATTTTAAATCACTCCTAATGCGTACTCCCAGATAATTTATGGAATTAACTGCTTCCAGTTGCTGACCTGCTATATTGTAGCTAAATGATAAAGGATCTTTCTTTCTATGTATTCACAGCACATTACACTTGTCTACATTGAGATTCAATTGCCATTCCCTGCACCATGCGTCAATTCGCTGCAGATCCTCCTGAATTTCAGAACAGTTTTCCATTATTACAACCTCTCGTTATACTACAGCATCAGCCACAAAAAGTCTCAGTGAACTTCCGATGTTATCCACAAGGTCATTTATAGATATTGTGAATAGCAACGGTCCTACGACACTCCCCTGCGGCACACCTGAAATCACTCTTACTTCGGAAGACATCTCTCCATTGAGAATGACATGCTGCGTTCTGTTATCCAGGAACTCCTCAATCCAATCACACAATTGGTCTGATAGCCCATATGCTCTTACTTTATTCATTAAAAGACTGTGGGGAACTGTATCAAACGCCTTGCGGAAGTCAAGAAACACGGTATCTACCTGGGAACCCGTGTCTATGGCCCTCTGAGTCTCGTGGACGAATAGCGCGAGCTGGGTTTCACACGATCGTCTTTTTCGAAACCCATGCTGATTCCTACAGAGTAGATTTCTAGTCTCCAGAAAAGTCATTACACTCGTACATAATACGTGTTCCAAAATTCTACAACTGATCGACGTTAGAGATATAGGTCTGTAGTTCTGCACATCTGTTCGACGTCCCTTCTTGAAAACGGGGATGACTTGTGCCCTTTACCATTCTTTTGGAACACTACGCTCTTCTAGGGACCTCGGTACACCACTGCAAGAAGGGGGGCAAGTTCCTTCACGTACTCTTGTAAAATCGTACTGGTATCCCATCAGGTCCAGCGGCCTTTCCCCTTTTCCTAATGGACGTACATTTGGAACAGAGCATTGTGTGGTAGTGAAACATGGGCTATGCAAAAGCTGGAACAGAAGATAATCCAAGCCTTTGAAATATGGTTCTACGGACGTTGAAAATTAGATTGGCTTATAAAATATGAAGTGATGAGATTCTCCGCAGAATCGGTGAGGAAATGAATATATGGTAAACACTGACAAAATGATGGGACAGGATAATAGGATATCTGTTAAGACATCACGGGATAACGTCCATGGTGGTAGAGGGAGTTATAGAGGACAAAAACTGTAAAGGAAGAGACAGTTTGGAACATATGCAGCAAATAATTGAGGACATAGGATGCAAGACGAACACTGAGACGAAAAGCTTGGCACAGGCGAGAATTCGTGGCGGACCACATCAAAGCAGTCAGAAGACTGATGACCCAAAAGGATTCTCTTACAACAAGTTTTATGTGGTCGTTGGACATTACGTCGCTAGGGATGCTTACACCTAGATGTTTACTAACGGACCTTCACGCATTTTCATGAGAAATACGTATATTTATGCTGAAGTTCAACTGACGCTCCCTGCAGATATCTTTCAACTCTGCAAATCTTTCAACTTTCTGGTGTTACAAGTGTCCTGTGAACAGTAGTAAGCTGGCCGTTGTGGTCGAGCCGTTCTAGGCGCTTCAGTCTGGAACCGCGCGACCGCTACGGTCGCAGGTTCGAATCCTGCCTCGGGCTGGGATGTGTGTGATGTCCTTAGGTTTAAGTAGTTCTAACTTCTAGTGGACTGATGACCTCAGATGTTAAGTCCCATAATGTTCAGAGCCATTTTAACCATTTTTGAACAGTAGTATCATCCACAAACAACATCAACAAGCCGCCTAATCTACTCAGCAGTTCACTTAACATATATATTCAAAGTTAACGGCCCTATAAGACAACATTGAGATACTCTCGAACTTATTTTATGTCGGGCAGTTTCACCATCTTAAGAAGGAGGTACTCATTTCGTTTCTGCTAGGAAGTTCTGAATACGGTCCGATAGTCAGTAAGCTCGTAATTTGTTCAGAAGGCCAAATTGCGGGATGTGTGGAGTGCTTTCGATAGTCAAGGGACCACCGCATCAACCTGTCTTCCCTCCACCCCACACCTCCCTCACTGGCACCCTCTAAGGCGCTCAGGACCTCATTAGCGAATAGAATGAGTCGAATTTCACAAGATCGCTGTTTGCGGATTTCATGTTACTTCCCGCAGAGGAGATCCACTTTCTCCAAAAATGGCGGAAGGAAAAGGCTTGAAATATTTATCATAATTCTGAAACTGGCTCATATTAGCGATTTAGCCTTTTAATATCTGCATTTGTAGGAAGGCCGATTTTGGAAGGTAATGACCTTTGTCTTATTCCAATCATTTGAACGCTTCTTTACTCCAGTGACCGGTGATAAACTGCGGCTAGAGAGGTGGCAACTTCGTTCGTATAATCTGTTACAGAGTCGCTCAGATATTTCAATAGGTTCAGATGCCTTTTCTGTGTTGAAAGATTTGGTCATTTTATTATCCTTTAGCTAAAAATTCGTCGTTTCAACTCAGATATGGTGATTAAAAGGTTCAACAGTAGCCCGATCGTATGCCGTGAAACTAATTTGGAGGACCGATTTCAGTATATCAGATCATCATCGAAGTTAAGCGATGGTGGCCCCTGTTATATCCGGATGGGGGACCGTCCTGGTACGTCCGCTGCCATTGGCTCAAGAACACACAACGTGCCGAAGTGGCATCCAGCTGAAACATTTTCACCATGTTGTTGCGCCCTACGACATTATTGCTGTAACAGGTGCACAAGTATGAAATGCTGATTTCAGACAACATATGTATCACCAATGAGGTTTGTCCTATTAATATTTGACACTGCGTCATTTTGTTGTCTCATCAATAAGTGTCAGACTCGCACGAGTGATAAGTTGGAAAGTGTGTGCATAGTGTTATGTTGTTGTGTTCAGTATTTCGAAATTTATACCGAGAAAGAGCTTTGGCGGACAGCATTAATTTTTTATTTTCATTTTAAGAAAACTGTTGTTGAATCATACGATTGCGTCGGGAGGCTTATGGTGAACATGCTTCATCGCAAGGTATGTGTGAACGGTGGTTTAGGAGTTTCAAATATGGTGACTTCTATGTTGCTGTAAGGAACGCGGAAAACCGACAAAAATATGTGAAGAGGTGGAATTGGAGGCATTGTTGAACGATGGTGATTCGCAAGCACAAAAACAACTCGTCGAGCAATGTAGATGGGTATCACATGCGTTGAAAGACAGGCAAATGGAACAGTGCAAGAAACACATGAGAGATTCTACTCCCTCGGTACAAAAGGAAGTCATATTTGCATCGTATAGTTACAGAAGATAAAAACTCGATCTATCTTGAGAATCCCAAATGCAAAAATTCATGGGTAGACCCAGGCATGCCGCCCATATCGACCGCAAGACCGAATCGCTTTAGCAGAAAAACGAAGCTCTGTGTTTAGTACAACCAGTGGGGCGTCGTCTATTAGGAGGTGTTAAAACCAGGGAAAACGGTTAACACCAAACGTTACCAATAAACTTTGATCGATTTCACCATACTCTGTTTGAAAAAAGGCCACAATACCGAAAGAGGTAACACAAAATAATTTTTCTTCATGACCTTCACACGCGGCAAAACCGGTCCGCGACACGTCGGAAGCGCTCAGCTGGGAAGTTCTATCCCATGCGGCTTAGTTACCAGATTTGGCTCCTTCAAATTACCATTTGTTTGCATCGATGGGTCACGCACTTGCTGAATAGCGCTTTGGTTCGTACGAAGACGTGAAGAAATTGCTAGATGAGTGGTTCGCAGCAAAACGGGAAAATTTTTGCTGGCGTGGTATTCACAAATTGCCCGAAAGAAGGGAAAATGCGTAACAAATGATGTAGCACACTTTGAATTAAACACTATTTATCATTCTTCTGAATTTAGCATGTTATTTTAGACAAAAAAAAAGTGTTTCATTCTTGTTCACCTGGTAGTATATCAGTATTCTTTCTGTTATTTTTGTGTATCTATAAGTATTAGACGTCGTTTAAATATGTTTAAAATCTCCTCGCTTTCGTAAAAGCTGTCTAACACGGTTACTGAATCACTGGCCGGTCTTTGCCGACCTATAGAGCCTTGCTCGTCACGTAATAGTCTAAACCATACAGTAGATTTTTTTAATTTTTTTCAGTGATACTCCTTCTACCCACAAGAGGGACGTTCGATGTTGACTACCAGATAATTGGCAATCTGTTTCCCGTAACACTTCCGAATGAAAAGTATTTTCCTACTTTTCTTAAGATTCATTTTGAACACTTGTAGTCTCTGATGCAATACCAACCTTGTGGGTTACTGGTTCGCACTTTCTGCGCGTATACGCAATTTGAGCGGGTATATTTAGTGTGAGAAAAGTTCTGCATAAGAATTTATTGGTCTCGAACGCAGTCCTAAACTGCCTGTGAAGATCGGAGCACTCCAAGTCCGATGACAGGTGGTCACTTGGGAAGATTGGTGTCTGACTACTTGACCCTCATTACTCCGTTTCCTGCGCGGATGAGCGTCCGTGACATGCAGCATTGTGTTTAAATGGCCTGTGGATTGTCTCGGAACGACGAAAGTTGTAAACTGAATTATACGACGTTACATAATCAAAAACTGATTTTACTGGTTGCAGCTACAAATAGGTAGAATCTCAACACATCATCTTCGACATTTCGAAGTGACTCCTAATAATAAAACGCTTCCCGAGATTTTCTGAATAGAAAAACATTACCGATACTGACAATATTTCCTTTCATTCTTCAGCATGTTCACTTTATGATTATTATTTTTGTGCATTATTTATTAATTATCTGGTTCTCCTCCTAACTGCCAATATTTTACCAATCGCATGTAACTGAATCGATTTTGCTTTTCTTCTTCCTGCTGTGTTTTTCTTCTACCATGTCTTCTATCGCCATCATGTGGAAGGCAGACACGTCTGAAAATATAACTCATCATAATGGATTTACTGTGATGTCTTTGTGCCAATACGTGTTTTATTCCTCCAACTTGTTTCAGCACCTCCCTGTTTGTTGTTTTGTTTTCATTTTATCTTCAGAATTTACCTCCAACATTAAATCTCAAAGCTGTCCAAATATAGTCATCAGTCTTTTTTGTCAGTAGAAGTTTCAGTTATTTGTCGGTCATCTCTTGAAGGTGTTTTTCTCCTTTGGTAGTCTCAAAAATGGTTCAAATGGCTCTGAGCACTATGGGACTTAACTTCTGAGGTCATCAGTCCCGTAGAACTTAGAACTACTTAAATCTAACTAACCTAAGAGGTCATCAGTCCCGTAGAACTTAGAACTACTTAAATCTAACTAACCTAAGGACATCACACACATCCATGCCCGAGGCAGGATTCGAACCTGCAACCGTAGCGGTCACGCGGTTCCAAACTGACGCGCTTAGAACCGCACGGCCACACCGGCCGGCTTTGGTAGTCTGCATGGTGATGTTATTTGTAATTAGTTCTGTTATCTTCAAGTCTCCAAAATATGTAAAGGAAACTTTAACGCCAACAGAATACGGTAAATTACTAAAATACAACACGAATTTTCTAGAGCTGTATTCATAACTGCCATTCCAGCTATACACCAAAGCATCCTGACATTTGTGACGCCAACGTAAATTGAGGTCGATAAGCGAAGAGTGATAAGACTATTAGTAAATGTATTTAACAACACGTTAAGAAAATCTTGTGCTGAGACTTGATGCCTGTTTTATGTTGACAGACGAGATATTATTTGCTGCGTAAAATCTGATATCATTGTGGGAGGCCTGGAAGTGAACTCTAAATGCAGCAGTACTTAAAAAGAATGAGGGCGTGAAAAACATAAATGACACAGGTGAAAGGTTGATGGTTCATAACATCTGAAAGCAGTGAGTATTCTGGCGGTGGTGAAAATCGATTATCTGTCGCGGAGTCCAAGGTGACAACTGACGCTAGCAGGCTCTCGACGCACGCTGCAAAATGGATTGGACAACGTCCATGAGAGTGAAAGCTGTTGCATATTAATAATAACGACTTGGTTCCGACACGACGAGACTAAATTCGTGTTCAGTATAGTAGACTTCTGCGAGTGGCTTAAAGGTACTTCGCAGACTTTGAGAGTGACTGTCACAAACAGCTTAAATATTATTGTACTGTATTGTATAATTACTGCTTTCAGAGTTATACAGTTTGATAGTTTGAAGTATGTATTTTGTTTAACTATAGAGATACCAGTTTTACTCTTTTGTTTCGTGGAGGCGGTGATTTAAATTCATTCATTTAATAAATCTGTTTATGGGAAGTGAAATGAATCCTTGATAAAAATTGTATTATTTAATTGAATATTAGATATTTTAACTTACGTTGAACAATTAAAAAATATAACAACATATTTGCTCTGGGATACTCTATGCCACTACAGTGAATAGCAGAGGCGTTAATCCGAAGTGAATAATAGTAGAAATAGTCGTTTTCTCAACGTAACACGTAGGAGTCGCCCTGGATGTCTTTGTATTCTGACATTGTCTGCTCTCATTACCGGAGTCAGAGACAGTGCATAGCATACTCCACTTCTTCATCGAAGTACCTTCTACACAGTATGTTCACAAAATATGTTTTGATGCACACAATTCACAAAAAGTGGACTAAGCGTTCTAATATTTGATCTTTTTGGTTCAGTGGGAATCATACAGCCAACCAGTTGCGCATTAGAAATTTATTCAAACCTTTACCTAGCTTTCGACAGATATAAACCTGTCTTCCTCAGAAGAAATGATATCACCTAAAAATAGGATATATTACAACCAGTACATAGAAGTCAATTGCGCTGTAAGAGAAGCATAAAAAATTACCTACAGTGGAAATATAAAATAAACTTATGTGTTACGTATTGCATGGAAAGAGAAACGAGGTCATCAGGCTTAGTCAGTAGTAAAAATAGTTCACGTAATATCTAAGGCTGACGTGCATCATACAAACAGATAACTAAGATTACAGCAGGTACAAGCCAGCAGGAATCTTAACACTCAGGTCGTGCTCACATAAGAGGCGGTGCTGACCCCAAAATACAAGTGACATGTTGATAAAATTACATTAAAATAACATTACAGAAAATGGAAATGATCGTATGGCATTGTTGACCGGGGGGCCCCATTCGGGGGAGTTCCGCCGCCGTACTGCAAGTCCTTTTTAGGTGATGCCACATCGGCGACTTGCGAGTCAGTGATGATGAAGTCCCCTGCCAGGAATCGAACCCGGGCCCCTTGCGTGGTAGGCGGTAACGCTACCGCTACGCGACGGAGACGGACAACATTACAGAAATAGTAGCATAACAAAAATTAAGTAAAAGCATATAATCCAATTCAAATGGTGAACAAAACTACGACGCAGATTAAAGTAGAATAATGACAGATCGCGTCTTTGAGAAAAATAATATCACGAAGATAGCAGTGTTGTGGCGTAACAAGACAGCCACGCCACTCGGAAGTAGCCGAAATGCACGCGTTACACACGCCGGCTGGCGTGATGTCTGAAACAGGATACGTAATGAATGCTATAAAGAAAAGTACGTAGCTTATTTAATACTTAACTTTAATCCATCATTTGTATACAGCATTCTTGATGATACAAGTGAGACTCTCTCTAGATATGGTTAATGGCGCCTTGCTAGGTCGTAGCCATGGACTTAGCTGAAGGCTATTCTAACTATCTCTCGGCAAATGAGAGAAAGGCTTCGTCAGTGTAGTCGCTAGCAACGTCGTCGTACAACTGGGTCGAGTGCTAGTACGTCTCTCTAGACCTGCCGTGTGGTGGCGCTCGGTCTGCAATTACTGACAGTGGCGACATGCGGGTCCGACATGTACTAATGGACCGCGGCCGATTTAAAGCTACCACCTAGCAAGTGTGGTGTCTGGCGGTGACACCACAAGCAGAATACCAGATACAGCTGCTATGTCATTTTAGCATCAGCCGAAAGTCATCAAATAAGGTTTTCTTTTTAGACTGTAATTGATTATTAAGAATAAAGGTCCTGTAACTGAAATTATGCAAAGTTTGGCCATTATGTTTTAAGGCGTGAATTAAATTTCTTCCAAGACTGTTGTTGGTTGAAAATGAAACTTTACATCCATATTTCTTAGTATGAAATATTGCCTGGAAACGGTATGGAAAAGAAATTCTCTGAAATAGTTTTCCGCTCTGTTTCGAGATGTTATTTTTCTCAAAGACGCAACGTGTCGTTATCCTATTTTAATGTGCGTCGTAGTTTTGTTCACCATTTTCACAGTTGTATGTGCTTTTCAATAATTTTTGTTATGTTACTGCTTCTGTAGTGTTATTTTAATGCAGTTTATTAACATGTCAGGTGTGTTTTGGAGTTGGCACGGCCTTTTATGTGAGCGCCACTTGGGTGTTAAGTTTCTTGCGTGGCTTGTCCCTTCTGTCCTGTTAGTTGTCTCTTCATGTGTGTGAAGCATGTAGCCTTAACTTTTATACAGATCATTTTTGCTGTTGACTAAAGGTAAAGATTTGAGTAAACTTTTGACATTTAACTGGTTGGCTGTATGATTCCCAATTTTATTCATAATTCTACAGTCGCTAACTGCTGCCATGTTCAAGATTTTTGTTTCGATATGATGATAATATGAGTACCTTTACACAATCCAATGAAGGAAACCCTGTGGGAATGTATTAGACGGAATAGTACGTAGAACTACCACTGCTTGAAGAATGTTAGTACCCGTGTACAAACTAAAGAAATGTCAAATCTGCAGAAGATTCCAAAACTCTATGAAAATCAACGTAACCTCATCAAATGGCTTGTAATGTATCAGATGAATGTAACCAAAATTTAAGAGAGGTGCCTTTAACACCAATGTAAATCACTTACCTGCAAGGAAGCTGGTTTGAACATCTCAATGTCTTATTAGACTTTGGTCTGTTGAATAGTACTTTTTGTTCAAACCAACATACAGATGGATAAATGCTTTAGTTTATGAGCAAGCGAAACTGAGCCCTTTCTTTGAATTTGTTTGGGAGAATTACGGTTTGCATTACAATCGAAACTACCTTACGATCTGCATGTTCGACATACATACTTCGACAGCATTTAGACGATATAAATGTTTTTTACATGACAAGAGTCTTATACGTTGCTGTCAGTTGTAATCTGTTGTGTAACTCAGGATAGGGCACGAGACTTTGGATCACACACATCTCTGTGGAACATTACGTATAACTGCATTTTAGTTATATTGTCTTTCTATGTTTCTGTTTCGAAGAAAGGACATGCTGTCCCAACCATAAAACAGAGGACCACAAGTTCGGTTGCTATAATTTTTAACTTCATAAATGGCGGACAAGGTACCAAAACATTCGCATAAAACTGCAGTCGGAATTTGGCTGTGAGTTCGTCTTGAATCAGGACATACGTATAACAGCATCTTACCTTTACGTGGTGCATTGTAGACTAATCTGTCATCGCCATCAAACTACCAGACCACTAAGAAAGCACAATCCACATACGTGGCAAACTGATGGATACTCCTCTTTGCTCTTTCCCTGTCCAAGCTAATTAACACGTTAGCCAGTTGGAGTAAAAGTATTTGTACTGAAGACACAGACTGTGATCCACATGCTAACCAGGAAACCTGTTAACAAACATTTTCTTTTAAACTGACTTTATTAAAATGGCATGTATATTAGCGATAAGCAAGAAGAATTTTTTTACCTTTTCTACACTTAACAGCACAAGCTTTACGCTATCATTGTCTTGCACACGTACCAAGCATATCATGGATTGTTTGCTAAAAATATTTATTCGCACTTTGGCTGCAAATTCTAGGCTAAATAGGAGTCGAGCTATACAGTACTTAATATTACAGAGGAAAATAACTTCCGACGGACGACAGCAATAACTTTTTGCCGCGTAAACCATTAGGCGATGAGAAAACGTGGACGCGGTATGAAACGACAATGTCTTTAATCCCGTCTCTTTCAGTTTTATGATTTCTTCAGAATAAATTACTCGTTTCGAGCCGGCCGGAGTGGCCGTGCGGTTCTAGGCGCTACAGTCTGGAACCGAGCGACCACTACGGTCGCAGGTTCGAATCCTGCATCGGGCATGGACGTGTGTGATGTCCTTAGGTTAGTTAGGTTTAATTAGTTCTAACTTCTAGGCGACTGATGTCCTCAGAAGTTAAGTCGCATAGTGCTCAGAGCCATTTGAACCATTTACTCGTTTCGTTAAAAACACTTTCAAGAGAATAAAATTCATTTAAAAAATCGAATAAGAACGTGTGCGACTCGAGAACCGAGGAATCCATCGAAATTTAATTATGTGTATCGAAAGTTAATTCATCCCATAAATCGAGGATCTTGACAATTTTTGCCTGTTATCGATATCGATGTAGGCTTTCTCTTGCTGAGAAAAAGGTCTTAACACAAGGATAAACAGACAACCTGACCACAAATGACAAAGCAACATTTTTTTCGTGTGATATAACTACAGATTACCAATTTTTGAATTTTTTCCTTTACTTGTACTGTGAAACCTGCTTCTTGCCAAGTTGCATGATTCTGGGTTAACCCTGTAGCTTTTGATGGGAGAGTTTGCGAGTATGAAAATGTGTGACATAAATGGCCATATCTTTTGACTTCATTGGCTTAGGAGTTCACATTTATGACACCGCCAAGGCACTATGAACTTATGCGACATAAATTTCAGCTTGTTTCGTCTCCCATCTCCTGAGAAAATAGGGTCTTAACAGACGGACAGACAGACGGTCTCGTAACAGAAGGCATAAAAATACTTTTTTCGTGTGCTGTAATTACAAGTTAATAGTTTTCTGATTTTTTTCTTTAGTTGTAATGTGAAACTGTGCTTCTTGACTAAGTTCGTGATTCTGGGTTAACGGAAGTTACACTATAACATGCATGAAACTATGTAACATAAATGGCCGTATCTTTTGATCGCGTTGACATAGCAGCTACAATTTTTTACACCGCCAAGGGACCGTAGACCCTAATATGTAACATAAATTTCAACGTGATACGTCTGACCATTCCTGACAAAAAGGGTTTTTAACAGTCAAACAGATAGACGGGCAGACGACCGACAACGAGGTAATCCCAGAAAAGTTCCGATTGAGGTACGGAACTGTAAACATTAAAGGTTTAGAAACAGACACGAAAAAGAAAGCAATAGTAAAAAATTATAGTTCAGTTTATGGACTAGACTACATTACTATAATACATAAGATAAAGTCCTCCCTCAGTCACAAAAGTGAAGATATATCTCACTTTTTTTTATTTATTTTTTGGAAGGAACAAACTCTCCGCAGCGTTACCTTCGCATCTTAATAATGGAAGCGTTCTTCTTACGAATAGACGTCTACTGTGTCCAACACGATCTCTTGTGTGACTAACAAAGTTCATTACTCTGCTCCATAATAACCCTGTCTACGAAGTTTGCCTGCTGGCGGCCAAGTTCCACTGCGCCACTTTGCGCGCGTAGTCGAACTTAGTTGCCGTCAAGTTGTAAATAGGCAGCTTGTTGCATCGCTTTCGCCCTCACTTCTCTGTGCTAATTAAATACTTAAGGCGTTTAACACACAGAGTGAAGGAAACATTGATCAAATAGGCTCTGTTTTGTGACGTATGTTTTACGTAAATACTTCAAACTAGCGTCCGTAAAATCACTAAGTGAGGCTTCTGAGAGAATGATTGTAACTGCTTCGTTCCACTAGTCTTCTGTGAATAAGACTAAGGTCTCCATGCCAAGATAGTCCTTATTTGTTATCAATTGCTTTCTCTACCCGAACGCAGTTCCTGGACGATGAAACTTTCCTGGATTTTCGTCTTATGTAACTCATCGTCCTTCTTAAACAAATCAATTTTTTTTTATTCTATTACGACCTTTCAAAATATTCGACAATTTTTTTGAACATCCTGTAAAAGCGTTATATTCATCTTCCCTGATAATGATTCAAAGTGTGCGATAAATTTTATACACATTCTTCATATTATCCGTAACTGTTTTTATGATGGAATGGGCTCCATATGTTTACCGCTAATTTCATAATTGGGTACTGTCAGCTTCTTTGTCTTTGTTATCAGCACTCTCTCACGTCTATAACACTTAAACGGAATTATTACTAGCTACACAAAATTTTAAATTTTAAATAGCGTCAGACTCATAGAGATAAGCTGGGCGACGAATAAAATTAGTATATAATACAACTTTCAGTCTGCCGGCCGGAGTGGCCGAGCGATTCTAGGCGCTTCAGTCCGGAACCGCGGGACTGCTACGGTCGCAGGTTCGAATCCTGCCGCGGGCATGGATGTGTGTGATGTCCTTAGGTAGTTAGGTTTAAGTAGTTCTAAGTTCTAGGGGACTGATGACCTCAGATGTTAAGTCCCATAGTGCTCAGAGCCATTTGAACCAACTCTCAGTCTGACAGTTCATGACAAGGTATTAGCGATTACTTATTATAATCACAACAACTAATAGAAATGCATCTGAAATGACAGCCATTATAGTTGTAAGGCGCTGGTAAAAAATTGTAAACAGCGGGGAAATTTTGTCCAAGAACATCTGCAACTTCAATAAGGCCATCTAACTACGTTATTTTCCTGTATCCAGCAGCACTGTCATCTGGAAGTATTGCAGATCCTATTGCACAAGTCCTTCAATAACTTTTAATGTAATCTTTTAACATAATGGGCACTTCTAGTTTCGTTTCCTTAAATTAGATTTTCACATGCGAAGATGACAATTTCTGGAGAAATGTGCAATCTGTGACGGTTAAATAATCAAAACTTCCACTTAATTTGCATCTGTCGCGGCTATTACGCCAAATTTCATTAAAATCATAAAGGCTGTTATTGAAATGTGCTGTGTCAGCATACTCACACATACGTTCTTTCCACTTAATTAGCATAGTTCTCAGAAAGCAGTAACAATAGGAATACGGTTCTTCGACTCTCACCTCACCTCAAACCCCCTGTACACTCTGCCACATCTGTCACAGCGCCGCTTTACAGCCAGTGTGCATACGTAGGAATGAAAGATACTTCTGTAATGCATACAGGCTATACACGCTAGAGCTATCGATTTCGTTACTTAATTGCTGTTCTCATGCCGAAAAAAAAAATTGTTGGAATATGCAGGTTTTCACATTAGATAGTCATCTGCATAAATGATGGAGATTAAGAAACAAATTAGTAAGGCTCAAGAAATATTAAGAGGATAGAAACGTGCTCTATTGCAATACCAAGAAATATTTTTGTCGTGGCATATTAGCGCGCGATTGTTGTTTCATCTCGGACTTCATCTTTGCGCTGTGACAGGCGTCATCAAAAGCTGTCTATTCCGTGGTCCCTCACATTGGTAGCACGGAAAAGTTCAAATGCAAATTATGGACTCAGTATTAATGAAACACGCAGTATCACTGACTCTCTCTGTTAATTGTAATATTTATCGTTCTTGGGTGTGATCAAGGAACTAACCACGATACGAGGTTAGTTCTGCATTCTAAGTGATAATTTCGAGGCCTACAAAATGTAGATTTCCGTTACATTGGAAATCAGTTTGCTTCACATGAAACTAAGAAGGAGACGTATATCTGCAGTCGACCATGCAGCAGAGCTCTGTTTCATTCTTGTAGGCACACCATTAATAAATAGACGGTTAGGACTGAAATGTTCAGACCACTCAAATGCTATATTCTCAAATGATACCATCCAGTATCCAAAGTTCTGACCTTTCATTGATATTGAAACGTCCCCTTAAAACAATTTTACATGTCTGTGCTTAAACTGACACACAATATTTTTAGCGCAACGCAATCTGACTTTCAAAAATCCCTGCAAAAGAATGGCCCTGACTAAGATTAATCTATACCTTTCACAAATCGCTTACCTCACAAAAATCTTGGTTACTCGAACTACTGCAATACAGCAAGCGCCACTACTGCCAGCTAAATAAAAGATTCAAACTACTGAAGGCACTAACTACTGATAGGCATAGTTAGCAAATGAAAGATTTTAATAGAGAACAAACAATGTATTTACCTTAATAGTGTTGAAAAATCGTAATATACATAGCAGTTTATGACATCCAGTTTTACAAATTTCAAAACTCCGCCATCTCTCTCCCCACATCCACCACTGCTGGCGGCTCACCTCCAACTGCACAACGCTACGCGCTGTTCACATCCAGCTGCCGCTGCCCAATACTACAATGGCAGACAACAATGCAAACTAGCCACAGACTGCACACAGCACAGCCAGTGATTTTCATACAGAGCTCTACGTAACGTTGCCAATAAGAAAATATAAACAGCCTACTTACATAGTTTCCAATAAGAAACCAATAAGAAAATATAAACAGCCTACTTACAATATAATGAAAAACAGCCCCATATAGAGTATAAAGCAAAACTGCTTTTGTTCTGAGTGGTGGTCAAGAATTCGAATGATGAGCCGTGCCACAGAGCTCAGCCTGCCTGGCACACCCTCCGCCATCTGAGGGCGAACAGGGGAATGAGGACGAAAGTGTGAAGGTGTCACGTTTAAATCGCAATGCAGTCACACTGCATACAATTTAGTTCCTCAACAACATGTGAAACAAGTTTTCAATATTATTGAATTATTTTGGGCACACTGAACACTCATACTGTGGTGTCACCGCCAGACACCACACTTGCTAGGTGGTAGCTTTAAATCGACCGCGGTCCATTAGTACATGTCGGACCCGCGTGTCGCCACTGTCAGTAATTGCAGACCGAGCGCCACCACACGGCAGGTCTAGAGAGACGTACTAGGACTCGTCCCAGTTGTGCGGACGACTTTGCTAGCGACTACACTGACGAAGCCTTTCTCTCATTAGCCGAGAGATAGTTAGAATAGCCTTCAGCTAAGTCCATGGCTACGACCTAGCAAGGCGCCATTAACCATTTCTAGAGAGAGTCTCACTTGTATCATCAAGAATGCTGTATACAAATGATGGATTAAAGTTAAGTATTCCAGCAGCTACGTACTTTTCTTATAGCATTCATTACGTATCCTGTTTCAGACCTAAAGCAAGCCTGCGTGTGTAAACGCGTGCCTTTCGGTTACCCGTCACTGTGGACTGGCTGTCTTGTCAGTCCACTACACATACATTATGTCATTAAAAATTATCGGGACACCTGGATGAAAATGACTTACAAGATCATGGCGCCCTCCATCTGTAATGTATGGTGTCGGCCCACCCTTAGCCTTTATGACAGCTTCCACTCTCGCAAGCATACGTTCAGTCAGGTGCTGGAAGGTTTCTTGGGGAATGGCAACCCATTCTTCACCGAATGCTACACTGAGGAGAGGTATCGATGTCGGTCAGTGAGGCCTGGCACGAAGTCGGCGTTCCAAAACATCCCAAAGATTATGTATAGGATTCAGGTCAGTATTCTGGGCAGGTCAGTCCATTACAGGGACGTTAGTGTCGTGTAACCACTAAGCCACAGGCCGTGCATTAAGAACAGGTGGTCGATCGTGTTGTAAGATGCAATCGCCATCTCCGAATTGCTCTTCAACAATGAGAAGGAAGAAAGTGCTTAAAATAACAATGTAGGCCTGTGATGTGATAGTAAGACGCAAAACAACAACCACACCATAACACCACCGCCTCCGAAATTTACTGACGTTCACCGGGCATTCGCCATACCCACACCATGCCATCGGATCACCACATTGTGTACCGTGATTCGTCACTCCACACAACGTTTTTCCACTGTTCAATCGTCCAATGTTAACGCTCCTTACACCAAGCGAGGTGTTGTTTGGCATTTACCAGCATGATGTGTGCCTTATGAGCAGCCGCTCGACGATGAAATCCAAGTTTTCTCACCTCCCGCCTAACTGTCATAGTACTTGCAGTGCACCCTGATGCAGTCTGGAATTCCTGTGTGATGGTCTGGATAGATGTCTGCATATTACATATGACGACTCTCCTCAACTGTCGGCGGTCACTGTCATTCAACAGACGAGGTCGGCCTGTACCCTTTTGTGCTGTACGTGTCCCTTCACGTTTCCACTTCACTATCACATCGGAAACAGTGAACCTAGGGATTTTAGAGTGCGGAAATCTCGCGTACAGAAGTATGCCCAGTCACCTGACCACGTTCGAAATCCGTGAGTTGCGCGGAGCGCCCCATTGTGCTCTCTCACGATGTCTAATGACTACTGAGGTCGCTGATATAGAGTACCTGCAGTAGGTGGCAGCACAATGCACCTAATATGAAAAACGTATGATTTTCGGGGTGTCCGGTTACTCTTGATCACGTAGTGTAATTTTTTCGCTTTCCAACTTGGCAGGTTCTTACAGAAACCAATTTACAAGTGTTTCAGAACAAAAACAGTCTCAGTTCGCGACCAAGACTGTTTTTGTTCTGAAACGTATAATTTTTATTTGGCGCTGACTGTCATCATATTGACACTTATTTAGTTTTATAATGGAGGAAACGTGTTGAACACACGTAAGACGTTAGTGCAAATGTGGCGCTTTTGCCGCATCTTTATGGAGACGTGGAAACTACTTGAGGAAAGCGCTGTAGACGTCCTGGACGGTTTTAATGTTGAAGTGATTTTCCTTTTAGACAATCAGTTACATCTGCAAACGTACAAGTGCGCTTTCAACTGAAACGGTAAACGGTCTCGAAAACATCTCGAAAACAGATGAAAGATTGGCAGTGTCCTTGAATGCCACAATGAATTCTTCAGACCTCATGTTTTCTTTAACACCAGTGAGCTTAGAGGACTGGACTGTGGTTCAGAATGTGTCCCTTCTGCAACACAATTTTCTTTTTAAATGCATCCCCGTCAAATCAGAAATAAGTTGTTTCTTACTTTGCAGTGTGGATAGTGTGCAGTCAAGTCACTTAAAATGCGACGTCTACAGTCCATTCTGAATTCGCTCCTGCACTCCTTTTTTCCTTCATAAATACAACAATAGCGAGTTTTAAATGAAAAATCATCCCAAACATTCGCATTGACTTAACCAACGCACTTTTCAGTAATATATAAGGCATACCGTTCGTTCAGCTCAGTCGAAAACTGTTGCAAGTGGCTCTGGAACAATGCGTGCTACTTCAGAACTTGTACTCTTCGTGTCATCTGTTTGTTCACATACTCCATGCATGCAAATTTAGCACAAAGTGCTTCTTAATGTACTGAACGATGAATCCTGTCTGTACAGCGATGCAGTTTTTTGCTGTTTTATTGTGAACTAAATCTTTATAAGTTCTCTGCAAGGTATTGTAATATCGTTTCATAGCAAATCTACAGTATCCGTCGCTTATGCCACCAAGAATGACTCCGAAAGTATGGTAGGAGCTGAAAAATTTATGGGACAAAAGTTGCATGGGTCAACTGGGGCCATAAATAACGTTGGTTTTCTGTTGCAAAGTGGGGTCGCGTCAGAGATATGAAGGTCAAAGGTCAACGAAGGTCAACGAAGGTCACAAAGGTGGCATGACCGTCCATTTACAGAAGGTGGTCGAAATGATGACCACTGGTATCAATGCAGTGCTAAGGTCTTCATATCTTGGATTGAGTGGAATTCCTTATCACTTCGGCACTTATCGAAGCACATGGTCTGACAATTCTCTCTCGCATATCTTCAGGTGTAGTCGGAACGTCTTTATAAACAATGTCTTTTACGAACCCCAGAAGAAAAATTCCAGAGGCGTCAAGTCTGGCGAACGAGCCGGCCACGACTCATCTCCTCCACGTGCAATTCAACGATTTTTGAATTGTTTCTGCAACTCATTTCTAGGCATCAGCGAAAAATGTGCCGGACATCCATCGTGTTGATACCACATTCTCTTCTTTGTTCTTAAAGGTATTTCTTACAATAACAGACGTAATGTTTCTTGCAGGAACGTGGTGTACTTCCTGCAATTAAGATTTCCTTCAATGAAATAGTGGCCCATAATTCTATCCTCCAGAATCCCACGCCATACATTCACCGACCACGGTTTGTGGTGTGTAGCTTGCCGCAGCCAACATGGATTTTCAGTTGCCGAATAATGCATGTTATGCAAATTAACATTTCCATGGCTCGTGAATGTAGCCTCGTCAGTGCATGAAATCAAATTAATAAATGTGTCGCCCCTCTGAATCTGAAGTTGAGCCCATCGACGGAATTTAATGCGACGCATACAATTCGTACCAGCTAATTCTTGGTAGAGACTGATATGGTAAGGATGATATTTATGGCGATGCAGAACACGAACAACACTACTCTGGCTCATGCGAGATACCCTTGCGATATGACGCGAACTAACACGAGGATCTCGAACCACGGTGGATAGAGTACCAATTTCCGTTTCTTCGTTAGTAACTTTCCTTTGTCGGATATGCTTCCGTTGTGTTAAAGATCCAGTTGTTGTCAATTCATCATACACATATTTAAATGTACGACGTGTAGGGTGAGTACGTTGAGGATATTTTTCAGCGTATAAGTCTCTAGCTCTCACTGAATTTCTTTGGCATTCTCCTTAAATGAGAAGAATATCGACTTGTTCTTCGAGGGAATACATCATTCACATTCGCTTGATTCGACGATACCAGTCTTATCATGCCTATTAGTATAGTTTTGTGAAACCGTCGAAAGGTATTTACATGTCAATGGCACGTCAGATGGATACACCACATTCGGCGAATATTTACTCTTTGCACGATATTCGAGAGAGAATTGTCAGAGGATGTGCTTCGATAAGTGCTGATGTGATAGGGATATCATTCAATCCATGATAAGAAGATTGTAGCACTGGATTGATACCAATGGTCATCACTTCGAACTCCTTCTGTAAATGGACGTTTATCACCTTTTTGACCTTCGTTGACCTTCAAAGAACTTACTGTTACACATCATTGGATTCGTCTGGATGGCCACTATCAGAAAATAAGTACCGAACCATAGCATCCCATTAAAAAAAAAAAAAGTTGACCTTCATATGTCTGACGCGACCCCACCTAGCAACAAAAAAGCCCCTGTTGTCCCATGCAACATTTGTCCCAGAAACATTTCAGCTACTACCATACTTTCGGAGTTATTGTTGGTGGCAATAGTTAGAGACTTACCCTGTATATTGAAATTTCGTCTGTTCTGTCTTTTCGAATCATTTTTAAAGGCTGTGGCGGTAGATGCCTAGACTGCCTCTTTTTATGTAAACAGTCACTGGGCCTGTCAACGTCCTACGTACCACACTAACAAATAGCGAACGGTAAACCGCGCTGACACCAAGATTCTGCCGAAGGGAACAGATTTATGGCCATCGGAAGATGGCACACCGCAATTCTGAATGAAGTGTCGCGCTCTTCGGGTAATTCGGAGAAGGACCGAGCAAAGCCGAGGCAGCCCGGGCCTCGACCCTGACGCGGCCGCGCGACCTGCGCGTGTCACGTCTCGCGCACTGTGGCCGGTTCTTTTCTAAATGTCGCGTCTTGATACTATTATTGCTGCGTTCAGTTATCTTCCAAGTACTATACCGTGTCCGATTGGAAGCA
The DNA here is from genome assembly GCF_023864275.1 of Schistocerca cancellata. NCBI lineage: Eukaryota > Metazoa > Arthropoda > Insecta > Orthoptera > Acrididae > Schistocerca > Schistocerca cancellata. The sequence continues at coordinate 155,690,490 of NC_064634.1, forward strand.
TTGCAACGTTATCGCCAACTCTTAAAATTTTTATTTCTATTACTTACGCAAGTTTTTTTTTTTTAATTTCCTTTATCGCTTGCTCAATTACAGACTATAACAGGGAAGAAAATATTTAGCTCCTAAGGTTTACTATGTTACGTAATTCTTCCGGCATATTGTACACAAAATATCGACTCATTTTCCGATGATACTTCAGTTTCAGACGCTAGTATACAACGTGAATTGCGTAATATCTAAAGTATTAAAAAGCCCTATCACGACCACAGTAAACAAGGCGAAGTATTTTACAATATGACGTGACAGCATACCAAGAAAACGCTTATGTAAAATAATTCTGACCATGGAAGGATACCGATGTATACCTCTACTATGTTGCACTGTCGTAATTTGAAATTTTCGTTTGTTTTCACAGCATTACTCTGCCCCTTTCATAAAGCATTTGATCTGAGATTTACACATCTGTCCACCGAAACTGCTTTGTCTAGATGTGCGAGTCGTCATTCTTCATGTATCTAATAGCACCTCAGCTTCTTTGTGAACACACTCAGCTCCTCCACGGCCTCCGACATTTACTGCTTTTCTATAAGCCTGGTCATTATGCTGTTTCTTACAAAGGAATTTCTCGGCGCGGACAGGAATTTGTATTTAAACATTTGTACACAGATCCACATGACTTTTCTAACCAGACATACGACGACGTGTGACTGTGTCGCTCTTGGTTTCTACACAAAAATGGTTCAAATGGCTCTGAGCACTATGGGACTCAACTGCTGAGGTCATTAGTCCCCTAGAACTTAGAACTAGTTAAACCTAACTAACCTAAGGACATCACAAACATCCATGCCCGAGGCAGGATTCGAACCTGCGACCGTAGCGGTCTTGCGGTTCCAGACTGCAGCGCCTTTAACCGCACGGCCACTTCGGCCGGCGTTTCTACACAACAGCGCTTGCAGTTTTGGTGGAGGTGGGCTAAACATGGTAGTCAATCAGGTACTTCAGTAAGTAGTCGACGAGTTTAATGTACGAGTGTCAGTATTGCCGTATAGGTACAGCAAAAAATGAATGAAACTACTAATATTTGGAACATTTTAAACATAGTGGCGTCAAAGTTAAGAAGGCGTTATCTAACGGATGACGGTGTAGGAGAGAATGATGGCACATCCACAATGTTTTTGGAGGATCCGATTATTCAGGAATATGAATATTCATTTGACTGCTCAGCAGAAGTTATATTGAACAGAATATGGGATGAAGAAAGAGGCTTTATAGACTATAACGCGATTAATAGTGTTCGACATTGTAGTGCTAGTGGCAGTGGCGGAAACAGTACTCAAAGAGAAGATAGCTTTTCAGGCAAATAAATGTTTTCACTAGAAAAGAAATCTAATCCTGATAGTATTGTAACAATATTTTCGGAAGAACTTCTTGAACGTGTTTATTATGATGACCACGCACCTCTACAAGACATCCATCTACAAAAATCACGTCGAACATCAAAGCAACATTTCATTATATGGTGGAAAAAAGACTTAATAAACATCCATTTCGAGGAAACGGGGTAATCAGAGAACTGGAGATAAAATGAAACATTCTATCCCAATTTGACATACACTATGTGATCAAAAGTATCCGGACACCCCCATAAACATACGTTTATCATATTAGGTGCATTCTGCTGCTACCTCATCCCAGGTGGTCCATATCAGCGACCTCAGTAGTCATTACACATCGTGAGAGAGCAGAATGGGGCGCTCCGTCCAACTCGCGGACTCCAAACGTGGTCAGGAGATTGGGTGTCATTCGTGTGATACATTGTACTCGAGATTTCCACACTCCAAAACATCCCTAGGTCCACTGTTTCAGATGTGATAATGAAGTGGAAACGTGAAGGGGAACGTACAACACAAAAGCGTGTAGGCCGACCTCGTCTGTTGATTGACGGAGATCGCCGACAGTTGAAGAGGGACGTAATGCGTAATAGGCAAACATCTATCCAGACCGTCACACAGGAATTACAAGCTGAATCAGCATCCAATGCAAGTACTATGGCAGTTGGGCGGGAGGTGAGAAAACTTGGCTTTCATGGTGGTGCGGCCGCTCATAAGCCACACATCACGCCGATAAATGCCAAACGACACCTCGCTTGGTGTAAAGATTGGACGGTTGGACGATTGACCAGTGGGAAAACATTGTGTGGAGTGGCGAATCACGATACACAATGTGGCGATCAGATGGCAGGGTGTGGGTATGGTGAATTCCTGGTGAACGTCATCTGCCAGCGTGAAATTCGGAGGCGGTGGTGTTATGGAGTGGTCGTGTTTTTCATGGAGGGGGCTTGCACCCCTTGTTGTTTTGCGTGGCGCTAGGAGAGCACAAGCCTGCATTGATGTTTTAAGCACCTTCTTTAATTAGGAACAAACTTCTTATCCGACATTACGTAAAATGCGGGAAAATCAATAGTTGCCTTGGTCCAGTCTGCGCACATTACAGCTCATAGTTATAGAACAAGGGGACGCTGAACCAATAGACAGTTAATAAAAAAAAAACTGTATATTTCTCTTCAGAAAAAAAAAAACTTTAAGCCGGGAAGTGAAAAAGGTTGTTCAAGACAATCATCCACCAAACATGTATTTGGGGGCTAGCAGAAGCGGAAAAATGTCAAAAGACCATTTAAATTCATTTGTCTTGAATGTTTTAATGACACTTTCGTAAATAATCAGATGTTTATACTACTTTGTGTATTTTGGAGTGCTCACAAAGACACAACAATAGGAAGTGATTGCGGATAAAGAAACTGAATGTACGATCATTCCGCCGAAAACAACAAAATACTTACAGCATTCGGATGTATACTTCACCCGGCAATGTAAAATGTTTGCAAGAAGGATGAGAAACGCTATAAGGGCTCTCTGTAGTGACTTGGAAACTAAATAACGAAACAGAATTTTCATAATGAAAATCCATTCTTTTACTCGTAACCATCTGTTTGCTTCAGTGTATCAGCCTACCCTACAGTATTCATGGCAAGCAGGCGGGTGCACTCATGTGCTGAATTGAAGAATGTGTTCCGAGTGGCATTCGATGTTGCAGTTGAAGAATGCCATTCTGAGAATTGTTCAGATATTGCATATACCAAATGTGCCTATTGTGGTTCTGCGTGTTGTTTCATACATTTTGTTAACGAACCCCTTACATACTTTTGAAGTCCGGTAGTGGGCAAACGAAGAATAACACAATCGAATGCTTTTAACTTCGTAACCACAGTGGTACGTAAGGCTTCCAAACACTACTGGAACACCGAACTGCTGTTCAAGCCGAGAGACATCCGTTGTCAGTGTAGCTAATGAGCCGCTTATGATGCATGGAGAGACGCGACCACTTGGAGAAACGTCGGCAGACACCATCTCGTACGCAAAACATGTCTGTTTACTGGGGGACAGCCGGCCGCGGTGGTCTAGTGGTTCTAGGCACGCAGTCCGGAACGGCGGGACTGCTACGGTCGCAGGTTCGAATCCTGCCTCGGGCATGGATGTGTGTGATGTCCATAGGTTAGTTAGGTTTAAGTAGTTCTAAGTTCTAGGGGACTAATGACCACAGAAGTTAAGTCCCATAGTGCTCAGAGCCATTTGAACCATTTTTTACTGGGGGACACGCCTACTAATAAGCAGCCACGGCGAGAAAGGAAGGAATATCGACCCGAGGCGGGGAGGCCGGAATCGCGTGCCGCAGATAAGCTGGCGCAGAAGTTGCCGCGGCCCGTAAAGTACGCGACCAGTAGGTGCCAACCCACACAATGGAAAACTTCGTTTCAAGTCGGTAGCAGTGGTCACAGTGCAGGCAAAAAATATGAGGAATACACACGTACTCTACATAGCAAGCGCTGCCCAACACCAAAAGAAAACAGTCGCAGAAAATTCTTATAATATTCTGTCCAACCTTTTAGCTTGTCTGAGCCTCTCTGGAAGAAGACGAATAATATACTTAACAGCAACAGTAACAGCTGAGTAAAAGAAAAGAGAGAGAGAGAGAGAGAGAGAGAGAGAGAGAGAGAGAGTGAGAGAGAGAGGGAAGAGATGGACCAATGAAAAAATAGCATCGCGTACTGGAAGTTTCAAATTGCAAAACTCAGTTTATCATAATTTTATAGAATTTTAATTTTTACCGATTGTGTAATAGATGCTCTCTTCTTGGGCTGCATCGATATTTCCTTTGGGCCGCATGAGGCCAACAGGCCGCGGGTTGGACAGCTGTTCTACACGGTAAACTAGTGTTCGGCACATTATGTGGAGCAGTCAAACGAAAACTGAACACCCGCCACAACGGGACCATAGAATGGTTCCACTAAAACGTAACCAAATTACCACACGTGTTACGACATTTATCCCTCTAAGAGAAGAGATGATCAATTCCTATTTCGTAGCCCCGCATCTCGTGGTCGTGCGGTAGCGTTCTCGCTTTCCACGCCCGGGTTCCCGGGTTCGATTCCCGGCGGGGTCAGGGATTTTCTCTGCCTCGTGATGGCTGGGTGTTGTGTGCTGTCCTTAGGTTAGTTAGGTTTAAATAGTTCTAAGTTCTAGGGGACTGATGACCATGGATGTTAAGTCCCATAGTGCTCAGAGCCTATTTCGTAGAACGTGGTCGGCCGCAGATGGCTCCACAACCGCATCCACTGTTGCACTTCCTCGTCCAACTGAAACCGACGTCCACGTATGTCTTTCTTCTGGTCAACATGGATGTAAAAATCACACTTTGGAACACGCGGGCCGGTCGGAGGATGTTGCAGTGTTTCCCAGCCTAATCGCCTTAGCCTAGCCTTCGTACGATTGACAGCGTGGGCGTGGGCGTTATCGTGCAACGGGATGATCTCGTCTGACAGCATTTCGAGAGCCCGAGGGCAAATTGGAGAGCCAACAGTGGTAACATCCCACATCTTTCCCACCAAAGATCAAAGCTGTTCACACAAGTTCCGATAATGTCATGATGACCTTCTTCTTCGACTGAAGGGATCCTCAGCTCAACCCTCGAGCGTAAAACCACAATCAATGCGCTGCGCTATGAAGACACTCCCCCCCATGAACCATGGACCTTGCCGTTGGTGGTGAGGCTTGCGTGCCTCAGCGATACAGATAGCCGTACCGTAGGTACAACCACAACGGAGGGGTATCTGGTGAGAGGCCAGACAAACGTGTGGATCCTGAAGAGGGGCAGCAGCCTTTTCAGTAGTTGCAAGGGCAACAGTCTGGATGATTGACTGATCTGGCCTTGTAACAATAACCAAAACGGCCTTGCTGTGCTGGTACTGCGAACGACTGAAAGCAAGGGGAAACTACGGCCGTAATTTTTCCCGAGGGCATGCAGCTTTACTGTATGATTAAATGATGATGGCGTCCTCTTGGGTAAAATATTCCGGAGGTAAAATAGTCCCCCATTCGGATCCCCGGGTGGGGACTACTCAAGAGGATGTCGTTATCAGGAGAAAGAAACCTGGCGTTCTACGGATCGGAGCGTGGAATGTCAGATCCCTTAATCGGGCAGGTAGGTTAGAAAATTTAAAAAGGGAAATGGATAGGTTAAAATTAGATATAGTGGGAATTAGTGAAGTTCGGTGGCAGGAGGAACAAGACTTCTGGTCAGGTGACTACAGGGTTATAAACACAAAGTCAAATAGGGGTAATGCAGGAGTAGGTTTAATAATGAATAGGAAAATAGGAGTGCGGCTAAGCTACTACAAACAGCATAGTGAACGCATTACTGTGGCCAAGATAGATACGAAGCCCACACCTACTACAGTAGTACAAGTTTATATGCCAACTAGCTCTGCAGATGACGAAGAAATTGAAGAAATGTATGATGAAATAAAAGAAATTATTCAGATAGTGAAGGGAGACCAAAATTTAATAGTCATGGGTGACTGGAATTCGAGTGTAGGAAAAGGGAGAGAAGGAAACGTAGTAGGTGAATATGGATTGGGGCTAAGAAATGAAAGAGAGAGCCGCCTGGTAGAATTTTGCACAGATCACAACTTAATCATAGCTATCACTTGGTTTAAGAATCATGATAGAAGGTTGTATACATGGAAGAACCCTGGAGATACTAAAAGGTATCAGATAGATTATATAATGGTAGGACAGAGATTTAGGAACCAGGTTTTAAATTGTAAGACATTTCCAGGGGCAGATGTGGACTCTGACCACAATCTATTGGCTATTAACTGTAGATTAAAACTGAAGAAACTGCAAAAAGGTGGGAATTTAAGGACATAGGACCTGGATAAACTGACTACATCAGAGGTTGTACAGAGTTTCAGGGAGAGCATAAGGGAACAATTGACAGGAATGGGGGAAAGAAATACAATAGGAGAAGAATGGGTAGCTTTGAGGGATGAAATAGTGAAGGCAGCAGAGGATCAAATAGGTAAAAAGACGAGGGCTGGTAGAAACCCTTGTGTAACAGAAGAAATATTGAATTTAATTGATGAAAGGAGAAAATATAAAAATGCAGTAAGTGAAGCAGGCAAAAAGGAATACAAACGTCTCAAAAATGAGATCGACAGGAAGTGCAAAATGGCTATGCAGGGATGGCTAGAGGACAAATGTAAGGATGTAGAGCTTATCTCACTAGGGGTAAGATAGATACTGCCTACAGGAAAATTAAAGAGACCTTTGGAGATAAGAAAACCACTTGTATGAACATCAAGAGCTCAGATGGAAACCCAGTTCTAAGCAAAGAAGGGAAAGCAGAAAGGTGGAAGGAGTATATAGAGGGTCAATACAAGGGCGATGAACTTGAGGACAATATTATGGAAATGGAAGAGGATGTAGATGAAGACGAAATGGGAGATACGATACTGCGTGAAGAGTTTGACAGAGCACTGAAAGACCTGAGTCGAAACAAGGCCCCCGGAGTAGACAACATTCCATTGGAACTACTGACGGCCTTGGGAGAGCCAGTCCTGACAAAACTCTACCATCTGGTGAGCAAGATGTATGAAACAGGCGAAATACCCTCAGACTTCAAGAAGAATATAATAATTCCAATCCCAAAGAAAACAGGTGTTGACAGATGTGAAAATTACCGAACAGTCAGTTTAATAAACCACAGCAAAATACTAACACTAATTCTTTACAGACGAATGGAAAAACTTGTAGAAGCCGACCTCGGGGAAGATCAGTTTGGATTCCGTAGAAATGTTGGAACACGTGAGGCAATACTGACCTTACGACTTATGTTAGAAGAAAGATTAAGGAAAGGCAAATCTACGTTTCTAGCATTTGTAGACTTAGAGAAAGCTTTTGACAATGTTGACTGGAATACTCTCTTTCAAATTCTGAAGGTGGCAGGGGTAAAATACAGGGAGCGAAAGGCTATTTACAATTTGTACAGAAACCAGATGACAGTTATAAGAGTCGAGGGACATTAAAGGGAAGCAGTGGTTGGGAAGGGAGTCAGACAGGGTTGTAGCCTCTCCCCGATGCTATTCAATCTGTATATTGAGCAAGCAGTAAATGAAACAAAAGAAAAGTTCGGAGTAGGTATTAAAATCCATGGAGAAGAAATAAAAACGTTGAGGTTCGCCGATGACATTGTAATTCTGTCAGAGACAGCAAAGGACTTGGAAGAGCAGTTGAATGGAATGGATGGTGTCTTGAAGGGAGGATATAAGATGAACATCAACAAAAGCAAAACGAGGATAATGGAATGTAGTCGAATTAAGTCGGGTGATGTTGAGGGTATTAGATTAGGAAATGAGACACTTAAAGTAGTAAAGGAGTTTTGCTATTTGGGGAGCAAAATAACTGATGATGGTCGAAGCAGAGAGGATATAAAATGTAGACTGGCAATGGCAAGGAAAGCGTTTCTGAAGAAGAGAAATTTGTTAACATCGAGTATAGATTTAAGTGTCAGGAAGTCATTTCTGAAAGTATTTGTATGGAGTGTAGCCATGTATGGAAGTGAAACATGGACGGTAAATAGTTTGGACAAGAAGAGAATAGAAGCTTTCGAAATGTGGTGCTACAGAAGAATGCTGAAGATTAGATGGGTAGATCACATAACCAATGAGGAAGTATTGAATAGGATTGGGGAGAAGAGAAGTTTGTGGCACAACTTGACCAGAAGAAGGGATCGGTTGGTAGGACATGTTTTGAGGCATCAAGGGATCACCAATTTAGTATTGGAGGGCAGCGTGGAGGGTAAAAATCATAGGGGGAGACCAAGAGATGAATACACTAAGCAGATTCAGAAGGATGTAGGTTGCAGTAGGTACTGGGAGATGAAGAAGCTTGCACAGGATAGAGTAGCATGGAGTGCTGCATCAAACCAGTCTCAGGACTGAAGACCATAACAACAACAAATGAAGACACTTTGCTAAAACTGCTGAGCGCCAATAAAGTCATTGTGGGGTAGAATCACCCTGTTCAACGATAACGCCCCTTCCCCACAGTTCCAGTGAGACAAAGGCTACGGTTCAGCGATTTGTTGGGAAACACTACAAGATCATCCGTCCAGCCCAAAGCTTCCATCTTTCACCGTGTAATTTTCACGCCTTTGGCGACATGAAGAAAGACATGCGTGAACCTCGGTTCCAGTCCGACGAGGAACGTAAGAGTGGGTGTGGTTGTGGATCCTTCAGTGGCTGATAGTCTATTAAGAAAGAGGGGTTGATCGTTTCGTTTCCCAATGGGATAAATGTCTTAACGCGTGCGGTCATTGCTTTTGAATTTGACGCGTTTTCGGTTTTCATTTGGTTGGCCCCCATATTAAATTAATCGTGACACGGCCAAAGAAATACTGTAGGCCAGTACCTTATCCATCGCCAAGCGATTGCCACTGTCCATGGTAAATTGAATTATCTACACTGAGATCACAAAATACATGGGCTAGCTATATACAAATGGCGGTAGTATCGCTTACACAAGGTATGGAAGGGCACTGCTTTGGCGGAGCTGTTATTTGTACTCAGGTGATTAATGTGAAATGGTTTCCGACGTGATTATGGCCGCAAGACGAGAATCAATGGACTCTGAATGCACAACAGGCTTTTGAGCTAGACGTATGGGGCATTCCGTTTCGGATATCGTTAGGGAATTCAGTATTCTGAGAACCACAGTGACAATAGTGTGCGGAGAATATCAGATTTCTGGCATTACCTCACACCACGAACCACGCAGTGGCCGACGGCCTTCACTTAACGACCGAGAGCGGCGGCGTTTGCGTAGAGCAGTCAGTGCTAACAGACAAACAGCACAGCTCGAAATAACCGCGGAAATAAAAAAAAATGGTTCAAATGGCTTTGAGCACTATGGGACTTAACATCTATGGTCATCAGTCCCCTAGAACTTAGAACTACTTAAACCTAACTAACCTAAGGACACCACACAACACCCAGCCATCACGAGGCAGAGAAAATCCCTGACCCCGCCGGGAATCGAACCCGGGAACCCGGGCGTGGGAAGCGAGAACGCTACCGCACGACCACGAGATGCGGGCCGCGGAAATCAGTGTGGGACTTACGGCGAACGTATACGTTAGGACAATGCGACGAAATTTGGCGGTAATGGCCTATGGCAGCAGACGACCGACAAGAGTGCCTTTGCTAACAGCACGACATCGCCAGCAGCGCCTCTCCCAGGGTGGTAACTGTATCGGTTGGACCCCAGACGACTGGAAAACCGTGGCCTGCTCATATGAGTCACGATTTCAGTTGGTAAGAGTTGGTGGTTGGGTTCGAGTGTGGCGCAGGACCCAATTGGTCAACAAGGCACTGTGCAAGCTGGTGGTGGTTCCATAATGGTGTGGGCTGTTTACTGGAGTGGACTGGGTTCTCTGGTCCAAATGAGCCGATCATTGACTTTAGATGGCTATGTTCGGCTATCTGGCGACCATTTATAGCGATTCATTGACTCCTTGTTTCCAAATAATGATGGAAGTTTTGCGAATGAGAATGCGTTATATCACCGAATCATTTGAGCGGATGATTTGCCCACCCATATCGCCCGATATGATTCCCTTCGAAGATTTATGGGACGTAATCGAGAGTCCAGTTTGTCCGCATAATCCTGCACCGGCAACACTCTCGCAATTATGGACGGCTACAGAGGCAGCAGGGCTCAGTATTTCTGCAGGGAACTTCCAACTACCATACCACGTTGAGTTGCTGTATTACGCCGGGAAAGAGGAGGTCCGACACGATGTTAGGAGGTATCACATAACGTGTGTCACGTCAGTGTATACTAATACATAGGGACTAAGCGACGTTTCACAGTGGTCCAAACACCGTTAGGAAGAACAAAATACACTCCTGGAAATTGAAATAAGAACACCGTGAATTCATTGTCCCAGGAAGGGGAAACTTTCTTGACACATTCCTGGGGTCAGATACATCACATGATCACACTGACAGAACCACAGGCACATAGCCACAGGCAACAGAGCATGCACAATGTCGGCACTAGTGCAGTGTATATCCACCTTTCGCAGCAATGCAGGCTGCTATTCTCCCATGGAGACGATCGTAGAGATGCTGGATGTAGTCCTGTGGAACGGCTTGCCATGCCATTTCCACCTGGCGCCTCAGTTGGACCAGCGTTCGTGCTGGACGTGCAGAGCGCGTGAGACGACGCTTCATCCAGTCCCAAACATGCTCAATGGGGGACAGATCCGGAGATCTTGCTGGCCAGGGTAGTTGACTTACACCTTCTAGAACACGTTGGGTGGCACGGGATACACGCGGACGTGCATTGTCCTGTTGGAACAGCAAGTTCCCTTGCCGGTCTAGGAATGGTAGAACGGTGGGTTCGATGACGGTTTGGATGTACCGTGCACTATTCAGTGTCCCCTTGACGATCACCAGTGGTGTACGGCCAGTGTCGGAGATCGCTCCCCACACCATGATGCCGGGTGTTGGCCCTGTGTGCCTCGGTCGTATGCAGTCCTGATTGTGGCGCTCACCTGCATGGCGCCAAAGACGCATACGACCATCATTGGCACCAAGGCAGAAGCGACTCTCATCGCTGAAGACGACACGTCTCCATTCGTTCCTCCATTCACGCCTGTCGCGACACCACTGGAGGCGGGCTGCACGATGTTGGGGCGTGAGCGGAAGACGGCCTAACGGTGTGCGGGACCGTAGCCCAGCTTCATGGAGACGGTTGCGAATGGTCCTCGCCGATACCCCAGGAGCAACAGTGTCCCTAATTTGCTGGGAAGTGGCGGTGCGGTCCCCTACGGCACTGCGTAGGATCCTACGGTCTTGGCGTGCATCCGTGCGTCGCTGCGGTCCGGTCCCAGGTCGACGGGCACGTGCACCTTCCGCCGACCACTGGCGACAACATCGATGTACTGTGGAGACCTCACGCCCCACGTGTTGAGCAATTCGGCGGTACGTCCACCCGGCCTCCCGCATGCCCACTATACGCCCTCGCTCAAAGTCCGCCAACTGCACATACGGTTCACGTCCACGCTGTCGCAGCATGCTACCAGTGTTAAAGACTGCGATGGAGCTCCGTATGCCACGGCAAACTGGCTGACACTGACGGCGGCGGTGCACAAATGCTGCGCAGCTAGCGCCATTCGACGGCCAACACCGCGGTTCCTGGTGTGTCCGCTGTGCCGTGCGTGTGATCATTGCTTGTACAGCCCTCTCGCAGTGTCCGGAGCAAGTATGGTGGGTCTGACACACCGGTGTCAATGTGTTCTTTTTTCCATTTCCAGGAGTGTACATAAAATCACACTAATACTTACTGCTAACACAGGTGCTATGGGAGATGTACTAATCTGATGCATCCAACCTCAAAATAGGATATTGAATTTAAAACTTCATAAATCAAAACTTTCGGGTTAGGACCATAGTATTAAAAATACTTACGTCTAAGTATCCCATTTTAAAAGCAAAAAGAAATGAGTGTCTACTTATTTTTGTTTGGAGCCTGATCTTGCATCTCTACGATCTCCACCCCTGTGTTTTCGCACTCCCTAGACGGGCTTGTGCAGCATTTTGTTGTCTCAATATACCACCATTGTTTCCTGCTCTCTGATTGCGCCAGATTCCTTTCTGATTCTGTGACCTGTTATTGTTCCATCCCCCAAAGTTGTTGTGTTGCTGTCTGTTGCTGCTATATTACTCTCTTCCATACTATCTCACATTCTCATCAAGATCCATTAGCATCAATCTGAAAGCGTCCAGATGACCCTTCTTTATAAAGAATAGGATCCTCTTATACATATATCGATGAAGAGCTGTACTAACTTGTCACTATTACTGGGGCTGTCTATAGTTCAATTCTTTTATCTTGGCGGTTCGCGCATGCCCGCCCAGACGCGGGAGATTGCTGCGTTGCCAGTTGTACGCGCCAAGAGAAGCAGCGCCATAGCATAGTTCGCAAACTTACGTTTAGGGCGGATCGCGCAGATTATGAAGTAAAGCCACCACGGCCGCATTAACCCTTTCGCTGCTACAGAGACGTTTTCCGCGCATTCCCCGATGTGCGCGATTTTGTCATCAGTGCACTGCTCGCCTGTGCAGACACATGGTGTTTCGACTGTTTTGACACACTTCATCATTCGATTTCACAAGAACTATTTGGCCCAAATATTTGATTTTTTACACATCTTCTTGATGTTCAACGCAGTTATTGTGCAGCATTAGATGTAGTAAACCATTGCACGAAATTTTGAAGAGTTTGCAGAGGTAAAAGTTCATAGCCTATACTTTCTGTATGGTTGATTTTAGTTGCCACTAGAAATTTCAAAAAATTACATTCAAACGAATAAAATTCATGAAGTAAGACATTTCGATATTGTTTTCAAATAAAGAAAATATTAAGCTACCATCAAGGTTTGAACTCAGAACCTTTGACTTAGCAGCCATACACTTTAACCATTACGCTAATGCAGTTCATCATTCAATGTAGCTCTTGGAGGACTTTAAAATATCACGCAAAATACTGACAATCACTGTTGGTATGATTATGAATTACTCACGTTTCGTCGAAGTTCAATAGGAAATAAACAATTACCGCTGTTCTTTAATGCGAAAAAGCGGTTAGTGAGAATGATACAAACACCTTTCCTTGCCATCGCCTGAATTAGGGGGCTTATTGCTTGTTTGGTTTAATTAATTAATAGAATATGAAGCAATTGGTATAACGAATGCTTTTCCCAAACTTTCTATAAAAGAAAGTCTGCTATCAAGACATTGCTTTTGTTCGATTACTTTATTTATGACTGAACGTTTCTAAAACTGAAGACACTCGTCTGTGCTCTGCACTGCAGTCGAGCTCTGGCAACGTCGTTCTTTGTTCATTGGCTGACTGTGTTTTGTGACGTCAGATGCGCAGAATGAACCTAAACTCGGCCGCCGTCATAAATGACGCGCACTTTAGATGCAGATTCTGTTTCAGTATAGCATTAAAGTGTACCAAGCATGTCTGTGCTTCAACACTATAGTTTCATCACTTCTCTCTGAAATTCTCCAAACGTTCTGCAGTCTTCCATAACTAATACAAATGCCCCAATTACTTCGCCACTCATATGGCTGCTCGTAAACACTAACTTCCGTCCCATTGGGCAGGAATTGGGTAAGCTATCCTTGAACTGAATGATACATGTTCTTACGTGCAGATATCCGCTTGCACTGAATGTTAGAAATTTTCAAAGTGAAAGCAAATGTTTGCCGTCGAAATCTCGCCCTCTGGTGGACACAGAATTTGGAGCAACACTCGTCTCCACTGGTGGAACAGCAACGGTGGACTGCGAAGTTTCGCAAATAATCCGTTGTATAGCGTGAGCCTGCAGAATATTTGCTACATCCGTCTCTAGCTGCGCCTTGATTCCTGATCTAGCACTCTTCTGTTTTAATTTGTCCACGTCTCATCGCAGTGTGACTAGTTCTTCCATTTATGAAAAACAACCTGCTTCCGTGACATCGAACACAGTCAGCTCTTCCAAAGGCAGCACACACTGCAAAAGTCAGGTGTTAGCTTCTTCCACTTCCTTCTCCATCGAAGCTAAGTCCCAGTCATTGCGCTCCAGCCAGGACACATTGTCTTCTGTTGTCTCCGTTACCTCACCAGGTTCTTGTTTATAGAATTTTCTGTGCAATACCTCAACCCCTTACCATAATTTCTTTCCAGCATCCGGTGCTTCCTTTCTAACTATTTCTGCTTGTTCTTTCCTCTCTTCCGCTGCCTTTCTGTCTGCTTTTGCCTATTTTTGCCCGCTCTTCTGCTCTCTTTCTGTCCGCTTACGCCTTCCGATGATGATGATGTTGTTTGTTTTGTGAGGCGCTCAACTGCACGGCCATCAACACCCGTATAATGTCCCAGTTTTTACACTGCCCAATCTTTTTCACAGTGCAATCTAGCCACTGTCACGAATGATGATGATGGTGATGAAATGATGAGGACAACACAAACACCTAGTCCCCGGGCAGAGAAAATCCCCAACCCGGCCGGAAATCGATCCCGAGACCCCGTGATCCACAGGCAGCAACGCTAGCCACTAGACCACGAGCTACGGACGCTTGCGGCTTCTGATCTCTTTCCTGGACTTGAACTAATATCTGTACAAACCAGAATGGAATGTCATCCGTGGCTGCAGAGTCTGAACTACTCTGCTAGTTTCAATTTCGCGAGCTGCGATAATCTCGATTTGTTTCTGGTGACGGGAGTGACATCGACGTCTCCCACCTCGAATTATCCCCGCACAATGTCTCGGGATTCTGTAGAATCTTCTTGACAAGTGATTTTTCTGAACTCCATTGAACTAGCTCTGTCGGCCTTATTTATAACATAAAATGAAATAATTGAATCTTAAATCCTATGAAACAGCCATACCATATACGAGGGCTACTCAGAAAGGGAGGTCCAATCGGTCGCAAAATGGAAACTGCTGTGAAAATCAAAAATATTTTATTTACAACGGTTACCTACACCTTCCACTTAGTTCCTTACGTAGTCAGCGCTCCATTTCGACACTAATCGTATCTTCAAGAGCCTCGTCATAGAAGGCAACTGTCTGTGCTTCCCACCAATTCCCTTCGTCTGTGTCAAAATATTGTCTTCTTAGCTAGCGATCCATGTGAGCGGAGATGAAACTCAAGCTGAGTCAATTACGTTCTATACTGTGGGTGATCAAACATTGCTAATCGAAAACGCTGCAGGAGCATCTTCATTACCCCTGCAGAGTACGGATGAGAATTGTCTTGCAGAATACCACCCGCATCTCGTGGTAGTGCGGTAGCGTTCTCGCTTCCCACGCCTGGGTTCCCGGGTTCGATTCCCGGCGGGGTCAGGGATTTTCTCTGCCTCGTGATGGCTGGGTGTTGTGTGCTGTCCTTAGGTTAGTTAGGTTTAAGTAGTTCTAAGTTCTAGGGGACTGATGACCATAGATGTTAAGTCCCATAGTGCTCAGAGCCATTTTTGTCTTGCAGAAGGAAACGTATGACGGTTGTGTTATTTGGGCTGCATAAGAATCAGGCGAAGTCTCTCACCAGGTCTTCATATTAGGCGGGAGGCACTATTTCCTAGGCATCTTTACGTGCTCACTGTGCGCTCAGAACTGAAAAGAGCTACGTGACGCCATCGACGTTCAAACTAGAGACACTACCGAACACGTATGTGTGAAGCTTTATAGGATTCTCACTGTGGTTTCTATTTTTCGGCGCTGATGACCTCGATGTTGAGCGCCCATAAGCCCCAACACACACACCTTCTATTTTTCGCCCGATTGGACCTCACTTTCCAAGTAGCCCTCGCATTTAACAAAAGCAAAAATTTTCACATACAATCCAAATCTTCACACGTAGTACAAGTTACACAAAACATCCCACCCAATACATAGACAGAAAAATAAAAAAAAATTACGCTTCAGATGTTAGCAAAGCTTATGCTGTAACCGCGGTTAATCAGACGCAAAAAGAAGAAAAGGCCAATGGATAGTACAACTTTTACACTCCAAGATGCCATGAAAATTAGCTGCCTCGTTGTACTAAAGAACGGGACGTACATGTATTTTGTTTGGTTCCTGCAAAATTTCATGCATGGGACGGATGACAGAATTAACGTGAACAGTGATACAGTTAACAGACCTGAAACAGGTCGAAGTGAGGTTCAATGGCTTGTTCCAAAGCTATTCTTGCTATAAAAACCTGTGAGCGTTTGACAACCGTAATCACCTTTGCTATTCTTATATCCCTAAAAACGGTGCTTGCCCTCTGCACACAACGAAAACTCACCACGAACAAGCAAATATCCTAGGAATTCAGTTGGTTATATTCATTGTTTAAGGGTCGCGAAACTATAGGGAAGTTGAAGAACATTAGGGGTCTCAAAATGTGAGTCACATTTCGACTTCAAAAATTTTATTTACTCTACTCAAGTTAACAATTGACAGATAATAATACAGAGCAATATTCTGAAAGTTGTTGAAAAGAAATATTGGTGACTCTTAAACCCTTTGGGCCACGCGTTTAACTGGAAGACTGCAGGAAGTAAAATTAATAACACATCTGTATAGGTTGCAAAAGTAATCCCACCAATATTCATTATACATAACTGAGCATTCAAGGTAGATTAACAAATGGGCGCAGTCCGAGGCGCTCAGAATTTGTCACGCTACTGCGTCCGAGAAACTCACATTCATGAATTCTTATACTGCTTCGTTTCTTCAATTATGTATTATGCAAGTGAAAGTAACGCAGCAGTCTTTACACGTTTACGTAATATATGTAAGTGGTGTATTAACATTACTCTTCTGTATCCGATGGCGTTTGTAATGGACTCGGCTGTCTATTCTAATTGACACTCGTCCAGGACCTGAAGAGCTATCGGCCGGCCGACGCGTCATCCTCCGCCAAGCGGCCTCACGTGAACGTGCTGTGGATGGGCACGTGGTCAGCACGCCGCTCTCCCAGTCATTTTAGCGACTTCCCACACCGTGGAGCTGCTGCTACTCGGCCAAGTATCTCCACAGCTGGCATCGCGAGGCTCAGTTCATCCCATAGCAGCGCTCCCGCCACGGACAAATCCCTAGCAGTAGCGGGTATCGAACCCGAGTCGCCCATCTACGCTGACCACTCAGCTACGGAGGCGGACGATTGAGTATTTACACGTGCTAATAAATTACAAATGCGATTGATACATTTACATAAGCCCAGCTACAATGTTTACTTATTTTGAGTGACAGTAAAATGTTGTGCAGTGTGTTATGTTATTTACTTCTGCATCTACATCACTACTCTGCAATTCTCATCAGAATGCTTGAATGTTCCACACCAAAACAGTACGTGGGATGAACGAACAAACAAATCTTTTGATGCGAGCTCTGATTTCTGTTATTTTATGACGATGGTGATTTCTCCCTATGGAGGTGGGCACCAACAAAATATTTTTGCACTATGACGAGAAAGCTGGTGACTGAAATTTTGTGAAAGGATATTCCCGCAACGGAAAACATCTGTGTTTTAGTGATTGCCAACCGAGATTACGTTTCACATCCGTGGCGGTTTCTCCTTTATTTTGTGATAATACAAAACGAACTGCCCCTTTGAACTGTTTCGATGTCGTCCGTCCATCGTATTTGGTAAAGATTCACGCAGCATTAGCAGAGGACGGGCAAGCGAAGTGTAGGCAGTCTCTTGAATAGATTCAATGCATATTTTGAGTGTTGTGCAGTCTTTAGTTCGTCTTTCCACAATATTTTTACGCTATGGTGCCAATTTAAATTGTTCGTAATTATAATCCCTAAGCATATACTTGAATATACATATTTTAAATTGTATTTTTATCGTTAATGTATTCTTTTTAATACTCATGTGGAGGACCTCACACTATTTGTTTTTCATGGCTAACACAGATATCTTGTCTAAATCATTTTGTAACTCTTATTGATCTTCTGATGACTTCACTAGACGGTAAACAACAACAACAACAACACTGCAAACAGTGTAAGAGATCATTTATGTATCTCTGAAACAGCAAAGGGTCTACAACACGGGTGGGCAGCCGGCGGCCCGCGGACCGTGTTCGGCCCACAGTTGGTTTCAGTCCTGTCTGCGGAAGAAATACCTGAAGAGAGGGACAGGCGCTCCTGTTGTACTTCATTTTTGGATATTTCCGCTGACGCTCGACTCGTTACATGAGTGATGCTTTCGTACTGGCCGTAGAGTCTTACATACATGGTGCATCGGTTAAGTGGCGCCTGTGCGGAGGGCCCTTGGTCAGAGTTGGTGGCAACAGGGCGGATGACACGCAATGCAGCGTGGCACATCTTTTCTTGCTGGTAGTCCGCCGCCAGCAGCCTCTAAGTGATCGAGATCTACCTTTAATGCTAAGAAATACGAACCCCAATCATTCCCCTCCCTGGCCACACCATGGAGGGAACGCCGGGCTACGAATGGCAGCGAATCTTATTCTCCCCCATACCTGGTATGTACAAGAACTGCTGGGTAATCCTTTGTGTCCATGAAGCCTCGGTTCTTTGTAGAGGATTTAGAGGACAAGTTTGGGGAGGTGGAGGTCTTGTCCAAAATGTGGTCTGGGTCAGTCTTTATAGAAACAGCACCCTCTGGTCAGTCACAGGCATTACTCGCTTGTGGCAAGCTGGGGGTTTTTTCTGTTACTATCACGCCCCATAAGAGCCTAAATGTGGTCCAGGGTATTATCTTCCACAGAGATCTTCTTTTACAGTCCGATGACGATCTGCACACCAACTTATAGCGTCGAGATGACTATTTCGTCCGGCATGTCCACTAGGGGCCAAGGGGTAGTCAGGTTGCCACCGGTGCCTTCATCTTGGCCTTTGAGGGCGACACATTACCTGAGAAGGTGAAGGTGAAGGTGATGGTCTACCACTGTGATATCAGGCCACATATTCCTCCCCAAATGCAGTGCATTAAGTGTTGGAAGTTCAGCCATATGTCTTCGCATTGTACTTCCAGCCTCATATTTCACGATTGTGGTCGTCCATCCCACCCCAATACTCCATGTGCCCCACCTCCCATCTGTGTCAATTGTGGAGTGCTTTCTCGTCAGACTGTAGGATTCTACAGAAGGAAAGGAAAATGATGGAATACAAGACCTTGGACCGACTGACCTACACTGAGGCTAAACAGAAATTTGAAAGGCTCCATCCCATGTGCATGACAACATGTTACATCACCAGTATCACTACTGTTACAGCCCCATCCGTTGCACCAATTCTAGTTAACTAACAGAGCCTTAAGACTACACCTGCCCCTTGATGGTGGGGGTCACTTGCCTCTCAGTTGCTCCTGCACCACCTATGTCAGGAGCAGCACCCCCCAACCATTGGGGATGTCCGTCCCCGCTTCTAAGCTAGAGAAACATACCACTTCTTCGGCTCCTCTAGTTCAGAAGGGGTCCCTTGGGTCTCTTCCTCCCCAGGTTTCTCCTAGTGTGAAGGATGACGCCCGCCAGTGGCTGAAGTGTCCAGAAGCAGCTGGTCGTAGGGCTTCACAATCGTCCTCAGTACCGGAGACTGCATCCATGAAGCCCTCCAGCCCAGAGAAACCAAAGGAGCAGCGAGACAAGTCAAAAAAGAATACCCCTAAGACCAAGGAAATTGCGGTGGCACCCCAACCACCACCGCTACCTCCCAGCCTTCCGTCTGAAGATGAGGTGGAGATTCCGGCATCTGCTGAGGACCTAGATCCCGCTGAATACTCAGACACAATGGATGTCGATTTCACAGGTACTCAGTCGGTGGCAGCAGGTGACCCAGTGGCGTAATCTGCCTCCTCGGTCCCTTCATGCCTTTTTTGGCCAAGGACAATATCATTCTCCAGTGGAATTGCAGCGATTTTTTTCCACCACCTTGCTGAACTCTGACAACTCCTCAGCCTCCACACTTTCTTCCGCATTGCTCTCCAGTAAACTTGGTTTCTGGCATTGCGAACCCATGCGCTCTGTGGCTATCAGGGTTATTATAAGAATGAACCAGCTTATGAGAGGATATCTGGTGGAGTCTGTGTTTACATCCTTCACACTCTTTACAGCGAGTGTGTCCCTCTTCTAACACCATTAGAGGCTGTCACTGTATGGGTGTGGACGCCTCAGGTTGTTACTGTCTGCAGTCTCTATCTGCCACTGGTTGGTGATATCCCACAGCATGTCTTGGCTGCGCAGATAGCCAAACTGCTGCCACCTTTTCTGTTACTCCAATGCCCACAACGCTTTGTGGGGTGGATTGGTGGCAACAGACCGAGACACTGTCGTTGAGCAAGTGTTCGCACAGCTCGACCTAGCTCCTTTAAACAATTGTGCCTCCACACATTTCAATGTGGCGCATGGCACTTAATCAGCCACCAACCTTTCGGTCTGCAGCCCTGGCCTTCTACCATTTGTCCAATGGAGAGTCACTCTTCTGGTCGCCTCCCCACATGGGCTTTGAATAAGGCTGACTGGGAGTTGTTCGCCGCCATTACCACTATTGAGCCTCTTTCTCATGATGCCATTGATGTTGTGGTTCACACAGTAACCATTGGCATCGTTTCTGCAGGGAATCTGCAATTCCCTGTTCTTCTGGTTCCCCTTGGTGGAGGACTGTGTCTTGGTGATTACTGGAGATCAGTGAGGCGATTATAGATCGCAGGTGGGCCCTCCAACGTCATAAGCGGCACCCATCACTGGAACACCTCCTTACCTTTAAGCAGCTCCATGCCTGAGCCGGATGCCTTATTCGCCGATGGAAGCAGGAGTGCTAGGAAAAGTATGTCTCCACCATTGGCATCCGTACCTCTCAATCACAGATTTGGGCCAAGATCAGGTGACACTATGGATATCAGACCCATGTCAGCGTTCCTGGGCTTTCCCTGAATGGAGTAGTCTGTACTGAATCAGACACGATTGCACAACACTTAGCAGAGCATTATGCTCAGAGTTCTACTTTTACGAATTACCCGCTGGGCTTCTGCTCCCTGAAATCCCTGAAACAGTGGTTGGAATGTCGGAGCCTTTCATTCCATATGCGCCACCCAGAATCATACAATGCTCCATTCAGTGAGTGGAAATTCCAAAGTACCCTAGCTGCTTGCCCTGATATGGCTCCTGGGCCAGACTGCATCCACTATCAGATGCTCAAACACCTCTCGTTGGACTGCCAGTGACACCTCCTAGACCTTTTCAACCATATCTGGGTTGAGGGTGAGTTCCCATCTCACTGGCGGGATTGCATTATCATAGCCGGCCGGTGTGGCCGTGCGGTTCTAAGCGCGTCAGTTTGGAACCACGTGATCGCTACGGTCGCAGGTTCGAATCCTGCCTTGGGCATGGATGTTTGTGATATCCTTAGGTTAGTTAGGTTTAAGTAGTTCTAAGTTCTAGGGGACTGATGACCTCAGTAGTTAAGTCCCATAGTGCTCAGAGCCATTTTTTTGCATTATCATACCAGTGTTGAAGCCTGGCAAGAACCCACTGGAAGTGGACTGCTACCACCCCATTAGCTTCAACAACGATCTGTGCAAGTTGCTAGAATGTATGGTGAGCCAGAGGTTGAATTGGCTACTTGAGTCTTGGGGCCACTCTGCCACCAGTAATCTGGTCTGCCTGGAGTCTGACATCTGCATAACATTTGCCCGCCATCAGCATCTGGTTGCTGTCTTTTTTGACATGCAGAAGGCAACATGGCGACATCACATCTTCACCACGATTCATGGGTGGGGTCTTAGGCGCCTGCTCCCGATTTTTATTCAAAATTTTCTGTCGCTTTGTTCCTTCTGCATGCAGGTTGGTTCCTCCCGAGTCCAGGAGAATGGGGTCTCGCAAGGCTTTGTCTTGAGTGTTTGCCTGTTTTTAGTTGCTATCAATGGGCTAGCTGCAGCTGTGGAAACGTCCTTATTGGCTTCTTTGAATGCTGATGACTTTTGCCTGTACTGTAGCTCCACTGGCATTGCGGTTGCTGAATGGCAACTACAGGACGCCATCCACAGGGTGCAGTCTTGGGCCATCATGCATGGCTTCCAGTTCTTGGCTGCCAAGTCTCATGTATTTCTGCCGGCATCGCACTGTTGACCCTGAGTCGTAACTTTATCCTGATGGCGAACCTCTTGCCGTGGTGGAGATGCATCGGTTTTTGGGCTTGATTTTTGATAACC
The DNA here is from genome assembly GCF_023864275.1 of Schistocerca cancellata. Lineage (NCBI taxonomy): Eukaryota > Metazoa > Arthropoda > Insecta > Orthoptera > Acrididae > Schistocerca > Schistocerca cancellata. The sequence goes on from NC_064634.1 coordinate 155,712,604, forward strand.
AGTTCACTTGGCTCCCTCATATTTGGTATCCGGCGCCAACGACTACTGCCTGCTTATGCTGCACATGTTTATAGCTTGCCTGGGCATCCCAATTACCATCTCCTGTTCCCCAACTCGGTCGTCCATCTTCCCGAATGGTGGCCCCAGTCAGGGTGTACGATCGCGTTTCGCGTCCAGGCTCTTCTCTCTGGGCTTGAGTTTCTCCCTCTCCCACCTCTTTTCCGGGCCCATTTACGTAAACCCCCGTGGTGTGTGCCCCACCCATGCCTTCGGCTGGATTTGGCACAGGGCCCGAAGGACTCAGTCCCTCCTAAGGCCCTCCGCCGCCGCTTTCTTTCCATTCTTGCCGCGTTTCACGGCTCTGATGTGGTCCATACCGACGGTTCAATGGTTGTAGGTCGAGTTGGTTGTGCTAATACTCTTGGGGATCATTCTGAACAATGCTCATTGTCGGCTGGCTGCAGTGATTCCACTGCAGAGCTGGTAGCCATCTCTCACGCCCTAGAGTATATCCGCTCCTGCTCAGGTGAGTCCTTTGTCATCTGTAGTGACTCCCTGAGCGGTTTATGAGCTATCGACCAGTGTTTTCCTCGCTCTCATCTGTTGATGGCTATCCAGCAGTCCATGCATACTCTTGCCCGTTGCAGCTGCTCCATGGTTTTTGTGTGGACGCCGGGTCATGTCGACGTCCCAGGTAATGAACGTGTTGACAGGCTGGTCAAACAGGCTATCAGTGAACCGGCCCTGGAGATTGGCCTTTCGGAAAGTGATCTCCAGTCAGTATTGCAGCAGAAAGTCCTTGGTACCTGGGGTGAAGAATGGCGCAACCTACCTTCACCCAACGAACTTTGGGTTATCAAGAAGACTACAGGTGTGTGGCGCTCCTTCATGCGAACCTCTCTCAAGGACTCAGTTGTTCTCTGCCGGTTACGCACTGGCCCCACCTGGCTGACGCACGGTCATTAATTGCTCCGCGAGGATCGGCCTCTATGTCGCTGTGGATCAGCATTGACAGTGGTCCACATCTTGTTGGACTGTCCGCTTTTAACTGCGCTCAGACAGATGTTTGCGCTGCCTGATACGCTCCCTGCACTTTTAATAGATGACGCTGCTATGGTAGGCTTAGTTTTGAGTTTTATTCGCGCAGGGGGATTTTATCGCTCGATCTGAGGGTTTGTGTCTTTTTTTGTGTTGAGTCTGACCTTTGGCCTACGATTTTAGATTGGGGTTTTTAGTGTCTCTCTTAGTGGTTGGCCTTTTTTTTAACCATGGTCGGCCAACCACTGTAACACTCTGTGTGTTTTTAATTCCTCTTTTCTGGTCTTTCTCTATGTCTTTCTTGTTCTGTGTCGCCCCTTGTCGTCTGCGTTGCTCGATTTTTCTTCTTCTTTGTGGGTGTTTCATGGTCGGGGAAAAAGGGACCGATAGCTTTGTAGTCTGGTCTCTTCAACCCCCACAAACCAACCAACCAGAAAAAAATGTGTTGCATTACTTACTGAACGCCCCTTGTACTACGGGGGACTTTTATCTGGACTTAAATGTTGCTTGTAGTAGTAGTAGTAGTAGTAGTAGTAGAAGTAGTCGTAGACACCTAGACATCTGTCAACTATATGAATATTGTTAAAGACCTCCTGCATTCCTTCATGCTGGATGCCTTCACCAAAGACGATGGCATCTCTCAGTAGGATAACTGTCCGTGCCACAATCATACTAGAATAGTTTGAGTTGCATGACAGTCATCTGACGTTGACATCTTGGTCACCAAATTCGCCCACTCTGAACCCGATGGAACACGTCTGGCTCTTCATCGGGCAAAGCTCCACACTCATATACCACGGCCCCGTTATTTGCGGGAATTATATGATCTGTGCGTAGACTTGTGGTACAGCATATTTTCAGAAACCAACCAAGGACCTGTTGAATGCATACCACGCTGAATTACTAATGTATTGCCTTTCAAGGTTGGACCCACCCTTTATTAAGCAGGTGCTCGTAATGTATTGACTCCTCAATGCATATTTATGGTGGATGTTTAGTATATTCCACTTTGAATGGCCACGAGGCCGGAAGTACTCATGTTGATATAACAGACTAGTTTAAACTCGAATATAGCAGTTGAGGTGGAAGAGAAATGAATGAATTCTTTTGAAAGAGGTGTGGAGGCTGTAGGAACTAGTACAGGATAACTAAACGAGTCTAATGTTACGAACAACGTCACTCGCCGAAAAACACACACATCTTTCGTACAGATAGCGAAGCAATGAGACGCTGCTATCGCTGTCCGAATGAAAACGTCCTGCCTTGCACTTGAGTTCTTGGTCGTTTCCCTAAGTCATTTACGGTGAATTCTATTACTCTTCCTTTGAAAATGTCATACCCAATTCCAGTTCCACTATTTCTTTAAGTAGAGCTTTTATTCCATATAATTTACGTTAACTCCTAATACCCACTCATCACTCCCCCTTTGTTTTTACTTCAACGGTGTGAAAAGATTTAAAACAGCTGATTGCCTACAAATTGTTCATATTAAAACAATTAATAAATACCGCGCTTCTTTCCTAACAGCCGTCAGGAGCATTTTCTTTGATGTTTCGGCAGACATTTTCAGTTCGTTTTTTGCGACTCCAAGTGTCGTCAGGAAACATCGATTTGTTTCCAGTTACAAACAAAATTATTTTTAAAAGCGAAATTTTACGTTCCCATTCATTAGAGCCGTACCAGATTAATCAAGTGGAATATTCGTTTTATCGATGTGTGTTAACAGGAATGTTAAAACACGAAGAATAACCGCTAAACAAGCGCTGCTGCATGGCGGTAGTACTAAGAGGGGGATTTATTGTTGTTCTGTTAATATGGTTCAAATGGCTCTGAGCACTATGGGACTTAACTTCTAAGGTCATCAGTCCCCTAGAACTTAGAACTACTTAAACCTAACTAACCTAAGGACATCACACACATCCATGCCCGAGGCAGGATTCGAACCTGCGACCGTAGCGGCCGCGCGGTTCCAGACTGTAGCGCCTTTAACCGCTTGGCCACCACGGCCGGCTGTTCTGTTAATACACGTCTATAAAACGAATATCGCATTAGACTAATTTGGGACCACTCTATCGAATGAGAACGTAAAAGTCCACTTTAAAAATCATTTTGTAATGGAAAACAAACCTGCGCTTTCCGTCGACTATAGGCGTCGCATGAAGAACGTCATGAGCTTGTTTGTTTGGGATAATTCCAGCTGCATATTGCAAAAACTAAACTGTAAATATCTGCGGAAATAACAGAAAAAATGCGCCTGACGCCCTGTGTAGGCCTGTAATAGACCAAGAAAATATGTTAGTATCGTTATTTTTTCGAATATGGTATTGATTTGTTTACTCTTTGGCTTGGACGCCGATTGTACGTGCTTGGCGTTTGGAATACCGGTCGTATTTATGCTTGTGTGCATATCTGTATTCGAGAATTCTGCCCGAAGATGAGTAACGGAGTAATACCCGAAACTGCAGTCACAATAAAACAAAATTTGAAAGCAACAAAGAAAAACGTCCATATTAAAATACTTAGCGTAAATAACACACAATATACAGTGTTTTAGTTGCGGTCTTACGATGACTGATGCAGAAATTATGTACTTCCAGAGTCTAGCAAACAGGCTGTTGGAAGGCTGTCTGTCAGTATGGTTCATTCATGTCGAAGAAACCACAGAGACATCTGCGGCTGTGAAAATCCGTTTGAACCTTCAGCATGTTACCGGCAATTTTAAAAATGATTTTCCTTCTTTGCTTGGATGTATTTCTAATTATTATAGTAGGTTCGATTTTGATTATTTTTTCAATGCGAAAGATATGCCAGGTCTTGAGAGGCTTATGTTTAAAACTTGGTAGACAACTGCGTCATTTTTTGTAATGCTTAATTAAAACTTAGTTTGTCTATTTACAGATTCTCATCTTCCAGTTTTGTCCAATTTTTCCCAGTACAACATTAATTTGTATTATTGCAACTCAATCTGTCGATTCCTGAGTGCTCTATTACAGTGTGGTGAAGCAATGACGTGTGACTTTTTGTTTGTGGCGAAGGAGATTTATCGTTTCTGTTCTCAAAGAGATCGAAATTCTTCTTTGTTACAGGCAAGATGCCGGCCCTCCGTACGCCAACATCATGTACGACCGCCGCGTCGTACGTGGAAGCACATTTGCCCAGCACCCTATCCCGGTAAGTGGAACGTAGGTTACCGTCAGCTGTCAAGTAGCCACGAACACAGAACCAGTGCCACACGAATACTCTGTGACGTATGGCTTTGTGTGACTGTATTATTCTGTAATTGCGTCTCCTTCCTGCTGTAATATCCCACCTCTTGAGTTTTCTCTCAAATTAAAACATCCTAGCTCACCCAATACAACTTACCAACTTGCATGGTTTCGTAAGCAGTCTATTGAACACCATATAATATTTCAAAGTGTTGGGTATCAAAACGATAAACAACATGAATTACGTATAAAAAATTACTTATCTTGATTTTTGTACTTGTTGTGGTGGACATCGAATCTTATAATGTTTTCTGTTCTTATGGACGGGTTTATGTTGCTTCAAATACTGATGTTGTTACTAAGTTTTAATTTTTAAAATATACCGATAGTTACACACTCTATATTTTATCCATTTTCAATTCACATTGAGAACTTGCGCCGAGTATCTAACTAAATCATTTCCTATAACCTTAATATCAAAGACCAAATCAGGTCTACAATAGCTGGCACCTAAATATGTCAAGCAACGATATGTGCACTGTGGTCTAAAACTATATATTTTTAGCATTTGTATGCACTTTACGAACTGTTCCTTTTACAAGAAAGAAAGTGATTTTGCATTTGAACAAGGAATTGCAAGCAGCTTGAGAAAGTTGCGAACTTATATCTAAAAAAGAACTATTTTGACTACGTTTATCGCCACGATAGATCCTTCCTCCTACAATTTATGCTGAATTGTTAATAAAATATTTTAACAAATTTCATAGAAATTTCCTTCGTGAAACAGCAAATACGTGATTTTCAATAGATTAACTAACGCATTTAAAGTTAATTACAACTTTTACAATTTTAGCTACAGCATTTCAACATAAATACGTTGACAGGAACGAAAATATCTTCTGAGCTTCGTTATAAAATATTACAAATAAACAGCATAAAATGAATTTGATTCAATCATCATAAATTATGTACAGTTTGCATCTTTCGTCACTAAATACTCTGCCCGACAACAAAGTGAAACACCCAGAAGAAATGGTCGGATGTCAATCTAACTTCGTGCGCAACACGCATCGGCGGTTCCATATATGATAATAGTAGCAATTATTTGACAGAGTGCGGGTTTCGTTTGCTGCCACGCGTGGTACGGTATACTGGGTGTTTTTTTTTCCACCGTGAACAAACTTTAGGGAGTGATGCATGAGTGGATACAGAACAAAAAAGGTCTAATGAAATTCTGTCCGGAAATGCATTGTTTCCATGCTAGAGACGTTTTTTTAATCATACTTTGTTACAGAGACTGCGGTCTAATGCGGGCTGTGTCATGCAGCCACAGTAACAGTATGCATGGTTTCCTCGTAGAGGCTGGTACTGCTCCTAATGCGTCATGCCCGAGCGGCCTCTCCTGCCGTAATAATTGGTAACGTTGGTCCGATTCACTTCTCTTGCTGACTCACCTTGTAGTGGATGTGATCCGTATTCGAATCGAGAGCTCGCTGGCATGGTGTTTAATTACGGTAAGGGAAAGGCAACAGCGTGCAGAGATGTATCAGCTCGCCCTATTTGCCCAAAAAATTCACAGTGCCGTAGACACTGGCGAGCAGATTGATGCCGTATTCCTGGACTTCAGGAAGGCATTTGATACGGTTCCGCACTTACGTTTAATGAAAAAAATACGAGCTTACGGAATATCGGACCAGGTTTGTGATTGGATTCAGGATTTCCTAGAAGAAAGAACACAACATGTCATTCTTAACGGTTCAAAATCTGCAGATGTAGAGGTAATTTCGGGAGTACCGCAAGGAAGCGTGATAGGACCTTTATTGTTTACAATATACATAAATGACTTAGTTGACAACATCGGTAGCTCCGTGAGGCTATTTGCAGATGACACGGTTGTCTACAAGAAAGTAGCAACATCAGAAGACTCGTACGTACTCCAGGAAGACCTGCAGAGGATTAATGCATGGTGCGACAGCTGGCAGCTTTCCCTAAACGTAGATAAATGTAATATAATGCGCATACATAGGGGCAGAAATCCATTCCAGTACGATTATGCCATAGGTGGTAAATCATTGGAAGCGGTAACGACCGTAAAATACTTAGGAGTTACTATCCGGAGCGATCTGAAGTGGAATGATCACATAAAACAAATAGTGGGAAAAGCAGGCGCCAGGTTGAGATTCATAGGAAGAATTCTAAGAAAATGTGACTCATCGACGAAAGAAGTAGCTTACAAAACGCTTGTTCGTCCGATTCTTGAGTATTGCTCATCAGTATGGGACCCTTACCAGGTTGGATTAATAGAAGAGATAGACATGATCCAGCGAAAAGCAGCGCGATTCGTCATGGGGACATTTAGTCAGCGCGAGAGCGTTACGGAGATGCTGAACAAGCTCCAGTGGCGGACACTTCAAGAAAGGCGTTACGCAATACGGAGAGGTTTATTATCGAAATTACGAGAGAGCACATTCCGGGAAGAGATGGGCAACATATTACTACCGCCCACATATATCTCGCGTAATGATCACAACGAAAAGATCCGAGAAATTAGAGCAAATACGGAGACTTACAAGCAGTCGTTCTTCCCACGCACAATTCGTGAATGGAACAGGGAAGGGGGGATCAGATAGTGGTACAATAAGTACCCTCCGTCACACACCGTAAGGTGGCTCGCGGAGTATAGATGTAGATGTAGATGTAGATCAGGAGACCTATCCCCACCGATAACAACCACAGCATTCACTGTTTGCAACAGTGTTTCTCCGTTTGATTGAGACAGGGTCGTTTCAGCAAGCAGGAAATCATGAAGGACGTACCCGAAACATTCCGGCACCAGACTTGGAGCAAAATTTGATTAACACTATGGAAGACGACCGCCGTATCAGTACCAGGCAGTTGGTCCGCCAGTACAGAGTAAGCCAGACGACCGTGTGGAACATTCTACATGACAACTGTTACTACCCTTATCACTTATAGAGTGTGCAAGGCTTACCAGCGACAGACTTTCCAAATCGGGAGCAGTTTTGTCGTCACTGGTTTCTTCACCAGGCAACCACGATTCCGGGAATTGTGTCCTGCATCCTGTTCACAAATGAGGCCCCCTCTACACGGAATGGTATCTTCAACTTTGATAACAGTCATCTGTGGGATAGTATGCGGAACCTCCATCATATGATGACAACCAGTCGTCAGCATTGGTACAGCTGGAATGTGTGGGCCGTCATAATTGGCGACCGTATTTTGGGACCATTCTTCCTTCCACGTCGCCCAATAGGCCGGAACTATCGGCGTTTCTTGCGGGTGACTTTGGCTCCTCTGCTGAAAGAAGTGCCATTGATGATTCGAAGGGTTATGTTGCTGCTACATGATGGTGCTCCAGCCCACTTCGCCGTTAACGTCCGGACACATCACAATCGTGCCTGCCCTGCTCGGTGGATCGGATGAGGGGCCCCAGTTGCATGGCCTGCTCGTTCACCGTATCTCAGCCATTGCGATTTCTGGTTATGGGGCCCGTCTGAAAAGTATAGTGTACGCAGAGCCCATTCCAGATGTGGAGACACTGGAGCAACGTATTCATGCTGCCATTGACACTGTTAGGATGGAGCCTGGCCGATGTTAACTTGTGAGACAGAACATGCTACGGCGCGTACACGCATGCGTTGAGGCACATGGAAACCATTTTCAACACATACCGTAACTGTGGCTGCGTACTGCAGCACGTATTAGACCGCAGTCTCTGTAACGATGTACGGTTAAATAAATGCTTCTATTACGAAAACGATGCATTTCCGAACAGAAGTTCATCAGACTTTTTCGTTCCGTATCCTCTCATCGATCAGACCGTAGAATTTGTACACGGTGGAAAAAATCTTCCTGTATAAGGGACGTGATCAGCGACAGGTGAGGGATCACTGGGAGCACACGGGGATGCCGCGTACTCGTGTGAGACAACGTTATCAGATCTGACACCGTTTAAAAGGGATACCAAGCACATCGGAATCGCTTCACACTTGCATCTACTATCTAAGAACAAGTAACGGACTCACTGCAACGTTGTGTGTCTCGCCGCAGCATTCGTCGGAGGCTAGCAACAACTGGACTAGAGAAATACTGCTTTGCGTAGACAGCCGTTAACACCACAATACAAACGGCTGCGTTTGAATTGGTGCCGTGGTTCTGTGCCGTCCGTTGTCATCACCGTTACATGTTTTTTTATTCCTTGTAGGTTTTTATCGTCGTGGAAAAAGGCACCGATGGCCTTTGTAGTCTGGTCCCTTCAATCCCCGCAAACCAACCAACCAACCAACCAACCAACTGAGAGGCAGGCACTACCGATGAATGGTGTCGCATTGTGTTCAACGATGAATCGCGGTTTTGGAGCACCCACGACGACCATCGTCGGCGAGCGTGTCGTTGACCTGGGGAGAGGTCCCTTTCTTCCAGTATTTTGGAAAAGTGCAGTGATGTTACTCTTAGTGTCATGGTGTTGGGCGTCATTGGGTATCATTTGAAGCCATTATTGGTAATGGTTGAGGAAATTGTGACGACACAACGGAACGCCATGGACATCCTCTCTCCCCCCGTGTTATCAACATTTACATTTACATCTACAACTTCCTGATTACTAGGCAATTGACAGTTAAGTGCGTGGTAGGCTTCATCGAAACAGCTTTCATCTACATTTTCAAACAGCGCGCGCTAAAAACAAACATTTAGATATTTCCGTGCGAGCTCTGATTTCTGTTATTTTATCATGACGATCATTTCTCCCTCTGTAGGTAGGCACCAGCAAAATATTTTCACACTCTGAGGAGAAAACTGGTGACTGAAATTTCACGACAAGGTCCTGCCACAGCGAAAAACGCCTTTGCTTAAGTGAGTAGCACCCCCAATTCGCGTATCATATCCGTGTATCTCTCCCATATTTCGTGATAGTACAAAACGAGCTGCCCTTCCTTGAACTTTTACGAAGTCCTCCGTTAATGCTCTCTGATGCGGACACCATAAAGAACAGCGATGGTCCAGAACAGGGCGGACAAGCATAGTGTAAGCAAAAAATTGGCTCTGAGCACTATGGGACTTAACTTCTGAGCCGGCCGAAGTGGCCGTGCGGTTAAAGGCGCTGCAGTCTGGAACCGCAAGACCGCTACGGTCGCAGGTTCGAATCCTGCCTCGGGCATGGATGTTTGTGATGTCCTTAGGTTAGTTAGGTTTAACTAGTTCTAAGTTCTAGGGGACAATGACCTCAGCAGTTGAGTCCCATAGTGCTCAGAGCCATTTGAACCATTTTTGAACTTAACTTCTGAGGTCATCAGTCCCCTAGAACTTCGAACTAATTAAACCTAACTAACCTAAGGACGTCACACACATCCATGCCCGAGGCAGGATTCGAACCTGCGACCGTAGCGATCGCGCGGTTCCAGACTGTAGCGCCTAGAACCGCTCGGCCACTCAGGTCCGCATAGTGTAAGCAGTTCCGTTACTAAACCTGTTACATTTTCTACGTGTTCTGCCAATAAATCGCAATCTTTGGTTTCCTTTCCTCGCAACAGTATCTACGTGATGGTTTCAACTTAAATTGTTCGTGAAACTTTCCTGGCAGATTAAAACTATGTGCCGGAGCGAGACTCGAACTGGGGACATTTGCCTTTCGCGGGCAAGTGCTCAACCATCTGGAAGGTAGGACACGAGGTACTGGTGGAATCAAAGTTGTAAGGAGAGGTAGTAAGTCGTGCTTAGGTAGCTCAGATGGCAGAGCGCTTGCTCACGGAAGGCAAAGGTCCCGAGTTCGAGTTTCGGTCCGGCACACAGTTTTAATCTGCCAGGAAGTTTCATATCAGCGCACACTCCACTGTAGAGTGAAAATTTCATTCTAGAAACATCCCACAGACTGTGGCAAAGCCATGTCTCTGCAATATCCTTTCTTCCAGCAGCGCTAGCTCTGCGAGGTTCGCTGAAGAGCTTCTGTGAAGTTTGGAAAGTAGGAGACGAGGTACTGGCGGAAGTAAAGCTGTGGGGCGGAGCGTGAGTCGTGCTTGAGTAGCTCAGGTGGTAGAGCACTTGCCCGCGAAAGGCAAAGGTCCCGAGTTCGAGTCTCGGTCCGGCACACAGTTTTAATCTGCCAGGAAAGATTCACAACAGCGCACACTCCGCTGCATAGTGAAAATCTCATTCTGTAAATTGTTCCTAGTTGTAACCACTGAGCGTTTAGTTGAGTTTACAGCTTTCTATTTGTGTGTTTTATCGAGGAAACCTCATCCGAGGGTATCGTGGTGCCATTCTTCAACAAGACAATGCTCGTCGGCTCGTGTCATGTATCTCTGTGAACTGGCTGCGTGATCATAATGTACTCCCCTGGTCAGCAAGATCCCCAGATATGTCCTCGATAGAGCTTGTGTGGGACCAGCTCAAAGGTCAACTCTCTCGTAGTGCCAGTATCGAGGATATCACGGACAAGTTTCGTCTGTTATGGGCCAGCTCATCTCAGGAGAGAATAGAAAAACTTTATAACAACTTTCCCAAACGAATCAGTGCATGTGCCCAGGCCAGGGGGGGGGGGGGGGGGGAGGGGTGCACGTCACACAGATAAGTAGGCTCAGAGCGCCGCGTTCTTTGCAAGTTTGACTCGATTGTGTAATCACCGAAATAACATCACGTAGTCTCTCAACCCGTGAAGTTTCATTTCGTTTCCTCCTATCCTTCTGGGTGCTCCACATTTTGCCACTTTATGTCCACACACGGCATGACTACTAGTGACATATTCTTTTTTTCAACTTTCTCTTATTTCCGTGCAAAAAAAAAAAAGAGAAACAAGGGACTGACACATTTATCACATGTATACTTTTGCGTCATTACGTACTGTTTATGACTGATGGTTGGAGAATTATTTGATATGAAACTCACAGCCGCGGAAAAACTATTTAAACGATAATGATACGAATCAGAACAACAATGCGATGACTAACAAAACGTCACCATTTACTCAAGCGCGTCAGTCATGAAACTAGCTTTTACAGACATATTCGGATGGACAATGTACTGTTAGTTTACAGAAATGATATTTTAAACCAAAATGGTCTCTTTCGGCATTTTTCTCTTCTCCAAATGACTCCCCAGGTAAACGCTTGCAACCGTTTTATCATTATTAAATGGTTATAGCTTTTTATATATTTATTCTAATTGTTATTATTTAATTCTTAGTTACACATTTATAACGATTCATAAAATATTTTCAACAACTTGCAATGAAGCCACAACGGATAGCAAAACATTTTCGACAGTGTATACACTACTGGCCATTAAAATTGCTACACCAAGTAGAAATGCAGATGATAAACGGGTATTCATTGGAGAAATATATTATACGAGAACTGACATGTGATTACATTTTCACGCACTTTGGGTGCATAGATCCTGAGAAATCAGTACCCACCTCTGGCCGTAATAACGGGCTTGATACGCCTGGGCATTGAGTCAAACAGAGCTTGGATGGCGTGTACAGGTACAGCTGCCCATGCAGCTTCAACACGATACCACAGTTAATCAAGAGTAGTGACTGGCGTATTGTGGCCAGCCTGTTGCTCGACCACCATTGACCAGACGTTTTCAATTGGTGATAGATCCGGAGAATGTGCTGGCCAGGGCAGCAGTCGAACATTTTCTGTATCCAGAAAGGCTCGGACAGGACCTGCAACATGCGGTCGTGCATTATCCTGCTGAAATGTAGGGTTTCGCAGGGATCGAATGAAGGGTAGAGCCATGGGTCGTAAAGCGTCCGAAATGTAACGTCCGCTGTTCAAAGTGCCGTCAGTGCGAAGAAAAGGTGACCGAGACGTGTAACCGATGGTACCCCATACCATCACCCCGGGTGATACGCCAGTATGACGAATACACGCTTGCAATTTGTGTTCACCGCGATGTCGCCAAACACGGATACGACTATCTTCAAGCTGTAAACAGAACCCGGATTCATCCGAAAAAATGACGTTTTGCCATTCGTGCACCCAGGTTCGTCGTTGAGTAGACCATCGCAGGCGCTCCTGTGTGTGATGCAGCGTCAAGGGTAACCGAAGCCATAGTCTCCGAGCTGGTAGTCCATGCTGCTCCAAACGTCGTCGAACTGTTCGTGCAGATGGTTGTTATCTTTCAAACGTCCCCATCTGATGACTCAGGGATCGAGACGTGGCTGCACGATCCGTTACAGCCATGCGGATAAGATGCCTGTCATCTCGACTGCTAGTGATACGAGGCCGTTGGGATCCAGCACGGCGTTCCGTATTACCCTCCTGAACCCACAGATTCCATATTCTGCTAACAGTCATTGGATCTCGACCAACGCGAGCAGCAATGTCGCGATACGATAAACCGCAATCGTGATAGGCTACAATCTGACTTTTCCCAAAGTCGGAAACGTGATGGTACGCAATTCTGCTCCTTACACGAGGCATCACTGCAACGTTTCACAGGGCAACGGTCAACTGCTGCTTGTGTATGAGAAATCGGTTGGAAACTTTCCTCATGTCAGCATGTTGTAGGCGTCGCCACCGGCGCCAACCTTGTGTGAATGCTCTGAAAAGCTAATCATTTGCATATCGCAGCATCTCCTTCTACATCTACATCTACATCTACATCCATACTGCGCAAGCCACCTGACGGTGTGTGGCGGAGGGTACCTTGAGTACCTCTATCGGTTCTCCCTTCTATTCGAGTCTCGTATTGTTCGTGGAAAGAAGGATTGTCGGTATGCCTCTGTGTGGGCTCTAATCTCTCTGATTTTATCCCCATGGTCTCTTCGCGAGATATACGTAGGAGGGAGCAATATACTGCTTGATTCTTCGGTGAAGGTATGTTCTCGAAACTTTGACAAAAGCCCGTACCGAGCTACTGAGCGTCTCTCCTGCAGAGTCTTCCACTGGAGTTTATCTATCATCTCCGTAACGCTTTCGCGATTACTAAATGATCCTGTAACGAAGTGCGCTGCTCTCCGTTGGATCTCATCTATATCTTCTATCAACCCTATCTGGTACGGATCCCACACTGCTGAGCAGTATTCAAGCAGTGGGCGAACAAGCGTACTGTAACCTACTTCCTTTGTTTTCGGATTGCATTTCCTTAGGATTCTTCCAATGAATCTCAGTCTGGCATCTGCTTTACCGACGATCAACATTATATGATCATTCCATTTTAAATCACTCCTAATGCGTACTCCCAGATAATTTATGGTATTAACTGCTTCCAGTTGCTGACCTGCTATTTTGTAGCTAAATAATAAAGGATCTATCTTTCTGTGTATTCGCAGCACATTACACTTGTCTACATTGAGATTCAATTGCCATTCCCTGCACCATGCGTCAATTCGCTGCAGATACTCCTGCATTTCAGTACAATTTTCCATTGTTACAACCTCTCGATACACCACAGCATCATCTGCAAAAAGCCTCAGTGAACTTCCGATGTCATCCACCAGGTCATTTATGTATATTGTAAATAGCAACGGTCCTATGACACTCCCCTGCGGCACACCTGAAATCACTCTTACTTCGGAAGACTTCTCTCCATTGAGAATGACATGCAGCATCCAGTTATCTAGGAACTCCTCAATCCAATCACACAATTGGTCTGATAGTCCATATGTTCTTACTTTGTTCATTAAACGACTGTGAGGAACTGTATCGAACGCCTTGCGGAAGTCAAGAAACACGGCATCTACCTGGGAACCCGTGTCTACGGCCATCTGAGTCTCGTGGACGAATAGCGCGAGCTGGGTTTCACATGACCGTCTTTTTCGAAACCCATGCTGATTCCTACAGAGTAGATTTCTAGTCTCCAGAAAAGTCATTATACTCGAACACAATACGTGTTCCAAAATTCTACAACTGATCGACGTTAGAGATATAGGTCTTTAGTTCTGCACATCTGTTCGACGTCCCTTCTTGAAAACGAGGATGACCTGTGCCCTTTTCCAATCCTTTGGAACACTACGCTCTTCTAGAGACCTACGGTACACCGCTGCAAGAAGGGGGGCAGGTTCATTCGCGTACTCTATGTAAAATTGAACTGGTGTCCCATCAGGTCCAGAGGCCTTTCCTCTTTTGAGCGATTTTAATTGTTTCTCTATCCCCCTGTCGTCTATTTCGATATTTACCATTTTGTCATCTGTGCGACAATCTAGAGAAGGAACTACAGTGCAATCTTCCTCTGTGAAACAACTTTGGAAAAAGACATTTAGTATTTCGGCCTTTAGTCTGTCATCCTCTGTTTCAGTACCATTTTGGTCACAGAGTGTCTGGACATTTTGTTTTGATCCACCTACCGCTTTGACATAAGACCAAAATTTCTTAGGATTTTCTGCCAAGTCAGTACATAGAACTTTACTTTCGAATTCATTGAACGCCTATCGCATAGCGCCTGTCGGTTAAATTTCGCGTCTGTAGCACGTCATTTTCGTGGTGTAGCTATTTTAATGGCCAGTAGTGTACAAATTTTACGGGACGTCCAGCAACACATGATACCATTGCATTGCTTAAGTTGGCGTGACTGTAGGTCGATTGTCCTTCGACCATCGTTGATTATTATGGCTGTCTTTGTCCCCAACTGTCAATAGAAGCACGTAACTATTAGTATTTAAGAGGTGACAGCATTCAAATAGCGTAGCATCTTGCGAGTGCTGCATTATCTGCAGGTTAAAAAAGTACAAACATTCTGCATGTAATGTTCGCCCTACATGTATTCCCGAACATCGAGGAGTGCAGAAGGGAGTACGTAGTGTGGTGTTGGCAATGTGCTGCTGTTTCCTACGCATCTTGTTGACCTCCTACCTGAGATTGTGTGTTCTTAGTAATTGGTTAACAGCTTTCAATCGAAATGCATTTGAAGAAAAAAAAAAGAAAAGAAAAACGACACTCCGAATGCATTGTATCGGAACCTACCAGTAGCATTATTCAGCAGAAAGATGAGCACTGCGATGGAAATAACAGCAAACGTATTTATATGCCCCTATTTTGCTTTAGAAGAAAGGTATGGCCTTTCAAACAGTGTGTGATAAAATAAAGTTATCTGATACAATCGTAGTAGCTGGCACTGATAAAACTGCCGCGAAGAACATTCAGTGGCGAATGCCTTGGCAGAGTTTCTTAGAAATCAGTGTTCCCACAGCTTAGTCGTTCGGTGTTAAAAGGATAAAATGTCGAAACAGAAACTATGTCTTATTATCGAAAAATAAAAATCGAATGCCTTCAACATATTTTATTTAGGAAAAATTTGGAAAAGAGTGTGTGTCTGCAGGAAACTTTTTTCTTCAAACGACCGTTTTTGCTGATTCTAATGACGCTGATCTTTTTACTTAGTCATCCAGTATCGGAGGAAAGAGAAAGTGATTTCGTTCGTTATACTGGTTGGAAATCATGAGCTTTGTCCCTTAGTGGTCAATATAAACATAACTTCTTGTTGTTTCATGTGGCAGCTGTGGTGCAAAGTCAGCAGGTCACAATACCCTGCGTTTTGTGTATCAGTATATTTAGTCCAGTTTATACATAATTCGTGCTCAATGTGAACAAAGGTCTCAAAAAAGTGGCATCGAGAGTGGCACAGTGACGTATCGCTACTTAAAGTAACTAGCATGGTGGTAAACGGCAGTAGCTCTCTGTAGCTGTTCAAAGACGTCGTCGTTGCACACAGGAACCCAATGTCATAGGGAAATTGTTTCGAAATACAAGGAGACCTACGAGTGATCAGCGATTTGTACAAAGCCTGGCAGCCGACACACTATGAAACAAAATTTAAGTTAATCCACGTCTGTATGCGAAGAGTCACGGTACTGAGTGCAGTATCACAGAGCAGTCCCATGTTTCAGAGATTTAATGTGAGCAATCGTATTTATTCAGGAAGATTTAAATTGGTAGCGGCCAAATAAATCTTTTGGAAAGACTAGTGTCAAGCTGAGATCTGTCGGCAAATTACTAACGTCTTGTACTTTATCCACATATGAATATTTAATTTCCTGTGAGAGAGAAGCGTGTGGGTAAAAGCTGAAGAGGAAGACCACGGCATGAATACACTAAGTAGATTAAAGGGGATATAGACTCAGTAGTTTCGCAGAGCTAAAGAGACTTTCACGGGATAGACTAGAACAAAAAGCTTCATCAAAACAATATTCGAACTAAAGACTACAGCATACGAGGCCCACTAACGCCCTTGGAAGATGGTAGCGATTTCTACTTCGATCGCAGTGGGGTTATAGTTAAGTAAAAGATTGCAATATCATTGAGTGCTGATCTGTCAACGACATAGACTCAGTTTACGGGTCAATATTTAACTAACAGCACGTGATATTTAACTAACAACACATGATATAAAATTGCCGTGACAGTTTTGAAAAATATTACAGAACCCTGAAAAGAGTACAACTACGTCGCCTGGTGAGGGAAGAGACGTGTGTATAACACGGTGACCACTGCACAATGCGCCGGTAGTATATCGAAGGAGAATTCAGGAGCTAGTAAAATCAAACACAGGGAACTTCGTTGACCTTACCTAAGCAAAAAAAATTACATTGTACAATTACTGATGCCTCATTAAATCCCACAGAGAAACTGACCTTTTTTGTTAGTCATCAGCAACGTTTGTATCTCACGTATTTGAGTATACTAATACTCAATTAGATCTCAGGACTTCTAAATATTCAGAGTGTGTTAATGTCAAGGTAATACGGAGGAACACATTTAGGTATACTTGGTAGATATCGCCAATCGAGTGTAAAGGTCCCATGGAGAAATTTGCATTAATATTAGGCAGTCTTGACGTACGCCATATAGTATGGAGTCGTAGGAAGGCTGTCATATTGAGGAAAGTGATAGTAAAAAAAAAGTTCAAATGTGTGGGAACTCTTACGGGACTTAACTGCTAAGGTCATCAGTCCCTAAGCTTACACACAACCTAAATTATCCTAAGGACAAACACATACACCCATGCCCGAGGGAGGACTCGAACCTCCGCCGGGACCAGCCGCACAGTCCAGTGATAGTAGAATCATTACAATATGGAACTGTGGTATTATTAAATAATGGTCTGCTAGAGTAATACAAAAAATTGCAGTAAGACAATCATTTACAGCTATAAGCAAGGCGACCTCGTCAGTCGGTATAGAAGCCAGCTGGGAAGTAACTGCGGAAACTTTAGATGCGGATCACATATCCTTGCCTATTTCCCTCGAAGCACCTATAATTCCGGACACATTAATAGTAATTCCATCACGGAGATGGAATACTAGAAGATAAACTGCCTGAAGTTTCAAAAGGAAATGACCGAGAGGATGGACAACCGGCAGACAACGGGTGTCACGGAGGGGGACAGCGGATACCTAACAAACTGTATAAACGACGCGCACAAAACTCTGTTCGTCACCTTAAACCTTTTGGCCAACCAATAAGAATGTGTCCATGGTGGTGAGGCGAAGAATTTAAAAGTCGTTCGACGTAAAGAAGGCTTTCGGCTATATAACAGGATTTTTACCGATGGAAATAAAAGTACTCGCATTAGCAGCGGAACGTTGCAGGGTTGTTCCTGAAACACCATTAAGAGTTTGAAGAATGGAATTGGGTTGCCGGAATCAGAAGAAAAAGGATGGAAGTGTATGTTAGATGGTATGGGACCAGAGCTTCTAACTGCAAAATTCCGTTCTCCTTCCATTTATAATTACCGACATTCGGCTGTGCATTGTAGCTTAATAGACGATCGTACTGTGAACGTTTATTTTCGTAAGACAAAAGAACTACTGATATGTTTTTTCATCACATTAAACAACTGAAAAAATGTTCTTTTATCAGAAACATCACCGTTTTCAGATATGAGGAGAGCTGATGCATTGCAGTTATTGAGGCTGTGCACCCACGGGAAGCAGCGGTCTGCGATCCGTTAGAAGAGTGACTCACAAAGAATCGAGCGGTTCTTTCCCTTCTTTGTGCTCCTTCTTGCTACGACAGAACTGCCAAGTCTTTACAGAATTTTCGGGTTGCCGCACTGCAATGTAGTAGGGGCAAGAATTCTTTTGTAACGCTGTTGTGTAATGTGTTATCGAGGTGGAAGGATACTATCCCTTACCAAGATAGAATACATTATCTAAATGGATTAGGTTGTATGACAAGCCATCCACTAGAGTTCCTAGAATGATGTAACCGGAGAAAATGGATCACTGGCTGGGGAATGGGACATTTTCTAATTTCGGGAAATGGGACACGTAGATGCTATACCGGTGATGTAATACTAGTTAGGAATTGGAAAAGTGATCTTCCAGTTCGTTGTTTAGGTCAGCCATTTACTTAATTGATGGGAGGGGGCGTGTAATGGCAAACTAAGCACATGCAGCACCATTCTAAACACACCTTCCATCTCACAGAGAGAACGAAAGCGGCAGGTGTGCAAAGTTTCTCACATCCATACGGTTAAACGAGATATATACAAACAGTGCTGCCTGAATAGCACTGTAACTTACGCCAGTACTATTGCAGTACAGTAGGGCGGTATTATATGTCTGTGCAAAATCGGAAAGTGCAATGTGCCTCTGTGTTCCATATTTTACGTCGTTGGATTACCCGCATATAATCGAGTTCACTAACGGATAAATACTCTGAACGGGCATAAGGAAAGTCAAGATAAAGGTAGTGTAAGACTGCAGATAGACTGCTATGTGGAGGCGGACGGCATCTGTTTTTTATCTTGTGCCTCTCTCATGAGGCGTATGAACGAGCGTGGCTGTTATCCACGTCCGACTCGCGTTAATCACGCAACCGGTGCGGAACTAGTTGCATACTCTGCATTTCATTTGCTTGCCGCGAGCAATTTGTCCCACAGAAGCGATAGTGCTTGGCGGTCTGTGGGAAGGCCATCGAGGCAGCGTCACGTGCAACGAAGAATGTGCGCTTGTCACGGAAAGGAAATTGTTTCCCCTCATCTAGTCGGTGACTATAATGATACGCTACAAATGAAAAAAAAATACGAACAAAAGAGCCAGAGTCGACACGTGTGTATTCAGATAAGGGAACAAGTATCCTTTGACCCAGAACGGAATACATAAGTTCACCTACGTAGGAGACGTCGTCCAGTTGGAAAACTTCTTAGTAGACTATGCCGCCAGGAAAGAAGAGTAAAGTGATTCCAGATTTACGGCACAGCCTTTAAACTCTGACACAATCTTTAAAAATTTTCAATTTAAATTAGTGGCCGTTTTTCTTTTATGGCCAAATATTTTTGTAGTTCTTATAATTACAAACTATTTCCAGAAGGCTGTCGTGATTTTCCCGTTGGTGAAATTGGTTTACTATCCATATCAATGCGACCCGATACTTAATTTTCGCCTACTGAGAGCTCGTTGATTGTAAGAAACTGTTCCTTACATAGCGTAATAACGAGTTACCCATCTCTCCCGGTTACATATTTATCTCAGTCTTAAGTTTCAAAATTACGAAGCAACAGTTTTATAATTTTGCTATATATGCCTCTGTGTGTATACTGCACAAATTACTTTCGAATGTAGCGATGGGTTTGCCTGTATTATTATTTATTAATTTATCGTATGGCGTACATCACAATCGTTATATATTCTTCACATTTGTTAATTACAGATTGACATCAAGACATTTAATGTAATCAATTGCCTCCTCTGTTGCAACGAGGAAATCCCTAAAGGTTCCATTATAGGCTTGAACCAGGCATTCTTCCATTACGTGTCGGACTGTTTGTTTTTCAGCGCCGCAGTCGCAATTTGGTGTTGGTATCGTCCCCCACTTGTACAGGGCGTGAGCACATCTTCCGTGGCCAGTACGTCTGCGGCTTAGAGTTGTCCACACTTTGCGTGACTGGTTCAAGCCAGTCGATTTCTCAGCAAAATTTTGCATTTTGGTGGGCAGTGTTGTTGCCAGTGTTGTTTCCACAGGTCAGGGGTGTTGGCAAAGGGGGGCGAGCTATGGGGGCTATAGCCCCCCCCCCCCAATGGAATATCATATTACACTGGATAAAATTACTTCAGAAATCAGCGAATATATTACTCCAACAGATTCAATCATTTTTTTAATAATTATGTAGCAGTATAGGCTGCAACGTGTTTCAAACACATTTTACCAAAAGAATAACAGCGGCAGATAGCTTACTATCTAAACCAATAAATATTATTTAACTTAAATTGGGTGTCTTATTATTCATTAATATACATTGGATGTATATTAATGTACGAGTACCACTTACAATAATCAAGAAAGCTAAATTTGCCGGGTATGCCTACCAACACTTAAATTGCTGACCCCAGACAAAAACTTCGAAATCGCCGGACATCTGGGTCAAATCGTATTATTTTCCCGGGCACACACATTCTGTAGACACGTTTTTACCCTGAACTCCAAAACAGTTACCAAAAACTACTTTAAGCAACACCAAATTTTACCAGTTCGTCGGAGGAGACCCCAGGACCACAACTCTCCTTTTGTTAAGAGATATTCCATTCCCCAACCCCCCACCCACCATGACATTAGTCCACCACCCTCCCCTTGACCGACTTCTAGAATCTCCCCTGCCACAGAGTGTCGACATGAAAGTTGGACTTCGTCATCTCTTTAGCAAAGGGTGATGCTGGTCTTCTCGATTTAAGTCTTCTGCGCTCAAAGGCAGCTATGTCGCTGTGCATGGGCAGCTGTGGGTTATTAGTTATCTTGTTGAACTTACTGAGAAGAACGTTTTCTCGCCGCATTCCTGGAGGTGGTATGTGGCTCAGGGTTGGCAGCCGTACGTGAGCGTAGATTTTATTCGGGCTGTTAATCCACACAGGATCGCAGTATTCTGCCACCGAGTAGACAAGCCCAACTGCTGATGTGCGGAGAGTGCTTGCTGTGTAGCCCAAGCGGTGCCGCACAGTTTATAGATGATGTCGTTTCTTGTCCTCATTTTATCTGCAGCCTTTGTCAGGAGCTCCTTGTAAGAGAGCGTCCTGTGCAATATGATTCCTAGGTATTTGGGGTAGTTGTTATGACTAAGGCGTTTCCCTTCAAAGATGACATTAAGCTCTCTTCTTGCTGAGTGGTTGCAAAAGCGGAAGCATGATACTTCAATCTTAGTCGGGTTTGGCTGCAGTCTCCATTTGCGGAAACAGCCACTCAGCAGCTTCAAATCGGAGCTGAAGGTGTCTTCAGTAGCCTCGAAAGATTCATGTTTCGCAGCAATAGCCCAATCGTCTTTATAGCCAAACGTCCTAGATTGTGTGTTTGGGGTGTCACGAGTACGAAGATTGAAGAACAATGGAGGAAGGACTGAGCCTTGTGGTAGCCCATTAATGAGAATTTTGGTAGAGCTCGTTTGTTTTCCAACAATCACATGAAAAGCTCTCCCGGCAAGCATGTTATCGACGAGTCTGATCATATTGCTGCATGGGTTTATTTGTATGAGTTTGTACAGCAAGCCTTGTTTCCAGTGTCCGCTCAGGTCTATGAATGCAACTGATGGTTTTTCTTTTTCTGGTAGCCTGCCTCTATATAGCTTGTCAGGGAAAGTACTCGATCAGTGCAGCTTCTATTAAGTGGAATCCTGATTGTTCGTCTGGCATTGGTTCCAGTATTTTTGGGCTCAGTCTGCTATACAGGAGTCTCTCGAGCAGCTTGTATATGACACTGAGCAATGCGATTGGCCTATAACTCTTATTTTATTTTTATATTTTATATAATATATATTATTTTTATATTATATTTTATATTATTACGAGGCGTGTTTTTTAAATAAGTACCATTTTTAAATTAAAAAAAGACATGCTAAGATATCTCAATAATTTTATTTTTACATGAAAGCCTGTACCGTAATCTACTTTTCTACATAATTTCCGTCAGTATTGAGGCACTTATCATAACGTTGTAGCAGTTTTTGAATACCCTCCTCATAGAAGTCTGCCGCTTGAATTGTTAACCATTACATCACCACTGTTTTGACTTCGTCATCGTCTTGAAGACGCTGACCGCCCAGGTGTTTCTTCAAGTGCAGGAACAGATAGTAGTCACTGGGCGCAAGATCGGGGCTGTACGGAGGATGATCTAGAGTTTCCTATCGAAAAGATGTGATGAGATCTTTGGTATGATTCGCCACATGCGTACGGGCACTGTCTTGCAGCAAAACGATGTCCTTGCTCAACTCCCATGGACTGTTGCTTTGATTCTGGTGTGACGTAGGCCACCCATGTTTCATCGCCCATAACAATTTGGCTTAAGAAATCGTCACCGTCGTTGTGGTACCGCTCAAGGAAAGTCAATGCACTGTCTAAACGTTTGGTTTTGTGCACATCCGTCAACATTTTCGGTACCCAACGTGCCCACAATTTTCGGTAATTCAAGGGCTCGGTACCAATTCCATACAAAACACTAATAGAAACATTAGGAAAGCCATCCCGCAAGGAGGAAATCGTAAAGTGTCTGTTTTCTCTTACCTTATTGTCCACTTCCTGCACCAAACTTTCATTAACGACCGAAGGACGCCCACTCTGTTGTCCATCATGCACATTCGTGCCGCCATCTTTAAATGCTCTCACCCACTTTCTTACCATTCCACCACTCATAATGTTTTCTCTGTAAAGTGCACAGATCTCACGATGCATATCGATCGCTTTTAGGCCTTTAGCACTAAGAAATCTTATAACAGCCCGTACTTCACAGTCGGCAGGACTCACGATTATCGGAGGCATCTTAAACACTCAGTACAATACGTAAACAAGGAAGAATCAGACTGTAATGGCGTCAGTGCATAGATTAAGGTACAGGTTTTCATGTAGAAATAAAATTCTTGAGATATCTTAGCACATCTTTTTTTAATCTCAAAACGGTGCTTACTTAAAAAACACGCCTCGTATTATAATTTTACTGGTCTGTTCGCGAATGGTATGTTGGCAGAACATTGGTCGGTTAGCCTCTGAATGAGGTACAGTTTCGTCGATTTTCCTACAAGGTCAAGTCACGAGCTATATGTGGGAGTAAGTAATATTTCGCCTGAGTCTTCTTGGAATGTTCACTGTATCCCTTACAGCGTCTTCCATCACTCTGCGACCCTCTCGAGCTCTCTAAACGATCCCATAAGGAGACACGAAGCTCTTCTCGTAAGCGTCCGGAACTGACGAGCAAGAATTGAAAGGAGTAGGATCAATATAATTTTTTTTATAAATCTTCCCATCAACGTACAGAGTGTCCATAATTAAAATATTGCAGTGCCTGTATTGTCAACAAGAACGATGCAGTGTTTCTATGGACAGGCAGCGAATTTTAATTTTAACATATCCTGTCCTTATTGGAATTACATAATATGTATACGAGTGCAGGTTGTGACGCAGGGACGACGAGTTATGGAAATTTGGGTCTCACCGTGAGTCGTACACGGACAGTCAGAGCGGTTAAGCTAACCGCTTATCCGGGTTCGAGTCCTGGTCCAGCATAAATTTTCACTCCCTTATACAGCTATGGTCGTTCTTATCCCAAATGCGAATACATTTAATGCTATTTACCCATAGTGCTGTGAGCGTCTTAACTTAATTAGAGTTCGCTACAAAAGAACTGCAATATGACGGTTGTGATTTGAGCTGCACATTACACCATCCGTAATGGACTGGACAAGTTCGGCAGTCAACAATTTTGGCGCTGTTAGCTAGGTAAGTACATCCACCGTGGCAAAACCCAAATTCTGCAATTCCGCATATTGACGTCTCCATGTAGATGGAAATGGACTTCGTCTGTCCACAGAATATTTGATGGCCATTCATCGACCACTCCCATGCGACCAAGAAATTACAGATCTAAAGTTTGCTTGCTGGCATGTCAGTAGGAAGAAACTCGTGGACATGGATGACTGTACGGATAGCAACACAAGATGTTTCATGTTTCATGTTTTATGCACCGATGTCACAGGCATATCCAACGTTCGGGCAGTTCCCCGCGCACTCCATGTTTGTAAACCAACGCTCTATACTCCTGCAGTGCTGTGGTCACATCATGGAGGGATTGTTTTCCTTCCTCTGCCACGTTACACTTGAAAAGAATCTGCCTTTTTCGAATTTTGTAATCATTTTCTCCAAACTGTTAGCGGACGGCGGACCAACGCTTTTTTCATACCCTGAGTGTCCAGGACTTCTGCAGGGGGCTGCCCATGCATGGTCACCGTCCTTGTAAGAAAGCTTTGCGACATCGTGTGACCCTCCAAGGACTCAGTCATGTGGGGCGTCTCGGATGCAAACAGCCGTGTGCCGTGCGTCTGTAGGTGCGCATATTATGACGCTTACAGCGCCGTCTGTTGGTCATATTTTCGTTTTTTCCATAACGTTTCCCCCTGCGTCAATAATATGCTGTTCAAATTTGACGTCATTATGACCAGTGGTTCACTTCCTACAGCGTTTTGAAACTGGAACTTTAATCATAGACACCCTGTATATGGTGTCTACCTTTCTTAAAACTACTCAAGAGAAAAATTTCGTTTTTCCTTCTCATTTTTCATTTTCCACTCAACTGTCGCGCCTTCCATCAGAATATTACGAGGGTTGTTTTTTAAGTAAGGGCCGTTTTTATTTTTAAAAAAAGATACAAATACTTTTGTAAAAAAAACTTTTATTTTCTGATTCTACACACTTTTACCTATTTTTCTACATAGTTACTTGTTTATTTAAGCACTTGTCATACCGTACAACTAAGTTTTTAATTCCCTCTTCAAAGAATTCGGCCGCCTGCTCCGACAGCCAAGAGTTCACGGCCGCTTTCACTCCATCGTCGTCATTGAAGCGCTGCCCGCCAAGATGGTATTTCAGGTACCGGAAAAGGTGAAAATCGCTAGGCGTAAGGTCGGGGCTATATGGTGCATGGTCCAAAACTTCCCAGCCAAAAGAATCAATTAAATCCCGAGTCTTTTGAGAGGTGTGAGACCTAGCGTTATCGTGCAGGAGCAAAACTCCTTTCGTCAGCATGCCGCGCCTTTTGTTTTGAATTGCTCTGCGGAGCTTCTTTAGAGTTGCACAGTAGGCATCTGAGTTGATTGTCGTTTCTCGTAGCATAAAGTCCACTAACAAAACACCGCGCCGGTCCCAGAACACAGTTGCCATAATCTTGCGCTTTGACAGCGTCTGTTTTGCTTTGACCTTGACGGGTGAGGTTGTGTCGCCATTCCATCGATTGTCGCTTGCTTTCGGGAGTGATATGGGATACCCATGTTTCATCTCCAGTGACAATTTGACTCAGCATGTCATCCCCTTCTTCCTCGTAACGAATCAAAAAGTCCAACGAAGTGGCAAATCTCTTCCCTTTGTGGTCCTCTGTGAAGAGTCTGGGTACCCACCGAGAACACAGTTTCTTAAAGTTTAAATTTTCAGACACAATTTTGTACAAAACTGATCTTGAAACTTGTGGAAATTCCAAAGAAATAGTGGAAATTGTGAATATTCTGTCCTCACGAATCTTTGTTTCGACTGCAGCCACCAAATCATCAGTGATCACTGAGGGCCGGCCTGAGCGTTCTTCGTCATGGACGTTTTGACGGCCATTTTTAAACTCTCTAACCCACTGACGCACTTTACCTTCACTCATTGCATTCAAGCCATAAACTTCTGTTAACTGACGATGAATTTCTGCAGCTGATAGGCTTCTCGCGGTCAAAAAACGTATCACTGACCGTATCTCACACGCGGCGGGCGGTTCAATAATCGTAAACATTATAAAGTAGCACAGCGATGCGTACACGTCAGCTACAGAGCTGCAACTTGCATCAGTGTGAACGGGAAGGATGCCGGCAAGTGGCGCGGTGGCTTGTTGCGGCGTCCACGCGAACTACGGGACTATACGCGCGAACGGCCCTTACTTAAAAAAACAACCCTCGTACATTTATTTAGCATTTACAGTGATTCCTGCATCCTGCTAAAGTGCCTGAATTCGGAGCCACTCGGCTTTGAAAATATATAATATATAAATTTGCCATTAAGAAATACAGCTGAGTTTAAAAAAAAGGAAAAGAAGCAAATATAAAAACCATTTATATTTGCTCAGTAAATTATTTATGAGCTATGGTTCTCACCTTCTTCCATCACCACAAATGTACATATAATACTCTACGATAATATTTCTGTGCTCGTTCCCCCTCAAATCATGTTGAACTGTTGAGATTATTTCCAGTGATTGGTCTCTAAATTATATCGATTGTCTGTCCGTGCACAAAGCGTCGATTGCCTGTAGGTCTCCTGAATTTGGCTTCATTTTTCTGGCGCTGCTGTTGCTCTACAACCATCGGCGTCATCCACGAATAGCTCCGGCCGCTGTGGTCGAGTGGTTCTAGGCTCTTCACTCCGAAACCACGCGGCTGCTACACTCTCAGGGCCGAAACCTGCCTCTGTCATCGATGTGTGTGATGTCCTTAGGTTAGTTAGGTTTAAATAGTTCTAAGTGCAGGGGACTGATGACCTCACATGTTAAGTGCCATTGTGCTTAGAGCTATTTGAACAATTTGAACCACGAATAGCCTAAAACGACGTCCGGCATTTCATACCTATGAACAGTAAGGATCCTACAACGCTCCCTATGGTTACGCCAAAAACTTCTTCCACATATGAGTATTTTCCAGTTAACACTTACTACAAAACTTGGTTTAAAACAACATTATTCGTTTTCCATCCAACAACACAATGAAAAAATTCTTGTGTGAAAAGATGTTTGATTGAACAAACGTAAAGTTATCCGTGGAAGAAATATTACGATTTTAAATTAAGGGCTTATTTCAATAGTGGTACAAGTCCATTACTTCCACTTTTCTGTCTATAATGCTTGTGACATGAATGGTCCAAACAAACAGAAAGAAAGGTTCATCTCTAGCAAGAAGCCATATGCTTGAATATTTCTGGTATCTCAACTGCAGATTTTTCAGCGCTCCAAAAATGGACTGTACCACTATTGAAATAAGCCCTTCAAATCTTCTCGGCAGTGTTTAGTAGATTGCTCCCTGTAAAGGTTCCACAGAATTTTTTTCGTTGTGTTCAACTAAAACCGAGTTTAAATCACACGGGTACCCTCACTACTTAGCCTAACCGCACAGAAAACTTCATATTCAACACTAATATAGGTTATTTTCTTTGATTTGTGCAGGTCACTCTAATAGCAGTTTCTACTGGCAGTACCTAGGGGTGCTAATGTTATCATCTCATCGTGTGCCAGATTTAGTTGAAATTGCTTCAAATTCTCCAGCTATTCTGGGATATACACACATTGCTATTGCGCTAAAATGACGTATGTCAAATTGTTCAGTGGTTTGTTAATGTCCTGTCTGATTACTAGATACATCGCTTAGCATGTTATTTGGATGACTGTCATAGCTATGTGAAGTACTTCTCTGAAAAATGAAACCGATAATAAGACTTCAAAACCTTGAAACTGATCCTGTGCTGAACATGCACAAACGTCTCTCATTCTATCTTTTCCTAACTTTCGAAGTACCGTATTTGCCGTCATATGAAATGCACCTATTTCCATCGAAAATAGGCCCAAAAACTGGAGGCGTCTTATATGCCGGTAGAAAGTTAAGGTAGCTACCTATTATCTCAATTTCTCCAAAGTTTCTATGTTTCGGATTGAAGCAATTCATCGCTAGTTTCCTTGCGAATTTTGAGCATTCCAATTGTCTAGAGTTCAGTGGATGCACATTGGTCCGTAACGGTTTTTACAGTGGTCGATAAAGCTTCAAATACTGTTGTGTTTAGTGTGGAGATCCATTTGTGTCGTATCTACATTACAGTTTTATTTGCAAACTGTGACTTAAAAATTGCATTGCTGCGCTATTGCAGTTAAGCTGCAAGTGATTCCATACACTAAAGATCGTGGAAACAAGGCTGCAGAAAGGCATTTCGGATCGCCCCCAACTGAAGAAAGATAAGAATTTGGCGGAATCAGGAAGATGTTTTAAGGAAAGGACCTCGCGATAAACAAAATCTTAAAATTGGAACTGTTAAATTGCCGAAGCTGGAAGCAGAACTCAATGCTTAGATTTTAGAGAACAGATAAGCGGAAATTTGATGCCCAGAAGATTTACTATCGACATTAATTTCAAAATAGATTAGTACATTTATATCAAGTAGTAAACGGTACAGCAGTCAGTCGCAAATAATGTTTATTGCATATCATTGTGTCGTCATCTTTAGTGCTAAAAGACATATGAAGAATCAGTTACAATAAGGTAACATGTATGTCTAATAAAGTGTACAGTTGTATAAGCTTTAAATGTGGATCAGTCATGAAATACATACCAGTAAATTTATGTTAAAGCATTAAAACTACTTACGAGTATATATGCACATAGATCCAACTAGACTAGTCATGTCAAAGGTTGAGTTCATATAGAGGCCGCTGTTTATTGTTATAACACAGCTGGCTTCATTGTACATTTTTGAATGTGTGTTGTGTTGACAACATGTGTTAACTTCATAGTACAATTCCTTTTTATTGTCATGTTATTTATTATTTTATACTTTTTTTAAAACTTGCTTACATACAGCGAATAAGGTGATTGCAACTAAAACCAATGACTAATGTTTTACCGTTATACGCTGTGGTAATTGTGTGAACTAACCATTGGCATCGATTATTGATGCACACTTTACAACTGAACTTAATTTTAAAATACAAAACATCTTGTTCAAAATACCCAAGTTAGTAATATTTTTTGTTAAACCATGTTACATATTAAGCAGAGCAGAAGCAATTGGAACAGACAAGACTGATGTTATAATCAGCTGATAGGTAATACCACAAATGTCGTTTCTCCCCAGTTCTGTTCAGTACCTTCTCATTACTTGAATGATCCGCCCACCTGATCTTCACCATTGTTCTGTAACATCACATTGCAACTTCAATTCTCCACTTGCCGTAACTGTTTTATCATCGTATAAAATGCATATTTGAACCATCAGTATTTTAAACCCAAATTCTACTGATCTGTATACATTTAGTATTCAGATGTTTGCTTTTAAAGTCCTTTAGCATATATTTTCATTCATGGCATACACTACACATTCAGTATGAGGGTTAATCTATTTTAACTCTTTATCCATGAAGGTGGTCCAGGACCGAAACTGGTAGAATTTGGGTTTAAAATAAAAACAGCCAATGGTTCGAATATGCATTTTATACAGTACTTAATGGCTGTCATCTTCCAAAAGTGTTTTATCATCCATGTTTCACTTCCATATAAGGCTGCAATACATACAAATACTTTCAGAAAAATCTTCCAAACATGGAAATCTATATTCGATGTTTCTTCAGAAACGCTTTTCTTGCCATTGCCAGTCCACATTTTATATCCTCTCTGCTTTGGACATCATTAGTTATTTTGCTGCCCAAATAACAAAACTCATCTACTACTTTAAGTGTCTAATTTCCTAATCTAATTTCCTCAATATCAGTAGCGGGACCAAGACAGCATCACCCTACAGTACAGGTTGCCTACACCAGAGGCAAGTATACATTCGGGGGCAAACCTATTGTTCTCCATTGATTATTAGCCTATTTTTCTGCTAGGAGGAGTATGACCCTCTGGGGATAATCCATCCTTTTGATTGATGCATCCTTAACCCATTGTTAAGTGGTTTTCCAAGAAACCTCCACCCATCCCCCTCCCCCTACTTCTCCCCCTCCAACTCCTCCTCCCTCATCCCTCTGGGAATTCCCCTAGTTGATACAAGAACACTTTAGATATCAATTTGATTGACTAATTAAAATGATCAATTAATTAACCCTCCGCAACCTGGAAATTGGCCATTGAGAGAGAAATCGTTTCCTGTTAACTGGATATTGTTTAAACAATTTAGACAATGTGTGGAATATTGTTTATTTAAACTGTTTGTGGGTTACAAGGTAGTGTGTGGAATATAGCCTATTTAGTAGTTTAAAATGTTGTGGGAAATCCATTGCAGTGTCTGGAATATTGATTAAATTTCTGGTATACAAGAAAATGTGTGGAGTATTGTTTATTTAAACAATTTATCGGATACAAGGCGGTGTATAGAATGTAGTTCATTTATTTCTGTAAAGAATTTGGTGGGAAATAGATTGCAGTATATGAACTACTGTTTAAACAATTTAAACATTGTGTGGTGTATTGTTTATTTAAACATTTTATGGCTAGAATATAGTTTATACATCAATTTAAAGAATTTGTTGTGAAATTTACTACAGTGTATAGAATACTGTTTGTTTAAACAATTTACAGGATACAACGTGGTGTATAGAATATTGTTTATTCAACGAATCTGTCAGCAAATCGATTGCAGTGTGTGGAATATTTAAACACTTGTAGCGCTTTTTTTTTATCCTGATCAGATAAGGAAACATGCAGTTACACTGTCATAGGCCACTTAAATATATCTCAAAAACTTTCTTGCATCTTGCCACTCGCGCAGGTTGCCTGGAGTCAGGACGTGCCAGAGGGACTTATAAATCCCAACGGGATCGCCACACCACTGTGCGCTGTCAGCCGCTCCACAGCAACGTTCTGTTCCACGCTAATCCTTGGACAAAAGCGTCAGGTGGCGACCATCCTTTGATATTGGTACTTCATAAATTCCTATCGAAACACAGGCTCTCACTCTTAAGTAGTCATGCCCTGTCACGTGACAATGCCATACCTTCACACACCATCAGTTGCGGTCGCACCGAACCATAAGCAAAGCAATATTTACCTGGTACATCCCAGCAGTGGATGTCTTGGAAATACTCCCCCACTTTATCAGACTGATTGATAATTAATTAAATCAGTACCTTCTCTGTGTGATAGTTTTCCTGTGCTTGCTATTGGTGGATAACAGGATTGGAATATTTGGTGGGATTCGATTCTGCAACCATCGATTTCCCAAACTGTACTGGATTTCTTTTCTCTTGCCTCCTATCAGTGGATACTGACACAGTTGGGTCATTTGGTACAAAGTCCAAAGTACATACATTAAACAGAGCAAACACACTGCAACTGTACAATATGGGCTGGAGGTGACTGGATGCATTTGAGTATGCTGCTGTACTGTGCCGTCCGACCAGAAAAATAGTGCATTTGTGCTAGGTGTTGACAACTGCACTACATTTACAAGCAATTGTAGAACACCGAGCCAGAAGTGATGTCTCGATCGCATGGGCAGTAGTGACGTAAAATCGCTAAATTACGAAAAATGACGGAAAATACATATAAATTGAGGGAAAATACGCCAAAATGCGGGAAAATTGAGAGGGCGAGGTAGTTCTTGCATGTCTTCTGCTTGGTGCAAGAAAATTCTTGTACATATGAACGAGTATGCGAGAGCTATCAGAATGCAAGATAAAGTTGACACGGAAGCACCGGGAACAAGAGAAAGGCGATAAGACGTTTGGAATAAAACAGATGATATGGATGATCACCAAATTTAGAGTAATAAATTTATATATGTCAGATCACAAGCCCAGGCATAGTCCAAAAATTATTGGCAACCGCCTTACAAATTTTTATAAAGTGTCCTTAGATAAAGAGCATTGTGTTACCAGCTAGAGTGACTACAATATACAACTACAGAACAGGTCGCGAGTTTGACCCTGTGCAGGACTGTTTAGGTGTTTTATACCCTAACAATTAGTATTTACAAAGTGCTTCTCTGTACTCTCCACCAATCACAACCATGCGGTGCCACTTAACAAACACCTTACAAACAGATGCTGTACAGTTTTTTAACAATATTATACTGTACACCTATTCAGGTAATTCTGATACATGCGACTTGACTGCTGTCTTTCATGCTTCCATCGAAAAGAGAGACATCTGCCTCTAAATTGACGTGGGTCTGCATTAAAGGGTAATAGAAAGTAGACGGAGCAATCAGTTAAGAGGGACAGAGGGAAATGTTGCTGCAGTCATTTGTCACACATTTAACCATTTTCCTTCGTTGTTCTCTTGGGGTGTATCAGTTTTGTGGTATAACTAGCAATCGACTCATACACAACTGCATGTCCTGTGTGCGACATACAGCACTATCTAACTGTGATCGTTAGCAGCAAACCTCGCCATACCAAAGTCATCAGAGGACTTCCAGCTCATGTGTGATGAAACGTGCCCATCGATGGAAAACCTGTTTGGTACCCTCCTCTAGACATATGTGAAGTAGTCCATTTTCTGCCACATCTTGGACATGGAGCGAGTCTTCGGTTTCACGCAGGTATAAAGTGACTGTTACTATTCGTTTCATGTTTGTCCTATCCTAAATCAGTGCAAGTGGATTCTTGGGGGAAGGGCAAGTCTTAGGATTTTTTAGTAGGTTGGTGTATAAGATGCACAAATATATTCTCATATAAAATCAAACAGCACATGTCAGCAATGTGATCGTATACGTATGGAAAACTGTGGAAAAAATATGGAAAGTGATATGTTGTTGTTGTTGTGGTCTTCAGTCTTGAGACTGGTTTGATGCAGCTCTGCATGCTACTCTATCCTGTGCAAGCTTCTTCATCTCCCAGTACCTACTGCAACCTACATCCTTCTGGATCTGCTTAGTGTATTCATCTCTTGGTCTCCCTCTACGATTTTTACCCTCCACGCTGCCCTCCAATACTAAATTGGTGATATAAATAGGTAAAATTCGAGGAAATCCTGGTATAATCACGAAAAATGTATGTGAGATATGGAAAAATTGAGGGCAATACCATGAAACATGTAAAAACGTGAGAACCTAGTAAAATTATGGAAAGTGACTGAGAAGACATTAATTTGGAGACAAATACTATGAAATGAGTGCTGAGCAAAATCAGTGAAATAGCGTGTTCTGGATGGGGAGAGTAGACTGATGCTGTGTATACACACCTTACTATTGGAGATAGGAGGCGTTCAAGGCCAAGCAGCGATGTAGCCTAACATCAGACCATGACTTCTATGTGCAAGAAGAAGTTTACTAGGGCAGTGGTAAACTGCAGTAAGATTGTTCCATCTTCTATGGACAATGATTGCGATATTTATTTCCTTGTGAGATGTCACTGTTTCTTTATATGCATTTTCTGCTGTCAACGATCATTTGGTAGGATTGATGTGAACATACCACAGTTTGTGAATTGTAATTGGGCTTGAAGTTCATAAACAGTAGGCATAAAACACCTCTGGAAACCTATGTAGTAGTCATGTTACAAAGAATCGATATGTTCTTTGGTGTGCAGGGTAGTCCTTTTATCGCTTTACAGTTTGTCACCATAGTTTACTGTAGAGAAACTTGCAGGGACAATGTATGCCTTGTGCAGGGAATATTAATAGTGTTGTATTCTACAGAACTAATAGGTAGGAAGACACACCTCTCTAGCATTACAGCATGTTTTAAGTGCAGAACTGTGTAGCCTTGGAAATGCATGTGTTTATGTTCCACAATCATTTCTCTCTTACCAATACCTTCTTGGTACTGACCTCAGCAATAGAATAATACTTCCGAATTGATAGAATAGTTGATTTACGTAAAATGCTTCGAACTATGTCCATTTGGAGCTTCCTCATAACTGTCTGTTATATCATATCTGCTATACACTCATAAGGACTGCTAACCTCCTCGACATGGGCACTTCTGGTGAGATCTTGTGCACTTGGACGAGGGCCATGAGTAAGATTGGTGCTGAACAGCAGTTATGGACTCAGCTCATTCTTTTCCTTCACAAGACATGGAATGCAGTGTGTTTAGCAACCCCCTACTTCCTGTCAGCTGCAAGTTGAATTGGGGACAGTGTTGCAGGTAGGGTTGGTCAAAGACAAAGCAGAGAGATCTTTGAATCTCCAACTTTGTCCTAAGAATGGGAGAATGTTTTTTGATTCCCATATGCATAGGGAAAGATGGGTAATCGTAAATTATGCACTATTGTCGAAATGCTAGAAATATGTATATCGTTATAGGATCCTGTCTGGTATACTTTGGTACACATATGTTCAAAAATTAACAGTGAGTGGATGTACTACATTAGTCGTCTGTATACATTCGCAATCTAGTATATGGCACTCGCAAAGTAGTGGAGGGGTGGTTTAACGATCATAGAGATATTGAGATGCATGCTGCTGCATCATTGGTTGGTGCTGAAATTATGAGAAGTCTGGTAAAATTGCTAAAATTGATTACAATCTCATTTGAGGTGCTTATTACAGTAGATCAGCAATGTCTTTCCCATCCCATCCAACCACTGGTTAATTACCACGTAATGATTGACTGACATCACTTGTTTGAGATGGAGGAAGAGTGTTGGTGGGAGCAACATCATCTGTAGAGGGATTGCACTGAAACAGAGATCACATACATGAATGCAATATGAGGAATCAGTTGAAATGAAACATATAGACATCTGCTACCACGTCACTGTAAAAGATGACTTAAAATGTAGATGTTATCTATCATCCTCAAACAGCTGTTTGGAAGCGCACCACAATGCTGCAAAACTCTTCCAGTTTCAATATGTTGCGATGTCTTCTGCATTTTTTGTCAATAAGAAACACAGTCTCTGTCTTTTACTTCGGTCATCCTGCGTGTGTTATGGAAGCAGCAGCAGCACAACTTACGTCATGCGACGTTCAGTTTTCTGTGAGAGTCAATGGATCAAGACATGTGAATGTTGGTTTGGCATCTGACACAGACCTTGAAGTCATGGCAGTAACAACAAAATGATGGAGGTGTAAATAGCAGTAGTCATACATTGCTTGGATTTGTTACAGCAGAAAAAAAAACAATGTATCAGACACCAACACAGGGACCCTCTCTTGTGATGGATAGTCTGTGGAATATGGTCCACCTACAATACCTTTGACAAAACTTTACTCTGGTCTGTGGAAGCGACTTTTCCACGAGCCACCTGCTGCAGTGAACGAATACCACTATATTTAATAGGATCGCCACATATGTTCGATGCCAGCATACAGACGGTATTTGTTTTCGATATATCGGAACACAGGTACATAGTAATGACTTCTGAGTTCTCTACCATGTGATATTAATGGAGTTTTTATAGTTCTTGGTTTGTCTGTGTTCAGTGGTACAAAATAACAAGGAGGGAGAGAAATTTGGATGATAGACATCAATACATTCTGAGAGATGCAGATCTCGTTTGGACTGCAGTACCGTTATGTAGTTTGTAGATGTACCGCAATGCAGTAGCAAAATCGTCGTCTTTCTTCCAGTTTCTGTATGATGTGGAGTCTTTCTAATTTTCCTGATATGAAACACCACCGTTACTGCTCATACTAACTTGTCTACTACCTTGTGTTGCATGAGAAAGCTTCGGTTGTGGCTGGACATAGACATTTTACATTGTTAGCAGAGCAATGGCAACATGTTCCCATTTCCACCAAGCAGTCGAAACACAGTCCTATCACATTAACTCAGCACACCCCGTTTCTTCGCAGGATGCAAACATAGTGCTCTCTGATTTCTGTTCTGACTTAAATTGGACTGATCACATGGATAAAGCTGCAGTGATGGTGAGACAGAGACTGAGGAGCAGTTACCAGGTGCAGAGGGACTGCCTAAAAAACCACAGTGGAGTTTTTGCTGTATCGGATCCTTAGCAGACAGGTTCCAAAAAGGTAACTAGTTTTGAGATATAAGAGTGGCACGGATATGATTCACCAGTGGCGGTAATCATTAAAAGATGTCTCCATTGGAATAATGCAAGCCTGTGGTTGAGTGGATAGATCTGATTCCATATCGCAGACAGAATTTCTACCTAAAAGCCTACTTCTGTCAGCGACTCTTGTGTGTGCCTGTAGAACCAAGACCACTTTCCATGTGCCGTGGCAGAGACATAGTCGTTATCATCTTTTTTTAATAGCGCCGTTCTTACGCAGAATGCATGTTGCCAGAGGTAGAATCCTTCTGCTGTCAGCTTCAAATGTCGGTTCTCAATAGCGTTTCTCAAAACGAATATCGTCTTCCCTCCACGGATTCAGTTAACTGGTGAGTATAATTCGACTTCTGAAAATAAATTACTCGCCATGCAAAGTGATACTCATTATCAATTTAACTAATTAGTCTATCAATTTTTATACTAATGCTGTGAAGGCTGTTGGGTGGAAGTGATGGGTAAGGTACCACAGGTGTGATTCTTGTCTAGGAGCAGTAATCACGCATTTGTTTTTGTTTCGGTGATGTCTCTTAAAGCACAGATCTGTTCTACCTGATGAGAAAAATCTTAGAGGAAATGTAGCCTAGTCCATACGGTTAGAGGATTTTCACAAGTAATGATATTTCAATGATGTGAAAAAGCATGTATGGCCAGATTTCATCTGTCTTCTAAAACACCATGTATAAAATGGAGAAATCTATATTTCACGTGAGAAATTTGAGGTGTATTGCTAAAAACACCACTGTCTTGGATTGGGTACAGTGGATTTTATAAACTGGGTAGGGATCTATGTCGGGGTGGAATTGGTTAGAAGTGGTGTATACATCCAAACCAAACCTGCTTATTTTGTAGTGCACCATGGCTGGCTGCAAGAGCAGTCACAAGGAGTTGCCAACTGATAGTGACGGATTATCTCAGCCTGTAACTAGCTGGTAGTTACGAAGCACCGACCTGTCTGCTCTTCTCTGTGGTTAGCTTATGGACAGGTCAATCAAAAGGACGGATTGTCCGCAGGGGGTCATAACCCTCTTATCAGAGCAATACGTTAGCAACCTATCAGTCAAAAAGAACAATAGGTTTGCCCTTGAATTAATACTTGCCCCTGATGTAGGCAACCCGCAATGTGGGCGATGCTGCCCTTGTCCCACTAATAACATCACCTGATTTAATTTGAGTGCATTCCATTATCCTCGTTTTGCTTTTGTTGACATTCATCCTATATTCTCTTTTCAAAACAATGACCAATCCATTGAGATGCTCTTCCCTGTCTCTGACATAATTCCAATGTCGTTGGCGAACATCACAGTTTTTATTTCTTCTCCTTAAACTTTAACTCCTACTCCAAATTTTAAATGGTTTCCTTCACTGCTTGTCAAATGTACAGACTGAGTAACATTGGTGATCGTGGCAAGAAGTCAACACGATCCGATTGCAATCCCGAAACCACATCGAACATTCAGTACGCCGGGAAAACTTCAAGAATCACATTTATAAATCTGCTTCTCTTTTCTCCAAATGCCTTCTTAATTTTCTGTAGACTGTATCTATCTTTCTCCTAGTGAAATATGCCGATGAATACAGACATTTGTCCTCTATCCATTCCTGCTTAGCCATTTTGCAGTCCCTGTCAGACTCATTTTTTAGACGTTTGTATTCTCTTTCACCTGCTTGATTCGCTGCATCTTTCTATTTTCTCTTTTCATCAGTCAAATTCAATATCTCCTGTGTTCCACAAGGATTTCTATTAGGCTTTGTCTTTTTACCTATTTGATCCTCTGCTGCTTTTACTGCTTTATCTCTCAAAGCTAGCCATTGTTCTTCTACTGCATTCCTTTCCCCGTTCCACTCAATCGCTACCTAACGCTCTCTCTGAAACTCTCAACACTCCTGCTTCTTTCAGCCTATTCAGGTCCCATCTCCTTAATCTCCTACCTCTTTGCAGTTTCATTAGTTTTAATGTAGAGTTCATACCCAATAAATTGTTGTGAAAGTCCACACCTGCCCCTGCAGACATCTTACAATTTAAAATATGGGTCCGAAATCACTCTCTTACCATGATACACTGGAGCGCCAAAGAAACTGATGTAGGCATGTGTATTGAATTACACAGATATGTAAACAGGCAGAATACTGAGCTGCGGTCGGAAGCGCCCTGGCGCAGTTGTTAGATCGGTTACTGCTGCTACACTGGCAGTTATCAAGATTTAAGTGAGTTTGAACGTGGTGTTATAGTCGGCGCACGAGCGATGGGACACAACATCTCCGAGGTAGCGATGAAATGGAGATTTTCCCATACGACCATTTCACTTGTGTATGAATTTCAGGAATCTGGTAAAACATCAAAACTCCGACAACGCTGCGGCCGGAAAAAGATCCTGCAAGAACGGGACCAACGACAACTGAAGAGAATCGTTCAACATGACAAAAGTGCAACCCTTTCGCAAATTGCTGCAGATTTCCATGCTGGGCCATCAACAAGTGTCGGCGTGCGAACCATTAGACGAAATATCATCGATATTGGCTTTCGTAGCCGAATGTCCACTCGTGTACCCTAGATGACTGCACGACACAAAGCTTTACGCCTCATCTGGGTCGTCGATAGAGCCTTTGGACTGTTAATCAGTGGAAAGATGTTGCCTGGTCGGATGAACCTCGTTTAAAAATGCATCGAGCGGATGGACGTGTACGGGTATGAAGACAACCTGACGAATCCATAGACCGTTCATGCCAACATGGGACTGTTCAAGCAGATGGAAGCTCTGTAATGGTGGGAGGCGTGTGAAGTTGGAGTGACATGGGACCCTTGATATGTCTAGATACGACTCTGACAGCTAACACGTACGTGAGCATCCTGTCTGATCACTTATACCCGTTCATGTCCATTGTGCGTTCTGACGGAATTGGGCAATTCCAGCAGGACAATGCGACACCACACACGTCTAGAATTGCTACAGAGTGGCTCCAGGAACACTCTTCTGAGTTTAAGCACTTCCGCTGGGCACCAATCTCCCCAGACATGAACACTATTTAGCATATCTGAAATGCCTTGTAATGCGCTGTTGAGGAGAGATCTCCACCCCCTTTTACTCTTACTGATTTATGGACAGCCCTGCAGGATTCATGGTGTCAGTTCCCTCCATTACTCCTTCAGACATTAGTCGAGGCATGCCTCGACTTGGTGCGGTACATTTACGTGCTCACGCGGGCCCTGCATGATATTAGGCAGGTGTAGCAGTTTCTTTGGCTGTTCAGTGTATAATCAAACTGTAAACTTCCGGTGTCTCCAGGTCTCTTCCACGTACACAACCTTATTTCATGATTCTTAAACCAAGCGTTAGCTGCATTAAATTACGCTCGGTGCAGAACCCTACCAGGCAGGTTCCTATTTCATTCCTCACTACTACTTTTTCTTCTGTTCCGTTCCCTATTATCGAATTCTAGTCCCCTATGATTATTAAATTTTCGACTCCCTTAACCATATGAATAATTTCTTTTATCTCATCAGAATCCCCTTCTCATCTGCGGAGCTAGTTGGCATATAAACTTGTGCTACTTCTATGCGCGTTGGGTTCGTGTCTATCTTGGCTACAATAATGCGTTCACTATCCTTGAAACGTCTCCGTAGAAAAATTATACATGACTGTGCTTAAACTAACACACAATATTTTTTTAGCGCAACGCAATCTGACTTTCAGTAATCCCTACAAGAGAATGGCCCTGACTAAATTAACCTATACGTTTCACAAATCACTTACCTCACAAAAATCTTCGTTACTCGAACTACTGCAATACAGCGACTGCCATTACTGCCAGCTAAATAAAAAATTCAAACTATGGAAGGCACTAACTACTGGTAGGCATAGTTAGCAAATGAAAGATTTTAATAGAGAACAAACAATGTATTTACCTCAATAGTCATAATATATATAGCAGTTCATGCCATCCAGTCTTACAAACTTCAAAACTCCGCCATTTCTCTCCCCACATCCACCATTGCTGGAGGCTCACCTCCAACTGCGCAACGCTACGCGCTGTTAACAGCCAACTGCCAAACGCTACAATGGCGAGTATTACAACAATGCCAACCAGCCACAGACTGCACACAGCACAACCAGTGATTTTCATACAGAGAGCTACGTGGCGTTACCAATATAAAAACCTAAACAGCCTACTTACATAGCCCCCATGCTCCCCACAACAAAATTTTACGAATTGCTTTGGGCAGTGGCTAATACAGATTTGAAAAAAATTTTCATAATTACAATAACAAAAAAATCAAACACACAAACTTATTGATACAATGTTGGTCAAAAGCTAAAATTTTCTCACAGTCCATAAAGACAGTCCTGATCATCCATCACAGTAAAACTGCAGTGTATTTTTTTTCAAAGTCTGAGCAGTGAAAGAAAATGCACACGGAAGTAGTGGATTTCCGTGCAGTCTTGAACAAGTAGTGTTGTCCTTCCAACGGAAAGACAGTGCTGACTCTTGACATGCAGACAGGTAATGGGCCACAACAGAGCAAACCCACAGCAGAGTCAGTCCAAGTTCAAGAATATTGGTAGGTAGATCATCACAGAGCAGACCCACTGTAGTCCTGGTAGAGAGTATGGTATTGGTGGACCACCAGAGGTGCAGACCCACTGCAGTCCTTGTAGAAATAATGGTATTGGTGGGTCATCAAAGGTGCAGACCCACTGTAGTCCTTGTAGAGACGGCCAGCAGCCATCTGTTGCGACTGTGCAGGTGCACAATCATCATCGAAGAGTCTTGCAGAGAATATAGCAAGTCCATAAACCACCACTTGTGCACTCACAAAGTTTTTGGAATTGTCCTTAGAGCCAGAAATGCTTTTAACCAGTCCCTTGCTGAATTATCAACACATGTGGGAGCACTAACAGTCCTCCACATATTGTGCATATACTATGACCAACAGAAACGTGTGCAGTGAAATGTAAC
This sequence comes from Schistocerca cancellata, assembly GCF_023864275.1. Lineage (NCBI taxonomy): Eukaryota > Metazoa > Arthropoda > Insecta > Orthoptera > Acrididae > Schistocerca > Schistocerca cancellata. The sequence goes on from NC_064634.1 coordinate 155,753,426, forward strand.
TTACAAGTTACTTAATTTGATGAACTGGTGTCAATTACAATTTTATAACATAAGAATACAATAACAAAGGTACAAAATACATCATTAAAAAACATAATAGTACAGATAACATTTGTAGTAATACGGGCTTTACAAAAGAATCGAACTAACATATACATCAGTGTTACAGGAATTATGACATCAGTAAATACATAAAAGATCAGAATAACTTTTGAAAATCAACTTCACACATGAGCATTAAAACAAAACAGAATAAATAATGTCTAAGCATTTTTACAAGATAAATAACATGTTATCAGAAAAATTCTACAACATAAATCTTATTAGCTAAACACATAGACAGGAAAAACACAAATTCACATAGTATAATAACACAAAAATACGGGACAGGGTTTGTTTTCAGTGTGACATTTGGTACTGCAGTCCACCCCAAAACTTCATTCCATATATCTTTCCTCTTATTTCAAAATTTGTTTCCACCAAAAAAAATTCTATCCAAGCATGCTTTCTGTATTTATATGTTCACACATTTCTTACCTCATTATTTATTTTCCGTTATCTTACCTCATCATTTATTTCCAAGAAAATCCTACCTAAACCTGTTGTCCATAAACCCTACTTTTTTGTTCATATCCTCTTTCAAAATACCTTTTTTTGGCCAAACCATTTACTTATAGCTTCTCAATGCATTTCTTCCAGTTCATCACAACTTGTTCTTTTATATGGCCTACCCCATCTTAAGCTAACTTAAATTTACTGAGCTCAGATGCTAAACTAAGGGACGAGGCAATGCAGCAGCACAAAACAATTAACACAAACACCAATGACAAAAAAGTGCAAGTTGGCAAAGTAAGCTACAGTAAATGTAAATTACCAAGCAAATGCAACATTACAACTAATATGAGCCAATGTGCAGCAACAAGAAAAATAAATCAGTAGTAAAACTGGCTTAACAGAGTAATACAAAGTGAAATTCAGTAGCACTATGCCTGGCACACAGCAGCAGCAAATGCAATAACTTATACCTAAACATGACAAAGCTCAAGCAGAAAAAATAGTACACTAAAGACAACAATGCAAATAAGGGAAATGTCTATTCACATCTTAAGGTCTGTGTAATTAAGTGGTGCACCACAACTTATTCTACCATAAAAATTACCAAGTTCTTGAAAAGTAAATTATGTATGTAGTTACTGTTATTAGTCCCTTCCTTTTCAAGTGCTCCTTTTTCCTTTTTTTTTTTTTTTGTTTGAAGAATGTGGTCCATAAAATTATTATCTAACAGATCTGTTGACATAAAGTGTTCACATTAGCAAATGCATTTAATTTTATTTTATAAAAGCAATAATGCAACACACCTGGAAAACAGATATCAAATAAAATAAGCAACTATGTACAAAGTAAAGCATAAAATAATCATTCAGTAGTCATGAGGCATTTCATAAGTTAGTAGAAATTCTCTCAATTCTCGTAGAAAGACACTTGTCATAATCTGGTGTGCAGATGTACGAATATTTCCCATCAATTCATAAACATTTCAGTAAGTAGCACAAAGTACGAGTAATCATATGTTTTCAAGTAATGAGCGTGTCATATTTGCGATGCTTTCTACAAAGGAATGTCAATAGCGAGGTTAATGGTCTCTCTTTTTCTCCACCTGTGCCTCTGAAAGGCACACACTAATGGCTTTTCCCAGGCGACTATCGCGCAGCTGGGTGCCCACCACGCATTACGTGAAGGTCATTTAACTTTCCTACCGAAATATTTACGAGAGCAGTTTGCGCTACAGTGACAGTCTCATATAAAAAATTTCACAGGTCGAGAATTTGCGTTACAATGGTGTAGAAACAAAATCCTATCAATATAACAGAGTCCAAAAAATTTTCGGCGGCGTTGTGATACATTCATGCATGTACACACATTTCATAACTCTTAAAGTACGATTCTCAGCTTATTGATCATAAACAAACCTCAACAGCATAATACACATCGTCATCGCAATAATAACATCATAACAGATCAATCACATCTCAGAATCGTCACAGCTTCTTTCAATAATTTCAAGACCTTCAATAAAGTCATCTACCTTAAACGTACTTCAAAAATCATGACCCCTTACCAAATACATCATTCTAAGCTCTCATAGTATCACAATAGTTCTGAAAAAATATGAACAGTTCACAAAGTACAGACGAAATACAATTTCATAAGTGTGAAGCTATCCAACTGTGTAATTGCGTAAATATCTGTCACTGACGTAGTAAAAAAAAAATTGTTTCTCTGTTAAATAATCAGAGAGCTGTCTAATTCTGTGTTAGAGAAATATGGTACCGATGTGTAAAGTTGTATAAGCAAATACCATATTAGCTAGGGCTCCTTGTGCTTGCCAAACACATGATACACAAAGTAAGCATGTACCCCCCTGAGGATTAATGTAAGTATACCCTCAGGTGTTACAGATTACAGCAATGGAATGAAATGTATCACGGAAAACTTTCTTTGTAATTCAAAAATCTTGAAAAATAAATGGTTTAAGTACAAAATTAATCACTCAAATGCGTCTCCTGTTGCGCTAAATGTGCGTCTTGCTGTAAGATAATTCTGTGGAACTGTCGTAGTTATCGTCCTCTGTAAGCAAAGTTCTGCTGAAGTCAATGTACTTACCTCATCATAAACGAAAGTGAAATGCTTTGCGTATAGATATCATAGTTATTACGTACCTTACCGTGATCAAGAAAGTACTATAATGTAACGTATTGTTGTGCTACGGAAAAGGCTGTCTCATTGTAGCTATACCACAAAAGTTACAACTAAAACATGTTTTACTTTCCAGAATAATTCAGAAAAACTGTGCAGATATAAAACAGAAACACCGCAAAAGCAACACTGTAAATTGTCACTCATTAGTAGTGTCGTCATAAAATCGTGTAGCTGTCACATAAACTAACCACTGTGTCATCTGGTAGCTCACAGAAAGTACTTTAAATCCAGAATGTATTTTCAAGTAAACCAAAATGTTGCATTAAAATCTCATTAGCAGTACTGGTAAATGTTCTAAGTATGTGAGCCTTATAGTCGTTACGTACTCGTGCAACTAACAAGCAAGAATGTACAAATAACAACACTGTGTCGTCTGTTCACTATAACAATGCATTCGTAATTTCTGTTGAAATAAGTTCTCTTGGTTCTTGACTGGATATTTAACTTCAAACATTGTTGCATGGTAACAGATTCTAAGTCTGACAAAGCATACTAGTAATTTAAAGTGAAAAGTTATATGGCAAAGACAAAGTTAAAAAGCAGATTATCCTTCAATAAACGGTTTTACATGTGAAATGTGGTGTAAACCTTTACTCTTCCTAATACGCAGAGTTTCAACTTCAACGCAATTATCATGTGGTATACGTCGGATTCTGTAAGGTCCATTGTAAACTAGAAAGAATTTGTGACTCAAGTGTTTCTTCTTATGTGACAATGAATGAGCTTTAATGAGAACTTTCTGACCAATATATAATTTCTTTGCATTTGCTTTGCCGTGTAGTTTTCTCCTTTTGTCTGCTGCAGATTTTATATTTTTAATAGCCAAATCAATTATGTCTTTGTGTCGAAGTTTACGTGTATTTGGGAAAGGTACAAGCTCTCTGATTCTGTTCGGTGGTTCTTCGTTCTTCAGTACAAGAGTAGGTGGTAAAGCAGTGGAGTCGTGAGGCATTTCATTCAGCACGTTTTGAAATAAGTGTAAATATCTGTCCCAAGGCTGATGCTTTCTGTGGCAATAAAGTCTGCAAAGCTTATTGATTTCTTTCATAATCCGTTCAGAGGGGTTGCAATGTGGTGAGTACAATGAAATAAAGACAGGTTTGATTTTATGATTCCGAAGCATGCGCGACCAAACAGCAGATCTGAATTGCGGTCCGTTATCTGAAATGACTTCAGCAGCGTGGCCAACTTCACGTAAGAAATTTTTAACAAAGGCGTGAGATACAGACCGTCCAGTGGCTTTACGTAACGGAGTGAAAGAAACAAATTTTGAAGTAAGTTCAACAGCGACTAGAACGTACGAAAATCCATTCGATGTTCTGACAAGGGGTCTCAAAAGGTCAACAGCAGCAAATTCTTTTAATTTAGAAGGAATGATAGGAAACAACGGAGCACGATGTGAGATAGTAGATGGTTTCGCCTTTTGACAAAGTTTACAAATAGACAAGACCCTTCGAATTCTCTTTTCCATATTATTAAAATAACAAGTCGTCCGAAGAATATGATAACATTTTCGTGGGCCAAAATGTGCATAGCTGAAATGAATGTACCAAATGAGCTTATTAACAAAATCTTCAGGAATGCAAAGTACCCATAGCTTGTCATCATCAGTGCAGCGTTTGAAGAGTATGTTGTTTCTAACCAGATAATAATGCCGAATCTGAGTGTGCGTCTTTTCATGGCATTTACTTTTGATGTCTTTCCAAATCGGATATTTATCTTGTTCATGAGCAATGTCCTTTAAAGATGTGGTGATGAAGTTTTCAAAGGCGACTTTCTGAATGTAAAGAATACTGAAATTTTTCTCGAGGTTGCCTTCTGTGTTACTTTTCTCAAGCCCAGCTGGTGCGCGTGACAGTGCGTCCGCAACAATGTTCTCCTTGCCGGGAATGTAGACTATTGTGAAGTGGAATTCTTGCAGAAACAATGCCCAACGTTTTAACCTGTCATGATTTAATTTTGGAGACATAAGAAATTGTAATGCACGATGATCACTGTATACTTTTACGTGCTTGCCAGAAAGAAAGAAACGGAATTTGTTAAATGCCCAAACGATAGCTAAAGCTTCTAATTCAGTAACGGAATAATTTTTTTTCAGATTCTGTTAGCACTCGGCTAGCAAAAGCAATGGTTTTGTGAATGGTAGTGTCATTTTCTATGGATTCTTGAAATAAATGGGCACCAAGACCGGCTTTAGAAGAATCTGTGCTAAGGCAGAAATCTTGTGACAGATCTGGATGAGCTAGTATTGGCGCGTTAAGTAGCGATTCTTTCAAAGAATTGAATTCCAACTGTGCTTATTCGTCCCAGTTCCAAATAGTATTTTTTCCAGTGAGAGAACAAAGTTTTGGTGTAACTAGAATTTGCATATTCAGGAAACGACGGTAAAAATTTACGAGACCTAGAAAACTGCGGACTTGTTTTTTTGTGGATGGAACTGGAATGGCTCTGATTGCTTTTAACTTTTCAGGATCCGGCTGAATGCCTTCAGAAGAAATAATATGTCCCAAAAACCTCACCTTTGACCTACCGAATTCAGACTTTTCCAAGTTAACTGTAATTCCAGATTCTGCAAAAATACGTAACAAACTGTTGAGGATGCGATTATGTTGTTCCCATGAGGCTTCTGCTATCAGAATATCGTCACATATAAAGTGATGTGACGTTTTAAGAACTCAGGTAATAAGGAATTTAGCCCACGAATGAATACTGCCGAAGAAATGTTCAAACCAAGAGGAAGTTTCCGAAACTGATAACAAACGCCGAAACAAAGGAAAGCTCTGTATTTTCTACATTCTGGATGAAGTTCTATCTGATAAAAGCTGGATCTGAGATCAATAGAAGACAACACTCTTACACCATTAAAATTTTGAAGAAGTTCTTCTAACGTTTGCGGCCTGTCTGTCTCGAATCTAAGACAAGCCTGATCGATCCGTTTTTCTTCTCAACAACATGTAATGGATTGTTGTATGAGCTTACTGCAGGCTCAATAATCCACTCGTCAAGCATAGATTGTACTTCTGTTCTAACACAGTCCCTATAAATGCGCCGGAATTACGTATGATCTAACACAAAATTTAGAATGCTCACGAACACGAAATTGGTATTGAAATCCCTTGATTGTTCCTGTTTTGTGAGTAAAAACTGTGGAATGTGCTTGTAAAATCTCAAAAAGGTCTTGCCTATCAGTGTCATTACAATTCTCAATTGTTTGAATTTTATTCTGAATTAACTCATTACTATCAAATGCGCCGTCGATATCATCCCTGTCAGTACTTGCAGAGTGATTTTTAGTGTGAAGTTCCGTCGAAAATTCCGAACTGTTGTCTAACAGGAGGTAAAGCCGATTAATTTCTTCGTCATGGTTTGAGAGCCAATCTTCAAATTTCAAAGCTATTGACTTACCTTCTTTCTCTAAACTTATTTCAGCATCGTGAAAGTTTAAGATTGCTTTGTATTCGTTCAAAAAGTCTACTCCCAATATAATATCCGTCAACAATAATGGAATAATAAGAAAGTTCATAGAGAAGCTGTGGCTTTCACAAAAGAATTCTAAGTTGGTTTGTTGGCGTCTATCTACAATTTTTCCAACGATTGCACCTTGTAATTTAATCTTACGTAATGGAAGTGTGGGGCAATCGTTCGATTTGTTGCAATTTGCTAAAGACTGTTTCACTAATTACTGAAATGGGACTGCCAGAGTCAAGTACTGCCGTAAATTTTACGTCATTTACTGTAATGTGAATCACAGGATATGCAATATTGTTATGTTTTACGTCGTGTTCCTGGAGTAAGATGTCCCTAATGTCTTCCATTTTTACGTAATTACTAGCTACGGCAGCTGCGTCGTCAGTTTCAGAAGTACGTTTTGTGGCTGCCAGCAGTATGAGTCATTGCCTATTGTCTCTTTGTTGGCGCGCGTCGTATTTGGGATTTGGAGACCTAAATTCTACAAATTCACCTTGTCGAGAGGGCCCCGCCCTGTTTGAATCCCGCCAGTTCTGATGCAATTCAGGTCTGTCGTTACGATCATATCGTCTGTCGTCATGTCGGTAGATTCCATAGTTTCTTTCTTGTCGGTCACGTGGTGGAGAATTTCTCCCTGAATCGCAACTGCGCGCTGGACCATGGCGTCTAAAGTTATTCTGTCTCCCTTGGTAATAATTATTTTGGTTCCCGTATTGTCTGTTTCTCTGATTGTCTCTGTGATAGTCACTACCGCGGAGAGGTGATCTTTTGTCTCTGTGATAACCACTACCACGGAGAGGTGATCTTTCCCTGTAATTATTACTACTCTGCCAACGGTTGTCATACGGGTGGTGTCTGTTTTGGTCACAATTTGTGTTGTGAGAATAGCCTTCTCATGTCCAGTATTATTTCTTTCATCGCAGAATTGCGACGGATGTGACCTGTAATTGTTGTGTTCCTGTTTTCACGTTCTGCGATTGTCAGTGTCACTTTCTAATTCTTGTAAGAGTCCCTGAAAAGCTTCAATGTCGTCTTTGCAACGTCCTGCCAAAATAATGTATCGTAAATGTTCAGGTAATTTGATTAAGCAAATGCGGATGAGTTCTGAGGGGCTGTATGGGTTTGACAGGTACTGATTCTTGTGCAACATGTCTTCAAAATATTTCACAAGACTGGAAAATTAAGATTGTTCGAAATGTTTCATCATTGTGATGCTATGTTTTACTCGGTCTTGTGTGGCTTGAGACCAATATGCTGAGAGGAAGGCATGGTAAAATTCTCCTTCACTGTGGCAATTGTGAATGACCGATCGTATTCTTACAGCTGGTTCATTCTCTAAGTAGCCACACATAAATTCTAATCTGTGCTCTAATGACCAGTTGGGGAGGGGGGGGGGAAACAATGAGAGAATTGTTGAAGCCACGCTTGTGGATGAATGTCGTTGCCGGAATCCTTAAATGTTTTGAATTTACGTGTAGTAATGAACGGCTTACAGTCAAAATCATCGTGTCGGCGAGTCGCATGTCGGTCATTGTTCCGTCGTGTCGGCGGTTCCATCTCAAAATTAGGTGCACATTGCCAATTTCTTTCATACTTCCGAAATGCCCTGTGTTATTATTTTGCGGCTTTTCCGTATTTCTAAGTCCCTCTTCCCATATTGGAGTGCGAGTGTCCTCTGAAATTTGTAATTTTTGTATTACTTGTGCCAACTGATCTTGTACTTCCCGGATTTCTCTTTTGTGTTGCATATTAATTTGAATCTGATTTTGTTTGAATTTATTAATTTGTTCATACTCTTCTGTGTCAATGATGGCTACAGGTCTTGGGTCATTCGGATCATCATCTACCTTTGTAGATAAGTTAGTGAACTGGTCCGAACGTTCAGCTACTTTCTCCGATAGTGTACTTATTTCCTCAGTGTGTTTTTCTGAACCAAATTTCAGAGTGTCCATTTGTGTTGAAATCGTATCTACTGTGTCCTTTAAGTTTTCCTGAGTTTTTGCAAGTAGCGTAACTGAGTCGGTAGATGCAACTGAGTCAATTTTAGCCCACAAGGTCTCATGATTTTCATGAACAATGGTTTGCAGTTCTTTTATGGCTGCTTCGTGATTATGTAATGCATTTTCATGCCGCGAAAAAATAGGTTGAAAATGCTCTCAAATTTGTGTTTTTACGTCATTACAGACTTTTTGACATTTCGATTCAATGTTATGTAACTCAGTATTTAAATCTTCACGTGTTTGTTCAAGTGTGGTGTCTAACTTTTGAAGCATTTGCTGTGTTTGTCTCTGATTTTGTTCCATTGTGTCTAACTTTTGAAGATTTTGTTCCATTGTGTCGAACTGTTGCTGTGTTTGTCTCTGGTGTTGTTCCATTGTGTCTAACTGTTGCTGTGTTTGTCTCTGGTGTTGTTCCATTGTGTCTAACTTTTGAAGCTTTTGTCCCATTTGTTACATTAATTGTAATAATGCACTGGTGTCTGAAACATGTTCCTCAGTGCTATTCGGCAATGCATTTGAACCGGCAATATTCGCTTATTGAAAAGCAGGAAATGTGTCTTGACTTACTTGAGAAAACGGCGAGGATGCAAAACCTGAATCTACAGTATTTGCAATATTGTGTTCTGTCATTTCGGATTCCTGAGGCGAGCTGTTGCCGACCGATCGATCGATAATGCTTCCCTGTTCACTAATTGTTTCACTGCCTACACCATTATTTGCAGCCCGCTCCATTTCCCTAAGCAAAATTACCAAATTACTACTTTGAACATTAGTTAATTCATCACACGGTGGCGCTAACACACTGCTTTCGTCGTCACTGTCATTTCTCAGTTTACTTTGGAGCCTAGTATTACGTTTTTCACACGCCACTATTGTCACAATATTTCACACGACAACACAGAAAAGCACAATTTGATGATCAAAATAAGAAAACACATTAACATAGCGTTGAAAATAATATCTCGTTAATTGCAAGCGCAGCTGCGAAATACTTGGTGCAAATCTACATGCATGCCACAACTGTTTTACTGTACAACAATGAAAAACTACAACTACAAAGGAAATTCTCTCTACAATTACGCGCTAGCAATAAACAAAGACTGCACTAATTGCACAAACTACAAGAAAAAAGTCAGAAGATTTCAGTGAGGTATCCTCGGCTACGGGGTCGACATATGAAACGTCCCCTTAGAAAAATTATACATGACTGTGCTTAAACTGACACACAATATTTTTTTAGCGCAACGCAATCTGACTTTCAGTAATCCCTACAAGAGAAGGGCCCTGACTAAATTAACCTATACTTTTCACAAATCACTTACCTCACAAAAATCTTGGTTACTCGGACTACTGCAATACAGCGAGCGCCACTACTGCCAGCTAAATAAAAGATTCAAACTACGGAAAGCACTAACTACTGATAGGTACAGTTATCAAATGAAAGATTTTAATAGAGAACAAACAATGTATTTACCTTAATAGTCATAATATAAATAGCAGTTCATGCCATCCAGTTTTACAAATTTCAAAAGTCCGCCATTTCTCTCCCCACATCCACTACTGCTGGCGGCTCACCTCCAACTGCGCAACGCTATGCGCTGTTAACAGCCAACTGCCCAACGCTACAATGGCGAGTATTACAACAATGGAAACCAGCCACAGACTGCACACAGCACAGCCAGTTATTTTCACACAGAGCGCTACGTGGCGTTACCAATGTAAAAACCTAAACAGCCTACTTACATCCTGTTCATAGTGGGTTATCCGCAAACCTATTGTCTTTTTCATTATTAAACCCACTCGTGCATTACCTCTGTTTGACTTTTTAATTATAACCCTGTATTCACCTGACCACAAGTCCTGTTCCTTCTGCCACCAGACTCCAATAATTCCCACTGTATCTAACTTCAACCTATCGATTTCCCTTTTTAATTTTTCTAACCTACCTGCGCGATTAAGGGGTCTAACATTGCATGCTCCGATCCGTAGAATGCCAGTTTTGTTTCTCGTAATGACAACATAATCCTGAGTATTCCCCGCATGGAGATCCGAATGGGGCACTATTTTACCTCCGGATTATTTTACCCCAGAGGATGGCATCATCATTTAACCATACAGTGGAGCCGCATGCCCTTGGGAAAAATTACGGATGTAGTTTCCCCTTACTTTGAGCCGTTCGCAGTAGCAGCACAGCAATGTCTTTTTGGTTGAAGTTACTAGGCCAAATCAGTCAACAGTCAAGACTGTTGCATCTGCAAGTATTTCTGTCCTTCTTCAGGAACCACACGTTTGTCTGGCCTCTCAACAGATATGCCGCCGTTGAGGTTGTACCTTCAGTGCGGCTATTTCTATCGTTGAGGCAAGCAAGCCATCTCACCAACGGCAGGATCCATGGTTCTTGGTGGATGGAAGCAGTGTCCTAGATGTACATAAATAGCCCAATTGGATGTATGTGCCTACATAAGTAGTCATAGCTTACATATTTTGGTATGGTTTTTTTTATTTTTTTGATATTTCAAGTTTATGACACTGTACATTTAATAAGTTATGAATATTACATTATTGCGATTGGTTAAACAGACTTCATCTGAAGGACCTTCTGGATTTTCTTGTGTCCGTGGGACGAACTAACCTTGAAAACGCCCGAATGCTGTCTTCTAGACTGAAAACGAAGAGGCAACTGCGATGATATGAAAACACTGTGCACAAGATCCTACAAAAGAAAAGATTATGTGATGTAGCACAATGTGTGACTCAGGCATGTTGTTTCAAAAAACTGACTTCTCTTTGGGCGTTAGTACCATATGGAACAAAGGAAAGCGGTTGGGTAGCTGGCGCAAAATCCTAATAAAGGTTGCAGTGGATACGAGGTAACTACGGAGCGACGTTGTCTCCTCGTCTTTTCTTCCAAAACTGATCGAGACCAGGACTGTAACACACAATGCGATGTACAATCGTTGAAAGACCTTGGACGTGAATTCTGGAGAAGCGGTGTTCACTCTCCACTCAAAGTGCTGACGTTGTTTCTCCATGATTTCCCTAAATTATGGGATGGTTACTCCAGTATCCTTCCAACCCGCCAGGGTAGCCGAGAACGCTAACGCGCTGCTTTCTGGACTCGGGTAGGCACGCCGGCCCCGGATCGATGATGATGATGATGACGATGTTTGGTTTGTGGGGCGCTCAACTGCGTGGTTATCAGCGCCCGTACAATTACCCAATCTTTGCCCAGTCCAATATCGCCACTTTCCTGGATGATGATGAAATGATGAGGACAACACAAACACACAGTCATCTCGAGGCAGGTGAAAATCTCTGACCCCGCCGGGAATCGAACCCGGGACCCCGTGCTCGGGAAGCGAGAACGCTACCGCGAGACCACGAGCCCCGGATCGAATCCGCCCGGCGGATTGACGACGAGAGCCGGTGTGCCGGCCAGCCTGAATGTGGTATTTAGGCAGTTTTCCACAGCCTGCTAGGAGAATACCGGGCTGGTCCCCACGTTCCGCCTTAGTTACACAGCTCGCAGACATCTGAACACATTCGCACTATTTCATGGATTCCACTAGACACAGACAGCTGGGGTACACTAATACCATCCTGGGGGATACGGGATGGCGGCAGGAAGGGCATCCGGCCACGCCTTAACCTTAACATGCAAAATCCGATTGACCATGGCCCACCCTCATTAATCGCGGACAAGGCGCAAGCGATAGATAGAATAGATACATAGTCCACTATCCTTCCACATCATCGTCCAACAGGTTTGACGCTAGGTCCCAAAAAAACTCGATGTTAACGGATGAAGACATACTCTAATGAAATTTTACTGCTTTTGCGACCAACCCCTGTGACTCATATTTCAGACGTTGCAAGAGATCGGTTGAGCCTTGGCCGCATTGCCGTTTCTGGCATGGTACTGTTTGTGTCATGAAGTAACCAGTAGGCTCCCCGTTACTCCCATACGTAATTAATAAGAATCTGTTTAACTTTATAGACAGGTCGTACCGCATTGGCGCGTCCACCTCTATACGTATTCAGTTTACTCGTCAAAGCAATGGAAGTGGAAACGCTATTTGTGATTTAATGAAAGTGTTAAATCCAAATAATTCAACATTTAGTCAAGTGAAGAATAAATACGCTACATCTCATCCGTAGTATTATAAACTCCGCATTGCCTATCCCGTGTACAAGGAAAACCACAGGCTTAGTACAATACAGCTACTGTTCGCTCACATGTGGTACAAATGGCTGCATATGGCAAAAGATTTGTTGTAAGGCTCGATTATCCAGACATTTACACAAAAATAATTGTTCTGTCGGTCTGAAGGATGGCTGGTGACATGCAGGACAAATTAATGGTACACTGCTGGCAATCCGTGTGGTAGCAGTCCCCGTGAGTGGCCACATAGAAGAAACATCACGAAAATGGCAGAAGTTTTATCAGTAATAGATCGCGAGTAATCTCTCACAGTCACAACAAAATTAAGAAATGGACTGAACGCAACGACTCAGTATCTACAAGTCATACAACATAGAAATCAACCTCTTGTCGCGTGTGCCTGTTAAAAAAGGAGTTCAATAAGATTTAAAAATAATGCACGAAGAGATATCTAGAAATGATTTTAGACCGGGGGTTTAATCAAATTACTCCAGCGGTAACGGTGGGGGTCCAGCATGATTCATAAACGACTTGCAGTACAGGGCTACTATAAATGATTCACCGTTTCAGAGCTCTACATTTTCTGAAGTATTGCATGATAAATATGACTGATGCATTAATGGAATTGTCTTCTCACCAAGTTTGCGTTTTGCACTGTGCAGATGTTCTAAGAGTGTCCCTCTGGACACATGACACACTTCCAAGCGGTAGACGAGTTCATTCGGTACTTCACTGCTGCGTTCTCCGAGCTGGGCTGTTCCGGGGTTCTGGGCAACGGGGCTACGTGAACACGGTCCTTCATGTTCCCCCAAAGGAAAAAAGGCACAAGGCACTACGTCAGATGACCTCGGGGAGGGGAGAGGGACAAGAGAACGGAGTCACATCATCTTCACCACTACTCCCAATTCAGCGATGCGTAAGGTCGTCGTTTAGGTACCGACGAACGTCGGTACTTCTATGCGGAGCCTTCCGTCTTGTTCCAACATGAAATTCTTGGAAACGGATGTAAGTTATGGACAAGACAAAACTACCGCATGTCAAGGTAAGATTCACCCGTGACAGTCTTCACAAAGAAGAAAAACGCTCCATACAGCATCGTCTGCGACACTGCAGAGAAAACATGAACATTCGCTGATTCTTGTTCATGCGCCAACGTTTCGTGAAGATTTTCAATGTCCCACCCTCCCAGGTTGCGCCGATCTTTCTCTCCACGTAAATGGGAGGCTGCGTCGCCATTGAATATCAGCTTGGACATAGAAATATTCATCCTCAAGTGCTTTCTGCATTGTGATGCAAAATTCAAGGCGCCTGCCAGAATGGTCCGATTTTAATTGTTGCACAATCTGGAGACAGTACGTTCTGAAATGTAAGCACCATCGCAAAAACTCCCACATAATTTGATGCAGTATTCGAAGTATGGGATTTGCGAGAAACTTTCGCTTTTTTGGACTGCATACGAAACGTTCCTTCGCCCTGTCCACGACTGCATCTGGTTCACTTCGTCGACCGATACCTTTCTATTGACAGAAACCATCAGTCTCCCTAAATCGTTGGTATCAATATATAATGCTGTATTTACATGGCGGTTCTTTTTCATAATTCCTTCTGAATGCATGCTGCACTGCAGTAACAGATAAAAATCTCACATAATCCGACACACAAAACCTCTTCTCCTGCGTTGCTCCTATTTTGCCAAGGCACTGTTCTCGTAACATCAACTGTGGGCACAATGTAAACTCGGTGAACTTACGTTTCTATTCATGCAACATTCATATTTTTGACATGCAATATTCTGGAAAATACAGAAGTTTCAAAATGAATGTGTCTTTCATCGTATCCCTGAACTATCTAGTGTAACTCATCAGAAACAAGTACATCTCATTCTCCCATCTCCACCAATCCTCAACAGCGAGAGACAAGACTGTGTAGACAGTACCCCTATTTAACGCAGCGCATGCGCAAAGCCTTGTCCACCACGCGGCTGCAGTGGGGTAGTGTGTGGCAAACAAATGGTGTGTTCGGATGTTTGAAAGCCGTACAGTCAGACGGACGTACCTGTGTACTATCATAATTATGATCCAGATTTTCACACAGGGTCGATTGCTGGTGCTGATATACTGCAAGTGTGTATTTTTCTCCTTAAAGTGTGATGTCAAGTTGTTGTTGTTCACTTTTGCATTTTGCAGGTAACTTCTAGCAATTCAAACGAATAGCTGTCACACGTTGCAAGTAGTCTGATTTTAAGCAGTTGCAGTAGTTCATGCTACCCTAATTAATAGAATAACAATAGAAGAAGTTAACATACAAACATCAAAAAAGTTCTGCATCACCTCGGTTCCGAGAGTTCCGGGACCAGTAGAGAAAATTGGAATAGACATCAACATAAACATCATTTCCGCCATTTTTATTGCTCATGAAATCCACACATTGCATGTTGTACCACCATATAGCGAGACCTTCACAGGTGATGGTCCAGATTGCTGTACACACCGGTACCTCTAATACCCAGTAGCACGTACTCTTGCAGTGCTGCATGCCTCTATTCGTCGTAGCATACTATCCACAAGTGCTTCAAGGCACTGTTGGTCCAGATTGTCCCACTCATCAACGGCGATTCGGCGTAGATCCCTCAGAGTGGTTGGTGGGTCACGTCATCCATAAACAGCCCTTTTCAATCTATGCCAGGCATGTTCCGTAGGGTTCCTGTCTGGAGAATATGCTGGCCACTCTAGTAGAACGATATCGTTATCCTGACGGAAGTCATTCACAAGATCTTTACGATGGGGGCGCGAACTGTCGTCCATGAAGGCGGATGCCTCGCCAGTATTCTGCCGATATGGTTCCACTATCGGTCGGAGTATGGCATTCACGTATCGTACAGCCGTTACGGCGCCTTCCATGACTACCAACGGCGTACATCGGCCCCACATAATGCCACCCCAGAACAGCAGGAAACCTCCACCTTGCTGCACTCGCTGGAAATGTGTCTAAGGCATTCAGCCTGACCAGGTTGCCTCCAAACACGTCTCCGACGATTGTCTGGTTGAAGGTGTATGCGACACTCATAAGTGAAGAGAACGCTATGCCAATCCTTAGCGGTCCATTAGGCATGTTGTTTGGCCAAACTGTACCGCGCTCACATTGTATCGTGGTTGCAAAGATGGACTTCGCCATGGACGTCGGGAGTGAAGTTGCGCATCATGCAGCATATTGCGCATAGTTTGAATCGTAACACGACGTCCTGTGGCTGCACGAAAAGCATTATTCAACATGGTGGCGTTGCTATCATGGTTCCTCCGAGCCATAATCCGTAGGATAACGGTTATTCATTACAGCAGTATCCCTTGGTCAGTCTGAGCGAGGCATGTCATCGACAGTTCCTGTCTCTCTGTATCTCGTCCATGTCCGAACAACATCGCTTTGGTTCACTCCGAGACGCCTGGACACTTCCCTTGTTGAGATCCCTTCCTGGCACAAAGTAACAATGCGGACGCGATCAAATCGTGGTATTTACCGTCTAGGCATGGTTGGACTAGAGACAACAGGAACCGTTTACCTCCTTCCTGGTGGAATGACTGGAACTGATCGGCTGTCGGATCCCCTCTGTCTAATAGGCCCTGCTCATGCATGGTTGTTTACATCTTTGGGCAGGTTTAGTAACATCTCTGAACAGTCAAAGGGACTGTGTCTGTGATCCAATATTCACAGTCAACGTCTATCTTCAGGAGCTCTGAAACCGGGGTGATGCAAAACCTTTTTTGATGTGTGTATTTAGAAGAAACGGTGAAGTCTCCTACCCGTTATGAGAGCTACAAGTAGGGCTCAAAGGTTGTAGCTGTCTCGCACGTCAGAATACCATGCAAATAATTACTTGATTCTTGAGAGTGAATTGTGACACTGCTTCATGACACGGATAGATTCGGTTACTGGAACAACAACTAAACACAGCAGAAAGAAACTTTAGGAATCCAGTTAGTTATATTAACGGATTATCTTCATATCGTCTAATGTCCGTAATTTTATTTGTATTTAATTTTAAAGCAGTATTCATATTATTATTGTAAAGAGTATGCTGTCCTCTAAATTGTCTGTTGTGCGATAATTTTAAGAGCAGAGAATTAAATGATAGCTCACAGAAAAACGTGTTTTGTTAAGGTGGCGCCTTTCTTCCTCCAATCAGAGCGTGGACGAAGAGAAATAGATTTTGTGCTGTATTATTTTTAATAATAGATGGCATAACGACTTGATGAGCGAAATTCGCGCATCTGTGTATGGAATGTTCATGTACGAAATTACATTCCTAAAAGCAAAAACATTCTTTACAGACGTATGGAAGAACTAGTAGAAGCCGACCTCGGGGAAGATCAGTTTGGATTCCGTAGAAATACTGGAACATGTGAGGCAATACTGACCTTACGACTTATCTTAGAAGAAAGATTAAGAAAAGGCAAACCTACATTTCTAGCATTTGTAGACTTAGAGAAAGCTTTTGACAATGTTGACTGGAATACTCTCTTTCAAATTCTAAAGGTGGCAGGGGTAAAATACAGGGAGCGAAAGGCTATTTATAATTTGTACAGAAACCAGATGGCAGTTATAAGAGTCGAGGGACATGAAAGGGAAGCAGTTGTTGGGAAGGGAGTAAGACAGGGTTGTAGCCTCTCCCCGATGTTATTCAATCTGTATATTGAGCAAGCAGTAAAGGAAACATAAGAAAAATTTGGCGTAGGTATTAAAATCCAGGGAGAAGAAATAAAAACTTTGAGGTTCGCTGATGACATTGTAATTCTGTCAGAGACAGCAAAGGACTTGGAAGAGCAGTTGAATGGAATGGATAGCGTCTTGAAAGGAGGATATAAGATGAACATCAACAAAAGCAAAACGAGGATAATGGAATGTAGTCGAATTAAGTCGGGTAATGCTGAGGGAATTAGATTAGGAAATGAGACACTTAAAGTAGTAAATGAGTTTTGCTATTTGGGGAGCAAAATAACTGATGATGGTCGAAGTAGAGAGGATATAAAATGTAAACTAGCTATGGCAAAGAAAGCGTTTCTGAAGAAGAGAAATTTGTTAACATCGAGTATAGATTTAAGTGTTAGGAAGTCATTTCTGAAAGTATTTGTATGGAGTGTAGCCATGTATGGAAGTGAAACATGGACAATAAATAGTCTGGACAAGAAGAGAATAGAAGCTTTCGAAATGTGGTGCTACAAAAGAATGCTGAAGATTAGATAGGTAGATCACATAACTAATGAGGAAGTATTGAATATGATTGTGGAGAAGAGAAGTTTGTGGCACAACTTGTTCAGAAGAAGGGATCGGTTCGTAGGACATGTTCTGAGGCATCAAGGGATCACCAATTTAGTATTGGAGGGCAGCGTGGAGGGTAAAAATCGTAGAGGGAGACCAAGAGATGAATACACTAAGCAGATTCAGAAGGATGTAGGTTGCAGTAGGTACTGGGAGATGAAGAAGCTTGCGCAGGATAGAGTAGCATGGAGAGCTGCATCAAACCAGTCTCAGGACTGAAGACCACAACAACAACAGCAACAACAAACGACGTGATGAGCGAAATTCGCGCATCTGTATATGGAATGTTCATGTACGAAATTACATTCCTAAAAGCAAAAACAACTGCAGAATAGTTAGCAGCCAAGGGAATGGGAGGGGAGAGCAGATATGCGCACCGTCACCACAAATCATGGCCCCAGCCAACTTCTCCGGTTCAAAAAACAAAAAATACAGGACAAAAAAAAACAAAAAACCGGGATCCCTCTGGTCAGTGATTTCTGTGCCTACAGCGAAACCATAGATCTCGCGTGGCCGTACACTCATTGCTAAGTGGCGTGAATTTTTGAAAGCTGCTCACTCATTGCCATAACTATTGCTGTTTCAGACTGACAGTAAGGGCAGCATGAAGGTGCTATCTACCATCATATATCAGTTATTTCTATTATTTTTCCTAATTTTACTCTCTTTTAGAGTACCTGAAGATTTTAGCCTTAGAAATGTGAAACCTTTCAACCAAGATTTGGCGAACGCATTTAAACCTGGAAACAGCCTCTTTTTTTATCGGACACATTCTAACTAAAATAATTAAAGCCTAAACTTTTGAACAATGAACAATATTTCTCATGATAACATATATCCTTCACATTCACTAGTCTTTGAAAAAATTACGATTTGCATTTCAGGCAACTTACTCTTCCATATAGAACAAAATATTACTCGAGAAATAGGAGTAAGATTTTACACAGGCCCCCACTGGACTGAATATTACTCTCCTCTCTCTGGTTCGTGGAACATGATTCATTTAATGTAAGACTGACTACCTTTCAGGCAAAAGGGCCGTACTTTCGAGGAATCTTAGCACTGTTTCCTGTTTATCACATGACAGCTTCACTACCTGCGACGGAAACTGGTTAGTTAAGTTTAGTTTCGTGATTTTCAGAAACATTTATGTTTGTTGTCTTCGCCATATTTTGCAACCGATTAGGAGCTGCCTGGGCGCTTACGTCTCTGCTGCCATCTAATTTCATTTATCACTAAAAGAGAAAGAAAAATGATGAGAAGCGACGTGAAGTAACTGAGACACTGTTGGTTTAGCGATCAGACTCAGGAGCCACTTTTCAGAACACTGTAACATTTGTGAGACAATTGCGACGAGGTAAAATGAAAGAATGAATTAAGACAACATTTTGTGATTCACCCTAAATTACTGCCTACCAATGTTTAGTATTCCCATTCTAGTTTAATTTCATCCAAATGCGCAATGTAACGACACAAGTTTAGTACAAGTGCCCAACAAAAGTAAAGAAAGCGTAAGAAAAGGTGGAGCGAAGAAGTGAGTGATGGATATTTTTGTAAAAACTAAATATTTTATTGAATTGGAATGCAAGAATTAGAACGTTTTATAAAACTGGATTCATAGCTTAATCATTATCAAATGGCCTTGAAACTAATAATAATATAATACGGTGATAAAAGGTCGATTATAACAGTGAAAACCTTGTATATATAGGAAACTATTATTTTAGGCAGCATAAGTTAATTTCGTTTTTCTTGTAGAACACTTTATTTGTGTTATGTTATATATTATTTGAACTGCTTGTAGGTGTAAACTGGAAAAATTAAACAGTACAATTGCAACAATTGCTACAGGAATCAGTCCTTCCCTTGTGAACCAGAAAATGATCTAGACGTCGTTGATATGACGATTTGCTACATTTTCATGTGGTCTCAAAATAGCCTGCCTTCTGGTTTCTGTACAAATTGTAAATAGCTTTTCGCTCCCTGTATTTTACCCCTGCCACCTTCAGAATTTTAAAGAGAATATTCCAGTCAACATTGTCAAAAGCTTTCTGTAAGGTTACAAGTGCTAGAAACATAGGTTTGCCTTTCCTTAATCTATCTTCTAAGATAGGTCGTTACAACATTTCTGCGGAATCCAAACTGATCTTCCCCGAGGTCGGCTTCTACCAGTTTTTCCATTCGTCTGTAAAGAATTCGCGTTAGTATTTTGCAGCCATGACTTATTAAACTGATAGTTCGGTAGTCTGTCAACACCTGCTTTCTTTGGGATTGGAATTATTATTTTCTTCTTGAAGTCTGAGGATATTTTGCTTGTCTCATACATCTTGCTCACCAGATGGTAGAGTTTTGTCAGGGTTGGCTCTCCCTGGGCTATCAGTAGTTCTAATGAATGTTGTCTACCCCTAGTGAAATAAGCCTCTACATCCTTACATTTGTCCTCTAGCCATCCCTGCTTAGCCATTTTGCACTTCCTGTCTATCTCATTTTGAGACGTTTGTACTCCTTTTTGCCTGCTTCATTTACTGCATTTTTATGTTTTCTCCTTTCCTCAATTAAATTCAATATATCTTCTGTTACCAAAGGATTTCTACTAGCCCTCATCTTTTTACCTGCTTGATCCTCTGCTCCCATTTCGCCATTTCATCCCTCAAAGTTACCGACTCTTCTTCTGCTGTATTTCTTTTCCCCACTCTTGTCAATCGTTCCCTAATGCTCTCCCTGAAACTGTCTACATCCTCTAGGTCTGCCAGTTTATCCAGGTCCCATCTCCTTAAATTCCGACCTTTTTGCAGTTTCTTCAGTTTTAACCTACAGTTCATAACCCAAAGATTGTGGTCAGAGTCCACATCTGCCCCTGGAAATGTCTTACAGTTTAAAACTTGGTTCTTAAATCTCTGTCTTACTATTATATAATCTATCTGAAACCTTTATTATATCTAGGGTTCTTCCATGCATACAACCTTCTTTTATGATTCTTGAACCAAGTGTTAGCTATGATTAAGTTACGCTCTGTGCAAAATTCTACCAGGAGGTTTCCTCTTTCATTTCTTAGCCCCATTCCATATTCACCTACTACGTTTCCTTCTCTGCCTTTTCTTACTATCGTACTTCAGTCACCCATAACTGTTAAATTTTCGTATCCCTTCACTATCTGAATAATTTCTTTTATCTCATTATACATTTCGTCAATCTCTTCGTCATCTGCGGAGCTAGTTGGCATATAAACTTATACTACTGTGGTAGGCGTGGGCTTCGTGTCTATTTTGGCCACAATAATGCGTTCACTATGCAGTTTGTAGTAGCTTATCTGCACTCCTATTTTTGTATCCATTACTAAACCTACTCCGGCATTACCCCTGTTGGATTTTCTATTTATCACGTGACCAGAAGTCTTGTTCCTCCTGCCAGCGAACTTCACTAACTCCCACTATATCTAAATTTAACCTATCCATTTCCCTTTAAAATTTTGTAGCCTACCTGCCCGATTAAGGGATCTGAGATTCCATGTCCGACCCGTAGAACGCTAGTTTTCTTTCTCCTAATAAAAACGTCCTCCTGAGTAGTCCCCGCCCGGAGATCCGAATGGGGGACTATTTTACCTCCATGAATATTTTACCCAAGAGGACACCATCATCATTTAACCATACGGTAAAGCTGCATACCCTCGGGAAAATTTACGGCTGTTGTTTTCCCTTGCTTTCAGCCGTTCACAGTACCAGCACAGCAAGGCCGTTTTGGTTAGTGTTACAAGGCCAGATCAGTCAATCATCCAGACTGTTGCCCTTGCAACTACTGAAAAGGCTGCTGCCCCTCTTCAGGAACCACACGTTTGTCTGGCCTCTCAACCGATACCCCTCCATTGTGGTTGAACCTACGGTTCGACTACCTGTATCGCTGAGGCACGCAAGCCTCCCCACCAACGGCAAGGTGCATGGTTCATGGGGGGATATTATCTGCAAAAGAGTTATGAATAGAATTAGTGATAAAGAAGTGATAAATTACAAAATTCATGCTTGATGCATTATATTACTGGATGGACAGCGAAAATTTAGTGAGCGATAATTTTTTTTCCTTTTATCTTTTTGTTGGAGTGGCTTGCGCTAAACGTATCAAAAATATTTGAAATGATGTGTAAAGTTTGTTTCAAGTCGCTAAGTGCTCCCATTCTCAAATATTGGGTGAATATAAAGGGTGTATTTGCATGGGGTCAGTTGTGCTGCCTCAGGACTGTCAGAAGCTGGGTGTACTGTGAACACGACTTCTTTCTCGTCAGATGTTTCGTGGGTATGCAGATTAGACTGGCGCTTAATGTACACTCCAAATCATATCCCCACGATACTAACAGGCTAGCAGAAGGAAAATAAAAAGTCTGTGACCGCGCACATCGGAAACGTTGTTAGATAAGTCCCTGAACTCGTCATAGTCCTCGCCTACTGCTTATTTTTGGAGGATCTACTCATTTCAGTTGAATAATTTACTTGATTAGTTACTGAATGACAGAATTTGATCTGGTAAAATAATATTTACTCAAATAGTGTGTAAAAACCACTTAGGATACATAAACGTCAAGATTATAAATGGTTCAAATGGTTCTGAGCACTGTGGCACTTAACTTCTGAGGTCATCAGTCTCCTAGAACTTAGAACTACTTAAACCTAACTAAGCTAAGGACATCTCACACACACCCATGCCCGAGCCAGGATTCGAACCTGCGACCTTTAGCAGTCGCGCGGATTTGGAGTGAAGCTCCTAGAACCGCTCGGCCACCGCGGCCGGCGTCAAGGTTATAAAACAACCTGGGAATGAATTTACATAATTGAAATAGAACAATAGTAATATAATGAGTTTTTTTAGGGTGGCCACCAGCGTGAGTCAGGACAGTTACAATTGAGATAGTTCCCAGATGCATAAAAGACGAACTATGCTTTCAACCGTTATAGCAAAAATCTGAAATTACGTATAAAAAAGAGGTATGAATTTCCTGAACGAGATTTTCAATCTGCAGCGGAGTGTGCGCTGATATGAAACTTCCTGGCAGATTAAAACTGTGCGCCCGACCAAGACTCGAACTCGGGACCTTTGCCTTTTGCGGGCAAGTGCTCTACCATCTGAACTACCGAAGCACGACTCACGCCCGGTTCTCACAGCTTTACTTCTGGCAGTATCTCGTCTCCTAGCTTCCAAACTTTACAGAAGCTCTCCTGCGAACCTTGCAGAGTTAGCACTCCTGAAAGAAAGGATACTGCGGAGAGCGCGCACAGAGGCTTTCAGACAGTCGTTCTTCCCGCGAACCATACGCGACTGGAACAGGAAAGGGAGGTAATGACAGTGGCACGTAAAGTGCCCTCCGCCACACACCCTTGGGTGGCTTGCGGAGTATAAATGTAGATGTAGATGTAGATGTAGACATGGCTTAGCCACAGCCTGGGGGTTCTCAGGAGAGCTTCTGTAAGGTTTGGAAGGTAGGAGACGGAATACTGCCAGAAGTAAAGCTGTGAGTACCGGGCGTGGGTCATGCTTCGGTAGCTCAGATGGTAGATCACTTTTCCCGCGAAAGGCGAAGGTCCCGAGTTCGAGTCTCGGTCGGGCACACAGTTTTAATCCGCCAGGAAGTTTCATATCAGCGCACACTCCGCTGCAGAGTGAAAATCTCATTCTGGAAACATCCCCCAGGCTGTGGCTAAGCCATGTCTCCGCAGTATCCTTTCTTTCAGGTGAATTGTTCTGCAAGGTTCGCAGGAGAGCTTCTGTAACGTTTGGAAGGTAGGAGACGAGATACTGCCAGAAGTAAAGCTGTGAGAACCGGGCGTGAGTTCTGTTTCGGTAGTTCAGATGGTAGAGCACTTGCCCGCGAAAGGCAAAGCTCCCGAGTTCGAGTCTCGGTCGGGCACACAGTTTTAATCTGCCGGTAAGTTTCAGGTATGAATTTGATAGAATATACGGGTACAACAGATCAATGAGTAAAGGAAGAATCAGAAAGAAACGTCACTAGGGGCGTGAGCTCCAGTGAAACAATTCGACAGAGAAACAAATATCAGTGGTTACGAGAAAAATCCTCTTTGAAGCAAGAATTAGATTGCAGAAAAACTGGCATAGTAGCGCCTTAAGCGCGTGGATCAAGTTAGGAAGACTAACAGGTAGAAATCGGGAATGAACCCTGTCCCCCCTCCCCCAATGTATCGCGATGTACGATGTCGGGAGTGTGTATAGCAGACGTGATCTTACCGTGACTGCCATTGCCAGCCGATGTGGCCGAGCGGTTCTAGGCGCTTCACTCTGGATCCGCGCGACCGCTGCGGTCGCAGGTTCGAATCCTGCCTCGGGCATGGATATGTGTGATGTCCTTAGGTTAGTTAGGTTTAAGTAGTTCTAAGATCCTCGGGGTCTGATGACCTCTGATGTTGAGTCCCATAGTGCTCAGAGCCATTCGAACCATTTTTTTGACTGTCGTTTAGGTCGTTGCTGACTATTCGGAGTGCGGCCGCTGCTGAATGTTGCTGAGCTGAGCCGATGTGATGTGTCTGAGAATTTCGGATCTCATCATCATCCTTGTGCGTAAGATCAAAATGAAACTTCGAATACATGGCAGATGGCCGGAGTCGAGAAGAACACGTACGAGGACCGAGTCCAGAATAGCATCACCACGAAGAGGTTTGAATCAGAGTACCCTTACGAATCCCAAGACTGACTCCGAATGCCACTCTCAGTTTTTGGTAACCTTCCTTCAACCTCGGAAAGGCACCCCCACAATCTTTTGGAGCCAGTCCCAGAAATTGCCTAAGTGCTCTTGCAATCAGCGATATGGAAGTCACTTCCCTAGCTCCTACCATAAACTTAAAGATGTATTCGTGAATACGTGTGTACCATAAGGAAACTTAAAACGAGTGTCTCCCCGTTCCCATGTACAGACTTGTTTGTCCGAAATTCTGGAAATTTTGTTGGTCTTCGCACAGCGTTCCCATGGGAAGAGCAAACTTTGGAAAACTGCAGATTCACGATTGCCTATTAGTTTTGTTTGAAGGAACATGTCTGGAAACCATACACAGCAGGATAAAGGCAAGCGGATAGCTGAGGACTCCACCTGAAGGTTACTGAATTTTCACCCATATCACCAGTGGTTTCGTGTTCTGCTATAGAGGGCACTGCCCCGCTCATTTTCTGTGGAGACTGAGCAAGAAGGATAATCCCTGAAAGGCCGGCCTAACTGTCCATTCGGACAGCATAGGAGCTACCTTGTGAGTGACCATCAGTGTGTGATACTTCCTCCTGTTTTCAGTTTAGCGAAAAGGAGTTTCCCTTGTCACGAACAGATACGATTACTACAAGAATGAAACGTTGGGTTAGGTACACAGAGGTCACCCACGTTGCTGCAAGCTGGATACCAACCACTCATGTGCGCAATGCAGGTGAAAAGATGGCAAGTAAAAACTGAATCGGAAAGGAAAAGAAGCAAGAGAGTCTCGTATGCTATTCGGCATACTAATAGGATAAAATGTGAGGAGAAAGGTATGAAACCGGAAGCAACTTCGCAAGACGTGTAAGCAACTGTAATACTTGTCGTAGTGCATCAAAGCTTTAAGATAAGTTTATAGCTCTTAATGAGTAAAAAAATGATAGTATTATAAATTTATTAATTCATTCAATAACAGAGTGACGGTCATTAACTATACTAAATATTTAAGATCGAATTTTGGTTGCCCCTGGAAAATCATAGGTAGGCAACCTGCAACTAAGGCTGTGCACCATGAACCGTGTTAGGCGTTCAGATCGTTGATCGTCAGAAGGTTTAAAATTACATCGCGTTGGCTACACTTGATTCTAACTGCGGTCATAATTCGCGCGTCTGTGCAAGTGTAAGCACTAGGCGTAGTTTAGTCCGCTCGATTTTCATCTGAAACCAGATAAAGACAGGTATCGCCGCCATCTCTGCTCCCTCCTACGGCCACCCGCCGCCAGCGGCGGTCGGTGCAACCCACCACGCGGCCATTTTTAAGGGGTCTCGCCGCTGCGGCGACCTTGGCGCACGCGACGGGGTTAGTGGACCGCGGGGGTTGGCGACGCCCCCGCTGCTGACATTTGGCCGACCTTGAGCGGCAGTTGGCACTCCTGCCCCCTGGTCGGCGGCTCGTCTGACCCCTCGCGTGTCCGTTCGACCGCCACCGCTTGTATTCGTGTTCCTCCACGGGCCTTATCAACGGCCATGCAAATCCAGCGCGGTTATACACGTACCGGTATCTCCACAAACTATAAGCAGACTCTAAGGTCCGCCTTTTGTAAAAATGTACGTGGGTACAGTTTTAATTTCCGCCGCTACAGTACGTGGAGGATATCTCCATCAGAATTAAGGAAATAAACTCCCAAAATGAATCTAAAAACTTTGTGAAGTTTTGAGAATCAAACTGTCCACATGTGTTAATATATTTCCCAATATTACTGCGTTTTTGCTACTTCCGTCACTCATCATATCAAAACTTAAAAAATGTAAAACAAACATCAGTATCAGTTGAAATAAAACTTAAAACTCAATCAAATCGTCATGAATGAAAAGGTAATAATCGATCTAGACGACTATATACTCATGAAGTGAGAATCTTAAGTGGAGGTTTACTATCTTTGGCCCGAAAAAAGCATGTTCTTTGAGAATTTTTGTGTGTTATAGGTACCAAATTTGGTCAAAATGTTTATTGATATTTTCTCTACAAACCGGAATTTTTTCGACCGGAAATGTTGAAGAGCAAAGGCGGAAGTGGCGTCGGAACGAAACAAAATTTCGATGTGGAACTCCACGCGCGGTATGTCACAGGTCAGCCGGCTCGCCTGAAATCAAAATTAAGTTGACATTAAGGAAGTATATATGATTCTTTAGGAGTTGTACCTCGCTTAAGTTATTTGGACCATAGGAAACAAAATGGCGGCCATTTGAAAGAAATAGGGGTTTTTTTCATCGATTTTTCGACTTCGTCGGCCAAGTCGAAAAAATTTATAGTTGATGGATCGGAATAAAAGTGGTACAACTCCTAGACAATTTAGTTAGCTTCATCGGGAACAAAGAATCATGCCAATCGGTTCAGTAGATTTGAAGTTACCATACCGCGCGATAAAAAAAAATAAAAATAAAAAAAATAAAAAAAAGAGTCATTTCGAGAAAAACGCGTTTGAAGTTTTGACTACATATAAATGCAATATATTGCAAATTACGTTCAATCTGCTATTCCGGGTCCATAAACTAGTCCTTCCTCTTCGTCATAGAGGGCGTTCTGCTCGATCTGGGCCATCCTGCGCTGCTCCGTAGCCGCTCGTACGGCCTTCTAATTTCTCTAATTTTCACTACATGGTTCTTTCACGAGATCTACTTGGGAGAAATAAGTATGTTTCCCGACTCTTCCC
The DNA here is from genome assembly GCF_023864275.1 of Schistocerca cancellata. Taxonomy (NCBI): domain Eukaryota; kingdom Metazoa; phylum Arthropoda; class Insecta; order Orthoptera; family Acrididae; genus Schistocerca; species Schistocerca cancellata. Next base: position 155,780,519 of record NC_064634.1, read on the forward strand.
GGAACGTACTGTCTCGGAAAGTTAGTAGTAAACTTCGCCGCGATGCTCAACGTCTGTTAGTAGCATCAGCCACCAAAGTTTGTTGATCATCTCCGTAACGCTCTCCATTAAACGAAAAACCCGTTCTAAAAGAACCGCTCTTCAGTGGATCTATCTCTTCTGTTTATCCAACCTGGTAAAGGTACCAGACTGATGAACAGAATTCAACAGTCGGTCGAAAATGTGTTTTGAAAGCCACTTCATTCGTGGATCAGTTACATTTGCTTAAGATTCTTCGAATGAATCTTAGTCAAGCGTCAGCTTTTCCTATTATTCGTTTTATGTGGTCATTCCACTTTACGTCACTCTGAATTGTTACTCCAAAATATTTTAGGGTAGTTACTGTTTCCAGCGATTTGTCGCCTATAGTGTTATTGTAAAGCACTGAATTCCTTCACTTATTTTGCGCAGTACGTTACATGTATTTACGTTCTGTGTGAACTGTCAATAAAAATAATACTTGAGACTGAAGCTCTTGTTTGTGTTGTTTGTAAACAGTGACATGAAAAGTGCAGGCCTTCACAGTGAAGATATCCAGTAAAAATGACAAACTGTGGGAAAAAAACTGTATCAAATTACATAAAAACCAGGAAATCCATAGGATTTGGTAACACAAAAAACCACTGATGATGCTGAAACTTCAGCGAAACATATTCTGCACTCACATTAATGTGACCATTTGTCAAAAATCAAAATTAAAACGTTTTGTAGCGTGGACCGCTACGAGATGTGCAGGGAGACAGTGAAATCCTGCATGGTAGGGACAGGGATTGGGATCCATACCAACTACGGTGCCGTGGCTACCGGTTGAGGATCTAGGATGCGAATAGCCCAATCGAAGTGATCCCACAGTTTCTCGACTGGTTTAAAATCCCAGACGTTTGGTGGCCAGGGAAGTGCCGCAAACTCATCCTGGTGCTTTTCGAACAACGCACATGGACTGCGTGGTGTGTAGCAAGTAGGAGTTGACGTGGCCCACTTCTGTTGGACCCCTGCACCTTCCAGAATCACGAGATCACCCAGGGAATCCCACGAAAACATTCTCCAGACCGTAACACTGTCTCCTCCTGGCTGGACCCCTTTGCTTTCAAATGTTTCACACCGTGGACGCTAACGACCATCCGTCCAATGGAGTTTAAAGCGTGATTCACATGAAAAGGCCACCTGCCCCCACTCTATGGACGTGCAGTGGCGCTACCGGTGTGCAAATTCCAGGCTCCGTCGCTGATGAACAGCAGTCAGTATGGGTGCTTGAATCACACGCAACTGCTGCGGTGGTCCATACGCAGCAACGTTCGTCGAACTGTCGTTGAGGGGCCACTGTTCGTAGCCTAATTCTTCATCTGGGCGTTCAGTTGCTCAATAGTCACACATCTTTTCGCCCTTACACATCTCGTCAACCGTCCTTCACCTCTGTCACGTGTGGCCCGTGGTGCAACACAGTCGCCTAGGAGCCGGTTTTGTACAGCGCCATTTTGCCATGCACAGTATACTTTAACCACGGTGGCACACGAACAGTTCACCAACTTAGCCGTTTCGGAAATGCTTCCATCCTTGAACCGAAAGCCAATGATCATGCTCTTTTCGACATCAGATAAATCGCTCCGTTTCCGCAATACGACGACTGCACTGTTTACCGCTTCCCGCCGACATACCGGGTGATCAAAAAGTCAGTATAAATTTGAAAACTGAATAAATCATGGAATAATGTAGATACAGAGGTACAAATTGACACACATGCTTGGAATAACATGGGGTTTTATTAGAACCAAAAAAATACAAAAGTTCAAAAAAGTATATTGCTAGACGCGTGAAAGATCTCTTGAGCGCGTCGTTTGGTAAATAGCATTTCGCTCCCTGTATTTTACCCCTGCCACCTTCAGAATTTGAAAGAGAGTATTCCAATCAACATCGTCAAAAGCTTTCTCTAAGTCTACAAATGCTAGAAACGTAGGTTTGTATCTCCTTAATCTTTCTTCTAAGATATGTCGTAAGGTCAGTATAGCCTCACGTGTTCCAACATTTCTACGGAATCGAAACTGATCTTCCCCGAGGTCGGCTTATATGAGTTTTTCCATTCGTCTGTAAAGAATTCGCGTTAGTATTTTGCAGCTGTGACTTATTAAACTGATAGTTCGGTAATTTTCACATCTGTCAACACCTGCTTTCTTTGGGATTGGAATTGTTATATTCTTCTTGAAGTCTGAGGGTATTTCGTCTGTATTATACATCTTGCTCGCCAGAGTGTAGAGTTTTGTTAGGGCTGGCTCTCCCAAGGCTGTCAGTAGTTCTAATGGAATGTTGTCTACTCCGGGGGCTAGTTTCGACTCAGGTCTTTCCAGTGCTCTGTCAAACTCTTCACGCAATATCATATCTCCCATTTCATCTTCATCTGCATCCTCTTCCATTTCCATAATATTGTCCGCAAGTACATCGCCCTCGTATAGACCCTCTATATACTCCTTCCACCTTTCTGCTTTCCCTTCTTTGCTTAGAACTGCGTTTCCATCAAAGCTCTTGATATTCATGGAAGTGGTTCTCCTTTCTCCAAAGGTCTCTTTAATTTTCCTGTAGGCAGTATCTATCTTACCCCTAGTGAGATAAGTCTCTACATCCTTACATTTGTCCTCTAGCCATCCCTGCTTAGCCATTTTGCACTTCCTGTCTATCTCATTTTTGAGACGTTTGTATTCCTTTTTGCCTGTTTCATTTACTGCATTTTTATATTTTTTTCTTTTCATCAATTAAATTCAATATTTCTTCTGTTACCCAAGGGTTTCTACTAGCCCTCGTCTTTTTACCTATTTGATCCTCTGCTGCCTTCACTATTTCATCCCTCAAAGCTACCCAATCTTCTTCTACTGTACTTCTTTCCCCAATTCCTGTCAATTCTTCCCTTATGCTCTCCCTGAAACTCTGTACAACCTCTGGTTCTTTCAGTTTATCCAGGTCCCATCTCCTTAAATTCCCACTTTTTTGTAGTTTCTTCAGTTTTAATCTACAGTTCATAAGCAATAGATTGTGGTCAGAGTCCACGTCTGCCCCTGGAAATGTCTTACAGTTTAAAACCTGGTTCCTAAATCTATGTCTTACCATTATATAATCTATCTGATACCTTTTAGTATGTCCAGACTTCTTCTATGTATACAACCTTCTTTCATGATTCTTAAACCAAGTGGTAGCCATGATGCAGTTTTAATAGGAAAATTATTTTCAGCAAGCATCATTTACTTTAACTCACTCTCTTGCTACATTAACTTTAACTTCCTTTTTACTATGTTCAAGAGGCATTAATTAGTAAAACACTGGTCTTTAACCTTCTTTCAGTAAGGACACTCGGTAATCACTTTAGTTCAAACGGAGAGGAACCTGAGAAGTGTTATGATAAGGAAAAAAATCTGGGTGGGTACAGTCCGCGGCTCGCGGTCTTGCGGTAGCGTTCTCGCTTTCCGCGTACGGGGTTCCGGTTTCGATTCCCCGCGGGGTCAGGGATTTTCTCTACTTCGAGATGACTGGGTGTTGTGTGTCTCTCATCATCATTTCATCCTCATTCACTCGCAAGTCGCCGTAGTGGCTTTAAAGAACTTGTGGAGCGGCGGCCAAACCGCCCCGCGAGGTGTCTCCCGGCCACCAACGCCATACGCTCATCATTATTATTATTATTAGGGTAGGTACATAAATTCAGTTATAAATTACCTTATATTTGAGCACACTAACACGTCCAATAAGCTGATCCTTCACTGTACATTACTATAGTGTTCCATTACAGTGATTGCGCGATGTGGTGGCGATTGCATGTTGGTAGCTGGATTTGCAGGTAGAATTGCTGAACTCTGTCATTTCTTGGTGGCGATGATAGATGCCAGTTTCAGAATAATTCCAGCTCTTTATCCATCCATCCGAGGCATTGGAAAGCGTCAGGAAAAGCCTCTCCCGGAACCAGCACCATATGCAACTTTTACATGACAAGTTAATAGTTTGGTAGCTCGTCCCCGACTGACTCTTGGTTCCACCTTTTCTACCTAGGCCAACCATAATTTGTGGGCGCTACACAGTTCCGTTCCCGAGGGGAACCACAACACCTTTTACATACAAAATAACTAAGAACCCTAAGTGAAGGTTAGCAGCTTACATAACAGCAAACAAACATTTCAAATAAAGCAGAACCTTTGCACAAATTGTCATTTCTATAAAAAAATTATTTAAATAAGATTATTCATCCTCAAAGATAAGCAAATTCATTATGTGAGAAAGACAAAACATGTCATTTGTTCATATTGTACATATTAGAGGGATTACACTTCCTATACTCTAAAAAACATCAAAGTTTTTAACTGGAAAGAATAAGCACGCTCATGGTATCGATTCAATCCAACAACATTTACGGAACGATATAACACTAAAAAAAAACAAAAGGCAAAATAAATCAGTACAGCATTGCAGCTATGGTGTTACAAATGATCGGCAATCGTTGAAACAATGGCGTTTCTCATTGTGGTGAGGTCTTTTCACGATTTTTGAATCAGAACATTACCCTGCGATTTGTTGACTCCCACCTACAAAGAGAGTAATGGCCGTCGTAATAAAATTTGAGAAATCAGGGCCTTCAGGGAATGATTTAGGTGTTCACTTTTCCCACGTGCTGTTTGAGCGTTACCTATCCTGAAACTGTCTGAATCTTCTGCCAAGCACTTAAGTGTGAATTACAGGGTAATCATGTGATGTAGATGTAGAGCTGACAAGCAAATGACAAGTTGCGATACTGTGTGTAAACCACGACACTGTCGTTAGCATCAAACCTGCAAAGACCAAACAATGGAAAACTCATCAAGCCGTACCCTAATGTGTAGTCGTTCTTCACTCCTCTAAAGCCGGTTTCCTTCAATACCACGGGCCGAGTGTGGCATTAATGGACCGCGGAGCTCATTAATTTCCGGTAAGTGGAAGAGAGAACCTTTGACGGAGAGCCGGACGTCCATCACTTGGTGCCAATGAATATGCGAGCAGAGCTCTGGCTTATCAGCGGTGAAGCAGGAACGCAGCTTAGAGGCCCTGCTCTTCGCGGGGGCGGCTCGTGAATATTCAGGCTTCCTTCCGCACCAAGCAGTGCTCCACTTGACAGGCAGAAACGATGGCTACTTTGTGACGAGCAGTCGCCCTAGGACACGAAAACACACGCACACACACACACACACACACACACACACACACACAGAGAGAGAGAGAGAGAGAGAGAGAGAGAGAGAGAGAGAGAGATGCCAGTATGTTATCTTACACGCACACTTACACAGTACCCTTGAATATGGGTATACGCGTCTGTGTCTGCGCCCAATGCTACTGGAATAATTACAAACTTTATGGTGCCCGTTAACAATTTACGATTATCTCTTTACAGAAACAAGCGGAAGACCCGAAATATGAACACATATAAACGTAAATCAATGGCATGTTTATTTCGAATCCCATGTTTCCTTATTTAACGGAAGCCTCGCGTCCTCTTGCTCTCCCAAATTGTTTCTCACGTAACACATCCGAAATCTGAGCTAAGCAATCAGTACACATATATACCCCTCTCCGACTAGAGCAATCTTTTTTCTCTGATCTGCGAAGCAATGAAACTGTGGCCTGAAGGTAGGCTAAACAACCATGGAGCTAGTCATCGGAGACAATCATTTCAGCTATTTTTTCACAGCAGCAAGATTTAGTGTTCCAAATGGTGTGAAATGCCTTAAGAATAGCTCAGTCCCAATTAGTTTTTCATGTAACTTAGGTCTACAAAAATGTTAAGGCTTTCGTGGCCACTTGTTGACAAACTGTCTATTGGCTTCTGTCTCGGGTTCTTCGGCCGACGTTCATCTAATGGTTTTTCTGACGTTTCGCCAGCACGAGTGGCTGACATTGTCAACGCTTCACCCTCCATTGCCGGTGGTTTACTGGAGGCGAGCTCGCGGCCGCAGACTATATGTACCTGGCGCGCCAACGTCCCAGGGCTTCTCCGCGGTCATTCCCGGTGCGGTTCTCCTCTTGCTACCTGCGACGGTCGTTCGCTGCAGTACGGGAAGCCAGGATCCGTTTACCTTCAGGCTTTCCTCTTTCTTGTTCAAACTGTTCGCGTGTTTTTGGATTTCTACAGCTTTTCTGAACAAGCGCGTGTGATAGTGCTTCTCTACAGCCAGAACTTCCGTGTCGGCGAATTTTATTACGTGGTCGGTCTCATTCATTGCGTGCTCTGCCACAGCCGATTTCTCCACCTGCCCCAACCTGCAATGTCGCTTATGCTCTTTGATCCTGGTGTTAATTGATCGTCCAGTCATTCCGACATAAACTTTTCCGCATGTGCATGGTATACGGTATATTCCCGGCATTGCAAGTGCGTCTCTTTTCTCCTTCGCCGATCTAAGACACTCTTTGATCTTCCTTGTCGGTTTGAAAATCGTCTTTACGCCGTGTTTGCGCAATATACGGCCGATTCTGTCCGTCACTCTGGAAATGTATGGCAGAAAGGCCATACCCGACATTTCTTTTTCTGGTTCCTTACTTCGCCGAGTGTTTGGCTCTGTCACACTTCTAATGTAATTTGTGGAGTACCCATTGCTCCTCAGAACAATGCTCGCCTCCAGTTCACCACCGGCAATGGAGGGCGAAGCTTTGACAATGCCAGCCACTCGTGCTGGCGAAACGTCAGAAAAATCATTAGATGAACGTCGGCCGAAGAACCCGAGACAGAAGCCAATAGGCAGTTTGTTAACTTAGATCTGTCCAAGACGTGATCGTCAGTATAACTCATCTACAAACCAGGCACCATACTCGAAGTCACGGATCAGAGGTAAAATAGTTAAACACAACTTGGCAACAGAAAACCTTTTCTACACAGAAATGAACGGAGTATTGACACAAAATTTTCTAATATATAGCATGAACATTGAAGCCCTGTGTTCTCATTAAAGATTGCGACAATTTCGAACAAACTAGGATACACTGAAAATACATCAAAAAAAGTTTTGCATCACCCCAGTTCGCAGAACTCCTGAAGACAGACATTGACTGTGGATATTGTACCAAACGCACAGTCTCTTTGACTGTTCAGAAATGACACTTAACCCGCCCAAATATGTAAACGACCATGCATGACCAGCGCCTATTAGACGGAGGCGGTCCGACAGCCGATCCGTTCCAGTCAGTCCACCAGGAAGGAAGTACTCTGCTCTTGTTGTCATTAGCTCAACCAGGCCTGGACGGTCAATACCGCGCTTCGATCACGTTCGCATTGTAACTTTGTGACAGGAAGAGCTCTCAACAAGGGAGGCGTCCAGGCGCCTCAGAGTGAACCAAAGCGATGTTATTCGGACATGGAGGACACACAGAGAGACAGAAACTATCGATGACATGCCTCGCTCAGGCCGCCCAAGGGCTGCTACAGCAGTGGAGGACCACTACCTACGGATTATGGCTCGGAGGAACCCTTACACCAACGCCACCATGTTGAATAATGCTCTGTGTGCAGCCACAGGACGTCGTGTTACGACTCAAGCTGTGCGCCATAGACTGCATGATGCGCAACTTCACTCCTGACGTCAATGGCGAGGTCCATCTTTACAACCACGACACCATGCAGTGCGGTACAGATGGGCCCAACAACATGCCGAAAGGACTGCTCGGGATTGGCACCACGTTTTCTTCACCGATGAGTGTCGCATATACCTTCAACCAGACAATCGTTGGAGACGAGTTTGGAGGCAACACGGTCAGGCTGAACGCCTTACACACACTGTCCAGAGAGTGCAGCAGGGTCTGTGTTCCCTGCTGTTTTGGGGTGACATTATGTGGGGCCGAAGTACGCCGCTGGTGGTCATGGAAGGCGCCGTAACGGCTGTACGATACGTGAGTGCCGTACTCCGCCTGAGAGTTCAACCATATCGGCAGCATATTAACGAGGCATATGTCTTCATGGACAACAATTCTCGCCCCCGTCGTGCATATCTTGTGAATGACATCCTTCAGGATAACGACATCGCTCGAATAGAGTGGCCAGCATACTGTCCAGATATGAACCCTATCGAACATGCCTGGCATAGATTGAAAAGGTCTGTTTGTGGACGTTACCCATCAACCACTCTGAGGGATCTACGTCGGATCGCCGTTGAGGAGTGGGACAATCTGGCACAACAGTGGCTTGATGAACTTGTGGATAGTATGCCACGACGCATATAGGCATGGATCAATGCAAGAGGACGTGCTACTGGGTATTAGAGGTACCGGTGTGTACAACAGTCTGGACCACCATCTCTGAAGGTCCCGCTGTATAGTGGGACAACATGCAATGTGTGGTTTTCATGAGAAATAAAAGGGGCGGAAATTATGTTTGTGTTGACTTCTATTCCAATTTTCTCTACAGGTTCCGTGACTCTCGTAACCGAGGCGATGCAAAACGTTTTTGGACGTGTGTAGCTTATATGCACATTCCCGTTTCTATTAGAATTTTTCCCGATCCAGAGACCGTCAACAGAAAATATAATAGTGAACGAAACCGTTTCTGAAATTAGTAACGTCATTACAAGGTTACTGTGCGTGGAAGCGGTTAGCCATACCCAAAGAATTACTCAAAATAAGTGAAAATTTGTTATGTTGCTCGTAGCTGCTATGGTCAAATTTCACTATACAGTAATTTTCAATATATCCATATAATACACTGTCCAGTGACATTAATGTGACGACTGTCAAAAGCATGAATAACCACCTTTCCAGCGAGGTCCGCTGAGAGATGCGCAGGAAGAGTCAGTGAAGTTCTGGAAGGTACTGACAGAGATGTGGAGCCATACTGACTACAGTCGCGTGGCCAGCTGTGGTAGGTCACCTGGGTAATGACACATAAGGTGAACAGCTCGATAGAGGTGGTCCCGTAGTAGTGGGCAAGGAAGTACGGTTTATTAATCCTGGTCTCTTCTAACCACAGATGTACACTGCAAGCTGTATGACACATAGCATTGTCCTGCCGGTACATGCCATCGTGCCGTCCCAAATTGCATGTATGGGCGGACTTGATCCCCAAGAATAGACGCATAGTTGTGTTGATCCATTGTGCTCTTCAGAATAACGAGATCATCCTGGGTATGCCACAAAAACTTTCCCCACACCATAGCGGTTGCTCCTCCTTTCTGGTCCCTTCTCTCGATTGTTGCAGGTTGTTTGCTTTCAGACGTTTCATGTGGTACACGCCAACGGACATCTGTCCGACGGAGCTTAGAACGTGATTAATGTGACAAGGCCGCTTGTTACCATTCAGTTGCGGTAGTGGCGTGCAAATGCCAGCCTTTGTCGCCAGTGAACAGCAGTTAGCACGGGTGCCTGAGGGCCCATATGTAGCAACGTTCGCTGAACGGTCGTTGAGGACACTCCATTGGTAGACCCTTGGTTCATCTGGGTTGTCAGTTGCTGAACAGCTAAACCTCTTTTCACCGGTACACATTTCTGTAACCGTCGTCCGTCCCTATCATCTATGGGCCGTGGTGCATCACAGTTGCCTCGACATCGGTTTTGGATAGCGCCATATTACCATTAACGATATGCTTTAGCCAAGGCCGCACGCTAACAGTTCACGAATTTGGCCGTTTCGGAAATCCTTCCACTCGTGACTCGAAAGCCAGTGATCATGCTCTTTTGGGCGTCAGATAAATCGCTACGTTTCCACGTTACGTGAACTGCTGCACTCTTTTCCACGTTCCGCCCGACACGCTTTACATATCCTCCACTGCTATTGCTGCTGTCTGCCATCTGTGAGACTGTTATTGCACCCTGACGTCGATCACAGGGGACTGTCACATTAATGTTGCTGGACCGTATATATTGAACATAACAGAGGTCGCAGACCACTAAGTTGTGCGGCTGCTCAAACATATTAATAACCACACCGTGTCGAGCCAGCATCGGCAGTGTTGCAGGTATGTGAAGCCATTGCAGTACCATGGACGGTGCTGTGTGCATTACTATAGCCTCAACACAAAGGAGCAGAGCAAGTAGTGTAAACATGTACGTGTAATGCCACCGAAAAATGAGAAGAGCCAACGTGATAGGGCACGATGCTGCTGAGTTTTTATTTTATTTTTGGTACTTTAATCTTGTGGTGATAACAAAAAAGTGCAAACCGTGGCAGTGACATACTACCGAAATCTCCCGACAAGCTTACGGGGGACTGTCAAGAAGAAGACTCGCGGGATGCTATCCAAGAAGTTTTGGCTCCACGACAACATTCTGCACAGGATAGTCACCTATATCTCTGACGTCGATCTGTTGTAGAATTTTAGAACATGTTTTTTGCTCGAGTATCATGTCGTTTTTGGAAACTCAGAATCTACTATGTAGGAATCAACATGGATTCCGGAAACAGCGATCGTGTGAGACCCAACTCGCTTTATTTGTTCATGAGACCCAGAAAATATTAGATACAGGCTCCCAGGTAGATGCTATTTTTCTTGACTTCCGGAAGGCGTTCGATACAGTTCCGCACTGTCGCCTGATAAACAAAGTAAGAGCCTACGGAATATCAGACCAGCTGTGTGGCTGGATTGAAGAGTTTTTAGCAAACACAACACAGCATGTTGTTATCAACGGAGAGACGTCTACAGACGTTAAAGTAACCTCTGGCGTTCCACAGGGGAGTGTTATGGGACCATTGCTTTTCACAATATATATAAATGACCTAGTAGATAGTGTCGGAAGTACCATGCGGCTTTTCGCGGATGATGCTGTAGTATACAGAGAAGTTGCAGCATTAGAAAATTGTAGCGAAATGCAGGAAGATCTGCAGCGGATAGGCACTTGGTGCAGAGAGTGGCAACTGACCCTTAACATAGACAAATGTAATGTATTGCGAATACATAGAAAGAAGGATCCTTTATTGTATGATTTATATGATAGCGGAACAAACACTGGTAGCAGCTACTTCTGTAAAATATCTGGGAGTATGCGTGCGGAACGATTTGAAGTGGAATGATCATATAAAATTAATTGTTGGTAAGGCGGGTACCAGGTTGAGATTCATTAGGAGAGTCCTTAGAAAATGTAGTCCATCAACAAAGGAGGTGGCTTACAAAACACTCGTTCGACCTATACTTGAGTATTGCTCATCAGTGTGGGATCCGTACCAGATCGGGTTGACGGAGGAGATAGAGAAGATCCAAAGAAGAGCGGCGCGTTTCGTCACAGGGTTATTTGGTAACCGTGATAGCGTTACGGAGATGTTTAACAAACTCAAGTGGCAGACTCTGCAAGAGAGGCGCTCTGCATCGCGGTGTAGCTTGCTCGCCAGGTTTCGAGAGGGTGCGTTTCTGGATGAGGTATCGAATATATTGCTTCCCCCTACTTATACCTCCCGAGGAGATCACGAATGTAAAATTAGAGAGATTAGAGCGCGCACAGAGGCTTTCAGACAGTCGTTCTTCCCGCGAACCATACGCGACTGGAACAGGAAAGAGAGGTAATGACAGTGGCACGTAAAGTGCCCTCCGCCACACACCTTTGGGTGGCTTGCGGAGTATAAATGTAGATGTAGATGTAGATGTCACGCTTTCTGCTCCTTTGTGCTAAGCAGTATTGCTTCTGCCTCTGTGGTCTCCTGACACTGCCCCAAGTCCCTTCTTTCTTCTTCTTCTGATGAAGAAAGCCATTTACACAATGAAGACGAGGTGCTTTTAGAGCTGAAACGTTTTCTTTACAGCAAAAAGGCGAATTCTGCTACCACGTTCTACGCCAAGTCATCCATAGTTTGAAATAATGCGCCGCATTCAGCGTTGAACGTGTAGTGAAGAACTATCTCCACCCAGGACAATTAAAGAAATGTTTCTACCTGTTAATCTCGGCCTGAGAGTACCAGGGAGTAATGTTACTTGCAAGTGTGGCTGCAGTGACATTTAGCAGCCTATAAGGAGTATTTCCGATAGCTGCGTTGAACATCAACGTCACCGTATACAGTATACATAAATTTCGAAAAATCTGTTGTGGCTGCGCTAAGTGTGACCAATAAACAGAAGTCTCTGCTTGAGTAGACGAGTTAGATGGCTCATGCTGCGAACTATTGGGACTCAGTGCTTAGTGATGCCGTGGAAATGAGACTATGTGATGTCAGTTTCACTGGACATACCGGCTACGAGCTTAACCATGCATGGAAGTGTGCACTGATAAAGAGAATCGCAGAGGAAGACGTCACATAGTTTACTACGTAATCTGAGTAGTGGCTTTGGAAGCGGAGCTGGCAGAGAACAGAAATATAATCTATGGACGCACAGGGCGCGATCTCAGCGTTCGCCACCTCCGTCACGTCGTCATGACGTTTTCTCTTCAGTTTCACGACGATGATGGTGGCAGTCATCAAGAATTTGAGATCTTATACGAATTAGGAGCGGCAAGGTAACTTAACGTCCATTTATCTATTAGCTTTTCAACTTCGTTCTCAAAGTTTATTCTACTGATCATTTTTTTTTTGTTAGCCATGATTATCAAATTACTTGTTGGTTATCATGTGTACAAGCCACCTAACCTTATGGGTTACAGACGTATTAAAATGTCTTCTATAAATGAGAAAAGGACACCCTTACCAAAAAATCAGTTTCAAGTTACTGGTTACTGCTGCCACTAACAAACCGTTTTTCTGTTTTTTGACTCCAATCAGTAATTTCAGAAAAATTTGAACGAAATAGAGAAACGATGCGTTTATAAAAACTGTACATTTTGGCCATAGCTTACTAAACATAATGAGTTTAAAAAAAATCGAATTCACTTGCTACAGCTTCCGAGTGTAATTATTTAATTCAAGTAATACAGTACATAACATACAGATTTTTCTGGAACTTCTGCCTTTTGTCAGATCTACGAGAAATTAAACGCTACTACCCACTTTCGAATCACTGTGTACTTTCATAAAAATGTAGTTATTTATAGCTCAGTAAATATCCGTACTTAACAGCAAAAAAATGACTTGAGCCACTGTAGTGGTTAAACAGCGTAATTTCGGAAGGAACCTACACAGACAAAATCGCTCTAGTATATGAGTTGACCTGAAACCTGTTAAAAATCGACCGATTTCTGTTTTATTGTGTATATTGTTACATTGTTTAACATTCAGGAATAGTCGTTATCAATTTCGGAGTTTGATTATGTTTCATGTTAACTCATTTATTCTCTGTATCTTCTGAGACTTCCACATTGCCCTAAATTATACCCAGAATGCACTGGTTCTGTTATTTCCCTCTTGTAACCAAGAACATTTGACCTAGTCCTCGAAACGACGCGTAATGATAATCCAATAACTTACAAGTATCACATTTATCAATAACGAAAACAAAAAAAAAAAGGTTCTATCATTTTGGTAGTCATACACTTTCCCTGAATAAAAATAATACACTGCGCTACTGCGCATGAACGGATAAAGCAAACCGTAAACAGCTTTTCTTTTAAAATCAAAGAGTTTTTCATCTAATAACTGGATGCCAGAAACGTGAGACACAGGCTCTGAGTGTAGGAGGAAGATCTGAGGTAGAAGGGTGAGGTGTTACGTAGTTAATGTTCTTCCAAAATGACTTTGATAGATCAGTACTCACCAACTAAGGAGGAACAGTGTTTGGATATTACTCAGTTGGAAATTTTTCACCAACTAATGTTTGGAAGTTACTGAGTTGGAATTTTCCTTAGTCACTGTAACCTTTTGCTTGTGTTTTAGTTGCCTACCACGCGAAATCTACCTCCCATTTGCCCCTCCTATTACGATGAAGCTACTCCACACCTTTACGTTTGGTCTCTCTTTTCGTCCTCTTTCTGCCTCCTAACATTGTTCTGTATTCCATCTCCGGTTGCAGTCTCCTTCTACTTCAGCTTTACACCTAACCTCACAAACTCACCTGCTCCATCGCTATCCCATACGCTATAGTACAACAGGATCACTCAGCCTTTTCGTTCCCTAATTATCTTTTCCCGTTCGAAGTAACGCAGTGTTTCGCTTATCACATTAACTATATCAACAGCATTAAGTAAGATAACACTGAATTTATGAAGTCTTTAGTATCATCGCCATGAAAGCCTTATTTCCATAATTTAAGGGAAAACATGGCATTATTCTGTCCCTTTTAAATAGCTTCAGTTAATATTTGTTTCATTTCATTCTCTTCCTAGCTACTACTCACGTCCTTCCCAGTTTTAATCATCTAGTTATTTATATTGCACTAAATCCCGACTCCTCTTTTCAAGCGAATAAAAAGACAATAGCGAATAAAAAGTCAAATAACTGTACGAGTATCAGATGTATCTTTATGGCAGTAAATACAGAAACATTACCGAAAAATGCTTAAGCAGTAGTCAAAACGCAACAAATGCATGCAGATTAGATGTTAATTTTAATCTCTAATATCCTGAAGCTTAAAACGTAAATAATGTGTATTTTCCGTAGCAGCCCAAGTGGAATCCCTACTTTGGATATGCCAAGTTGCTGTCTAAGGTTAGTCTGAGCACCTTCCTGTAAAACACATTCCGATGTTTTAGATAATAGTACACTCACAGAGCTGGCAAAACCGCAGTCTACGTCTTTTGCATAAAAAATTACAGCACGTTCTAATGACATACCTTGCATGCTCGTCTATTATTAGAATTAGATCGCAGCATTAAACACACATTTATCTGTCATAATTGTTAATCTTGTCCATTCTAAATTGTTTAAATTGTACAGTGATATCTTAATTTTTGTTTCTAGGCTAGGCGCTTATTGCCTATCGCAATATATGAACGCATGTGTCAGGACCTACTTACTGTTCCTGCCGAAGCCTACGCTTCCACTGCCTAAATGTGCAGTCTGCAGTTTAGATTGCTATATGGCTTAAGAGAGAACGGTACAAGGTCATCATTGTTAAGTAAGATTTGCATGAAGCATGAGTGTAACTTTGTCTTTGAGAGTCACCCTAGCCGCTACACGTGTCTCTCACTGGTATCAAGAGTACACCAGTATTTCCTTTATGTGAAGGTGTAAATCTAGTTTCGCTGATTTATTGTAGTGTGTGACATGACAGTAGGGGTCCCCGAACCACAGAGCCAACGTTTTAAAATACTTCAGCTCCTTTTTTTATTGAATTCATACCTTATGCTATTCTTATATACTCTTTACTTTTTATTTCCTTTGCTTGCCTTATCTCTTTTTTTACTTCCACTGAGTTAAAAATTGTAATCCTTGTGTATAATGGAGTACGTGAAGGTGACAGAGGGAGAGGAAGAAATTAGAGAAGGAGAGAATGGGAAGGGAACGAGAAAGAAAGCGGAGTGCAGGAGTGGATGCGGAGAAGCTGAAGAAGCAGGTGAAGAAGAAAATGAAGAAGATATTTCAAGACAGGGTTAGTTATTTGTGGGCCGTCGCGACATTTGCAAACACTTTGCTTTTGTTGCACAAACATGTCAGAATCTAGAAGTCTTCTCTAGGACACCGTACTATTCCTCACGCGCTCTTCCAATTTTCAATCGTACATTTATGTCCCAAATGGGGCAAAGAGCTTTGCAGCTGTAGTTTCTCTACTGTTGAATTTTGCGTGTCTGTAATCTACAAAGTTAAGCATTAAATGTATACGTAATATGAAGATATCGCCGAGTTATCACTGCGCGACTTATCTTCTATCAGATATGTGCTTGGAAATTGCAGTTAACGTATTTCTTTATATTCTTTTATCTTTCTTTACTTTTTATGTCTTATTATCGCAGAAAGGTGAGCTGTATACATGGAAAACGTTCCACGTCACGAATGCTGAAATGAAGGCCAATGTCCGGCTTCTCAGCTTGCTGACCTGCGCCCACTCAGAAAATGCGACACGATTCAGCGTAACTCACATCCACGAAGCAAACTTTCGTATTTCGTCGTCAGGCCGTCGATTCTTATTACACCTGGACCACGAACACAAGATGTTTCTTTTTAAAAATATGGGTCTCTATTGAAAGACACATTGGCGCTTATTCTGGTTATAATACGAGGTGCATTCAAGTTCTAAGGCCTCCGATTTTTTTTCTAATTAACTACTCACCCGAAATCGATGAAACTGGCGTTACTTCTCGGCGTAATCGCCCTGCAGACTTACACATTTTTCACAACGCTGACGCCATGATTCCATGGCAGCGGCGAAGGCTTCTTTAGGAGTCTGTTTTGACCACTGGAAAATCGCTGAGGCAATAGCAGCACGGCTGGTGAATGTGCGGCCACGGAGAGTGTCTTTCATTGTTGGAAAAAGCCAAAAGTCACTAGGAGCCAGGTCAGGTGAGTAGGGAGCATGAGGAATCACTTCAAAGTTGTTATCATGAAGAAACTGTTGCGTAACGTTAGCTCGATGTGCGGGTGCGTTGTCTTGGTGAAACAGCACACGCGCAGCCCTTCCCGGACGTTTTTGTTGCAGTGTAGGAAGGAATTTGTTCTTCAAAACATTTTAGTAGGATGCACCTGTTACCGTAGTGCTCTTTGGAACGTAATGGGTAAGGATTACGCCCTCGCTGTCCCAGAACATGGACACCATCATTTTTTCAGCACTGGCAATTACCCGAAATTTTTTTGGTGGCGGTGAATCTGTGTGATTCCATTGAGCTGACTGGCACTTTGTTTCTGGATTGAAAAATGGCATCCACGTCTCATCCATTGTCACAACCGACGAAAAGAAAGTCCCATTCATGCTGTCGTTGCGCGTCAACATTGCTTGGCAACATGCCACACTGGCAGCTGTGTGGTTGTCCGTCAGCATTCATGGCACCCACCTGGATGACACTTTTCGCATTTTCAGGTCGTCATGCAGGATTGTGTGCACAGAACCCACAGAAATGTCAACTCTGGAGGCGATCTGTTCAACAGTCATTCGGTGATCCCCCAAAACAATTCTCTCCAGTTTCTCGATCATGTCGTCAGACCGGCTTGTGCGAGCCCGAGGTTGTTTCGGTTTGTTTGCACACGATGTTCTGCCTTCATTAAACTGTCGCACCCACGAACGCACTTTCGACACATCCGTAACTCCATCACCACATGTCTCCTTCAACTGTCGATGAATTTCAATTGGTTTCACACCACGTCGTGCGGTAGCGTTCTCGCTTCCCACGCCCGGGTTCCCGGGTTCGATTCCCGGCAGGGTCAGGGATTTTCTCTGCCTCGTGATGGCTGGGTGTTGTGTGCTGTCCTTAGGTTAGTTAGGTTTAAGTAGTTCTAAGTTCTAGGGGACTGATGACCATAGATGTTAAGTCCCATAGTGCTCAGAGCCATTTGAACCATTTTTGTTTCACACCACGCAAATTCAGAAAAC
The DNA here is from genome assembly GCF_023864275.1 of Schistocerca cancellata. NCBI lineage: Eukaryota > Metazoa > Arthropoda > Insecta > Orthoptera > Acrididae > Schistocerca > Schistocerca cancellata. The sequence goes on from NC_064634.1 coordinate 155,797,855, forward strand.
GAACGATTGCACGCTGTTCAAGTAAGGAAAACGTCGCCATTTTAAGTATTTAAAACAGTTCTCATTCTCGCCACTGGCGGTAAAATTCCATCTGCCGTATGGTGCTGCCATCTCTGGGGCGTTTTGACAATGAATGCGGCCTCATTTTAAAACAATGTGCGTGTTTCTATGTCTTTCCAGTCCGGAGAAAAAAAATCGGAGGCCTTAGAACTTTAATGCACCTCGTATAATCCATTTCCTTTTATTCACTGAATTATTTAATCTGGAAAGAATAAGACCATCTCAGATGTCGCCAAACATTCCGCTCGGTCCGACACACAGTTTTAATGTGCCAGGAAGTTTCATATCAGCGCACACTCCGCTGCAGACTGAAAATCTCATTCTGGAAACATCCCCCAGGCTGTGGCTAAGCCATGTCTCCACAAGATCCTTTCTTCCAGGAGTGCTAGTTCTGCAACGTTGGCAGGAGAGCTTCTGTGAAGTTTGAAAAGTAGGAGGCGAGATACTGGCGGAAGTAAAGCTGTGAGGACGGTGCGTAAGTCGTGCTTGGGTAACTCAGATGGTAGAGCACTTTCCCGCGAAAGGCAAAGGTCCCGAGTTCGAGTCTCGGTCCGACACACAGTTCTAATCTGCCAGGAAGTTTCATATCAGCACACACTCCGCTACAGAGTGAAAATTTAATTCTAGTTCATATTAGTTCCTGCCAAGTACAACAATAAAGACGAATTACTGACAGTTGTATTTAGAGTATGGGCGCTAGCAGCAGTGGATATAATAGGAAGAGTGGATGATGGGAAGAAAGCAGAACGTGATAAAATAGAAGTAATAAAGTGGCGTGACTGACGGCGAGATGAAATGAGAGAGCAGGACACTGGTTGAAGATGGAAACATCGTGATCACTGTTTAAAAAAAGTAATGCGTTTTGTACGGAAAGTTTAGTGAAACTAGATATTAGATGATTCAGACTTTGTGTTTCAGGTACTAAATCTCTGATGCGAAGAACTGGGTTGCATGTGCACCGATGGGCCGATGAAGTGGATTCAGCTTATGACAGTCACATCCCAACCGGGCCCATGAAACACCAACAGGGCCAAGTAGACGTGAAATCATCTCAAGTACATGGTCAGAAACCAGATCGTAAATATTATGTTTTGTTGATCTTTGTATCGATAACAAAGACTCTGCTCAAAAATTAGACGGGGCTTTCAACTATAGGACAACTTCCGTGCAAGTAATTTGGTCTGGTTGAACTGTATATCCCACCCTCTGCCGATGTAATGATCAACCTTAGATGTCATCCACGTTCGTGACATTTTATAAAGTACAAAGTGTTTCAGAAAGTCACAGATAATTTTTTAGGGGTAACAGGAACTATAAAATCTTCAGATTGTCTTCAAACAGAATGGATATACTGACAAACAGATACGTCGTGCTTTGGAGTTTGGACTTTGTCAGTCCTAGTAGATGTATGTAGAATGGGTCCTTTCGTGCAATATGCTGCTAGCGTATCTTCAAATATAGAAAGGATTATAAACAGGTATAATGTTGAAAGTGTGTTTGTGCTCCAGCCAATATCAGAGCTCTCCTTGGCTCTGTTAAATATGATCTAGGGTTGGGGAAGTCCGATGTTTACAGAATCCCCAGCCATTGTAGGAAAACATATATTGGCCACACTATTCGCACCGTTCACGTCAGATGTGTATGGCACCATCGCCACACACGACTAATACAGCTTGAGAAATCTGCGGTGGCGGAGCACCGAGGAACACCAAGTGATGTAAGGTGAGTTACTGGTAGTTGCTCGTGGGTCCAACTATAGGGATTGTGTATTAAAGGGATCAACTGAAGTTAGACTGGCAGATAACATTATAAATAGAGACAAGCACTTCTGTTTAAGTAAAATGTATTATCTCCTTTTATCTGAAATTAGAACACAAGGGTCTTTCACTCAGCTGACAGAGCCACACATGCCGTAGCGATTCATTTCTGCCGGCTTTCAGCAGTGGTGGGCAGCGATAATTTCTTTCATAGCCATTACGGCCCTCTGTGGTCTACAAACAGGTCACCATTTCCGCAGAAACCAAGTTCCAGCGCGATATAGCGGGATCCAAAAGAGATCTTTAACCTTTGATTGAGAGAATGGATATTCTGAAATTGAAGAACAAAACTAACTAAACATTTACTCACAATATAAAAACAAACCTTGAAACTAAGAAATGGTTGACATACTGTTTTCATATTGGAAGAGGAGTAAGACAGGGTTGGTGTCTTTCACCAACTCTGATTACCATGTATATCAAAGACTTGATTATGAAGATGTTAGAAGTGGGGATGGAAGGAGGAATCATAAGAGACTATGCGATTAATTGCATCAGGCTTGCTGATGACATGGTAGTGCTAACAGATAAAACAATACCTGAAAGTTCCTGTCAGATTAAAACTTTGTACCAGTCCGAAACTCGAACACTGTTCATTTGCCTTTCGCGGGCAAGTGCTTTAGCGACCAAGCACAACTCACGAACCGTACTCGCGGCTTTAATTCTGCTAGTACTTCGTCTCCTTCCTTCCAAACTTCACAGAAGCTCTCCTGCGAACCTTGTAGAAGTAGCACTCCTGGAAGAAAGGATATTGCAGAGACATGGCCTAGCAACAGCCTGGGGATGTTTCCAGAATGAAATTTTCACTCTGCTGCGGAGTGTGCGCTGAACTTCCTGGCAAGTAGAATACTACCACGCGAAGTACTGCCACGAAGTACTTGGGGACGCTAGGAGCATGTAAAGCCCCTATCACGAGGCTCTTATTGGCAACACAATCGATGTTGAACCTCTCTGCTTCCTAGGATATGTGGTAATATGATGACTGTAGGAATTAAGATGTGAAGCTTTAGGCAGCTGTTACAGCTCGCGTTGCTCTGTGGAAGGTGCGTGACAAGCGCTCACGTGTTCACGGACAAAGAACTCATAAACGCACGCGCATGACGTGCAGCACTTTAGCACGATGCCATCGGAAGGCTTTAAACGCCAATATTGCTGTCATGAACTGTAAGCGCGCCGCGGAATATGAGGCTAACATTTCGGTTTATGGACACATTTTAAAACGCCGTTCTCACTTTAATGTGTGGCCGCTCAATCGATTGCGACAACTGTTATTCACAACATTTCTCAAAATAAATGCAGGGCGTAGAAAGCATTAGGCATTATCGGAGGGGACGTCGTATTTGCAAAGTCATAACTACACTCTTTCAAAATTCTTAACTGACAGATACAGATATTGTTCCCTCATGGGTTTCAAATGAGGCCTAAATATCACTCTTAAACTTTTGTCCATCTATATTGCTAGCGAATTTTCTCTTATTTAAACAACCAGGAATGTCACGTGTACGTTGCATTTATAGTTGTGTATAGCACTTCCGATCGCGATAGCAGTGTTAGACGAGAAACGGGTGGAAAGGCACCAGTGACTCCTTTTAGTAACGGTAGCTGGGGATGAAAATGGGATTTAGAACTGGAAAAGTACTCCGCTCAAGGTTTTGCGAAATTATACACTGAGTCAGAAATAGATATACGCGACGCGCTCCCATCTGGGAGCTAGCTGCAAACTTTTAGTAACGTAGAAAAACGTCCCTTTTGCAACAGAAAGAGAAATCCTGGCCTGGATGAGCTCGTAAAAAAGAAACAAAATTTAAGGAGAGTGGAAAGAAATTCAGTCCACAAACTGTTGCGGGAACACTAGGGGGCGATGATTACATGCAAGAAAAGAAGCCGTATGTTAGTTATGGCAACCAGCGGAAAGGTCTGGCTTAACAAAAACCTAACTCATTAAGAAAAATGAGTGCCTGGCAGATGTTCTATTTGCGCGCGAAAGTAAATATATTCGCAAATTAGCTTACAAAGTACGCGTATGAGATAGACATGTAAGAAGTTACAAAAGAAGTATCGTAAACTACTAATAAAAATTAGGTCACGACAGATGCTGGAGGGGGCTGGGGTGGATGATCTTACATTTAACGTCGATACTCTGACTACAGACAGCTCCCTGAACATTTTCCGAGGCTGACAAACTGAGCATGAGATCGACTTTCCAAAGTAACGACTCGAAACATCAAAACACGCAATGAACTGAGACTATACTGTTAGTTGCGTGAAGTTATTGAAAATGTCCCCCGATCTCAGGATCTTAATATTGTTCAGAATTAATTTGACAAAAGTGTTGGGCAAATGCTCTCTTCGTGAAGAAAGATGCAAAATGTGGAACTGGGGGACGGATGGCGCAGATCCAATTACAAGAAGCATTGTGATACATTCAAAAGACGCAACAAAGAAAATCAAATACAAAGCTTGGTATGAAAAAGTATTACCGCTGATTAAAGTGATATTTTTATTTTCTATTTAGGCTACTCTTGCAAGGTTCAAATAATTATAAAGTAATGTGTGAACTCATGACCGCCTGAAAGAATGTAGGTAATGGCTCTGAGCACTATGGGACTTAACTGCTGAGGTCATCAATCCCCTAGAACTTAGAATTACTTAAACCTAACTAACCTAAGGACAACACACACATCCATGCGCGAGGCAAGGATTCGAATCTGCGACCGTATCGGTCGCGCGGTTCCAGACTGTAGCGCTTAGAACCGCTCGGCCATCCCGGCCGGCACTAAAGTTAGACATTGCAACTAAAGCAAGACTAAATACTTATGAGGAAAAGAATTTCTTAGCCGAGATCGCTGTAAAAAAACTTTACTGCACATAACCGTTTCGGTAAGACTAAGTTACCATCTTCACATAGTAAAGATTATTACAAACATCTTGTGCTAGCTACACAAAAAACCATTCCATTGAATTTTCAGGTAAATAAACATTAAATGAGCGATGTGTTGGCTCGTCAGAATGAAAGATTACTGTATACAACACAATCCGCAAAACATCTTTCCCATAACATGTCATGCCTACCAGGGCGCCACAACAATAACTGTCTTTATAGCGATTTCGGATGAGAAGTTCTTGTTCTCCTAAGTAATAACTACTGACCGTCACTTCGAGTTCATCGTGAGTAAACCAAGAGTAAATAATAACGTTAACATTAAACGCGAACATTTTAGGTTAGGCTTTACCGTGACTGTTATTGATATTAAATGAAACAACAAGTTTACTGTTACCAGTCACTGTTTATTTATCTGTACGACGCGTTTACAAAGATTTAAACCTCCGTCATTAGGTGCATTTACATTTGTTACTATGACATTTGTGTGTGTGTTGTGTCACGATATTTTGGAGGATCTTGTGGCACAGATTCCTTTCACTGTCGTAACACATCACATGTATACTGTCATATTTTGTAAGCGTCATGGAGATAAATAAACAGTGACTGGTAACAGTAAACTTGTTGTTTCATTTAATGTTAACAGTTATTTAACTACACATAATTTGAGGCGATATTTCTTGTGGAAGTTATGAGCGTAAAATAACAGTGACAGGATATCCTTTGCCATGAGCGCCTCACTTTCTTTATACAGAAACGACTGCTGCGCTTATCGATGTTTAAACCGGAGATCACGACAGGCAATGATAAGAGTTTCGGACGTCTTTCGCACCTCCAGATGCCACGGATGGCCCTGTATGTGGCAGAAACACGCCTACGCTACTTTACACAATGTCACGTGATTTTTATTAGCTCGGTTTCACGTTTTATTTGTTTGTGCATTGTGCATCAGAAGCAAAAGAAGAATGCGACTCTAAAAGTGAATAAAATACTCCATAAACAGTCGTCTTCAATTAAGAACGACAAATCAGCGTTCAGTATCAACCTCTGCCTCATATGTTCTCACATTTCTTCCTCAGAAGTAGGCGCATACAGCATGCATTTCTCCTCAAACCTTCACATTCCGAAATAGCGAGAGAACCTGCCACGGAGATGGCATAGGATGTTGCACGGTCTTTCATGCACAAGTGATGAGTGTGATATGCGCAGTATACACTCAAAGCAGAAACGTGTAGATCATAGGAGATGCAGATAGGTCCAGGAAATAAGTAAATGCATTCCAAGACGGAGACAGTGAGTCTTATCAGAACGCCATTACCAAATACAAATCTATGTCTTGATATGTATGAAAGTTGAATTCATAGAAGCCTTACTCACAGAGAGTGAATGATGTCGTAATAAGAGATTGAGGCAGTAGTAATAAACTGCTAAAGCGGTAGACAAAATTACCGATGAGAGTATAGGAGATGCATGTTGAATGGTGTACTAGTGATTGCGCTTTGTTAACAGAAACTATTCACCGCCGTTCAGAAGTACGATGAAGACATATGAAAAGAAAGAGGCGCGATGTTTGTGTGTAATGACAACGGTGAGATGATCGAGTGATGTTCTGAAAATGTTCAGACGGAAGGCTGACATGAATGTTGAAAAAGTTTTGGGATTAGATGATGCAGATGTTTATATTGCAAGTCGAGTGGATACCCGCGGGAACGTACTTAATTATGTGTTAACAGTTTGAAGGCTGAAGCTTTTCGAGAATGGTAGTGGCAGAGGGATGAATGAGATGATCGACGAATCTGACTTGAAGTGTACTCATACTGGGGTGGAAAGTGCTTTGCCGGGAAATGACTCATTGAGGTAGGGACTATATTATATTTTAGGGATTTCTAAAACATTCAATAGAAGTTTGTTTTCACTTGCGACATTTTTTAGGTTTGTCTAAATAATGTGCAACAGCTTTCATGGTTCATTACCTATTGATTTCATCTTTACACATTACTGTTTGTATACTTCAATACTTATACTTCACATAAGGTAACTCCATGATTGCCAAATTCCAGTGGCAAGAACGGGGAAGTGTTTCAGGCGTGCACACCGCCATACGTGACAAGGCTGTACTTATACCTACAGAACAGGTATATTTTGAGCGACGATACTAAATGGGTAAAGTACGTGGACAATTATTGTTTGTGATGTGTACCAGGTCGTCTAGTAAAACGGCTCGCACATGTCGTATTAGATTTAGGTGCACCGAGGTGGATGGAGGAACTTTAATAGTGCAAACAAATTAGTGACACACGAATATACACTTTACTGCGCTGTAATAAGTAAGTTGTTCAACAACTCGGTGGATTTGCGTGCAGATAGTTGAAGTGTCGGGGCCCACGTCCATGGGTTCAGGCCTGGTAATCGGATGTACCGCAGACTGCATCATCCGGGCAGATGGCGAATGTGTAAACGAAGATTCGGTGGCAGGATCTAGAAAATTCAAGGGCGTAGTTGGTCCAGTGCCGGCGCTTGAAACCTCCTGGACCCTATACAAGAAACATGGATCTACCCTAATGATTTTACAATATTACCACATTCCCAGATCATCCGTCAGTCGTACAGTCTGAAAAAAATTTTGATTAGCTTTATACATTACCTAAGTGGGTAGAGAAGGCGCCGGCCACCATGGTGGGTGCAGCAGGTGAAGCAGTGTGCCATGGTTCCGTCCATGGAGCAGCACAGATGATGAAGGGCCGTTGCACAGCTGGGAGCGGTAGGAGGAGACAAAGAGCAGCAAAGGTAGTTTCCGTGTGTGGTTGTTATCAATCTGCTGTTTGAAAGTCACATGAAGCGCTCCGCTTTCCGTTTGCTCGAGGGTGAGAAGACGCACTGGTGATGTGACAAATGCCATTGGTTACCGAAAAGTCCTCATGGTCTGCCGACACATATTGAGGTCCGTTCTCAGTCACTAGCAACTCTGGAAGACCTTCAATGCAAAATATGGACCGCAAGACTCGAGTGTGCAACGTGTCGATGTTGAATTAATGGGCACGACAGAAGTAAACTTTCTATACGCGTCGACGACAATCAGCCGGTGAATGTTCCATTAGGGTCCAGCGAAGTCCAAATGAACGCGCTGCAAAGGTGCTTCTGGTTTTGGCCAATCAAAGAAATGTTGAGAAGGGGCTGCCTGGTGTTCCGCACAAGCATGGCACTGTGCCGTCATCTGTTCTATTTGAGCGTCCATGGCGATCCAAGTGAAGTGTCTGCGAGCCAAATGTTTCGCGTGGACCACGCCTCAGTGTCCCTGACGAAGCAATTAGAGTACATGTCTCTGGAGAGCCTTTGGGTTCGCCACAAGCTATTGTTGTAATTCAAACTCCTGGAAGCACTGGCAAGTCATCCTATGTGCATAGTATTGACGGTTCACTGGACTAATGATTTGTTTCACTGAGCGAGACGAACCCATGCAAACGTAGCGCAACAAAATCTGCAAGTCATTCTCTGCTTCCATTGTCTGCGCGACATTCTGGTGATGTAAGGATGGTCCAGAATATCAGTGTGACAACATGATGCTTCTTTTTGTATCCCGCCTGGGAGGCGGTGCTTGGGTAGAAACGGAAAAAGGTAATCCAAGTCGGTACTGCAAGAAAGTGGTTTACTGGAGCAAAAACAAGGTGATAAACGATTACATAACTTTGTGCGTAGGTGCGATGCTGAAGCGAAGTGTCCTGGCTGGCTGCACCTGATGAAAATGGGGCTGAAGCAGTCGCGGAGCTCGTAGACCTCGACAGCACCGGCTAGAGGGCGCTGTCGTCTGTGTTTCTTGGTAGTGTCCACCTTTGAATCCATGTGGCATCGTTTCTATCGATACCACACTTCGGATGTGTAAAAGTCTGCAGCTGGTCCCACTGAAAGATGCGAGAGTTTGTCTGCATTGGCGTGCTTGGATGTAGGCCTATATACAGGGTGGTCCATTGATAGTGACCGGGACAAATATCTCACGAAATAGGCAGCAAACGAAAAAACTACAAAGAACGAAACTCGGCTAGCTTGAAGGGGGAAACCAGATGCGCTATGGTTGGCCCGCTAGATGGCGCCGCCGTAGTTCAAATGGATATCAACTGCGTTTTTTTAAATAGGAACACCCATTTTATTACGTATTCGTGTAGTACGTAAAGAAATATGAATGTTTTAGTTGGACCACTTTTTTCGCTTTGTGATAGATGGCACTGTAATAGTCAAAAACGTATAAGTACGTGGTATCACGTAACATTTGAACGTTGTGTACAGTTGCAGCACTGGGCACAAGAGATACATTACCCGTGTTAAAATGGACCGTTTACCAATTGCGGAAAAGGTCGATATCGGGTTGATGTATGGCTATTGTGATCAAAATGCCCAACGGGCGTGTGCTATGTATGCTGCTCGGTATCCTGGACGACATCATCCAAGTGTCGGGACCGTTCGTCGCATAGTTACGTTATTTAAGGAAACAGGAAGTGATCAGCCACATATGAAACATCAACCACGACGTGCAACAAATGATGATGCCCAAGTAGGTGTTTTAGCTGTTGTCATGGCTAATCCGCACATCAGTAGCAGACAAATTGCCCGAGCATCGGGAATCTCGAAAACGTCAGTGTTGAGAATGCTACATCAGCATCGATTGCACCCGTACCATATTTCTATGCACCAGGAACAGCATGGGCACGATTTTGAACGTCGCGTACATTTCAGCCACTGAGTACAAGAGAAATTGCGGGACGATGACAGATTTTTTGCACGCTTTCTGTTTAGTGACGAAGCTTCACTCACCAACAGCGGTAACGTAAACCGGCATAACATGCACTATTGGGCAACGGAAAATCCACGATGGCTGCGACGAGCGACCTTGGCGGGTTAATTTATGGTGCGGCATTATGGGAGGAAGGATAATTGGCCCCCACTTTATCGACGGCAATCTAAATGGTGCAGTGTATGCTGATTTCCTACGTAATGTTCTACCGATGTTCCTACAAGATGTTTCACTGCATGACAGAATGGCGATGTACTTTCAACATGATGGATGTTCGGCACATAGCTCGCGTGCGGTTGAAGCGGTATTGAATAGCATATTTCATGACAGGTGGATTGGTCGTCGAAGCGCCATACCATGGCCCACACGTTCACCGGATCTGACGTCCCAGGATTTTTTTCTGTGGGGAAAGCTGAAGGATATTTTCTATCGTGATCCACCGACAACGCCTGAAAACATGCATCAGCGCATTGTCATTGCATGTGCGAACATTACGGAAGGCGAACTACTCGCTGTTGGGAGGAATGTCGTTACACGTATTGCCAAATGCACTGAGGTTGACGGACATCATTTTGAGCATTTATTGCATTGATGTGGTATTTACAGGTAATCACGCTGTAACAGCATGCGTTCTCAGAAATGATAAGTTCACAAAGGTATATGTATCACATTGGAACAACCTAAATAAAATGTTTAAACGTACCTACGTTCTGTATTTTAATTTAAAAAAACTACCTGTTACCAACTGTTCGTCTAAACTTGTGAGCCTTATGTTTGTGACGATTACAGCGCCACCTATCAAAAGTGGTCCAACTAAAACATTCATATTTCTTTACGTACTACACGAATATGTAATAAAAAATGGGGGTTCCTATTTTAAAAAAACGCAGTTGATGTTCATTCGACCTATGGCAGCGCCATCTAGCGGGCTAACAATAGCGCCATCTTGTTTTCCCCTTCAAGCTAGACAAGTTTCGTTCTTTGTAGTTTTTTTCGTTTTACGCTTATTTCGTGAGGTATTTGGCCCGGTCACGATCAATGGACCACCCTGTATTATCTCGCAGTGATAATGCGAGAGGCTAAGAGTCCATCGTCGCAATTTTTGTGCAGTGCAGTTTGGAATAGTCTTGGTCGGGTTACTTGGTCGGGTTGGAACGTGACTGCAGAGGTTTATGGTCAGTGATTAAGTAGAATTTCCTTCGACACAGTTATGTGAGAAATTTATTCACTGCATTAATGATTTCAAGATCTGCGAATAATTGGACTGAGCCTTGTTGAGAAGATTGGAGACAAGAGCTATTAGTCCGTCTTCAGAACCAAGTCTGTGTGAAAGTACTGCGCCAGTGCCATAAGAGGATGTGCCCGTGGCCAAGACAACTGGTTTACCAGGATTAAAATGGACCAGACAACGATCGCTGAGCAAAGCGCCTTCCAGTTTTTGAAATTCAACGTCAAATTCGCTGAACAACATGAGAAGTACATTCTTGCGTCGAAGATGATGTAAGGGCGCTACGATTTCAGCTGTACGAGGAATGAAGCACATGTAGTAGGTCAGCTACCCAAGTCTGACTGCAATTCAGAGAGATTCCTTTAAGATTTGAGGTCACGAATAGCCTGCAAGTGCGACTGCACCCGAAGGACACCTTGGGAATTGATCACATAACTTAAGTACGCGATTTCAGTCTGAAAGAAGTCGCAATTGCCATTGTAACATTTAAGGCCTGCCTCTGACAACACTTTAAACATGGTGCGCAAATTACTGAGGTGCTCCTCTGCTGTGCGACCTAATACCACGGTGTTGTGTAAGTAATTTGTACATGAAAGCGCAGATGCAGTTAACTGTTACAGATAGCGTTGAAAGATCGTTGGTGCAGATGCGCTACCGAAAGGCAAGCGAAGTAATTTGTAGAGTCCCAACTGTGTATTAACCACAAACACTTCCTTGGACTGTTCATCTAATGGAGTCTGTAGGTAGGCATCGCGCAAATCGATCTTGGAGAAGTAGCGACCCGCTCCTAAGCGGTCCATAAGCTCATCGGGTCGCGACAGTGGGAATGAATCAACTGCTATCTGAGGATTCACTGTCGCTTTAATGTCTCCGCACATTCTCAGTTCCCCTGAAGATTTCTTCACGAAAACTAACAGGGATTCCCACAAGCTGGCCGTGATGAATGCAATGACGCTTTTTTGCTGCCACTACGCAAGTTCCTTTGCAACATGTTCACAGAGCGCGTATGGTACCGCGCGAGCCCTGCGAAAGCGAGGTTGTGCATTGTCTTTCATCGTCGCATGAGCAATAACATTGGTAGCTTTACCTAAGCACTCAGTAAACAAATCTTTAAATTCGCCACACAACGGACCAACACTGTCTCTACAAACGAAGTAAGCGCTTGCATACCGTCTACAATATACAATTCAAAAGAGTGGAAGAAATCAAGACCTGCCTCTGACAACACTTTAAACAGGATACGCAAATTACTGAGGTTCTCCTCTGCTGTGGACTGTCCCGTGAACGCAAAACCTGGAATGACACGGTACTTTGCAAATTTTGATAAAGGGCAGGAAGGCTAAAAGATCCTAATACTATACTGTCTATTATACGCTATCAGCCTAGTTGCTAACTTACATATGTTTGCGAAGCAGATCATAATTATTCCTCCTCGCGGGGTAGCCACGCGGTCTGCGGCTTCTTGCACGGTCCACACAACTCTCCCCGTCGGAGGTTCGAGTCCTCCCTCGGGCATGTGTGTGTGTGTGTGTGTGTGTGTGTGTGTGTGTGTGTGTGTGTGTTGCCCTTAGCGAAAGTTATTTCAAGTTAGATTCCGTAGTGTGTAAGCTTAGGGAACGATGACCTCAGCAGTTTGGTCCCATAAGACCTTACCACAAATTTCCAATTATTGTGATGTAGTGGTGACGCTGAGGCACTTGTGTCGTACTGAAACTGATGAACACTTTGGCCAGCAATAACAAGGTCGACAAAAGTTCGTTGGAGTGGCGTTGTACTGAGTAAACTACTGCTTCTTTGTATTGCACAGTTTCACTGTTACATTCTACACTAGCAATCACAGCTCGGCTCAGAAAGAAAGTGAATTGTGTGGGCGTTTGTTCTGAGCGGAAGTTTTGTAACCCGCAGATAAATAGCTTTATTATGTCCGTTCTTACCACATGCAAAAACAAGTCGCGTAACGCAAAGGGCACCAGTCAGATTAGTGAGATTTGAAACAGCGTGGGGAAGATTTCCCGTCGGTAGATTTCCGACCAAGTTGTTTACATGGCGAACTGTGGCGCACCCGACTGGGCCGCTGTGTGTTTGCCTTGGAAGTGGACTGCTTACGTTGCCGCGCAACGTTATCTCTTCGGGGCACGGTACCAATGTTCCCTGCATGAAAACTGTAAACTGGAATGTCGCACGAATTTTGAAAGTCAATAACCTGCAAACCTTGTTGCAGCGTGGGGTCAGGATATTTTAAGACTTGTTCACGGATTCTACTATCTGCCACGTTTTGAGTAATAGCGTCAGGAATCATCGAGTCACTACAGTATTTTCCACATCCACACTTAAATGTGTACTGTCTTGTGAGCGCCTCCAGGTCTATCATCCATTGCCTGAAGGTTTGACCTGGTTGCTTCTTGAGCCTAAAGAATTCAAATCTAGCAGCCGTAACATTGATCTTATCGTCGTAATATTTGTTCAATGCTTGAATAAGCTCATCGTGGCTAACTACACTACTGGCCATTAAAATTGCTACACCACGAAGATGACGTGCTACAGACGCGAAATTTAACCGACAGGAATAAGATGCTGTGATATGCAAATGATTAGCTTTTCAGAGCATTCACACAAGGTTGGCGCCGGTGGCGACACCTACAACGTGCTGACATGAGGAAAGTTTCCAACCGATTTCTCATACACAAACAGCAGTTCACCGGCGTTGCCTGGTGAAACGTTGTTGTGATGCCTCGTGTTTTTGAGTAGAAATGCGTACCATCACGTTTCCGACTTTGATAAAGGTCGGATTGTAGCCTATCGAGATTACGGTTTATCGTATCGCGACATTGCTGCTCGTTTTGGTCGAGATCCAATGACTGTTAGCAGAATATGGAATCGGTGGGTTCAGGAGGGCAATACGGGACGCCGTACTGGATCCCAACCGCCTCGTATCACTAGCAGTCGAGATGACAGGCATCTTATCCGCATGATTGTAACAGATCGTGCAGCCACGTCTCGATCCCTGAGTCAACAGATAGGGACGTTTGCAAGACAACAACCATCTGCACGAACAGTTCGACGACGTTTGCAGCAGCATGGAGTATCAGCTCGGAGACCGTGGCTGTGGTTATCCTTGATGCTGCATCACAGACAGGAGCGCCTACGATGGTGTACTCAACGACAAATCTGGGTGCACGAATGGCAAAACGTCATTTTTACGGCTGAATCCAGGTTCTGTTTACAGCATCATGATGGTCGCATCCGTGTTTGGCGACGTTGTAGTGAACGCATATTGGAAGCGTGTATTCGTCATCGCCATACTGGCGTATCACCTGGCGTGATGGTATGGGGTGCCATTGGTTACACGTCTCGGTCACCTCTTGTTCGCGTTGACGGGACTTTGAACAGTGGACGCTACATTTCAGATGTGTTACGACCCGTGGCTCTACCCCTCATTCGATCCCTAAGAAACCCTACATTTCAGCAGGATAATGGACGACCGCATGTTGCAGGTCCTCTACGGGTCTTTCTGGATACAGAAAATGTTCGACTGCTGCCCTGGCCAGGACATTCTCCAGATCTCTCACCAACTGAGAACGTCTGGTCAATAGTGGCCGAGCAACTGGCTCGTCACAATACGCCATTCACTACTCTTGATGAACTGTGGTATCGTGTTGAAACTGCATGGGCAGCTGTACCTGAACACGCCATCCAAGCTCTGTTTGACGTAATGCCCAGGCGTATCAAGGCCGTTATTACCACCAGAAGTGGTTGTTCTGGGTACTGATTTCTTAGGATATATGCACCCAAATTGCGTGAAAATGTAATCACATGTCAGTTCCAGTATAATATATTTGTCCAATGAATACCCATTTATCATCTGCATTTCTTCTTGGTATAGCAATTTTGGTTCAAATGGCTCTGAGCACTATAGGGCTTAACTTCTAAGGTCATCAGTCCCCTAGAACTTAGAACTACTTATACCTAAGTAACGTAACGACATGACACACATCCATGGTCGAGGCAGGATTCGAACCTGCGAACGTAGCGGTGTCGCGTTTCCAGACTGTAGCGCCTAGAACCACTCGGCCAACGCGGCCGGCTGTAGCAATTTTAATGGCCAGTAGTGTAGGTCTGACCTCGTAGTAGAGAATAACTTCGCACAAGTGCAGTAACCGGCGACAACAACTCTGGACAGGAAACAAGACTGCTTCACAGTACCTTTCATTTTGTGTGCCTCAAATTGCGGCAAGTATTCGGAGCAATCTTCCTTTTCTTCTTCAAACTGTCGAAATGGAGGCAGCATGAAGGTTGTGGTGCTTGTGGGCGGCGTAGTGGGTGACGGAGTCTGATTCTGTATATCGTTTGTCGCCATCTGCGTAGCAGTTCCGTAAGCTAGCTTTTATCTGCATTCATAACTGAAGAAAGAGATTTAGCTGGAGCTGTGGAGCCGCAGGGGTTTGCGTTTGTGGCCGGCCGCGATGGCCGAGCGGTTCTAGGCTCTTCAGTCCGGAACCGCGCGACTGCTACGGTCGCAGGTTCGAATCCTGCCTCGGGCATGGATGTGTGTGATGTCCATAGGTTAGTTACGTTTAAGTAGTTCTAAGTTCTATGGGACTGATGACCTCAGATGTTAAGTCCCATAGTGCTCAAAGCCATTTTTTTGCGTTTGTGACACCGCTAATTGTGAGACAGGCGGATTAGGAGTTTGGATCGATGGGTTCGACACGGTAAACAAATGCGAATACAAACACACAAGTAATCCTAAATGTAACTTGTGAACTGTGGCAGCACAGCAAGTAAACAGCAAAAACAACAAAGGGCACTAGACTGTAACAAAAAATTTCCAAAAGCACGAAAAGTTAAGGAACAAGCAAGCGAGTAATAGCAAAGTGATACAGGAAACGATGCAGCGTAGTGAGTTTGGAATTCTCGTCGCCAGGTCGCCTTGGCAGAACGGCCACACACGTCATATTAGGTTTAGGTGCTCCGAGGTAGACGGAGGAACGGTGACAGTGCAGAGAAATAAGTGACACACGAAATTACACTTCACTGCGCTGCGATACTTAAGTTGTACGGCAACTCGTTGCATGTGCTTGCGGTCAGACACAAGTAAGCAGTGGCCTGTCACCGCAAGTGTTATTGAATAATCTACTAGAAATCTACTCTGTAGGAATCAGCATGGGTTTCGAAAAAGACGGTCATGTGAAACCCAGCTCGCGCGATTCGTCCACGAGACTCAGAGGGCCATAGACACGGGTTCACAGGTAGATGCCGTGTTTCTTGACTTCCGCAAGGCGTTCGATACAGTTCCCCACAGTCGTTTAATGAACAAAGTAAAAGCATATGGACTATCAGACCAATTGTGTGATTGGATTGCGGAGTTCCTAGATAACAGGACGCAGCATGTCATTCTCAATGGAGAGAAGTCTTCCGAAGTAAGAGTGATTTCAGGTGTGCCGCAGGGGAGTGTCATAGGACCGTTGCTACTCACAATATACATAAATGACCTTGTGAATGACATCGGAAGTTCACTGAGGCTTTTTGCAGATGATGCTGTGGTGTATCGAGAGGTTGTAACAATGGAAAATTGTACTGAAATGCAGGAGTATCTGCAGCGAATTGACGCATGGTGCAGGGAATGGCAATTGAATCTCAATGTAGACAAGTGTAATGTGCTGAGAATACACAGAAAGATAGATCCTTTATCATTTAGCTACAAAATAGCAGGTCATCAACTGGAAGCAGTTAATACCATAAATTATCTGGGAGTACGCATTAGGAGTGATTTAAAATGGAATGATCATATAATGTTGATCGTCGGTAAAGCAGATGCCAGACTGAGATTCATTGGAAGAATCCTAAGGAAATGCAATCCGAAAACAAAGATAGTAGGTTACAGTACGCTTGTTCGCCCACTGCTTGAATACTGCTCAGCAGTGTGGGATCCGTACCAGACAGGGTTGATAGAAGAGATAGAGAACATCCAACGGAGAGCAGCGCGCTTCGTTACAGGATCATTTAGTAATCGCGAAAGCGTTACAGAGATGATAGATAAACTCCAGTGGAAGACTCTGCAGGAGAGACGCTCAGTAGCTCGCTACGGGCTTTTGTTAAAGTTTCGAGAACATACCTTCACCGAAGAGTCAAGCAGTATATTGCTCCCTCCTACGTATATCTCGCGAAGAGACCATGAGGATAAAATCAGAGAGATTAGAGCCCACACAGAGGCATACCGACAATCCTTCTTTCCACGAACGATACGAGACTGGAATAGAAGGAAGAACCGATAGAGGTACTCAAGGTACCCTCCGCCACAGACCGTCAGGTGGCTTGCGGAGTATGGATGTAAAAATGAAATGAAATGTCGTGTGACGGGGGCCTCCCGTCGGGTAGACCGTTCGCCTAGTGCAAGTCTTTCGATTTGACGCCACTTCGGCGACTTGCGCGTCGATGGGGATGAAATGATGATGATTAGGACAACACAACACCCAGTCCCTGAGCGGAGCAAATCTCCGACCCAGCCGGGAATCGAACCCGGGCTCTTTGGATTGACAGTCTGTCTTGCTGACCACTCAGCTACAGGGGGCGGACAGATGTAGATACATTGTCAACATGACTATGTCAGCCCTGGGCGTCACACTGTAAATCACTGTAATAAACGCTTATTCCTATGCGAAGGTTATAGGTGACTACTTGTAGACTGCCGTGCGTAGTGGCCGTGCTGTTTGAGGCGCCATGTCACGGATTGCGCGGCCCCTCCCGCTGGAGGTTCGAGTCCTCCCTCTGGCATGGGTGTGTGTGTTGTTCTTAGCATAAGTCAGTTTAAGTAGTGTGTAAGTCTAGGAACCGATGACCTCAGCAGTTTGGTCCCTTAGGAATTCACACACATTCTACTTGTAGACCAAGTCTCGCAGGCTGATGTCCAATACGAACTGAAGCTACGAACTGCAATCCTGGAACTCCATACTAGAGCTGTCACCCACCAACGCCGAACAAGAACCGTGCGTTACTGCCTTTGGATGCCGCTTATCACAACGCGGAAGTCCATCCCATTGGCGGCGGCGCGGAGATTGCTGGTTGGGGCGCGCTTGTGGGTGGCGGCGAACTTCAAAGCGCAGCCTGGGACGCCAGTCGGAAAATGTCGCAGTGCCCCAGCTCTGGCTGCGTCCATTGGCGAGCACACAGCTGTTTCATTTACTCAAATTATTGCTAAGAAAACTTAGTTCGTAACTTAGCGTAGGCATTATACAGAGCGTAGAAAAATCTGATAATGAGGTCGGAGTAGCTGACGGGAAATCTAAAACTGCAGGCAGTCATCGACAAGCACCCAAAAGGGTGTGCATTGAACTAACTTGCGTAAAGGAATACCTCTTCCATTAAAGATCAATCTACTGATTAATTTAGCCAACGGTAATAACATAAGCTGAAGAGTGAAATCGGAATCTCTCTCTACGTATGGGCACATTACGTACGTTTTAAAAATTATATCTGCTGGTTAAAGCTTGGCTATTAAATCAACTGCCCAAGTACCGTAATGCCATTAGTGTCTCAGGTAATAAGGTGCACTACTAGAGTAGAATAGCAGCAAAATAATCGTCGTGTCATATTGTAAATTGCAATAGTTATGATAATGAAAGTTGTAACTGTAAACTAAGACACTGAAGAGTGCTGGTATGTGGGGCTGACGCATAATAGCAGATAATTATATTCTTAAGTGACATATAAGGATTCGTATCTATTTTAATACAAATCGCATGTATACCTGGCATACGCAAGCAGGGACAGAGTATTTCGTTAATGGCAAACTGTTTTTCATTTCTTGCGTGTATCCTTGCTTTCCTGTTGGTGATACTCGCCTTGTTAACTGTGGTTGAGCAAGACAAACGTCTGTCGAACAGAGTTGGATCTTTACCCGATGGCAACTGCTTTATTCTAGGTACTTAGAAAGAGACTTAACGCAGAAACGCATGACCAAAGAGCCACTGCCTCAGTCATACTTGCTATTAAATATATCCTCTTACATTAATTTTTCTTTTGCCTTTATCTCGTACTAGATTACTGGCCGTTCTTCGCTTGTGTAGACTATATGGTCCGCACAATCTTTTCTTGTTTTTCTTTAACCGAAATTTTATATTTTTCACGAATCCCAACATTTTCTAAACTTTTCACGCTAATTAAGGACATAGAAGCACGGCCTTTTCCGAATGTACTTCTGACTAAAAAGAAGTCCTGTTAGCTGGAGCCGGATGTTTTTGTTAATCCTGCCTTTTGAGTCCCTTTGGTCTTATTTCCACACAAACTTTCGTCCTGTAGCACTTAATTGTTTAGAAGTCAAATACAAATTTTCAGACATGTAGCTTTAAAAGTTTTAATATAAGGAAATATTTTCAAAAACTCCGAAATTCATTTTTTTATTTCCACCAGACTAGCCAAAATTTTCTTAGATTTAGCTTCATAAGTGCTTTCATAAAGAAATATTTTCGTAAAAATTTTCATTCCCTGGTTCACCCACTTTTTTTATTTCTAACAGAGAAATCAAGTACCATTTCCATAACTGTAGCTTTAAAATGCTCTAATAGTTCTTTAATAATTATTTTTTTAAAAAAACAACCTTTACCCACTTTATCACCCCCATTGGGATTTAATTTCGAACATTACTGAAACATGTATTTCTTTATTTCTGACTGAGAAACCAAATATCAATATTTTTTGTTCTACCTTCGAAATTAAATTAATATCGACGTATTTCAAAAAACCTCCCATCTTCTACTTCACTCCCTTACTGGTGGAATTTCGAAAAACCTCTTCTTAAATGATGAAGTATAAGAGCAACACCCTTTCCGACTTTCAAGTTGTCATCCTTAACGGTTTTGGCTGACAGTCAGCCAGGACATTTGCTTTTATTCGTATATACAGAGAGCTACACGGGGTCGGCCAGTAATTATCGGAATTGGCGTTGTTAATGATAGAGGATGGCCAGATGCCTTTCCTGTCGCCACTCGTCTATCCCCCAAGACGGTATATGTATATCCCAACTGTCTACAACTAGTCTTATTATTATTCGTCCGCCGCTCGTGGTCTCGCGGTAGCGTTCTCGCTTCCCGAGGTCCCGGGTTCGATTCCCGGCGGGGTCAGGGATTTTCACCTGCCTCGAGATGACTGGGTGTTTGTGTTGTCCTCATCATTTCATCATCATCCAGGAAAGTGGCGAAATTGGACTGAGCAAAGGTTGGGAAATTGTACGGGCGCTGATAACCACGCAGTTGAGCGCCCCACAAACCACACATCATCATCAACTACTCTTATTCACCTAACAGTGTGCAAACGTTTCCTAAATGTTTGTAAACAATGTAACTGCGGGGAATCAGCCCGGTATTCACATAGGGGGATGTGGAGAACCGCCTAAAAACAACATCCAGGCTGGCTGCCACACCGGCCTTCGTCCGTAATCCGCCGGGAGGATTCGATCGGAGGTCCGTCTTCCCGAATTCCGGAAGCGGCTATCTAGTCGGGTATGCTCTTAGTCTAACTACTGAAGTCATAAACTGATTCCTGAAACTGATAATTAAAATATTTTCTTGAGTGTAATAGTGTCGGTAATGGGGGCACCGTTATCAGCCAGGATGGTCGCTTCTGCCCCAGAACGGCGTGTGTGGGACCACGACAATTGCAGAATGAGAATAGCTCATTTAATAAAAACAACATTCCATATTCTGCGAGACGTCCATACAGCGGTTTATGACAGCGTCACGGCGGCGAGTGTGGTCTTCAGGCAGCGGTCACTACCTCAGCGTTATTCCCAGCGATATAGTCAGCTCGGCGGCCAGCAGAACAGGCATACAGGTGTCCTGCGCCGAACCCAGGACCCTTAGAATCGCCTAGACGTGCGGAGAAAGACACCCTGGAGCAGATCATCCACTGGTTGCACCGGCTCAAGACCCGGAACCATCAGATTTAGCGGCGGCTAGCCGATGATGCTCCTAAGCCAAGTGGAAGTTGTGTGGATTCACATGGGACCGTCGGTTGGCTTGGAGACTGTTACGGTGTTGGCAGTAATCAGAAGTCCCGGAACCAATCGTAGTACCTACGTATATTTCGTCCTTAAGGGACGGCATTATGAGGACTGGGGATATTGATAAATACAAATGAAACAGTTCGTGTGTCAGTCACTTGTTTATTTTGGCACTATGCGTTTCGATGCTTCACATCATGATCTTGATGTAGTGAATTGTTTATTTATGTAGCTGGTGTTGGTGAAGAGTACAGATTTCTTTTCGCAGTACCAGACTAAGGGTAGTGTAGGTTATGTTGCGTCTTTAACTGATGATAAAAATTGTTTATTTTGAAGGGCACTATTGAGGTTAAAACACGCGAATGACAGTGAACGGCACTTACAGGGACGTTAGAGTCGTAAAACGTCTGCATAATGCTGCCAGATGTACGTTGTCACCCCTGCAGTTCTACGTTTACACTGTAACTTGGAAGAAGTAGTACGTGTTACAAACATGGTTGTTTACATTAGATAAAAAAAGGTTCAAATGGCTCTAAGCGCTATGGGACTTAACATCTGAGGTCACCAGCCCCCTAGACTTAGTACTACTTAAACCTAACCAACGAAAGGACATCACACACATCCATGTCCGAGGCAGGATTCGAACCTGCGACCGTAGCAGCAGCGCGGTTCCGGACAGAAGCGCCTAGAACCGCTCGGCCACAGTGACCGTCTACATTAGATACAAAGACAAAAGATTCTACGGATTTTTCATAAATACGGCAAGAACCTCCCATGCAATAGATACAGGACATTCATTTGACAATGTAGAAAGCAACAATGAAATCCTACATACACTGAACAAAGGCCACAGGGTGTCTCTGTTCGAAGAACTAAAAATCTATACATAGAAATGAATCCTGGAGACATCTACTCAATGGCAATAGTGAAACAGGATCTACCATTTTTTTCAAAAGCTATGACAAAGTGCTTAAATGATTCTCATAATTTACAGTTTCAATAAACAGCAATTAATGTAACCAATCGCATGCGCCTCTCAACAAGGTCAACCTTCAATACATATGCATGATGTGTTGTAATCGTTTTATATATGAGAAATTAATGTAATAGTTGAATCGTGTACATGTCCATATACTGATGCAGCCCAATCATCTTTTCTAAAATAGAACAACATGTTTATGTAGAAACCATGTAATCTTTTATCTTTGTACCTAATATAGATAAGCATATCTGTAACATGTCCAAATCTCTGAAGTCACAGTGTACATGTAATGTGCAGTGGCGAGGACATACACTACTGGCCATTAAAATTGCAACACCAAGAAGAAATGTAGATAACAAACGGGTATTCATTGGACAAATATATTATACTAGTACTGACATGTGATTACATTTTCACGCAATTTGGGTCCATAGATCCTGAGAAATCGGTACCCAGAACAACCACCTCTGGCCGTAACAACGGCCTTGATACGCCTGGGCATTGAGTCAAACGGAGCTTGGATGGCGTGTACAGGTACAGCAGCCCATGCAGCTTCAACACGATACCACAGTTCATCAAGAGTAGTGACTGGCGTATTGTGACGAGCCAGTTGCTCGGCCACCATTGACCAGACGTTTTCAGTTGATGAGGGATCTGGAGAATGTGCTGGCCAGGGCAGCAGTCGAACATTTTCTGCATCCAGAAAGGCCCGTACAGGACCTGCAACATGTAGTCGTGCATTATCCTGCTGAAATGTAGGGTTTCTTAGGGATCGAATGAAGGGTAGAGCCACGGGTCGTGACACATCTGAAATGTAACGTCCACTGTTCAAATTGCCGTCAATGCGAACAAGAGGTGACCGAGACGTGTAAACAATGTCACCCCATACCATCACGCCGGGTGATAAGCCAGCGTCAAGGGTAACCGCAGCCATGGTCTCCGTGCGGATAGTCCATGCTGCTGCAAACGTCGTCGAACTGTTCGTGCAGATGGTTGTTGTCTCGAAAACGTCCCCATCTGTTGACTCAGGGATCGAGACGTGGCTGCACGATCCGTCACAGCCATGGGGATAAGATGCCTGTCATCTCGACTGTTAGTGATACGAGGCCGTTGGGATCCAGCACGGCGTTCCGTATCACCCTCCTGAACCCACCGATTCCATATTCTGCTAACAGTCATTGGATCTCGACCAACGCCAGCAGCAATGTCGCGATACGATAAACCGGAATCGCGATAGTCTACAATCCGACCTTTATCAAAGTTGGAAACGTGATGGTACGCATTTCTCCTCCTTACACGAGGCATCACAACAACGTTTCACCAGGCAACGCCAGTCGACTGCTGTTTGTGTATGAGAAATCGGTTAGAAACTATCCTCATGTCAGAACGTTGTAGGTGTCGCCACCGGGGCCAACCTTGTGTGAATGCTCTGAAAAGCTAATCATTTGCATATCACGGCATCTTCTTCCTGTCGGTTAAATTTGGCGTCTGTAGGAAGTCATTTTCGTGGTGTAGCAATTTTAATGGCCAGTAGTGTACATCTGGCGGCAGTATGCAGACTTTTTACGACTCTACTGTTCCTGTAAGTACGATTCACTCTCAGAAATACATGATTTTTAACCTCTAAAGTGCCTTTTCTAACTAACTATTTTTATCATTAGCAAAAGATGCAACATAACAGACATTGCCCTTGGTCTGCCACTGTCAGAAGACGTCTGCACCCTTCACCAACACTAGCTATGTAAATAAACAATTCTCCACCTGAAGATGATTGTGTGTACCACCGGAACGCTTAGTGACAAAATAAACAAGTGACTGGTGCATAAACTGTTTCATTTGTACACAAATAAGTGCTGCTGACGGCTGAGTAGCGAGTATTTACAGTCGCTGTGCCCAACTATGTTGGGACGGGAGTGCGACCCTGCTCACTTAGGTGACGACGGAATCGCAGATTTGTACCACAGCACGAGGAAATCGGGTCCAGCGCTGCGACAGACTAGCTGTATTGCGGGATGCTGTGCCGGCAGCGTTTTGGCACCCGTTAGCAAGATTTTGTAGGCAGCTCGCCAGCACACCTCTCATTTGGTTGCGAAGTCTGAGCTGTAGCTGTTGCCGCAACATGAGTGAGGCGTACTCCAGACCCACGTGGCCGTCAGCCTCCTAGCCAGTTTTAATATTAGCTTGCTCACTTATTACATAAATGCTGTGCCTTTTAATGTTTTATTATGATGTGTTTCGATGTACGTAATGTTTCGTAAATTAGCAAGCGAAGACGTTGGTTAAAGTTAACTTCCGTGTTACTTTGTACGAGTTCACCAATTTCTGTTGTGGTCTCTTGTCGGCCTCGTATTTTGTAACTGTTTGGGAGTTTTCTATGCTGAAATGTGCGGTATCCTCGTAAATTCCTGGCGAGGAAATTATTGGTAAATTGGAGATTTCGCTTGCCACGTGCTAGCTAGTGAACACCGAGTCCTTTGTGCTATCGGATAGCGAAAAGCTAAAAATCAATGTGGCTTATAAGAAATAAAAGTGCTCCCGGATATAGCGTCAGGATATACGATCTTTTGAGTCAATTTCGAGGTGTTTTTATTTAGTTACTTACGGAAATCCGAGACCTTGCATGGTTTGCAGAAGAGCTTCTGTGACGTTTGGAAGGTAGGAGACGATGTACTGACGGAATTAAAGTTGTGAGGACGGGTCGTGAGTCGTGCTTGGGTAGCTCAGTTGGTAGAGCACTTGCCCGTGAAAGGCAAAGGTCCCGAGTTCGAGTCTCGGTCCGGCACACAGTTTTAATCTGCCAGGAAGTTTCAATCCGAGAGCTTCATGGCGAAAATGTGTAGAATACGATAGTCTCTGAAGCGTCGCCCTGTTTATGTGTATGCTATGTACAATGTAATTTCTGTTGTTAATTCCACTGAATACATAACATAAGCGAAAATTAGACTTTGTTAGTTCAGTTACGGAGATTTCGTCCGTTCTTGAATGCTTTGTCCTTGGGCGAAGGAATTACGATATGCACTCATGTGCAGTTAGTTCGATATAGTTAGAGTATAAACTTTATGGGCGCGAATAAGGCACTTGTATTAATTTTGCCTTTGTTAACCTTTACTGAAGATTTGTTCACCACGTGCCACCTGTGTCTTCAGCTTCGACTCCGTTTTGTTAAAGCGGACCTTCTGCCTGGACATCAATACTGTTTTAGCCGAAGAATTGATAAGCGAAGATTTATATCAAGAAGTGCAAAATCTTGGAGAAGACGTGCTCAGAGCCAAGCAAATGCGTTACACGATCTCTTGCTACAAATCATAGTGCAGCATCGATTTTACTTCAGCTTTATATTCCTTTCAAGATCACAGGCAGATGGGAATTTGTCCGCTAGCTCCGCAGGGCGGGGGGATGTTTAAAATTTAGTTGGGCATAGAACAATAGAGCGAACAGAATGGTTGTCTCAAGCGGTCAGAAACGTTATCTGTGAGCGCAGTTTTGTTGAAATAACAGTAAATTAATTCCGTTGACGTTAAATATTTATTTTTAGTCAGATATGCTTTTCTGCTTTTTTAGTCCGCGTCGAATAGGCTTCGGACAGGCCAGTGGTCACCGATCGATCGCCAAGTCGTCCTCATGCAATAGGCGTCACTGTATACGGGGAGTCATGTGGCCAGCACACAGCTCTCGCCTCCAAGCCGTTGTCGGTTTTCGCGACCGCAGCCGCTACTTCTCAATCAAGTAGTTCCAGAACTCGCCTCACAAGGTCTGAGTGCAGCGAACTTGCCAAAAACACTCGGCAGACCAGGACGGTCAGCCATACAAGTGCTGGCCGAGCCCGACAGCGCTCAGTTTCAGTGATCTGTCGGGAACCGTTCTTAACACTGCGGCAAGGCCGTTGGCGCTTTTGTTATTAGTATTACTCAAATGTGCTTCCATATTTAATATGAGTGAAGTGTGCCCATATATTCCATGAGACGGGGTTATTTTCCGTTTTAAAATAACGTTACTTGGAACCTTGCAACATTCAACACATATGAAAAAGAATTCTGATTTTTGTTAAACGGTATTGCTTTGTCAGATATCTTTCTTTTTCTCATTGCATGCTCGGTGTTCCTGCCTCCAGCATCGCTACAAGGTCGTCACTCATGAAGGAATCATTGGCTCGCCCTCTCGAAAATTCCTGACGTGTTGCGAATGGCTGTCACGGCCTGAAAATTCCTTACGCCCAGCTTCTCATCGGTGTTGACATCGATGCACTCGGCGTTGACTGGCTACCGTTTTGTGTCACGGCTCCTTACACTTCATTTGCGACCTATGTTTACCTGTCAAACATTTCTCGGTTAGATGTCGTCCATTTTGGTCTGACGTTATCATCAGTTTCTTTTGTAGTCTTCTGTATCTTTCCGGTTTTGGACACTATTCATACTGTCGTGAGCCTCGTTCTTAATAGGATGTGTGATCATGAGACAGCAGTGCAATACGTCTCCGCAACGCGTCGCACACGTGCTCGTTGGAATTTAAATCAGTGAAACAGGTAGGCCAGTCCATTCGCCGAATATCCTCTCGTTCCAAGAGCTGCTGTACCTGCGTGGTTAGATGCGGTAGAACACCGCCATCCGTAAAAATGAAGCCAGGGCCGAATGCCCAACTGAAAAGACGAACTTGGGGAGGAAGTCCATTGTCACAATAACGTTGACCGGTAAGTGTGCTGTATTCAAAGATTTGGAGGTCAATACGAGCATGCAGCACTACACCTCCTCACACCATAAATTCTGGACCTGGAAAATTATCATGGTCAACAGTGTTCCAGGCTGCATTACGTGTTGAGATGTGTGTGAAATCTTACGGGACTTAATTGTTAAGGTCATTAGTCCCTAAGCTTACACACTACGTAACGTAAATTATCCTAAGGGCAAACACACACACCCATGCCCGAGGGAGGACTGGAACCTCCGCCGCGACCTGCCGCACAGTCCATACTGCAGTGCCCTAGGCCGCTCGGCTAATCCCGCGCGGCTGCATTACGTGTGCCACCTCTCCCAGTATGAAGGCGCTATCAGAATCACTACTCAGACTAAATCTCTCGTCCGAGAGGAGTGCGGAACGCCACTCGTCGTTGTTCCAGTCCCTAACTTCTGGCGCCGTCGCAAACGGTGCTGCCGAGGTGGCCGTTGTGGCCGAGCGGTTCTAGGCGCTTCAGTTCGGAACCGCGCGGCTGCTACGGTCGCAGGTTCGAATCATACCTCGGGCATGGATGTGTGTGATGTCCTTTCGGTAGTTAGGTTTAAGTATTCTAAGTATAGGGGACTGATGACCTAAGACGTTAAGTCCCATAGTGCTCTTAGCCATTTGAACCATTTTGCTACCAATGTGCGGATGTCAACGGAACGCAACGTACTTGACGGCGGAGAAATACACAACCACCATGCAGTAGCTGTAACACCGTGTAGCGTGTTAAATGTGCTTACAATTGCGTCCGTAACGTAATTTCCACCGAGTAGGTAATACATTACGTTACTTCATCTACCTCGTTCTTGCGTTTTGCAGAGCAGTGTATTTCCTGTGTGAACTGATTTCGTCCTTTTCACCCCAGATGTTCTCTGTCTGCTGTCTCGCTCTTGTTATCCTTGTGACGCCTGTCTCTTGCTCATCTTCTCAGCCTCGTTTCAAGCACCACCACCCGAGAGCTGCTTAACGGATAGTCGCTACCGAGCGAGATGTAGGAACAATGAAGACACTAACTCTTATTCGGTATATCAGCGATTCTGTCCGGCCATCCGGATTTACGTTATCCGTGGTTTTCTAAATCATTTAAGGCGAATGTTGAGATGATTCCTATGAAAGGATACAGTCAGCTTCCTACCTTATCTTTTCAAGCTTGAGCTCCGTCTCTAAAGACCTCGCTGCCGTTGGGACGATTAAACCCGTTCTTTCCTTCTGCCTTCGTAGCATCAGCAGCCTCTTTCCAATCATGTAGTGCGTATGAGCTACAAGCAAGTTGATATTTGCCAAATTTAACGTTCGCAGAATGAGATTTTCACTCTGCAGCGGAGTGTGCGCTGATATGAAACTTCCTGGCACATTAAAACTGTCTGCCTGACCGAGACTCGAACAAGGGACCTTTGCCTTTCGCGGGGAAGTGCTGTACCATCTAAACTACCCAAGCACGACTCACGAACCGTCCTCACGTAAGGTCTTCTCCGAAGAGCTTCTATAAAGTTTGGAAGGTAGGAGACGAGGCACTGGCAGCGCACAGCGTTTTGGAAAGGCACAGCGGGGTTACTTTATGAACGGCCTGTGTGAATTTGAGATACTCCTGTGGCGAGCTACGACACCAGATACGTCCCCGACAGTACATGTGTAGGACCAGTTCGTACGTCAACTCTGTCCCAGAGCCGGTACTCGGGTTATCAAGGACCAGTGACGACAGCTGTGGCCCATCTTGACTCGGCAGAGGCTACAACTGCTGTGAGGCACCATTACCAACTGAACCATTGCATCTATCTGGGCCAGACGGGCTGCAATGTCATACTGACAGGTAAGCCCATACCGTCAAGTTTTCTTGTACATTTGATTCAATTTTCTGACGAGATCCGCTAAGGCTGCGGTCACTGTACGGGTAGCACTGACGTCAGTGGGTTCCGCCGACGAGCCAAGTCGGCCGAAGAATGCCGGTAGCGGAACAAACGCTGGTAGCGGTTACTTCTGTAAAATATCTGGGAGCATGCGTACGGATCGATTTGAAGTAGAATGATCATATAAAATTAATTGTTGGTAAGACGGATGCCAGGTTGAGATTCATCGGGAGAGTCCTTAGAAAATGTAGTCCATCAAAAAAGGAGGTGGCTTACAAAACACTCGTTCGACCTATACTTGAGTCTTGCTCACCAGTGTGGGATCCGTACCAGGTTGGGTTGACAGAGGAGATAGAGAAGATCCAAAGAAGAGCGGCGCGTTTCGTCACAGGGTTATTTGGTAAGCGTGATAGCGTTACGGAGATGTTTAGCAAACTCAAGTGGCAGACTCTGCAAGAGCTTGATGTCCAGGTTTCGAGAGGATGCGTTTCTGGATGAGGTGTCGAATATATTGCTTCCTCCTACTTATACCTCCCGAGGAGATCACGAATGTAAAATTAGAGAGATTCTAGCGCGCACGGAGGCTTTCCGGCAGTCGTTCTTCCCGCGAACCATACGCGACTGGAACAGAAAGGGGAGGTAATGACAGTGGCACGTAAAGTGCCCTCCGCCACACACCGCGGTGTGGCTTGCGGAGTATAAATGTAGGTAGATGTAGAGGTTATGCTGTAATAACATCACACGCCATCTCAACTCGGCAGTTTCATTTAGTTTCCTCCCTTCCATTCTAAGTGCTTAATATTTTCTGTCAGGCAGTGTATATTCCCATACTTAACCACCTCCGTGGCCTATATGACTAACAGATGGCTGTGGGTGACTCGGCAGCAGCTCATTAGAACCTCGCCATTATTTGCCTGGCAAGGAAGGTAAGATGAGGGAGCGCCTGGCCACTAGACTTTGCTCCAAAGTCCTGGGCTAAATTAAAAAATCCCTCTGCGAAGTTTCCTGGACTAAGGGACAGTGACACTGTCGATGATGCTCCACACGTTGGAGACGTTAAACTTAGCGTTTCCTTTGCTGTTATTCGAGAGGAACAGACTACGTGCCCGCACCGTATTTCACAGTCTGCTTCCATTCGTCCGCAGCAGTACAAACACAACACTACGCTATAGTGTACAAACACCCATCAGAGTAATCCAAAAGACACAGAGAAACGCCTGAAACTTCACAACAGTTTGCAAGGAGGCAACGTCGAAGTTCGCTAAGCCTGCGGTCACTGTACGAGTATCACTGACGTCAGTGGGTTCCATCGAGGAGCGAAGTCGGCCGAAGAATGCCGATCTTTTCAAATTAGTGTGCCGCTACTTGCGTGGTCACTGTACAGCCGGTCTCATCACCCGAACGCACAGACTTCAGACGATCAATCTGTGAAATTCAAATATTTTTGTTTTCTTTGATAGAATCGGCCGAAATATGGGTTTTGAGAAGTTGGAAAGTTTAGTCCCGGAAAAAAGGATTTCGTGGCATTCTGAGAATGAGAAATATCATACTCGTGATAACGTTCGGAATCTACGAACTGAAGTCTCAGCTTTATAGGAAACCACAAATAGGCAATTTCTTTATCGGAAACTTCAGGCGTAAATTATAGCCTCAAAAAATAATTTCTGCGAACGGCGTCGTATGTCAGTTTTGATGATTCAAGTCACTGTAATGGATTTTTTTCGATTGTGGTTGGCGGACATTATCTGTCTACGAATTATTATTGCTGCTTACTTGTGCTTTTATGTCAGTATGGTGGTGATTCTGTTACAGGAAGTGGTTATCAAATTATGTTTATCCATTTTTCAACGCTATAGGTGGTCAGAGTGTCCTCTAAAATTTATGTTTATCTTTGACACATATACTGAATGACAGTCATTGGAAGATGACTGATATTTTTTGCTTATTTTATCAGAAGCTGTGCAGAGTGTTTGTATTCTTGTTTTTCAATGTCACCGTGAATAATGTCGAGTGTGTAATAAAACATTCTCTCTACATTTCATGAGCAGTTATGTCGTCCTGTGTCACGCGTGCCGGTGCGTGTGTTTACGTAGCACTGTCAAACATTTCAAACCGGACACCAGAAATCTGTGTTATATATAGATTCTTTGATTGTGCTTTTCACATTTTGCATCTACCACGCTTGCAATTAGGCTGTGCATTGTTACGAAATAACTCTGATGCTTTGTCCCCTGCATGTTATGTGATATTGAATTGCCAACCCGAATCGATTAAACAAATGGTTGTATTCTTCGCCGTCTCTTGTGGCTATGATCAATAAAGATACCGTTAATTGTTCGAGGGAGTATTGTGTAGCCTGTCTGCGCGCGTTCTAATACTCGGACGATAATCTGCACACCTAGTACCGACACTACTCGGAAAACATGTATCGTTGTTCCAAAAAGTGAGGAAATACTCGCCACGTTATTTTCGAGACAGACATAGCTCTTTCACATGCATTCGTCGTGTTTTTAATAGCAAAAGTTGCAATGCAGCACTCGTTTCCAAGCACAGAGGCTTCGTGGCATCCATCACGCACAAGGAGGTCAAATTAGATTCGAACCTCCTTCACAGAATGCATTCTAAGCTAATCTAACCTCGTTCATCCCGCCAGAAACGGACGAAGGAGATCGATCACATGCCGGAGCCCTTTTGAACACAGCCTAAGATTTGGCACAGTGCGGCATCACAAGATTGCCGTTTATGGTCCTGAGGCACATTTCTTAAGGGACTGACGTAAATTACACACTTCTTTACTCATAGCTGATAAGATAGCTGTAGTATCAAGCCAGTTGCCGTTGTAAAACTAGAACCATGATAAACGTTTTGATAATCGTATTTAAATTATTCTATAGCTGTTTCTCCTCAGAGGAAGTCGTTCGCTTCTCACATTCTATTAATTTTGTAGTTTCACTCTTCTTCAGCTCCGTTAATGATTTATTATCTTGTCCAATACGGACGTTGAACCTGCAACAGTGGTTAGAAAATGTTGCTGGGTTGTTTGGATCTTTGACTATTCGATCTGCAGTCCCTTTTTATAACCACAGTACTGCTGTCCAATTGCCTTCTCACCAATTTTCAGCGTTCTGTTGTAAGGTGGCTATAATTTCGCACCTTACAAGCACTCATACTTTGCTGTGATTTACAACCAGGATTAGGTATCATTTGATAGGTTGTACATACAATAAAGTAATGAGACTGATTTTCTTTGCAAGATGTGGCAACCCTGCAGGCTTGTGTAGGCACAATATCTTTGACCTTGGTCTATAAGCTGCTTCTAGTCCAAGTGGCACATCGATGCAAGTGCTCAGTCGTGAGTTGTGCTGTAGTACGTTAACATGTGTTTGTGTCTCTCGTCACGGAAATGGAACCGCGTAATATTGCGCAACGGTATGTCATTTGTTTTTGCGTTAAATTGGGTAAAAACGCTACGACAACTTACGGTAAGCTTCAGAAGGCTTTTGGAGAGGAGGTTATATCAAGACCCCAAGTTTTTCGTTGGCATAAAATGTTTAGTGAAGGCAGAACGAATGTTGAAGATGAAGACCGCAGTGGACGACCATCAACCTCACGGACGGATATCACCTGGGCCAGGGTGCGTGAACTCGTACGGTCTGATCGAAGATTATCCGTGAAAATTGTTGTAGATGAACTGAACATCAATCGAGAAACGGTTCGTCTAATAATACCTGAAGATCTTGGTATGAGAAAGATTGGATTCTGGATCACGATAATGCGCCATCGCATACTGCTCTGCAGGTACAGCAATTTTTAAACTCAAAACAAATTTCAGTACTGATTCACCAGATATCGCTCCGTGCGGCTTTTTTCTATTTCCTAGAGGAAAAACGGCGGTCAAAGGACACCATTTTCAAACAACACAAGACGTCCAAAAAGCTGTGATGAGGGTCTTGGAGGATATTACAGAAGATGAGTTCCAGAAATGTTACCATCAATGGCAAAAGCGCTGGAAAAAGAGTCCACAATTAGAAGGGAACTACTTTGAAGGAGACAATACTAAACTTGACTAAAACGGTAACCAACATTTTTTTTTCTCATCAGTCTCATTACTTTATTGTCATGTCTCATTACTTTATTGTCATGTACACCCTGTAAATAATTGTTAACGCTTATTGCATGAAACGTGACGGAGTGTTTTTATCAAAAACGGCGTAATGAATGATTGCCTATACTAGTAAGGGTTGGAACGCCAGCGGAAATGAAATGGCAGGTGTAACTCAAGCCCTGGGTGGAAAAGCCTGCACAGGTCTGTTGGTCCTGCTTGACACAGGAAGTAGCGAAGACGGAAGGTTGTGGCACTCGAGCGATGAAGCACAATACAGCGGCAGCCGGCTCGTATTGTAGCGGGTCCGGAAGAATAACCGCATAATACTTCGGAAACTCTGAAAAACTTGGACGCAGCAGAGAGGAACGAGGAAGCGTTACCTCGGACATCACAAAGGTTGAGTTATTTCCGAGGATTTTTACTCTGAGAAGCCTACCATTGTATGTATTCCTAATTAACGAGGATAGGTATTTCCTCACAAACTTTCCGCCCTGGGCGACAACAGACTAAAATATGGTTGGCCGGTGTTCGGAAGAATCTGTAGAAAGGGAGAATATGCCGTGGTTTCTAGAATATGATTCGCTTCCTGCGGTTACAAGAGAGGGGAGCCAAGCTTTGCTGGGAAGCCTGCGGTGGAGGGTCTTCATTTTGAGCGCCCGTGTTTGACAGTCGCTCAGTATCAGATTTTGTTGGTACAGACGGACTTGCTGTCTTTGCTCTCAGGAGATTTTATTGTTTGAACGGTTAGGCAGTGTACTGTTGTGAACTTATACGATTCTGGACTTCGCCTCCAGGTCGTCATTGAGTACGCAGCGTTCAGTACTTTAGACCACTTCCGCCTATACTCACGTTGAGACGTTATCTGAATTCTGTTCTTGTGGCTGGGAGTTCGCGTTTCTTGTCTGTAGAACACAGAGAGGAGAAGACATTATTAGATTATACTATTCAGAGGACCGCCTTCTGCTGTCCTAGTGTATGAAAGAGTTTATTTAGTGGTTCAAATGGTTCAAATGGCTCTGAGCACTATGGGACTTAACATCTGTGGTCATCAGTCCCCTAGAACTTAGAAATACTTAAACCTAACTAACCTAAGGACATCACACACATCCATGCCCGAGGCAGGATTCGAACCTGCGACCGTAGCAGTCGCGCGGTTCCGGACTGAGCGCCTAGAACCGCTAGACCACCGCGGCCGCCTTTATTTAGTGGGTGGAGTTCTTCTGTAATGGGAGACGTGTACGAGAACAATCATTCTGATGCACCAGACACAGCACATACGGTGATATTGCTAATTGCTTCGGTTTATTACGGCTATAACGCTAAACACTTGTGATCACGTAAGTTTTATTTCCACTGAGGTTGCACACCACTGTAGATCATCTTTGAAAGTAGTGTCTTCTAGTGTTTGGTACATAGATGATGATAGTCATTTCCCGTTATTTATATTAGATCACGTAGCTATAAAAAGGGGCAGATTTGGGCAGTTGATCAGTAATATTTGTTAGGAAATAGGCAACGGCCTCGCCGCAGTAGATACACCGGTTCCCGTCAGATCACTGAAGTTAAGCGCTGTCGGGCGTGGCCGCCGCTTGGATGGGTGACCATCGGGGCCGCCATGCGCTGTTGCCATTTTTCGGGGTGCACTCAACCTCGTGATGCCAATTGAGGAGCTACTCGACTGAATAGTAGCGGCTTCGGTCAAAGAAGACCATCGTAACGACAGGGAGAGCGGTGGGCTGACCACACGCCCCTCCTATCCACATCCTCAGTGAGGATGACACGGCGGTCGGATGGTCCCGGTGGGCCACATGTGGCCACATAACTGAGTGCATTAGTTAGAAAATATCAACATTTGTAATGTAAAGGGGGTTTTCAATCTAAAATAAATGTATAAGCAGAAACAACATTTATCGTTTAGTAGTTACTAGTTCCCTTATTCATTCATTTATGTTTAGGTTGTAATTTATATGTTAAAGAGTAAGGAGGAGGAAATAATATCACAACTAAGACATCCTAAGATCTGCTTCAGGAGGTAGTCAGACAGGGCCAAATCTTCATTTTCCCGTTCAGTATTTTCTGTTGCGCACATTCATTTTACACCCGCCTGGAGTAGCATCTTGGACTCTTAGTCTCCCCATCATGATTTTTTCAGTCGTAATGTAATTCTGTATGACCGTAATTGCGTAGAGGGTATCGTCTACCAGCGCTACAGAAGTGGCATTGTGCCCAGTACGGCATTAACAGTCCTGATTGTTGTGTGCGGACTAACAAACAGAAACTGTAGGCATGTTGGAAGGATGTAACAAGGCAGGTGCGCCGCAGGGAGTCATACATTTGATACCCAATTTGCAAGTTTGCGCTAGCGATTAAGGCGAACGGTGCAACTGGTTCCAACTTAGAACTTTGTGTGACGATGTCACACTTTAAAGGAAACTGGGAGACGCCAAGCTGTACAACTGATCTAAATGTAGCAGATCGTGTAAGTTGTACAGATGAATTAAAGTATTTCAAGAGAGTTTCCAAGTGGAGGTTTATCATCATCGTAGCCCTTATGTAAATTTATAATTAGGTCATTATCTCCTACAACGCTCTACTCAGCCACCACCAGTCCACTGCTCGCTTTTTCACACTCTCGCTTTTGCCTTCTACAACAACCCTGGAAATTCGAATAATAATCATGGACGTATTCCGTTTATGTCCATAATAACACCTGGAAATTCACACTCCCGTCAGTCACCTGCCTACAAATGCTACCCAGGATTTCCACTATTCTCTACCAGAATACGAACTGTGGTGTCACAGAATACCTCCCGTGAAAGTTTCAGCCCTGCCCATGAACATAGCTGTGCTGGCTGTTTGCGGAAGTGGCTTCAGCCACTTATGGAATCGCATACATCCGTTTATTGACCGACATGTTACGTGGAGGGCCAGTGCAGAGAAACGTCAGAATTTTTGGGCTGAGAAAATGTCTTTTGCAGTACTTCCAGCAGACGACGTTTATATACGCCTTATTTTACTGAAAGCGTATAACAGCAGAAAAACGATGAAAGAAATGAATCATTTTAGCCTCTGACATGTCGCTTTACCTCGTTGTTGATATGCCAGTGATTTGGAGCAGCACGCCCTGCACAGGAGTGTCCAAGCTTATCAAGGAAGACGATTCTGTTGAGTACAACTCTGTACAAGTTGTACAGTGCTTTTACTTTTTATTTATCTCTGTTAGTGTCTCATTGGTACTCAGATGGGGCTTTCGTCGAAACTGAACCGATATCGACATGAAAAAACTTCTCGACAGTCACAGCGCCAATTCTAGCACCGTGAGTAGACAGGAGATGATTTACCGAAGGAATTTCCCTGCACACTCAACATGGTGCAATACGGTAATAGCACGACAGCCCCTAGCAGTCACTTACGGCAGGCACTGTCACACTATTACCTGTGCTCCGATACTATGCCAATACATGAGGTGAAGCTTAATTATGCGTCAGTGAGATGTGGTGAAGTTACATTACATTTTCCACTGCATCGATTTCTTTAAGCCACATTATTCTTGCCAGCATTACTGCAGCACCATTAAGCTTGTGTTCACTGTAGCTTTACGATGCTACAAACAACAGTTAAGGCGACCAATGATAAAGCCGTCTTTAAGATGCGTCGTAATTTCGCAGTATTTTGTCCATGGTAGGTATGTACACTCATGAGCATTTGCATGTACCTACAAGCAAGTAGTACACCGTTTAGCTATGATGACGTCTGTGACACATCGAGACATGGACAAGAGAGCCACTGAAAGCTTTGGAATTGATTCTTATGGCTAATAACTTAACAATCGCCTCAGCTCAGTAATTCTTGAGTGTTTAATCCTCACTCACAAGTGACACTGTTTGATCGGAACTGAGATGAATGCTGTCACACAGCCACTGTCTTTAACACAGATATTTTCTGAAAATCACATTTTGTTTTACATATTTAAACGCATTTTCCTGCCGCATTCTACATTTATTTACGTTCTAGATGCGTTTCGCCTTTTACGTTAAGGCATGTTTAGTAGATTTAATGTGGAATAATACAGGACACAGGATCTTTAAAAAATTTGTCGCCTACTCCTAAAGGAGGTAGTGTTGGTCAAAACTAGAAGGAAAGTCCCTATAATGACATGCCCGGAAACCAGTACCTGTTTAAGATATCGGCACTTGAAGATCTGCATTTCGCAGCCTGCGTTTGATTTATGCATGATGCTGCTCCACACGAAAGGGCGTAGTGAAATGAAATGTGTTGTGGCAAGGGCCTTCCGTCAGGTGGAACAGTCGCTTGGTTCATGTCTTTTTAATGCACGTCATTTCGACGATTTGCATATCTATGAGCATGATAAGATGATGGAAACAAAATGGTTCAAATGGCTCTGAGCACTATGGGACTTAACATCTGTGGTCATCAGTCCCCTAGAACTTAGAACCACTTAAACCTAACTAACCTAAGGACATCACACACATCCATGCCCGAGGCAGGATTCGAACCTGCGACCGTAGCAGTCGCGCGGTTCCGGACTGCGCGCCTAGAACCGCTAGACCACCGCGGCCGGCATGATGGAAACAACGTGACACACTGCCCCAGAACGAAAAAAATTCTCCAACGCAGCTGGGAATCGAACCTGGGCCACTTGCGTGGCATTCGAC
This sequence comes from Schistocerca cancellata, assembly GCF_023864275.1. Lineage (NCBI taxonomy): Eukaryota > Metazoa > Arthropoda > Insecta > Orthoptera > Acrididae > Schistocerca > Schistocerca cancellata. The sequence goes on from NC_064634.1 coordinate 155,834,950, forward strand.
CGCGCTGACCACTCAGCTATCGAGTAAGACACGGGATAGTGATGTATCACAAGACCCACGTCTCAGCAGCAATCATCGTGGTGAGGCATCAGGATGCCCTCATTATGGGCAGGAATTATCGGTGATAGACAACAGGGACATAAACTCTGCTAAGCAGATTAACAGATGCTGGGTATCACCGATTTCTAAGCGTTGAATTACCAGCTCTATTTGAAGCGTTACGCTTGCAGAAAGATAACGATTATGGTTTATGCCCCAATTTCTGTGGCTGATGTGACGGGACCTCACTTCACCGTAAGATTTATGGGCGATGGATTAGTCGAGAAGTCTGTTAGCGAGGCCTCCCCATTCACCGGACATGAATCCGCTAGATTTCTGGCTATGGGAACATCAAAGACACTAGTGTGTACCCAACCCATGGACTATCTGCAGACGTTACAGGAGTGTGTAACCAATGCATGTAATGCAGTCTGAATGGAACCAAGTGTATTTGAAAGCGTGTGTATTTCACTGCGAAGAAGGGCTATGACAACCATATAACCATATGCAGCAGTGCCTATAGTGTCTGGTTCAAAGTAACAGACAGATGGGAATGAGAGGATGGATTGGCCCTTATCCCAAAAGGTGTTGATTTCCGGACAAATCACTGCAGGAACTTTTATTCTAGTGTTTCCTTATACTTCCTTCTGTAGTAAAATGAGACACTTCTTATAACCATCCTTATGTACTAGTGCTATTCGGAAAGTAAGGAACGACCGGTCGCGAAATGGAAACCACTGTGAAAATCCGATGAGGCTTTTCACAGACGTTTTGGGCAGTGTCTCTAGTATGCCCATTGATCGCTGCAAGACCCTCTTTTCAGTTGTGAGCGCACTGTGAGCGAGTAAAGTTGCCTAGAACAACGATGGCTCCCGCCAAGTAGGAGGGCCTACTGAGAGGCTTCGCCTTAATGAATGCAGCCCACCTAACACAACTGCCACGCACTTCCTTCTTCGTGGCAATTCTCAGCCGCACTGTGCAGGGGCAGTGAAGACGCCCCTGCACCCTTTTCGATTTGAAGTGTTCGATTACCCACAACGCAGCCCTAATTGGCTCGTCCTGAGTATCATTTCTGTTCACATGAAACGCTGGATACGAAGACAACACTTGGGCGCAGACTACGCGCTACAGACCAGCGTAGAGAATTATCGGAAAGAACAGGTTGCTGCCTTCTATGACGATGGTGTTGGAAATTTGGTATAGCGCTCCGACAAATGTCTAAGTCGGAGCGGCGACTGTGCAGAGAAGTAGCTGAAATGTGTAGCTAAATGTGCGAAGAAAACAGTTTTGATTTTCACTGTGGTTTCCATTTCGCGATCGATCGTTCCTTACTTTCCAAACAATTCTCGTATTAGCGAATAGTTCGCGTCATTATTTTTGCTTAAAGTTATCCGTTCATACGGTCGAAATTTGCATCTCATCTTATTCGATCATAGATCGGAAGTTTCGCTGTTACTTCACTTATGAAACATCGACAAATTTTCAAGTCGCGATCTTTTTGAAGCGACAGTTCGACATCTTGACCAGAATAGCGAAAACGTAGATTTCAGAAGTACGAGGGAATAACTGTGAGTAATAATTGATTCACGTAAAAACTGTGACGTGAGCTGCTGTCTAATCCGTAAGTACTGCGTATAAAACAAGACTGTATCATTCCACATGAAATCCACTGAAGGTGCCTTAATGTAAAAGTCTAGACGCGTGTGCGTCATAAACAAATATACACTGCAACAAGAAAAAAGTGTTTGAACGTATAAAACGATTATTTCTATATGAGCTACGGAAAACGGCCACGCAGACAAATTTGTGATTAACATTTCACTCACCATGTACCGCTTGTAGACGACACACTACACTGAGCGATGTTCTACAACGCTTCATAGAAACGAGTATCAAAGCTGTTGATGGGCACAGGTTAACCTCCGCACGCTGTGCTACTCTGCCACTCTACTATTCTTTATCCTGTATTGCTTAATTGCTCTTTTAATCATCTGAATATTATTTGTTTTTTCAAAGACCTTAATGTATAGTTATTGTCGTTCGTGTAGCAGTCAGAAGTAACAATATGAAACGAATATTTTCTACCGTTTCATTTTCCAACTCGGGGAGTGGTATGACATACACGTGAGTACCTCTGAAATTTCATAAGCGACTATAGGGCGTACAGAACACAGACACACATGAGTGGAGAGAACATCTCTCCCAGTTTTTAACTCACATAACACGTCTTAATATGGGCTTCGCTTGTGATGTGGCAAAACACCAATACGTGCGTCCAGTTCGTTGACACGATGTGTCGAGGTAGGCACGACAGCAGCTCGCTTTGCAAGGCTGGTAACTGGGTTGCCTACATGCAGGCGCAAAGTACTTCTGATCGACAAATGTGGAGACGAGGGCTAACGACGAAACTTGAGGCTAGCACAATCTACAGGCGTTATCTGTAATTATAAGAATTCTGCAAACCGCAGGCTTCCGTTTGCCAGGGGCACTGATAAACATGAATAACATGCAGCAAATACCCAATAGCTGTCTTATAACCTGTCGTGGGACACGTACGATCCGATGGTAGTCAGAGGGTTTCCGTCTGCATGTCTCGTTGATGGTGTATCTATTTTCACAAACGATAGTGACAAAAACGCTTTAGACTAAGGGAGTCAACGTGGGAAGAAATCATAGGAGGCGTTTCGGGGACGTATGAACATTCAGCGTGTATGAAGAGGTGTTAGGGTCATTAAAGTGGAGAAGATCAAGTCGAAAAACGCTTTTGCACGTGGTCCAGTTATCTGAAAGTCTCATAAATGAGAACGATGTCACTGACGAAAAAGAGCATAACCCACACAGTACCTCTAACATGCTGAAAAGAATTTTGTCGCAGGGTATTCTTTGGTCAGGAATCCGTAGCTAGTATTTTCGGATAGAAACTAAGTTCCATTTCGCTGACAATATTCGCACCATTTTGGTATATTCCATATTGTAAGTACTCATTATTTTACACCGCGGAATATGAATTTCACTAGCAAATTGGTACAATTATTATAATTCAAATACGACAGATCTCCAACGTTCTCCTCCGTATTTTGTTGACACCCCTTGCATAAGAAGAGACGATCATTGTAATAAAATACCAGAAATCAGAGTTCGCACGGAAAGATTTAGGTGTCGTTTTTCCTGCGATCTCTTTTGTTTGAGGGTGGAAAGATAGAGAAATGGTATGGAAATGATGCGATGAACTCTCTGCCAGGCACTTAAGTGTGAATTGCAGAGTAGTGATGTGGATGGTCAATCTCTGAGTCCAACGTGAGGTTTACCGCTAGTTTCAGGCTTCCCAGCAGTTCCAAGTAAGCAAGTGTACCATGTCTTGACAATATACTTAAAGGTGAACAGAATTACACTTGACTCGGGAATGTGATATGGCTAGTGAAAACAAAAGTGAATTGACTTCCACTACGGGATTCTAAACTGTTGTTTAGCTGTAAATGTTTTTCAAGTACATTTAGTAACTTCAATTCAAATATAATCGATGCTTCTGATAGACTAGCACTCTCATAGCAGCAGAGAAAGTAGTTTTCTTGTGACCTTTTGGAACTGGTGAAACGCTGGTATTTCAGTTTGATAAGGCCTGGATTTTCCCTTGCGGTCAGGAAAGGAAGCAGCAGTTCACGCACTGGAAATCACCATTTTCGTCAACAGTAAAATTGTAAATTTGAGTTAAGATTTTATGGGACCAAACTGCTGAGGTCATAGGTCCCTAAACTTACACACTACTTAATCTAACTTAAACTACTTCACGCTATGGACAACACACACACCGATGCCCGAGGGAGGACTCGAACCTTCGACGGGGAAGACGTGCGGACCGTGACAAGGCGCCTGAGACAGCGTAACTACCCCGCGCGGCTCGTCAACAGCAAAAAAAAAAAAAAAAAAAAAGGATGTGTGAGTCGATAAAGGACGCAACACTAACTCGCATTGGGAACAACGGGAAAGGAAGTCGGTTGCATCTTTTTCGAAGTAAACATCGCGACAGTTCCCCCATGAGAGTGAAGAAAACCGCTAAAAACCTAAAACTAGATGGCAGGGCATGGAATGGAAACGCCATTCTCCCATATGCATGTGCAATGTCTAATCACTGGGCACTTTGCTTGATCTAGAGGTTAAATGCTATGGTTATCCTTTTCTTCGATATCTAAAACGTCATTGTTGTGGGATGGTTAGTTACTTGTAAAAAGAGGAAAAAAATTATGAACATATTTCGGTAATTAATGTTCAAGTGAATATGAGAGGCCGCGCGGGACTAACCGAGCGGTCTAGGGCGCTGCAGTCATGGACTGTGCGGTTGGTCCCGGCGGAGGTTCGAGTCCTCCCTCGGGCATGGGTGTGTGTGTTTCTCCTTAGGATAATTTGGGTTTAGTACTGTGTAAGCTTAGGGACTGATGACCTTAGCAGTTAAGTCCCATAAGATTTCACACTCATTTGAACATTTTTGAATATGAGAGGAGGAAAAAAATTCACTTCTGGAGGAATGAGTGCATCTGTCATCAGTATAGTGCGCCCCACCACAGCACTCTACCGGTGACGTGAAGTCTGACTACTCATCTCGCCACTGCCATATCACACAGCTGGCTGTACACCGTTTGTTACTTTCTCAATTCCGAAAATCATATCGTCGTCTAAAGGGACTCACTTTGGGACCATGGAGGAGATAAAGATGGAAACGGCGGAGATCCTGCACGCAATCATGTAAGACGTCTCGTAGAAACGTTTCGAGAAGTGGAAGTGCAAAGTGCAGTTATCTGATAACCGCACGGGTCCTACGGAGAAGAGGGCAACAACTAAACAATCTTGCACGGTAAGTACACGAATTTGCACAACTAATTTCATGCTTTTGTGTCAGACATCGTATGCAGAAAGACTTTCAGTCCTAAATGCAACACTGTATCGGCTTCATTTACCAAACTACTACTTTCTATAGTCCGATATACCTTTATGCTACGTTCACACAATCTGTGAACTAATATTGTGCTTCTTCATTTTGTACTATTTTACTACAACTCATTACGTAAACTGTAATGCTCTTGCACATTTACAGTGTCATTAGGTTATCATGATTCAGCATAACACTGAGCAAACTGTGCCTGCTCAGTGCAAAAAGTAGCAGTAATAATTCTTGTCAGTTTGTGTGTTGGTTTATAATGTGCAGGCCATGTGGTGTTTATATCTCTACTGTCTACTGGTACAGTAGACATAATTTACACTCATCCCCTCTCATCTTCATTCCCTATAAAATTATTGTGCAGCATTGTAAGTAAAAGTCAATAACTGTTTACCATGTTTAATATACAGGGTATCCCAGCTATCTTGTCCACCCAAAATATCTCTGGAACAATAACAGCTATTGGAAAACGACTTTCACCGGTATCAATGTAGGGCTGGGGCCCATGAATGTACATATTTGGAAACATTCTAAAACGAAAGCATATGTGTTTTTTAAAACAAACATGTTTTTTTTAAATGGACCATCTATATTTTTTCTTCAGTAATCCATAGCATGACAAAGCACATACACAATGACGCTGATTGCATCGCAATATTCCCATTACATCCCGAGATATTAAGACGCGAAGTTGACGCTTGAAACACCCGACATGCGCTGCTAGCGCGCGTCCTGAGGCTCAGGGGTGAACCCCATGCTGCCCGTAATCGCAGCAGACCGTATTATTCGTTTCGGACCTCTTGATAAGTTTGGAGGTGTGATTACACATGTCAATCACATCGCGATTACGGGCAGCATGGGGTTCACGCCTGAGCCTCAGGACGTGTGCTAGCAACGCATGTCGGGTGTTTCAAGCGTCAACTTCGCGTCTCAATATCTCGGGATGTAATGGGAATATTGCGATGCAATCAACGCCATTGTGTATGTGCTTTGTCATGCTATGGGTTGCTGAAGAAAACATATAGGATGTCCATTTAAAAAAACATAAGTTTGTGTTAAAAAACACATATTCTTTCGTTTTAGAATGTTTCGAAATATGTACATTCATGGGCCCCAGCCCTACATTGATACCGGTGAAAGTCGTTTTCCAATAGCTGTTATTGTTCCAGAGATATTTTGGGTGGACAAGATAGCTGGGACACCCTGTATAAGACGAATGACGATCAGTCGGTTTGACATTTACTTTCTAACGTGATTATCAATGCTTTTATATATTTGTTAAGATCTTTAGTTTCCAAGATCTGGTTTCTTGAACATTAATCAATTTTAGGACGCTTCGAGGCATTTACAGTCTACGAGTTCTACATCTACATCTACATCTACATCCATACTCCGCAGGCCAGCTGACGGTGTGTGGCGGAGGGTAGTTAGTTAGTCTGCGTTCGCGCAAAAAGTCCGACCATAATCAACTGTCCGCTACACAATATAGATGAATACTTAATGGTAGCCGCAGGTACACATGTCATAGGTGAACGAATTGTTTTTAAGTAAAAAAAACTGGTTATTTAATAGCTTAAATGTTTCTAAACTGTTGGTGATTGAAATATTGGCCAAAGTGTTCCAACCTGTACAACCATTTTTTTAGTTCGCGTATAACGATCCGAGCAGCGCTTTTCGCAAGCAATCTGGTTGCTACAAATCCGAATTTCTCTTGCCAAGAAAACAAACTGCCTGTAGATATCTACGCGACCCACGTCAGTGGTTGGATGGAGTGCTCTTTTGAAATGGCAAATACGATCTCCATATGGATACATAGTTTGACAAACAGTGTTACAATCTTAAGATTAATTGTGCGAATTGTTACCTCCTCTCTGAATAACTATTTCGATATGCGCCAGTGAATAAAACTATAACCCTAGTTCTAAATATTTACATAAGGCAAGATTAAACTTCATAACGGCAAACCAATAGTCCTACGAGTTTTTCACTCTGCAGCGGAGTGTGCGCTGATATGAAACTCCCTGGCAGATTAAAACTGTGTGGCAAAGCGATACTCGAACTCGGGACCTTTGCCTTTCGCAGGCAAGTGCTCTACCATGTGGCTACCCAAGCACGATTCACGCCTCGTCCTCACAGCTTTACTTCTTCCGGTACCTCGTCTGCTGCCTTCCAAACTTCACAGAAGCTCTCCTGCGAACCTTGCAGAACTAGCACTCCGGGGCGTGAGTCGTGCTTGGGTAGCTCAATTGGTAGAGCACTTGTCCACGAAAGACAAAGGTCCCCAGTTCGAGTCTCGGTCGGCCACACAGTTTTAATCTGCCAGGAAATTTCACTAGTCCTATGATTGCTTAAATTGGAAAAGTGATTATTAATAAACGAATATTAATTGAACAAAACTGAGTTTAATCATAGAATGCAGGCTTTCAGGCTGGTATTTGCACAAGTGCTGATATTTTTGCTATTGGTGAAAGCCACGGTGCAGGGCAAAATTCTCTGCCTAACGTTCGAGTCTGTAATTGCTGTCTGCGTCGTTAAAGTCTGTGATGACGTGTGTATCATTGAAAGACGAAAAGTTAAGCAGAGAATTGTGCCTTTGATGACGGCTTTATGGCCGTAAAACGAGTATCAACAATCTCGCAAAACTGAGTTTATTTGCCACACAGCCTTAAAACGAAATTATTCTACCAAGAATCCATTGATGTGCTGTTTTAAAAGCGTTGTCGTAGCTAAGGCGTTTTCCCTCGGTATACTGCGAGCCGCGGCAGTGGTGCTGTAGTTGCAGCCCGCCGTGTCTCCGCTGCGCCTCCGCCTCACTGGCCCCTTGTTGCAGACGGACGGGGAGTCGCAGGCGGCGCGCCAGGCCGAGGTGCGGCGCCGGGCGCTGGCCAGGAAGCGCGCGCACGCGCAGCAGGGCCGGCTGGGGCTGCGCATCGGCTCTCCGCCGCCGGTGGCGGGCCGCAAGCACGAGACCGTCCAGACGTCCGCCTACCTCGAGGAGGTGAGTCCGGCACACTGGCGGCGCTCCTTCTGACCTCCTCCACCCAAAGGGCTATATAACGATATGTTTACGTAATGTGTATACATAAACATACAGTTATAAATGTCCCCGTTCGTAGTCGCTAATTATAACAATATGTTACTTTTGTGCTGTAACATATAGCTATAATCAGCGGTGGAAACATATTTGTGAACGCCGACTGTGTGTGGCTGTTTCTTGTTGGATCGTCTGATCAGTCGGAAGTTGCTTTGCAGAGGAGAGTAAATGCCTATTCAAAATATAATTATTTTGGATAGCTCAACATGAATTTCCTAAGGGACCGTAGTTTATCATGCATTTACCAGTAGAATATGGCGCGGAGAAAATATTTCGCCGCATGCAACTTCCGTCCGAATTCGACGAAAGAATTCGTGACTGTGAACTCTCTATTTGGCAGAAACATATAGAAAATTAAATAATTTCATGAAGGAGTGAGACATAGATTCTATAGTAAATGAATAGTCCATACACCAAGTCCATTTAACTCTGAATTTATGGCAATTAATAGACGAACTTACACTGCAATGACGGATTTAACATGGATGCCGTTTTGACTGGCACTTCTCTTAATGAAAACAATTCCTCTGACGTTTTCACATACACGTCGCACAATAAATCTACTGCTAGGCACTTTTAGTATTACACATTTACTTTACACTAGAACAATATTAATTTTGACAATAATAATACGGCGGCAAGACATGCGCGTCCGACACAAGTTACAGGAGACAAGAGAAGAATGAGTAACTGTTCATCGAGAATATCTCGTACCTCCAAAAAAAAAAAAAAAAAAAAAAAATGTGTAAAAGTGTTCTTCTTCTGTCCGTTTTTCGCGCCGCGGTTTTCAAAGTCAATAACTCACTGCATCTCTGACGGCGCTTCGACAATAAACAAGTTACGTCACAGGTCGTTCACCTTTTACATTCTCGCAACATTATTTGCTAACTGTAGCTGTTGCCGAGCGACTGCTCGATTAGTGAATGATTTAAAATGATAAGCCAATCACATAATGTTACAGCTACCATAAATTTATGTATTATCCTGTTCCATAACACAACAATTCAAAAGCCTCAGAATGCAAACTCACCGCACAAAATACACTACTGCCCATTAAAATTGCTACACCACGCCAAGATGACGTCCTACAGACGCGAAATTTAACCGACAGGAAGAAGATGCTGTCATGTGCAAATGATTAGCTTCTCAGAGCATTCGCACAAGGTTGGCGCCGGTGGCGACACCTACGAAGTGCTGACATGAGGAAAGTTTCCAACCGATTTCTCATACACAAAGAGGAGTTGACCGGCGTTGCCTGGTGAAACGTTGGTGTGATGCCTCGTGTAAGAGGGACAAATGCGTACCATCACGTTTCCGATTCTGATAAAGGTCGGATTGTAGCCTATCGCGATTGCAGTTTATCGTATAGCGACATTGCTACTCGCGTTGGTCGAGATCCAATGACTGTTAGCTGAATATGGAATCGGTGTGTTCAGGAGGGTAATACGGAAAGCCGTGCTGGATCCCAACGGCCTCGTATCACTAGCAGTCGAGGTCACAGGCATCTTATCCCCATGGCTGTAACGGATCGTTATCCCTGAGTCAACAGATGGCGACGTTTGCAAGACAATAACTATCTGCACGAACAGTTCGACGACGTTTGCAGCAGCATGGAGTATCAGCTCGGAGACCATGGCTGCGGTTACCCTCGACGCTGCATCACAGACAGGGGCGCCTACGATGGTGACTCAACGACGAACCTGGGTGCACGAATGGCAAAACGTCATTTTTTCGGATGAATACAGGTTCTGTTTACAGCATCATGATGGTCGCATCCGTGTTTGGCGACATCGCGGTGAACGCACATTGCAAGCCTGTATTCGTCATCGCCATACTGGCGTATCACCCGCCGTGATGGTATGGGTTGCCATTGCTTACACGTCTCGGTCACCTCTTGTTCCCATTGACGGCACTTTGAACAGTGGACTTTACATTTCAGATGTATTACGGCCCGTGGCTCTACCCTTCATTCGATCTCTGCGAAACCCTACATTTCGGCAGAATAGCGCACGACCGCATGTTGCAGGTCCTGAATGGGCCTTTCTGGATACAGAAGATGTTCGACTGCTCCATTGGCCACCACATTCTCTAGATCTCTCACCAATTGAAAACGTCTCGTCAATGGTGGCCGAGCAACTGGCTCGTCACAATGCGCCAGTCACTACTCTTGATGAACTGTGGTATCGTGTTGAAGCTGCATGGGCAGCTGTACCTGTACATGCCATCCAACCTCTGTTTGACTCAATGCCCCGGGCTTTTCAGAGGTGGTTGTTTTGGGTACTGATTTCTCAGGATCTATGCACCCAAATTGCATGACAATGTAGTCACATGTCAGTCGTAGTATGATATATTTGTCCAATGAATACCCGTTTATCATCTGCATTTCTTCGTGGTGTAGCAATTTTAATGGCCAGTAGTGTATTAGTCACTGCTTGAAAAGAACACAGTGGCCGTTTTGAAGCTCTATTTATGGCGCTCAACGGCTACCAGGCGGTCGTATGACCCTCCACCGCTGGTGTTATTCATGGCAGTGGATGGGGATCAATGTGTCAGGAGGTTGTATCGAATCAGTGCAGTGATATCGCTTGAAAGCAGTGCTGCCTTCGGGTCTTCATGGAAAAGCAGACCCATGTAACAGAATAGGGTCGTAAAAAAGGTACCAAACGTCACGGGTCGGAGACGACTGTTTCGTAACAGTCGGTTTCAAACACGACAGGAATTAGTGCAAGAACATCTCAACTGGTTCCCGTGGGAACATTACATGTAGTGGACATCTGGAATCAGGTATATCGCAAAATGTCATTGCTTACACCGGCACATATAACATTGCAAATCTTTAATTCGTCAGACTATGCAATCGACAGTAGCTCATTGGAAGCGTGTAGTACTGTCCTACGAGTTTCACTTTTGCCTTGCTACTAGTTTGACTAATACTCAGGTCTCCACCCTACTCGAGTCTAACGCTAAGTCGTCCCATCTCACCCCATAAGAAATATCTGGGACTATTTGCAATAGCGGATGGAACTTAGCGATCAAAATATCCACAAGTAATCCTCAGTGACTGACGTCAGCTGGCATACCTGAAGAAACTTATAGACTCTCTCCCTCGCCGAACTCAGTCCATCATCAAGGTTATGCGCGATGCTACAGGGGGTTAGCGTCATGCCCCTGCGAGTGACTAACTTTTTTGTTCCGTATGTGTATATAATGTTTGGTATACTGCAAAAGATAATCTACACTCCTGGAAATTGAAATAAGAACACCGTGAATTCATTGTCCCAGGAAGGGGAAACTTTATTGACACATTCCTGGGGTCAGATACATCACATGATCACACTGACAGAACCACAGGCACATAGACACAGGCAACAGAGCATGCACAATTTCGGCACTAGTACAGTGTATATCCACCTTTCGCAGCAATGCAGGCTGCTATTCTCCCATGGAGACGATCGTAGAGATGCTGGATGTAGTCCTGTGGAACGGCTTGCCATGCCATTTCCACCTGGCGCCTCAGTTGGACCAGCGTTCGTGCTGGACGTGCAGACCGCGTGAGACGACGCTTCATCCAGTCCCAAACATGCTCAATGGGGGACAGATCCGGAGATCTTGCTGGCCAGGGTAGTTGACTTACACCTTCTAGAGCACGTTGGGTGGCACGAGATACATGCGGACGTGCACTGTCCTGTTGGAACAGCAAGTTCCCTTGCCGGTCTAGGAATGGTAGAACGATGGGTTCGATGACGGTTTGGATGTACCGTGCACTATTCAGTGTCCCCTCGGCGATCACCAGTGGTGTACGGCCAGTGTAGGAGATCGCTCCCCACACCATGATGCCGGGTGTTGGCCCTGTGTGCCTCGGTCGTATGCAGTCCTGATTGTGGCGCTCACCTGCACGGCGCCAAACACGCATACGACCATCATTGGCACCAAGGCAGAAGCGACTCTCATCGCTGAAGACGACACGTCTCCATTCGTCCCTCCATTCACGCCTGTCGCGACACCACTGGAGGCGGGCTGCACGATGTTGGGGCGTGAGCGGAAAACGGCCTAACGGTGTGCGGGACCGTAGCCCAGCTTCATGGAGACGGTTGCGAATGGTCCTCGCCGATACCCCAGGAGCAACAGTGTCCCTAATTTGCTGGGAAGTGGCGGTGCGGTCCCCTACGGCACTGCGTAGGATCCTACGGTCTTGGAGTGCATCCGTGCGTCGCTGCGGTCCGGTCCCAGGTCGACGGGCACGTGCACCTTCCGCCGACCACTGGCGACAATATCCATGTAGCGCCATTCGACGGCCAACACCGCGGTTCCTGGTGTGTCCGCTGTGCCGTGCGTGTGATCATTGCTTGTACAGCCCTCTCGCAGTGTCAGGAGCAAGTATGGTGGGTCTGACACACCGGTGTCAATGTGTTCTTTTTTCCATTTCCAGGAGTGTACATGCCAAGTTCGACTATGGAAGGACATACATTACTACGAGGCCCGTTCCTTTATTAAGGTCCATCGGTGGCAAATTGGAAGCCACAGTAAAAATCCGTGGCAGCTTTGCACAGATGTATTGGGTAGTGTATCTCCTCTGCCCGTCGATCGTGTAATATCACTCTTTTCAGTTCTGAGTGCACAGTGAGCATGTAAATATGCTTAGAAAAAAACAGTGTCTCCCGCCAAGTACAGAGTCAAATAAAAATCGATCACCTGCCATAACGGGAACGTAGAATGTGTGAGGTGGTGTGGTCTCCTGACCTTCATTTCTTACATATTCTGTCCTCACAATCGTATTCTGCACATGAAGACGTTTCATTCGAACCAAAATTCGATAAGTTGGAGTCAATGTTGTATGAATTCATGTAAGCGATATGCAAATTTAATAAGTAAATCTCAAGTGCGCACCAAGGTTGAAAAAGTCGAGAATGGCGTACACAACATGACGGCCACAGGAATTTTCGTTCAAGGGAGGCGGCCAGCCCATTGGGAGGCCCGTTCCTTCAGAGGGGTGGGTCGGCGCACACCTACTTCGGCCAGAACGACCGCCAAGAGAGAGGACAGCTTTTGCCAGAGTGAAGGGATAACGACCCCTGTGTTCTACTTAAAAGTAAATTCTGCTCCATTGTGCGGGAGTGCCCAGAAGATACATTTTTTGACAGACCGACTGTATAGTTACGGAGTTCTCACAGGAGGACAGTACACGCCTAACGGAGATGCTACATATTTCCACATTGGTCGACTTAAACGAAACTTCATTCTCCAGTTTAAAAGAGCAACACTGATTGGCGGAATATTTCTGACGCAAAGAGCCAGAGGAGTTAGGGAAAACAGTGAATGATATACCTTTCCAACTTTTCCAGAAAAAGGAACCATTCGGTTGTCGCTCTTGGAGAGGGAACACGTAACGAGAGCGACTGCGCTCGTACATATATGCAAAGAGCAAGGAACAAAGTCTCTCCTCAGTACTTCACTGGAAGAGCACCTCTGTCGTTAGTGAATCGGAGTGATACTCTATATTGAGTCGCTCACGATTAAGCATTGTTCAGTGTGTTGGCTGCCACACTTATTGTGCTGTGTGAACATGGACAGACTGCCAGTTAAACGTCTGCGAGCAAATATTGAGTGGCATCGTAGTGGACTGGTTATCTGACCAGTGTACCACGCCAATAGTTAGACTAGGGGTAGATAGGAGTCCTTGACTTCATCAAGGCATAGGGAGAGTTTGATCGGCGAAGGTCAATCCAGATAGAAAGAGATAGTTGTGTTATTTGTCAGCAGCGAGTGACGCAGGCAGCAGTCGTCACAACTCACAGTATTGTGCGCTACAGCATATGTGAACCCCATCTGTCCTCCGTAACAGTACACTCCATTACATTTCTCACGCGACAGCCTTGACCATACCAAAAAATTATTCAAACTGTGTAGGCGCGGCTCTCAGCCATTCTGCCGAGTAAATAACATTCTTAAAGAAAAGGGAGAAAAGAATATTTCCATACTTTGTAAAATAATAGCATTCCTATCCATAAGATGCAATCTACTGTTCTGAAAAGAACCTGAAAATTTATTAATTTATAAGAAAAAGTTTCACTTGATTCCTCAGAATTTTTTTGCAATAAATAATATTTTTCGTTCGTTTAATGTTTTTCTTACACTAATCAGCAATACTCCAGTACTCAAGTATTCCACTAGTTACATAAGAATATACAATATTTTTGTGTCTTTTCCTTACAGCGGACGACTCCAGAAGATATTTGTTCCTGAATGTTCTTCGAGCAGTTCTTGTTGGTACATTAGGAGTGTCTGTCTGACTTCTGTAATACTGTGAGGTGGAAATTGTTTCTTGCAGGAGCCAAAGGGTACTTGTTGGATCAATCCATTGCGCAACTTGACAAAATAAAACCCACAAACTCACAAATGGTTCCATTCAAAATTAATCACCACAAGCGTTAATATATTTTCCCATGAGACGAGATGATCAATTTCTGTTTGGTAGAATGTGGTCGGCTGCTGACGGGTCCACAACCGTACTAACCTTGCACTTCCTCGTCCGATTGAAACCGACTTTCACGCATGCTTTTCTTTTATGATTGTAAAAAACAGGCATTTTGGCCTCATTGCGCGCAGCAGTTACTGCAAAGAATCTTGAGAGAGCTGCGCTTTGATTGTGGTTCCACACTCGAGGAATTCGGGGAGCAGAGGGCCCCGGCAGTCGAATAAGGTCATCACAACTTTACCAGGGCTTAAGTGAATCGCTTTCGATTTCTTTGGCGGGGGAGATGTGGGATCTGTCCTCTGTCGGCTGTGCCATTTGCACTCGGGCTGTCGGAATGCTGTCAGACGGAATCATTCTGTTGCATGATAACGCCTGCTCCCGCACTGCCAACCAGATGAAGACTATGCTTCAGAGATTTTATCAGGAAATACTGCAGCATTCTCCGTATGGCACGGGTCTTTCACCGTGTGATTTTCACATCTTTGGCGATCTGTAGAAAGACACGCACATCGGAGGAGGAAGTGCAAGAGTGGGTGCTGTTGTAGATCCGTCAGCAGCCGACCGTGTTCTGCGAAACCAGAATTGATCGTCTTGTGATAAATGTCTTAAGGCATCTGGTGACTGATTTTGGGTGTAACCATTCCACAGTCCAAGCCAACGACCTTGCCGCAGTGTTAACACCGGTTCCCGTCAGATCCCAAAGTTAAGTGCTGTCGGGCTGGGCTAGCA
Organism: Schistocerca cancellata; assembly: GCF_023864275.1. Classification (NCBI taxonomy): domain Eukaryota; kingdom Metazoa; phylum Arthropoda; class Insecta; order Orthoptera; family Acrididae; genus Schistocerca; species Schistocerca cancellata. Next base: position 155,850,220 of record NC_064634.1, read on the forward strand.
CTTGGATGGGTGACCATCCGGTCTGCCGAGCGCTGTTGGCAAGCGGGGAGCACTTAGCCCTTGTGAGACAAACTGAGGAGCTACTTGATTGAGAAGTAGCGGCTCCGTCTCGGAAACTGACCTACGGCCGGGAGAACGGTGTGCTGACCTCATGCCCCTCCTTATCCGCATCCGGTGTCGCCTGTGGGCTGTGTGGGCTGAGGACGACACGGCGGCCGGTCGATGCCGCTGAGTCCGTGGACGGAGTTTATGTTTGCATTCCACGGTCCCGTAATGGCGAGTGTTTGGTTTACATTTGAAGCTCCTTATATATCTGCTGAGAGATTTCGCCTGATTTCATGTAAAACCACATAATGTAATTGTCATGCAGTTCGTTCTTCGTGACAATTCTCGGCTGCGCACTACAGGTACACTGAATATGCTGCTGGAGTGTTTTCGATGGAAAGTGTTTGATTACCCAACATACAGCCCGACGTTAACTCCCTCCGAGTTTCGTCTCTGCTCAAATGAATTATGAAGACAACGTTATGGCACGGACAGCAAGCTGCTGAGCAGCATAGATAATTAGGAGGGTAATTGCGAAAGTATTGCAAGGCACGTTCATCGCTACGATAAATGTCTATGTCGAAGCGGTAAACATGTAGAGAAATAGCTAGAAGGTGTTGTAAATAAAACATTTTTGATTTCCACTGCGGTTTCAATTTTGTGACTAATCGGGCATTAATAAACTAATGGCCCTTGTTTTTCACGGTATTGTCTCACACAACAGATGAGATTTTTCACCCGAAACGTATCATATAAATTCTGAGACTGAAACTGTTAGTTATATCGAAGTGGCTCTGCCTGGTACGCGTCGTAGTACCTATTTTTCTTTCTACGTAGGTTTACATATTCAAAGCAGACACACTTACATGGACATAATAAATGAAAGAGAATCATTTTTTGGCATAACATTAAATTTGAAAAAGTTTTTTCACGTGGTTTGGGATACACAATACTTTTTGCTTTTCCGTTTCCTGCAAAAACAGACAAATTTTTTGGCTAGCCGGCCGCTGTGGTCGAGCGGTTCCAGGCTCTTCAGTCAGGAACCACGCGGCTGCTACGGTCGCAGGTCAGAATCCTGCCTCGGACATGGATTTGTGTCATCTCCTTAGGTTAGTCAGGTTTAAGTATTTCTAGGTCTAGGGGACTGATGACCTCAGATGTTAAGTCCCATATTGCTTAGAGCCATTTGAACCTTATTTTTTCAGGTACCCCAGTCTTGAGCATCCAACATATAACAGACCATGTGAAAAGCATGGATTTTCCAGATTTCATCCATGCACTTAAAGTGATTGACTATGTGCAGTGTTGACGGTCATTGAGAATGTAAGGCGAATAGGGAACTCCAGTCGTACAAAATGCAACGGATATACTTACAGGGTCTTACAAAACGAAACCGACAAACTACGTGGGGTTGTAGAGGATGTCTTGAGAAACAAATGATGGATAGGAACCCTTGTCTGGAAACATCTACCAGGGACGCTATAGAGCGCCAATGTTACATACGCTAGAGCCCGTTGCTGGGTCAACCCTTCTGCAACAGGCGCGATATTGTACACTGATGGACCGCAGGCGGAACGTCTCGCAATGTTTTCAGAATGGAATTTTCACTCTGCAGCGGAGTGTGTGCTGATATGAAACTTCCTGGCAGATAAAACTGTGTGCCGGACGGAGACTCGAACTCGGGACCTTTGCCTTTCGCGGGCAGGTCGGTAGAGCACTTGCCCGCGAAAGGCAAAGGTCCAGAGTTCGAGTCTCGGTCCGGCACACAGTTTTAACCTGCCAGGGAGTCTGGCATTATTGTTTGTTATTCAGTGATCGTGACTGATTATTATCATCGCGAGTGAAGAAGGTAGAGCCAGCTGCTGCATAGACTCGGCTTGTTTCCTATGTATGTGATGCTGCGTTGCCTCGGTGGATGGCGGTTTCCATCTGCAACGTATTTTTCTTCTAATAACGAAACAAAATTGGAAATTTGAGAGGGTCCCAGGGAGAAAAATGAACTTGTTTGAAACGTTCATCCACCAAGGGAAGGGAGCATCGCATTCGTAAGAGACAAAGCCTGCCTATGTAGTCTCTATCTTCTCCACTGGCGCAATTGTGGCAAATAGTCTCCATCACTGAATAACAAACAACATCCTGAGATGTTCTGCCCACGGTCCGTCAGCGTACAAAGTCACGACTGTTTCCGAAGGGGTGACCTAGCGTCAGGCACATGTGCCTATAATTTAGAGTCTCCACAGCGTCGTTGAATGACGTTTCCAGACATGAGTTCCTATCCTCAGTTTGTTCCCCAAGACACCCTCTACAATGTCACGAAGTGTCTTAGTATCGTTTTGTAACACTCTGTGTGTGTGTGTGTGTGTGTGTGTGTGTGTGTGCCGGCTGGTGTGGCCGTGCGGTTAAAGGCGCTTCAGTCTGGACCCGCCTGACCGCTACGGTCGCAGGTTCGAATCCTGCCTCGGGCATGGATGTGTGTGACGTCCTTAGGTTAGTTAGGTTTAATTAGTTCTAAGTTCTAGGCGACTGATGACCTCAGATGTTAAGTCGCATAGTGCTCAGAGCCATTTGAACCATTTGTGTGTGTGTGTGTGTGTGTGTGTGTGTGTGCGTGCGTGCGTGTGTGTATACTCTGATAAAATTATTCGCTCACTGCAGCATTCATTCTCACGATCTGGTTGTTTTCCAACCCAACTAAATTCCCAACAGGCCATTTTCGAATATTTTCAGATATCACATCTTCTTATTCCAACACTACCATAGATACAGGGGTACCTGTGTGTACAAAATTTGGTTTATTTTGCTCGAGACGCTCCTTAGTTACTGCGTTGTGTTACTCCGTATGGAATGTAGGTGGTTGTTACCCCATCAGAACCCTTTACAGGAGAGCGCACTTGCCCGCGAAAGGCAAAGGTCCCGAGTTCGAGTCTCCGTCCGGCACACAGTTTTATCTGCCAGGAAGTTTCAGTACAGTCAAATGAATGGTATTGGAACGCATGAGGATGAGCAAACAAACTTCATTTTTATATATTAAATATTACTAAAATTCAGGCAGGGACGTCATGTTTGTTTGTTATTAGTAATAATGGACATAATTAAAACCAAGAACCCCTTGAACGTAGTTTTAATTTATACGATTTACGGGGTTGTTAAGTTAGCACCTCCAGAGAAGTAAACGTTGCAGCGAGGCACATTTGCCCGTCTGGAAGTTATACACACTCTTACCTCTGTGAGTTTCTTCGAACCGCGGTCTGTCCTGAAGCGACACATGTTGTGATTCAATCTGGAGAAGCTGTCTAAAAGGCAGGCTACACAAAACATGTATGGAGGGTGCATAAAAAGATTCTGTTTCTTGCACAAAGATGGATCATTATCATAGGTGCAATTGAAGTTACGGAATGGGAAAAGATCTGAGCGAAATGTTTGTCTTCCATTCTCTTCCTGTGATGATACATAAACTGCTACTAATCCTGTCCCAACACATAGCTCTTGATGCAAAACCACGAATTTGCTCCCCATCTTCACATTCGCGGACGTCATATAAGGAGCAGCCAAACGAAAACAGAACACACGACACAACGGGATCACAGAAGGGTTCCATTCAAAAGTAACTGGCACATGCGTCAAGACATCTATCCCAGTGGGAGACGAAATGGTCAATTCCTGTTTCGATACTGCAGTGCCTTCGATGTTAAGTACAACGATGCAATGTTCCGGTGGACATCTTGTACGTCCTAAGAAACGGGCAATGCGGTGACTACATTCTTTATGAAATATTTGAAATGTATACGCAGTTGCGAATACGAACAGCCATTAGCTGTCTAAGAGTGTGACGACATAAAAATTTGTGCCGGACTTGGACTCTAACCAGTATTTCCCACTTTACACGAGCAATCGCCTTAACCACTTTGTCTATCTCTGCACGACTCATGGCCGGAAGTAAACTTAAATATGTCGTCGTTTTTGAGTCACAGCCTGTACTCGTACACACGTTATGTAGTTCCCGTACAACAGAGAACGTTTTTAATTGAAAGTCGCTGCCCGCTATCGGAGGATAAATTCGATATTGCAGTGACTGTGTTGTTAACAAAAACGATGCGATGTTGCAGCGGAAACCCTAAAATCCGGCGTTGAGTCCCGGTACGGCACAAATGTTCATTCTCGTCATTCCTTTATACAACTTATGGTGGTACGTATTCGCAATTGCCAATACATTTTATGTATTTTATAATGGCTGCAGTCGTTCATCTCGATGACGGTTTTTAATGGATTGTGAATGTTTCTCGGGAGCATGTGAATGTGAAGTGCAATTGACGTGAAAGAAAGCAACAGGAAACGCTTTGGCCAAGCAGGTCGGTGACCTGTGGAAGGGACCGCGGTCTGGTTGGCGTAAGATTCTTGGAAGTGAGGCAGGGGGCGGCAAACATTGCCCTCCTACGTAACTGCTTTGAAGCCCAGTCAGAGGGCAGTTTGGCGCAATGCGCGGGATTTCTGGGTGCCTTTCCACGCTTTCTGACTTCTTTTGAAGATAAGCTTCTCCCGCTTGTAGAAAGCTGGAACGACGGGAAGTGAACTCTAGCCTCGTAGCGGTCATCTCTGAATTTCTGGAATCTTTGCGAGACTATGGACACTGGTAGGGCAACGTGTAGTCGTCGTTGAGCGTGTAACGTCAAATTACAGCACAGAAATGAATGCCTTTTGATAGAAGGGAAGAATTTCATGTTGTCATTGAAAGCTGAAAAAGACGCACTATTTTTGGCTGTATTCTCTGTTGGAAGGAATCCTTGTGATTGGACCGCAGTGGTTCGCGATACTGTGATTGGCGACTGGCACCTTTTGGCAGCAAGGCATAGGCAGGGAGTGAGTGAGTGCTGGTGAGGGAAGCATATCGAGGTAGGATGCGATAGTGTCCGTATCGAATTCGACGCTCTGGTGTTCTGATCGAGATCACACATGCTCGTTCCATATCATATCGCTTTGCGACGTTAAGCCCAGATATTTTGTAAGTAGGCTGTTTAGGTTCTTATATTGGTAACGCCACCGCCACGTAGCGCTCTGTATGAAAATCGCTGGCTGTGCTGTGTGCAGTCTGTGGCTGGGTGGCATTGTTGGAATTTGCTATTGTAGTGTTGGGCAGTTGGAGGTGAGCCGCCAGCAGTGGTAAATGTGGGGAGTGAGATGGCGGAGTTTTGAGAGCGGATGATCTGGACTTGTGTCCATCAGAGACAGTAAATTTGTAAGACTGGATGTGATATATATATATATATATATATATATATATATATATATATATATATATATATATATATATATATATATATAATGACATTCGAACACTATTAAGGTAAATACATTGTTTGTTCTCTATCAAAATCTTTCATTTCCTAACTATGCCTATCAGTAGTTAGTGCCTTCAGTAGTTCGAATCTTTTATTCAGCTGGCAGTATTGGTGCACGCTGTATTGCAGTAGTTTGAGTAACGGAAGATTTTTGTGAGGTAAGTGATTCACGAAAGGTATAGGTTATTGTTAGTCAGGGCCATTCTTTTGTAGGGCTTTTTCAAAGTCAGATTGCGTTGCGCTAAAAATATTGTATGTCAATTCAGTGATGATCAGAATAAGTAAAGTGAGAAATGTCTAAGTACGTTCAGTTCTGCTCAGCTGTTTGAAAATCAAATAACATAAGATGTTTATCAGCACAGTAATTCATTAATTTTTCTAAGGGGACGTTTCAATTTAAACGACTCGACTATATCAAGCAGGACACTAGTAATACTGTATCCGAGCATTACAGGCTTGATCTTCCTGCTCATCCGCATTAACTTACATTTTTCCACATTTAGGTCTAGCTGCCATTCACCACACCAACTGGAATTTTGTTCTATGTGGTAATCTTCCAATAGTCACTCAACTTCGGCACCTTATTGTACATCACAGCATCATCAGCAAACAACCGAAGATTGTTGCCCACCCTGTCACTCAAATCATTTATGTGTATAGAGAACAAAAGCGGTCCCATCACACTTCCCTGGGCAGTCCTGACAATACTCTTGTCTCTGACGAACACTCCCCTCGAGGCAAACATACTGGGTTCTATTACTTAAGAAGTCTTCGAGCCGCTCACATATCTGTGAACTTCCTTCAATGTGGAATCTGCTTGTTACTCTTCGTCCATAGTTCGCAGTCATGCGAGATAAGGGCAAGCTGAGTTGCGCACGAGCGATGCTTTCTAAAACGATGCTGATTCGTGGATATAAGCTTTTCAGTCTCAAGAAAATTTATTATATTCGAATTGAGAATATGTTCAAGGATTCTGCAGTAAAGAGAAGTAACTTTGCGGGTCCATACAATTTTTTTTTTATATCGGTGTGACCAGCGCTTTTGCCAGTAGCTTGGGACTGTGTGCTGGGCCAGACATTCACGATAAATGCATGCTAGGTAAGGGGCCAGTGTCGTAGAGTACTCTTTGTAAAGTCGAACTGGGATTCCATTCGGATCTGGTGATTTATTTTGAAACGTTCCCTTAGAAAAATTTGTAAATGACTGTGCTGATAAACCTCAAACAGCTGAGCAAAACTGAACGTGCACAGACATTTCTCTCTTTACTCATTCTGATCAACACTAAACTGACGCACAATATTTTTAACGCAACGCAATCTGACTTTCAATATTCCCTACAAAAGAATGGCCCTGACTAACAATGACCTATACCTTTCATGAATCACTTACCTCACAAAAATCTTCGTTACTCAAATTTCTGCAATACAGCGAGCGCCAATACTGCCAGCTAAATAAAAGATTCGAACTACTGAAGGCACTAAGTACTGATAGGCATAGTTAGCAACTGAAAGATTTTGATGGAGAACAAACAATGTATTTACCTTAATAGTGTTCAAAAGTCATAATATATATATCTATTCATGACATCCAATCTTACAGATTTCCTTTCTCTGACGGATGCACGTCCAGATCGTCCTCTCTGAAAACTCCGCCATTTCTCTCCCCACATCCACCACTGCTGGCGGCTCACCTCCAACTGCACAACGCTACGCGCTGTTCATATCCAACTGCCCAACACTACAATAGCTAATATTCCAACAATGCCAACCAGCCACAGAGTGCACACAGCACAGTCAGTGATTTTCATACAGAGTACTACGTAGCGTTACCAACATATAATCCTGAACAGCCTACTTACAATTTGCTTTCAAATCATTCAGTTGTTTCTGTACACTAGGGACGCTTATTGCTATCTCGTCCATTCGGGAGTCCATCCGATGGCCAAATGACGGTGTGTTTGTACGATTCTCCTGCGTGAACGATTTCAAGAACGTGAAATTTAAAACTTCGGCTTTCGTTTTGCTATCTTCAACTGTCATGCCAGACTTGTCAACAAGGACTGAATGGAAGGCTTAGGTAGTCGAAGTGTCTCTATTCTGAATGCCATTTAACTTCCGGCAAGGGTTCATCAGAGCACCTCAAACTACTGCCCAGCATACAAAACCCTCATGTACTCTGCTACCCGAGTACTTGTTTCCTTTGTGTAGTGCACCTCTGACCTATCAAGGACAGTCCTACAAATCCCCACACGATAACGCAGGTCCAGAAATCTGCAGGCAAGACCATCTCAGAGTCGAGGAAGCCTTCGGTTGAGACATCTCCTCTCGGTTCCAAACAAAAGGACGCCGATGAACTCTGGGAACGGTGCTGCAAATTCCGAGCTCTGATTGCACCCTGCAGGTGAGACCAGCAGTCTTCACCATCTCCGCCAGCTGCCTCCTGTATGAACTGAGGATCGCCTCAGAACCCATGTGACAGGCACCGTTGGTGCTGAAGTGAGCCACAACTTGCAGACGACTGTATCCTGCACGCTCGGTAGCCACAGGCAACGCCGCCTGCACGTATTGGGTGAGACATACCGAGTGCACATTGGTTTTCCTTCCAGCCCTGAACGCTATCTGCCTGAGGGACTCCCATAACTCGCCTGACAATGGAACTCCCGATAACTAGTAAACCCCTCCGTGTGCCTGCTCGGACCTTTGTGAAGGAACGGCCACCTGTCCATTTACAGATTGAATGGACGAGGCCAGGCATTCAGTCTCTGCATTGGCCCCCGCCTCGAGCGGCACAAACACGTTACCACCCGCCACTCACCCTGCTGTGAGAGAGGCTCCACTGTGTTGGGTGCACTATGAGGTGTCTGCAGGCAAATTAAGGGGCTCCGGAACGCCCTATACTTGCAATGTTAAAATAACGCTTATAAATTACATCTTTCCTCACAAAGTATTTGAGGTAGGAAGTTGAACTTTTTACAGATTATTTATTGGAATATGGGCTACAACTTAACACAGGGATTTTACAAAATTTTAGTTCAGTTATTAAAGATGATTTTTTTTCAATTGTAATGAAAATTCACAACATTTTTTTGCAATTTTTTTATTTATATATTCAAAAATATACAGTTTTTTGGAAAAAGGCTGTGTTAAATTATGCAGAAGGTACTGTGTAACATTTACTGAAAATTTGAAACAAATATGTTTGGAAGATCCTTAGAAAACATGTAATTAGTATGAGAAAATAAAAGTTTTGGGAATCGAGCGACAAAGATTGGACTAACTTTTTAGTGCATTCCAGGTCCATAGGATGGATTATCTTCATCCTCTGCAAACTCCTCCTCCAGCTTCCTCTCGTTCCTCCTCCTGTTTACTCTTGCTTGTATTTCTAGACTCTTTACAGCCCTGTCTGCAGCCCGAAGGCGTTCCTTGTCTAAAGCAAGCATCGCTCGTACCATGTTAGAACCTATCTTCATTCCCATATTTCTAAATACCTTGCACCTTACAATGTTGCCATCATTGAAAGTCGCAACAGCATCATACACACCAAAGTGAAGTGTTTCTATTCCAACAAATACAGTCTTGGGGATTCTCGACCATATAACACTATTTACACTTTCATTGGGGTTTTGAGTTTTTCCGTGAATACAATTTTTCAACAGTTCAGGTGCTGCTAAGTCTCTGAAAATAGGTTAGCCACACCACATACTTTATCTCACATCACTAAAATGTACCTGATGAACACGGACGTTAATAATAACACCATTTCACAGCAGTTTAACAGCGCCACAGTGGGTCACGCCCATGTAGAACACATTTCAAAAAAAATTTAAAAATAGTTGTAGTCTTCGGAATTGAATAAATTATATATCTATTAAAAGGTAATAGTCTGCAGATTCAGAAAACGCAAAAAAGTAAAAATTGAACTTTTCATGATTTTGAGCCTTTCCGGAGCCCCTTAAGCTACACTTGAGGTGTCCCACGCGACAAGCCAGATTCTCCGCCACCGCTACACACCGAGACAGCAGCCTGCAGGTGATTGACCATAGCCTGTCTCATCTCCTTTTGCACTGGTATTGAATGTGTAGACTTCTGGATTTTGGCCACCAACTTTCAGTCACTGTTCGGATTTCAATTACAGAATTAAATAGTTGTCAGTTATCGTTGAACTTCGGAAAGAGTAATTTCTTCAGAGGGCAAGAAGTAATTTGAGTTGTACTGGAGTGACACTGCTTTCCGTTGAGTCTTCACTCAAATTTGGACAGATTTTTGATTATTCGTTTTATACACTGATCAGCCAGAACATTATGATCCCCTACCTAACATTAGGTATGTCTGTCCCATGCACGAATAACAGTGGCGATGCGTCGTGGCATGGAAGCAATGAGGCCTTTGTAGGTAGCTGGAGCTGGACCGAGTTGGCACCGTATCTGCATGCACAAGTCACCTCATTCCCGTAAATTCCGGGGAGAGGTCGGCGATCTTTGACGCCAAGTTCAATCACATCGCAGGTGTGTTTGATCGGGTTCAGATCTAGGAGTTGGGGTACCAGTACATCAATTGGAACTCGCGGCGAAATAATACTCATAACAACGGTTTGCTGTTCTAGTACAAACTTCTTCTGAGTGATTCCTTTGGATTAGAGAAAAAAACTGTTAACTTTGTGTTCACACGACTCTTCTGAAAGCTCTGTCTTTGGTTTCGGCTACTCTGTGCTCAATAACGCTGCACATGCCGCTTTGTAAGAGACTCATATTGCAAACATTATGTCTCGTTGCCAGTTATTGTGGATACCGTGAAACCAGTACCACTCTGGGGTGTCTGTAACAGGTTTTTGCACTGTTGGACTCTGCCACGTTTTTGATCGACTGTGAGTGTGTGTATAGCACAAACCGCGCACAGATTTTCCTTTTACTCGAATATTCTGTGCACAGTAGTTTTTGCTATTCCTGACAGCTATTTAATAAGTCGTGCAGAAATACATCTGCCGGATGCCATGATTTCGGCGATATTTTGCACATTTTCGTGAGATTTATTTGCGAGTTTGAAGCTTGTGGCGCGGACATGTTCGGAAGAACAGACACTATTCGGAATCCGCCGCTGTAGTACATTATATGTAAACTGAAGTTGGGGGGGGGGGGGCGGAGAAAGGAAAGGGAAGGGATTATTGATGTCAGCTGAACCTGTACATTACCCAGAATCAGGGATGATGAGTGAAAATGTGTAGCAGACTGGGATTCGAACCAGGGATCTCCTGCTTCCTAGGCAGGTGCGTTAACCACTGCGCCATCCGGGACACAGCGTTATCGCAACTAAGCAGACTATCTCGGCGCGCCTCCTTGTCCATTTGCACTATGGTCGCTATTTTGAGATTCCCGCAGGAGGTTAGATGTACTTGTTCTTCCACAGTGAAGGAGGTGGATCCATTGTCCATCTAGGCGAATCAGTTATTCTATCGCTTGAGCTTTGTTCCGCAGTTACGCAGGCTTAGCCATCGTTAATCGGATTTGGCAATGTTAGTGGAAGGGGTCCCGAGACAGAATTAGTGTACCCCAACTGTCTGCATCTAGTGTGATCCATGGAATAGTGCAAACGTGTTCAAATGTCTGCGCGCCGTGTAACTGAGGCGGAACATGGGGAGCATCCCGGTATTCACCTAGCGGGATGTGGAAAACCGCCTAAAAACCACATCCAGGCTGGCCGCCACGTCGGCCCTCGTCGTTAATCCGCCGGGCGCATATGATCCGGGGCCGGCGCGCCTACCCGCGTACAGCAAGAAGCGCGTTAGCGTTCTCAGCTACCCTTGCGGGTCTAGGCGAATCAGTTATATGATGTGTGAAATCTGTCTCCACCTTCAATTTACATGTAACATACCGTTACATTCGCGTCTAGGATGCCTGCTGCAGTGATGCTAGCGCTTTCAGCTTCTAAACGATTGTTGCTGCAACTTCAAGGATGATAACACCACAACTCGCCACGAGATAGCATTGCAGTATAGAATTTGACACAAGCAGTCCTTACTGAAATGGGACACACTATGTTAAATAGTAACAACTAATCGTAATACGTATGTGTTTTAAGAACGTCCTGATCTAGGAATTACACCCAGAGGTGAAAGTGCTACAGCTCGACTGGTGGGAATTAGTTGCGGACGAATGGCGCCAAGTGTCGGTACTGGAAGTAGGCCGTGGCGCCATATTTTCGGCTTCGGCCTGCCATGACCCGCCGGTACCAAATTAGCCGCAGGGCTGGTGTATGGAAATGCGGCGGCTCGCGTGACGCCGCTGTCCAGCCTTGACTCCGCGTCCGGCCGGCGCGGCGCTGCGGCAGCTCCCCCACAACTGGACACACATACCGGCACTGGCCTGCCGACACGTGTCTTCACAGGTGGCTCGAGACGTACAGGTCTGATTCGCCGGGAGTCCTTAGCTGCATATCGGGAGAAAGCTGCGCCTACCATCAGCTCCCGTGCAGGTAAAGTGCAGCTCTCCTACTATCAAGGCGATCTGCTATATTAAAGCTCTTCGTTAGGCAGTACATGAACTTCCAGTACTTTCTGACTGGGGTGACACTTCAATTATTGCAAACCGTTTCCACGCTATAGCATGCGCACCGATTGTGACTATGTTACTTTCCCATTCAATGGGTTCATCGGAAAGCAGACACGCGCTTCGGCCTCTTGTTAGATGACGTAAGTGAAGTTCTGTCAAGAGTTCGCTTCACCTAAAAATACGCACAATAGGTTTTTTTTGTGTTTGCTGCACTTGGCTATGCGTTGTAGCATCGCGTATTGACATAAAGACCAGACATTTTCTCTGTTGCTTCTCTGCTCTGTCTTGATGTTAAGGTCAGACACCACAATAAAAATATGCAGCTCATAATATGAGCGGTTTTAACCAAACAGTATATTGCAGTAGCTGTCAAGTCGACGTGGTAGTCGTCCCATGTCCAAGTGATAGTAACTAAAAATAAATGTCGTGTGACTACGTAGGGTAGACCGTTACGCCGGGTGCGAGTCCTTCGATTTGACACCACTTCGGTGACTTGCGCCTCAATGGCGATGAAATGATGATGATTAGGACAACACAACACCCAGTCTCTCAGCGGAGAAAATCTCCGACCCAGCCGGGAATCGAACCCGGGCCCTTAGGATTGACATTCTGTCGCGCTGACCACTCAGCTACCTTTTTTTTTTCATTTTGTTCTGTATTGTTCGTTGAATTTGTTCGTGGCGGACGTTCGATGACATCCGTGCAGGCTGTTCGTTGATCCGTTCACTCAGTTTCTTTTATTACAGAGGGGAGCTAAACCTTCTGAGCTACCGTGCCAGTTTACCGGGGGCGGGCCGTGACAGCAGCTATCTGGCTGTCATATGGAGGGATCTAACGATACATTTGTTGGCTAGTGAACTTTCCGAGTAGATGAATCACGACCGCAATGGTTTATTCAAAAGTGACAACTGCCAGAGAGCTGCAGTAAAGAAGGGAGTAAAAGCATGCAAAGAAACAGGAATACGCTCATACAGTCGCAATGTGTTTTTGATTGCTGCTTTTGCAACCTACGGCAAGAGATAAAACTGCAGTTCAGATCATAGAGCTAATCATATCATTCGGCTAATAACACGAGTAGAGGTAGTGATCCAGCGAAGGACATCCAGCCAGGCATTGAACCGGAGTGCTAGAACTGAGTACAGTACGGGTGCAGAAATTGAAAATCCTCTCCTCGTCTCCTCTTCACCGCTGAAGAATGCTCTCGAACAGAAACCGAAGGGTAAGAAGAAAAAAGAAAACCGAAGGGAAGAGAGAAACATAAAACAGATCCTTCTATAAAGAAAAATACCTCGCGTTCTTTGGTTTATTCAGGATTTAGGTCCAAAGTTTTTCTGATGATCTAAATACTAGCCGTGTAAGTTTGCATTGTTAGAAATTCAGCGCAACCTCTATAAAAACAAGAATGACTCCTTCACTTCCATTCTACTTTTCGATGACTGAGTAGTATATGCACCTCACGATATATTTCTAAGTTTTCTAGAAAATCTCTGGAAACAGCTATGCCAGTTATCCAATCCGTGACAAAAATTTGTTAACTTTTAACATTCCTTCAAGAGCATCTATTTTATTATAACAACATCCCTCCGACTCCCCTCTTCTCGCGGCTCTCTCCCCTCCCCTACATCCTCTCTGAGCTACTTTACTCTTGCTTTGGATTTAACGCAAACCTGTTTACGACTTTAGAGAAAAAATATTTCTGCTGTTAATGCACCGCGTGCTGTTTTGCTGGAAGTGGTTTGGCTAGGGGAATACCTTACTGCAAATAACTATTTGCTTATTTTGTATAACTCGCATTTTATTTACCTTAGAAAAGTTTCACACAATAGTGAGAAATTGATGAGACCACGCACAGTGGCATCTGACATCGATCACATGTGGGATGCAATAAATAGCAATTCAGGTGGCTTTGGTGCGCCTTCGTCTTGAACGTCGACGCATTAGCAAATATCCAAGCATACACGTGATCTGTTACTCCACTGCAGAAACACGCAGAAACAAACCTGATAAATGCCACCGTCAACCACGGACTGAAATAGATTAATTTAGACCGCAGCCGATAGCAGTGCTGTGTGACTCTAAATGGAATGAAAATGAAATGACTTGCGTGTCAATGATGATGAAAGACACACAACATTCAGTCCCATGCCAGGAATCGAACCCGGTCCCCTTGCGTGGTAGGCCGTAACGCTACCACTGACTCTAAAAACGTATTAACGGACATATTCAGGCAAACAACTGCTTCTTATTGACATTGTAAGTACAGAAAATATTCTGCCAATCACACAATCTTTCGGATTCTTCTTTTTCTCCATGTCTATTTCACGTTTCGGGTCATCACGCAATTCTAATAAACAACAGTTTCGTCGTCTTTGTTATAAAACACATTTAGATGCTTTAAACAAGATGGTAAATGCGAACGTAAAGTTTCCACTCTAATTCGTATGCTATAAGTAAAATCTTCGATTTGACGCTCATAATGGCATGAAAAACGCAAGCGCTTGCAGTTGTTGAAGAAAAGTGTAATGTAACTAGCTCTAATCATATAGTATTTAACATTTTTTTTAATTCTAATTTAAAAAATTGCATAGCGTAGGATGGGTATTTCGTTCACATTTCAAGAGAAAAATTATGTGCCACGCTATAGCTGTTCCGTTAAAGATGACCGCCAATCAAAACGTATAGTGATATTATAGATGAAACAGTAGAGGCTCATTTAAAAGTGTGTAACAACGAATCTTTGTGTGGCTATTTCTAACAGACGGTTTGCTACGAACTGAAAGTCCCCCGTGACCTTTAAGGATCATAAATGATTAGGAAACAAGCGTAAAAATATCGCTTATCAGAAAAAATAATAAAGTAGTTCCTCCACGCCCTGTGTATGTAAATGCTTTTGAATAAAACATAAACTGCTTCATTAGTATTGCGTGAAACGCAAATATGACGTCGTAAATTTTGCAGAATTGAGGTCGGCGATAAGCGACTGAGACCTAACAAGGGAGCCTCGGTTGACTGACTGAGGAGGCAGCTCTCGTGAGCCTTCACGTCGCTCGTCTCGCATCAGCGTGTCACGACGGCACAGCCTGGGGACGAGCGGGCAGCCTCCTCGCATACTGTATTTCAGATTGTTTGAAAATAGTCAGGCGTCCCCCGGTAACGTCAGTGTCGGTAAACCTTCCAACACCGGAGCAGCAACTGCCTCAAAAACGCCGGACGTCTTCCACTAAAAAGGCTTTTGTCAAACACAGCTTTACTGACGACTTAAATACTGGTGGGCTCTCTGTAGATACGGAATTCTTAATATCTAACAGTAGTGGGATAAGAGGTCCCGAACGCAATTTTAAAATAAAATTGATTTGCAAATTAATTAAAGTGGCCAATTAATTACACCCACCAACCTAATCCCATATGACGTCATGTGTTTTCCCCAGCCGGCACGTGGGTCCCCGCCCCCTCCTCATCCCCACCACTACCCCTACCCCTACCCCTACCCCTCCCTCACCTACACTATTGGTGGGATTTTCGAATTTGGCGGGAATTTCGAATTTTGGTGGGGAATTTCTGTGTCCCAAGGCTGTTCTGACATTCTATCCCAGCCCCCCATGTGGGAACTGTCAGGAAATTAAAAATGGTGGTACCCTTTCTGGGAGTCGAACCTTCGTCCTTGTGGATGGAACCCCGAGTACATCGCCCAAACACGTGAAAACTGTCCAGATGCAGGAGAGAAAGGTTAAGTTAGTGTACTTTTTTTTTGGGAAATTGAAGTAAAGGTCGACCTTAATTATGTAATTATTCATAAAGATCGGTTCTAATTACACAGCTACACGTATAGTGTTACACACGGAGCGCCTAAAATCACAATACAGGTCGATAATTGACAATGTCATATAACTGGTGTTATCATGTTGGGAAAGAATTTCACAATACCAGTCACAAATACCTGTGTACAAGCTCAAACTCTGTCCTTCACCTACAAGTTGCCTCGAAAAAACGCTGGAATATAGGGTATTATCTTCAGTTTTGCTGGAAATGTGTTCAACTGACGAGATGGCGGTGTTCGACAGCGATGAGATTAATATGTGTATTACGTGTAAGCATACAACTGAGAACTGTCTCGATTGCTGTTTGATATTACAGTTTGCTACAGACGCCTCCTGCTGCTTTGCTCGACGTACAACCCTGCAGCCCAGGTAATCGAAATTCAGGAAAGTCAAGACACACTGCCACACCTGATGGAAAATACTTCACTGCTCCAATAACACATTCAGATTGTCGTCGCAAATGAACAGCTTCCACAAGTGACCTTTGCTAACCGCATCTCCCCCCCCCCCCCCCCCCCACGCCTCACCCATGACTGAGGGCATAGTCTTCACTACAATGCGTCCTCGGTGAAGCATTTGGACGCACGGTCCACACGATCCGTCTGCGCTAACATCACCATCATCGTACACAACAGACCGTCACGCCCATTGATAGTGTAAGATAAATTATGGCTACTCTGATCGCAACTTGTTTGTCTCTACTCTGCGCAGCACTACCTCACACGTCGCAAGCATAATGCCCTGCCAGCCATTCTGCGATGGAGAACACTTATACACTGAAGAGCCAAGGAAACTGTTACACCGAAGGCTTGGACTCAACTAATGTCTGAAGTAATGCTGGAGGGAATTGACACCACGAATCCTGCAGCTCGGTCCATAAATACGTAAGAGTACAAGGGGGTGGAGATCTCTTCTAAACAGCACGTTGCAAGGCATCCCAGATGTGCTCAATAATGTTCATGTCTGGTGACTTTGGTCGCCAGCGGAAGTGTTTAGACTCAGAAGAGTGTTGCTGGCGCCACTCTGTAGCAATTCTGGACCTATGGGATGTCGCTTGTCCTGCTGGAGTCGCCCAAGTCCATCGGAATGCACAATGGACATGAATGAATGCAGGTGACAGACAGGATACTTACGTACGTGTCATCTGTCAGTGTCATACCTAGATATACAGGGGTCACATATCGCTCCAACTGCATGTGCCCCACACCATTACAGAGCGTCGACCAGCTTAAATAGTCCCCGGCTGACATGCAGGTTCCATGGATTCATGACGTTGTCTCCATACCCGTACACATTCATCTGCTCGATACAATTTGAAACGAGACTCGTCTGACCACGCAACAAGTTTTTAGTCATCAACAGTCCAATGTCTGTGTTGATGGGCCCAGGCGAGGTTGAAGCTTGGTGTCGTGCAGTCATCAAGGGTACACAAGTGAGCCTTAGGCTCCGAAAGCCCGTACCGATGATGTTTCGTTGAATGATTCGCGTGCTGGCACTTGCTGATGGCCCAGCATTGGAATCTGCTGCAATTTAGGGAAGGGTTGCACTTCTGTCACGTTGCACGATTCTCTTCAGTCATTGTTGGTCCCGATTTTGCAGGATTTTTTTCCAGCAGCAGTGATGTCGGAGATTTGATCTTTTACTGGATTCCTGATGTTCACGGCACACTCGTGAAATGGTCATCCGAGAAAATCCCCACTTCGTCGCTACCTCGGAGATGCTGTGTCCCATCGCTCATGCGCCGACGATAACAACATGTTCAAACTCAGTTAAACATTGATCACGTGTCATTGTAGCAGCAGTAACCGATCTAACTGCACCAGACACTTGTTGTCTTTAGTAGGCATTGCCGACCGCAGGGCCGTATTCTGCCTGTTAACATATCGCTATATTTGAATACGCGTGCCTATACCAGTTTCTTTGGCGCTTCAGTGTATTTAACGTCAACGCACCTCCTGCAAGTGAGCATCTACTAAAAAAGGAGAAAACACAATAACAACGATAATAAATTTCCTGATTCCACGAAAGTAGACGTACTCCATTTTCTCTTAGTTTTATGAGCAAAATCAGTATAATTTTTACATTCGACGGCAGGATGCTTGTTAATGTCGGTATACCAGGTGACAGAGGTGTCAAAGTTATATTACAAATCTAGAATGTATAGTGAGGTACGAAGGTAGAAATCATTGAAATAGATTGGGAGAAGTTTTGTGGCAAACTGACATAAATATAGAAGGCAGTTGATGCCTAAGTATGACACATTCTGTTTCGGCGTTATCGTCTTGGGCAGAAGCAGTGTTTATGCAACATTTAGTCACTGTGCTTGCTGTTGCTACGATGAAAATAACAGCTCAAGACGCATCACATGACGTATTTCGGAAGTATCGAAGTGCCGTGAACAGACATGGTATGCAGTTGTGTACTTTGTTGGAAGTGACTTTCCTTACAGCTCATATATAAGAGAGAGGGTAAAATAAATCTTTTTCTATAAAAATTATTGTCCCTATATTCAGTTTTTACAACTTCGTGCAAAAATTGCACTTCATCATCCTCATCATCCTTTCCCTCCTTCCTCCAGCATTAAGTACAACCTCGGTGGTCCCCATGGTGCTGGTGGCAATGGCAGTGCCGGACTATCCGGTAAAGCTTCTGTAAAATAATAAGAATGGAATCAGCTCTATGGATCACACACACACACACACACACACACACACACACACACACACACACACACACACACACACATCCACACAACACACACAAAGAATCAGCTATGTACTGAAATCCACCACGGATTTTCCGTGTATCAGCAAACCCCGACAAAGATACCTGCTCATTACAAGTTAATTCAATATCACTTTTATTATGGATCTCAGATGTAGTGATTGGTGCTCATAACTTCAAAGAGCACTGACCGATACTGCATTTATGCATTATATAGCAAGGGGTACACGAATCAGAAGACATCACTTAAATTAAACATGGCACGGATGTTAACGAACAGATACAGATTTGTACAGTACTAGGCCAGGAACTTGATGCAGGTCATCGGATGTTCAACCTAAATGAAAACAACTTGGGTATGTCACTAATAGGCATAACACTGTGGGTAACGTTACCGATTTATAAAATAGATTTATAAAAATATTTATAAAATAGATCCAGCAGCGATGTAATTTTTTTTTCGTGTTGACGGTGTTGGTCTCAACTGTAAAGTATTGCCTCCAGCTACAAGTGAACTAATGTAACCATTAGATTATTAGATTCCTTTAGGAATCAAGTACTTTCGACATAAATGGAAGCAACGAGAATATGTAACCTGATTGAAATTTGCTATCAGTAAGCTATGTAACCTGATTGAAATTTGCCATCAGTACGCTAGGTAGGGAATCTGTACAGGTCCTTTTCATCTTTAGGGAAAAGCGTGATCTAACTCTCGAAGAAGGTTTAACACATCAAATCAAGGCTTCATAAGCCATTAGATGGCTATCATAATATTAATACATGAACCCGAAAATTAAAGTACACGTTTTTAATATTAGTTATACAAGAAGGTCGCTGAATTTATAGAATTCGAAATATACTTTGCCATAGATGTGCACAAAAAAATAATTGTGTGTATGTAGCTGTTAAGAGTCGTAAAAGGAAGTAGATGCTTACATATTCATAACCCTAATAATGTCTTCTCTATGAGGCATTAAAATCACCAATGCATGAAAATCGGAAATTCCCCTGTCTCTCACTTCGCTAATATTGGCACCAACACCGTTCAGGTGCTATGCTTGAAATGACATGTTTCGTGAAATCGAGACCTAAGGATGTTCACTTGAGTCATGAGCAGTAGCGCATGCATACCGGGCAGTTAGAGAGAAACATGTGTTAGGTCGATGAAGTTTCAACACTGAAAATCAAAATATCGTAGTAACGAAAGCATTCCGGACAGAAAACGTACTGTTTATTAGCGTCATTTTTCACTTACTCTTCTGAAGGAGGGACTTTATGTTCATTTACCTCCGTTAGCACAAAATTTGAAGTAAGTTCCCAATTTTCAGTTCCTTTACTTTGAACAGCCTCAACTTCCCTTCTTATCTGGAAACTACATTTTTGTCGGATTATGCCTCGAAGAAGAACACTAAGGGGAATGGATTGTAAGATGAAGACTTAACGATGCACAATTTTTGATTAGACCAAGTAACAGGAATCATGTGGATGCTGACAACAATAATTCTGTTCGTGTAATGAAAGATAAATTTAAATGACTGATCTCAGGAAATTCCAAATAATTGGAGGGTTGTAGCTGTCGTTTGATGAATTTACAGTGCAGATTTTGTAATGCATACAATTTCGCATTCAATGTTACTTTACGTGATAAAACGGCATTCGCATTGCACTGTCATAAAAAAAACTAAACTCCGTCCGAAGAGGCCTCGGAAAGCGCAGTGGTACCGTCCGGTCACGAAGTCATCCTCAGCCCACAGACGTTACTGAATGCGGATATGGAGGGACATGTGATCAAAAAGTGGTTCAAATGGCTCTGAGCACTATGGGACTTAATTTCTGAGATCATCAGTCCCCTAGAACTTAGAAGTACTTAAACCTAACTACCCTAAGGACATCGCACACATCCATGCCCGAGGCAGGATTCGAACCTGCGACCGTAGAGGTCGCGCGGTTCCAAACTGTAGCGCCTAGAACCGCTCGGCCACTCCGACCGGCTTCGTTGATCTGACAGGAACCGATGGTCCCACTGTGGCAAGGCTGTTGGCATTGCACTGTCCTAAGAGAAAGTTCATTTGTCGAGACCAGGTCTTTTGAACCATTTGATCGAATTTCAACCACAGGCGATACTACTCCCTATTAATATGTGAAGCTCGGTGTTTCATCCTCGAAATTTCTTTGGACCTTTCGTCACAGTCTGATATAAATCGAATCAATATAGTGTTGGCAGCAGCTGGGTAACATTTTGCGCTGTGTAGGCTAATAATGCCATTGGACAGCGAATGGTAAGAAAAGGTTTTTTTTTCGTTTTCAACATTGCTGGCTCGTCTGGTTTTGATGAAGATCGTTAAACGCATAAACCTAACCTACATTCATCTGCGCCAGGGTACTCTAGAAGTAGCGCATGTAATGAACTTTTGTCATTGCACTATCATAGAACATTCCCTAAGCAGCCTGCGAAGCGTTAAAGAACATAGGGACTAGACAGAGCAGAATGCTAATGGCGAAGGTTGGAAGTATGCAGTGCATCATCAGTTGTCAATCGCGTTGATGGAGGAAAGGGAAGATTTTACACATGAATTTCATACTGACACTGCAGGCAGTCAGTTACATGGTGATGATCAGCGTACTGGTAGGGATCTAAAATGCAGTGAGACGTGCTAAGGTTCTGTTTCCTAACTTCGAATGGAATGATCACAACACGTATACTGTACTAATCTGACTATCCATTCAAACCTTGCCTGTGGCTCAAGCCCCTCCATTTATAAACACTGTAATGCACTTACCGTCGGTAGACTCCAACTCCATCTCCTCAGATGATTCCATCTCAAGTTCATCGATAAGGCTTTCAACCTCGGCCCAAACCTTCCCATCTGTGGATAACAACGAAAGCGATGTTTTTATAGTTACGTCTATTAATACACTTACATGACTTGAAATGCCTCGAAATATTTTCAGCTAGATGGAAAGCAAGCGAGATCTAATTCTTTGATATCATCTCTATGTTGTACTCACTATCAGGCATCTCTCCTTACATTTTCTCAACATCCTCCTCTACTTGATGTAGGAGCTCCCCTGCGGATAGCAGCGAAAAAAAAAAATGCGCCACTGCGCGTTTTTATTTGTAATTATGTATCAGCTGAGTGCAGATGCCACAACTAGCTTACTTACCTTGCTGTCGGCCGGTGTGGCCGAGCGGTTCTTGGCGCTGCAGTCTGGAACCGCGCGACAGCTACGGTCGCAGGTTCGAATCCTGCCTCGGGCATGGATGTGTGTGATGTCCTTAGGTTAGGTAGGTTTAAGTAGTTCTAAGTTCTAGGGGACTGATGACCTCAGATGTTAAGTCCCATAGTGCTCAGAGCCATCTGACCCATTTGAAGTTACCTTGCTCTACAGTGTCTGCTGTAGATACTGTATCCCCCTCCTCCTCGGCTACATCCATCCACATAAAAATGTGGATGGGCCTCTCATCTTATAACTGTGCTGGGACAAAATGAAAGTATCGCAATCACAGCCTTTCATATTACATATGTATGTGGATGAATAAGCACACGGAACTGATGGTAATTAAGGAGAAAGATAAACTTAGAGCAAGTCCTCTGACTCGTGAGAAGCTCAATGATAGTGAAGATCACTGACTGAACTGTGGTAGCTGTTGTCGAGAGACAGAGCCATGGATGGCTGGTTGGTGGGGGTAGGTCGGATACATCACTACTGGAAGAGCTGCCTTGGTATTACCTGACTAGCTGTGGGTCCAGATGTTTGGCCTGCCGGAATATAGCCGAACAGTTAACCTCCGTCATGTAGCTGTGCGACAGATGGTTCAAATGGCTCTCAGCACTATGGGACTCAACATCTTAGGTCATAATTCCCCTAGAACTTAGAACTACTTAAACCTAACTAACCTAAGGACATCACACACACCCATGCCCGAGGCAGGGTTCGAACCTGCGACCGTAGCAGCCTCGCGGTTCCGGACTGCAGCGCCAGAACCGCACGGCCACCGCGGCCGGCATGTGCGACAGACTTTATTCAGAAAACCTGGAGCGATAATACTAATAGACAATGCATACGTTGAATTCAATGAAATGAGAAGCGTGCGATCAGGATGCCAACATATGGAATGAGAGTATGTGGTTAGGGAATGCTGCAACCCTCCTACTTACTTCAGTGTTAGAGCTACTTGTAACTGACAAGCGCACAATAAGCAATTAATTCGCTTGATCAGAATGTCTGTAATGTACAGAAACAGTGAGGGAAGTGTTGGTCAACAGCGGAAATTGCATAATTCACTGGCGATGTAGTCTGCTTACTTATATACTTCTACAAGTAGGAATCTCAGTACTTTGTTTCTGCAGTGCAATTCCTTTAGTTTTGAAAATATGTATGTAATCGGTGGAGTTTAGGTCGCTTACAGAAATAGGTATGTAAGTGGAGGGTTTTAGTCGCTTACAGAGCGCAGACGCATCTTGTGTGTGTAGGGGAATGGGGGGGGGGTGGGCGCAGCTGCAGGCTATTGTTAAGGGAGCATTCGCACAGACACACCCACACAGTCCTGCCAACTGCAGACCACTGGAGAAACATCACTTTCACATGTGTAGCAGCCAAATAAGAAACAAAAAGCTCACAGATGCGCTAGTCCGCCACAATGAGCAATGAGTCCAATGCTTTGCACGAGCAAAACGTTGTTTGTCTGGTGTCAGGTCATGGTTGAGAGGTCTGCCAGCGATTTTCCACAGCTAACCAGAGCAAATAGTCGTCGTTTTGCTGCTCATCAACAGAACGATGTGAAGGGTGCAAAGCGGGCACCCATGGTGTTGCTAACAAAGAGAGGGAAATGCGTTTGCTACTCCATGCTTCTAATGCTTCCCTGCTATGACAGTAACAGTATCTCCCCCTCTACAATAGTCTGCATTTGGATTATAATAGCGCTTTTTATGAAGACAGCAAGTTCACTTCAGCAACTGATCTGTATTGTAATAAGAGAGAGAATTTAACCAGATACTTACCCTCTCAAAAGTATCTAAAAATATTGAGTTATTCTAAGTGATGGACCCATTTTCAAAAATTCGTATGTATTAAAATACAAATCCAAAATGAACAAATTTTATACCAGTGAACTGAGAAAATTTGAAAGATTTTTGCGGGCAGCGGCTGGCGGGCGGGGATGGTTTCAGAAGCAGACAGTAGAGTTCACGCGGCAAAAAGGTCGTCATTCCATTTCACTGTCAGTTGCAAGTGAGATGGCGACTGTGGAGCACAAGGTTTTCTGCGTTCTTGAGTTCGAGAAAAGTGAGTCGCAAATTGCAGTGCAGTGAGCATTTCGTACAACCACAATCTCGCAAAACCTTTAGCCACTGGTTTAAGCAAGTGATACAGACTGGGAGTGTATGCAAAGGAAAAATCACAGGCCGACCGCGTGTGTCAAAGGATGAAGTCTCATGGATTCAACAAAGTTTTGTGAGCAGTCCCAGTAAATCTACTAATGGAGCCAGTCAAGAACTTGGAATACCCCAACCAACTGCATGGAAAGTTCCAAGACGGTGTTTGCTGTACAAGCCCTACCGATTACGAGTTATGCAGGCTCTCAACCCCCATGACGAAGAGAAGCATCTCGCATTATGTGTTTATGTGCTAGCAAAGATGGAGGATGACGTATTTCTACAGCGCGTAATTTTTACCAATGAAACGATGTTACACCATAGTTGCAAAGTTAACAGACACAATGTCTGCATACGGGGTTTGGAAAATCGACATTCACCGTTGCAACACGAAAGATCAGCGTGTTCTGTGCCATATCCCGTACCATGGTTTATGGACCATTTTCCTTTGCGGAAAGAACTATAATGGGAAGCACGTATCTGGACATGTTAGAACAATGGCTGTTCCACCAAGTTATGGTAGATTCCCAGTTTTTCATTTTCCAACAGGATCAAGCACCGCCCCATTGGCACCGTGATGTACAAGGCTTTTTGAATGACTCCCTTCCTCAGTGCTGGATCGGTCGCAGAGAACTTGGGGACCTGGTTCTGCACTTCTGGTCACCGAGGTCTCCTGATCTCACACCCTGCGACTATTTCTGCTGGGGCTATGTGAAGCAAGCTGTTTACATCCCGCCTCTACCAACCACTCTGAATGATCTTCAAAACCAGATCACTGCTGCCGTGCGGTCCGTAACAGCAGATATGCTTTCGTGTGCGTGGTACATGTTTGTCTACCACGTCGATGTTTGCCGTGCAGCCAACGGTGGCCACATTAAAAATTTATAACATGTACCACATATCTAATTATTAAATAGTTATTAAAAACTAATTAATTACAAATTATTATATTGGTATCTTACATTGTGGAAAACACTTTGAAACTTCCTCTTTTCATTGGTATAAAGCCTGTTTATTTTGGACTTGTACTTGAATAAATACGATGTTTTGAAAATGGGTCCATCATTTAGAATAACCTGTACGGCAACCGTCGGATCCCGTTTTGAAAGGCTAGTCTATCACTGAGTTTGAAGACGGTGGGTGACTCTCCACCTCAGAAGATGGCATAACTATTAGTCTGAATAAGTCCTCTCCCCATATTCCACCAGGAGTGCAGCGCCATTTTGCTGTAATGAATAAGTCATACTGGTGCAGTAAATGTGTATGCTTGTTCCAGTTGAAGTTAGTAAACAGTGCTTTAGCACTTTTCAATACATTTTAGATATCCATCAACCCACACAAAGACATTGATCATTATTCATGTAACTGACTATCATTTGATGAACAATTTTAATTTTAAAAACCAACACCCTTAGTTGCAAAGTTTACCTAGATTTACCTAGGTTTCAGTCGGGATAACCCAACCTTCTTCAGAATAAAAGTAACTACCGTTTGTCCATAGTGGACATCGTTAAGCTAAAACTACAAATCCATAAATTATCGCCAGTCTGTAAAAACTTATCTGAAACTGCCTCGGCCCCACTTCGCGACCGCGATGCGGCAGCCACGAGTGATGTACTGGAACTCCACTATGTCCACTATGGATAAACGGTAGTTACTTTTATTCTGAAGAAGGTTGGGTTATCGCGACTGAAACCTAGATAAATCTAGATAAACTTTGCAACTGAGGCTGTTGATTTTTAAAATTAAAATTAATATTTATACAGTTGCCGACTAGGCCACGAAAAGTTGAAAATATTTAATTTCATGACACTCCCCCTTAGCCACTGAATTCATGTGATCTGACTACCAGTTATGCTGCTCTGTTTGGGAGCTAATTTCTGTGGAATGGTAGTTACAGTACTTGAATGGGAATACACTGCATGTTTTGTTTGGTGTCTGTATCACATAGTGCCGAACACTTGTGTTTTGCAACACTAGTTTGAGAGAGTCTTGGTGCAACACTAGACATACGCTACCACATCGCTGTGAAATATTGTATAGGTCACCAACTTCAGATAGCTATTTGGAAATGCTCCACAATGCCCCAAACTCTTCCAGTTTCCATATGTTGCGTTTTTTCCACATTTTTGTCAACAAGGAGCATCACCTCTGTGTTTTATTTCTATCATCCTGTGTTGTGGGAGCAGCATAGTTTACACCATGCGATGTGCAGCTGTCTGTGAGAGCCAATCCATTGAAACATGTTGATGTCAGTTTAGCACCTGACACGGACCTCAGAGTCATGGTAGAAAAACAAAATGTAATGTGGTGTTCAAGGATGTAGTCATTGGATGTGTTACAGCTGAAAAACAATGTGTTAAATTGCTTATGAGAGAAAGACACAGGAACCCTCTCTTGTGACTGATAGTTTTTGGGAGTGGTCTTCCTTGAGTACAGGGGTCAAAACTTCACATACTTCTGTGCATGCAACTTCGACCACTGCCCACCTGCTCCACTGGAGCAGTATATATGTAATATGCTCGATATCAACATACATACAGTATTTGGTTTTCGATATATATCAGAAGAAAGAGATGAGGTAAAATCTCATAGAATGTTTTATTACAAGGGGAAGTATGACTGGTTAAGGTCTGGATGTACATAGTTCATAGTTTTTTTACCTTCTGTGGATGTTAGAAATTATGATGAGGAGTGTTCTTGAACATTATAAATGCCTGTATAGATGCTGACCTGTATTGGTATTTCATGTGTCTAAAATTACTGTAATGCCGTCATGCATGACTATTTGTAATTTGAACATGTGGAATCCTCTCAAACTACACCGATTTTGCTCGTAAAACTAACAGAAATTGACTGTATCTATTCTCATGGAATCATGTCTGTTTTTATTATTATCATCACCATAGTGTGTTTAAAAACTGCAAGTCCTGTGTTATTTTATATTTCATAATCTCTAATTATAAAGTAGACACCACATGAATTTTAGCTCACTGTACAACCTAGAAATGATACTGTTGTTGCCGACATGTGAGTAGATTGTGTGAAACTGGCTATTCTGTGATGATCAAATTGCTTACGAAACTAGAATGCAAGTGTCTGCTGCTACTCCAAATGATTGTCTGCTGGATGACAGAAACTTCACGCACACATCGCTAGAGGTGGGTCATGGTGCAGAAAAGTCAGATGTCATCATGCATACAGTATTTGTTTCAGATGTATCAGAGGAATCTTACAGGGTTATCTACTCGTGATGTTAGGAGGTTCGGATACTAGACATGTTCTCACGATTTGTTTCGTAAATGCCAGTGTGATATAGCATTGCGTTGGTATAACGGGACCTGTCATAGTGTGCAAAACAGCAACGTCCTCTCGAATTATAGCCTGCTGTTGTCAAATGCAAAGTTATTGTTTTTTTCTGACACGTGGGCAAATGATATTAAAGGCTGTATTATGTAATGTTATTTATATGCCTGAAATGTTTGTAATACACATGTGCATAACAGTTTATTTACAGACACTGATTTTAACGTGAGGGATCCTCTTAAGCCATGTAATTTTGTCCATCAAACTGAAAAAAATCACTCCGATCTCTGCAGTTTGGTCATCGTTAATCAGCATCAGTGCTGTAGCTTTCTCCCTTCGCTGGATGTCACAAAATAACAGGAGGCAGGGGGCACTGTATCGTGCAGTAAACACTATACCGATTTTGCTCATAAGACTAAAAGAATTCGTGGAAACAGAACATTTATTATCGGTGCATTTTTTTTAAATAGATATTCACTTGTAGGAGGTATGCTGGCATGAAGTACAAGTGTTTTCCATCACAGAATGGGTGGCAGGTGTGGGTGGCATGCAGGCAGCGTGGGGGGAGGGGGAACAGCACGGCACAGAGACAAAGTTGCAGTCAAAGTAGCCGTCAATTATCTCTCTTTGTTCAGGGGTCACTACGGTCTATTGTGTATGTCGGTATCATTAGTGCAGACCAAGTATCTGGACCATGCAGCCATGTGCTTCGTCAAGGATGCATTGTTGTAAAGACTGTGCCCTATGATATGAGGGGGGGAGGGTGGAGGGGAAGCTACGCTCAGCATAGGTGGCTTGCAGAAGCTGTAGCAGCTATCCATTTGAGATGACAATTTCGATGTGTAATTAGAACAGTGTAGTATTTTCCATCAGTTGTGGTAGCGTGTATTGGCTTTCCTGGATTTAGATTACCAGGGATAGAGGATGACTGTAGAAAAATGCAGTGGGAGGCGTCTTCAGCGAACTCCGACGTCAAATAGTGATAGTTCTCAGCCTTATGCTTACGAGTAATACATTATTAATCTCCTTCGTTTCCAACACCAGCAGCTCGTTAGTTGAACATATTTCCCGCCAAAAATAAAGATAGTACTTTCCCCCTCTAGCCTTTTTGTCTCGCCAGCTTGTAGCTGAAGGGTAGAGTTTGAGTGTGCCTGCCACTAGTTTCTGTTTCCCAGGGCTGTGCCGACATTCCACCCCACCCTCCACTTGGGAATTGACGGGGATATTAAAAATGGCGGTGCGCTTTCCGGAATTCGATCTCAGTCCTCCTGCAGGATATCGCAAATTGTGTGGCAGCGTCAATTTTGAGCTGTATTTTGATTTTAGGCGCACCTTGTGTAGCGCTGTACATATAGTTGTGTAATTAGAACTGATCTTCATGATTAATTATGTAATTAGGACTGATCTTTACTTCAGTTTTCCAACCGAAATAAATGAAGTCCACTGCATAACCTTTCTCTCCCTCATCTGGACAATTTCGATATGTTGCTCAGTGGGGGGGAGGGGGGGGGATGGGGTTTGCACTTGGGGTTTCCGAAGGGCACCGCCATTTTTTATATCCCCGTCAACTCTCAAGTGGAGTGGGGTGTGGAATGGAAACAGAAATTCCCCCCAAAATTCGAAATTCCCGCCAAATTCGAAAATCCCGCTAATAGGGTAGGTTGAGAAAGGGAGAGGGAGGGGGCAGGGACCCACCTGGTGGCTGAGGAAAACACTTGATGTCATCTGGGGATGGGGATGGGGTTAATTAATTGATCAATTTAATTAATTTCCATATCAATTTGATATCAAAATTTCGCTTGGAACCTGCTTATCCGCCGGCCGGGGTGGCCGAGCGGTTCTAGGCGCTACAGTCTGGAACCGCGCGACCGCTACGGTCGCAGGTTCGAATCCTGCCTCGGGCATGGATGTGTGTGATGTCCTTAGGCTAGTTAGGTTTAAGTAGTTCTAAGTTCTAGGGGACTGATGAAGTTAAGTACCATAGTGCTCAGAGGCATTTGAACCATTTTGAACCTGCTTATCCCACTACTTCTAATCTGTGTCAGGAAACAAACTGTGATCTCCTCCTTCTCCAGGAAATGTGCCGAAGAACAGAAAGCCAAAGACCACAGGTTCAAGTGATCAAGATAATACTAGAGAGTCCTCATGACTTTGCTAAAAAGAACGTGAAAGTAACTTAGACAGCTATGATTTGTGAAAATGACAGATTCTTACTGTCGAGGTCAACTCCTGTACTGCAGCTGCTTTCTGTAAGCCACCATCTGTAGACTTCGTATCTGAGGAACCAAAAAAATTTCCAATCACAGTTAAGAGATGTAGTTATCGGCTATCCCGCACCATGTCCTGGGGGTTGCTCTGAAATAGATGCCAATGGCGAAACACTAGACAACTGTGTAGACGGGGTGAATTTTAAAGTAATAAATGATGCGAAACATCCCGCATGTTTCAACAGTGGAAGATGGCACAGAAGATACAACCCGCACAAGGTCTTTGTTAGTCACAGAAATTGTGGGATACCCGACGCCACGGACGTAACACAGACCAATAATCTGCATAGTCAGTGTGGCTAACAAACCAGAAGTAGTTTCCTTTAAAAGACGCTTTAATTTTAATGTAATCAGAACTGTGTTTTATAGGAGAATTGAACGGAGAAATTAAGCAGTTCGAACCACGAACCAGTTCTTATCACAACTTTTTTTCTGCTGGTAAGAAATAATATCCGAAAAGTACCTACATACCGGAGAACTGTAGGACTGAATACGTTGCTGGCCTGGAAGGAGTAACTAAAAAACTTTCGCAAGAGTACGCCTCTATGTACGACGCCGATCCTTTTTGAAAAATCACTGTTCAAGCAGACGATGAAGACCTACATGCAGTATGAACAGCGCGAACGGGTAGATTGTCCAGACTGGTAATGAATCTCTACATGAAAGCCGGCGAACGTGGAAGTTAGTAAAAAGATCACTGCAGCGACCCTACAGCTCCAACACCTGGTCTAACGGGAGTAACTCCCGACAGGATAGCTCACCGCCCTGTATTAAATGTGAAAATGCCATATAAAGTGAAAAGTCTCAAAATCCAACGTAATGTAAGAATGAAGTGGACGTCCTCACCACGCCGTTCAGTAGTGAGGAGATAAGAAGAACGCTGCGTCAAATGAAGGAACAAAAAGCTGCTGTCTCGCATGACAACTACACTGAACAAATTAAGCGTTTTGGGCCTGCAGCCTTAAAATGGACTGTACACTGTTGCTGTATCATTACCACGCACATCACGAAACTCTGGAGAGAAGCCAAGGCGGTGGCTCTGCTAAAGCCAGGAAAAGAACCTACGGATCTATAGAGCTTCAGGCCTGTCTCACCTCTGTCATCTCTACAAGGCACTTGAAAGAGTCGTCTGCGACAGAAATACTCGGTCTCACTCAACACAGAGGGCACCATCGAACGGCAGCTGATAACTGGAGTCGCATTTATAGATGTCTCGTCTGTCTCGGACACTGTCAGTCGCCAACGGCTGCTCATTAATTTTTATGACGTGACTAAGGACTTCCGACTGGTGACAAAAGTGCAATGACTCCTTCGAAACAAACATTTTCATGTGATGTTACAGAGAAGGAATAGCCACTGGAAAAGGCAAAAGAACGGCCCACCCAAAGGCAGTGCCCTGTCGCTAGTCCTATATAACAACTTTACAAACGGCCAGCGTATAAACGCAGAGAAGAGACAGTTTATATACACCGATGATACTGCCGTGGTCACACAACGAAAAACGTTTTAGGAAGTGGAAGGGAGACTGATGCGGACTCTCGAAGCCTTAGCTGTCTACTAAAGAGAGAATTTCCTCAAGCCAAATCGTTCTAAAACTCACATGAGTGTCTTCCAAATTAGAAATAAAGATGCACGTACAGACCTTATCATAGCAAATAAAAAGCTATCATTATAGGTAATTGTTGGAAATATGCAGTGTAGTTGGTGACCCAGATACGTAACGTAAGTAAGTAACAACATGTGTTTCGGGCTGAGGGGTTAAAAGTCCAAATTTGGCAGGAACGACAGATAAGATTTCGTATGTAATAGCGACCGCATTGAAGCTCATACGAGAAAGACATTGACGATGATGTTGTAGGAAGGAAGTTGAATGGAACAGAAAACCAAAATTTAATGTAACCATTACATTAAAGTTCATCGGTAGGACTTATACAGGGCGTTTATTTTAACTTGAGACAACAAAATATCTCAAAACAGAAGCATCGTACAAAAAAATTTTCTTGGTAAAAACATAATATTAGTAAATGAGGCATCTGTCTTTGTTACAACTGGCCACCTCTTAACCACCCCTCCTGCGTTGGCGGGGTCAACTTTATATTTTGAAAAGGGAGTCCTCCGTTTTTATTGCATATTCGGGTTCTACGTCAAAAAATACTTACGGTTTACGAAACCTTTGTTTTCCATTCGTTGTAGGCAGTGCTGTAATCGACGTGTGTCAAGTGTACCTGTTTTTGCAATGAAGAACCGACGCGTTGGATTCTACATTTCATTTACGACGTAAATGCAAACCTTTGTCTTCTAACGTTTGATACTGATATTCAAACGTTGCCTGAGTGTTGCAAATATGATTGTATAGTACATATAATATGGCTCCGCATGAACATTTCTGGAAAATAAGCTACTTATATGGTAGTTTTCTGTTCGCTACGGGTTGATCATGGCGAGCCCCCAAACCGTCGCAATGCTGTATTTCGGTGGCCACCCTCGAATTCCGCCATCACGGTGACTGATTTCCGTGTGTGTTTCTATCTAACCGCCTAACTTCCACGCTGGCCGCTACGCGGGTATCTGTGGAATACAAACCACAATGATTGTAATACGGGGAATGTTTATTACGTGATAAGGACACCTGTCGTGGATACTAACCGAAATCTTGCACCGTAGTGGTGAGAGGTTAGGGGACTCGCAGAAATCAACAACTGAAGTGCTGAGAAGCAAGGAGACACACGTAAATGAAGTATCACAATGGCAACACAAAACTATTACAGCCACAACCGATGACTCTAAACGTGGTTTCTAACCAGCAACGACTAGACATATAGTATTGCCCAACCAATTTGCAACACTAAAATAAATATCTAACTTAAATATTAACCGTTAGAACACAAAAGTTTACATTTACAGTGTAAATGAAATGTAGGTTCAAATGCGTCGGTTCTTAGTTGCAAAAACAGTCACCTTTGATATTTGTCAATTATAGCGCCATGTACCACGAATGGCATACAATGGTCTGGCAAATGGTACGTGTTTTTTGGCGTAGAATTCGAATATGGAGTAAAATGGGGGTTCTCATTTGAAATACAAGGTTGACCCTGCACACGCAGGAGGAGTGGTTAGGAGGTGGCCAGCTCAAACACGAACAGATGTCCCCTTTGCTAATATTAACTTTTCAAAAATTGTGTGTGAATACCAAAGGGACCAAACTGCCTAGGTCATCGGTCCCTATACTTACACACTGCGTAAAGTAACTTAAACTAACTTATGCTAAGAAGAACACACACACCCATGCACGTTGGAGGACTCGAACCTCCGGCGGGAGGGGCCGCTCAGTCCGTGAAATGATGCCTTAAAACGCGCGGCTATTAATTTTTCACCTAGAACTTGCGTAGAGGATAAAACACGGTACTAACCATGTAGCACTGCCTCAGTCCTTGATAACGGCCTCAATTCAGAGAGAAAGAGAGTCGACAAGTTTCTTCAGAGATGCCATATCCATCAGAAGCCCACTCATTGATGATTTCATCCCGTACAGTTACCAAAGAATGGGGATATTTACGCTACTGGCCATTAAAATTGCTACACCACGAAGATGACGTGCTACAGACGCGAAATTTAACCGACAGGAAGAAGATGTTTTGCTATGCAAATGATTAGCTTTTTAGAGCATTCATACAAGGTTGGCGCCGGGAGCGAAACCTATAACGTGCTGACATACGGAAAGTTTCCAACCGATTTCTCATACACAAAGAGGAGTTGACCGGCGTTGTCTGTTGAAACGTTTTTTTGATGCCTCGTGTAAGGAGGAGAAATGCGTACTATCACGTTTCCGACTTTGATAACAGTCGGATTGTAGCCTATCGCGACATTGCTGCTCGCGTTGGTCGAGATTCAATGACTGTTAGCAGAATGCGGAATCGATGGGTTCAGGAGGGTAATACGGATCGCCGTGCTGGATCCCAACGGCCTCGTATCACTAGCAGCCGAGATGACAGGCATCTTATCCGCATGGCTGTAACGGATCGTGCAGCCACGTCTCGATCCCTGAGTCAACAGATGGGGACATTTGCCAAACAACAACCATCTGCACGAACAGTTTGACGACGTTTGTGGCAGCATGCACTATAGCTCAGAGACCATGGCTGCGGTTACCCTTGACGCTGCATCACCAGCGCCTGCGATGGTGTACTCAAGGACGAAACTGGGTGCACGAATGGCAAAACGTCATTTTTTCGGATGAATCCAGGTTCTGTTTTCAGCATCACGATGGTCGCATCCGTGTTTGGCGACATCGCGGTGAACGCTCATAGGAAGTGTGTATTCGTCATCGCCATACTGACGTATCACCTGGCGTGATGGTATGGGGTGCCATTGGTTACACGTTTCAGTCACCTCTTGCTCGCATTGACGGCACTTTGAACAGTGGACGTTACATTTCAGATGTGTTACGACCCGTGGCTCTACCCTTCATTCGATGCCTGCGAAACCCTACATTTCAACAGGATAATGCACGACCGCATGTTGCAGGTCCTGTACGGGCCTTTCTAGATAAAGAAAATGTTCGACTGTTGCCATGGCCAGCACATTCTCCAGATCTCTCATCAAATAAAAACGTCTGGTCAATGGTGGCCGAGCAACTGGCTCGTCACAATACGCCAGCCACTACTCTTGATGAACTGTGGTATCGTGGTGAAGCTGCATGGGCAGCTGTTCCTGTACACGCCATCGAAGCTCTGTCTGACTCAAAGCCCAGGCGTGCACCCAGGTTCGTCGTTGAGTACACCATCGCAGGCGCTCCTGTCTGTGATGCAGCGTCAAGGGTAACCGCAGCCATGGTCTCTGAGCTATAGTGCATGCTGCCACAAACGTCGTCGAACTGTTCGTGCAGATGGTTGTTGTCTTGCAAACGTCCCCATCTGTTGACTCAGGGATCGAGACGTGGCTGCACGATCCGTTACAGCCATGCGGATAAGATGCCTGTCATCTCGGCTGCTAGTGATACGAGGCCGTTGGGATCCAGCACGGCGATCCGTATTACTCTCCTGAACCCATCGATTCCGCATTCTGCTAACAGTCATTGAATCTCGACCAACGCGAGCAGCAATGTCGCGATAGCCTATAATCCGACCTTTATCAAAGTCGGAAACGTGATAGAACGCATTTCTCCTCCTTACACGAGGCATCAAAAAAACGTTTCACCAGACAACGCTTGTCAACTCCTCTTTGTGTATGAGAAATCGGTTGGAAACTTTCCCTATGTCAGCACGTTTTAGGTGTCGCTCCCGGCGCCAACCTTGTATGAATGCTCTAGAAAGCTAATCATTTGCATAGCAAAATATCTTCTCCCTGCCGGTTAAATTTCGCGTCTGTAGCACGTCATCTTCGTGGTGTAGCAATTTTAATGGCCAGTAGTGTAAATATCCCCATTCTTTGGTAACTGTACGGGATGAAATCATCAATGAGTGGGCTTCTGATGGATATGGCATTTCTGAAGAAACTTGTCGACTTTCTTTCTCTCTGAATTGAGGCCGTTATCAAGGACTGAGGCAGTGCTACACGGTTAGTACCGTGCTTTATCCTCTACGCAAGTTCTAGGTGAAAAATTAATAGCCGCGCGTTTTAAGGCATCATTTCACGGACTGCGCGGCCCCTCCCGCCGGAGGTTCGAGTCCTCCAGCGTGCATGGATGTGTGTGTTCTTCTTAGCATAAGTTAGTTTAAGTTACTTTACGCAGTGTGTAAGTATAGGGACCGATGACCTAGGCAGTTTGGTCCCTTTGGTATTCACACACAATTTTTGAAAAGTTAATATTAGCAAAGGGGACATCTGTTCGTGTTTGAGCTGGCCACCTCCTAACCACTCCTCCTGCGTGTGCAGGGTCAACCTTGTATTTCAAATGAGAACCCCCATTTTACTCCATATTCGAATTCTACGCCAAAAAACACGTACCATTTGCCAGACTATTGTATGCCATTCGTGGTACATGGCGGTATAATTGACAAATATCAAAGGTGACTGTTTTTGCAACTAAGAACCGACGCATTTGAACCTACATTTCATTTACACTGTAAATGTAAACTTTTGCGTTCTAACGGTTAATATTTAAGTTAGATATTTATTCTAGTGTTGCAAATTGGTTGGGCAATACTATATGACTAGCCGTTGCTGGTTAGAAAACACGTTTAGAGTCATCTAGGAACAAGGTTGTGGCTGTAATAGTTTTGTGTTGCCATTGTGATACTTCATTTACGTGTATCCCCTTGCTTCTCAGCACTTGAGTGGTTGATTTCTGCGAGTCCCCTAACCTCTCACCACTGCGGTGCTAGATTTCGGTTGGTATCCACGACAGGTGTCCTTATCACGTAATAAACATTCCCCGTATTACAATCGTTGTGGTTTGTATTCCACAGATACCCGCGTAGCGGCCAGCGTGGAAGTTAGGCGGTTGGATAGAAACACACACGGAAATCAGTCACCGTGATGGCGGAATTCGAGGGTGGCCACCGAAATACAGCATTCCGACGGTTTGGGGGCTCGCCATGATCAACCCGTAGCGAACAGAAAACTACCATATAAGTAGCTTATTTTCCAGAAATGTTCATGCGGAGCCATATTATATGTACTGTACAATCACATTTGCAACACTCAGGCAACGTTTGAACATCAGTATCAAACGTTAGAAGACAAAGGTTTGCATTTACGTCGTAAATGAAATGTAGAATCAAATGCATCGGTTCTTCATTGCAAAAACAGGTACACTTGACACACGTCGATTACAGCACTGCCTACAACGAATGGAAAACAAAGGTTTCGTAAACCGTAAGTATTTTTTGTCGTAGAACCCGAATATGCAATAAAAACGGAGGACTCCCTTTTCAAAATACAAAGTTGACCCCGCCAACGCAGGAGGGGTGGTTAAGAGGTGGCCAGTTGTAACAAAGACAGATGCCTCATTTACTAATATTATGTTTTTACCAAGAAAATTTTTTCGTACGATGCTTCTATTTTGAGATATTTTGTTGTCTCAAGTTAAAATAAACGCCCTGTGTAAGTCCTACCGATGAACTTTAATGTAATGGTTACATTAAATTTTGGTTTTCTGTTCCATTAAACTTTCTTCCTACAACATCATCATCAATGTCTTTCTCGTATGAGCTTCAATGCGGTCGCTATTACATACGAAATCTTATCTGTCGTTCCTGCCAAATTTGGACTTTTAACCCCTCAGCTCGAAACACATGTTGTTACTTACTTACGTTACTTATCTGGGTCACCAACTACACTGCGTATTTCCAACAATTACCTATAATGATAGCTTTTTATTTGCTATGATAAGGTCTGTACGTGCATCTTTATTTATAAGTTGGAAGACACACATGTGAGCTTTAGAA
The DNA here is from genome assembly GCF_023864275.1 of Schistocerca cancellata. NCBI lineage: Eukaryota > Metazoa > Arthropoda > Insecta > Orthoptera > Acrididae > Schistocerca > Schistocerca cancellata. The sequence continues at coordinate 155,887,023 of NC_064634.1, forward strand.
CGATTTGGCTTGAGGAAATTCTCTCTTTAGTAGACACCTAAGGCTTCGAGAGTCCGCATCAGTCTCCCTTCCACTTCCTAAAACGTTTTTCGTTGTGTGACCACGGCAGTATCATCGGTGTATATAAACTGTCTCTTCTCTGCGTTTATACGCTGGCCGTTTGTAAAGTTGTTATGTAGGACTAGCGACAGGGCACTGCCTTTGGGTGGGCCGTTCTTTTGCCTTTTCCAGTGGCTATTCCTTCTCTGTAACATCACATGAAAATGTTTGTTTCGAAGGAGACATTGCACTCATGTCACCAGTGGGAAGTCCTTAGTCATGTCATAAAAATTAATGAGCAGCCGTTGGCGACTGACAGTGTCCGAGACAGACGAGACATCTATAAATGCGACTCCAGTTATCAGCTGCCGTTCGATGGTGCCCTCTGTGTTGAGTGAGACCGAGTATTTCTGTCGCAGACGACTCTTTCAAGTGCCTTGTAGAGATGACAGAGGTGAGACAGGCCTGAAGCTCTATAGATCCGTAGGTTCTTTTCCTGGCTTTAGCAGAGCCACCGCCTTGGCTTCTCTCCAGAGTTTCGTGATGTGCGTGGTAATGATACAGCAACAGTGTACAGTCCATTTTAAGGCTGCAGGCCCAAAACGCTTAATTTGTTCAGTGTAGTTGTCATGCGAGACAGCAGCTTTTTGTTCCTTCATTTGACGCAGCGTTCTTCTTATCTCCTCACTACTGAACGGCGTGGTGAGGACGTCCACTTCATTCTTACATTACGTTGGATTTTGAGACTTTTCACTTTATATGGCATTTTCACATTTAATACAGGGCGGTGAGCTATCCTGTCGGGAGTTACTCCCGTTAGACCAGGTGTTGGAGCTGTAGGGTCGCTGCAGTGATCGTTTTACTAACTTCCACGTTCGCCGGCTTTCATGTAGAGATTCACTACGAGTTTGGACAATCTACCCGTTCGCGCTGTTCATACTGCATGTAGATCTTCTTCGTCTGCTTGAACAGTGATTTTTCAAAAAGGATCGGCGTCGTACATAGAGGCGTACTCTTGCGAAAGTTTTTTAGTTACTCCTTCCAGGCCAGCAACGTATTCAGTCCTACAGTTCTTCGGTATGTACGTACTTTCCGGATATTATTTCTTACCAGCAAAAAAAAAGTTGTGGTAAGAACTGGTTCGTGGCTCGAACTGCTTAATTTCTCCGTTCAATTCTCCTATAAAACACAGTTCTGATTATTTTAAAATTAAAGCGTCTTTTAAAGGAAACTACTTCTGGTTTGTTAGCCACACTGACTATGCAGATTGTTGGTCTGTGTTACGTCCGTGGCGTCGGGTATCCCACAATTTCTGTGACTAACAAAGACCTTGTGCGGGTTGTATCTTCTGTGCCACTGTTGAAGGATGCGGGATGTTTCGCATCATTTATTACTTTAAAATTCACCTCGTCTACACAGTTTTCTAGTGTTTCGCCATTGGCATCTATTTCAGAGCAACCCCCACGACATGGTGCGAGATAGCCGATAGCAACATCTCTTAACTGTGATTGGAAATTTTTTTGGTTTCCTCAGATACGAAGTCTACAGATGGTGGCTTACAGAAAGCAGCTGCAGTACAGGAGTTGACCTCGACAGTAAGAATCTGTCATTTTTCACAAATCATTGCTGTCTAAGTTAGTTTCACGTTCTTTTTAGCAAAGTCAACACTTAACGTTCATGAGGACACTCTAGTATAATCTTGATCACTTGAACCTGTGGTCTTTGGCTTTCTGTTCTTCGGCACATTTTCTGGAGAAGGAGGAGATCACAGTTTGTTTCCTGACACAGATTAGAAGTAGTGGGATAAGCAGGTTCAAAATGGTTCAAATGGCTATGAGCACTATGGGACTTAACTTCTGAAGTCATCAGTCCCCTAGAACTTAGAACTACTCAAACCTAAGGACATCACACACATCCATGCCTGAGGCAGGATTCGAACTTGCGACCGTAGCGGAAATTAATTAAATTGATCAATTAATTAACCCCAGCCCCATCCCCAGATGACATCAAGTGTTTTCCTCAGCCACCAGGTGGGTCCCTGCCCCCTCCCTCTCCCTTTCCCAACCTACCCTATTAGCGGGATTTTCGAATTTGGCGGGAATTTCGAATTTTAGGGGGAATTTCTGTTTCCATTCCACACCCCCACTCCACTTGGGAGTTGACGGGGATATTAAAAATGGCGGTGCCCTTCGGAAACCCCAAGTGCAAACCACATCCCCCCCACTGAGCAACATATCGAAATTGTCCAGATGAGGGAGAGAAAGGTTATGCAGTGGACTTCATTTATTTCGGTTGGGAAACTGAAGTAAAGATCAGTCCTAATTACATAATTAATCATGAAGATCAGTTCTAATTACACAACTATATGTACAGCGCTACACAAGGTGCGCCTAAAATCAAAATACAGCTCAAAATTGACGCTGCCATACAACTTGCGATATCCTGCAGGAGGACTGAGATCGAATTCCGGAAAGCGCACCGCCATTTTTAATATCCCCGTCAATTCCCAAGTGGAGGGTGGGGTGGAATGTCGGCACAGCCCTCGGAAACAGAAACTAGTGGCAGGCACACTCAAACTCTACCCTTCAGCTACAAGCTGGCGAGACAAAAAGGCTGGAGGGGGAAGGTACTATCTTTATTTTTGGCGGGAAATATGTTCAACTAACGAGCTGCTGGTGTTGGAAACGAAGGAGATTAATAATGTATTACTCGTAAGCATAAGGCTGAGAACTATCACTATTTGGCGTCGGAGTTCGCTGAAGACGCCTCCCACTGCATTGTTCTGCAGTCATCCTCTATCCCTGGTAATCTAAATCCAGGAAAGGCAATACATGCTACCACAACTGATGGAAAATACTTCACTGTTCTAATTACACATCGAAATTGTCATCTCAAATAGATAGCTGATACTGCTTCTGCAAGCCACCTATTCTGAGCGCAGCTTCCCCTCCACCCTCCCCCCCCTCATATCATAGGGCACAGTCTTAACAACAATGCATCCTTGACGAAGCACATGGCTGCATGATCCAGATACTTGGTCTGCACTAATGATACCGACGTACACAATAGACCGTAGTGACCCCTGAACAAAGAGAGATAATTGACGGCTACTTTGACTGCAACTTTGTCTCTGTGCTGTGCTGTTCCCCCTCCCCCCACGCTGCCTGCATGCCACCCACACCTGCCACCCATTCTGTGATGGAAAACACTTGTATTTCATGCCAGCATACCTCCTACAAGTGAGTATCTATTTTAAAAAAATGCGACGATAATAAATGTTCTGTTTTCACGAATTCTTTTAGTCTTATGAGCAAAATCGGTATAGTGTTTACTGCACGATACAATGCCCCCTGCCTCCTGTTATTTTGTGACATCCAGCAAAGGGAGAAAGCTACAGCACTGATGCTGATTAACGATGGCCAAACTGCAGAGATCGGAGTGATTTTTTTCAGTTTGATGGACAAATTTACATGGTTTGAGAGGACCCCTCACGTTAAAATCAGTGTCTGTAAATAAACTGTTATGCACATGTGTATTACAAACATTTCAGGCATATAAATAACATTACATAATACAGCCTTTATATCATTTGCTCACGTGTCAGAAAAAAACAATAACTTTGCATTTGACAACAGCAGGATATAATTCGAAAGGACGTTGCTGTTTTGTACGCTATACCAAAGCAATGCTATATCACACTGGCATTTACGAAACAAATCGTGAGAACATGTCAAGTATCCGAACCTTCTAACATCACGAGTAGATAACCCTGTAAGATTCCTCTGATACATCTGAAACAAATACTGTATGCGTGATGACATCTGACTTTTTTGCACCATAACCCACCTTTAGCAATGTGTGCGTGAAGTTTCTGTCATCCAGCAGACAATCATTTGGAGTAGCAGCAGACACTTGCATTCTAGTTTAGTAAGCAATTTGATCATCACAGAATAGCCAGTTTCACACAATCTACTCACATGTCGGCAACAACAATATCATTTCTAGGTTGTACAGTGAGCTAAAATTCAAGTGGTGTCTACTTTATAATTAGAGATTATGAAATATAAAATAACACAGGACTTGCAGTTTTTAAACACACTATGGTGATGATAATAATAAAAACAGACATGATTCCATGAGAATAGATACAGTCAATTTCTGTTAGTTTTACGAGCAAATTCGGTGTAGTTTGAGAGGATTCCACATGTTCAAATTACAAATAGTCATGCATGACGGCATTACAGTAATTTTAGACACATGAAATACCAGTACAGGTCAGCATCTATACAGGCATTTATAATGTTCAAGAACACTCCTCATCATAATTTCTAACATCCACAGAAGGTAAAAAAACTATGAACTATGTACATCCAGACCTTAACCAGTCATACTTCCCCTTGTAATAAAACATTCTATGAGATTTTACCTCATCTCTTTCTTCTGATATATATCGAAAACGAAATACCGTATGTATGTTGATATCGAGCATATTACATATATACTGCTCCAGTGGAGCAGGTGGGCAGTGGTCGAAGTTGCATGCACAGAAGTATGTGAAGTTTTGACCCCTGTACTCAAGGAAGACCACTCCCAAAAACTATCAGTCACAAGAGAGGGTTCCTGTGTCTTTCTCTCATAAGCAGTTTAACACATTGTTTTTCAGCTGTAACACATCCAATGACTACATCCTTGAACACCACATTACATTTTGTTTTTCTACCATGACTCTGAGGTCCGTGTCAAGTGCTAAACTGACATCAACATGTTTCAATGGATTGGCTCTCACATACAGCTGCACATCGCATGGTGTAAACTATGCTGCTCCCACAACACAGGATGATAGAAATAAAACACAGAGGTGATGCTCCTTGTTGACAAAAATGTGGAAAAAACGCAACATATGGAAACTGGAAGAGTTTGGGGCATTGTGGAGCATTTCCAAATAGCTATCTGAAGTTGGTGACCTATACAATATTTCACAGCGATGTGGTAGCGGATGTCTAGTGTTGCACCAAGACTCTCTCAAACTAGTGTTGCAAAACACAAGTGTTCGGCACTATGTGATACAGACACCAAACAAAACATGCAGTGTATTCCCATTCAAGTACTGTAACTACCATTCCACAGAAATTAGCTCCCAAACAGAGCAGCATAACTGGTAGTCAGATCACATGAATTCAGTGGCTAAGGGGGAGTGTCATGAAATTAAATATTTTCAACTTTTCGTGGCCTAGTCGGCAACTGTATAAATATTAATTTTAATTTTAAAAATCAACAGCCTCAGTTGCAAAGTTTATCTAGATTTATCTAGGTTTCAGTCGCGATAACCCAACCTTCTTCAGAATAAAAGTAACTACCGTTTATCCATAGTGGACATAGTGGAGTTCCAGTACATCACTCGTGGCTGCCGCATCGCGGTCGCGAAGTGGGGCCGAGGCAGTTTCAGATAAGTTTTTACGGTCTGGCGATAATTTATGGATTTGTAGTTTTAGCTTAACGATGTCCACTATGGACAAACGGTAGTTACTTTTATTCTGAAGAAGGTTGGGTTATCCCGACTGAAACCTAGGTAAATCTAGGTAAACTTTGCAACTCATGGTGTTGGTTTTTAAAATTAAAATTGTTCATCAAATGATAGTCAGTTACATGAATAATGATCAATGCCTTTGTGTGGGTTGATGGATATCTAAAATGTATTGAAAAGTACTAAAGCACTGTTTACTAACTTCAACTGGAACAAGCATACACATTTACTACACCAGTATGACTTATTCATTACAGCAAAATGGCGCTTCACTCCTGGTGAAACATGGGGAGAGGACTTATTCAGACTAATAATTATGCCATCTTCTGAGATGGAGAGTCACCCACCGTCTTCAAACTCAGTGATAGACTAGCCTTTCAAAACGGGATCCGACGGTTGCCGTACAGGTTATTCTAAATGATGGACCCATTTTCGAAACTTCGTATTTATTCAAGTACAAGTCCAAAATAAGCAGGCTTTATACCAATGAAAAGAGGAAGTTTCAAAGGTTTTTTCACAATGTAAGATACCAATTTAATAAATTTAATAATTTGTGATTAATTAGTTTTTAATAACTATTTAATAATTAGATATGTGGTACATGTTATAAATTTTTAATGTGGCCACCGTTGGCTGCACGGCAAACATCGACGTGGTAGAGAAACATGTGCCACGCACACGAAAGCATATCTGCTGTTACGGACCGCACGGCAGCAGTGATTCGGTTCCGCAGATCGTTCAGAGTAGTTGGTAGAGGTGGAACGTAAACAACCTCCTTCACATAACCCCGTGAGAAATAGTCACAGGGTGTGAGATCAGGAGATCTCTGTGGCCAGAAGTGCAGAACCAGGTCGCCAAGTTCTCTACGACCGATCCAGCACTGAGGAAGGGAGTCATTCAAAAAGCCTCAAACATCACAGTGCCAATGGGGCGGTGCTTGATCCTGTTGGAAAATGAAAAACTGGGAATCTACCATAACTTGGTGGAACAGCCATTGTTCTAACATGTCCAGATACGTGCTTCCCATTATAGTTCTTTCCGCAAAGGAAAATGGTCCATAAACCATGGTACGGGATATGGCACAGAACACGCTGATCTTTCGTGTTGCAACGGTGAATGTGGATTTTCCAAACCCCGTATGCAGACATTGTGTCTGTTAACTTTTCAACTATGGTGTAACATCGTTTCATTGGTTAAATTTACGCGCTGTAGAAATACGTCGTCCTCCATCTTTGCTAGCACATAAACACATAATGCGAGATGCTTCTCTTCGTCATGGGGGTTGAGAGCCTGCATAAGTCGTAACTGGCGACAACATCGATGTACTGTGGAGACCTCACGCCCCACGTGTTGAGTAATTCGGCGGTACGTCCACCCGGCCTCCCGCATGCCCACTATACGCCCTCGCTCAAAGTCCGTCAACTGCACATACGGTTCACGTCCACGCTGTCGGGGCATGCTACCAGTGTTAAAGACTGCGATGGAGCTCCGTATGCCACGGCAAACTGGCTGACACTGACGGCGGCGGTGCACAAATGCTGCGCAGCTAGCGCCATTCGACGGCCAACACCGCGGTTCCTGGTGTGTCCGCTGTGCCGTGCGTGTGATCATTGCTTGTACAGCCCTCTCGCAGTGTCCGGAGCAAGGATGGTGGATCTGACACACCGGTGTCAATGTGTTCTTTTTTCCATTTCCAGGAGTGTATTTACGAAGGGCAGTTCATAGCAAGCGAAGAGGAATGTTGTCATCAGGCATTTTTCTTCTTCGTGACAATGCTTGGCCACACACTCCAGCTAGTACGAAGATTCTCCTGCAGCGTTTTAGATGGAAAGTTTAGTCATTCAGCCTTGCTCTCTCTGCCTTTCATCTGCCTTTCACATGAAACGCTTGCTATGAAGACAACATTTTGGTACAGACAAGATCTGACGGAAAGCGCAGGTGGCTGCCTTTTATGGTGAGGGTACTGGGAAGTTGGTACAACGCTACAACATATGCCTAAGTGGGAGCGGCGACTCTGCACGGGATGGTGTAAGCACTCGCATGATGTAAGAACAGTGGTCGTAAAAATGTTGCACTCTTCGGGGCCCGGAACCAAGCGTCACGCTTTGACAGTGACGGCTAGTTTGAAACACGACAGGAATTGCTGTTATTAGTCAATGCAGGGCGAGCTCAACCAATTACCGTGCGATCATTGCTCAACGAACAGCATGTGATGAATATCGAGTACGTGGGAAATGTCCACTGCCCAAAGCGGACCGAGCGAGGTGGCGCAGTGGTTAGACACTGGACTCGCATTCGGGAGGACAACGGTTCAATCCCGCGTCCGGCTATCCTGATTTAGGTTTTCCGTGATTTCCCTAAATCGCTCCAGGCTAATGCCGGGATGGTATCTTTCAAAGGGCACGGCCGACTTCCTTCCCCGTCCTTTCCTAATCCGATGAGACCGATGATCTCGCTATCTGGCCTCTTTCCCCAAAACAACCCAACCCAAAGCGGAACCAATTGCTGCAGGTCTTTAGCAGGCAGAACAAATGGTTCAAATGGCTCTGAGCACTATGGGACTTAACTGCTGAGGTCATCAGTCCCCTAGAACGTAGAACTACTTAAACCTAACTAACCTAAGGACACCACACACATCCATGCCCGAGGCAGGATTCGAACCTGCGAACGTAGCAGTCGCGCGGTTCCAGACTGTAGCGCCTAGAACCGCTCGGCACTACGGCTGGATAGTAGGCAGAACAACACACAACCTGGGCAGTAGGTAAGTGAAGGTGTTTAGACTGATCCGATGGCTAGTGATCTTTTCTCTTTACAAATGATGCAAGGCTTCGAGGCCACTGACGACCCAACAAGACATTTAAGCCACAGAGTGTGGATGGTGTGGTTCAGACCGGGGATTCTTGTGTGGTGATTTGGCGCTGTTTTTCGTGGCATGACTTACGCACAATCATTCGGGCTACCGTAAACATGAACTACCATGTTTATTTCTACACTTTCGGATATCAAGCATTGCCTTTCCTTGTACATCTTTATAACGAATATTCTGTGGACACTCCCATCTTCTGGAAAGACAATAGCTCTGGTCAAAGGACTACAGACATACGTTTCTGGTTTGACGAATACTCAAGAACCCAATTGCATCCCGACTGGACTTCTAAATTACGCAGTTTTCATCACATAGAAAATTTCTAGGGCTATCTGATCCGGCGGGTGAAACGTAGTAATACACTACTGGCCATTAAAATTGCAACACCGAGAAGAAATGCAGATGGTAAACGGGTATTCATTGGACAAATATATTATACTAGAACTGACATGTGATTACATTATCACGCAATTTGGGTGCAGAGATCCTGAGAAATCAGTACGCAGAACAATCATCTCTGGCCGTAATAACGGCATTTACACACACGCCTGGGCTTTGAGTCAGACAGAGCTTCGATGGCGTGTACAGGAACAGCTGCCCATGCGAAACCCTACATTTCGGCAGAATAGCGCACGACCGCACGTTGCAGGTCCTGAATGGGCCTTTCTGGATACAGAAAATGTTCGACTGCTCCATTGGCCACCACATTCTCTAGATCTCTCATCAAATGAAAACGTCTGGTCAATGGTGGCCAAGCAACTGGCTCGTCACAATACGCCAGCCACTACTCTTGATGAACTGTGGTATCGTGTTGAAGCTGCATGGGCAGCTGTTCCTGTACACGCCATCGAAGCTCTGTCTGACTCAAAGCCCAGGCGTGTGTGTAAATGCCGTTATTACGGCCAGAGATGGTTGTTCTGCGTACTGATTTCTCAGGATCTATGCACCCAAATTGCGTGAAAATGTAATCACATGTCAGTTCTAGTATAATATATTTGTTCAATGAATACCCGTTTACCATCTGCATTTCTTCTCGGTGTCGCAATTTTAATGGCCAGTAGTGTATTACTACGTTTCACCCGCCGGATCAGATAGCCCTAGAAATTTTCTATGTGATAAAAACTGCGTAATTTAGAAGTCCAGTCGGGATGCAATTGGGTTCCTGAGTGTTCGTCAAACCAGAAACGTATGTCTGTAGTCCTTTGACCAGAGCTATTATATTCCCCGAAGACGGGAGTGTCCACAGAATATTCGTTATAGAGATGTACAAGTAAAGACAATGCGTGATATCCGATAGTGTAGAAATAAACATGGTAGTTCATGTTTACGGTAGCCTGAATGATTGTGCGTAAGTCATGCCACGAAAAACAGCGCCAAATCACCACACAAGAATCTCCGTCTGAACCACACCGTCCACACTCTGTGGCTTAAATGTCTTGTTGGGTCGTCACTGGCCTCGAAGCCTTGCATCATTTGTAAAGAGAAAAGATCACTAGCCATCGGATCAGTCTAAACACCTTCACTTACCTATTGCCCAGGTTGTGTGTTGTTCTGCCTACTAGCTGGCCGTAGTGGCCGAGCGGTTCTAGACGCTACAGTCTGGAACCGCGCGACTGCTACGTTCGCAGGTTCGAATCCTGCCTCGGGCATGGATGTGTGTGATGTCCTTAGGTTAGTTAGGTTTAAATAGTTCTACGTTCTAGGGGACTGATGACCTCAGCAGTTAAGTCCAATAGTGCTCAGAGCCATTTGAACCATTTGTTCTGCCTACTAAATACCTGCAGCAATTGGTTCCGCTTTGGGTTGGTTGTTTTGGCGAAAGAGACCAGACAGTGAGGCCATCGGTCTTATCGGATTAGGGAAGGACGGGGAAGGAAGTCAGCCGTGCCCTTTGAAAGAAACCATCCCGGCATTAGCCTGGAGCGATTTAGGGAAATCACGGAAAACCTAAATCAGGATGGCCAGACGCGGGATTGAACCGTCGTCCTCCCGAATGCGAGTCCAGTGTCTAACCGCTGCGCCACCTCGCTCGGTCCGCTTTGGGCAGTGGACATTTCCCACGTACTCGATATTCATCACATGCTGTTCCCTGAGCAATGATCGCACGGTAATTGGTTGAGCTCGCCCTGCATTGACTAATAACAGCAATTCCTGTCGTGTTTCAAACTAGCCGTCACTGTCAAAGCGTGACGCTTGGTTCCGGGCCCCGAAGAGTGCAACATTTTTACGACCACTGTTCTTACATCATGCGAGTGCGAGTCGCCGCTCCCACTTACACATATGTTGTAGCGTTGTACCAACTTCCCAGCACCCTCACCATAAAAGGCAGCCACCTGCGCTTTCCGTCAGATGTTGTCTGTACCAAAATGTTGTCTTCATAGCCAGCGTCTCATGTGAAAGGCAGATGAAAGGCAGAGAGAGCAAGGCTGAATGACTAAACTTTCCATCTAAAACGCTGCAGCCGGCCGGAGTGGCCGAGCGGTTAAAGGCGCTACAGTCTAGAACTGCACGACCGCTACGGTCGCAGGTTCGAATCCTGCCTCGGGCATGGATGTGTGTGATGTCCTTAGGTTAGTTAGGTTTCAGTAGTTCTAAGTTCTAGGGGACTTATGACCACAGCAGTTGAGTCCCATATTGCTCAGAGCCAGTTGAACCATTTTTTTTTTTTTTTTAAACGCTGCAGGAGAATCTTCGTACTAGCTAGAGTGTGTGGCCAAGCATTGTCACGAAGAAGAAAAATGCCTGATGACAACATTCCTCTTCGCTTGCTATGAACTGCCCTTCGTAAATAGTTTTCATTCGCCTGCTCCACTCGCTGAACAAGATCATTGGTCGATACTCGCTTCCTTCCCTAATAATCTGCGTCCTGAATGTCTGTACTTCCTGCTTCAGAGTTCCTGCATCATTTCCACACTTTACTGTCACGCATGGGAGTTGCATTATGTGGGCTGCATGAAATCTGACGAAAACCCTCAGCATGAAGAAATCGAATAACAGCACGCACTTCAAACGTGGCAGAAACCACTATTGTTGTAGACATCTTTAAGCGCTCGCTGTGCACTCAGAAATGAAAAGCGCGACGTGATGTGCCAATGGGCGTGCTAGAGACATCGTGCAACACATCTACACAAAGCTTCATCTCAGTTGCCCTGTGGTTTTAATATCAGGCCGATGGCACTTTGAAAGAAAAACTTCCCTTGTATTTACGTTGTCTGTTACTTAAGGTTACGAGACAATGAATGAAGTTATTTGATCGGGAAGACCATTAATTGCAATATTTTATTATACTTACTAGCTTAGTGGCTTCTGATTCGCTCGCGTACACTGTATCGCCTGCACAATCTTTTTTGTTTTTATTTAATTGAATTTTTATGTTGTTCACTAACTGAAACACCTTCTAAGCTTTTCACGCTATTTAAGGCCGTATAAGCACGGTCTTTTCCGAACGTACTTCTGACCAACATCCCCTAATAAATATTTCTTTATACCTAACCAAGAAGGAAAATACCAGTTTTCATAAACTTAGCTTTAAAGTTTTTTTAATGTAACGAAATATTTTCTTAAAATTTTCATCCCCTATTGCACTATCTTAGGGGCTGAATATCCAGAAATACTGAAACACGTATCTTTCAATTTTTAACCGAGAAGTAAAATACCATTTGTCATAGATGTAGCCTTAAAATCGTTTACTAGATCTTTAGTAATTATTTATTTTCAAAAAAACTTTCACCCATTATTTTACCCCCTTAGTGGTTGAATTTCCATAGATACTGAAAACCGTATTTTTAATTTTCTTTCTGAGAAACCAAATACCGGTTTTCGTAGTTACAACTTCAAAATTCCCTTAATAGCGACATACTTTCAGAAAGCCTTTCATCCACTATTTGAACACCTTAGGAGTGGAATATCGAATAATCCCTTCTTAAACGGTGCCTACAATACAAGATCCACACCCTTTCCAAACTTCAAGTTTCTATCCTTGGCGGTTTAGGCTGGGCGATGATGAGTCAGTTAATCAGCCTGACCCTCTCTCACTCCTTTAGGGGTTAAAATTTCAAAACTACTGGAACACGTATTTTTTTCATCTCCAACCGAGAAGCCAAACACCAGTTTTCAAACACATAGCTTTAAAAATGCTTTCTCAGTGTGATATTTTCATGGAAAGCTTCACCCCCTATTTTACCCCTTTAGGGGCTGAGTTTCCAAAAGCAGTGACATGCGTAAGTTTTATTTCTAAGAGAGAAGCCAAATACAATACAAATTGTCATAGATTTAGCTTAAAATATGTTTGAACAATGAAATACTTCCATACAAACTTTCATCCCTGTTTCACCCCATGGAGGTTAAATTTCCAAAAACAGTGAAACACCAGTTGTTTTTATTTCTAACCGAGAAGCCAAATTTAAATTTTCATAAACTTCTCTTTAAAAATGCTTTCATAATAAAATATTTTCCTAAAAAATCTCATACTCTATTTCACTCCCTCAGGAGTTCAGTTTCCGAAAACACTGAAACGTGTATTTTTTTTTTTTAGCCGAGAAGTCAAATACCAATGTTCATAGATGTAGCTTTAAAACTACTTCAGTAGTTCTTTAATAATTATATATTTCCAAAAAACGCTTTCACCCACTATTTTACCCCCACAGGGTGTTTCTTTACTACTGACCGAGAAACCAAATCCCAGTTTTCATTTGTCTACCTTTAAAATGGCGATATTTTTCAAAAAATCCTGCAACCCTTATTTCACCCCCTTAGGTTCAGAATTTCCAAAAATCTCATCTTATACGCCGTCTACAGTATAAGATCCACATGTTCTCCAAGTTTCTATATTTAGCGGTTTGGGTTGGGTGATGATGAGTCAGTCAGCCACTCAGTCAATCTGTCAGGACATCGCCTTTCACATACGAAGAATATTTCCAATAAATGTCATTTTCTCTTAGTATGATACCTCTCAATGTACACTCCTGGAAATTGAAATAAGAACACCGTGAATTCGTTGTCCCAGGAAGGGGAAACTTTATTGACACATTCCTGGGGTCAGATACATCACATGATCACACTGACAGAACCACAGGCACATAGACACAGGCAACAGAGCATGCACAATGTCGGCACTAGTACAGTGTATATCCACCTTTCGCAGCAATGCAGGCTGCTATTCTCCCATGGAGACGATCGTAGAGATGCTGGATGTAGTCCTGTGGAACGGCTTGCCATGCCATTTCCACCTGGCGCCTCAGTTGGACCAGCGTTCGTGCTGGACGTGCAGACCGCGTGAGACGACGCTTCATCCAGTCCCAAACATGCTCAATGGGGGACAGATCCGGAGATCTTGCTGGCCAGGGTAGTTGACTTACACCTTCTAGAGCACGTTGGGTGGCACGGGATACATGCGGACGTGCATTGTCCTGTTGGAACAGCAAGTTCCCTTGCCGGTCTAGGAATGGTAGAACGATGGGTTCGATGACGGTTTGGATGTACCGTGCACTATTCAGTGTCCCCTCGACGATCACCAGTGGTGTACGGCCAGTGTAGGAGATCGCTCCCCACACCATGATGCCGGGTGTTGGCCCTGTGTGCCTCGGTCGTATGGAGTCCTGATTGTGGCGCTCACCTGCACGGCGCCAAACACGCATACGACCATCATTGGCACCAAGGCAGAAGCGACTCTCATCGCTGAAGACGATACGTCTCCATTCGTCCCTCCATTCACGCCTGTCGCGACACCACTGGAGGCGGGCTGCACGAAGTTGGGGCGTGAGCGGAAGACGGCCTAACGGTGTGCGGGACCGTAGCCCAGCTTCATGGAGACGGTTGCGAATGGTCCTCGCCGATACCCCAGGAGCAACAGTGTCCCTAATTTGCTGGGAAGTGGCGGTGCGGTCCCCTACGGCACTGCGTAGGATCCTACGGTCTTGGCGTGCATCCGTGCGTCGCTGCGGTCCGGTCCCAGGTCGACGGGCACGTGCACCTTCCGCCGACCACTGGCGACAACATCGATGTACTGTGGAGACCTCACGCCCCACGTGTTGAGCAATTCGGCGGTACGTCCACCCGGCCTCCCGCATGCCCACTATACGCCCTCGCTCAAAGTCCGTCAACTGCACATACGGTTCACGTCCACGCTGTCGCGGCATGCTACCAGTGTTAAAGACTGCGATGGAGCTCCGTATGCCACGGCAAACTGGCTGACACTGACGGCGGCGGTGCACAAATGCTGCGCAACTAGCGCCATTCGACGGCCAACACCGCGGTTCCTGGTGTGTCCGCTGTGCCGTGCGTGTGATCATTGCTTGTACAGCCCTCTCGCAGTGTCCGGAGCAAGTATGGTGGGTCTGACACACCGGTGTCAATGTGTTCTTTTTTCCATTTCCAGGAGTGTATATTTGCGCTAAATTTAGTAACAAAATCCCTTTGTTTTAAGTGATTAGACGTATACTACTGATTGCCTTTTTTCAGAAAGATCTAGTCGATTCTATATGAGAATAGGAAGCATAATCATTGTGTTTGTCAATACCCACACGCATTTCCTGCAGAACACGAATCAACAAAAATCACCGTATAGGCAAAAGTGCAACAGTCAAATACTCTTTCGTGCGCTCCGCCAGTACATCTAATAATCGAACCTGACAAAGTTAGTCGGCCCTTGTGGCCGTGCGGTTCTAGGCGCTTCAGTCTGGAACCGCGCGATCTTTACGGTCGCAGGTTCGAATCCTGCCTCGAGCATGGATGTGTGTGATGTCCTTAGGTTATTTAGGTTTAAGTAGTTCTAAGTTCTACGGGACTGATGACCTCAGATGTTAAGTCCCATAGTGCTCAGAGACGTTTGAACCATCAGGAAATTAGCTGTCGAATAGAGTACGCAGGTGCGTGCAGGTGAAAATTTTCTGTCATCATAACAGTAATAAACATTTGAAATATTCAGTAATGGTTTTCATCTGTAAGAGGGGTTCTTCGCACCAGAAACGTGAACCAGTGTAAAAAAAAATTCATCTCGAAGTAATCATTATGCACTTGCTCAGGATTTTTGGTGCATTAAGAGTTGCAGAAGAGCCTCTTTCATTTTTTCAAAGTGTAACTGAGATGTGTTGGCACACTATTTATACTTCGAAGCTTGATAAATAATGTTAAGTCACATGGTAATACCACGGACCGTGACGCACAAGGTTCCGAGTTCAAGCCACAACCGAAAAATAGTGTCTTTCTCCAGAAAGTTTGGTTTTTTACTTTGTCAATAACCAGTAGATTTAGAGGAACACATGTAGTAACAAATCGCATATTATAAAGTAATTCGGTGTTGGCCACTTAGTCTTCTTGGCTACTTAGCGGCAGTAGGATAATTCTGACGTCGTCTCATAATCACTGACTGTGATGGATAATTCTGTCGTGCGTCGTTTGGTTATCAAAATCAGTATATTTCACGATTTGCTCCATCATTCATAATCCAAGACAACAAGCGAAAGGACAGTGTCTTCGTTGTATCTAAATCTAAGAGAGTGTTGTGACTTTGCACTACAAGTCTTCCTGTCGAAGAATTTTTGAGTTATGTTTTCGAAATCTCGCTGTTCAGTTAGAGTTGATAACAAACTCTACCTTCCTAGACAAGTTAGTACAGTATTGAATGTTAAATAAAAATTACTACTGCATTTTGACTAAACATTATGAATACGTGTCATCTTTTTTCCCACAGCCTCCTCAGTGTTCAGAGCTATTACTTCGCAAAACGTCCACCCCCGGTAGCTGAATGGTCAGCGAGACGGATTGTCAATCGTCTGGGCCCAGGTTCGATTCCCCGCGGGGTCGCGCAATTTTCTCCGCCCAGGGACTGGGTGTTGTGCTGTCCTCATCATCATCGTCTCATATCTCATCGACTGCAGGTCGCCGAAGTGGCGTCAAGTTGAAAGACCGGCACCCGGCGAACGGTCTGAACGACGGGAGGCCCTAGCCATACGATTAAATAACTAAACTTCGCAAAATTGGCTTCGTAATTGGCAAGGACAAATACTGCAGACGGAAAAAAGTCTTTCTGACTGGTAGAAGTCACATACTGTCGGTAATCAGCAAATAATGTGCTGATGTCCTCAGTAAAATGTTAAAATCAACCCACTGTACCACAAAATGAAGGTGTTCAAGACAACGCAAATGGAGACGCAGCAATCAGATACAGATTTCAATTTCGGTGACTGGTTTGGCGCGTTTTTAGAAGACCAGGTATTGTCCATGCAAAGTGTGGTGTCACCGCCAGACACCACACTTGCTAGGTGGTAGCCTTTAAATCGGCCGCGGTCCGTTAGTATACGTCGGACCCGCGTGTCGCCACTATCAGTGATTGCAGACCGAGCGCCGCCACACGTCAGGTCTAGAGAGACTTCCTAGCACTCGCCCAGTTGTACAACCGACTTTGCTAGCGATGGTTCACTGACAAAATACGATCTCATTTCCCGAGACGATAGTTAGCATAGCATTCAGCTACGTCATTTGCTACGACCTAGCAAGGCGCCATTACCAGTTACTATTGATAGTGTGAATAATGTACCGTCAAGAGCGACGTTCACCATTAATGGATTAAAGTTAAGCATCCCACCAGCTACGTCAGTTTTTTCTAAATTCTAATTTCCTTGTCCTGTTTCAGACCTCACGCCAGCCTGCGTGAGCTAAAACGCGTGCCTTTCGGCTTCCTCTAGTAACACGGTGTTGGCTCTCCTGCCAACCACAACATAAAGAGTTGCGTAATTCTTCATTTCCTCCGTTACATCGAAACATCCACAGTGTCGTAAACTTACTGCGGCACAATGAAGTAGACGGTAGAGCTTCCTGAAAAATGTGGAATTTGGGTTCTAGGTGATATGTGTGTATTTGTGTTTTATGGTTTATGGTTCATGGACCGTCAACAACGAGGTTATCAGTGCAATTACTAAATTAGTAGAAACGAATGTGACTAAACCTCTAAAATATTATAAAAGATGTACGAGGGTTGTTCAATAAGTAACCCCCACATTTTTTTCTCAGAACTTATTTATTGTTAAGAGTCAAAATTTGCTGACAATATACATCAATATATCTTGTCCATGCCCTATTTTTCTACGTAGTCTGCATCATGTTCTACGGCCGTACGCCAACGTTGTAGAAGAGCATGTATTCCCTACTGGTAAAAGCTCTTGTCCTCTACGCGTAGTCATGTTTTCACGGCATGACGGACACCCTCGTCATCTTCAAAGTGTGTTTCCCGTAGAGATCCTTTAAGCGACCCAAAGAGATGGAAGTCCGAGGGTGCAGGTCTGGACTGTAGGGTGGATGAGGCAATGATGTCCAGCCCAATTTGGCGATGTGTTCCCGGGTTCTCAGACTTGTGTGTGGCTGCGCATTATCGTGTTGGAGAAAGATTTCAAAATGCTTCAAATGGCTCTGAGCACCTTGGGACGTAACTTTTGAGGTATCAGTCCCCTAGAACTTAGAAATACTTAAACCTAACTAACCTAAGGACATCACACACATCCATGCCCGAGGCAGGATTCGAACCTGCGACCGTAGCGATCGTGCAGTTCCCGACTGTAGCGCCTAGAACCGCTCGGCCATTCCGGCCGGATAGCAAGATTTCTGCTGGATTCTTGTCCGATCTAAGACGCCGGAAACGGTTCTTGAGTTTATTCAGAGTCTTCACCTATGCCTCTGAATTCATGGTTGACCCTCTTGGCGTCACATCCACGAGAATGACGCCATCACAATCCCAGAAGACTGTCACCATGTCTTTTCCAGCAGAGGGAGTTGTCCTGAATTTCTTCTTTTGTGGTGAATGAGGATGATGCCACTCCATCGACTGCCTTTTTGTTTCTGGTGCAAAGTGGTGCGCCCAACTTTCGTCCTCCGTAACGCTCCAGCAATTCAGATGAAATGGCCTTTTTTTGTATCTTATGGTCCGCTGTGAGCATTCGTGGGACCCATCGTGAGCACCTCTTTGAATATCCGAGAGTCTCGATCACTGCAGACGAACTTCCAGTGCTGACGGACAACTTTAGAGACAACTGCCGAGTTGTGATGCGCCGGTCGGCACGAATCATGGCATCCGCACGATTCAGCAGGTCTGGAGCAGTGGCTGTGACAGGACGTCCCGAGCGTGGCTCATCATGGTTCTCTGTTTCTGCATTTCCTGAGGCTGTAACTTGCTTTACCCATCGTCCAACTGTACTCCTATCAACTGCAGCACCGCCATACACCGAACATGAACGTTTATGGATGTTAACCATGGCTTCGTTTTCTACACCGAAGAATTAAATAACAGCACGCTGCTTGTAAC
The DNA here is from genome assembly GCF_023864275.1 of Schistocerca cancellata. Taxonomy (NCBI): domain Eukaryota; kingdom Metazoa; phylum Arthropoda; class Insecta; order Orthoptera; family Acrididae; genus Schistocerca; species Schistocerca cancellata. Next base: position 155,905,746 of record NC_064634.1, read on the forward strand.
GTGAGTCGTATGTAGACGCCATTTGGATGCTGTACTACGGCTTTGCCATCTGCCAGAACGGTTCGAAATTTCACCGGCGCAAAGAACAAACATCAAATATGAAGCACCAACAAGTACGTTTGTCTATGTACATTAATGGCTTCTTTAAAAATGTGGGGCATTAGTTACTGAACGACCCTCGTAAAAGTCAATTTGACATAAAAACTGCACTCAGTCTCCCTGTATCACTAATGTTGTCCCGCATAATCACGTTATCTCACGTCCTCTAAGATACCGTAAATTTGGTCAGATGTTCTAAAATTTTCAATTAAAAGGCCAGCAATACCAGAGGAAAGCGAGAACAATTACTCTGGGAAACGTGGCTGGTTGACCTCTTACCATAGTTGAGACAGCCATCCTATTTTCTGCGGTAAGGAGATTGACTGTTAGATTTAATCATGGTTTCGTTTTGAGACTCTAACAGCAAAGGTGTTTCCAGACTAAATCTTGGGCATACACGTCAGGAAGAGTGACAGCCGTTCTGTAGCAGCTCGTTCGAGATAGAAAAATGCCTCATCCCAGCTGGAATATGTCGCCTAGGGCTGAGGCCCTCTCCACGTGGAAAAATGTTCACCGCCCCAGGCAGCATGGCCTTCGTTTGCTCTAAGAAAAGGCGACGATTTCAGTTTTACTGCTATTGCCATCTCTTATCCTTTCAAACTTGCCATCTGCAACAGACATGTTATTGTGAGTCTCGTTGAAGAGCTAAGTATATCACTTTATCTATAAATGTAATTTTGTTATGCGAAAACATTTTGTAGTCATACTTTGGAGTTACGTACAGTTATTTTCTAGTACCTGTCCTCATCTGCATTTTAATCTGTTGTATAAATAAATAAAGTATCACAGGAGAGCCCGTAAAGCCTGTTGTCAAGAACACAGTACATGGTCATTGGAACAGTGGTCCCAGGTCATGTTCACGGACGAGTCCAGGTATAGTATCAACAATGATTCTCGCCGGGTTTTCATCTGGCGTGAATCAGGAACCAGATATCGACCCCTTAATGTCCTTGAAAGGGACCTTTATGGAGGTCGTGGTTTGACAGTGTGGGGTTAGACAATGATTGGTGCACATACACCCCTGCATGTCTTTAACAGAGGAACTGTAACAGGTCAGATGTATCGGGAGGTCATTTTGCACCACTATGTCCACCTTTTCAGGGGTGCGGTGAGTCCCACCTTCCTCGTACTGTATGATAACGCAGGGCCCCACCGAGCTGCCATCGTGGAAGAGTACCTTGAAACAGAAAATATCAGGCGACCGGAGTGGCCTGCCTGTTCTCCAGACCTAATCCCCATCGAGCACGTCTGGGATGCTCTCGGTCGACGTATCGCTGCACGTCTTCAAACCCCTAGGACACTTCAGGAGCTTCGACAGGCACTGGTGCAAGAACGGAAGGCTATACCCCAGCAGCTACTCGACCACCTGATCCAGAGTATGCCAGCCCGTTGTGCGGCCTGTGTACGTGTGCATGGTGATCATATTCCAGTGCGGCCTGTGTACGTGTGCATGTTGATCATATTCCATATTGATTTCGGGGTACATGCGCAGGAAACCGTGGCGTTTTGTAGCACATGTGTTTCGGGACGGTTTTCTCAAGTTATGAGCAATACCTTGGACTTACAGATCTGTGTCGTGTGTGTTCCGTATGTGCCTATGCTATTAGCGCCAGTTTTGTGTAGTGCCACGTTGTGTAGCACCATATTCTGCAATTATCCTTAATTTATGAGCATGAGTGCACTTTAATGATGAACCGCCACACGTATACATAAAAAACTATAGGAGGAAAGCACTGTAACATTTTACACTGTGAAATTCATTTCACTTTACAAACAGAAACAAATGACAAAGTAATTTTCGTTCTGACCATACAAGGGAAAAACATCACAAACGTCTCTACAATACAAAGGAAATTGCACAATCATGAACATCCCAATCCACACCCAATCAAACTATCCAGTGACACACAAACAAGCAAGCTTCAGCTTCATGCTCTACAGATTACGTAGAACATCCTAAACAAACATAACTACATACAAGAGTTTAGCACAACAAATAGCGATTCTTATACAGCCATATGACAGAAAAACTGAGCAGTTATATGAAAACAGACAGTAAGTTAACACGTCACGTGCACACATCTCCCTAAACATGAAGACAGAAGTACCTAACCCACAGACAGTGACAACACATAGGGCACAAGAGAACAAGAATTTACACACAAAACAAAATCATGTACAATAATAATGCAGTGCACACAATAAGCAAAATTTTAAAGAACGAGGGTTTTTTTTAGGATACTGCAATGATAACTACAGAAAAAAATAATTCGGAACTGAGGCCACACATACTGGGATATTCTGTGGAGGAAGGAGGCGGCATTAAGCGAAGGAAGAAAAGACAGACATAAAAAGTAAACGAAGTTCAGATTTCGCCCCAGACTGCATTACAACAGGTGATCAACAAAAGGAAAGGACGCAGCTGCGAAGTAAACATTGTTTTTTGTGGAGTTCAAAAAATGTTCAAATGTGTGTGAAACCTTATGGGACTTAACTGCTAAGGTCATCAGTCCCTAAGCTTACACACTACTTAACCTAAATTATCCTAAGGACGAACACACATACCCATGCCCGAGGGAGGACCTGAACCTCCGCCGGGATCAGCCGCACAGTCCATGACTGCAGCGCCTTAGACCGCCCGCCTAACCCCGCGCGGCTTTGTGGAGTTCGACAGTGTAGTTTGCGAGTATTGTTCATCAAAAATATCTGCCGCCTTTATTTATAAAGCAGATGAGCATGAGTATTGTTCATCAAAAATATCTGCCGCCTTTATTTATAAAGCAGATGAGCATGGAGATGAGGACCAATGTGGGTCACATATTGCAAACGCAAGCCGGTATTGGAGAGGGATAGGAAAGGAAGAATCCGTGTCCTTCTCAAAAGAATGATCTTAATATTTGGCTAAATAATTTAGGGAAACCAAGGAAAAGAAATATATGGGTGGCTGGACGGCAATTTGAGCTGGCACCTCCAGAAAGCGAGTACAGTGCGTTAAGCATAGTGCCTCTTTGCTTAGTCGCAGAAACCACAAGCTCTCCCGCAAACTTGCGAAACTTGAGGATTTCTTTCTGAAAATATCAGAGCTCTGTAGTAATCTGAGAGCTCAAACAGAATGAAAACCGTAAACAAGACACCGACAGGACGTAATGCAACCCATTAGCCTCCAATTAAGGACTGTTCTAAACTTCTGCAAGATTATTTCTCTGGAACGATTTCGGCTACCAAAGGAGGCCATGGTCGCACTTGGCAGACAGCCTATCACGTCGCATCGAAGTAGGTCAGCAGCTCCGAGTAACTATATCAACTGTTAACTGTTTTCTAGTAATGTAAGAGGTATCCTTCAGTTCTAAATAAATATATTGTTTTCTGAAACTTCCTGGCAGATTAAAACTGTGTGCCCGACCGGGACTCGAACTCGGGACCTTTGCCTTTCGCGGGCAAAGTGCTCTACCAACTGAGCTACTGAATCACGACTCACGTCCGGTACTCACAGCTTTACTTCTGCCAGTACCTCGTCTCCTACCTTCCAAACTTTACAGAAAGCTCTCCTGCAAAGGTCCCGAGTTCGAGTCTCGGTCGGGCACACAGTTTTAATCTGCCAGGAAGTTTCATATCAGCGCACACTCCGCTGCAGAGTGAAAATCTCATTCTGGATATTGTTTTCTATCTATTCCAATGACCTGTTTTTGAAACTGTTGCATGCCAGTGGCTTCTGATTGATCTTTACCTTTTTGTGTGAAGTTCGACGCGCTGCCTGTGACTGTGCCCTACTTTTGAATACAAGTTTATACGGATGGTGGACGTTTCGCAGATCCTCGACCGGCCGCTGGAGGAAGACGCCTGCTGCCAGACAGACCTGTTCCTCGACCGGCCGCCGACGCCACCCTACGTACCGGCCAAGACCGGCCTCGACCAGGAGACGCAGATATACCCAGGAGACGTGAGTATACTCCAGCTCAACCTCTGCGCTCTAGCGGTAATACAGTGACACCAGCAGCAACTGATGAGCGACACATATGTCACTATCTCTTACAGACTTCTGTAACTGAGTGGTGTGCTCTTAACAACGGAATACTGAATTTCTCCTCCAATCCGCCAGTCCAAATAGTACTTATTTATTTACTGCGTATTTAGCTTGATCAGATCATATAATGAGAAGAATAATGGGCCCAATACTGATCCTTGTGGGGCCCCTGATACTGGTCCCTACATTGTGAGCTTTCTGCTCCAATAATTATACACTGTTGCCGAAATGGAAGGTATGAGTGGAACCACTGAACAGCACTTGAAGAAACATTTTGACTTGTCAGTCAAAGTCGACAGTAGTTAAAGCTTTCCTGAAATCGAAAAAGCATGCAATAAGTCACCTGTTGTATATCCCAATCTTGTTTGTTTGTAAGTCACTTTTGTAAGAGCAGTCATCACTCTGCGATTTTGACTCAGACAGGAATGGCATTTATCTACACGATTATTTGATATTAAATAACTGGTAATCTGCCCCTGAAATGTGTGTACTAAAGCCTTGAATAATGCTGGTAGAATGCTTATGACCCTGCAGTCAGAAAGCTTTTTGGCGGATTTCTTCTTGGGTAATGGTTTCATGAGTCCGTGCTTCCAGGCTGTTGGAAAGATGCTGGAGGTCCGAGAATGGTAAAAACGTCTATTTATTTTTGGCAGCAGAAAATGACGAGAGGATTGTTAGTTTACAGTGTCATATTGTCGTGCCCTGCAGCTGCTGAACGAATTCACACAGTTGACTTCCGTATCGTGTTAGCGCTTACCAGCTGCAGAAAAGTACGCGTTTTTCTGAAACAGATGAAAAAATGCATAGCTACTATAAACTCTATATTTTCCAAAGTATTACATGTACCAAAATAATTGATGCATGAATAGAACCGTGAACTCAACAACTTTTCATTGCGCCCTCTACAAATGTTCTATGAGTGCCCTCTGCTCACACGACACACGCCCAAGCGGCAGTCAAGATCGTCCCATACCTTATGTAGCAACATTCTATCAGTGATCATCACAGCAGCAATAGTACGTTGTCTCAGCTGTTCCGGTGTTCTTGGTAGTACCCTCAAGCGACCAGTGAAGTGGGCGGGGGAAAGGAGGGAGGGGGAGCGAGGGAGCAGACCCACTATGCCGAATCCAGCCACGTGAAAGCTCGTCACGTAGGAAGCGACGAACATCGATGCTGCAGTGGCAGGGTGACCCGTCTTATTAGAATATGCAATTCTCGAGATCAGCAATTAGCTGTGAAAACAGCCGCAGCTGTAAGATATCAACGTAAGAGATAGACCTACCCGTCACATTCTTCTCACGGAAGAAAACCGGCCCATACAGCTGCTTTCGTGACAGTATACAGAAAACATTAACCTTCAGGGAATCTCATTCAAGAGTCACAGTTTCACTAGGTTATTCTGTGCCCCGCATTTACATCTACGTGATTACTCTGCTATTCACAATAAAATGCCTGGCAGACAATTCAATGAATCTCCTTCAAGCTGTCTCTCTACCGTTCCATTCTCGGACAGCGCGTGGGAAAAACGAGCACTTAAATTTTTCTGTGCGAGCCCTGATTTCTCTTATTTTATCGTGATGATCATTTCTCCCTATGTATGTGGGTGTCAACAACGTTTTCGCCATCGGGGGAGAAAACTGGTGATTGAAATTTTCTGAGAAGATCCCGCCGCAACGGAAAACGCCTTTGTTTTACTGACTGCCACTGTAGTTCACGTATAATGTCTGTGCACTATCTCCCCTATTTCGCGATAATGCAAAACGAGCTGCCCTTCTTTGTACTTTTTCTATGTCATCTGTCAGTCCCACCTGATGCGGATCCCATACCGCACAGCAATACTCCAGAATAGGGCGGACAAGCGAGGTGTAAGCAATCTCTTTAGTAGGCCTGTTGCACCTTCTAAGTGTTCTGCCAGTGAATCGCAGTCTTTGATTTGCTCTACCCACAACATTATCTATGTTGTCATTCCAATTTAGGTTATTTCTAAATGTAATCCCTAAGTATTTAGTTGAATTTACAGCCTTCAGATTTGTGTGACTCATCGATTAATCTAAAGTTAGCGGATTTCTTTTAGCTCTCATGTGAATAACTTCGCCGGCCGAAGTGGCCGAGCGGCTCTAGGCGCTACAGTCTGGAACCGCGTGACCGCTACGGTCGCAGGTTCGAATCCTGCATCGGGCATGGATGTGTGTGATGTCCTTAGGTTAGTTAGGTTTAAGTAGTTCTAAGTTCTAGGGGACTGATGACCTCAGATGTCAAGTCCCATAGTGCTCAGAGCCATTTGAACCATTTTTTTGAATAACTTCACACTTTTCTTTCTCCAGGGTCAATTGCCACTTTTCGCACCATACAGATCTTATCTAAATCATTTTGCTATTAGTTTGCTCATCTGATGACTTTACAAGAAGTTAAATGACACTATCATCTGCAAACAATCTGAGTCTCCTGTGTAGTTAATATAGATCAGGAACAATAGAGGGCCCATAACACTTCCTTGTGGGACGCCTGGTATTACTTCTGTTTTACCCGATGACTTTACGTCTATTACTACGAACTGTCACATTGTAGCGATTAAACTTTCCACATGAATGAAAGGCTGCTTCGTCACTGAATATCGGCTTGAAGGCGAAAGTTATTTCTGTACTGTGATGCAAAACTGAAGGCGCTGTCCATAATACTTCGGTTTTAATTGTTGCGCGAGCTGTAGACGGCATGGTTTGAAATGTAACAGCCGTCACAAAATCTTCCACGCAATTTTCTGCAGTATCCAAATTCGTGGTTTGCGCAAACCGTTGATTTTATTAGACAGCGTACGAAACTCTCTTTCTCTCTCCTCGTTTGCATCTGGCACACTTGGGCGATCGGTATTTTTCTATGTACAGAGACAACCAGTCCCCCTAAATTGTCGATACCAACGCACGTCGGTCTGTCTAGGCGGGGGCTTTTTTACAAAAATCCTACTGAATGCTCGTTGCTTTGTCGTTACAGATAAACATATAACATAATCCAACACACAAAAACTCTTTTCTTGTTTTTTCGCCATGATATCAAGGCGCTGCAGTCACAAGCGAAGTGGTGGGCACAATGTAAACTAGGTGAGTTCACGTTTCCATTCACGCATCAGTCGACTTTGTACATGTTTGGAAAATATAGAAGTTTGAAAACGAATGAGTCATTTACAGAGGCCGTATATGCTTTACGTCAAAGCGGGACTATCTATAAACACTCGTGTTGTAGAATTCTATGATGGCAGAATATTGTAGAGCCGATAACGCCTTCTGTCTTTTGCGAAGCTTTGAAGCATCTGTTTTTTTCAGAAACCGGAGTCAGCACTTGACTGCTACTTCCTTAAGGTTCCGGCTGGCGATATTACTGTCGTTACTGGCTCTCAGAATCAGGTTACTGGTATCTTTACTTGCTGTGACTGAGGCCCAGTTGAGATTTGTGGCTAAATAAAGACTCTACAACAGTAATTTTACTCTGCAAATTACAGTAAAGTGAGTGGTAGAAGGTATGTTTTTTATTGCACCTTACAGGGTGTTTGTTGTGCGGTGTGCCTAACGGGAAAGGCATTGTTTCAGCGTCATAGTCCGTCCCCGTTGGAGAACGGCAGCGTCCATTTGAAAACGACAGCTACCCTTGGAAACGTCACAAAATTTTCTGTTGGAGTGGTATCGTATACTGAGCAGATATATAATTCGACGAAATGTATTGAAACGTCCCCTTAGAAAAATTTCAAAATGACAGTGCTGGAAAACCTCTTACGTTATTTGATTTTCAAACAGCTGAGCAGAACTGAACGTACTCAGACATTTCTCTCTTTACTTATTCTGATCAACACTAAACTGACACACAACATTTTTAGCGCAACGCAATCTGACTTTCATTAATCTTGACAAAAGAATGGCCCTGACTGACAATAACCTATATCTTTCATGAATCACTTACCTCACAAAAATCTTCGTTACTCGAACTACTGCAATACAGCGAGCGCCAATACTGTCAGCTAAATAAAGGATTCTAACTACTGAAGGCACTAACTAGTGATAGACATAGTTAGCAAATGAAAGATTTTGATAGAGAACAGACAATGTATTTACCTTAATAATTTTCAAAAGTGACCATTTATATATCAGTTCATGATATCCAGTATTACAAATTTACTCTTTCTGATGAACACACGTCCAGATCGTCCGCTCTCAAAATTCTGCCATCTCTCTCCCCACATCCACCACTGCTGGCAGCTCACCTCCAACTGCGCAACTCTACGCGCTGTTCGCATCCAACGGCCCAACACTACAATAGCTAATATTCCAACAATGCAAACCAGCCACAGACTTCTCACAGCATAGTCAGTGATTTTTATATAGAGCGCTACGTGGCGTTACCAACATAAAAACCTAAACAGCCTACTTACAGTATGCCTTGGCATTAACTGCTGTTCAACATGGTGCTAACGATAGTAGGTAGCGATACCAACGTTACGGCGTGAACATGTTTACAGTTGGAATATGCATTGAATAGCGGTGGACACATCAGCGATGCTGTAATCAGGGCTGTCAGTACGTCTCACTGGACATGTATCAAACAAGCATTCTCTGGAGGAAGCTGAATCCGAATACGGCCATCACCGTGGTTAAATAGAAACTGACAAGTCATTTGGACACTCGGTCCCGGTTCATTTTTCAATGGCCAGTCTCGCCTTTACTGTGCCTGTTGCTGTCGTGAATCAAGATATCAGTAGGCTTACAAGAACCTATGTGCAGTTTGTCTCCAATGGAGTCTTAGCTGCAACAACGTGAATTGCTTTTATCTGAAACGTTGGTATCATTTCCAGCATCGACCACGCCACGTATTGTCGTTTCTTCGGTTTTGCAGAGTCCTTCACCCCATTCGTCTCTGATGTCCAAGTTATTCGATGTACTATGACGACACACTCCATGCCATTTATAAACGTTTCCACCGTCTCTGGTACTCTTTCGACGGAACCTCACCATATTTGCGATTCATTTCCTGCCTTGAGTTCACATCACTTGAAGCTGGAAGTGTCCCATACTCTGCTCATGGCATGAACGGGAAGATTTGTCTGTATCTCCGCTACCTATTTTCAGTTTTTCCATCTTTCTAACTGATCCTTGAAGTTTCATTGTGTCCTATAAACACTCATTTCCACGATAGTAAACGGTCGTAACACTCTCGGTCGTACATAGTCATTCCTATTAGTGACAGTTTAAAGTATGGGTACGTAAATAACATTGTGGTTTTCAGTGAGATAACATGAACGCCAGTTCTAAAACTAGGAAAATTGCGATAAATACCTATTCAGAGAGGTCACAAACATGACATGAAACCACTGATGTTTGAACACCTCGATAAAATAAATAGCTCTTCCACTAACATGTATCACCTTACTCAATGCTAGTACAGACGCTGCATAAAAGCACAAATGTCGCTCGCCTGTTGATACAAAGACATCAGTACATCACAAGAGTTGTACAGGATTAAGCTGCGTGGCTAACGGCATTAGTGGTCCAAGATGCTCAATAGAAAGCATAGGAAAATTGAAAAAAAAAAACTTCCAGCTCGAAATAGCAATTTAATAGTTCGTCAAAAAGTTTAAATAATAAGCCATATTAATAAAAGTAGCAGAAATGAAATGAACGACTACATCAGGGAATCAGGTTCGAAGTATTTAAGTATGTACTGATTTTTATTGGCTACTAGATGGGTGACAACTATATTGATCTGCATCGTGATGTTTTCGCGGCGTAATAATTAATGCATTACATTTCAGAAGTGCAACTGAAATATTAGGAGATGATAAAATAAAGTTTGTGCGGCTCCACTCCCGAAATTTAATGGACTGATAACGGTGCTGTTTTCCTCTATTAAACTGTTCATTTATGAATGGCTAGATTGGTGATTATGACTGATATTTCAATGCCCTGTCCAAGAGTTATGGACGACACCATTCTTATGATGGCAGCAGAGACCAAATATTCATTGTTCAATAACAACATTTTTTTCATTTGTGGTACGTATGGTTGGATCTGCTGTTTCAACACGGACAACCTCTCTGGGACAGAAAGTTTGTGTACGCACATGAAAGGATATGCTTGATTTTTGTAACGGTGCGTCTTTGATGCAGGCATCTCAATAACATTGACAATATCCTTAAATATACAAATACTGGAGACTCTTTGATTCCAGCTCATCGTTAATGTAAATATATTTTACATATTTCCTGTAAATAGGCGAAAAGACACTATCGTTTATTTACACAATCGGGGAAAAGTAAATAAAATCAGTCGCAGCACTCTAGCGTCTATGGATATCCGACCGAGGTGACGTTAGGTGAACGATCATAAAAATGTAGTTATGTGTTGCGCAGATAGAAGACGTAAATTTACCGGAAGAATTCTTACAGCATATATTTCGCCCACTACGTCATCTAGGTAAACCTTGTTGTCTTAATTCCGTACAGTGACTGTGTATCTGTGCCGAAATAAGTTACCGAAACAGCTACGCATCACAGAGAAAGTTACTCTCAAAAATATGAGCACCCACGTTTAATTACCAGTAGTATACTACATCCTCCAACTTACTTCTCGCATAGTGAAGATGGGGGTAAATTTAAAGAAATTCGGCGGTACCCGTGGATCTTTCTGCTCGCGCATCCGCCACGAACTGCACCCCAGATCGTGGAAAGGCTTGTGCAACACAATACGCTATAGGACGAATTTCGGTGCATAAATTTAGACGTAGACGACACTACAGATTTTTTTGATATGGTTCTTAACCTCCTGAGGCCATTTTCAGATTTCATTGATCTAGGATCCCAAGGAGTTAAAATTACTCAGCCGGCCGTGGTGGCCGAGCGGTTCTAGGCGCTTCAGTCCAGAACCGCGCGACCGCTACGGTCGCAGGTTCGAATCCTGCCTCGGACATGGATGTGTGTGATGTCCTTAGGTTATTTAGGTTTAAGTAGTTCTAGGTTCTAGGGGACTGATGACCTCAGATGTTAAGTCCCATAGTGTTCAGAGCCATTTGAACCAAAATTGCTCACTATCTGTAACACTTTGTAGGAGACAACGAACTGGATGTGAGGTGGATGGAGCCTGTGGCTGTGCCATGGGCGACAGAGGTCCATAAACCGAAACAAGCCTGTGTTTAATGAAGTTATACGGTTTACAAAGGGGCGTCCAGGAAACGTGGAATTATTCCGAGTGTCCGTCTCATCGAGCAACATGGGCGGGTGGCAAAAGTTACAGATAGTCGAAAGGAGCGGGCGTATTTCTGGGGCGGATGTGGAATAATAGTGAGCGGTAGGTGGCTTAGCCATCTGTCCTGAGACAAAGTAAAATTGCAGGAGAGACTGAGACAGGAGGGCATAAAAACGTGTGACCTGTATGAGAAGTTAATTTCTAGAGAGCGAAGCTCAGAAGGTCCGCCTCCGTAGGTGAGGAGGCATCGTCTCTGGCTGCTATGCGGAGGACCCGTGTTCGATTCCAGGTACAGTCACGCATTTTTCCTTGATGGGAGGACTGGTACGGGATCCATTCATCCTCGTGATGACAACTGCGGAGCTACTTGAGTGAGAAGCAGCCGCTCTGAGGTCAAAAAAGACGGCAACGGCCGGGACGGCGGTTTGGAGACCACACGCCTCTCCGTACCACATCTGAATGATGCCATTGGCCATGAATCACTAGGTGGTCGGTCGGTCACGATTGGGCGGTCCGTGCCAGAACGCAGAGCTGCCTCTATAATATTGAAAGACTACAGGGCACTGCTGCATCTCCGTGCTTGGACTTTTGTCCCATAGGTCGGCACTCATAAAGCGGCAGATGTAGCCGGCTACAGTAGCTGTGTGCCCAATGTAAACAAGAACCGCAAAATGATAAATAATACGAATAATAATTTCTACGGATCAGAGTTGAGACTTACAACTGGAACTCTACAGGGTGTTTAAACAAAAATGTCACATATTACTACAGGAGGCGGTATTGATCAAAACAAGAAGAAAAGGTCCTATAATGGTATGTGTGGAAACCAGTACCTGTTGAGACATGGGCCTGTCTGAGGTCTCAGACGCTCGTCTCACTTACGTAGAGGTGGACTCTACATGCAGTGCTGCATGTTGTTACCACTCATCCTGACACATCCTCGAGTCCAGTGAATTACGCTCCCTTTCGAATAAATCTGGCGACACTGGTACTGTGTCACATGCATCGGTCACACGCTCCTGTGACGTCTGCATATTGTCATGGGTTGGGCATACAGCAGTGCCTTTAATTGTCCCACTGGCCATAAATCCAACGGATTCACTTTTGGGGATCAAGGAGACAATGCTACGGGACTTCCTCGACCAGTCCACCGCCCGCAAAACGTTGTGGTGAGCTAATGTTGCACGATCCGTAGAAAACGGGATGCTCTGAATGCTATCAGTACTACTACACTACTGGCCATGAAAATTGCTACACCAAGAAGAAATGCAGGTGGTAAACGGGTATTCATTGGATAAATATATTATACTAGAACTGACATGAGATTACATTTTCACGCAATTTGAGTGCATAGATCCTGAGGAATCAGTACGCAGAACTACCACGTCTAGCCGTAATAACGGCCTTGATACGCCTGGGCATTGAGACAAACAGAGCTTGGATGGCGTGTAAAGGTACAGTTGCCCATGCAGCTTCAACACGATACCACAGTTCATCGAGAGTAGTGACTGACGTATTGTGACGAGCCAGTTGCTCGGCCACCATTGACCAGACGTTTTCAGTTGGTGACAGATCAGGAGAATGTGCTGGCCAGCGCAGCAGTCGAACATTTTCTGTATCCAGAAAGGCCCATACAGGAGCTGCAACATGCGGTAGTGCATTATCCTGCTGAAATGTAGGGTTCCGCAGGGATCGAATGAAGGGTAGAGGAAATGTAACGTCCACTGTTCAAAGTGAAGTCAATGCGAAGAAGAGGTGACCGAGACGTGTAACCAATGGCACCCCATACCATCACGCCGGGTGATAGCCAGTATAGCGATGACGAATACATGCTTCCAATGTCGCCAAACACGGCGACCATCATGATGCTGTAAACAGAACCTAGATTCGTCCGAAAAACATGACGTTTTGCCATACGTGCACCCTGGTTCGTCCTTGAGTACACCATCGCAGGCGCTCCTGTTTGTGATGCAGCATGAAGAGTAACCGCAGCCATGGTCTCCGAGCTGATAGTCCATGCTGCTGCAAACGTCGTCGAACTGTTAGTGCAGATGGTTGTTGTTTTGCAAACGTCCCCATTTGTTGACTCGGGGATCGAGACGTGGCTGCACGATCCGTTACAGCCATGCGGATAAGATGCGCGCCATATCGACTGCTAGTGATACGAGGCCGTTGGGATCCAGCACGGCGTTCCGTATTACCCTCCTGAACCCACCGATTCCATATTCTGCTAACAGTCACTGGATCTCGACCAACGCGACCAGCAATGTCGCGATACGATAAACCGGAATCGCGGTAAGCTACAGTCCGACCTTTATCAAAGTCGGAAACGTGGTGGTACGCATTTCTCCTTCTTACACGAGGCATCACAACAACGTTTCACCGGGCAACGCCGGTCAACTGCTGTTTGTGTATGAGAAATCAGTTGGAAACTTTCCTCATGTCAGCACGTTGTAGGTGTCGCCAACCTTGTGTGAATGGTCTGAAAAGCTAATCATTTGCATATCACAGCATCTTCTTCCTGTCGGTTAAATTTCGCGTCTGTAGCACATCATCTTCGTGGTGTATGAGTTTTAATGGCCAGTAGTGTATGACACTTTTCTTAAACACCATGTTCAGGTATTGATAAGAGATGAACATGGTTAAGCGCAGCTATTTTTTTTACCTGCAAAGCACTTTTTTGTATGTGATTACTCACACCGTGTATGGTGCTGGGCAAATTAACAAATACTAGTAATTTACTATGTGTCCTCTTAAGTAGGTTGTTTTACATGTAGATCTGTTAGCCGAAATCGGGAACATAGTTTTCCAGTTACTCTCTTCATTCGTGCTTTTACCTTCTAATTCTGTTCGTCCGCGTCAGATATGTTGGTGCATTTTACTGTTTGTCCGCAGCTCTTCGACTTCGACTTGGAGGTGGAGCCAATCCTGGAGGTGCTCGTGGGCAAGACGATCGAGCAGGCCATGATCGAGGTGCTGTCCGAGGAGGAAATGGCCGCCATGCGCGCGCAGCAGCGCCGCCTCGAAGAGCGCAGGGCCGGCGAGGAGGCAGAGGTATGCAGCGCCGCGTGCTGGCGCGGAGCGATAACGAACCACTCTGACATCGCGGTTTCCACGGGGTGACCCGGGAGGAGTGGTCCGTACTAAGGGTTATGACAGGAACCATCATTCGAAGCAAAGAATTTCGTACAGACTTACGCCCTATTTCGAACTGTGTCCCATATGTAACACATTTAATGTGCATTGTGATCTTTTCAGTCTGTTATTCAATACGTCGTTAGGTTTACTCGTGTTCAACGGTTCATGAACAGCACAACACGCGTTTTACAAAGTATCAATTGAAAAATACGTAGTTTTAACACATTCGCCTCTAAGCATAATCGTACACGTCACGTTACAACTGTTGCACAGTTCACAATAAACGTTCGAATATTTCACCGTCAGCTGCAGTGCAAGAGCCTCTGTACGCTCTCTTATCAGGGCAGCAGAATCCATTACGCGACCAAGCAGTCCATCATCCGTTTTCACCTTTCGTTTGTACACCTCAGAATTCATCGAAGCCCATAAACAAAAATCTTATGGCATAAGGTCTGACGATCTTGATGCCTAGTTAACTGGGCTACCACGACCAATCCAGCGATTAACTTGAGTGCGGTTGAGATGTTCCCTTACATGTCTGTTAAAATGCCGTGGGGCTCCGTCATGCTTGAAATACATTTCAGTACACGTGGCCAAAAGAACGTCCTCTAGTTCTTCAACAAGCGAATTTATTTTTTAAAAGAAAAAAAAATCAAGTACGTTTTTCGTGTCATTCGCTCTTCCAACCTATCGGGCCTATCAGCATGTTACTAATCATACTGATAAAATTTTCTGACTTCCAGCCGCGTCCAGTGGTTTAAAATGCGCGAGCTTTCGGCCGAGTTCTCCACGGCCATTGTCAAGTGGTGACTGTCGAATGACTGCTGCTGCCATCCTGCTGCGGCAGCAACAATCATTCGGCAGTCACCACTTCACAATGGCCGAGTAGAACTCGGCCGAGAGCTCGGGGATTTTAAAACACTCGACGCGGCTGGAAGTCCGAGAAAATTTTCATTGTATATCACTGCCAAACTACGCATTCGTATATAATACTGACCATGCTGTACCGAACACTGATCAAAAAACAGATTTCGAAATTGATTTCGCCGGCCGCTGTGGCCGAGCGGTTCTAAATGCTTTAGTCTGGAACCGCGCTGCTGCTACGGTCGCAGGTTTGAATCCTGCCTCGGGCATGGATGTGTGCGATGTCCTTAGCTTGGTTAGGTTTAAGTAGTCCAAAGTCTAGGGGACTGATGATATCAGTTGTTGTGTCCCATAGAGCTCAGAGCCATTTGAACCATTTTTAAATTGATTTCCACTGTGGAGTGTGGAGTTTTCTACGACCACCGAAGATTTTTACGTGTGTTGCTGATTCCATTCCGTGCAAAAGTGGCTTCATCGGTGAATAGTATTTATGAGAGCAAATGACGATAGTCATTTAACCAAAGTATTCGAGTCGTATGACATCGTCGCCAGTGTGAAGACTGTGGACACGCTATAAGTGAAGTGGGTACAAGTTTTCCGCAAGCAATTTTCTCCACACTCGTGTTCACAGGACACTGATTCGCCCAGAACTTCGCCGTGTACTGGTGGTAGTACTAAGCTGCACCATGTCAACAGTTTGTTGCTGTTGCTGCACAGGATGCTTAACTACACTCTCAGAAGAAAAATGGCAACTTCGAAGAATACGTGTTTCACGCAGTGTGCTAAAAGCTCTGGGTACACTATACTATGTGGAATTCGAGGTGCCGGATAGCGCTGACAATATTCTTAGACAGCGGCAGAAGCACTACCATCGCAGAAACTGTAAACACATCTACATCTGCATCTGCATACATAATCCGCGAGCCACCGTACTGTGCATGGCCGAGGGTACCCTGTAGTTCCGCAAATACAGGGTTATTACAAATGATTGAAGCGATTTCACAGCTCTACAATAACTTCATTATTTGAGATATTTTCACAATGCTTTGCACACACATACAAAAACTCAAAAAGTTTTTTTAGGCATTCACAAATGTTCGATATGTGCCCCTTTAGTGATTCGGCAGACATCAAGCCGATATTCAAGTTCCTCCCACACTCGGCGCAGCATGTCCCCATCAATGAGTTCGAAAGCATCGTTGATGCGAGCTCGCAGTTCTGGCACGTTTCTTGGTAGAGGAGGTTTAAACACTGAATCTTTCACATAACCCCACAGAAAGAAATCGCATGGGGTTAAGTCGGGAGAGCGTGGAGGCCATGACATGAATTGCTGATCGTGATCTCCACCACGACCGATCCATCGGTTTTCCAATCTCCTGTTTAAGAAATGCCGAACATCGTGATGGAAGTGCGGTGGAGCACCATCCTTTTGAAAGATGAAGTCGGCGCTGTCGGTCTCCAGTTGTGGCATGAGCCAGTTTTCCAGCATGTCCAGATACACGTGTCCTGTAACGTTTTTTTCGCAGAAGAAAAAGGAGCCGTAAACTTTAAACCGTGAGATTGCACAAAACACGTTAACTTTTGGTGAATTGCGAATTTGCTGCACGAATGCGTGAGGATTCTCTACCGCCCAGATTCGCACATTGTGTCTGTTCACTTCACCATTAAGAAAAAAATGTTGCTTCATCACTGAAAACAAGTTTCGCACTGAACGCATCCTCTTCCATGAGCAGTTGCAACCGCGCCGAAAATTCAAAGCGTTTGACTTTGTCATCGGGTGTCAGGGCTTGTAGCAATTGTAAACGGTAAGGCTTCTGCTTTAGCCTTTTCCGTAAGATTTTCCAAACCGTCGGCTGTGGTACGTTTAGCTCCCTGCTTGCTTTATTCGTCGACTTCCGCGGGCTACGCGTGAAACTTGCCCCCACGCGTTCAACCGTTTCTTCGCTCACTGCAGGCCGACCCGTTGATTTCCCCTTACAGAGGCATCCAGAAGCTTTAAACTGCGCATACCATCGCCGAATGGAGTTAGCAGTTGGTGGATCTTTGTTGAACTTCGTCCTGAAGTGTCGTTGCACTGTTATGACTGACTGATGTGAGTGCATTTCAAGCACGACATACACTTTCTCGGCTCCTGTCGCCATTTTGTCTCACTGCGCTCTCGAGCGCTCTGGCGGCAGAAACCTGAAGTGAGGCTTCAGCCGAACAAAACTTAATGAGTTTTTCTACGTATCTGTAGTGTGTCGTGACCATATGTCAATGAATGGAGCTACAGTGAATTTATGAAATCGCTTCAATCAATCATATAATAGCCCTGTAGAGTGGGCAGAAAACGAGATTCTATATGCCTCTCTATGAGTCCTAATTTCTGTTATCTTTGTGGTCCCTACGCGAAATTCACGTTACCGTCAGTTGGGTCGTTCTGAACTTTCCTCGAAAGAACATCGCCTTCCTTCCAGGGATTTTCATTTGAGTCTTCAAAGCATCCCGCACAAGATATTTGCATATTTATTATTAATGTAAATGGGTGGCATTTAAGCAGCGCATGTACGAACAGTTAACCCTTCCTTCTCTCTTATACACTCTGTCCCTCACACTACTTCACTCATAGCGCACCATGGCTAAATGCGCTTGAAAGGGCTGGTTTAGTGGCACAAAAACATACCGAGCAAAGAGGATGAAAGTAACTAGGTCGGTTGGGCTATAATAAAACGTCAAAGAGGTTGAATCAGCAAGACACATCAGTGCGCACAGCTAGCCCAAAAGAAAAAAACGTCCATGTGTTCTGTTTCGGAAACCTTTCGGAATGGGGCATATGTACATGTGAAGTTTCTTGTTTCAGGTAATCCTTCCTGTCGTATCCACGAATATGACCGCTTCTTCTAGGACACCCTGTATACGGCGTCATAGTCTGTGAACAGACTCCAGCAGCTTCCTTCTCTGTATTATTCAGTATTTTGTAATGCACTCCCCGTGTCCCGCGTACTTGGAGCACCCAAAAAAAACTCTCTGAGGCACTTTGGATTTTGCGTTGGTGGCTGGCCCTTGGAGATGTATTCGTCTACCAAAGAACAGCAGAATGAAGCCCCAAGTATCTGTCACTCCAAACAAATGCAACAAACCAACAGAAGGTCCCAGGCTGAGTGAAATAACTCCACGAAAATGAGAATGCGACAACGTTCGAAAGTTTTGTCCTTCCCTCCCTCCTCCGCATGCAATGATGACGGTGCCGAGGAAGCTTTAAAACGCACGCACACTGGATGCAAAGTTGAACGATGTTCCTAGTGTAATTCATGAGAACTCAAAAACTATCGCATGAAACGTCACTCCAAGGTGATTTACTACTGCAGTGCTATTTATCGGCAGTTGTAGGCTGTGCCTGGGGACGCAAATACACGGATTTTGCTTCTGGAAATGGACACGCATGAAATAACTGCTCTAACTTCATTAGGAATTCTCGAAGATGGCCGGAAAAAGCCCTAAAGAACATTGATCATACACGAGCAGTAGATTAATGGGAGAGATATGAAAGATAGGGGCAATCTTGAAGTTGAACTGATTTTGTTCAGGACTAATTACGGAAAACGTTCAGTCTGAACAAAATTTGTTATTGAAGACACGGCACTGAAACAAGTCTCCAGTTTTAGGTATTAAGGGTGCGATGTCAGCTTAAATAATGACATTGATATGTAGACTAAAATGAAATAAACAATCTGTTTCAGCACTTATGTGACGTATTAATAAAACCTTAAAGAAGAAGACGTGGAAGAGACAAAATTAAAATTTTACGAAACAACGGCTATTCTCATCAGTTGTATTGCAATGAATCTCAGATTGAAAAAAATAAAGACGCATGCAGTCGGCTGAAATGAGATTTTTAAGAGATATCAAAGGTCGCAAAGTACAAGAATAAAGGAACAAACGTACCCAACATCTTAAACGTATGGAAGAAGACAGAGTTCCAGTCATCGTAAACAAGCACAATTCCTGAGGAAAAAGAAACGTTGAAAGAGTGAGAAAAAGATAGTGTTATAAATGTGAAGTCGGAACAGTATAGTTGCGTAGACCCTGAAGTAAAGAAGAAAGGAGACTGTTGAGAGGAGCCAGTCTCGCCAGAAGACTACTTGCGGGTGTCCCCCGCGTTGTGAACTCGTATCTCAATGACCGCAGGCAACGCTCTGGTGGAACGCCTGCTAACGACCTAAGGTGCGTGGCGCTACAGCCCTCCCTCTTTATTACAAAATACTTGACTGCTACGGAAATGAAACAAATATTTATTCCATCTCTGAAGTCCGTAGAGATAGAAAAAGAGGGAGCGAAATGTTGTCTACAAATATTACAGGAACTATGCTACAGCTATAAAAGCTGAACAGTATATTACGGTGTCGGTAGGTCATAAGATAGTGAGATATGTTCATAATTTATTATGCTTGGTATTAAATGCATACGTAGAGCAAGCAATAAAAGGAGAAATTTGAAATAAGAATCAAAGAAATAAAAATTTTGCGGTTTGCTGAAGACATAGTAATTATGTCAGAGAGATGGCAATGGATTTCGATAATCAGTTGAACAGAAAGGTAAAAGTGATATGATGAAATTTGTTAAGATGAACATCATCAGAAGTACGAGGGCTATTCGGAAAGTACGGTCCGATCGGTCGCGAAATGGAAACCAAAGTAAAAATACAAGTTTTGTGTGGAATAGTTAGCTAAACCTTCCGGCTACTTCGCTACATACTTGCCGCTCCGACTTATACATTTGCAGTTGGGTAGTACCAACTTTCCAATACCCTCGTCACAGAAGGCAGCCGCCTCTGCTTTCCACCACTTCTCTACGCTTGTCTGTAGCTCGTTGTCTGTGCCAAAGTCTTGTCTTCATAGCCAGCGGTTCATGTGAGCAGAGGTGAACATCAGAGAGAGCCAAGTTCGGGCTGTATGGTGGACGATCGAACACTTCCCATCGAACACGCCGGAGGAGCGTCTTCATTGCCCTGCAGAATAATGAAGGAGGAAACGCATGGCAGTTATGTTATGTGGGCTGCATAGCTTAAGGCGAAATCTCCCAGCCGGCCCTCATAATTGAAAAATCCTAAGAAGTTCTGGTCTTACGTTAAATCAGTAAGTGGCTCGAAACAGCATATCCAGACACTCCGGGATGATGATGGCATTGAAACAGAGGATGACAAGCTTAAAGCTGAAATACTAAACACCTTTTTTCAAAGCTGTTTCACAGAGGAAGACCGCACTGCAGTTCCTTCTCTAAATCATCGCACAAACGAAAAAATGGCTGACATCGAAATAAGTGTCCAAGGAATAGAAAAGCAACTGGAATCACTCAACAGAGGAAAGTCCACTGGACCTGACGGGATACCAATTCGATTCTACACAGAGTACGCGAAAGAACTTGCCCCCCTTCTAATAGCCGTGTACCGCAAGTCTCTAGAGGAACAGAAGGTTCCAAATGATTGGAAAAGAGCACAGGTAGTCCCAGTCTTCAAGAAGGGTCGTCGAGCAGATGCGCAAAACTATAGACCTATATCTCTGACGTCGATCTGTTGTAGAATTTTAGAACATGTTTTTTGCTCGAATATCATGTCGTTTTTGGAAACCCAGAATCTACTATGTAGGAATCAACATGGATTCCGGAAACAGCGATCGTGTGAGACCCAACTCGCTTTATTTGTTCATGAGACCCAGAAAATATTAGATACAGGCTCCCAGGTAGATGCCATTTTTCTTGACTTCCGGAAGGCGTTCGATACAGTTCCGCACTGTCGCCTGATAAACAAAGTAAGAGCCTACGGAATATCAGACCAGCTGTGTGGCTGGATTGAAGAGTTTTTAGCAAACAGAACACAGCATGTTGTTATCAACGGAGAGACGTCTACAGACGTTAAAGTAACCTCTGGTGTGCCACAGGGGAGTGTTATGGGACCATTGCTTTTCACAATATATATAAATGACCTAGTAGATAGTGTCGGAAGTTCCATGCGGCTTTTCGCGGATGATGCTGTAGTATACAGAGAAGTTGCAGCATTAGAAAATTGTAGCGAAATGCAGGAAGATCTGCAGCGGATAGGCACTTGGTGCAGGGAGTGGCAACTGACCCTTAACATAGACAAATGTAATGTATTGCGAATACATAGAAAGAAGGATCCTTTATTGTATGATTATATGATAGCGGAACAAACACTGGTAGCAGTTACTTCTGTAAAATATCTGGGAGTATGCGTGCGGAACGATTTGAAGTGGAATGATCATATAAAATTAATTGCTGGTAAGGCGGGTACCAGGTTGAGATTCATTGGGAGAGTCCTTAGAAAATGTAGTCCATCAACAAAGGAGGTGGCTTACAAAACACTCGTTCGACCTATACTTGAGTATTGCTCATCAGTGTGGGATCCGTAGCAGATCGGGTTGACGGAGGAGATAGAGAAGATTCAAAGAAGAGCGGCGCGTTTCGTCACAGGGTTATTTGGTAACCGTGATAGCGTTACGGAGATGTTTAACAAACTCAAGTGGCAGACTCTGCAAGAGAGGCGCTCTGCATCGCGGTGTAGCTTGCTCGCCAGGTTTCGAGAGGGTGCGTTTCTGGATGAGGTATCGAATATATTGCTTCCCCCTACTTATACCTCCCGAGGAGATCACGAATGTGAAATTAGAGAGATTAGAGCGCGCACAGAGGCCTTCAGACAGTCGTTCTTCCCGCGAACCATACGCGACTGGAACAGGAAAGGGAGGTAATGACAGTGGCACGTAAAGTGCCCTCCGCCACACACCGTTGGGTGGCTTGCGGAGTATAAATGTAGATGTAGATGTAGATGTAGATGTAGAATTGGCGGGAGACACTGTTGTTGTAGGCACCTTCACGTGCTCGCTGTGCGCTCAGAACTAAAAAGATCGATGAACATACCGGAGATACTGTCCAACACATCTGTGCAAAGCTTCGTCGTATTTTCAGGTGTTTCCTTTTCACGTCAGATATGACCTTTCTTTCCGAATGGCCCACGTAAAATACACGTAATGGTTTGTAGTCGAGTTTAATCGGACGATGCTAAGGGAATGATATTACAGAATGAGATACTGAGAGTCGTTGGCGACTTTCGTTATTTAGACAGGTAAATAACTGGTAAATGGAGGAGTAAAATGCAGACTGCCAATGGCAAGAAGCCTACCTGTACAAGAAAGTGTATTAAAATTAAATAAAACTAAGGCTGTTAGGAAGTTCTTTCTTAAGGTATTACATAGATGTACAATGAGAAGAATTCGCTATCACTGAATATACACTATGTGATCAAAAGTATCCGGACACCCCTGACAACATAGGTTTATCATATTTTGTGCGTTGTGCTGCCACCTATTGCCAGGTACTCCATTTCAGCAACGTCAGTAGTCATTAGACCTCGCGAGAGAGAAGAATGGGCTGCTATGCGGAACTCGTGGACTTCGAAATTTGTCAGGTGGTTGGGTGCCGCTTGTGTCATACGTCTGTACCCGAGATTTCCACACCCCTAAACATCCCTAGGCCCACTGTTTCGATGTGATAGTGAGGGGGAAACGTGAAGGAACACGTACAGCACAAAAGCGTACAGGCCGACCTCGTCCGTTGACTCAGAGACCGCCGACTGTTGAAGAGGGTCGTAACGTGTAATAGGCAGACACCTATCCAGAACATCACACAGGAATTCCTAACTACTATGACAGTTAAGCGGGAGGTGAGAAAACTTGGATTTCATGGTCGAGCGGCTGCTCATAAGCCACACATCGCGCCGGTAAATGCCAAACGACGTCTCGCTTGGTGTAAGGAGCGTAAACATTGGACGACTGAGCGGTGGAAAAACGTTGTGTGGAGTGACGAATCACGGTACACAGTGTGGCAACGCGATGGAAGGGTGTGGGTATGGCGAATGCCCGGTCAATGTCGTCTGCCAGCATGTGTAGTGCCAACAGTAAAATTCGGAGACGGTGGTGTTATGGTGTGCTCGTGATTTCCATGGAGGGGGCTTGCACCGTTTTTTGTTTTGGGTGGCACTATCACAGTACAGGCCTACATTGATGTTTTAAGCACCTTCTCGCTTCTCACTGTGAAGAGCAATTCGGGGATGGCGATTGCATCTTTCAACACGCTCGAGTACCTGTTCATAATGCACGGCCTGTGGCAGAGTGATTACACCACAATAACATCCCTGTAATGGTTTGGCCTGCGCAGAGTCCTCACCTGAATCCTGTAGAACACATTTGGGATGTTTTGGAACGCCAACTTCGTGCCAGGTCTCACCGACCGGCATCGATATCTCTCCTCAGCGCAACACTTCGTGAAGAATGGACTGCCGTTCCCCAGTAAATCTTCCGGAACCTGATTGAACGTATGCCTGCGAGAGTGGAAGCTGTGACCAAAACTAAGGTTGGGCCAACACCATATTGAATCCCAGCATTACCGATGCAGAGCGCCATGAACTTGTAAGTCATTTTCAGTCAGGTGTCCGGGTATATGCGCGAAGAAAAGAGAAGTCATCAGTTCCCAGTTTCTCTCCCCACCGATGCTATCAATGCTACCGGTAATCCTACCATTTACTGTGTCATTTATGTACTGTGCCAAAAATTCTGAACTGTAGCTTTAGTAGAGCGCAACTCTGCCCATGAGGCATGTTGCGTCGCAGTGTCGAAAAGGGCTGTAAAATGCTCCCTTTTTTGGCGGATATGAGAGAGTTGTGTTTGTAGAGTGTGGTTGAGTATACTGGATGCGTGGTATAGTGCGGTGTTACGTTTGTATTGTATGTTGATGAAAGAAGGGAGAGGGTGGACCCCTGTGCCAGCAAGTGGCCTACTCCTCTCGAATAGTACTGTTGTTTCTGTTTGGTTTGGCGGACAAGAAAAGTTCACGTATATCTGACAGAAGAAATTTTATTTAACAAAAGAGAATACGTCTTCCCCGACGTGTCTTTTAGTACAACGTAAGAGTTAATCGTTTGACAAAGACAATTACTTCTCGAATAAGACATAAACTTTACTGTAAAGGAAGTCTCTTTTCAGGTAGTGAAATAACAGCCATATTATTATTCCAAAGGCCTGAACGAAAAAGTCACATCTTGGAACAACGAATAAATATCAATATTGTCTTAAGGCTCAAGGAAGAGAACAGAGGCGTTTCTCGTTGCGGCGGAATCTTCTCACGAAATTCCAATCGCCAACTTTCTCCTCCGAATCTGAAAATATTTTGTTGGCACCGACCTACATAGGGATAAACGATCACCATGATAAAATAAGGGAAATCAGAGCTCTTACGAAAAGATACGGGTGTTCGTTCTTCCCGCGCGCTATACGAGATTGGAACAATAGAGAATTGTGAAGATGCACCGATGAACCCTGTGCCAGGCCCTTAAATGTGATATTTGCAGAGTATTCGTGTAGATATAGATGTAGACACTGCTACAAAACAGCACTAAGTCTTAAATACACAGTGCACTACCCTAGCCAAAGTTTAAGCCCTGACGGGACAGTGCACAGTTCAGAGTTTGAGCGCATAGAGTACGAGATAAAAGTCCCAGAAGGACAGCTCAGTTTCTAGAATTGCAGTATGATGAAACATAGTCAAGACGGGGTAGAAACAACGACGAGAAATCTTACAAGTCTGCTAGTTGATGCACGAAGGCTGACTCCTGTGAGTTACGTAATCGCTTCCCACGGATACTGAGTGCTGGTTACTGGCCGGGTAGGCGCTAGGCCTACCCACCTACCCACAGTAAGCACCAAGCTTGACGTCCCGATCCGAGGGACGGAGCACCATCAACTGTCGTGTACCATTGTTTCGTCAGACACTGCGGAGAAGTTTCTAATTTAATCCAGGACATTAGCTCAGCGACTGGTGATCACTCTGTGTATTGGAATTTTCGAGTCGAATTTGGTTTGTTGCTGATGTTACTACTGTACCACGACCCGCTGTATTCCGTCATCAAGGATTAACATAGGTTAACCAGTGCAACACTTCATGAACTCATTCACGCTTTTAAGTTGGATCAGGTACAATATTTTCAGGGCTATACGAAACGGAATATGTTTTCCTTGTGTTTCACATGTAGCAGGAACTGGTGCGATAGCCAGGTCGCTTGTACGAGAGACACTCCAAAAGAAATGTACACTATTTTTGTAAAAATACAGTTCTCATTCTGCATGTGTGAAAGTTTTACAGTGTGTAGATACATCCCTGTTTTCAAACTTAGTTCAACCTGTTCCCGTGAGTGGCGCCGTCACAGCATGTCTTCGAGATGGCTGCTGCACTTGACGTTCGTCAGAAGCAAAGTGCTGTCATAGAATTCCTATGCTGTGGAAACGAGACAGTGGGAAACATCCACAAGAGGTTGAAAAGGAGTATGGAGATGCTGCTGTCGATCACATCGCAGTACAGTTAGTCGGTGGGCAAGCAGGTTACGTGATAAAAGCGGGCATGGCAATATTTAGGATTGTCCTCGCAGCGGCAGGCCTCGTACTGCACACACTCCAGACAATGTACAGAGGGTTAACGAATTGGTGACTGCTGACAGATGCATCACAGTGAACGAATTGTCACTCTACGTTGGGATAGGGGAAGGAAGTGTTTTCAGAATACTGGAAGGGTAGTGCCAGGTTGGTTCCCAGGATGTTGACAGTGGCTCACAAAGGAACAATAACTTTTGGAACAGTACGAGAATGGTGGGTATGAATTTCTTGGAAGAATTGTGACAGGTGATGAAACATGGCTCCATCATTTTTCACCAGAAACGAAGAGGCAATCAATAGATTGACATCATGCAAATTCACCCAAGAAAAAAAAATCAAAACAACACCTTCTGCTGGAAAAGTTATGGCTACGGTATTTTTCGATTCCGAAGGACTCTTGCTTGTGGACATCATGCCATGTGGAACCACCATAAATTCTGATGCATATGTGATGACACTGTAGAAACTTCAAGCTCGACTGAGTCGTGTTCGACCACATCGACAAAAGCAGGATGTTTTGCTGTTGCACAACAATGCAAGGCCACATGTCAGTCAACAAACCATGGAAGCGATCACAAATCTCGGATGGACAACACTGAAACACCCGCCTTACAGTCCTAACCTGGCTCCATGTGACTATCATCTCTTCGGGAAACTGGAAGACTCTCTTTGTGGAACAAGGTTTGAAGATGATGACTCCGTTGTGCACGGTGTCAAACAGTGGCTCCAACAGATTGGTCCAGAATTTTACCGTGCGGGTATACAGGCGTTGGTTCCAAGATTGCGTAAGGCAGTTCAGAGGGATGGAAATTACGTGAAGAAATGAAAATATTTTTCCTAAAGGATGTATCTTCACACTGTAAAACTTTCAAACATGTAGAATAAAAGATGGACTTAAAAATATAGTGTGCATTTCTTTTGGAGCGACCTTCGCAATTTGGAGTTAACTCTACGTATTGCAGAGGTATCAGTACTTTTCGACCAACTACTTTTCTTAGAGTGAATCTTTCACTCTGCAGCGGAATGTGTAAAATTTTATGTCGTATTAAAACTGGTCGCTGGACCGGGACGGGTCGAGGCTAGTGCCTGGATGCACTGTCGGTAGGAGCATTGCCGGCGAAACCGAAGGCTTCCAGGTTCGTGGCGCGGTCTGCGACACAGTTTTAATGCAACACTAGTTTTCAGAACAGTAGATATTCCTTTGCAGAATAATGGATTTATTCTGGAATTAAGCCATAGGTTGTGTGTATGGCACATCACTACAATAACATTAATATCGGGATTGCTAGACCTGCAAGATGTGCAGGACGACTGTAAAGTTTGGTTGGTGTGAGAGAGGTACTAGCAGAAATAAAAGTGTGAAGCGGGTCGCGAGTTACTGAGCACAGAAAGCACGGCTCTCGAAAGGCAAGTTTCTGGAGTCGAGTCCCGGCTGTCACACGGTCATACACTCCTGGAAATTGAAATAAGAACACCGTGAATTCATTGTCCCAGGAAGAGGAAACTTTATTGACACATTCCTGGGGTCAGATACATCACATGATCACACTGACAGAACCACAGGCACATAGACACAGGCAACAGAGCATGCACAATGTCGGCACTAGTACAGTGTATATCCACCTTTCGCAGCAATGCAGGCTGCTATTCTCCCATGGAGACGATCGTAGAGATGCTGGATGTAGTCCTGAGGAACGGCTTGCCATGCCATTTCCACCTGGCGCCTCAGTTGGACCAGCGTTCGTGCTGGACGTGCAGACCGCGTGAGACGACGCTTCATCCAGTCCCAAACATGCTCAATGGGGGACAGATCCGGAGATCTTGCTGGCCAGGGTAGCTGACTTACACTTTCTAGAGCACGTTGGGTGGCACGGGATACATGCGGACGTGCATTGTCCTGTTGGAACAGCAAGTTCCCTTGCCGGTCTAGGAATGGTAGAACGATGGGTTCGATGACGGTTTGGATGTACCGTGCACTATTCAGTGTCCCCTCGACGATCACCAGTGGTGTACGGCCAGTGTAGGAGATCGCTCCCCACACCATGATGCCGGGTGTTGGCCCTGTGTGCCTCGGTCGTATGCAGTCCTGATTGTGGCGCTCACCTGCACGGCGCCAAACACGCATACGACCATCATTGGCACCAAGGCAGAAGCGACTCTCATCGCTGAAGACGACACGTCTCCATTCGTCCCTCCATTCACGCCTGTCGCGACACCACTGGAGGCGGGCTGCACGATGTTGGGGCGTGAGCGGAAGACGGCCTAACGGTGTGCGGGACCGTAGCCCAGATTCATGGAGACGGTTGCGAATGGTCCTCGCCGATACCCCAGGAGCAACAGTGTCCCTAATTTGCTGGGAAGTGGTGGTGCGGTCCCCTACGGCACTGCGTAGGATCCTACGGTCGTGGCGTGCAACCGTGCGTCGCTGCGGTCCGGTCCCAGGTCGACGGGCACGTGCACCTTCCGCCGACCACTGGCGACAACATCGATGTACTGTGGAGACCTCACGCCCCACGTGTTGAGCAATTCGGCGGTACGTCCACCCGGCCTCCCGCATGCCCACTATACGCCCTCGCTCAAAGTCCGTCAACTGCACATATGGTTCACGTCCACGCTGTTGCGGCATGCTACCAGTGTTAAAGACTGCGATGGAGCTCCGTATGCCACGGCAAACTGGCTGACACTGACGGCGGCGGTGCACAAATGCTACGCAGCTAGCGCCATTCGACGGCCAACACCGCGGTTCCTGGTGTGTCGCTGTGCCGTGCGTGTGATCATTACTTGTACAGCCCTCTCGCAGTGTCCGGAGCAAGTATGGTGGGTCTGACACACCGGTGTCAATGTGTTCTTTTTTCCATTTCCAGGAGTGTAATTTTTCTGGAAATGTCAAACTGCTTTTGTTTGGAAGTTGACCTGTTGATGAATCCTAGACGGTACTGAAACCAGTTGTCACTAAAACGTTGTGACATCCAGATGATGAGCTCTTTACCAGATAAATGTAAATGTCGTGTGACTAGGGCCTCCCGTCGGTAGACCGTTCGCCGGGTGCAAGTCTTTCGATCTGACGCCACTTCGGCGACTTGCGCGTCGATGGGGATGAAAAGATGATGATGAGGACAACACAACACCAAGTCCCTGAACGGAGAAAATCTCCGACCCAACCGGGAATCGAACCCGGGCCATTAGGACTGACATTCTGTCGCCGTAACCACTCAGCTACCGGGGCCGGACTCTTTTAATAGATAATCAAGGTTACGGTTTTCTCATAAGATTGTGTCACTACCCAAGAAATATACAGAAGTCTATACGGAGTAAATGTTCGAGAGGAAAAATGTCCCCCCATTTCTTAAGGTTACTTTCGAGTGATCTGTGTTTTGTGGACCGACCTTGGAAGCGGATCCTTTCAATAAAATGATGGTTAGGGACCCTAGGCGGGTCCGTCAAATGTCGAGGGGTTTTAACAAGAATGCTTTTACTTGTTCACTTTCCCTACTGGATCGGGTCGTTGGCTCTGGCTGAAGGCCTGTTATGAGACCTAACATGTTAATTAAAACTGCCCCTTTACTAATTTTGATTAATATTTAATAATTAAATAGTGTTCAGGGAACTGATCACTACTAAACAGTCCGCACCTCGTGGTCGTGCGGTAGCGTTCTCGCTTCCCGCGCCCGGGTTCCCGGGTTCGATTCCCGGCGGGGTCAGGGATTTTCTCTGCCTCGTGATGACTGGGTGTTGTGTGATGTTCTCAGGTTAGTTAGGTTTAAGTAGTTCTAAGTTATAGGGGACTGATGACCATAGATGTTAAGTCCCATAGTGCTCAGAGCCATTTGAACCATTTGAACTACTAAACAAACAAGGATAGCATTGAACACATTTATTTAACAATAATCTTCCTAACATCAAAGTGAACAAAGACATACATTTATAAGTGATAAAATCAAGCTAGTAATGGCAATGGCCCTTAAATTCCAAAACTAACTCTTTAAGGTCGGATAACGCATCTGTACTTGTTATTTTCTACTCTCTCACCTTGTCAGACGGCATAAAATACGTCAGACAAAGCTACTTCAATTACCAAATTTTCAATAAGAGCGTGGCTGGAAAACTGAGCTCTGGTAATCACAGGCGTGCGTAATATCGGATTAAATGCCGAAGCTGAGCATCACGTTACCAAATGCAGCGTCGGGGACAGGTCAGCAAGCTGCCGATGGCGTCTGCGTCGTCGAGGAGCCTCAATTGTAACAAAATGAATTTATTTTCGCGAACAGGCTTCCTGTTAGTAAACTCCTATTCAAAAGCTAATTCTGCTTTCTTTCCAATCGTCTCGCACTCGTTAAGACGGGACTCACCAGTCCAAAGGCGGAACCCAGTAACGTCTTTAATATAAAGTGTGGCTCAAGAAAATTGCTCTGCTCCTGTATACTTCCTGTGAGACAATATTCCCAACCGGAATTAGCGGAATCAGCCTGTCTCTAACAGTAAAACATGACAGTACCCCTAACTGAATACTAGTTTCAGTTGCAGCTGGCAGACAGTTCTGCACAGCACACTGAAAAGAATTTACTTTCCTACAGCAGAGCCGAAAGCACGACGTCCGCTCACTTCAGGAGCCAAGACGCTTCTCTCGATAACAGCTCAAAAAGCTTCGCTCTGCAAAAATCAGCACCCCCACGCTATTTTTCGAGCTGGCCAATCCCGTGGCTCTTGACCAGCACAGTTCGCTCCCACTATTATTTCCTGGCTTCTTCCAGCCAATTAAAACATTCTGCGTCTTACTGCGCCTAGAATGTTCTGGAACAAACCGAAACTCCGTTCAAAATTGAACCCACCGATCGTGTCTCTCTGTTCGCCCTTGCACGGGAAAAGGTCATTGCACTAGCTTAACCGCGTTTCTTAGAAAGCTTTAGAAAACGTTAAGATTCGTGGGAAGGCTCCCTTAGGCGCCAGCTCATCTCGACATAGTGGCGTCGGCGTAACGTCCAGCGCCAACGAGGCGCCGTCCCTCGTAGGCCTTCCTCTGTTCTGCGTGCAATGGGTGCCTACCTGCTCCGGCGGCGCGTCTCCCCCAGAGGGGCGCTTTCGCATGCCGACTCGTAATGGTCGGTTGTAAACTTCCGCACCCCTCTGCCCTGCCTTTGAGCAGTGCCGCTCGTCCGCTCCAGCCAAACTCCGTGAAAATATTACCAGAACCCCGACTTCATGCAACATTCGAATTAATTAAAGTTAATACGCGTTTTATGTCGTCTGATACTCCCTATATTAATTTCAGTAGGCTGATTTCCTGATAAATAACATAATAACCGATATCTAACTCGTCTTTGCAACAATTATTATATTACAGTAAGGTGCAAAATACAGCTACCTTACAACCTTCATAGCGATGTCACTGAAGACGGCTGTACAGCGCGCTCGACTCATGGATATGCCAGTTCGTATCGTCGTGATGCATGAAATTTTCACTGACAGTACTTGGGCAGCAAGGGGAGGGCAGGTGAACTCGTAAAGTACCTCGTCACCAGTCTATGCGTCGATGTCCCGGATTAAATTTCATACCTCGGTGCAGTGTGTCATGAAACGAGGACATGTGTCGCACTGTTGATGGGTATCCGTCTGTCGGATGAGGACATTAAACTCAGTGGCCCATGCTGCCATTCGAGAGGAGTAGGCTATCTGCAAGCACCAAGTTTCTCCCTGTTTCTTCCCTTCATCTATGACTATACAGTCTACAGGCACACACACTTGAATCTTTACACTAGATTGTAAGAAGGCAACGGAAAACCACATTCACTATAACTTTGCCCAGGACCTCGATGCACAATTTGTAAGGTGTCGGGCATGCGATACCACATAAGGCTTCACTCAGAACTGCAGAAGTCTCATCTGATAGCAAATCCGGCAGTATGTCACACAGCTCCGAATAAATCCTGACATTAAATTAACCAAAGTAATAAGATCAACGAGTGAGCAAATGGAATACCACAGACCAACACAAGAACGCCTAAATGCATGTCATACCTTCCCACCGTCAAATAGACGCAGTTCCGAGGGGAGAAATGAGAACAGAAGCCGAGAGCAAAATCGTGTAACCTAGAAGGCCCTACGATAAGAGACGGACACCCACGTTGCCAGCCGACTGCCAAGACCACCCCCCAGCCCATGTTAAAAGATAGAGCCCTCCAGAAGAACAGTATAGATCTTACGATAACACTAAAAGGGCCACACCAGCTGCAAGTTTTAGCGTGAGACTTTTTCTCGTCTCTGTTACGTTGCAAACGTTAAAAACATTGCCCCACCACGAAAAGTATAACGTTTTTCATTGGATATACAGAATTTTTGTAGGCAGAGCTTAAGGTTAATATTGAGACCCTGATTGGTCAGTTGAAAACACAGCCTGACAGCTTTTCTTAAACCGACTTCGGTAAATCGTAGTAAGGAGAAGTTACAAAAGAGTTGCTTCCGAGACGGCGAAGTGTGTGGTGTTGCGTCGCCCGCTGCCCCCTGACGCTGCCTAACCAACGACATGGTAATGAACGCATGCGTTACCACATAAGGCTTCACTCAGAACTGCAGAAGTCTCATCTGTTACATCCCCTTTTTACGTAATACTAGTGTCGATCGTCAATTAAACTTCGTGGTATTCACATTTGCTATTAGAAGTTAAAATCTGAAACGCGATGTTTTTTCTGTTATATAATTATTGAGAAGCCACATCAGCCACTGTAATTTACGACAAGTTAAATAAGTAATTAAAGATAATTGAGGGTCACTGTAGACCATTTTTGATAGTTTTCTCTTTTATGAAATTTAATTTAAACCTAGATTATAGATGTGATATGGCATAGGTCATCCTTCGATCCATTATAGAACTTGGAAAGCCATTCAGGGAATATTCGTTCA
Source organism: Schistocerca cancellata (assembly GCF_023864275.1). Lineage (NCBI taxonomy): Eukaryota > Metazoa > Arthropoda > Insecta > Orthoptera > Acrididae > Schistocerca > Schistocerca cancellata. The sequence goes on from NC_064634.1 coordinate 155,938,463, forward strand.
CATTTTTGTTGAACGCAGTTGGTTTTTATCATCCTGTATTAAAATACGAGGGTGGTCCAGAAAGTAAGTTTCGATCGGTCGCTAAATGGAAACCACAGTGAAAATCAGAAACATTTTATTTGCAAGAGTTAGCTACACTTTCCAGATTCTTCTCTACATAGTCGTCGCTGACTTAGACACTTGTCGGAGCGTTATACCAAATTTCCAACACCGTCATCATAGAAGGCAGCCGCCTGTGCTTTCCGATAATTCTCTACACTGGTCTATAGCGCATAGCCTGCGCCCAAGTGTTGTCTTCGTATCCAGCGTTTCATGTGAACAGAGATGATACGCATGACGAGCCAATTAGGAGTGTTGTGGGCGACCGAACACTTCCCATCTAAAAGGCTGCAGGAGCGTCCTCACTGCCCCTGCATAGTGCCGCTGAGAATTGCCATGAAGAAGGAAGTGCGTGGCAGTTGTGTTACGTGGGTTGTATTCATTAAGGCGAAGCCTCTCAGCGGGCCCTCCTACATGGCGGGAGACATCGCTGTTATAGGCACCTTAACTCGCTCACAGTGCGCTCACAACTGAAAAGAGCGTCTTCATGCGATCGACGGTCATACTAGAGACACTACCCAACACATCTGTGCAAAGCTTCACCAGGTTTTCACTGTGGTGTCCATTTCGCGAGCAACCGGAACTTACTTTCTGGACAGCCCTCGTATTTCCTTTATCAATAGTGCAATTTATAAACAATGTTTTGTGAGTAGAATAAAATTAACAATGGTAAACTTTCGACGTTATTTTACCAGCTAAGTAAAAATAGGAAAGCCTTGAACCCCTTCCACTAATTTTAGTTAGTAGTAAGATTCTTTTACAGGGAGTGCAGTGGAGCTGACGCTGAAATAATTAAGTATTTGATTATATCATCGCCAGTCCCATTGACCTCTTCTGAACTCTATGTGTCATGTGTGGTCTGGCGTCTCCTTACCAGCAACAGGTCCCAGGTTCAAACTAGTCAATTCCCTAAAAAACACACTCAGAGCGTCGTTGCGCGAAAGTGGTAGGGAGACACGACTTAGGACAAACAGCCACCACGCAGAATGTTAGAACTTACTGCATCTGGTCCCCTGCTCCCTGGCTCTAATTTGACTGTGTGTGTTGCTGGCTCACAGATCAAACGACTGGAGGAGCGCGAGCGGCGCATGCGCGAGGAGAAGGACCGGCGCGTCTCGCAGCTGGAGCGGGAGCTGCGCGAGCAGCAGGAGGCGGAGGAGCGGCTGGCGGCGGCCGTGCTCACCAGGGGCTACCTGGAGGACGCGCTGCCCGCCGTGCTGCGCGGGCTCAACGAGGCGGGGTACTTCATCGACGCCATCCGCGAGGGTCAGTTCCCTCCTCCCACACGGCTCGACAGCTCTGCACTGGTCTGACTCACAGCAGGCACATGGCACTAATATTGTAATCAATCCAAACATACGAGTGCTATTCGGAATGTAAGGAATGGTCGCTCACGAAATGGAAACCATAGTGGTTGACCGCGACATGCGAAGGTCCCGAGTTCGAGTCTCGGTCCGGCACACAGTTTTAACCCTTTCGTGGGCAAAATTATTGAGCAGTTTTTTTTAATGAATAGAAAGCAGATAGTAGTTAACAGATAGGTATATTTATCATACAGAATATCAAATTTGCTGCAACTGTGAAAGTGAGGTCACACAACAAGGTGGGAAGTATTCTCCTCACTGCCCTTCCTTGGAGTTAAATGACAAAAACAACTTTCTCAATATACAGGGTGTTACAAAAAGGTACGGCCAAACTTTCAGGAAACATTCCTCACACACAAAGAAAGAAAATATGTCATGTGGACATGTGTCCGGAAACGATTACTTTCCATGTTAGAGCTCATTTTATTACTTCTATTCACATCACATTAATCATGGAATGGAAACACACAACAACAGAACGTACCAGCGTGACTTCACACACTTTGTTACAGGAAATGTTCAAAATGTCCTCCGTTAGCGAGGATACATGCATCCACCCTCCGTCGCATGGAATCCCTGATGCGCTGATGCAGCCCTGGAGAATGGCGTATTGTATCACAGCCGTCCACAATACGAGCACCAAGAGTCTATACATTTGGTACCGGGGTTGCGTAGACAAGAGCTTTCAAATGCCCCCATAAATGAAAGTCAAGAGGGTTGAGGTCAGGAGAGCGTGGAGGCCGTGGAATTGGTCCGCCTCTACCAATCCATCAGTCACCGAATCTGTTGTTCAGAAGCGTACGAACACTTCGACTGAAATGTGCAGGAGCTCCATCGTGCATGAACCACATGCTGTGTCGTACTTGTAAAGGCACATGTTCTAGCAGCACAGGTAGAGTATCCCGTATGAAATCATTATAACGTGCTCCATTGAGCGTAGGTGGAAGAACATGGGGCTCAATCGAGACATCACCAACAATGCCTGCCCAAACGTTCACAGAAAATCTGTGTTGATGACGTGTTTGCACAATTGCGCGCGGATTCTCGTCAGCCCACACATGTTGATTGTGAAAATCTACAATTTGATCACGTTGGAATGAAGCCTCATCCGTAAAGAAAACATTTGCCCTGAAATATGGATTGACACATTGTTGGATGAACCATTCGCAGAAGTGTACCCGTGGAGGCCAGTCAGCTGCTGATAGTGCCTGCACACGCTGTACATGGTACGGAAATAATTGGTTCTCCCGTAGCACTCTCCATACAGTGACGTGGTCAACGTTACCTTGTACAGCAGCAACTTCTCTGACACTGACATTAGGGTTATCGTCAACTGCACAAAGAATTGCTTCGTCCATTGCAGGTGTCCTCGTCGTTCTAGGTCTTCCCCAGTCGCGAGTCATAGGCTGGAATGTTCCGTGCTCCCTAAGACGCCGATCAATTGCTTCGAACGTCTTCCTGTCGGGACACCTTCGTTCTGGAAATCTGTCTCGATACAAACGTACCGCGCCACGGCTATTGCCCCGTGCTAATCCATACATCAAATGGGCATCTGCCAAGTCTGCATTTGTAAACATTGCACTGACTGCAAAACCACGTTCGTGATGAGCACTAACCTTTTAATGCTACGTGCTGATGTGCTTGATGCTAGTACTGTAGAGCAATGAGTCGCATGTCAACACAAGCACCGAAGTCAACATTGCCTTCCTTCAATTGGGCCAACTGGCGGTGAATCGAGGAAGTACAGTACATACTGACGAAACTAAAATGAGCTCTAATACGGAAATTAAGCGTTTCCGTACACATGTCCACATAACATCTTTTCTTTATTTGTGTGTGAGGAATGTTTTCTGAAAGTTTGGCCGTACCTTTTTGTAACACACTGTATGTCATATTTATTTGATAAATTTACTTCTCTTGTTACAATGATTGTTCACAATTACTTGCCATGAAATTTTCTGAAACATGGGTCTATGCAAAGTGGTATTTGACAATATGTACAAACACAGCGACTGCTCTTTTCCGCAACATTGGTACTACAATGACGGCACGTCCAGTAGGTTTCTCCTAAAATGGGTTGATGCTCCCCTACAGCCACATGACGAAAATCTTCAGGTACTTTACCCCTTTTTGCCAGAAAGACAGGTTTTTGTCCACGCCTTTTTTGGGATGAGAAGCCAGCAATCAATTGTCTTGCTAGATGGATCCCGTATGTGAGCTGATCATGCTGTCCACTTTCTCTTTTACTTATTTTCCACATGATAAAACTGTTCACTGCAGCAACGGCCACCAGGAAATAAAATATTCTGTGCCACCATTTTACAGAACGTCTGCCAATAGCATACCTTTCTCGTAATTGATCAAACTTCCCGACACCATCCATTATTTTGTTGTATTCTGCCACAACTTCAGGACAAGAAATCTCTGTACTAGTACCATCCTTGTTTTTCCTTTTCACTGTTGCTGTTTCTCATGGGTCATGAATTGAGGACAGGAAAGTGAATGAATTGAGGACAGGAAAGTGAATGGACGGTTATCCATCCATCCAGTTTACTGCATAAATGGCTCCTTTTGTTTCAAACTGGAATTCTCCTCGCTCCAATTTTACGTTTTTCTTTATAAATTTGGGTAAATCAAAAGTATTTACCTTATACTATAGCTTTTAGGAAAAAATCACAACTCATAAATCAAAAATCACAAATCACGCAAACAACACTGAAAGGCTTCTCTACAGAGTAACACTCATCTATGCAATGCCTCTGCACGAAGGTACAGCAAAAACGGCGGGAACTTCCGATTGGAAGTAGTACCCTATACTGTTCACTAGGTGGTAGCACCATACGGAGGTGGGAACTGTGAATCCCACGGGACTAGGAGCGAGTTCATTGTAGTGGGAAGCATGTTTCCCACGGCTCACGAATGGGTTAATCCTCCAGGAAGTTTCAGAATCAAAATTGTTCTACACTCATGCTCATAAATTAAGGATAATGCTGACACATGGTGACACAACGCTCTGGTGGGCTGTTTGCGGATTTAAATCACCTCGGGGTGTGACAATGCGGTGCATTTGAGCTGCGGTCGTCACACGGTGGCGCTGGCAGAAGTCCACATACGCAGAGGTGTGTTTGTGCATGTCAGAGTACAGCGGAGCGAGTAAGTGTGCAGACGTTTTCAGACCTGCTAATGGTGACTGCGTGTTGAAAATGGCTCAAAGAACACATATTGATGACGTTATGAGGGGTAGAATACTAGGGCGACTGGAGGCTGGTCAAACACAGCAGGTCGTAGCACGAACCCTCCGTGTGCCACAAAGTGTGATCTCAGGATTATGGCAACGATTCCAGCAGACAGGAAACGTGTCCAGACGCTACAGTACCGGACGTCCACAGTGTGCAAAACTGCAAGAAGACCGATATCTCACCATCAGTGCTCGCAGACGGCCACGGAGTACTGCAGGTAGCCTTGTTCGGCACCTTGCCGCAGCCACTGGAAGAGTTGTCTCCAGACACACAGTCTACAGACGACTAAACAGACATGGTTTATTCGCCCAGTGACCTGCAAGGAGCATTCCATTTACCCCTGGTCACAGGAGAGCCCGTAAAGCCTGGTGTCAAGAACACGGTCATTGGGACAGTGGTCCCAGGTTATGTTCACGGACGAGTCCAGGTATAGTCTGAACAGTGATTCATGCCGGGTTTTTATCTGGCGTGAACCAGTAACCAGATACCAACCCCTTAATGTCCTTGAAAGGGACCTGTATGGAGGTCGTGGTTTGATGGTGTGGGGTGAGATCTTGATTGGTGCACATACACCCCTGCTTTGTTTTTGACAGAGGAACTGTAGCAGGTCAGGTGTATCGGGACGTCATTTTGCACCAGTATGTCCGCCTTTTCAGGGATGCAGTGGGTCCCACCTTCCTCCTGATGGGTGATAAGGCACGGCCCCACCGAGCTGCCAAACGTGGAGGAGTACCTTGAAACGAAGATATCAGGCAAATGGAGTGGCCTGCCTGTTTTCCAGACCTAAACCCCATCGAGCACGTCTGGGATGCTCTCGGTCGACGTATCGCTGCACGTCTTCAAACCCCTAGGACACTTCAGTGTAGAAAGCGTCAAATGGTCTTTAAGGCTATTCGCAGATGATGCAGTTTTTTATACCAAAGTAGCAACGACAGAAGATAGCATGAATTTGCAGAATTTGCAAAACGACCTGCAGATCAATGGTGCAGGCTATGCCAGTTGACCCTGAACGTAAATAAATATAACATATTGCGTATACATAGGAAAAGAAATCCTATATTTTACAGCTACACTATTGATGACAAACAGCTGGAGACAGCGTGTGCCGTAAAATATCTAGGCTTAACTATCCAGAACGACCTTAAATGCAATGACCGTATAAAACAGTTGGTGGGAAAAGCCTACATCACACTCACATTCATCAAAATAATCTTAAGGAAGTGTAACTTATCCACGAAAGAAGTTCCTTGTAAGGCGCTTGTTCGCCCGATTCTTGAGTATTGCTCATCTATCTCGGATTAGTATTAGGTAGGACTGATAGAGGAGGTAGAGAGGATCCAAAGAAGAGCCGCGTGTTTCAAAAAACTGACTCTGAGCACTATGGGACTTAACTTCTGAGGTCATCTGTCCCCTAGAACTTAGAACTACTTAAACCTAACTAACCTAAGGACATCACACACATCCATGCCCGAGGCAGGATTCGAACCTGCGACCGTAGCGGTCGCGTGGTTCCAGACTGTAACGCCTAGAACCGCTCGGCCACTCAGGCCGACCTGCGTGTTTCGTCATTGGATCGTTTAGCCGGCAAGAGAGCTTTATGGAGATGTTAAACAAACTCCACTGGCAGACGTTACAAGAGAGGCGTTGTGCATCACGGAGAGAGTTACTATTGAAATTTCGGGACAGCACTTTTCAGGAGGAGTCGGACAACATATAACTTCCCCACACATACTTCTCGCCTATTGACCACGAGGAAAAAATTGGAGTAATTAGAGCCAATACACAGAGGCTTACCGACACTCATTCTTCCCACGCACTATTCGCGAGTGGAACATGGCTGGAAAGATCAGATAGTGGTACCGAAAGTAGCCTCCGCCACACACTATTAGGTGGCTTGCGGAGTATGATGTAGATGTAAATACGAGGATTATCCACAAAGAAACGGACGTTCTGGTCTGTCTCGGAGTTGGGCGGGGCTAGTGCCGCCATCTTGGTGCCATAACGTTTCTGCACTTAGGGCGCATCCAGCGGTGGTAGCGTGTGGTCTGTGTCTTTGCTTTCTGTGATGTTTTAAACTGTGCGCTGCAATATAAAATCTCGCCCCTTGTGAGGTGAGTTCTGTGATTAGGGTCCTGTTGGGAAAAAAAACTGTAAACGAAGTGAAAGTTATCATGACCTACGTCATGTGTACGAAAACGGAATAATTAGTGGAAGTCTAGTGAGTTAATGGTGCATTCATTTCAAAAATGAGCTCGCCGATGTTCAGAATGAGAACCGCAGTGGTAGGCCTAGCCTTTTGACTGACGGAGTGGTAATGAAAATTAAGGACAAAATTCGTGAAAATTGTCGTTTCACTATTACGTAACTGTATGAACATATTCCGCAAATTTCACAGGGTTTGGTGCACGAAGCTGTGGCGGAGAAGCTTCGATACCACAAATTTTGTGCCAGATTACTTCCTAACATCCTAACGGAAGATCACAAAAAACACAGACTGGCTGCAACACTGACCTTCCTCGAAGATTACGACAAAAATGGAAACAAATTTATCGGTCGTATCGTAACTGCGCCCGAGTCTTGGGTAAAGAATGTCAATTGTGAGACAATAAGGCAGTCGATAGAATGGGGACACAAATTCTCACAACCCAAGGAAGTGTTTGCAAACTCTTTTAGCAGGAAAGATCATGGCTACTTTGTTTTGGGACACTAATGTTGTGATTCTCGTTGATTTCCTTGAACGAGGTACAACAATTAACTCAGAGAGTGTTGTCAGACATGCACAACGTTAAGGCGAGCGATACAAAATAAGCGTCGGGGAAAACTTAGCGCAAAAGTTTTTTTCCCCCGACGACAACGCACTTAACACCTTCGGCCAATCATACCTGAGAGCTCGTACGAGATTTATGATGGGAAGTGTTTGATCATTCACCACACAGCCCGGATTTGACTCCGGAAACTACCACCTCTTCCCAGCAATGAAGACACCGCTCGCTACACAACGCTTTGATATTTACACCGAACATCATGCCGGAACAAACAAGTAGCTGCAATGGCAGGCGGCAAATTTCTGCGGAGACAGTATCGAAAAACTTATGCCATAGTATAAGTGCCTTAGTTTGAATGGCAATTACGTAGAAAAATAGCTTAAGAGGGTACTTTTGAAACGTGTATAAAAACATTGATTTTTCCAAATTGTTAATTTTTTTTATTTCAAAACGACTGTTTCTTTCTGGACAGCTCTCGTATAAACAATTTCTGTCCTAAATGCAGAGTGTAGATTATCTTATCGGTTACCCTCACCATAGAAGACGAGGATTTCCCTCGCAGCGCACTCACATGTAGTTCATTTCTTCATTTCTGCTGCTGTGTAGTGCAAGGCAATACTGCAGTGCCTAAAGTAAAGCTGTGTGTTGCAGAATTTAAGGATAGTTTCAGTTCAGATCCTATTCTGCCAACCACGTGAGAAAGCAATAAACGCTGAACAGCGATGTCTCATACACAACGCCTAGAGGGCAAGAAACATCGCCGCAGTTTCGCGCCAGGTTTTTCTGCAGGAACTAGTAAATTTTTAATTTATTTTCATGATTTATGTAAGACATTTGCCTCAGCTCACATACCTCTTTCTACGTTAATAATCCAGTGTCAGGGAAATTTGTCTAGAAATATTCATATCTTGATACTCTTGAAGAGTGGAAGTTGAAAGAAAAGTATATTTCATAATGTTACTATCAAAGTATTTAACAAACACATTCCGTGTGTGAAAATGAGGAAATCTGGGTACCGTAGACGAAATTTGAGAACATACTGGCAGGAAAGTTGGGAATGTTGTTGTTGGCTGTTTGAGAAATGATCAGTTAAGCAATGCAGATTTTAGGGCGAGATGGTATGGAGTTTTTGAATGTTTTACTGTTTATACCAGATGCTGCAGTATACAGGGTGGTCCATTCACAGTGACCGGGCCAAATATCTCACGAAATAAGCATCAAACGAAAAACCTACAAATAACGAAATTCGTCTAGCTTGAAGGGGGAAACCAGATGGCGCTATGTTTGGCCCGCTAGATGGCGCTGCCATAGGTCAAACGGATATCAACTGCGTCTTTTTTTAAAATAGGAACCCCCATTTTTTATTACATATTCGTGTAGTACGTAAAGAAATATGAATGTTTTAGTTGGACCACTTTTTTCGCTTTGTGATAGATGGCGCTGTAATAGTCACAAACGTATAAGTACGTGGTATCACGTAACATTCCGCCAGTGCGGACGGTATTTGCTTCGTGATACGTTACCCGTGTTATAATGAACCATTTACCAATTGCGGAAAAGGTCGATATCGTGTTGATGTACGGCTATTGTGATCAAAATGCCCAACGGGCGTGTGCTATGTATGCTGCTCGGTATCCTGGACGACACCATCCAAGTACCAGGACCATTCGCCGAATAGTTACGTTATTTAAGGAAACAGGATTGTTCAGCCACATGTGAAACGTCAACCACGACCTGCAACAAATTATGATGCGCAAGTAGGTGTTTTAGCTGCTGTCGCGGCTAATCCGCACATCAGTAGCAGACAAATTGCGCGAGAATCGGGAATCTCAAAAACGTCGGTGCTGAGAATGCTACATAAACGTCGATTGCACCCGTACCATATTTCTATGCATCAGGGATTGCATGGCGACGACTTTGAATGTCGTGTACAGTTCTGCCACTGGGCACAAGAGAAATTACGGGACGATGACAGATTTTTTGCACGTGTTCTATTTAGCGACGAAGCGTCATTCACCAACAGCGGTAACGTAAAACGGCGGTTCCAGACTGAAGCGCCTAGAACCGCTCGGCCACCCCGGCCGGCTCCCATTTTATCGATGGCAGTGTAAATGGTGCAGTGTATGCTGATTTCCTACGTAATGTTCTACTGATGTTAGTACAAGATGTTTCACGGCATGGCAAAATGGCGATGTACTTGAAACATGATAGATGTCCGGCACATTGCTCGCGTGCGGTTGAAGCGGTATTGAATAGCAGACTTCATGACAGGTGGATTGGTCGTCCAAGCACCATACCATTGCCCGCACGTTCACCGGAACTGACGTCCCCGGATTTCTTTCTGTGGGGAAAGTTGAAGGATATTTGCTGTCGTGATCCACCGACAATGCCTGACAACATGCGTCAGCGTGTTGTCAATGCATGTGCGAACATTACGGAAGGCAAACTACTCGCTGTTGAGAGAAATGTCATTACACGTATTGCCAAATGCATTGAAGTTGACGGACATCATTTTGAGCATATAAAGCATTAATGTGGTATTTACAGGTAATCACGCTGTAACAGCATGCGTTCTCAGAAATGATAAGTTCACAAAGGTACATATATCACATTGGAACAAGCGAAATAAAATTTTCAAACGTACCTACGTTCTGTATTTTAATTTAAAAACCTACCTATTACCAATTGTTGGTCTAAAATTGTGAGCCATATGTTTGTAACTATTACAGCGCCATATATTACAAAGCGAAAAGAGTGGTCGAAGTAAAACATTCATATTTCTTTACGTACTACAGAATATGTAATAAAAAATGGGGGTTGATATTTAAAAAACGCAGTTGATATCCGTTTGACCTATGGCAGCGCCATCTAGCGGGCCAACCATAGCGCCATCTGGTTTCCCCCTTCATACTAGACAAGTTTCGTTCTTTGTAGTTTTTTCGATTGACGCTTATTTCGTGATGTATTTGACCCAGTCACGATCAATGAACCACCCTGTATATATAAAAGGCAGTGAGAGGTCCTGTTGGTAGTTACTCTAAAATGATTCAAGTTACATGCATTGGCCTGGGTTACATACACTATGAGAAGAAATTAGAAAACTATATCCTAATGTGAATACAATTATTTCTAACGGGAAGGAGTTTTCATTAAGTTGCCGAGAAGAATTCACGTATTCAAGACTAAAAACCCAAAGTATCACTGCTACCCACCGCAGTAATAATACGGTGGGGAACTCGGCTCGCTACAGTACAGTATTATGCAGAAAAAATAATGTTAATATACTGGGCAAAGATGAGGCAACTTCAATTGGAATCCTTCAGGAAATGTTAAGTAACGTAGTGTTAAAAATTAATTGACACATATAAATGTGAGTTGGCGGTGAGGAGGATGAAATGATGAGGGCAACATAACAGCCAGTCCATGAGCGGAGAAAATCTCGAACCCGGACGGGAATCGAACCAGGGCCCCGCTCCATGGGAGACAAGCACGTTATCATCCGGATAAGCAGGGGGATGTCGCGAGAGACACGTAGGCAGGCTCCAACTGAAAGAAGGGTGGGAATTGTATACATAATGTGTCACGTCTACTCCCTTGCTATGCGTCCATTCGCTCACACGTTATTTCCGTGTACAGTGGAGCTCGCTCTCTCGGATAAATCGGTACCACGTGAGCCACAACCAGCGCTGGCTCGAAGGCCACGAACACGAGCAGGAGTTCCAGCGGCAGGCTGTCGACGACGTTAAAGTCTGGTGTTTTATTAATTTGTAGTAGCTGTGAAACGTCGCCTTAGAAAAATTAATGAATTACTATGCTGATAAACCTCTTACATTATTTGATTTTCAAACAGCTGAGCAGAACTGAACGTACTCAGACATTTCGCTCTTTACCTATTTTGATCAACACTAAACTGACACACAATATTTTTAGCGCAACGCAATCTGACTTTCAATAACCCTGCAGAAGAACGGCCCTGACTAACATTAACCTATACCTTTCACAAATCACTTACCTCACAAAAATCTTCGTTACTCGAACTACTGCAACACAGCGAGTGCCACTACTGCCAGCTAAATAAAAGATTCAAACTACTGAAGGCACTAACTACTGATAGGCATAGTTAGCAAATGAAAGATTTTGATAGAGAACAAACAATGTATTTACGTTAATAGTGTTCAAAAGTCATAATATATAGAGCAGTTCATGACATCCAGTCTTACAAATTTACTCTCTCTAATGGACACATGTCCTGATCAGCCGCTCTCAAAACTCTGCCATCTCACTCCCCACATCCACTACTGCTGGCGGCTCACCTCCAACTGCGCAACGCTACGCGCTGTTAATATCCAACTGTCCAACACTACAATGGCGAATATTCTAACAATGCCAACCAACCACAGACTGCACACAGCACAGTCAGTGATTTTCATATAGAGCGCTACGTGGCGTTACCAACATAAAAACCTAAACAGCCTACTTACAGCTGTGTACACCTATCTGTCGCGTGACATGTGACCCCTTGCTGTAATGTTGCAGACGTGCTGCAGAACTTCATGCCGTGGCTGATGAACGAGGTGCGGCAGGAGATGGACCAGATGGTGGCTTCGCGCCAGGTGCTGACGGACCTGGTGCGCGACATCGTGCGCTCGCGGCGCGACATCTACATGGCGCTGGTGGAGAGCGACCGCCACCAGCGCTGGCTCGAGGGCCACGAGCACGAGCAGGAGTTCCAGCGGCAGCACGCCGACAGGCTCAAGAAGGAGCAGGAGCTGGCCGAGGCGGAGGCGGCCAAAGCAGAGGTACGTGGCGTGGCCTGCTGCTGGGGTCGAAGGAGAAGACTGGCAGGGAGGAGCAGGCACGTAGCCTCCTCCTGCTGGCCTGGAGGAATTCGGGAGGATTTATACTATGGGGGAGAACTGGAGCATGTCGAGCTGGTGCTCACATTTCTAAACACGGAAAGACAGGGAATTGATGACTGTCACGCATAGTATGAAGTCATGGACAGAGTAAATGAGTTGCAACACTTGTAAGATACGCTTCATGCACCTGCACGAGGAAGGTTGGAAGGCTGTAAATGGTACACTCCTAACCATTAAAACTGCAACACCATAAAGTGCAATACATCCTTCGTTATGCAGGTGACTGGCATTTCAGGACAACCAGACGATGTAGGTAGGAGTAAAAGTTTAGTATCGACATCCATTTGGATTTCCCACACCGAGTATCGACACGGGGAACACGTCAGAGATACTCGGAATATATATATGAAGATGGTATCTGTTCTTTCGGACATGTTCATTTCAGGACAACCAGACGATGTAGGTAGGAGTAAAAGTTTAGTATCGACACCCATTCGGGTTTCCCGCACAGCCCGAGTATCGATACGGGGAACACGTCAGAGATACTCGGAATATACACTACTGGCCATTAAAATTGCTACACCCAGAAGAAATGCAGATGATAAACGGGTATTCATAGGACAAATATATCATACTAGAACTGACATGGTATTACATTTTCATGCAATTTGGGTACATAAATCCTGAGAAGTCAGTACCCAGAACAACCACCTCTGGCCGTAATAACGACCTTGACACACCTGGGCATTGAGTCAAACCGAGCTTGGATGGCGCGTACTGGTATAGCTGCCTATGCAGCTTCAACACGATACCACAGTTCATCAACAGTAGTGACTGGCGTATTGTGACGAGCCAGTTGCTCGGCCACCATTGAACAGACCTTTTCAGTTGGTGAGAGATCTGGAGAATGTGCTGGCCAGGGTAGCAGCCGAACATTTTCTGTATCCAGACAGGGCCGTACAGACCCTGTAACATGCGGTCGTGCGTTATCCTGCTGAAATGTAGGGTTTCGCAGGGATCGAATGAAGGGTAGAGCCATGGGTAGTAACACATCTGAAATGTAACGTCCACTGTTCAAAGTGCCGTCAACGCGAACAAGAGGTGACCGAGACGTGTAACCCATGGCACCCCATACCATCACGGCCGGTGATACGCCAGTATGGCGATGACGAATACACGTTTCCAATGTGCGTTCACAGCGATGTCGCCAAACACGGATGCGACCATCATGATGCCGTAAGCAGAACCTGGATTCATCCGCAAAAATGACGTTTTGCCATTCGTGCACCCAGGTTCGTCGTTGGGTACACCATTGCAGGCGCTCCTGTGTGTGATGCAGCGTCAAGGATTACCGCAGACATGGTCTCCGAGCTGATAGTCCATGCTGCTGCAAACGTCGTCGGACTGTTCGTGCAGATGGCTGTTGTTTTGCAAACGTCCCCATCTGTTGACTCATGGAACGAGATGTGTCTGCACGACCCGTTACAGCCATGCGGATAAGATGCCTCTCATCTCGACTTCTAGTGATACGAGGCCGTTGGGATCCAGCACGGCGTTGCGTATTACCCTCCTGAACCCACCGATTCAAAAATGGTTCAAATGGCTCTGAGCACTATGGGGCTTAACTTCTATGGTCATCAGTCCCCTAGAACTTACAACTACTTAAATATAACTAACCTAAGAACATCACACAACACCCAGTCATCACGAGGCAGAGAAAATCCCTGATCCCGCCGGGAATCGAACCCGGGAACCCGGGCGTGGGAAGCGAGAACGCTACCGCACGACCACGAGCTGCGGACCCACCGATTCCATATTCTGCTTACAGTCATTGGATCTCGATCAACGCGAGCAGCAATGTCGCGATACGATAAACCGGAATCGCGATAAGCTGCAATCCGACCTTTATCAAAGTCGGAAACTTGGTGGTACGCATTTCTCCTCCTTACACGAGGCATCACAACAACGTTTCACCGGGCAACGCCGGTCAACTGCTGTCTGTGTATGAGAAATCGGTTGGAAACTTTGCTCATGCCAGCACGTTGTAGGTGTCGCCACAGGCGCCAACCTTGTCTGAATGATCTGAAAAGCTAACCGTTTGGATATCACAGCATCTTCTTCCTGTCGGTTAAATTTCGGGACGCACGTCACCTTCGTGGTGTAGCAATTTTAATGGCCAGTAGTGTATATATAACTATGGACATGTCCGAAAGAACAGACACCATCGGTGACCATTTTAGAATGAAATTACGATGAAATGAATACCCCTAAATGCGTACAGGCGTTGATATAAGTCAACGGGGACAGTTTAAACTGTGTGCCCCGACCGGGACTCCAACCCGGGGTCTCCTGCTTACATGGCAGACCCCTCCATCCACCTGAGCCACCGAGGACACAGAGGATAGTGCGACTGCAGGGACTTATTTCTGGCACGCCTCCCGTGAGGCCTACATTCCTAACTTATTGTCCCACACTATATTCATAGTGCCCCTGCCCATCATACTCATTACTCGCGGCTTTTTGACGATTCCCGTAAGAGTTCGGACACTGTTTGTGCATTCGCACAGAAGCAGATGGTCAAATGGCCGGTGAGCCTTAACTATATACACATGAAGATGGTATCTGTTCTTTCGGAAATGTCCCCGTTGACTTATATCAACGCCTGTATGCAGCTAGGGGTATTCATTTGATAGTAATTTCATACTCGGAATACGTATTCCGCCCGCAGCTTGTTTCCAAGCGAAGCGCGCCGCCGCCGCCGCCGCCGCCGGGGCCAGCACGTCAAGTGCAGTCGCCGCTGACGAGTGTAGGCCGGTCCAGTTCTTGCTAGACAGTCTCTCGCTGGTATTTGAAGCCTCTTGTTATCCACCGTTGAACAGTACAGTCTTGGTATTGCCTGTACTGCGTTTCTAAGACTGATTGCTCGCTGGTATGTTGTGTTCGCTAAAGACAACTGTATTGCGCTGTGTATTTGTTTTTCGTTAGCTATTCACTTCCCGAACCCCCCTGTCATCGATCTCTGGAACTGCCTGTTGTTTCACCAATCTCTGCGTTACCGCCAGCGCAACTGCGTTTTACTTACGCACAGCTGATTTCTCATTCACAAATCAGATTTGTACATTAGTTGTTTTTGAGACTGTCATGTTATGCCTCATGTAACAGATAGAAACAGCTATCATCACGTATCGACATGCGACAGCATCAGGATTGTTGACCTATCGAGCGTGTGTTATATCATTCTACATAAACAACTTTCTGGTGCGTGGCGGTACTAATGCCCACGTTTTGGCTTAGAACCGTCTGTATGGAACTGATAAAGGCAAAGTTCCATGTGTCAGGCGCATTTCGCCTCAACGTGTTGAGGCATCATCAGTGACCTCAATAAATACACACTTTCATTTGTATGCAGCATTTTCGTCTTAAATATTCAGGTATTGTACATGTAAGTTGCAAACATTTCTGATCTAGGCACATTGTGTTCAGAATACATTTTATTACTTATCTCATGTGCCATTGAGCACGATCTCAATGGCCCCAAGCGACTAGCGCCCGACAGGACAGAGACGTTGTTCACTCGACCAAGCAGGATCGTTGAGCCGTGTCACTTACAAGGGGTCAGGGAATCAGATTGTTTGCAGAGAGATACGTATCTGCTCGGACTGTCCAACGACCTCTGGAGCGCGACAAACTACCGGCATGGTGACGGTTGTTGCAGTTTTCCTTACCATGTCAGCAGGGAGAGGTGTGCTGACAGTGCACCCCAAATTAAGGCTCCCAAATTAAGGCCTATGTATCATACTAGTAGACTTCTCTTGGCCAGAAATGCCCTTTTTTCCAGTACTAGTCTGCCTTATACGTCCTCCTTGCTCCGTCCATCATTGGTTATTCTGCTGCTTAGGAAGTAGAATTCCTTAACTTCATCTTCTTCATGATCAACAAGCGTGATGTTAAGTTTCTCGCTGTTCTCACTTCTGTTATTTCTCATTACTTTCGTCTTTCTTCGATTTACTCTCAGTCCATATTCTGTGCTCAGACTGTTCATTCCATTCAGTAGATACTGTAATTCTTCTTCCCTTTCACTGAGGATAGCAATAGCATCAGCGAATCTTATCACTGATATCTTTTCACCTTGAATTTTAATCCCAATCTCGAACATTTCTCTTATTTTAGTGTTTCTTCGATATATAAATTGAACAATAAGGGTGAAAGTCTACATCACTGTCTTACACTCTTTCTAATCCGAGCAGTTCGTTCTCGGTCTTTTTCTCTTATTATGCCCTCTTGGCTCTTGTACATGTTGTATATTACCCATCTCTTCCTGTAGCTCACACCTATTTTCCTCGAATTTCGAATATCTTGTACCATTTGACGCTTTTTCAGAGTTTGACAGATCCTATGAACTTGATATTTTGTCAAAAACTGACATATTGAGCCCTTGGCTGTGTACAAAATATAGTTTCACTCTTACACAGAAGATTACAGCAACCAGGCACTTTTTTATAATGCTATTTATTTACTTAAATATGGCCGTTACCGGTTTCGAACCGATAGGTTCATCTTCAGACATCTGGTTCACGTTTTACATTACATTTTGAGTTTTGTTTCACCATCTGACAATTATGATTAAAAAGAAGCTGTCTCACATCATGCTTCGGTTTTAGGGGATCACCACCCGAAGGAAGTTTCGTCAGATTGGGAACCAAACTTAAAATGTAATATAAAACATGAACTAGCCGTCTGAAGGTGTTGGTAGCGGCCGGTAACGGCGTAATTTAAGTAAGTAAATAGCATTATAAAAAGTGACTGGTTGCTGTAATCTTCTGTATAAGAGTCCACCTACATCCTATGAACTTGTCTTTATTTTTCTTTAGTCTTGCTTCAATTATCAACCGCAAGGTCAGATTTGCCTCTCTGGTGCCTTTACTTTCCCCAAAGCGTAACACATCCTCAATTTTGTTTTCCATTATTCTGTATATTATTCATGTCAGCAACTTGGATGCATGAGCTTTTAATCTAATTATGCAATAGTTCTCGGACTTCTCATTTGTTAGTCGTGGGAACTATGTGGACGATGTTTTCTCGAAATTCAAATGCGTACTGAATTGCTCACTCACTATCCTCATATACTTTCTCTCTCTCCTCATCCACACTCTAGAACGTTATCCGTTCGTTGGTTATTCAGTCTTTTTCTCATGGTCACCTCTCGCTTGACAGTTCCCTCCCGGAGATCCGAACGGGGGACTATTCTCGAATTTTTTGCCAATGGAGAGATCGTCATGACACTTTTTCAGTTACAGGCCCCATGTCCTGTTTATACAAATCATATGTCTTTAATGCTGTGGTTTCCATTGCCTTCTGCATACTCATGCCGTTGATTATTGCCGATTCGTCCACCTTTAGAGCAGTTTCTCACCCCGAAAACAAGAGAGTCCCCTGAACCTATATTCGCTCCTCCGCCTTCTTTGACAAGGTCGTTGGCAGAATGAGGGTGACTTCTTTTGCCGGAAGTCTTCGACCGCCAGTGCTGATCATTTTGAATCAAAATCTAAGCGGTGGCGTGGTTCGAGCCCGGGACCGAGAACGTTTTTATTACTAATCAAAGACGCTACTCATAGACACGTGTTAAATCCTTTGGCCGTGTTGTAGTGTTTCAACAAGGTAACGCAAAACCACATCTTGCCTTTGCTACGTGAGCTAAAAGTTGCCCTGGATGTCACGTTCTCCAAATCTCACACCCACTCGCCAGGCAATTCGACTGATTATCTCTGGCACACAGTCGATGCAACATGGAATGATGTAACCATGCGTGTCATCCAAGCTCAGTAAGACTTGCAAATCACGTTCAAATTTATGCATGTATTCTTCCTGCTATACTGTATGTGCACAACGAGTTAAATTCGTTTATTTGCTGTCTTTCCTGATTTTACAATTTTAATAGCCAACAGTTCATTTCAGTCTTCTACTCAGATTATGAGTGGGCGTTGTTTTACAGACATTAGGAATGGTGCAAAATACTGCCACCGCAAGAGCACACAGTCCACAGTAAGACATTCCAACAACTTATTTATGATTTGTTGGGAATCTCTGTAAAATGAAAATCGGATTATAGTAGGGACAATTTCTGGCAAACACAGTCCAGTTCCATAAGTTAGTTGTTGTTAAGGAAAATACGAGGCTTGAGGAATTTATTGTGGTCCTGAAAGAGTCGCAAGGATAGTATTCTGAACATTTTGAGGACATTGCCAATCTTACATATGTTTTCGAGCTGTTTTCAAGACCATTTGCGATTTAAGTTGAATGTACCCATGCGCATGTACAGATGTGACTCTCTGTTCTCTAATGTATTTCCACATTAAAATTATCCATAATGTCTATATTGTTTTTCTCACGTAGAGTTTCCACATCATCATGATTGCAAAAGTGCCAAATATTTTGATCAAGATAGTATATGTATGAAAGATATTCGATTATTAAACTAATAAAAACCAAACTAAACTCCGTCCGAACAGACCTTGGAAGACCCAACAGTACCGACCGGCCGCCGTGTCATCCTCAGACCACAGGCGACACTAGATGCGGATATGGAGTGGGATGAGGTCATCATACTGCTCTCCCGGCCGTATGTCAGTTTACGAGACCAGAGCCGCTACCTCTCAATCAAGCAGCTCCTCAGTTTGCCTCACAAGGGCTGAGTGCACCCCGCATTAAACTAATAAAGTCATGATTATGTGACAACCTGAGTGCAAAAATGTGTGAAACTGTAACTGTTCACAAGCCAACATACTGTACCAGATAAAAAATGTAATATGTCTTCAACACTCAAAAAAATAACTAAATTTGTTTCGTTTGTGATCTGTGCTCCTGAGAAATACGAAATATGAAACTAAGACATATGCAGTGAGACTACATTGCCATCTAAATAGGGTGTATTCGCAGTTTCCCTCTCTTCCCCTTCCTCCCACTCAAACAGCGTGGTCTGGTGGTGTGGTGGTGGGGCAAGTGTGCACCTGGCTGAGCACTATGAATGGAATACTTGGCTGCCCTGGAATAACCGGAAATGTGACACTTCAAGGCTTGTGGATGGACTCTATTTTCGAGGCCTTCATGCCGTTCCGTTCCAATATGATACCACAAGGTCACATACAGATCTCTCTCCCACTGGAAACATCTGCTCATGGGTTACACATACGCTGATACGCCACTATCAATCAACAACTATTGGATAGAGTTGAACCAATATGAAATGACATATCCGTATCTGTCATCCAATCTTAATTCGACTTGTTGCCCTACATGGTTCAAGCCGTTGTTGTTGCCAGAGGCAGCAGCTCTGGGTATTACTTTTTGCACGTTGTGTACTTCCAAATCACTTCCTACTCCATGTGAACGCACAATAAGAAGAATTTCGTTATTTGGAATCCTTTCTGGTGTAGAACTTTTTTTTACCAGCGTTGTGTGCCCTTGTTAAAACGATGTAATTTTACCGCCTCTGCAGGATTCCAAAGTGTCTCGTTTCTGAAACTGGTACTTTAACGTTGTAGGAGGCAGCAGACGAAGAAGAGTCCGGAGCGTCGTCTTAGTTCTCAGCATCTCCACCGCGGCCCTTGGCGCTACTGCCTCTGGACCGCCACAGCGCTGCCAACGGACGACAGGCGAACCATTTCGACACACCGCTCCGCCAAATTACCGGAAAAAAATGCCATCGTTCGGAGAGTGCAAGCAGAGATGTACAACACAAATTTTTGCCCTGTTAATGTCATTTCAGATAATTTATTCAATACAATCGTTTTATCGACTCATGTCCTCTGTCGTTAAAATAAAGATCAGCTGAAATAATGTTAGCAGTTTTAAAACTTTTACAAAAAGATATTTTGCAATAGAATTCATAAATACCTAGTACAGACAATCTTTCTTAGTAGCAAACAATATGGATTTCAAGTAAGACTATCATCTGAACAGGATATATTTACTAGATTCAATAAATCAGATTTTATAACTATTTTGATTATTTTGTGACTTGGCTAATGCTTTTGTTTGTGTAAAACCATGATATCATGATGGTGAAGTCAAAATGTTATGTAGTACAAGACACAGCAGTTTGATTGTTTCTATCTCACTTCTATGACAAAAAGCCTCGTGTAACATTTTCACATATATTTTGTTAGCAATAGGCACTCAGCATTTGAATCAATCAGCGAGGTCCACAATGGAGTTCTGTTCTATGTTCTTTCTGTTACTTATAATCTTAAATGATCTTATCGGGAGGTGTAATCTGTTCACAGTCGATGCAAGCATGAAAATTAAAAATAAGTTGAGCCTTATCATTTAAAAAAGAACAACAATTGTAATGTTTGAAGGCATCAACAGATGTTACAGAACCCCTTAACTTGTGACAAAGTTTATTCAAAGTACGAAGTGTACTAATCAGTGTTGATTTTGATGACATCTGGAATGTGCACATCCTTGATGTAATGAAGTGTCGTAGTTAACCTATTACTTAAAATTGAAGAACTTAGTTTGTTATACTTATTCCCATTCTATAGTAAATTAAAGAATAATTTTTGTGAACTCGATTTGCGGGGATAATAACAATTCAGAATATAGAAGTGTATAACGAATTGTATCTGGTATTAATTCTGGAACATCCTGAAGAATATTGTTCAAAATAGATGTTATTTTGACAATTATTCCTCGACTAATATATTCATTAATGCCCTTTGTTTTTACCGGTATTTCATTTTGTTGAAAAAATTATAAAATATATATGAAGAGTGGAAATAGTAAAACATTGTAAGGGACAAATCTCATATTTGTTAGGACAATGTCTCTCTTTTTGTACATTGCTCACTTCTATCCAGAAGTTGAGGAGATAATCTGAGACCACAGAATTATATTGCCCACTCCATTACAGCAAAATTTAATAATCCCAACTCGAAAATAAACAATTTATTAAGAACATCCTAGGTGGCATACCAGGGAACTGACTGGTTCCTAGTATCGATAAAAAAAATTTTGTTACAAGTGTCAGTACTACTGAGGCTCTATGATTCATTTGTGATAATACATGCACAGAAATACACCAGTGATGTTTTAACTAGTACAACTGTAGTCAACAGAAACAACTTCTCATATCATTGTTTTTTACAAGAGAATAACAAAATTAAATTAAATTTATTTTATTGCACTGATGTTTCTTACAACTCCATTCGTGATAACAGATAGTTAAGGATACTTATAAAACTCCCTGTGCAGTTCAGGTAGAAATGGCTTTTCATAATATTTTACAGACACACATCATTTTGTCTCTTCACGGTTCTAATCATTCTTACTATTTTTTAAAACTCAGATTTTGTCCTTCCATTATAAAGAAGTTTTATTGATGCAAAGAAAACTTAAAAGCGCGTCGCTTTGCACGTAAACTGTACAGCAACTAAAACAGTCAGATATTGAGCTCTTGGAAGTCCAGTGGGAAGAACTGTATGGGATAAATACCACGAGCCATCTTGTAATGAATGTTAAAAAGATTTTTGCCTTGATTTGACAGTTGGAACTAGTCTATGAAGATGCAACAGAGTACTGAGAACATAATAGCATTAAAAACACGTTTTGTGAAAAAATGGCTCTTAGAATTCTTTTATATCTCCATTCTTCAATTTTATGCTCCACAGATTGGAAACAATTGCAAAATGTTCATCTGGTGTGCAGTTACGTGGGTACCTCTAATGAACGTGTGCCTCTCAATGTCTCTAAGATACAGAACCACCCATTCACTAACACTACAGTGAACATGATATGCAGTAGTTTTTAAGTGCAAACGACAAGAAATGTGGCCACATGTAGAACAAATTGTATTTTTATTCCAAGGCTACTCCTATTATTCCCACATAAATAACTAAAATTAATAAAGGTGATCAAGGGATCTTGTCATCTTGAGTAACAGATAGAATTCAGTATAGCGGCAGAGTTATTTCTAAA
Organism: Schistocerca cancellata; assembly: GCF_023864275.1. Lineage (NCBI taxonomy): Eukaryota > Metazoa > Arthropoda > Insecta > Orthoptera > Acrididae > Schistocerca > Schistocerca cancellata. The sequence goes on from NC_064634.1 coordinate 155,960,764, forward strand.
AGACATGATTTAAATGGAAGGTAGATCAACATAACACATTGATTCTATTCTTCCTCATACTCGTAAACTGACATGTCCTGATAGACATTTGACAAATCTGAACGAAGGATGGTGGCTAAACACTAATTCATATCAGTCGGTGTTGCATACAGCCTCCCACCATAAGATGGGAGAGAAACTATTCCTCTAATTCTAACACGTCGACGCATTGAAGAGTCATCCACTGTTATGTTTTCTTATGTCACGGACTGCATCCCCGTTGAAACATCCACTTTTGGAAAATTATAAATTACTGTGCTGGTAAACCTCTTACATTATTTGCTTTTCAAACAACTGAGCAAAACTGAACGTGCTCAGACATTTCTCTCTTTACTTATTATGATCAACAATAAACTGACACAATATTTTTAACGCAACGCAATCTGACTTTCAATAATCCCTACAAAAGAATGGCCCTGACTAACAATAACCTATACCTTTCATGAATCACTTACCTCACAAAAATCTTCGCTACTCGAACTACAGCAATACACCGAGCGCCAATACTGCCAGCGAAATAAAAGATTCTAACTACGGAAGGCGGCACTAACTACTGATAGGCATAGTCAGCAAATGAAAGATTTTGATAGAGAACAAACAATGTATTTACCTTGTATGTATGTATGGCCATAGACCTTGTAATTATTTATTCGATTTAATACACTATTGGCCATTAAAATTGCCACACCACGAAGATGACGTGCTACAAACCGACAGGAAGAAGATGCTGTCATATGCAAATGATTAGCTTTTCAGAGCATTCACACAAGGTTGGCGCCGGTAGCGACACCTACAACGTGCTGACATGAGGAAAGTTTCCAACCGGTTTCTCATACACAAACAGCAGTTGACCACCGTTGCCTGGTAAAACGTTGTTGTGATGTAAGGAGGAGAAATCACTTTGATTCAGGTCGGATTGTAGCCTATCGCGATTGCGGTTTATGGTATCGAGACATTGCTGCTCGCGTTGGTCGAGATCCAATGGCTGTTAGCAGAATATGGAATCGGTGGGTTCAGGAGGGTAATACAGAAAGCCGTGCTGGATCCCAACGGCCTTGTATCACTAGCAGTGGAGATGACAGGCATCTTATCCGCATGGCTGTAACGGATCGTGCAGCCACATCTCCATCCCTGAGTCAACAGATGACGTTTACAAGACAACAACCATCTGCACCAACAGTTCGACGACGTTGGCAGCAGCATGGACTATCAGCTCGGAGACCATGTCTGCGGTTACCCTTGACGCTGCATCACAGACAGAGGCGCCTGCGACGGTGTACTCAACGACGAACCTGGGTGCACGAGTGGCAAAGCGTCAATTTTTCGGATGAATCGAGGTTCTGTTTACAGCATCATGACGGTCGCATCCGTGTTTGGCGTCATCGCGGAGAACGCACATTGGAAACGTGTATTCGTCATCGCCATACTAGCGTCACCTCTTGTTCGCGTTGACGGCACTTTGAACAGTGGACGCTACATTTCAGATGTATTACGACCCGTGGCTCTACCCTTCATTCGATCCCTGAGAAACCCTACATTTCAGCAGGATAACGCACGACCGCATGTTGCAGGTCCTGTACGGGCCTTTCTTGATACAGAAAATGTTCGGCTACTGCCCTGGCCAGCACATTCTCCTGATCTTTCACCAATTGAAAACGTCTGTTCAATGGTGGCCGAGCAACTGGCTCGTCACAATATGCCAGTCACTACTCTTGATTTACTGTGGTATCGTGTTGAAGCTTCATGGGCAACTGTACATTCACACGCCATCCAAGATCTGTTTGACTCAATGCCCAGGCGTATCAAGGCCGTTATTACGGCCAGAGGTGGTTGTTCTGAGTACTGATTTCTCAGAATCTATGCACCCAAATTGTGTGAAAATGTAATCACATGTCAGTTCTAGTATAATAATAATAATATAATATTTGTCCAATGAATACCCGTTTATCATCTGCATTTCTTCTTGGTGTGCAATTTTAATGGCCACTAGTGTAAATACGAGTGGAAGAATGGCGGAATTAAAGGACTTGCCGTCTTTACAACCCCTATGAAGACTGCAAGAGTGTAACATTAGATCAGAAAAGTCAAATACATAGGTTTCCAACCTGCCAGAGCATATTAAATGTGTTGCGGTTGTTGTTGTAGAGTTTAAGACTGAATCAGAGAAATTTCTGTTGGTTTAACTCTAGTTACTGAAGAACATTGTCACAGAAACTCGTAAAGTAAATGTTTCCTCTTCAAATACATTCATACAGTCGAGGTATCGACCCCTCTGTTGTATCTTCATTAGGATCTTCTGGGGTCCCGATAAGCTGAACACCGGCAGAGACTGGTGTCGCGTTCCCTTACGAGGGTTGGAACTTTAATAGTGGCAACTATTTATTTACAGCTCGTACAAAACAGATACGTGTTTTGAAGTTTTACTGACCTTCAAACTAGTCATCGGCTTGGTCAGGTCCTGCAGAAATTGTAATCACTTCTGTCTCTATGCTGTTCATTTTTGGAACACAACCTACGACCAGCTAAGAGACAGACGTGATGACACTTTCTGCAGGATCTGAAAATCATTTTGCTGGACAATGCTCAAGCACGTACAGTGCAAGTGGTTACTGATTTGTTTGACTGATGGGGCTGCTAAGTGCTATACCACTGAAACGTCCCCTTAGAAAAATTATACATGACTGTGCTTAAATTGACACACAATATTTTTAGCGCAACGCAATCTGACTTTCAATAATCCCTACAAAAGGATGGCCCTGACTAACATTAACCTATATCTTTCACAAATCACCTACCTCACAAAAATCTTCGTTACTCGAACTACTGCAATACAGCGAGCGCCACTACTGCCAGCTAAATAAAAGATTCAAAGTACGGAAGGCACTAACTACTGATAGGCATAGTTAGCAAATGAAAGATTTTAATAGAGAACAAACAATGTATTTACCTTAATAGTCATAATAAATATAGCAGTTCACGACATCCATTCTTACAAATGTACTGTTTCTGATGGACACACCTCCAGATTATCCATTCTCAAAAATCCGCCATCTCACTTCCCCACATCCACCACTGCTGGCTACTCACCCCCAACTGAGCAACGCTACGCGCTGTTAACATCCAGCTGCCCAACACTCCAATGTTGTTGTTGTTGTGGTCTTCAGTCCTGACACTGATTTGATGCAGCTCTCCATGCTACTCTATCCTGTGCAAGCTTCTTCATCTCCTAGTACCTACTGCAACCTACATCCTTCAGAATCTGCTTAGTGTATTCATCTCTTGGTCTCCCCCTACGATTTTTACCCTCCACGCTGCCCTCCAATACTAAATTGGTGATCCCTTGATGCCTCAGAACATGTCCTACCAACCGATCCCTTCTTCTGGTCAATTTGTGCCACAAACTTCTCTTCTCCCCAATCCTATTCAATACTTCCTCATTAGTTATGTGATCTACCCATCTAATCTTCAGCATTCTTCTGTAGCACCACATTTCAAAAGCTTCTATTCTCTTCTTGTCCAAACTATTTACCGTCCATGTTTCACTTCCATACATGGCTACACTCCATACAAATACTTTCAGAAATGACTTCCTGACACTTAAATCTATAGTCGATGTTAGCAAATTTCTCTTCTTCATAAACGCTTTCCTTGCCATTGCCAGTCTACATTTTATATCCTCTCTACTTCGACCATCATCAGTTATTTTGCTCCCCAAATAACAAAACTCTCTAATTCCCTCAGCATCACCCGACTTAATTCGACTACATTCCATTATCCTCGTTTTGCTTTTGTTGATGTTCATTTTATATCCTCCCTTCAAGATACCATCCATTCCGTTCAACTGCTCTTCCAAGTCCTTTGCTGTCTCTGACATAATTACAATGTCATCGGCGAACCTCAAAGTTTTTATTTCTTCTCCATGGATTTTAATACCTACTCCGAATTTTTCTTTTGTTTCCTTTACTGCTTGCTCAATATACAGATTGAATAACATCGGGGAGAGGCTACAACCCTGTCTTACTCCCTTCCCAACCGCTGCTTCCCTTTCATGTCCCTCGACTCTTATAACTGCCATCTGGTTTCTGTACAAATTGTAAATAGCCTTTCGCTCCCTGTATTTTACCCCTGCCACCTTTAGAATTTGAAAGAGAGTATTCCAGTCAACATTGTCAAAAGCTTTCTCTAAGTCTACAAATGCTAGAAACGTAGGTTTGCCTTTCCTTAATCTTTCTTCTAAGATAAGTCGTAAGGTCAGTATTGCCTCACGTGTTCCAGTATTTCTACGGAATCCAAACTGATCTTCCCCGAGGTCAGCTTGTACCACTTTTTCCATTCGTCTGTAAAGAATTCGTGTTAGTATTTTGCAGCTGTGGCTTATTAAACTGATTGTTCGGTAATTTTCACATCTGTCGGCACCTGCTTTCTTTGGGATTGGAATTATCATATTCTTCTTGAAGTCTGAGGGTATTTCGCCTGTTTCATACATCTTGCTCACCAGATGGAAGAGTTTTGTCAGGACTGGCTCTCCCAAGGCCGTCAGTAGTTCCAATGGAATGTTGTCTACTCCGGGGGCCTTGTTTCGACTCAGGTCTTTCAGTGCTCTGTCAAACTCTTCACGCAGTATCGTATCTCCCATTTCATCTTCATCTATATCCTCTTCCTTTTCCATAATACTGTCCTCAAGTACATCGCCCTTGTATAGACCCTCTATATACTCCTTCCACCTTTCTGCTTTCCCTTCTTTGCTTAGAACTGGGTTTCCATCTGAGCTCTTGATGTTCATACAAGTGGTTCTCTTATCTCCAAAGGTCTCTTTAATTTTCCTGTAGGCAGTATCTATCTTACCCCTAGGGAGATAAGCCTCTACATCCTTACATTTGTCCTCTAGCCATCCCTGCTTAGCCATTTTGCACTTCCTGTCGATCTCATTTTTGAGACGTTTGTATTCCTTTTTGCCTGCTTCATTTACTGCATTTTTATATTTTCTCCTTTCATCAATTAAATTCAATATTTCTTCTTTTACCCAAGGATTTCTACTAGCCCTCGTCTTTTTACCTACTTGATCCTCTGCTGCCTTTACTACTTCATCCCTCAAAGCTACCCATTCTTCTTCTACTGTATTTCTTTCCCCCATTCCTGTCAATTGTTCCCTTATGCTCTCCCTGAAACTCTGTACAACCTCTGGTTCTTTCAGTTTATCCAGGTCCCATCTCCTTAACTTTCCACCTTTTTGCAGTTTCTTCAGTTTTAATCTACAGGTCATAACCAATAGATTGTGGTCAGAGTCCACATCTGCCCCTGGAAATGTCTTACAATTTAAAACCTGGTTCCTAAATCTCTGCCTTACCATGGCACTACAATGGCAGGCAACAAATCAAACTAGTCACAGACTGCACACAGCACAGCCAGTGATTTTCATACAAAGCGCTACGTGGCATTACCAATAAGAAAACCTAAACAGCCTACTTACGTTGCCCCCATGTTCCCCGCAAAAAATTTTACAAATTGTTTTAGGCACTGGCCAATACATATTTGTTAATAATTTTTCACACTCTCACCTCCAACTGAGCAACGCTACGCGCTGTTAACATCCAGCTGCCCAACCCTACAATGGCAGACAACAATGCAAACTAGCCACAGACTGCACACAGCACAGCCAGTGATTTTCGTACAGAGCGCTATGTGGCATTACCAATAAGAAAAACCTAAACAGCCTACTTACACCACCTACTAAACCCCCCTGACTTAAGCTCTCGTGAGTTCAACTACATTTCTAAACTGAAGAAAACACTTCACGGCATTCGCTTCAGAAGTGCTAAAAATTCGCCGGGCAATAGACCGCGCCGCTCGAACTGTCAACACAACTGGCACTGCTAAGAGTATCAAATGGTTCAAATGGCTCTGAGCACTATGGGACTTAACATCTGAGGTCATCAGTCCCTAGAACTTAGAACTACTTAAACCTAACTAACCTAAGGACATCACACACATCCATGTCCGAGGCAGGATTCGAACCTGCGAACGTAGCGGCTAAGAGTATCCTACTACTTCCGTGTCGCTGGCAACGGGTTATACACAATGCTGGTGACTACTTTGAAGGTCAGTAAAACTTTGGAACACGTATCTATTTTGTGCGAGCTTTAAATAAGTATTTGCCACCATTAAAGTTCCAACCCTCGTATAAAAGGGAATTTTCCTGCGCTTGTTCTAAAGAAGAGGAGCTACAGGGTAAAATTTCTCCGTCTATTGTTTGAAGATATCGTGTTGAGATGAGGGAATTGTCATTAGTGGAAAATGCAAAGGAATCAAAACGGAGCTTAGATAACTTTCTCTCGCGATAAGAGTAGGATAAAGCGGACAGAATTACGTAGTCACGCTGCAAGGTTAACAGGTTTCAGTCCAATGACGCAAAAAGAAAAGTTCGAGATATTGAAGAAAAAAGTGCATAAAAAAACACCATTCTGAATGAAAAATGAGTGTGTTGAGGTTTCTTCAGAGGAGCTCGATGAAGATACCATTCCATCCCATCACTGGGCTAAAATCTCAGTTTCGCAAGTACGTCATAAAGAATTGTCTTTGTAGAAATTGTCAGTAGCGTCGAAAAATCTTTCTCTCTCTCTCTCTCTCTCCCGCAGGGTCGAACCGAATACATAAGATAAAACGTTTCGAGAATCCTGCAGAAAAACGAAACCCCTGAAAAGCAATGCATGGGAGCAGGAAAGGAAAGTTTTTAATGATCTCAAGAGAAACAAAAGCGTGTGGTCACCAAAGCGGATAATGAAAATTCCATAGGTGCTATGGACGCTGTGAATTCCACAAGAAAATGGAAAAACTTTTGGCTGATCCAATGTAGCAGCAGTCAAAAAGTTATTCCATGAATAGAATTGTGAGAAAACTGAAAAATCTATTATCAAACTTCAGAAAGTAAATGTCTAATGCCCATAATATATAGTCTCCCGATGATAAACGAGGGCTATTCGGAAAGCAAGGAACGATAGGTTGCGAAATGGAAACCACAGTGAAAATCAAAATCGGTTTACTTCCAACATTTAGCTACAACTTCCAGCTTCTTATCACCATAGTCGCCGATCCGACTTAGACGTTTGTCGTAGCGTTGTACCAACTTTCCAATACCCTCGTTTTAGAAGGCAGCTGCCAGTGCTTTCCGCCAGTTCTCTACGCTGGCCTACAGTTCGCTGTCTGTGCCAAAATGTTGTCTTCATAGCCAGCTGTTCATGAGAGTAGAGATGAAACTCAGAGGGAGACAATTACGGGCTGTATTGTGGGCAATCAAACATTTCCAATTGAAAACGATGCAGGAGTACCTTCATTGCCCCTGCAGAATGTGGCTGAGAATTGTCTTGAACAGGGCTTCCCAACCTTTTCATCTGGCGGACCCCTTCTTCAGTCGAAAATCCATGGCGGACCTCTAGTCAGTCAAGAACACAGTAACTTTAAATTTCAGAGCGAAACCAATGGGAACTGAAAGCTTCTTAATGCAAGTGCCATGTTCCCAATGACCCCCCCCCCCTCCCCCCGAAGTATCAATAGTCTTTGGTTTAGAGATGAATGAAAACAACTTGAAATTAACGATCCAATTTGAATTCCCACTGTATCCAGACACTTACTAGTGGATTTACTCAGTTTGTTCAAAACACTGTAGCCTGATTAAAATTACTTGGTAATTGAAATTTCACACGATGGAGCTGTCTTCCTCCAAGATCAATCAACGTCACGTCCAAACTGTTCGGTGTTGACAAGCTGCCGCTTATGGTCTGTTCACTTCCACTATTTGGCAACTGTTGTGTAAGGAGCATGCATAGTTCGCAACAGATTTGTGTGTGTGTGTGTGTGTGTGTGTTTGTGTTTGTGTGGTTTTTCGTGAAATCCGAAGAAAAATATTCAAATGTTTGTAAAGTCTTCCTTTGGTCGTCCTCCCTCCTCATTCATTTCAACTGGAAACTTCCCTTGTTGTGAAGGCGATGGAGAAACTGCACCCTTCTTCAATGATCCTGACTTCAGCCTCCGATCCATGTTAGAAGTAATAAACTGGTCAAAAATCGACTTGAGAAATAGGTAGTGCACTGACAAAGCAAGTTTAACATGTAATGATGCCTGGGGCCGCATATGTGCCAGCGAGCGCTGTGATTGGTCGACAAAGCTCGCTCCGCGCATGCGTAAAACGTTTCAGCGCATCTAGCGCCGTGAGCCGGGGCACAAACGACCCCTGTATTGTTGGGAAACAGTCGATCAGAGAAGCCGCACTCCCCGGTACTCAACTGTGTGTGCGTTCTCACTTAGGCACCGCAAAGGCCGCTTGGGGATACAACCTGAAGTAAAAGTACACGTTTTTCACACAGAAAAAAAATAGTGATGAATTGGATTTTCACATTTTTATTCAATAATTTTACTCATTATTTTACACGATTAGGCGAAAGGTGGCCGCGAACCCCCTAGAAAGAGCCGGCGGACCCCTAAGGGGTCCGCGGACCACAGGTTGGGAAGCCCTGGTCTTGAAGAAAATGCACGACAGCTATGTAATGTTGGCTGCATAGCTTCAGGCGAAATTTCTCACCAGGCCCTCGTATTTGGCGGGAGACACTATTGTTCTAGGTATCTTAATGTGCTCCTTGTGTGCTCAGAACTAAAAAGTGTTAACGAAATTAACACTCCAGTTGACTTTTAGACAAGTCATTTATCAGTGAAACTGGGACATCTAGCTGAAACAACAAGTACTTTCGACGAAGATGCTACATCTTTGTTAGTAATATTATACACAATGAATACATCCGCAGCCAACAATACTGTAAGCTTCAATGTGAAATATTTATTTTTTAATATTACAATAGCAGATACTGTGAAGATCATAGGAGAAAAAAATTATCAGGACGTGTGTAACATAATCAAATTATGTCTATAATCGAGCTATTTTAAGTATAAAGGAGGGTCTATAAACAGTCTTACGGTCTTGTTATGAGTTCACATTTGTCGCTAGTAGCAGCTACCATTTTTATGAAGTATTTTGAACAACAGGCATTAAGTAATGCACTTCTTGTTACCTCTGTTATGTGGATGGCGTATTTGCTACATTACCACATAGTATAGGACAGCTTCATATATTCCACCATTTCTTAAATGATATTCATCCTAAAATCAACTTCACCTTGGAGCCACAGAGTGAGATCGGTCCATTTCTTAAATGTGTTTGTCTATAGAATATCTGACAGTACGCTAGGACACAGACTATATAGAAATCCTACGTACACAAACAGGTATTTAGATGCCACTGTGCACCACAACCTAGCCCAGAAGCAAGCAGTGTTCACCACACTGTCTTCAAGTGTCTTCCGTATCAGTGACAACAAGAGCTTGTAACTTGAGTTGCGTTACTTTAAGGAGACACTGAAGGACAACGTGTATTATGATTTGTCCATACGCAGAGCTTTAAAATGTAATACACTAAAGAGCCAAATAAAATGCCTAATATCGTGTAGGGCCAACGAGAGCTCGCAAAAGTGCCGCAGCATCATGACATGGCATGGACTCGACTAACTTCTGAAGTAGTGCTGGGGGTGAGGGGGGGGGGGGGGGAACTGACAGGGCTGTCCATAAATCCGTAAGAATACGACGGGGTGCAGATCTCTTCTGAACAGCACTTTGCGAGGCATCCCAGATGTGTTCAATAATGTTCATGTCTGGGGAGGTTGGTGGCCAGCGCGAGTGTTTAATCTCAGAATAGTGTTCCTGGAGCCACACTGTAGGAATTCTGGCAGTGCGGGGTGTCGTATTGACCTGCTGAAATTGTCCAAGTCCGTCGGAATGCACAATGGACACGAATGAATGCAGGTGATCAGACAAGATGCTTACGTACGTAGAGTTATCAGGGGTCCCGTATCACTCCAACTGCACACGCCTCACACCATTACAGAGCCTCCACCAGCTTGAACGGTCACCTGCTGACATGCAGGACTTACGAGGTTGTCTCCATACCCATGCACGTCCAGCCGCTAGACACAATTTGAAACGAGACTCGTCCAACAAGGCAACATGTTTTCAGCCACCAACAGTCCAATGTCGGTGTGACGGGACCAACCGAGGCGTAAGGCTTGGTGTCGTGCAGTCATCAAGGGAGTCACGAGGGGTACTTCCGCTCCGAAAGCCCATATCTTTGGTGTTTCGTTGAATGGTTCGCACGCTGACACTTTTTGATGGCCCAGCACTGAAATCTGTAGCAATTTGCCGAAGGGTTGCACTTCTGTCAGGTTGAACCATTCTCTTCAGTCGTCGTTAGTCCCTTACTTGCAGGGTCCTTTTCCGGCCGCAGCGATGTCGGAGATCTGATGGTTTACCGGATTCCTGATATTCGCGGTACACTCGTGAAATGGTCGTACGGGATAATCCCCACTTCACCGCTACCTCGTAGATGCTGTGTCCCATCAGTCGTGCGCCGACCATAACACCACTTTCGAACTCAGTTAAATATTGGTAACCTGTCATTTTAGCACGAGTAACCGATCTAACAACTGCGCCAGACATTTGTCATTTATAGGCGTTGCCGACCGCAGCGCCCTATTCTGCCTGTTTGCATATGTCTGTACTTGAAAACGCATGCCTATACCAGTTTCTTTGGTGTTTCAGTGCAGTATTAATTACGCTGATAAGAAAGACGAGAAACGTATCTTCTCCTTCTGTTACATTACCGTTCGTAATTAGTAACAACGTCAGCATAATTCCACGGAAAATGGTATAACAGATCACATTTTTCTGTCAGAACAAAAGAAAAGACTTTTTCCGACGTAATAATGATGCACCTGATCACCTCCACACAGCGGAAGTCTACGAAGGGCGGTATGGTTGTGACCAAGTGTACACACTCGTAACCGGGAGGACAGTGAGAAAACTAATTACAAGAGCACGAACTCCACGTGTTTTTAAAGCTAACTGTGAATTCTGCAGTAGCAGAACATCAGAAGAACTGTCGCCAAGGTACAGATTTCAAAACCTGAGGAGTGCAAGCCATAGAAAGCATGTATGTATGTCCGAGAAACTTTTGACATTTCTAAGAACGGAAGACATTTCTGTCGAGAAGACGACTGTAGACTTGCATCACTATTATATGTGAGCTGTCCGTTGTTTTGGATATTGGGAAAGAAAATACATCACAAGTATAATAGTAATGTACGCTGAAACGCCAAAGAAACTGATATAGGCATGCATAGTCAAATACAGAGACATGTAAACAGCCAGAATACGGCGCTGCGATCGGCAACGCCTAAATAAGACAGCAAGCGTCTGGCGCAGTTGTTAGGTTCATTACTGCTGCTAAAATGGCAGGCTATCAAGATTTAAGTTAGTATAATCGGCGCAGGAGCGATGAGACACAGCATATCCGAGGCAGTGATGAAGTGGGGATTTTCCCGTACGACCATTTCACGAGTGTACCGTGAAAATCAGGAATCCGGTAAAACATCAAATCTCCAGCGTCGCTGCGGCCGAAAGAAAATCCTGCAAGAACGGGACCCAGCAACCTTTCCACAAATTGCTGCAGATTTCAGTGCTGAGCCATCAGCAAGTGTCAGTGTGCGAACCATTCAACGGAACATCATCGATGTGGGCTTTCGGAGCCGAAGGCCGACTGATGTACCCTTGATGTCTGCACGACACAAAGCTTTACGCCTCGCCTGGGCCTGTCAACGCCGACAATGGGAACACGTTGCCTGGTCTAACGAGTCTCGTTTAAAATTATATCGAGTGGATGGAAGTATACGGGTATGGAGACAACCTCATGAATCCATGGACTCTGGATGTCAGCAGGGGACTGGTCAAGCTGGTGGAGGCTCTGTAATGGAGTGGGACGTGTGCAGTTGGAGTGATATGGGACCCCTGATAATACGACTCTGGAAAGTCACACGTACGTAAGAAGCCTGTCTGATCACCTGCATCCATGTGCATTGTTCATTCCAACAGACTTGGGCAATTCCAGCAGGACAATGCGACATGCCACACGTCTAGAATTGCTACAGAGTGGCTCCAGGAGTACCAGCCATCAGGCTGCCCAGACATGAACATTATTGAGCATATATGGGATGCCTTGCAACTTGCTGTTCTGAAGAGATCTCCACCCCCTCGTACTCTTACGGATTTATTGACAGCCCTGTAGGATTCATGGTATTAATTTCCTCCAGAACTACTTCAGGCATTAGTCGAGTTCATGCCACGTCGTGTTGCGGCACTTCTGCGTGCTCACGGGTGCCCTACACGATATCAGGCAGGAATATCAGGTTCTTTGGCTCTTCAGTGTATATACGCCTTGACGACACTTCATGATTCTTCAGTGTGGCAGCACCCTAGGTCCGACATCTTGCGGGAACAATGCTATACGCTACAAGCAATGGAGATGGTCGACACCGTGGTGCTACGGAAGCAGTGTGCAGCAAGCTGGGAATTAGGGTTGGATGGGAAACATGCTCGGACAGCCAAAGCACTTAAGGCGACCACTCGAAATCTGGGTTCGAGTCCCGGTGCCCCATACGTTTCCACTGACCTCCATTGAATTATTTCATTACCGTTATGAGATTGACGTCGCTATTTCTCTTTCGTCGCATTGACAAAAGGCTTCGAGACTTCCCGCCATCAGGGAAGCCGATTCCCCACCACAGCGCACGAGGAACACAAAGAAAGACAGGATGCCACATCAGCCGCACGACTATAATACTCTGGTAAACATCCTCCTCTCTTTCTCTTCGTACTAACACTACGTATCTAATTATTCTAGCCCACCAATAATAGCAGGAACAATTTCACCCAATAACTCCGCTTTTTAGGAATATTTGGGATGAAAACTTTCTTTTGTAATTGAACGCGACACTGGTCTTTGATATAGTAATATTTGGAGTCATCGAGGTGCAAGAAGCTACTCTTTTAGATCTAAAAAATCATAGTTAAAATCGCTCTTTCATCATATTGGAACATCGCCGCCTTCACTAAATTAATCACCAGTTCTCATCCCCAAGTCGACGCCGGAAGCTTAGCTTGCCGTGGATGGACGCTACTGCCAATGCCAGGCCACACTACGATGACCAAGCCGTCAGACTGAGGACATCGCCTGGAACCCGTTCTAGTACAACGCCCGCAATCTACATGACACCGCCTGCTACCTGGACAACAACATAGGCAACGACTATCTCTTTAAATTTTGCAACACCCCTCCACAGCACTCCAGCACCAGCCACAGTGCCACCAAGCACCCTGGAAGCAGCACATCACCGCCAGCAGCGGCAGCATCATCCCAACATCGCCAGCAGCACCATCAGAAACAACGGCAGTCACGTCACAACAAGCAGCAGCCGCAACTCTGACAACAACAACACCAGCTGCAATATATGCAACGGTCCTGCTAGTAAATATTCCCTGCCTCCAGTTATCCCACAAACTCGCGTCCATACCCATCGTAGATCTACTATAAAAAGTAGCAAAGGACATACAAGTGAGGGTCAGGTCGAAACAAGAGTGACTGATGACAGAAGCTCGAAGTCACTGCGGAACCTCTGAACCCAGTACCTTTCTCTTCCTTCTTTATTGAGTAAATGCGACCACAAGAACCTAAACTCCGAGGCTCTCCTCAAACACATTCAACGACGCATACCAAAATCGAAAATTCAGCAACTCATCCTCAGGAGAGACTCCATCATCATTAAATCTTAAGCGTACACAGACGAAGAAATTGAAAGTGAAATGAACTCGCTAGGGGGTACGAACGAACGCAAGGCACTATACATTCTAAATGATAATGGGAATCCCTACTTAGAAAGGGTTATTTTGGAATCACCAGACTCCGTGGACCAACGAATAAAATTGGGGCCTTGATTTACCACAGGAAGCCTCCTGTAGAAGAATCCAGAACAACGACACAACAATATCGATAGCCGCGATGCCTCCATCATAACGATTTCTTAACCCAAAATTCCAAGCACTGCAAGCAACATCACAGTCAGGAAAACAATGCTCGAACTTACAACCTTCCATCTACGCCAACACCCGCGATCAGTCTCGTCCCAGCTACTCCCACAAGTGCCAACACTAACCCCCTTATGTTTCCAAAGTACTTCATGTAAACAATTCCCTCCATCCTCCACCCGCCATTGAAGACATCAGCTGTTTCGTAACCTTAGTCCTCCAAAATATCCACCCTTTTGAAAGACCCCATCTCCTCCAGCAAATAACCCTCGCCACCATCTTCCACCTAAATACATACGTCGTTACCAAAACCAAACTTATTTAATATCTGATGGCCTCGAAACACTCTTTTGAGCCTAACTCTCCAACACCTCCCCGTGTGATTGAAAATGACGCAGCAGACGCACAATATCCCTCACCGAAATATCCTTTTTCTACCGCTCCAGTAAGTATATATAAGAAACAAGTATCGGTTCTTCCCCTCAACTATTGCTAAACGATCCAACTGAGCAATTCATATTCGCTATCTTTCAGCAGAAACTCTCACTTGTCCTTGCCATGTCTGTATCTATTCGAGCCATGCAATCTCTTACGACTTCGTTACCAGCTTAGGCTGAATGTTTAACACATACATAATCGCTGCCGATCTTAACCTGCACTTCCACACATCTGCCACAATCAGCGGTGACGTCAGTTTATCAATATTCAGCCGGCCGGTGTGGCGGAGCCGTTCTAGGCGCTTTAGTCTGGAACCGCGCGACCGCTACGGTCGCAGGTTCGAAACCTGCCTTGGGCGTGGATGTGTGTGATGTCCTTAGGTTAGTTAGGTTGGTCAAACACAGCAGGTCGTAGCACGGGCCCTCCGTGTGCCACAAAGTGTGATCTCAAGATTATGGCAACAATTCCAGCAGACAGGAAACGTGTCCAGCCGCTACAGTAGGGGACGTTAGGTTCCCCGCCACGTTCCACAGCATGTTCGTAGCCACAAAAATGCAAACAAACTTCTCCTCTTTCTTGACAATGCAAGACGTCTGCTCAACCGAGAGGAGCTCACAAAGCTTCACTGGACTGTTCTTCCTCACCTACCGTACTGCTGAGATCTCGCACCTTCCGACTACCATACGTTTAGCCCAATGAAGGGTACACTCGATGGGAATCAGAACGTGGGTGACGAGAAGGATATAGATGCGGCAAAATGTTGACTCCTACGTCGACCAATACAGTGAAATCATGCGGACATAGAGGCCTTCCCAGTAAGGTAAACGTAAAATCATCGAAATGAACGGAGAGTATGTTGAAAAATAGAGTTTTGTAGCCAAAAGAGTTGGGTATAATATGGTGTATTTGAATGCCGAATAAAGCCAACCTGCTTTCAAAAAAATGTGTTGCATTACTTACTGAAAGCCCTTCGTAATATATTTCTAAAAGACAAAAATTCAAAGCGTTTCACTCTTAAAAATCGATCTCTTGTTTCGCAGGAATTACAATGTTAAAATTTAGAATTTATCTGTTTTGAACAGCTGTACCGATTGCGGTCATATGAGGAAGTTGGTCTTTCATGGTCAAATAAATAAAGAAATCACTTCGGATAATGGGGAAACAAAGTGTTACACCGCTACTATGCGGTATAAAAGTAATACCGAGGATATGTATCTTTCATTCTGTCTGGGTCTTTCATGTGTGTCGAGCACTGGTTAGGCTTAAAAAAGAAATATATTTCGCAAACCAAGAGAAATTAGATCCGCTACTTATTTACAGAGAATTCAGAAGGAAAGCGAAAATAACAGTTGAGTTGAACACACAAAGGTATGCCAACAGACTGTGTCCACCGGAATTACTATACAGAAGACATGGAGCGAGCCTACAGCGAGCCGAGCGGACGAAATAGATGTTCCAACAACTGTTGCTCATAAGCCACACGTTAGCTCCAGAGAAACTAAGAGTGCGTCTGAAAAAAGTGAACCCGGCGTTGTTTTCGCGTCAATAGGTTCCAAGCTGATCAGGTGTTACTGCATCAGCAGAGTAACTAGCGGGACTGCAGAGGCAATTGAGCCCTGTCGCTCGCCAGCCGTTGTGACCGAACTGTTGTAGGCGCTTCAGTCTGGAACCGCGCGACCGCTACGGTCGAAGGATCGAATCCTGCCTCGGGCATGGATGTGTGTGATGTCCTTAGGTTAGTTAGGTTTAAGTAGTTCTAAGTTCTAGGGAACTGATGACCTCAGCAGTTAAGTCCCACAGTGCTCAGAGCCATCAATATTCACCCTGATCACGAAATCCTCATCCTTGCTCACACCATCCCTGACACAGATACTACCACCGATGCCATTATTGCTTCCCATAACCTCCTTAGGTGCACCATAGAAGAATTATGCTGGGAGGCTGTATGTCCTTTCAGATCTCACGTTGTTTACCAAACCCTCCCAGATACAGTCCTAATCACCCACCCCGACAGAACCAGGATTTACCCCTCCCAGACTGGGATGCATACCGTGCCAAAATCCATACCCTAATCCAAAGGCTACGACATTTAAAACCCTTACAATATTCAGCCTCAGACTGGTTTCCTACAACACACCACCTCAAATGCAGGTTCCAATCAAACCCCATTCTGAACTATCTATTATGAACGTCGTACTCTGCCTCCCTGCACTACTCAAAGAAGCCCATCGTCTCTACAGAGAATTTCTTCATACTTCTGACCAAGACACTGTCACAAACCGCTGGTGGCTCTAGTGGCATGTCCACAGCATCTTACAAGTAAAAAGACGTCAGGATTCACACTTCATGTACACTAAACTAAAAGAAACATCAATAAACTCTACGATGTACTGGAAAGCAGTCCATAGGCTTTTTGGAAACAACCTCACTCCCAGGTTTACCATTCTACACAACAACAGACCCCTTCCTAACAACATTACTACAGCCGACCACTTCCCCTGCTACGTAGAGGACACTCTGACTATTCCACATCGTCCCAATTTGATAAATGGATGGATCACTACGTGTATGAACGTACAAACAGATATCCCAGCTTTCACGCCAAGCTTACTTACAGAGCATTTCACGAACAGGACTAAACACGCCAGTAACAGCTGAAGATAATAAACAAACACTTGCTAGGAAGCGGAACTCTGTCATGATCACGATACCATTACATATTACTGCCTCAAAGAAAGTCTCGACTGTACCCGAATCTCTTCCTATTCTTCCAATACCATCCTCTACACAGGTCATTACACAGAGCCGTGAAAAACATCCTAGATATTCCTCTTCCTGAACCTGGTAAACCATCCTGACAGACCTCATCCAACCGTCCTGTTGATCTAGTATCAGTTTTCATCAGAATCCTTGTAACCATCCGTACTCAACGAATCCATCAGCACCATGTAACACACCTTCCCATCCCTAGCACCCAATCTGACTGGCACTTAGAGCGTTCAACCGACAGTCAACGTCTTCACCTTACACAACTTACCTCCCATCAAAGAAATAAACGAGAATCCGTCACATTTTTCTCCTTTCATACCCCAAGGCTTCCCTGTGGGTGTGGTACTCTGGATTCCTCTTCAGGCTACAAATCTATGCAATAGCATTTAACTACATCCACCTTATAACATCTTTCCTTCACAGTCTTCCAGCATACGTCAAAACTAACCATACATGCTCCCACATATTTCACCCCTCTGCACGTGTGCCGCAAGGCTCTGTCCTGTCTTCCCTACTTTGCAACATGTGCACAGCAGACATTATCAAACCACCATCACCCACTTATCTCCTACAATGTTATGACGACACTGACTACTAGTTACCCAAAACACTTTCCAGGTCTCCCATGCGAAAACTGGACATAAAATACAGTGAGTAAAATCAAAATCTTTTGTAACAAATTGTTTTTAGGTCTAGAAAGCAATATAATTGTAAGTATGATTCAATGCAAGCCATGATAATACTCGGTTTTGTATTTACAAAGAGGGATTTAATATGCTGTTAACAAATAATACGTTTAATATATCGTCAGCCATTTGGAGAAAACCTTTCGGAGCACTGGCAACACCCTCACTGTACATTTAGTACGTTGTCAAGTATGTTGTCAACAATCAATCGCAGTTCGGAAAACAGTAACATACATAAATACTCGAACGAGAGGTAATTTTACTGTTCATCATCCTCCTTGTTGCAATATATACAAATGTGAAGTATTCAGCCATGAAGAAACAGCCATGAAGATTGCCTTGTCCGGGGACGTAAACAATCTACACGCTAGGTAATAAAACTATGTTCATACACATACTGACTGAAAACTTGAAGCCGGCCGGAGTGGCCGAGCGGTTAAAGGCGCTACAGTCTGGAACCGCACGACCGCTACGGTCGCAGGTTCGAATCCTGCCTCGGGCATGGATGTGTGTAATGTCCTTAGGTTAGTTAGGTTTAAGTAGTTCTAAGTTCTAGGGGACTTATGACCGCAGCAGTTGAGTCCCATAGTGCTCAGAGCCATTTGAACCATTTTTTTGAAAACTTGAACTACTCCATGAAGAATTTTTGAATGTCTAATGCTATAAAATATATGTATGTGTATGTTTGTTTAAAAGATAGAGAGAGGCTGCACAAGAAATGGGAATCAAAATGGAGACAATAAAAGATTAGTAAAAAAAGGCTGTCATGTAGATGGTCAGCATGATTGCATGATTTCCACTGAGCGCAAACTACGTTGGAGTAATAAGAAGTGAAGATTAAATTAGACCAATTCGTACTATGTGCTGTGTGGCATATATGCAGCTTATCGCTACTGTTGGGAAATTTGCGTATCGATGAAGCAATGGAAATCTTGTACAGAGAACGCTTATGGACCTGAGGTATGATTTACAGACTGCGCAATCTCTGTTGCCAACATTAACGAAAACATGTTGGAAGTAATGGACAGGAAACATACCACAGAAGATCGGTCGATGATTAACATGACTAATATACACTCCTGGAAATGGAAAAAAGAACACATTGACACCGGTGTGTCAGACCCACCATACTTGCTCCGGACACTGCGAGAGGGCTGTACAAGCAATGATCACGCGCACGGCACAGCGGACACACCAGGAACCGCGGTGTTGGCCGTCGAATGGCGCTAGCTGCGCAGCATTTGTGCACCGCCGCCGTCAGTGTCAGCCAGTTTGCCGTGGCATACGGAGCTCCATCGCAGTCTTTAACACTGGTAGCATGCCGCGACAGCGTGGACGTGAACCGTATGTGCAGTTGACGGACTTTGAGCGAGGGCGTATAATGGGCATGCGGGAGGCCGGGTGGACGTACCGCCGAATTGCTCAACACGTGGGGCGTGAGGTCTCCACAGTACATCGATGTTGTCGCCAGTGGTTGGCGGAAGGTGCACGTGCCCGTCGACCTGGGACCGGACCGCAGCGACGCACGGATGCACGCCAAGACCGTAGGATCCTACGCAGTGCCGTAGGGGACCGCACCGCCACTTCCCAGCAAATTAGGGACACTGTTGCTCCTGGGGTATCGGCGAGGACCATTCGCAACCGTCTCCATGAAGCTGGGCTACGGTCCCGCACACCGTTAGGCCGTCTTCCGCTCACGCCCCAACATCGTGCAGCCCGCCTCCAGTGGTGTCGCGACAGGCGTGAATGGAGGGACGAATGGAGACGTGTCGTCTTCAGCGATGAGAGTCGCTTCTGCCTTGGTGCCAATGATGGTCGTATGCGTGTTTGGCGCCGTGCAGGTGAGCGCCACAATCAGGACTGCATACGACCGAGGCACACAGGGCCAACACCCGGCATCATGGTGTGGGGAGCGATCTCCTACACTGGCCGTACACCACTGGTGATCGTCGAGGGGACACTGAATAGTGCACGGTACATCCAAACCGTCATCGAACCCATCGTTCTACCATTCCTAGACCGGCAAGGGAACTTGCTGTTCCAACAGGACAATGCACGTCCGCATGTATCCCGTGCCACCCAACGTGCTCTAGAAGGTGTAAGTCAATTACCCTGGCCAGCAAGATCTCCGGATCTGTCCCCCATTGAGCATGTTTGGGACTGGATGAAGCGTCGTCTCACGCGGTCTGCACGTCCAGCACGAACGCTGGTCCAACTGAGGCGCCAGGTGGAAATGGCATGGCAAGCCGTTCCACAGGACTACACCCAGCATCTCTACGATCGTCTCCATGGGAGAATAGCAGCCTGCATTGCTGCGAAAGGTGGATATACACTGTACTAGTGTCGACATTGTGCATGCTCTGTTGCCTGTATCTATGTGCCTGTGGTTCTGTCAGTGTGATCATGTGATGTATCTGACCCCAGGAATGTGTCAATAAAGTTTCCCCTTCCTGGGACAATGAATTCACAGTGTTCTTATTTCAATTTCCAGGAGTGTAGATATATTCTGTTGCGTCCTGTCCACTCTTCTAATGTAGGATGCCTAGGAAACCTGCTTTCTCTGGTCGCTAGACAACAGTTCAAGCAAATCGTATTAATGAATTTTTATTGCAGTAAGATAAATGAAAAGACTTAACTTTGAAATACTGAAGTGTCGCACGCAATCAGCGACAGACAAATAAGATGTTTCTTCAGTATGTACGATTCGTAATACAAGTGCAACAATACAAGTCCTAAGTCACTGCTGTAGCATTCGTAGACTGCCTAGACTTCAACTGGGCTGCGACCAGGCGGGGCGGCGCTTATGTGAGGCCGCTGCTGTCCCGGTGTCGTCCTGGAGAGGGTCCGGCAGCGTGCTACTGGCTGACGACGTCTCACAGCCCTCTCTGCTCTGATGTTCTAGACCGACGTGCCGGCGCTTGACGTTACGCCGGAACATATTCACCGTCTTTGTAGGTAACATAACCAACCCCCCCCCCCCCATCTTCATCATCACAAAATAAAGGTTATGGCTTGTCGCTGCAATCAATCTCTCTATTTACTATTGTGATCTCTCATTTCTTGATAATGTATACACTTTTTTACCTCCGATAGGTGTTTCTTGTTTCCCCCTGGTTTTATTTCACAAACTTTTTCCTTCCAGTATATTTACTAAAAGCTATTGTGTCTACATGAGTGACCAAAAAGTTTCCGATTTACATTTTTCTGCCTTCTCCGGTCATTGATTTCCTTCAGAACTTCTTCATTGGTTTTATATCTGCGCAGATGGTCATCGTTAGCCTTCCCCATTGCCACGTTTTCTTCGTTTCAAGGCTCTTTCCATCCGTTGTGAAAAGTGTCCAGCCTTCTCACCTCTATAGTAGAACACTCCAGGTACACTTCTTGAAAAACTGTCTTACTTTTTTGTACCAAATATCTTGTCTACTAATTTGGGTCTTTCAATGAAGGCACGCTTCTCGTTTCCAGTTCATTTTCTATTATCCATGTCACATTTATTGCCTTTTGTAATCAAGGTACCTAAACAACAAAATTCATCGACTTTTTCTGTTTCGTGTGTTTAAATTTTGATGCTATACATCCAACTCATTATCGATTTGCTTACATCATTTGAATTACTTACTGTCTTTTTCACTATTGATTTTAAGTTAATTTTTTTTTACAATAGCTGATAATTAAGGCAATGTATTCTGCATGTGTTTCTTGCTTATTTAGGCAATATCATCCGCAAATCTATGGTGAATCGGAATTCCGTTCACTTTAACTCTAGATGATCCACCTCTGAAGATCTCAATGGTTTTTACGAGGAAAACGTTAAACACATATAGTGGTAAATAAACCTCATTGTCTTACTCATATCTAATATGGCTTTATAGTGTTCTGTATTTATCCCTATCTCACACCTTGGTAATTGTATGTGTTTAATAATGTAGAATTTTTCTCGTCTTGTAACGTTCCTTATTTATAAATATTTGTGTTTGTTAGTGGACACACAATGCGCAATGTTTGCCTTGCGGAAATTTACTGTGTAATGTGTTGTTGAGCAAATGGTGAACTTAACCAGTTTTACTGTACCAAAGAAAAGTTAAACAACTTAATCTGGAAAACCAGTATGTAATGTCTATAACGAAATCAATCCCTCTGAAATTTACTCAGTCTCGGGAGCACCGAGTTCTATGGCCCTGTGCAATAAACTGATAAAATTCCCTGTGCAAATAAACAATAAAATAAATTTTGCTTACCTATTGAGTCGCAACGGATGTAATCTTGGTATTCGGTTCACTCCACAGTAGGCATACAAAATACTCCATCTTGGCTCAGCGAAGTGCAGTTCCGGCTGCAAAATTGCTTCATACAAATAATGTCGAAAAAATGGTTCAAATGGCTCTGAGCATTATGGGACTTAACATCTATGGTCATCAGTCCCCTAGAACTTAGAACTACTTAAACCTAACTAACCTAAGGACATCACACACATCCATGCCCGAGGCAGGATTCGAACCTGTGACCGCAGCAGTCGCGCGGCTCCGGACTGAGCGCCTAGAACCGCTAGACCACCGCGGCCGGCCAAATAATGTCAGTAGATTAGTTGACAAATGAATAACCTCGGAAATGATCAGTGATAATTTTGGATAGTGGCTCAGTGCTGCGCAGTGCTGCTCGCATTGAAACTGTTACAAACGTTAATACTTTTCTGATCCTGGCACATTAATATTTTTCTGACTCTGATTGAAAAATTATTTTTTTATAAAAATACTCACTGGATTTAAACAAACACGACATGGAAGAGGATGAGGTAATGATAACGGGATATGCTAAGACCTAATGCTTCAGTTTGAAAATTCTATTCGAAATAAAATTTCTCCTTCACAAAATCTAATATGAAAGAAATTACTTTAACTTCCAAATCAGTGAGGTTCTCAAATGTTCTACAACTCTCACTTACTGTCGTAATTAAAAATACTTCAATTGTTACACCACAAAAGGTCTGAGATCGTTTGACAAAATAGGTTCCAAAATTTAGCTTGTCTGTATCAGGATTACAAATCGGGTATACCTAATCAACCTATACAGGGCTATTACAAATGATTGAAGCGATTTCATAAATTCACTGTAGCTCCATTCCTTGACATATGGTCACGACACACTACAGATACGTAGAAAAACTCATAAAGTTTTGTTCGGCTGAAGCCCCACTTCACGTTTCTGCCGCCAGAGCGCTCGAGAGCGCAGTGAGACAAAATGGCGACAGGAGCCGAGAAAGCGTATGTCGTGATTGAAATGCACTCACATCAGTCAGTCATAACAGTGCAAGGACACATCAGGACGAAGTTCAACAAAGATCCACCAACTGCTAACTCCATTCAGCGATGGTATGCGCAGTTTAAAGCTTCTGGATGCCTCTGTAAGGGGAAATCAACGGGTCGGCCTGCAGTAAGCAGTGAGCGAAGAAACGGTTGACCGCGTGCGGGCAAGTTTCACGCGTAGCCCGCGGAAAATTGGCTCATGCCACAACTGGAGACCGACAGCGCCGACTTCATCTTTCAACAGGATGGTGCTCCACCGCACTTCCATCATGATGTTCGGCATTTCTTAAACAGGAGATTGGAAAACCGATGGATCGGTCGTGGTGGAGATCATGATCAGCAATTCATGTCATGGCTTCCACGCTCTCCCGACTTAACCCCATGCGATTTCTTTCTGTGGGGTTATGCGAAACCTCCTCTACCAAGAAACGTGCCAGAACTGCGAGCTCGCATCAACGCTTTCGCAACAACGCTTTCGAACTCATTGACGGGGACATGCTGCGCCGAGTGTGGGAGGAACTTGATTATCGGCTTGATGTCTGCCGAATCACTAAAGGGGCACATATCGAACATTTGTGAATGCCTAAAAAAACTTTTTGAGTTTTTGTATGTGTGTGCAAAGCATTGTGAAAATATCTCAAATAATAAAGTTATTGTAGAGCTGTGAAATCGCTTCAATCATTTGTAATAACCCTGTACATTAAATCTGATGGCAAATACTTGGTTCCTACATTCAAGGATCGGTACTGCTAGAATTAGCAAACTTGCCATTGCGTTGTTGCATGCTTAAAACTAAATATGCAAAATTTAATTACCTCAAAAAACTGTATTATGTTGCGTCCATAGTCCAACAGCTAAATTCTCACAACTGTCCACTAGCTTTTAGTATCAAATTCTACCTACGACACAGTGCAACGGCAACTGCTACTGCGCTCCGCGCGTCCCTACTTACAATCGATTCTGCCACTCTGACAACATCTTTGGCTGAGGGGTGTCAAAGATACAATCTCTTCTACATGTGATAACCATTTCATGTCATTTTCATGAAACATATTATAAAATCGGGTTCCACGAGCAAGTGGGTCCCTCACAACGTACTGTATATGCCGTGATATCCCGTTTGTGTCACATGACGTTGACAGAAGGGAAAGGGTGAAACCCGGTGCTGGGACATAGCCTGCTCCACTCTAATATCACCAAGGAGGCAGCAGTTGGACCGATCATCATCAACAGTGTCACGTGCCTCACTCCAGAAAGACACAGAGTTCAGGATTGGAATTTAATCCAAGACACTGTCGCAACTCCTGGTGATCTGACAGTATACGCCACCACTTCAAGGTGGCCAAACCTTACCGGCGAAAATTTCTTTCACTATCAGGATTCACACTGGCTATCTCAGAGTGGAGAACCACGACCACATGCTTGCGCTAACCACCTCGATACCGAAGGAGGGTGCTAGTTTGTTGAACGATGTCTTCGAAGAATGATACTAGAATTTAATCATCGAACAGGTTTTATATTTGTAGGGTTAAGGTTATTATCGTAAATCTGGTTTATATATAGTACATTGGAACAACTTTTGAGTACTTTGAAACACGTTGGTCTGGTAATCGTATAGTTCAGGTCCTCTCTTAGCGGCCTTTGGTAATCCTGCCGTTTTGTGAAGGAACTATGCAGTGTTTCTTTGATTCTGTGTTTCCACGCACAAGTCTCTGACCAGAACAGTTTTTGAAATTATAGAAGCTGCATTCTACCTTAGTCTGCAATAAAACATAAGAAGCCTCTCTGGGCTAGGGACCACTGGAGGAGAGTGTCCTCGGCAACGGTCAAACGACACTTCATCTTTGCCTTGCAATGGAGCAAAAGCATGGACCAGTATATTTGGTCAGGCATGAGGAGCTGGTATGTCTCTTCATGTACATGGTGTAACGGGTATAAACGCAGATACTGCTATTGGTGACTGGCGACGGTGTGCTGAAGAAAATGGAATCAATAGTTACGTCATTTGCAGAATAATTATAGCTATTACAAGTTATATGTTTTTAGGCTGGCTAGTACCTCCAAGTACTTGTGGCAGGAGCGAGCCATCAATGTTTATTTCCCCTGGGCAGCAGGTCAGGTGTTGAAGTGTTGATACGAGGACCCAACTCGCTCTTGGTGGTGCAGAAAACATCCGATATGAGTGTACATACTAAAGTATTACATATATAAATATCCGAAATTATACCCATTACACCATCTATAGACCAAAGCGGTGTCTAAATGTTTTAACGAGTTTGGCGTTTCTTTCTTGCACTGCAGGAGTGCTTTGCCCATACTTTTTAACAAAAATTCGATGTAATTGTGTGATTTCATGCTACTTTCTTTGTCTACTGGATACGTAGCTGTAGCTCAATTTAGTCATTCTGTAATACGAATGAGTGCTTTATACTGCTTTCTTTCACTGTTGAAAACTGTCGGTAGAGTGGTTCATATTACGTTCCTATAAATTTCCAATTTAATACTCTGATTTTTTCCGTCTTGTTTATATATTGTATCACAAGGCCGTGGGTCATTTTCTTTGTTGTCATTGGTGCTTCTTCCACTGCCTAAAATATTGTGAAATTGTTTGCTTATAGCTTTCCTACAAATTCCTTATTTAACTGTCTGATTTCATTTCAGTTTCCCTGTGTAGAGAAGCATGTGGCCGCAGCTTATCTTAGCTGGGAGATGAATCTATTGAAGGTTTTCGTAACTCTTGTGTGTGAAGTACATTTTGTTTCGTGTGTTTCTGTACTCCAGCAGTACGCTAGTAGTTCTTCCTCCAAACTGTGTCACATACTTAAGAAGGACGATCGATTATCCCACCTCAGTCTTCCTTTCCACATCTGAATGCTGTGTGCTGCTCTTGTTAGTAGTATGATGTGTTCTTCACCCCGATTAGATGTTAATGATGTTATCTATTATTACTGGACGTTGTGTTATTGCGGTGATATTCGTTGTGCAGTGCACGAGCTATCCATACAAAAAAATGTTATTTCCATTTTTAACTTCTTATGTAATAGAAGCCAGAATGTTATCTTCGATGCCTAGTTTTCATAAGGGACAACAGTATCGTCAGGAATGTCACAGGGAAGTGTGATAGGATCGCTGTTACTTTCTGTATACAAATATGATATGGCAGACTGGGTGGGCCGCAAACTGCCATTGTTTACCTATGATGCTGTGGTGTACATGAAGGTGTCGAAGCCGACTGTAAGAGAATACAAGATGTTATAGACAACTTTGTAGTTGGTGTGATGAATGGAAGCTAGCTCTAAATGTAGATAAATGTAAGTTAATGCAGATGAGTAGGAAAAGCATTAGTGGTGTGCAGCTTGACACTGTTGTTGTTGTTGTTGTGGTCTTCAGTCCTGAGACTGGTTTGATGCAGCTCTCCATGCTACTCTATCCTGTGCAAGCTTCTTCATCTCCCAGTACCTACTGCAACCTACATCCTTCTGAATCTGCTTGGCGTATTCATCTCTTGGTCTCCCCCTACGATTTTTACCCTCCACGCTGCCCTCCAATACTAAATTGGTGATCCCTTGATGCCTCAGAACATGTCCTACCAACCGATCCCTTCTTCTGGTCAAGTTATGCCACAAACTTCTCTTCTCCCCAATCCTATTCAATACTTCCTCATCAGTTATGTGATCTACCCATCTAATCTTCAGCATTCTTCTGTAGCACCACATTCCGAAAGCTTCTATTCTCTTCTTGTCCAAACTATTTACCGTCCATGTTTCACTTCCATATATGGCTACACTCCATACAAATACTTTCAGAAATGACTTCCTGACACTTAAATCTATACTCGATGTTAACAAATTTTTCTTCTTCAGAAACGCTTTCCTTGCCATTGCCAGTCTACATTTTATATCCTCTCTACTTCGACCATCATCAGTTATTTTGCTCCCCAAATAACAAAACTCCTTTACTACTTTAAGTGTCTCATTTCCTAATCTAATACCCTCAACATCACCCGACTTAATTCGACTACATTCCATTATCCTCGTTTTGCTTTTGTTGATGTTCATCTTATATCCTCCTTTCAAGACACTGTCCATTCCATTCAACTGCTCTTCCAAGTCCTTTGCTGTCTCTGACAGAATTACAATGTCATCGGCGAACCTCAAAGTTTTTATTTCTTCTCCATGGATTTTAATACCTACTCCGAATTTTTCTTTTGTTTCCTTTACTGCTTGCTCAATATACAGATTGAATAACATCGGGGAGAGGCTACAACCCTGTCTTACTCTCTTCCCAACCACTGCTTCCCTTTCATGTCCCTCGACTCTTATAACTGCCATCTGGTTTCTGTACAAATTGTAAATAGCCTTTCGCTCCCTGTATTTTACCCCTGCCACCTTTAGAACTTGAAAGAGAGTATTCCAGTCAACATTGTCAAAAGCTTTCTCTAAGTCTACAAATGCTAGAAACGTAGGTTTGCCTTTCCTTTGCTTGACACTATCAAGTTGTTTAAATAACTGGGCGCAAAGTTGCAATGCGATGTGAAATGGAACGACCATGTGGGGACTGATTTAGGGAAGGTGAATGGTCGATTTTGGTTTATTGGGAAAATTTCGGGAAAGTGTGGTTTATCTGTAAAGAAGAAATCAGATCGGATGCTAATGCAACCTATTGTTGAGTACTGCTCGACTGTTTGGGCTCTGTACCAGGTCAGTTTAAAGGTTGACCTCGAAGCAATTCAGAGGCGGGCTGTTAGATTCGTTACCACTGGGTTCGACCAACACGTGAGTATTACGAACGTGCTTCGTGAACTCAAATGGGAGTCACTGGAGGGAAGATGGCTTTCATTTTTTTTATTATTTTTTTTTTTCGGGACACTGTTGAGAACATTTAGAGAACCGGCATTTGAGGCTGCCTGCACAATGATTCTACTGCCAATAACGTACATTTCGCGTAAGGACCACGAAGATAAGAGGAGAGAAATTAGGGCTCCTACAGAGGCATATACACTCCTGGAAATGGAAAAAAGAACACATTGACACCGGTGTGTCAGACCCACCATACTTGCTCCGAACACTGCGAGAGGGCTATACAAGCAATGATCACACGCACGGCACAGCGGACGCACCAGGAACCGCGGTGTTGGCCGTCGAATTGCGCTAGCTGCGCAGCATTTGTGCACCGCCGACGTCAGTGTCAGCCAGTTTGCCGTGGCATACGGAGCTCCATCGCAGTCTTTAACACTGGTAGCATGCCGCGACAGCGTGGACGTGAACCGTATGTGCAGTTGACGGACTTTGAGCGAGGGCGTATAGTGGGCATGCGGGAGGCCGGGTGGACGTACCGCCGAATTGCTCAACACGTGGGGCGTGAGGTCTCCACAGTACATCGATGTTGTCGCCAGTGGTCGGCGGAAGGTGCACGTGCCCGTCGACCTGGGACCGGACCGCAGCGACGCACGGATGCACGCCAAGACCGTAGGATCCTGCGCAGTGCCGTAGGGGACCGCACCGCCACTTCCCAGCAAATTAGGGACACTGTTGCTCCTGGGGTATCGGCGAGGACCATTCACAACCGTCTCCATGAAGCTGGGCTACGGTCCCGCACACCGTTAGGCCGTCTTCCGCTCACGCCCCAACATCGTGCAGCCCGCCTCCAGTGGTGTCGCGACAGGCGTGAATGGAGGGACGAATGGAGACGTGTCGTCTTCAGCGATGAGAGTCGCTTCTGCCTTGGTGCCAATGATGGTCGTATGCGTGTTTGGCGCCGTGCAGGTGAGCGCCACAATCAGGACTGCATACGACCGAGGCACACAGGGCCAACACCCGGCATCATGGTGTGGGGAGCGATCTCCTACACTGGCCGTACACCACTGGTGATCGTCGAGGGGACACTGAATAGTGCACGGTACATCCAAACCGTCATCGAACCCATCGTTCTACCATTCCTAGACCGGCAAGGGAACTTGCTGTTCCAACAGGACAATGCACGTCCGCATGTATCCCGTGCCACCCAACGTGCTCTAGAAGGTGTAAGTCAACTACCCTGGCCAGCAAGATCTCCGGATCTGTCCCCCATTGAGCATGTTTGGGACTGGATGAAGCGTCGTCTCACGCGGTCTGCACGTCCAGCACGAACGCTGGTCCAACTGAGGCGCCAGGTGGAAATGGCATGGCAAGCCGTTCCACAGGAGTACATCCAGCATCTCTACAATCGTCTCCATGGGAGAATAGCAGCCTGCATTGCTGCGAAAGGTGGATATACACTGTACTAGTGCCGACATTGTGCATGCTCTGTTGCCTGTGTCTATGTGCCTGTGGTTCTGTCAGTGTGATCATGTGATGTATCTGACCCCAGGAATGTGTCAATAAAGTTTCCCCTTCCTGGGACAATGAATTCACAGTGTTCTTATTTCAATTTCCAGGAGTGTAGATTGCCGTTTTTCTCTCGCTCTATTTGCAAGTGGAACAGGAAAGTAAATGACTAGTAGTGGTACACGGTACTCTCCGCCACGCACCGTACGGTGATTTGGGAAGTACGTAGGTAGATGTAGATGTAGGAAAATCCAGGATGGAATGCAACAATATTATGGAAAGGGTAGTCGCTACTCACCATATAGCGCAGATGCTGAGCTGCAGATAGGCACAATAAGCTTTCGGCCAACGAGGCCTTTGCCAAATATAGACAACAGACAAACCACACAACCTCACGCAATCGCGTGAGTAGCAAGTTCCCGTTTCATAATACTGTTAGATGTAGATGTAGAATGTTTAACACGGCCAAACAGTCGCTACAGCACCATTTTGATCAAACCTGAAACTTCCCCTTTGAATGTAAAGAATGACAGTGCTGGAAAAACTCTTACGTTTTTAGATTTTCAAAGAGCTGAGGAAAACTCAACGTACTCAGACAGTTTTCTCTTTACTTAGTCTGATCATCACTAAACTGACACACAATATTTTTAGCGCAACTTTCAATAATCCCTACAAAAGAATGGCCCTGACTAACAATAACCTATACCTTTCATGAATCACTTACCTCACAAAAATCTTCGTTACTCGAACTACTGCAGTACAACGAGCGCCAATACTGCCAGCTAAATAAAAGATTGTAACTACTGAAGGCACTAACTACTGATAGGCATAGTTAGCAAATGAAAGATATTGATAGAGAATAAACAATGTATTTACCTTAATAATATTCAAAAGTCATCATATATATATATATATATATATATCAACTCATGAATCCATCTTTACAAATTTCCTTTTTCTGGCGGACATACGTCCAGAAAGTCCGTTCTAAAACTCTGGCATCTCTCTCGCCATATCCACCACTGCTGGCGGCTCACCTCCAACTGCGCAACGCTACACGCTGTTCACATCCAACTGTCCAACACTACAATAGCGGATATTCCAACAATGCCAATCAGCCACAGATTGCACACAGCACAGTCAGTGATTTTCATACACAGCGCTGCGTGGTGTTACCAACATAAAAACCTAAACAGTCTACTTACAAACTTAATTGATCAGTTCAGGAACGAGACAATCAGAGGGGTCAAATATACATGCTGTTAGCTCCATGAAGCATGCTTTATCCAGGAATTTAAATGACGAACCTCCTTGTCACGTTTCTTGCAGTTAACTGAATTGCTAAGTTTCTCACGTAATCTCACTAGTTAAGGCGGGCTACTTGCAGCTTTACAAAAGTTTCCTGCTTAAATGTCTGTAACGAACGTGCCTGAAGCTTAGAAAACGCTGCGCCGACGCGGCTCTTACGCAGGGCAGCGGAGTGAACCGGGCGGCACTGCTTATATCTGCGACACAAGCGTTGCGGTTCAACGAACAGCTGGAAAACGCTCTTAGGAAACATCTGACTCCCTCCAGCAGGCCCGAGCCGCTTGCGTAATACCGGAGTCTGCCAAGCGCAGTTGCCCTGCAGTCTCGCACACGAGAGCAGTGCAGATGGACAGCAAGGTCCTCTTGTTGCTGCTGGTGGCAGTGGTCGCCGCAGAAGAGCCGAACGGGCTGGCCGCTTTCGGCTGGCCGGACATCGTCGTCAAGCAACCGGAAGAGCTGCCGGGCGGCTACTCGGTTTCGGCATCGGCGGTCCCGGGGTCGACGCTCGCCTGGGCCGCGGCAGCAGCTGCAGCGCTGCGCTACCTGCTAGGCGCGTAGCGCGAGGACAGACGTCCAGGTGAGCAGCGCTCTCCCACTCGCCAGCGGTGGTACTTGTACACGTGGTAAACAGGAGGGGGAATGGCGGGAGCCGACAAGCAGAGCGTGTTGGGGAAACAGGTCTGAATAAATATACACTACTGGCCATTATAATTGCTACACCAACAAGAAATGCAGATGATAAACGGGTATTCATTGGACAAATATATTATACTAGAACTAACATGTGATTACATTTTCACGCAATTTGGGTGCATACCTCCTGAGAAATCGGTACCCAGAGCAACCACCTCTGACCCTAATAACGGCCTTGATACGCCTGGGCATTCGGTAAAACAAGGCTTGGATGGCGTGTACAGGTACAGCTGCACATGCAGCTTCAACACGGTACCACAGTTTAACAACAGTAGTGACTGGCGTATTGTGACGAGCCAGTTGCTTGGCCACCATTGACCAGACGTTTTCAATTGCTGAGAGATCTGGAGAATGTCCTGGCCAGGGCAGCAGTCGAACATTTTCTGTATCCAGAAAGGCCCGTACAGGACCTGCAACATGCGGTCGTGCGTTATCCTGCTGAAATGTAGGGTTTCGCAGGGATCGAATGAAGGGTAGAGCCACGGGTCGTAACACATCTTAAATGTAACGTCCACTGTTCAAAGTGCCGTCAATGCGAACAAGAGGTAACCGAGTCGTGTAACCAATGGCACCGCATACCATCACACTGGGTGATACGCCAGTATGGCCATCACGAATACACGCTTCCAATGTGAGTTCACCGCGATGTCGCCAAACACGGATTCGACCATCATGATGCTGAAAACAGAACCCGGATTCATCCGAAAAAATGACGTTTTGCCATTCGTGCACCTAGGTTCGTCGTTGAGTACACCATCGCAGGCGCTCCTGTCTGTGATTCAGCGTCAATGGTAACCACAGCCATGGTCTCCGAGCTGATTGTCCATGCTGCTGCAAACGTCGTCCAACTCTTCGTGCAGATGGTTGTTGTCTTGCAAACGTCCCCATCTGTTGACTCAGGGATCGAGACGTGGCTGCACAATCCCTTACAGTCATGCGGATAAGATGCGTGTCATCTCAACTGCTAGAGGTACGAGGCTGTTGGGATCCAGCATGGCGTTCCGTATTACCCTCCCGAACCCACCGATTCCATATTCTGCTAACAGTCATTGGATCTCGACCAACGCGAGCAGCAATGTCTCGATACCATAAACCGCAATCGCGATAGGCTACAATCCGACCTGAATCAAAGTGATGGTGCGCATTTCTCCTCCTTACACGAGGCATCACAACAACGTTTCACCAGGCAACGCCGGTCAACTGCTGTTTGTGTATGAGAAACCGGTTGGAAACTTTCCTCATGTCAGCACGTTGTAAGTGTCGCCACCGGCGCCAACATTGTGTGAATGCTCTGAAAAGCTAATCATTTCCATATCACAGCATCTTCTTCCTGTCGGTTAAATTTCGCGTCTGTAGCACGTCATCTTCGCGGTGTAGCAATTTTAATGGCCAGTAGTGTGGAAGTGATGACGATCCGTCTGGATTGATTTAGAGAAGAATCCAGAAGTCTAGACGAGTTTCATCGTGACTGTCACAGAATGGAAATACCTCAGTTATCAACGTAACGGAGAGAAAAAGCTGAGGAAAGCTGAAATACTACTGAGAATCGTATATTTCTGCGTGTGCGTGTGTGTATGTGTGTGTCTGCGTGTGCATAGTCGAAGGAGGAGGGAAACGAGAGAGGAAAACAGATGCCCACATTTGTTTCAGGAACGGTTCAGCAAACCGAAATGACGTTCTAGTTAAAAACTAGTGCGAAGCAGGACACTTTATTTTGTTTCATTTTCAATCGGCTCAAACCTTTTTTGAAGCGAGAAATTAAAGCAGTTTGTTTGATCGAACGGTGCACTTTTTTAACGGCATTCGAAAGCTCCTGAAAAGACGAATATAGTGATGTGCGTTTAAACATTTCACAATAGTGTTCTAGTAATATGCTCAGACTGAAAGACGGGACTGCCGGAAGCGGCTATTAACGGCTGAACAGTTCAGGAAATAAAACGACTATTACCTGTATCCTTCTTTTACTTCTCTCCCAAAACCATTTCATTAATTCACTGTTTTCTTTTCTTCCTTCGTCCGTCCTCTTTTTGTCTGTTACTTGTATCGCTGAGAAGTGTTTAATTTCTTTATTTTTGATTTTAATTCTGGATTGTTGTCTGTATTGAATTTCTTCTTCTGAAATTTTCAGTTTTACAGGTGATCTTGTGTTTCTTTCATCCAGCTGGTTACTTCCACTAACTTTTTTTTAGTGAGTGTTTCTCTTGGTGAGTTTGTTTCCATCTATCGTACATATGTTTACCGACTGTAACTACAGGCTGATTTACCGTTTTACATTCAATACCTGAACAACGTGACGCAGGCGATGTCTTCAGCACAGACGAAACAGGATGATTTCATCGCTGAGTACCCAAGAAAGCTGTATGGTTTAAAGGACAGTCGTTTTCACGTGGGTTACGGGCAGGCTGGGGACGGAGAGATGGAATCTCTGAGGAAAGCTGTTGGGACCAGAAAAAATTTAAGAACGTTAAGAAGGCAGTTTCTTCACCTAATGGGTTCTCGTTCTGGGTAACTGAAGTTTACGAAAAGAGCGTATTGTTACAACTTCGTCGACGATTATCCAGGACTCCCTGTTATTAAATTATTGTCTGTAAAGAGTGCATTTTCACATTGGAATGTGATCACGGCATTATGCAAAGCTCGAAATTTCACTGTCGAGAACAATTACAAGCGTACATTTCCACATTTCATCACAAGTTTATTGCAGGAATGTGATCATGGCATAATGCAAAACTCGAAATTTCACAATTACTCCGAACTTTTTTTCTCAGAATGAAAGCACATGTAGATTGCTCTATCAGATTATTAGATGCATTCACAGTGCGGAATTTTGCAAAGTACGAACCAGATTCCTTGGCGCTGCAGGAATCGGAAGAGATTAAATCAGAGCCGACATTTAATGAAATATCTGGGAAATTTTCTTCAATAGCTAAACTGACCTATTGTATCACCGGATGTGGATGTTGTAGTCAGTTATAAGGTATGACAGATAACAACATTGTGGATAATGTTCAGAACTCTAGCACAAAGATTTTGACAACTACAACGAAATTGACAGCGAAGTCAACATTCTAGTTCAGTCCCAACTGTATCATAAATGCGGAACATCATGGAAAGTACGCGCATTCCAATGGTGAAACAGATAAAGCGAGGAAAAGTAAAGAAAATATATTGAAAATCTTATGATGAAAAGGAGACTACGAAAAACACGAACAGATATTTTCTTAAAAACTATATTGTGCATTCAATCTATAAATGTACAGTTGTTGTTGTTGTTGTTGCTGTTGTTGTTGAGGTCTTCAGTGCAGAGATTGGTTTGATGTAGCTCTCAATGCTACTGTATCCTGTGCAAGCTTCTTCATCTCCGAGTAACTACAGCAACCTACATAACTCTGAATGAGTTTAGTGTATTCATGCCTTGGTCTCCCTCTACGATTTTTCACCTCCGCACTTCCCTCCAATACTAAATTGATGATCCCTTGGTGCCTCAGAACGTGTCCTTCCAACTAATCCCTTCTTGTAGTCGTGCCACAAATTCCATTTCTCCCCAATTCTATTCAGTACCTCCGCATTAGTTACGTGATCTACCCATCTAATCTTCAATATTATTCTGTAGCACCACATTTCGAAGGCTTCTATTCTTTTCTTGTCTGAACTGTTTATCGTCCATGTTCACTTCCATACATGGCTACACTCCATACAAATACTTTCAGAAAAGACTTCCTGAAAATTAAATCTATACTCGATGTTAACAAATTTCTCTTCTTCAGAAACGCTTTCCTTGCCATTTCCAGTCTACATTTTATATGCTCTCTACTTTGACCCATCATCAGTTATTTTGCTCCCCAAAAAGCAAAACTCATTTACTACTTTAAGTGTCTCATTTCCTAATCTAATTCCCTCAGTATCACCTGACTTAATTCGACTACATTCCATTATCCTTGTTTTGCTTTTGTTGATGTTCATCTCATACCCTCCTTTCAAGACACTGTCTATTCCGTTCAACTGCTCTTCCAAGTCCTTTGCTGTCTCTGACAGAATTACAATGTCATCGGCAAACCTCAAAGTTTTTATTTCTTCTCCATGTATTTTACTACCTACTCCAAATTTTTCTTTTGTTTCCTTTACTGCTTGCTCAATATACAGACTGAATAACACCGGAGATAGGCTACAACCCTGTCTCACTCCCATCTCTACCACAGCTTCCCTTTCGTGCCCCTCGACTTTTATAACTGCCATCTGATTTCTGTACAAATTGTAAATAGCCTTTCGCTCCCTGTATTTGACCCCTGCCACCTTCATAATTTGAAAGAGAGTATTCCAGTCAGCATTTGTCAAAAGCTTTCTCTAAGTCTACATATGCTAGAAAAGAGGTTTGTCTTTCAATTATCCTTAAAGGTAAGTCGTAGGGTCCGTATTTCCTCACGTGTTCCAACATTTCTACGGAATCCAAACTGATCTTCCCCGAGGTCGGCTTCTACCAGTTACTATAATTCATCTGTAAAGAATTAGTGTTAGTATTTTGCAGCCGTGACTTATTAAACTTATAGTTCGGTAGTTCACTCCAAGTTTAAACGCAGCCAAAACCTCTCAGACAAACAGAAGCTAAACGATGTCAAAGTTAGCGTAAGGAGGGCTATGCGTGAAGCGTTCAGTGAATTCGAAAGTAAAATACTAGGTACCGACTTGACAGAAAATCCTAGGAAGTTCTGGTCTTATGTTAAATCGGTAAGTGGCTCGAAACATCATGTCCAGACACTCCGGGATGATGATGGCATTGAAACAGAGGATGACAAGCGTAAAGCTGATATACTAAACACCTTTTTCCAAAGCTGTTTCACAGAGGAAGACCGCACTGCAGTTCCTTCTCTAAATCCTCGCACCAACGAAAAAATGGCTGACATCGAAATAAGAGTCCAAGGAATAGAAAAGCAACTGGAATCACTCAACAAAGGAAAGTCCACTGGACCTGACGGGATACCAATTCGATTCTACACAGAGTACGCGAAAGAACTTGCCCCCCTTCTAACAGCCGTGTACCGCAAGTCTCTAGAGGAACAGAAGGTTCCAAATGATTGGAAAAGAGCACAGGTAGTCCCAGTCTTCAAGAAGGGTCGTCGAGCAGATGCGCAAAACTATAGACCTATATCTCTTACGTCGATCTGTTGTAGAATTTTAGAACATGTCTTTTGCTCGAGTATCATGTCGTTTTTGGAAACTCAGAATCTACTATGTAGGAATCAACATGGATTCCGTAAACAGCGATCGTGTGAAACCCAACTCGCTTTATTTGTTCATGAGACCCAGAAAATATTAGATACGGGCTCCCAGGTAGATGCTATTTTTCTTGACTTCCGGAAGGCGTTCGATACAGTTCCGCACTGTCGCCTGATAAAGAAAGTAAGAGCCTACGGAATATCAGACCAGCTGTGTGGCTGGATTGAAGAGTTTTTAGCAAACAGAACACAGCATGTTGTTATCAACGGAGAGACGTCTACAGACGTTAAAGTAACCTCTGGCGTGCCACAGGGGAGTGTTATGGGACCATTGCTTTTCACAATATATATAAATGACCTAGTAGATAGTGTCGGAAGTTCCATGCGGCTTTTCGCGGATGATGCTGTAGTATACAGAGAAGTTGCAGCATTAGAAAATTGTAGCGAAATGCAGGAAGATCTGCAGCGGATAGGCACTTGGTGCATGGAGTGGCAACTGACCCTTAATATAGACAAATGTAATGTATTGCGAATACATAGAAAGAAGGATCCTTTATTGTATGATTATATGATAGCGGAACAAACACTGGTAGCAGTTACTTCTGTAAAATATCTGGGAGTATGCGTGCGGAACGATTTGAAGTGGAATGATCATATAAAATTAATTGTTGGTAAGGCGGATACCAGGTTGAGATTCATTGGGAGAGTCCTTAGAAAATGTAGTCCATCAACAAAGGAGGTGGCTTACAAAACACTCGTTCGACCTATACTTGAGTATTGCTCATCAGTGTGGGATCCGTACCAGATCGGGTTGACGGAGGAGATAGAGAAGATCCAAAGAAGAGCGGCGCGTTTCGTCACAGGGTTATTTGGTAACCGTGATAGCGTTACGGAGATGTTTAACAAACTCAAGTGGCAGACTCTGCAAGAGAGGCGCTCTGCATCGCGGTGTAGCTTGCTCGCCAGGTTTCGAGAGGGTGCGTTTCTGGATGAGGTATCGAATATATTGCTTCCCCCTACATATACCTCCCGAGGAGATCACGAATGTAAAATTAGAGAGATTAGAGCGCGCACAGAGGCTTTCAGACAGTCGTTCTTCCCGCGAACCATACGCGACTGGAACAGGAAAGGGAGATAATGACAGTGGCACGTAAAGTGCCCTCCGCCACACACCGTTGGGTGGCTTGCGGAGTATAAATGTAGATGTAGATGTAGAATTTTCACACCTTTCAACACTTGCTTTCTTTGGGATTGGAATTATTATATTCTTCTTGAAGTCTGAGGGTATTTCGCCTGTCTCATACATCTTGCTCACCAGATGGTGAGTTTTGTCGGGACTGGCGCTCCCAAGGCCGTCAGTAGTTCTAATGGAATGTTGTCTATTCCCGGGGCCTTGTTTCGACTTAGGTCTTTCAGCGCTCTGTTGAACTCTTCATGCAGTATCATATCTCCCGCTTCATCTTCATCTACGTCCTCTTCCATTTTCATAATATTGCTCTCAACTATACCTCCCTTGTATAGACCCTCTATATACTACTTCCACTTTTCTGGGGGTTAGGATGGTTTTGGGTTGTTTGGGGGAAGAGACCAAACAGAGAGGTAATCGGTCTCATCGGATTAGAGAAGGATGGGCAAGGAAGTCAGACGTGTCCTTTCAAAGGAACCATCCCGGAATTTGCCTGGAACGATTAAGGGAAATCACGGAAAACTGAAATCAGGATGGCTGGACGCGGGCGTGAACAGGCGTCCTCCCGAATGTGAATCCAGTGTGCTAACCACCTCACCACTTCCCTCGGTTCCACCTTTCTGCCTTCCCTTCTTTGCTTAGAACTGGTTTTCCATCTGAACTCTTGATATCACAGAAGTGGCAAGTGGTTCTCTTCTCTCGAAATCTCTCTTTAATTCTCCTGTAGGCAGTATCTACCTTACCCCTAGTGATATATGCCTCTACATCCTTACACTTGTCCTGTAGCCATCCCTGCTTAGCCATTTGCACTTCCTGTCGGTCTCATTTTTGAGACATTTGTATTCCTTTTTGCCTGCTTTACTTGCTGCATTTATATTTTCTCCTTTCAACAATTAAATTCAGTATCTCTTCTGTTACCCAAAGATTTCTACTAACCCTCGTCTTTTTACCTTCTTGATCCTCTGTTGCCTTTACTACGAGGGTTGTCGAGAAAGTAAGTTCCGATCGGTCGCGAAATGGAAACCACTGGGAAAATCCGGTAAAGCTTTGCACAGATGTGTTGGGCAGTGTCTCTAGTATGCCCGTCGATTGTGTCGCGTCGCTCTTTTCAGTTTTTCGTGAACAGTGAGCACGTAAAGATGAGTAGGGAATAGCGTCTCCCGTCAAGTACAGGGCCTGGTTAGAGATTTCGCCTATGCCATGCAACCCACATAACACAACTGTTGAGCAGTTCCTTCTTCGTGACAATTCTCAGCCGCAGGCTGCAGGTGCAATGAAGACGCTCCTGCAGCGTTTCCGATGAGAAAAGTATGATCACCGACAATACAGTCCGTAAATGGCTCCCTCTGAGTCTCATCTCTGCTCTCAAGAACCGATGGCTATGAAGACAAAATTTTTCCGCAGACAACGAGCTGCAGACTAGTGCAGACAACTGGCCGAAAGCACAGGCGGCTGCTTTCCATGACGATGGTATTGGAAAGTTGATACAACACTACGACAAAACTCCAAGTTGGAGCAGCGACTATGTAGAGAAGTAGGTGGAAGGTGTACCTAACTGTTGCAAATAAAACGTTTCTGGTTTTCCCTGTGTTTTCCATTTCGCGAGCGAAGGGAACCTACCTTCCGGACAGCCCTCGTATTTCATCTCTCAAAGCTACTCATTCTCCTGCTATTGTATGTCTTTCACCTGTTCTTGTCAATCGTTCCCTAATGCTCTCTCTGAAACTCCCTACAACCTCTGGTTCTTTCAATTTATCCTGGTAGCATCTCCTTAACTTCCCTCGTTTTTGCGGTTTATTCAGTTTTAATCTGCAGATCATTACTAATTGTGATCAGAGTCCACATCTGCTCCTGGAAATGTCTTACAATTTAAAACGTGGTTTCTAACTCTCCGTCGTACCATTATATAACCTATCTGAAAGCTTCCAGCGTCTCCAGGCCTCTTCCACGTATACAACCTTCTTTCATGATTCTTAAACCAAGTGTTAGCTATAATTAGGTTATGCTCTGTAGAAAAATTCTACGAGGCGGCTTCCTGTTTCATTGCTTATCCCCATTCCATATTGACCTGCTACTTTTCTTTCTCTTCCTTTTCCTACTATCGAATTCCAGTCCCCCATGACTATTAAATTTTCGTCTCCCTTCACTATCTGAATAATTTCTTTTATCTTACCATACGTTTCTTCAATCTCTTCGTAATTTGCTGAACTAGTTCGCATATGAACTTGTACTACTGTGGTAGGCGTGGGCTTCATGTCTATCTTTGCTACAATAATGCACTCTCTATGCTGTTCGTATTAGCTTACCCGTTCTCCTATTTTTTATTCATTATTAAACCTACTCCTCCACTGCACCTATTTGATTTTGTGTTTATAACCCTGTATTCACCTGACCAGATGTCTTGTTCCTCCTGCCACTGAACTTCACTAATTCCCACTATATCTAGCTTTGACCTACTCATTTCCCTTTTTAAATTTTCTAACCTACCTGCCCGATTGAGGGATCTGACATTCCACGCTCCGATCCATAGAACGCCAGTTTTCTTTGTCCTGATAACGACGTCCTCCTGAGTAGTCCCCGCCCGGAATCCAAACGGGGGACGATTTTACCTGCGGAATATTTCACCCAAGGGGACGCCATCGTCACTTAACCATACAGTAAAGCTTCATGCCGTCGGGAAAAATTACGGCTGTACTTTCCCCTTGCTTTCAGCCGTTTCCAGTACCAGCACAGCAAGGCCGTTTTCGTTAGTGTTACAAGGCCAGATCAGTCAATCATCCATAATGTTGCCCCTGCAGCTCCTGAAAAGGCTGCTGCCCTCTTCAGGAACCACACGTTTGTCTGGCCTCTCAACAGATACCCCTCCGTTGTGGTTGCTCCTACGGTACAGCTATCTGTATCGCTAAGGCACTCAAGCCACACCAACAACGGGAAGGTCCATGGTTCATAAGAGGAGACAATGTATAGTATGTACCTAAAAGAGCAAAATCTTACTGAAAATCGAATCATTGTACTGTTATAAAATTTGACAATATAGAAAATACAGTTTGTTTCACATGCACCGATTAAAATATTATCTTCTAATAGGAAAGAAACACCATGGGCGTCTCAGTGTTGAATTTATTTCACTGTTTATCCACTTTATTATTCTAAATGAGAAAGTGTGTTCGTCTGATACCCTTCCATGACTAAACCGTTGAACCGATTTTGTTGAGATTTGGTGAGGAGATAGCTTTAACGGTGAAGAGGAACATAGGCTGCTTTAGAAAGTAAAAAAGAGAACAAATATCGGCCCTCTGAAATGATGAAGTAGGGAATGCAGCGTCTATATTGATATAGTGAACATAAACCATGTTAAAAAGTTATTAAATTTCTTGCTGAATGTGCACATTGTATAATGAATACTTACTCCAATAGCACGATGTAAGGATGTGGGCACAAATGGCCATGCCCCTCAGGCGACAGCCCGTGCCGCATCGTTATGCAGTGTGGTAGCGTTGGGGAGGGCGGTGGGAGGGCAAGAAGCCCACAATACGAGCTATGGTCATCTAAACAAGCAGACATTTGAGGGTTCAAATGGGTCAAATGGCTCTGAGCACTATGGGACATAGCCGAGCGGTTCTAGGCGCTACAGTCTGGAACCGCGCGGCCGCTACGGTCGCAGGTTCCAATCCTGCCTCGGGCATGGATGTGTGTATGACCTTAGGTTAGTTAGGTTTAAGTAGTTCTAAGTTCTAGGGGACTGATGACCACAGCAGTTAAGTCCCATAGTGCTCAGAGCCATTTGAACCACTATGGGACTTAACATCTGAGGTCATCAGTCCCCTAGAACTTAGAACTACTTAAACCTAACTAACCTAAGGACATCACACACATCCATGCCCTAGGCAGGATTATAACCTGCGACCGTAGCGGTCGCGCGGTTCTAGACTGAAACGCCTAGAGCTGCTCGGCCACACCGGCCGGCCTACACTTAAGGGCAGCTGATGTTGTTGCAAGTGTTGTGGCGTAGCAAGACAGCCACGCCACTCGGAAGTAGCCGAAATGCACGCGTTACACACGCCGGCTGGCGTGATGTCTG
Organism: Schistocerca cancellata; assembly: GCF_023864275.1. NCBI lineage: Eukaryota > Metazoa > Arthropoda > Insecta > Orthoptera > Acrididae > Schistocerca > Schistocerca cancellata. The sequence goes on from NC_064634.1 coordinate 156,002,741, forward strand.
AAACAGGATACGTAATGAATGCTATAAAGAAAAGTACGTAGCTTCTTTAATACTTAACTTTAATCCATCATTTGTATACAGCATTCTTGATGATACAAGTGAGACTCTCTCTAGATATGGTTAATGGCGCCTTGCTAGGTCGTAGCCACGGACTTAGCTGAAGGCTATTCTGTCTCTCGGCAAATGAGAGAAAGGCTTCGTCAGTGTAGTCGCTAGCAAAGTCGTCGTACAACTGGGACGAGTCCTAGTACGTCTCTCTAGACCTGCCGTGTGGTGGCGCTCGGTCTGCAATTACTGACAGTGGCGACACGCGGGTCCGACATGTACTAATGGACCGCGGCCGATTTAAAGCTACCACCTATCAAGTGTGGTGTCTGGCGGTGACACCACAGCAAGTATAATGGATTATGTGGCTTATGTACTCACCAAACCTCACAACAAAACTGCCGATATGTAAATGTAGCTGCGGGTAACAGCTAGTCTAGCCAGACCTGAGCTATATCCGAGCAGTGGATTAGCGACCGTTAGTCTGATACACTGGCAAGCCCCGTTTAGGTGGATACTAGCTGGTCCCCATCCTCCAGCCCAGAACATATGGAAACACACGTCTTATGAAAGTGTCTGGTCTTTGATAAGTGTGTTATCACAATCAGGTGGTGCAAACCCCTCCTTTTGACTGACTGACGACTGTGGCGACAGCAAGGGCATCGCCTGCAAAGCTAAACGGTGATAAATTTGACACACCATGAACGCTGAGTACCCCATACAACGTGATAAAAACTAGGAAAGAGACAGTACCGTGTTGAGTCCAAGGCTTCAGGTGGGTATGCACAAGAACGTTTACTTATAATATACAAGTTAAGCGACATCCACAGAAGATTACACGCTGTTAACGAAACATGTCTGGATTACAAAAAGGAAAGACAAGCAATTGTGTGTACCATAGGTGAAGCTAGAACATCATACCTATGGACTTTTATCTATCACTGAATTTCGAACTGAAGTTCAACATAAATCGTATTCTCAGCACAGGTGCTTAAATGCAACATTTGTAGGTTTCCATAACTGGTTTGTTGCAATTTTGTCCCCATAAGAATACCAATACACCACCGATTCTTTATAGAATCTATTTCCCTTGTAACAGCTTCAAACACCTCGTTGCTTTACGAATGACTAAATGGTTAAATATACAACGTTTAATTTGTAAGTGAGTAAAAGTTTAGGAAAGATTTGAAATTATCCTTAAGGTTTGCTGGAAATCGCTAAGTGCCCTCATTTTGAAACATTGAATGGCTACAGCCTGGGTAATTTGCGCTCCATTTGAAGCAAAAGCTAGTTTTTGTCGTATCTCAGCATTTGTGCCCATAACTATGTGTCGCACGGTGATATAATTTTGCAGGTAGATTCAGTTACATGTATTTAGATATTATCTGAAAGGATGTCGCGACTAGAAAGAGTAGTAAAGAAGTAATAAATTAAAACGTCATGTCAGATGTTCAAGTTTCACTGCATGCCATTTTAAATAGGAGGTAGATTTTTACGCGCTTATGACCTCATATCGATAGGCAATGAAAACCTCGTAACTCCATCTGTCTGTGAAAATTCGTAATTCTAGAAACCAGTATCCCCGTAATGAAAGAGAGATTTGAATGTGCATGGATTTCTGTCAACAACTAGGCTCCTACTGTACAACTACAAATGTAGCGCTTTCTGTATCACTATATATTAGTTTTTCAGAAACTTTGCTTCACCTGCAAAATTTAACAAAATGCAGTTACAAGACTTTCATTGCCTGCCATCGGTATCTCCTGAATTGCCGTACAACGATACAATTTTGCCGACATATTCGGTGCCGGCCGAAGTGGCCGTGCGGTTAAAGGCGCTGCAGTCTGGAACCGCAAGGCCGCTACGGTCGCAGGTTCGACTCCTGCCTCGGGCATGGATGTTTGTGATGTCCTTAGGTTAGTTCGGTTTAACTAGTTCTAAGTTCTAGGGAACTAATGACCTCAGCAGTTGAGTCCCATAGTGCTCAGAGCGATATTCAGTGGTGAACGTGGATACTGTCTGCAAACTGTGTTGCGATTAAAGTCGGTAGTACGGAAGTACTAAGTTAAAACGTATGCCCACCCGGCTAGCTGCGCAGTTTAACGCGCTACTTCCCGAGTGGGAAGGCATGCCGATCCCCAGCATGAATCCGTGCGCCAGGTTAGTGTCGAGGTCCAGTGTGCCGGCCAACCTATGGATGGTTTTTAAGGCGGTTTTCCATCTGCATCGGCGAATGCGGGATGGTTCCCCTTATTCCGCCTCAGCTACACTGTGTCCGCGATGCTGCGCAAACACAATTTCCACATACGAGCACACCATAATTACTCTGCCATGCAAACATTTGGGGCTACACTCGTCTGGTATGAGACGTTCCCGTCCAGGGGGAGGGGGGAGGGGGGCTCACTGGGGCCCGAACCCCTCAATAACCCTGTGTGTGGCGGTGTGGGGCGTTGGGGCGGCGGTGTGGTGGGTTGACTGGTATGACCTGTTGTAGGGTTGTGAACCACTGAGGACTACGGCTCGACGAAGCCTCTCCGTCGCTTCTAGATCCCCGGTTTAATACATACACACATACAAATTAAAATGTAATGCCAGCTGCTGAATTTTTAGTGCATGAACAGCGAAAATGTAGAAAACAATAAACTTTTTCCTTTCAGTATTTTGTGATGGGAGGGGGGAGGATGTCAGCGAGTTTCGTAAAGGTTTGAAATTATCTGCAGAGTTCGTTACATGTCGCTAAATGCTCTCATTTTCAAATATTGTATGAATAAATTCCAGATATTTTCGGCCATCACTTACGTTTCCTCAAGACGAACACACCGTTTCTAACTGTAAATCTTACCTTATAATCTTAATCTTTTAATATAATTCTACACTTCTAATTGAACAGCTAACGACAACATTTTAAATTTGGCCTACATTTATGGGAAATATTTAAAATCTAATTTTTACTGCTCGGGAAGCCGTTAGACAGGCAACCTCCACAAATTAACTATACTGCTCTTACGCCGACCCGTAAATTGTCCCACACAGTCGTTTATCTGGGACATGCAATTTAACACAAGACTCCGAAACACTTGCAACTCACTTCATTCACACACCCAATGAATGACTCAGTTGAAAATCCATTCTAAGTAACAGAAAACATCGATTATGAACAAAATCTCAACGTCTGAACCTTAATGGAGCACTCTCTTTCAACCAACATACGAAAGCAACTTGCAATACATACACTTCCACGCAGTCATTTCCAACACAACATTGCAAATTTGTTCACGTACTTGCTCCACAGTATTGTAAAATGAAGTTATTGATCCACTATTATGGTAACATTTATATAACCTATATCACTTACCTCTCATCGGAATTTTGAGAATGAAAGAGATTGGAGGCAATCATTTCGCCTTATCGACACGATTGGCTAATGCCCAGTATTAACACAAAGTACAGTCTGCCAAATATTGTACTGTCGTTTTGCAGGCTGTATATATAGATGTGAAAATCGTTGTTCAGGCGTCTCAGTATTCTATCAACCATGTGCTTATTCCCCATCACGGCGTTCGTGGATTCGTTCATACGAATCTACAACGTCCGCTTAGAGGACACCGGATAAATGATATGCACCTCGATGACACTTACTTGATCTTTGTACAGCCGATGGGAGCTTTTCTGTAGCTTCTAGATTCAATAGGTTTCTTGTAGAATTGGAGTATGTTGGAGATTAAACGCAGATGTTCAAATCTAAATACAATGACTCTCTTCTGGAGTACTCTTTTTATTCTCTATCGAGTTTCTGCGCAACGGTTTAGAGTCTTTCACTGTAGGATATCTCACATATTGAGAACTATGTTCTATCGCGAACATCTTTTCAATGTATTTGTTTTTCTAACCAACATCGTCTGTCTATAAGATACACTGAAGAAAGGTAGCCCTTGGTTGATAGCATTTGTGGATTCAGAAAAAGCTGTTGACAGTGACTTTGATATTTTGAAGGTAGCGGGGATACAGGAAAGGAAAATTTATCTTCAACTTGTACAGAAACCAAAATGCAATCATAAAATTTGAAAACATGAAATGGAAGCAATAGTTGAGAAACGAGTGACACAGGTATAAACCAATGATAATGTCCACAATAAGTAAGCAGTAAAGGAGAGCAAAGAGATATTTGGAAACGGAATTAAGAGTTCAGGCAGAAAAATAAAAAAACTTTGAAGTTAGCCAATGACTGGCGAAGACACGGTGAAGACCTTGCAAGATGACCAGGTGTAGAAGTACGAAACCGGAATTTCCGCCGGCCGGAGTGGCCGAGCGGTTCTAGGCGCTTCAGTCTGGAGCTTCTCAACCGCTTTTATTAATGGCGCTGAGCTATGGAACTGGAATGTCTGTGTCACAATGCGTCCCTTCTACAGCGTGATTTTATTTTTTAAAGGCATCCCCATCAAATCAGAAAGAAGTTATCTTGTATGTTTTACTTTGGGCGGCCGGCTTGGATGGCCGAGCGGTTCTAGGCGCTACAGTCTGGAACCGCGCGACAGCTACGGTCGCAGGTTCGAATCCTGCCTCGGGCATGGATGTGTGTGATGTTCTTAGATTAGTTAGGTTTCAGTAGTTCTAAGTTCTAGGGGACTGATGACTTAAGAAGTTAAGTTCCATAGTACTCAGAGCCATTTTTTACTTTGGGCAGTGTGCAGTCAGGTCAGCTTAAAATGTGAATTCTGAAATCCATTCCCGACGTTTTAATTTTAGTTCTTGCACTTCTTTTCCTTTATAAATTCAACACCAGCGAGTTTTACACCGAAAAACCGTTCCAGGCATACCTCTTGACTTAGCGAACATACTTTGCGGTAGTATATGAAGTCTTCATTGGAAACTGTGAAACGTCCCTTTAGAAAAATTAATGAATGGTTGTGCTGATAAACCTCTTACATTATTTGATTTTCAAACAGCTGAGCAGAACTGAACGTACTCAGACATTTCGCTCTTTACCTATTCTGATCAACACTAAACTGACGCAATATTTTTAGCGCAACGCAATCTGACTTTCAATAATCCCTACAAAAGAATGGCGCTCCCTAACATTAACCTATACCTTTCATGAATCACTTACCTCACAAAAATCTTCGTTACTCGAACTACTGAAATACAGCGAGAGCCACTACTGCCAGCTAAATAAAAGATTCTAACTACTGAAGGCACTAACTACTGATAGGCATAGTTTGCAAATTGGGGAGATATATATCAGTTCATGACATCCAGTCTTACAAATTTACTGTCTCTGAGGGACACACGTCCAGATCATCCGCTCTCAAAACTCCGCCATCTCTCTCCCCACATCCACCACTGTTGACGGCTGAGCTCCAACTGCGCAACGCTATGCGCTGTGAACAGCCAACTTCCCAACGCGACAATAGCGACTATTGAAACAATGCCGACCAGCCTCAGACTGCACACAGCACAGCCAGTGGTTTTCATACCGAGCGCTACGTGGCGTTACCAATATGAAAACCTAAACAGCCTACTTACAACTGTTGCAACTGACAATAGAAGAATGGATTCGACGTCAGGAATTTTACTATTCGTACGACCAGTTTCTTCAAGTGTTCCATACCTGCAAATTTAGCACAAAGTACTTCTTGATGTACAGAACAATGAATCCCGCCTATCAATCTTTGCAATTTTTTGCTCTTTCATTGTCATCTAAATGTATAAATTCTCCCTGCATGGTACCGTAACGTCGTTTCATGGCAAATAAGCAGTACTCGTCGCTTATGCAAATTGAGAATTCTCATCTCTCACTCAAACAGCCACTGCGTCTGTGAGCATAGTTCATACCACGAACAAATAGCGAAGAATAAACAGCGCTGACACCACAATTCTCCCAAACTCAGCGAATGTAACGACCGATAAATGCCGCACCGCAATGCTAAATGGAATGTCGTGCTGCTCCGGGTATTTCCGAGAACGCCCGAGCACACCCGAGTGACAGACCGCGGCCCGTGCACGCTTCTTGCTTCGAGTTAGGGGCCGTCTCTGTGAACTGTATTCTCTTATCCACGGTAAGAGAGAAATTTAGAGACTATTTACGTAATGTCTGTTATCCCACCTGCTTCATTATTATTCATTATTTGTGCTGTGTTTTTTCACACTGCTAGCTCACAGTTGTTTTTCCGTCTACTTTCGCACTTATTTGACATTTACTCTCCTCCTCCTATAAAGGGAAAAATTGGGGGAAGGCAACGGGTGACAACGACGAATTTCAGCGTCTAAAGCTTTTGCTTGACACATGTGAATCAGTACTCGTGGAGAGCCAATACCGAATAATGGAAAGCGCCGAGAGTGAGTGCGCAGGCAGTTTCTTATCAGCATTCCGGCAACAAACAGGATGGAGTGGTTGTTATCAGTCCACCGACCGCAGCACTCATATGGTATCACTCCTAGCAAGCGCCGCTGCGGAATATTTCCACGGAAGTCAGTATCCTTGGATTTATATTTACACTGCTATCTCCCGAAATGTATGAGACAGACCCTGAATAGCTACAAGGAGGTCTAGACTTCATTGCTGTAGTGCGGTGCAACTCACAGACGAGAAAATGGCTTCCAGCATCCTGTCCATTGCGCTGGAGTTGCGTGCGCTGCCTCTGGTCCCAACGGAGGACGACGAAGAATGGAGCACCTTCGCTCCATATGGCCTGACAACTAACAAGCTGCCAGGCGGCACGTGGATAACGACAAGTGCGGCTACGCAGCTCGGCTTTCGAGCTACAGTGATGGTCACTAACGTGGTCTCAGCTTTTCTCTCGGACGCTTACAGTTTTAGTAGAAATGGAACAAGAATGCAGTACTCACTCAAAGGTACTATGTGAGTGATATATATATATATATATATATGGTGTTAGAAAAAGGTAAGGCCAAACTTTCAGGAAACATTCCTCACACACAAATAAAGAAAAGATGTTATGTGGACATGTGTCCGGAAACGCTTAATTTCCATGTTAAAGCTCATTTTAGTTTCGTCAGTATGTACTGTACTTCCTCGATTCACCGCCAGTTGGCCCAATTGAAGGAAGGTAATGTTGACTTCGTTGCTTGTGTTCACATGCGACTCATTGCTCTACAGTAGCCGGCCGCGGTGGTCTAGCGGTTCTGGCGCTGCAGTCCGGAACCGCGGGACTGCTACGGTCGCAGGTTCGATTCCTGCCTCGGACATGGGTGTGTGTGATGTCCTTAGGTTAGTTAGGTTTAAGTAGTTCTAAGTTCTAGGGGACTTGTGACCTAAGATGTTGAGTCCCATAGTGCTCAGAGCCATTTGAACCATTTTTGAGCTCTACAGTACTAGCATCAAGCACATGAGCACGTAGCATCAACAGGTTAGTGTTCATCACGAACGTGGTTTTGCAGTCAGTGCAATGTTTACAAATGCGGAGTTGGCAGACGCCCATTTGATGTATGGATTAGCACGGGGCAATAGCCGTGGCGCGGTACGTTTGTATCCAGACTGATTTCCAGAACGAAGGTGTCCCGACAGGAAGACGTTCGAAGCAATTGATCGGCGTCTTAGGGAGCACGGAACATTCCAGCCCATGACTAGCGACTGGGGAAGACCCAGAACGACGAGGACACCTGCAATGGACGAGGCAATTCTTCGTGCAGTTGACGATAACCCTAATGTCAGCGTCAGAGAAGTTGCTGCTGTACAAGGTAACGTTGACCACGTCACTGTATGGAAAGTGTTACGGGAGAACCAGTTGTTCCCGTACCGTCCGCAGCTCGTGGTCGTGCGGTAGCGTTCTCGCTTCCCACGCCGGAGTTCCCGGGTTCGATTCCCGGCGGGGTAAGGGATTTTCTCTGCCTCGTGATGACTGGGTGTTGTGTGATGTCCTTAGGTTAGTTAGGTTTAAGTAGTTCTAAGTTCTAGGGGACTGATGACCTCAGATGTTAATTCCCATAGTTCTCAGAGCCATTTGAACCATTCGCTAGAACATGTGCCTTTACAAGTACGACACAACATGTGGTTCATGCACGATGGAGCTCCTGCACATTTCAGTCGAAGTGTTCGTACGCTTCTCAACAACATATTCGGTTACCGGTGGATTGGTAGAGACGGATCAATTCCATGGCCTCCACGCTCTCCTGACCTCAACCCACTTGACTTTCATTTATGGGGGCATTTGAAAGCTATTGTCTACGCAATCCCGGTACCAAATGTAGAGACTCTTCGTGCTCGTATTGTGGACGGCTGTGATACAATACGCCATTCTCCAGGGCTGCATCAGCGCATCAGGGATTCCATGCGACGGAGGGTGGATGCATGTATCGTCGCTAACGGAGGACATTTTGAACATTTCCTGTAACAAAGTGTTTGAAGTCACGTTAGTACGTTCTGTTGCTGTGTGTTTCCATTCCATGTTTAATGAGATTTGAAGAGAAGTAATAAAATTATCTCTAACATGGAGAAAGTAAGCGTTTCCGGAGGCATGTCCACATAACATATTTTCTTTATATATATATATCGTGGTCCATCGGTAGTGAGCGGACGAAATATCGCACGAAATAAGCGTCCAACGAAAAAACTACAAAGAACGAAAGTTGTCCAACTTGAAGGGCGAAGCCAGATGGCGCTATGGTTGGCCCGCTAGATGGCGCTGCCATAGGTCAAACGGATATCAACTGCGTTTTTTTAAATAGGAACCCACATTCGTGTAGTACGTAAAGAAATACGAATCTTTTAGTTGTGCCACTTTTTTCGCTTTGTGATAGATGGCACTGTAATGGTCACAAACATATGGCTCACAATTTTAGGCGAACAATTGGTAATAGGTAGGTTTCATAAATTAAAATACAGAACGTAGGTACGTTTGAACATTTTATTTCGGGTGTTCCGATGTAATACATGAACCTTTGTGAACTTATCATTTCTGAAAACGCATACTTTTACAGTCTGATTACCTGTAAATACCACTTTAATGCAATGAAAGCTCAAAATAATGTCCGCCAACCTCAATGCATTTGGCAATACGTGTAACGACGTTCCTCTCAACAGCGAGTAGCTCGCCATCCGTAATGTTCGCACATGCACTGACAATGCGCTGACGCATGTTGTCAGGCATTGTCGGTGGATCAAGACAGCAAATATCCTTCAACTTTCCCCACAGAAAGAAATCCGGGGACGTCAGTTCCGGTGAACGTGCGGGCAATGGTATGTTGCTTCGACGACCAATCCACCTGTCATGAAATATGCTATTCAATACCGCTTCAACCGCACGCGAGCTATGTGCCGGACATCCATCATGTTGGAACTACATCGCCATTCTGTGATGCAGTGAAACATCTTGTAGTAACATCAGTAGAACTAATGTTCCACTATTCGCTAATGTTCCACTATTCACAGCCATCGTGGATTTTCCGTTGCCCAATAGTGCATATTATGCCGGTTTACGTTACCGCCGTTGGTGAATGACGCTTCGTCGCTAAATAGGACGCGTGCAAAAAATCTGTCAACGTCCCGTAATTGCTCTTGTGCCCAGGGGCAGAACTCTACACGACGTTCAAAGTCGTCGCCATCATTTTCCTGGTGCATAGAAATATGGTACGGGCGCAATCGATGTTTATGTAGCATTCTCAACACCGACGTTTTTGAGATTCCCGATTCTCGCGCAGTTTGTCTGCTACTGATGTGCGCATTAGCCGCGACAGTAGCTAAAACACCTACTTGGGCATCATCATTTGTTGCGGGTCGTGGCTGACGTTTCACATGTGGCTGAACACTTCCTGTTTCCTTAAATAACGCAACTATCTGGCGAACGGTCCCGACACTTGGATGATGTCGTCCAGGATACCGAGCAGCATACATAGCATACGCCCGTTGGACATTTTGATCACAATAGCCATACATCAACACGATGTCGACTTTTTCCGCAGTTGGTAAACTGTCCATTTTAACACTGGTAATGTATCACGATGCAAATACCGTCCGCACTGGCGGAATGTTACGTGATATCACTTACTTATACGTTTGTGACTATTACAGCCCCATCTGTCACAAAGCGAAAAACGTGGTCCTACTAAAATATTCATGTTTCTTTACGTACTACACGAATATGTCATAAAAAATGGGGGTTCCCATTTTAAAAAGCGCAGTTGATTTCCGTTTGACCTATGGCAGCGCCATCTAGCGGGCCAACCATAGCGCCATCTGGTTTCCCCCCTCAAGCTAGACGAATTTCGTTCTTTGTAGTTTTTTCGTTTGATGCTTATTTCGTGAGATATTTGGCCCGGTCATTATCAGTGGACCACCCTATATATATAGGCAGAACCACACACACACACACACACACACATATATATATATATATATATAATATATATATACTACTTTAACTTAAACTTATGCTAAATACACACCCATGCCCGAAGGGAGAACTCGAACCTCCGGCGGGAGGGGCCGCGCAATTAAGGACATGGCACCTTTAACCGCGCGGTCACTCCGCGCAGCTGAAAGATAAATGAGAATGACAATGTAGGGAGAGAGGTAAGGAGAGATAGAGAATAATTTACGATTCGAAAATGAAAGGTGCAAAATAATTGGTTAAAAAAGTAATTTCGAGAAATTACTGTATGTTTCATCAGTGGAAAAATGTCTCAGGTTCATAAAACACCGTAGACACGGTTACGAGAACAGTTGAAGAAATATGATTACCACTAAGCGACGTTAACCAAACTTGGGAAAAATACCGGTACTTAATGAAGAATGATAAGGATCTTGCTGGAAGCTCAGCAGATGTACTTTTACTATCATGGCTGCTACTTTGCTGGGTGGCGCGTTGTCAGGCTGAAACCTTTTCCTAAAGCGCGACATTGTCTAGCGATGGAAAAACCTCTTCTCTTTTTGGTTTTTAATGTTCCGTACCTCAGTCGGTGAAAACGGAACCTGTCCGATTTTAGAAAGCTTACTTTTTTAGAAACAGGTAACGTATAAAGTTGAATCTTATGTCGCTTACTAAGATCTACAGTCCCTTGGCGGTGTAGAAACTGAAGCTTCTATGTCAACGCAATCAAAGGATATGACAATTTACGGCACATACTTTGATGCTTGCAAACTCACTTATCATAATCTACAGGGATACTCTCCGTTGGCCAAGAGTCCTGAAATTTTGCAAGAAGCAAGGTTTCACCGTACACCTACAGTACTAAATCTGAAAATTGTTAAATTGTAATAATGTCGCACGAAACGAATATTTCCTTTATCATTTGTTATCCAGTTTCAAAATTAGAATCAAAACGTTCTTGAAAGACTTGGAATTCCACTGACCGATATCTTGCCAATATCAATATTGATAAAAGACAAGAATGTCGAGATTCTGGATTCCCGAGATGGATGAGCTGTGTACATACGCATTTAAGTTTGGGCGGAACCCTCATAACTGCAATTTTTGTAGAGTGAATGAATCTAGAACAACATTTTCTTGGCTTTCAGTCTGTCTTTTATCAATCAAATGATTTTTGAAAAGATCCTATGTTGAAGCATGGTGAGGCCAAATTCGAGCCGGCCGCGGTGGTCTAGTGGTTCTAGGCGCTCAGTCCGGAACCGCGGGACTGCTACGGTCGCAGGTTCGAATCCTGCCTCGGGCATGGATGTGTGTGATGTCCTTAGGTTAGTTAGGTTTAAGTAGTTCTAAGTTCTAGGGGACTGATGACCTCAGATGTTAAGTCCCATAGTGCTCAGAGCCATTTGAACCAAGCCAAATTCGAATTCTGCCATTGTGCAAGCAATTCATCAGGATTATATCTGGTTAAGCAGTTTTTTTTCAAATATCTGTTGACTCGTTAAAAAAATTAGTGCGTATGTTTTCAACAAAGCAAATAGACTAAAGTGGTTCACAAAATGATGAGCCACATAACATTGCTAACCAAGAGGATAACAACATCAGTTTCTTTCTTTCTTAACTTCTAACTGCAAGCAGTGAAGTTAAAGGTTTAATATCCTGTCCTGCACAAGGTGATCAGAGATGGAACACACGCTCGATTGTGAGAAGAATGGCGAAGGAAATCGCCCTGGTCTTTTTTGAAGAAACTGTCAGGGCCACTTTGGAGATGATTCATCAAAATTTACACAGCTGCAAAGTGGCCTATGACGAGGTGCTGTCACAATTTACTCCCTACTGAATTTTTAAATTAATAATTTGGTCCTTCTATTAACTATGCACGGAGGTACTAAAGTTTTACTTTGCACGTACGATCTGTTTGAATGCAGCCCTTAGGAGAAGCGTCTCAAAATGTACTGCACGCGGCATCACCAATATTCTCAGAAGTCTAGCCGTACTCACACGGGAAGAGACAGCTAACGTTAGGGCATCCGATCTCATGAGAAACAGAGGCGTCGGCTCACGGGACGGCTGGTTAACGTGATTTGCGCTCACGGCGGCCGTGAGCGGCCGTTTTCGCCTTTATTGGCTCGCAGACCACACAGTTTCTTTACGAAAATGGTTGCGCGTAAAATAACTTCTTTAACTCTGTTAACGATTGTCGGGGAAGTGCAAAGAAAATCGTTAAGAGGATTCTGGACTCGTGGGTGGTTTTAACAGCGAATTGGTGGTAGAGGGACAGTACATGATGTTGAACAATGTTTTAGTTTTTAACAGACACCGTTTTATCGCCTGCTTTTCTTTTGTTTTTCATATCTCCTAATTCTGTTTTTTTCACTTTTCTGTAGGCTGCAGAGCGGCGTATTGTGCTGCTGCCAGCCCGACCCCCCTCTGAGGGGAAACGAAATCCAATAAGGAAAAAAAAAAGATGTTGAACAACGATGTGAGACATCTACTAGTAGAAGTTATTCGTTAAATCAAATGCATTTTCATCCCATTTTCGGTTTTAAATTGAATACAGTTCACGTATAGTATCTAATGTCAGTTTGTACGTGTATAATATCCATATTCTCGATGTTGCGTAGCCTACCGACTATGTGAAATAATGTAGTTTCAAGACAGATTCGTTTCGTAATTTCATTCGAATGGAAGACGAGATTTTTTCGAAATTGCTCCCCATAATTGAAAAAGACGTTTACCGGTAAGATGCAAACACGAGCCAGTTCATAAAACCAGAGACAGGTACATATATTTGAAAGAACATTACATAATAGCAAAATTTTCCAGTGTGTGACTGTGTGTGACTTGTGTTTAATTTCATAGACTGGCAGTCATGATAAGATTTCTGGCCACTGGGGAAACAGTCACTCTGGCCTTTGCAACAATAATTGGTGTAGATACATTAATAAATCGACGTTGGGGATTCTATTTATATTAAATGAAAAAGGGAGATCCACAGTTTCTTAGAAAAGAAAAGATGAAAAAAATAGGAAAAAGCGTACGCGAACCTGCTACCTTGCTTTTCGTAACTGAGCGTCCGACGCTGTCATCTGCGCTACAACTTCGGCCTGGCACGTAGGTGGCGTACAGTTCTCAAGAATGTATCTACAAACGGCTGTGTTTGCTATTTAAAACTGTACCAAAAAGAGGCGTTTCTGATAGATCATCATGGTGCTGTAGCACTGAAACACGTATACGTTCGTAGCACACAAGCTATAACATTAAAAATAACAAAACTACTGTAAGTTTTCACCTACCGACGTGTAAGTCCCAGTCATTTTATCATAACAAATCGTAGCTGAAACGACACATTTTGGAGAGAACCTCAATTTTTTGATGATTTGAAATATCTTTGTATCCGTACAACGTACTCTGTGACAAAGAAAACCAAAAAATATGATAATAAATGAAAAGCACCAGTTTGCTTTTGTTCTACAATATTGTAGAACAAAAGCAAACTGGTGCTTTTCATTTATTATTATAATGTTGTTCTACCAAGAACCGACGGAAGATTCTGTTAATATGAAAAAATATGATGTTTAACGCCACACAATATGGTGGCTCCCATGTCCTGCTTGTAACGTAAAACGACGTCGCTCCTCATCGGTCAGGTTCCTGTCGACGAGACAAAACTCTGACGTACCACAATCTTTATCTCACACTCCGCAATGTATGGAACGTGGAATTCCACGGTGTGACGTCCGAGCTCATCGTCCACGCACGCTTACACGTCCCGTGAGAGGACGGCTTAAGCGAATGGTGTGCGAAGAAGTATTGTAAATCCAATCCAAACGTCATGTCAAACTTTCTTTTTTGCTAACGTAAAAAAGCAACAGCAGTCATATTATTCAGTAACACCCTGCTAGAAGATGGCTGCAGTTTTGAGTATCTGAATGTTATCTTTGACACAAAGGATAATACCTTAAGACGTCATTAAACACTAAGTACCCTGCAGAGATTACCAGGCAGAAAATGGGGGCCCGCAACGTTAACATTTTGCTCTACATGTAAAATACAGTGACGTAGAATCCTTAATAAAGTATTGCGGTGGAGGACTCATAGCCGTACCACAACGAGATATTAAGAAACTGGATTGTGTTCGCAATCAACCGATGACAATAAATAACGCAAAATGTCGACATAAAAGAATTCTGTGTATGGTACCGCGTCATAATGTATAAAACTACTGCTGCTGGTTTTATACATTATGACGCGGTACCATACCCAGGAAATTTTTATGTCGACTGACTCTGGCCGCGGAAGACTATGCAATTATAAGACAAAATTTTCTGTAAAATTGCTCTGTAATTTTACGAACGCCAAATGACTAAATAAGTTGCCGAACACTGCCTGAGACACACATAAATGTAACTTAGCCTTTGAAAATAAAATTGTCTGCGTGATAATAATAAGAAAAAATTTTTTTTTTGATTGGTACTTATATCATACAAAAATATTTCTTTTGTAATTTGTCATCCTACTTCACACTTGAAATTAAAACAGTGAAATAAGTATTGGAATCCCTGGGAGCGATGTCTTGCCAGTGTCAATGTTTGTAACAGGCAACAATCATCGAGATCCTCGATTCCTGGAATAGATGAACTGTGTATACACATAATTAAGTTTGTAAGGAACCCTAAGTGTGTGAATCCCGCTTGCACCTGGCCAGATTTCTATTTTTAGTACAGCACACAGTGGACCAGAATCTTGAAAACGTGGCCAAAAACGAAAAAGAATAGGTTCCTACATGAGAATTTTGGAGTATCAAATTGGCTACAGTGATGTTGGGATTACTAAATGCCAGTTGTGCACACGAGCAGCTGTTCATTTCATCCGTTATGTTTCAGATCAAACGTGGCAATTCATTGTTAGCGGCACAGCCAGCAGCCCAAGCTACAGCATAGTATTGTCGTTATTGATAAATGTTTGTAAACAGTTTTTGATGTTGCTGAGCAACAGTCATACGATAATTTTTGCATGAACATACCGATATTTAACTGTATTGTTGTTTATTTAGTTACGACCCAGAGTTTCGGCCTTTTACGCCGTTTTCAAGTGGCTGAGTTTATGTCATTAACATATACTGCATGACAGCGTGCTCAAATTTGGCCATAAATTAAGAAATATATTCGTGCCCCATGAAGTGTCAGATTTTTCTTAATTTATGACCAAATCTGAACTTGATGTCCTGTAATATATGTTAATGACATAAACTCAGTCACTTGAAAATGGCATAAAAGGTCGAAAGCTGGGTCGTAATTAAATAAACAGTACAGTCAAATGGCCGTGCGTTCATTTAAAAATAAACAAATTGTTGTTCAAATGGTTCAAATGGCTCTGAGCACTATGGGACTCAACTGCTGAGGTCATTAGTCCCCTAGAACTTAGAACTAGTTAAACCTAACTAACCTAAGGGCATCACAAACATCCATGCCCGAGGCAGGATTCGAACCTGCGACCGTAGCGGTCTTGCGGTTCCAGACTGCGGCGCCTTTAACCGCACGGCCACTTCGGCCGGCTCAAATTGTTGTGTTCTGTGTAAGTGAAGCGAATATTTTGAATATGAAAGGTGTTCCAAGAGGTATGTACTAATTAAAAACATTTATATCATTATTAAATCATTTATTAAACATGTTTTTTTTAATTAACTTAATACCAGAAAATGCGCTAGCAAATTGTTCGGATGGCTCTCAGCACTATGGGACTTAACTTCTGAGGTCATCAGTCCTCTAGAAATTAGAACTACTTAAACCTAACTAATCTAAGGACATCACACACACTCATGCCCGAGGCAGGATTCGAACATGCGACCGTAGCGGTCGCGAGGTTCCAGACTGTGGCGCCTAGAACCGCTCGGCCACCCCGGCCGGCTAGCAAATTGTAAAATGTGCTTATAAATAAAGAATTCGACGACATTCCTCTTTCATTTGCTCTGCGTCCTTAAGTATATATTATTGCCTTTGTAAATTAACCTTCAAATCTTTAAAAATGATAATAAATTAATTATGAGCTACATTTGTACAATTTAAATTATAACCGATGCCTATAAACAATACGAAGAATATAATAAATAGAAAAAGGACGGAAACCACGCTATCTCCTTCACAGTGGAATAAATAACTTAGAAAATGGCAGAGGTCGCCGCCCCACGATTACTGTCATGCAGTTTTCAAGAAATGATTGCATTCCGATTTCATCATTTAAAATGAATATTCACGTTATTTTTTAAATGAAATTATTAATATTAAGTAACTTTTTCATTAATAATTATGAAAAAGGTATACGTTTATTGAAACACCAATACTGTACCTGCTTCACAGAAATCCTTTTAAATGGGTGTTCTAGGCGCTTCAGTCTGAAACCGCGTGACCGCCACGGTCGCAGGTTCGAATCCTGCCTCGGGCATGAATGTGTGTGATGTCCTTAGGTTAGTTAGGTTTAAGTAGTTCTAAGTTCTAGGGGACTGATGACCTCCGATGTTAAGTTCCATAGTGCTCAGAGCCATTTTTTCTAAATGGGTGTGAAGAAATAAGTATTGAAGAAATGAATAAATAAATGAATGAATAAATAAATAAGAAGTAAATAAAGCAATAATTAATAATTAAAATTAAAAATTTGATATGTAAGTAAATTTTATAACATAAATTGATATTAAGTAAATAGGTTCTAAATAAATAATTAAATTACAAACATATTTTTGAATTCATAATCTTCATCAGCAACCTCAATAATTCCCAAAAAATTACTTTTATATTGGATACACATTTTGGTTTTCTTTTCTCTTTTTTATACCATATTCTTTACATACTAACTTTGGTAGAAATTCAGAAATCTTTATATTTTCGCCAGCGTTTTGGGATTCTTAACCACTGTGCATCATCGTAATGAATCAAGACTACCACATAATTTGTGCTATTTGACTGCAAGTGAATAACTTTTTCGTCCGAATTACAATGTGTTTTTGTTTGAATCTTATTTATATAAGAAGAAATTACTTTACACATTTCAGTTTTCATGTATGCAACAGTGGGGTGCTGCAACTTTATTACAATTTCTTCTTTCCCCTTGAGTTGGATTTGCAGGTAACTGTTTGGGGTACTCCGTAGCAGCATTAACTGTAAGAAACAGTTGGTGGGCAGTTTCCAGCAAGCAAGCCACAAATATTGTTTATCTCATATTTCAGGACTTACGAATCATTCGAACCTCACTTCTCAGCGACCCGTAGCTACACTGAACAGTGTTGTAGTGAAACTGTGACACATATTTGATGCTTGATTAAGACCGAAAACCAGCGTTCCTTCGCATTATTTTAGTTTTCAAGGTTATCTTAAACTGCCTAATCTCAATGACGACAAGTGTCCTACTAGATCATGGATGTCTTCTTCGTGTTGTTCTCTACAGACAGAGGCTCTAGTAATGTCACTGTTAATTCAGTGTTGTTCCAAAAAAAGTAGCCATTGGGTCAGAATATCATAAGAAGTAGTCCAGCGTTTCTGCTTAGAAGTTCATGTGCATCAAATATATTCTAAGACAAAAAAAAGGACGCCCCATCAAGGAACTGTAAGAATGGGACGGAAAGCGGTAGATGTGATGCACAAACGATTACAGTTTCAAACAAATTGGCTGATTTATTCAAGAGAAAGAGCTCCACAAATTGGGCAAGCCAGTAAGGCGTCAGTCCATCTCTGGCACTTGTGCTAGAAAGCATTCGTCTTGGCATTGACTGATAGAGTTGTCGGATGTCCTCCTGAGGGATGTTGTTGTTGTTGTTGTGGTCTTCAAAAAAATTGTTCAAATCGCTCTGAGCACTATGGGACTCAACTGCTGTGGTCATAAGTCCCCTAGAACTTAGAACTGCTTAAACCTAACTAACCTAAGGACATCACACACATCCATGCCCGAGGCAGGATTCGAACCTGCGACCGTAGCGGTCGTGCGGTTCCAGACTGTAGCGCCTTTAACCGCTCGGCCACTCCGGCCGGCGTTGTGGTCTTCAGTCCAGAGACTGGTTTCATACAGTTCTCCATGCTACTCTATCCTGTGCAAGCTTCTTCATCTCCCAGTACCTAATGCAGCCTACATCCTTCTGAATCTGCTTAGTGTATTCATCTCTTGGTCTCCCTCTACGATTTTTACCCTCCACTCTGCCCTCCAATACTAAATTGGTGATCCCTCGATGTCTCAGAACATATCCTACCAACCGATCCCTTCTTCTAGTCAAGTTGTGCCACAAGCTCCTCTTCTCCCCAATTCTATTCAATACCTCCTAATTAGTTATGTGATCTACCCATCTAATCTTCAGCATTCTTCTGTAACACCACATTTCGAAAGCTTCTATTCTCTTCTTGTCTAAACTATTTATCGTCCATGTTTCACTTCCATACATGGCTACACTCCATACAAATACTTTCAGAAACAACTTCCTGACATTTAAATCTATACTCGATGTTAACAAATTTCTCTTCTTCAGAAACGCTTTCCTTGCCATTGCCAGTCTACATTTTATATCCTCTCTACTTCGACCATCATCAGTTATTTTGCTCCCCAAATAGCATAACTGCTTTACTGCTTTACGTGTCTCATTTCCTAATCTAGTTCCATCAGCATCACCCGAGTTAATTCATCTACATTCCATTATCCTCGTTTTGCTTTTGTTGATGTTCATCTTATACCTTCCTTTCAAGACACTGTCCATTCTTCAACTGCTCTTCCAAGTCCTTTGCTGTCTCTGACAGAATTATAATGTCATCGGCGAACCTCAAAGCTTTTATTTCTTCTCCATGGATTTTAATTCCTACTCCGAACTTTTCTTTTGTTTCCTTTATTGTTTTCTCAATATACAGATTGAATAACATCGAGGATAGGCTACAACCCTGTCTCACTCCCTTCCCAACCACTGCTTCCCTTTCATACCCCTCGACTCTTATATCTGCCATCTGGTTTCTGTACAAATTGTAAATAGCCTTTCGCTCCCTGTATTTTACCCCTGCCACCTTCATAATTTGAAAGAGAGTATTCCAATCAACATTGTCAAAAGCTTTCTCTACAAATGCTAGAAACGTACGTTTGCCTTTCCTTAATCTTTCTTCTAAGATAAGTCGTAGGGTCAGTAATGCCTCACGTGTTCCAACATTTCTACGGAATCCAAACTGATATTCCCCGAAGTCGGCTTCTATCAGTTTTTCCATTCGTCTGTAAAGAATTCGCGTTAGTATTTTGCAGCTGTGACTTATTAAACTGATAGTTCGGTAATTTTCACAACTGTCAACGCCTGCTTTCTTTGGGATTGGAATTATTATATTCTTCTTGAAGTCTGAGGGTATTTCGCCTGTCTCATACATCTTGCTCACCAGATGGTAGAGTTTTGTCAGTACTGGCTCTCCCAAGGCTGTCAGCAGTTCTAATGGAATATTGTCTACTTCGGGGGCCTTGTTTCGACTCAGGTCTTTGAGTGCTCTGTCAAACTCTTCATGCAGTATCATATTTCATCTTCATCTACATCCTGAGGGATATCGTGCCAAACTCTGTCCAACTAGTGCGTTATATCGTCAAAATCCCGAGTTGGTTGGAGGGCCCTGGCCTTAATGTTTCACACGTTTTCCATTGAGGAGAGATCCGATTGCTTTAGTGGCCTATGTAGGGTTTGGCAAGTACGAATACAAGCATTAGGAACTCTCGTCATGTGAGCGCGGACATTATCTTGCTGAAATGTAAGCGCAGGACGGCTTACCATGAGGGGCAACAAAACTGGGCATACAATGTCGTCGGCGTACCGCGGTGCTGTAAGAGGACCGAGGATGGCAACCAAAGGGGCACTGCTATGAACAGAAGTGGCACACCAGACCGTCACTCTTGGCTGTCGGGAGGTATGGCGAGTGACAGCCACGTTGTTATCAGACTGCTGTCCGGGGCGTCTCAAGACAGATGTTCGCCCTGGAACCTCATTGACTGGAGCAGAATTGTCTTCAGTGATCAGTCCCGCTTCGAACCGAGCCTCGATGACCAGCGAAGACATGTGACAGTTACGGTAAACCGATGATAGTAAAATATACATTGACGCGATAAAGAAACTGGTATAGGCATGCATATTCAAAAACTGGCAGAGTACGGCGCTGCGGTCGACAACACCTATAGAAGACAACAAGTGTTAGTTGTTACATCGGTTACTGCTGCTACAATCTCTGGTTGTCAAGATTTAAGTGAGTCTGAACGTGGAGTTATAATCAGTACACGAGTAGTGGGATACAGCATCTCCGTATGACCATTTCACGAGTGTACCGTCAATATCAGGAATCCGGTAAAACATCACATCTCAGACATCACTGCGCGGAAAAATATCCTGCAAGAACGGGATCAAAGACGACTGAAGATAATAGTTCAACGGGACATAAGTGCAAGCCTTCCGCAAATTGCTGCAGATTTCAGTCCTGGACCACCAACAAGTTTCAGCGTGCGAACAATTCAACTAAACATCATCGATTTGGGTTTTCGGAGCCGAAGGCCCACTCGTGTACCCTTGATGACTGCTCCACACGAAGCTTTACGCCTTGCCTGGGCCCGTTAACGATGACATTGAACTGTTGATGACTGGAAACGTGTTGCCTTGCCGGACGAGTCTCGTTTGGAATTGTATCGAGTGGATGGACGTACATGGGTACGGAGACAACCTCATCAATCCATGGACGCTGCATGTCAGCAAGGGATTGTTCAAGCTAGTGAGGTTCTGTAATGGTGTGGGGCGTGTGCAGTTGGACTGATATGGGACCCCTGAAACGTCTAGATACGACTCTGACAGGTGACACGTACGGAAGTTTCCTGTCTGATTATCTGCATCCATTCATGTCCATTGTGGATTCCGACGGACTTGGGCAATTCCGGCAGGACAATGCGACATTCCACACGTCCAGAATTGCTACAGAATGGCTCCAGGAACACTCTTCTGACTAAACACTTCCGCTGGCCACCAAACTCCCCAGACGTGAACCTTATTGAGCATATCTGATATGCCTTGCAACGTGCTGTTCAGAAGAGATCTCCATCCTCTCGTACTCTTACGGATTTATGGACAGCCTACAGGATTCATGGTGTCAGTTCTCTCCAGCATTACTTCAGACATTGGTCGAGTTCGTGCCACGTCGTGCTGCGGCACTTCTGCGTGCTTGCCGGAGCCCTACTCGATATTTGGCAGGTGTACCAATTTCTTTGGCTCTTCACTGTATATATGAGACAGATGAACCGCTAAATGGGACTGAAGAGGATTTAGAGGTAGCACACGTAGCGAAGGAATTCACCGCGAGATGAAGTACTTAAAATACCGGGTGATCAAAAAGTCAGTATAAATTTGAAAACTGAATAAATCACGGAATAATGTAGATATAGAGGTACAAATTGACACACATGCTTGGAATGACCTGGGGTTTTATTAGAACCAAAAAAATACAAAGATTCAAAAAATGTCCGACAGATGGCGCTTCCTCTGATCACAATAGCAAAGATCTACATCTACATCCATACTCCGCAAGCCACCTGACGGTGTGTGGCGGTGGGTACCCTGAGTACCTCTATCGGTTCTCCCTTCTATTCCAGTCTCGTATTGTTCGTGGAAAGAAGGATTGTCGGTATGCTTCTGTGTGGGCTCTAATCTCTCTGATTTTATCCTCATGGTCTCTTCGCGAGATATACGTAGGACGAAGCAATATACTGCTTGAATCCTCGGTGAAGGTATGTTCTCGAAATTTCAGCAAAAGCCCGTACCGAGCTACTGAGCGTCTCTCCTGTAAAGTCTTCCACTGGAGTTTATCTATCATCTCCGTAACGCTTTCGCGATTACTAAATGATCCTGTAACGAAGCGCGCTGCTCTCCGTTGGATCTTCTCTATCTCTTTTATCAACCCTATCAGGTACGGATCCCACACCGTTGAGCAGTATTCAAGCAGTGGGCGAACAAGCGTACTGTAACCTACTTCCTTTGTTTTCGGATTGCATTTCCTTAGGATTCTTCCAATGAATCTCAGTCTGCCATCTGCTTTACCGACGATCAACTTTCTATGATCATTCCATTTTCAATCACTCCTAATGCGTACTCCCAGATAATTTATGGAATTAACTGCTTCCAGTTGCTGACCTGCTATTTTGTAGCTAAATGGTAAGGGAACTATGTTTCTATGTATTCGCAGCACATTACACTTGTCTACATTGAGATTCAATTGCCATTCCCTGCACCATGCGTTGATGATGTTCTTTACAGGAAATGCTCAATATGTCGACCATCATTCCTCAACAATAGCTGTAGTCGAGGAATAATGTTGTGTACAGCACTGTAAAGCATGTCCGGAGTTATGGTGAGGCATTGGCGTCGGATGTTGCCTTTCAGCATCCCTAGAAATGTCGGTCGATCACGATACACTAGCGACTTCAGGTAACCCCAAAGCCAATAATCGCACTGATTGAGGTCTGGGGACCTGGGAGGCCAAGCATGACGAAAGTGGCTGCTGAGCACACTATCATCACCAAACGACGCGCGCCAGAGATCTTTCACGCGTCTAACAATAGGGGGTGGAGCGCCATCCTGCATAAACATCGTACGTTCCAGCAGGTATTTATCAGCCAGGCTGGGGATGATGCGATTCTGTAACATATCTGCGTACCTCTCACCCGTCACGGTAGCAGTCACTGACGTTTTGCTGTCCAGCGCCATCTGTCGGACGTTTTGTGAACTTTGTTCTTTTTTCTTTGGTTCTAATAAAACCCATGTCATTCCAAGCATGTGTGTCAATCTCTCTATCTACATTATTCCGTGGTTTATTAAGTTTTCAAATTTATACTGACTTTTTGATCACCCGATACAAACTGGAGAGAGCGGTAACGCTTTCTTCAACGAGGTTAGCAGCAATACGTTACATGTGGTCATTACGCATAGATAACTACTGATATATTGTTCGCATTCCCTTCTCCCTTACTGTCTGCGCACGTCCTGTCCGCCTCATCCCCACCCTCACCTACCTTGGCCTCACCATTGACCGTCACCTCACCTGGATACCTCATATCCGCTCCATCCAATCCAAAGCCCACAACCGCCTCCGACTCCTCAAACTCCTCTCTGGCCGGACGTGGGGGTTGCACTCCTCTACCATCCTCCACACCTACAAATCCTTAATTCGTCCCATCCTCTGTTATGCCAGTCCTGCCTGGATATCTGCCCCCCCCCCCAAATTCTATAAGTCCCTCCAGATCCTTGAGCGTCATGCACTCCGCCTCGCCTTCCATATCCGCCTCCCGTCCCCCACACGGATCCTCTATGATCTCATTCCTTTCCCCCATCTGCTCCTATTCCTCGAACATATCCGCATCCTCTACACCTCCCGCCGTCTTGAACCCCCTCACCCCCTGGTTGCTCCTCTCCTCTCCCATCCCCGCCCCCTGCCACGTCTTCACCGTTGTGTCCCCCCTACCCTCCATCTCTACACCCTCCATCTCCTTTCCCAAGGTGGCTTCCGTCAACTCCCCCTCCCGGACGATGCCCTCTCTCCCTCCATTTATCCTTCCTATCAACTCTGATCCTCACTCCCCCTCCTTTCCTCTATCCTTTCCCTGGGCTCCCTCTCCCCCCCCCTCTTATGGGTCCTCATCCTCCATCAGCTCCTTTCCCGGTTTCCCCCTTCGCTTTTACTCTCCTTTGCCCCCTTTTTTGTTTTCCCATCTTCTGTCCAGTTTTCCCCCACCTGCTCTCGACTGTGTTATGTCACATTTGCCAACTTTTTAGTGCAGTGTTCCAGTGACTATTCAGTGTTGTTTGTCTTTCTCGTGTTGCGAACAGAAACCATGCTGTCGCTAAGTGTGAGTTTTATGTCTTTTGCGAACAGAATCCAGACTGTCGCCGTGTTTTTTAATTGTCTGTCTATTGTTTTCCCTGTCTGCTTCATATGTATTTTATTAGCATCTTCATCCCTCTGTTGTTTGTTTTAAGTTCCACGATTTCTTTTCGCCATGTTACTCTTTAAGTCTCCGGTTTTATCGCCTGTTTTTCATTATTTATTCTCTTGAACTTTCTCACAAAATCTGTAGGCTGAAGAGCGGCATACTAAGCTGCTGCCAGCACGCCCCCTTCGGGGGGAATTGAAATTCAATAAAGAAAAAAAAATCACATTCCCTGTAACATGTTTGGGATATCATGAAATCGTTTACGCCTTAGTGCAGTCAGCTGGGTCATTATACTTGTTCACAGAACTAGCCAGTGCACGGAAAGGCAGCTAATGTGACTTGAAGTGTATCTGGCCGCTGTTACGACTAGAGGCAATGGAGCACTCCAGCGAATGGATGGTAATATGGAAAAGCGAAACACTGAATCAGGTGGAGCTCATTTTAAAGTAAGACGCGGCCATTGTGTCCAAATATTTTTATTTTACGATTACTTCGCGCTTTTTACGTGCGTGTGTATGAAGGGTTGAACTCCTGAAGCGCGTTGCTGTGGATTTCATTCATCACATTTGCGTGTTGTACGCTTAATAACAATAACGAGAATGGAATGAATTTAATGGTGAAACGATGTGTCCTCCGTCATACACTGAACAGAGTCATGGGGGGGGGGGGGGGGGGGGTTACAGACTCAGGATAAAAATTCCCCCACTCGACTTCATTTTTTGTCTACTAACAGCACAAAAACGTCTCGAACCATCCTTTCGTCCCATTATATTAAAAGGTGGAAAGTGAGCATGAAAGAATGGCGATTTGACAACACAGTAATCATATATACAACAAATATATTCATTCAGGGCAGTGTAGTTGTTAGTGTAGGAGATAGAGAATTCTGATTTAGAACGCTCGAGGTGAAGAGTTAGATTATTGGTCTATGTGTAATTTTGTTAGTTTGTTAATTTCAACGTGCGCAGGATTGTATCTGGCATCACAATCGTTATACATGAATTACAGTACGCAATCACTTAATACTAACACATAAATGAGAGTACAATCGTGTTTATTACTCCGCTTTTAAAGACGTATTTTATTTGTAAAAACGCACTGGGACCGCTTACCACGCACTGCACCACATCACGCTTTGTGTTCCATTGACACCACTGTTTAACTCCATTTATAGCTCCTGCAGTGAAGTAAAGAAAAACGGAAGTATTCCACGACACTGTATTACATGGCACAACTGTTCCACTGTACTGAATCAAACACAGGCCATACCTGTGGCAATAAAGTTGCTCAACTGTCATTCTTTGACGTCCATTTCAACCGATAACATGCAGCCGAATAAAAACTGTAACACCCTCAGGGTAAGGCCATATTATAGAAAAGTGAGGCGAAAGGTAGTTCATCATTGTAGAAGTACATTACGAGGCCATCCAGAAAGGAAGTTTCTCTATTTTTTTTAAACAAAGACAAAATAGTTACATGAAAAGCTTTATTGGAAACAGGTAGAGCAATGTTTGAGCTATTTTTCCACAGAGTTACCAAAAGAATTGAGACACTTGTCATATCGGGGGATCAACATTTGTATTCCTGTGTCGCAGAAGTCTGTCGCCTATGAATGGAAACAGCGTGTGACAGCCGTCTTTACCTCTTTGTCGTTGTCAAAACGATGGCCGAAGGACAGGAATTTCTTGAGGTGCAAGAAAAGATGGAAATCTCTGAGAGCAAGATCAGGATACCGCTGCAGAAATGTCAGTGCTGCTCCAAAGCGTTTCATTTCGTGCTCTGGTGTCAGATTTTTCGGCACCCGTCTGGCACACAATTTCTTGCTTGAACAGCAGCTGCTTACTGACAAATTTAATGCAACAAGAATCGCGATATCTGCGGAAAGCGACGGTTCTCCAGGACGCGCCACTGCACCAGTTCAACCAGGTGGTCACTGATGAGAGACGATCGCCCACTGCATCCTTCATCATGGCCACTTTGACAACCTTCTGAAAAAAGCCTACACTAGCGCCGTACCATCTGTTCGCTCGTGATGGGCTGCCCTTAGTCCTGACAGATCTGACGATGAATTTCGATGGGCACTATGGTTTTTGCGTCAAGGAACTTTATCACTGACCGAACCTCACAGGCGGCGGGAGGACGAATAAGAGACGCCATTTCGGGGCCTTGCTGCCGCGGTTCTGGCGCCAGGACGGATCTGTCCGCCCGGCATTTGATTGACACGTCGTAGACCTGCTACCCATGCGCAAATTTCCCGGTTGCTTGATTGGATGATTCGGGGGAAGGGGCCAAACAGCGAGGTCATCGGTCCCATCTGAATGGGAGAGGATGGGGAAGGAAGTCAGCAATGCACCTTTCAGAGGAGCCATCCCGGTATTTTCCTGAAGCGATTTAGGGAAATCACGGACAACCTGAATCAGGATGGCCGGACCCAATTTCCCACGCTAAATACGTATATTTTAAAGGAAACTACATCGGGAAACTTACTTTCTGGATGTGCCTCGTGTAACAGGTTCAGACCAAATGAAATACACTTGTCACCGAAAAGGGTATCCAAACATTACATTCGCATCAATACATAGTATACCCCTGTCTGGTGGGGCAGAGCAGGCGAATATTGTCGCATTCAAACGATCGTAAAAGAGCCGAAAGACATCCTGTGATAGATTCTCCCACGCATCTTACACCTTTGTTGCAATTCGGCTATGGTTCTTGCAGGCTGTGAAGAACGAGTAAGCTCCCACTTTTCCATGTCCCGCATGGCTCCAGTTGAGTAGAGATCTAGTTATCTTTCTGGCTAGAGCAGCTGCTGTACATCATGAAGACAATTTTACGTCGCAGCAGCCGTACGAGGACGTGTATTGTCGTTCTGTAAAAGCACATCACCTTCCTGTCGAAGAAATGGCAGTAGCATGGGGACAACATCCTGCGCATTGCAGCGGACGCTGGTTGCTTTACCCAGCAGGCACACCAAATGTGGCCGCGGCCTATAACTGATGGCCCACCACACCTTGAATCCCAGGGTCTGGCATGTGTGTCTAGAGCGAATGCACTCCCCAATAGGCCGCTCACCAGGTCTACCCCGTAAGCGTCCATCGCTCACATACGGGCTGAACCCACTCCCATCACTGGCGACAATAGAATGCCATACCGCTCTCCAGTCGAGTCTTTCACAGCACCAGAGTAGTCGTCTTGGTTATGTCGGGGTGTCAATTGTAGTGTGCAAAAAGGCCCACGTGGTGTTAGTCCTGTTCAAAGAAGACGTTTCCCAAAGGCCCTTGGCGTCACATCAGGTGCAGCTTGTTCTCGTCTTTCTTCTCTGAATGATGTTCGGTCAGCAACGGTTCCCTCACAATGTGTCGACCTTGATGTGCATCTGTACTACGCAGACGTCCAGAACTTGGACTACAGATATGCGAATGTTCAACAGACCACTGGTGAAAGCAGTGACAACCACCGACACATTGTGCCCAACATGTGTAGCAAACCGTCGATATGTCTACCCAGCTTCCCGCAGGCCAAAAATGCAACCCTGGCCAAATTGCTGAAATTACTCAACATGAGTACGTACTCGTCGGCAAGGCATTGTTGAGCCTTGAATGAATCTTACACACATTGTTCACCTCTAAACTCAGCATAGTTAATGCCTGCAGAGTGGAAACAGAGGGTGCAAAGAGCGCCTGTGACCGAGACAGATGAATCACTAACGCCAAAACTCTTCCCTATGCACATACTTTACTGTGGTACCACTGAACACAGTTGTTCAGAGTGCTGCATTTTTGTTACCAGCAACGTATGCATGTGACGAAATTTTTAGCGATGTTTTTGTACTGCTAGTAGCCAAGGAATTACGCACTGAATTTGGAACCTTCTAGATTTGTGTTTCTACTTTCGTAATGTTTATGTTTGTACGTGTTTATAATTATGACTGCAATGTTCTAAATGAGTTAGCAATGTAACCTGTGGACTGTAACTTCTGTGAATTATCTATGCTACAACGTCCTTAAATCCAATGTGACAACGCAACTCTGTACTGAAACTAATACTGGACAACTTAGTACCTATTAGATTATTATGTGTAACATTATTACGTTGAACTGGAAGCGATAAATGGATTCTCCCCCCCCCCCCTTACATTAGTAATTGGCGATGTGAGCATGAGAAGTAACTACCTGTTAAACATATTACTCAACAGTTAGCCCTACAACAATCAAGACTTTGTAAGGTTATATTATGGAATAAACGTGTGCAGTTACTGATGCTACATTGAAATTAGATAGAAATAGGTAAATTTGCACTGTTTTCGGAACACAAGAAACAATGATTTTTGATGGCTATGATCTTAGTCCTGCACATCGAAGAACTGCTCCGCTTTGCAATAGCACCTGTAATAAATTACTCTGCTCCATACCGACTTGAAATAAATTAGGCGGCTTTGTCCTTGCAACCGCCATTAAGTAAATCACACTGAGTATAACGTGTGCGTCAGGATTAAACTAATCAGACGACTGTGCGACGCGTGTTCAGAAAGGTCATGTTCAGTGAGTCTCTAGGCGGCAAAAGGAACTTTGGAAATCCCGCATAATATGGATCAAGCCCTGTCTCAAAACTAATATTATAGCTCAGAAAGCACAGTTACAGAATCTGAGTTACTTCTTAATGAAAACTGCGTGGCTCTTTCGGGCATTGTAGATGACAATCACGAACAATAGAAGTGTGAAACGAAAACTGTATTGCTGCATTAAATAATATTGGCAAGACTTTATTTCTACATTAAGTGCATGTAAAAGTGTGAACAGCGGTGAAGCACTTTGCTGAACACGTGCATCATACCCAGACAAACTTTTGCTAATCATGAATTTGACTGTGCATAATAATAACTCGTGAAACGAAAATATACTTTAAGCATGACGCGCCAATGTTAGCTATCGCAACAAAATGCTAAATTCTTTACACTTGTTACCTCAATCAATATAAACAAACATAGAAAGATAGCGTACCAAAATTCAACAAGAAATACTACGGGGTGGTCAAAAAGTCTCTCCGCAGTGCCGTATGATTGTTAGCCGCGCGTGCCGTATGACCCAGTGAATATACCGAAATGAAACTCAGTGAAATACAAGTTATTAATTTATTGAATGTTTTCACATTAAATGTTGAAAGTGTCCCCCCTGTTGTTGAATACACAATTCAGTTCGTCTAATCATGTTTCCAAAAGCAAGCTGTAACATTTCTTCTGTAACAGAAGCAATGAAAGTGGATATTGCAGTTTTCAATTCATCGATGGATTCTGGACGGTTTTTATGGACAATTGCCTTCGCTGCGCCCCAGAAGAAAAAGTCAGGTGGTGTTAGGTCAGGCGATCGTGGAGGCCAAAGTCCCTGTAAAATTATGCGATCACCAAAAACATCAGCAAGCAGTGACATTGAAACGCGATTTGTATGCGCGGTTGCACCATCTTGTTGAAGTAACCGTCCAATATTTCACTTAACGTCCGCAGCTCGTCGTCTTGCGGTAGCGTTCTCGCTTCTCGCGCACGGGGTCCCGGGTTCCATTCCCGGCGGGTCAGGGATTTTCCCAGCCTCGAGGTGACTGGGTGTTGTTGTGTCGCCGTCATCATCATCATTCATTCCCATTACGGTCGGAGGAAGGCAATGGCAAACCACCTCCGCTAGGACCTTGCCTAGTCGGCGGTGCGGGTCTCCCGCATCGTCCCTTACGCTTCTCCGAGTATGGGACCTCAACATCATTTCACTTAACAAAAGTTCTCCTATGAACGGGCACAGAATAACACTGCAGTATCGTTGTGCATTTATTGTTTCGTTGAAAAATATGGTACCCACAGCCATACGGCACACGCGGCTAACAATCATACGGCACTGCGGAGAGACTTTTTGAACACCCCGTATGACATCCCAAAGAACAAACTAACGAACTTCTCCTGCTAGGAACAAGTCACATCATGTAGCCTATAGAATTGTACTAAAAGTTTTCATGGCGTCACAAACTTGAAGCTGACATCTGCCACGTCAGGTGCCCAAACATTAGTTTCTGGTGAAAGTGTTTTGATCCAAGGTGCCAGCTTGTGTCACTTACAGTTGTACTGCTCATTCTGCTTATAGGCTAAAGTGTAAAGGAATCACACTTCAGTCGTCAGTGGACTCGTCCAGGTGCTATTACCTTTTATGAATTTTGGTTGCGTTGTTTATTGTAGTTGTTTTATTTCTGTCATTTGACTTTATATTGCACGTCACTCAAAAAGCTCTCTGGATGAACGCTGTGGGAAGGAAAGATTGGAAGCTGACCAAACATAACAAAGTATCTTCTCACCTTTTCGCCGACGTACTGACAATATTTAGTAAGACTGCACTTAAATTGGCGAGCGGGATTAGCCGAGCGGTCTCAGGCGCTGCAGTCGTGAACTGTGCGGCTGGTCCCGGCGGAGGTTCGAGTCCTCCCTCGGGTATGGGTATGTGTGTTTGTCCTTAGGATAATTTAGGTTAAGTAGTGTAAGCTTAGGGACTGATGACCTTAGCAGCTAAGTCCCATAAGATTTCACACACATTTGAACATTTTTTTGCACTTAAATGAAATGCTGAAGAATGTGGCATAATTTGTATTCCATTGAAAGTTGCGTATTTCACAATAAGTATGAAATATGATAAAAATTACATTAAGTTCTAATAGCACCAAATAAATACCACCGCAAACAATACAATATTTTCATCATGTTGAATTTTACTTGGAACAGAATCTGAGCTACGATTCTCAAATTCTAGCGATTTTATTTCACTACGAGCCTTAAACAATCCAGGAAGGGCTTTTGTATCATAGCTACGATTTTGCAAAAGATATTAGCTTAACGTCTGCTCACTGCTGCTAGCTGAAGTCTGAGGGTATTTCGCCTGTCTCATACATCTTGCTCACCAGATGGTAGAGTTTTGCCAGGACTGGCTCTCCCAAGGCTGTCAGCAGTTCTAATGGAATATTGTCTACTCCGGGGGCCTTGTTTCGACTCAGGTCTTTGAGTGCTCTGTCAAACTCTTCATGCAGTATCATATTTCATCTTCATCTACATCCTGAGGGATATCGTGCCAAACTCTGTCCAACTAGTGCGTTATATCGTCAAAATCCCGAGTTGGTTGGAGGGCCCTGGCCTTAATGTTTCACACGTTTTCCATTGAGGAGAGATCCGATTGCTTTAGTGGCCTAGGTAGGGTTTGGCAAGTACGAATACAAGCATTAGGAACTCTCGTCATGTGAGCGCGGACATTATCTTGCTGAAATGTAAGCGCAGGACGGCTTACCATGAGGGGCAACAAAACTGGGCATACAATGTCGTCGGCGTACCGCGGTGCTGTAAGAGGACCGAGGATGGCAACCAAAGGGGCACTGCTGTGAACAGAAGTGGCACACCAGACCGTCACTCTTGGCTGTCGGGAGGTATGGCGGGTGACAGCCACGTTGGTATCAGACTGCTGTCCGGGGCGTCTCAAGACAGATGTTCGCCCTGGAACCTCATTGGCTGGAGCAAAATTGTCTTCAGTGATCAGTCCCGCTTCGAACCGAGCCTCGATGATCAGCAAAGACATGTGGCAGTTACGGTAAACCGATGATAGTAAAATACACATTGACGCGACAAATAAACTGGTATAGGCATGCATATTCAAAAACAGGCAGAATACGGCGCTGCGGTCGACAACGCCTATAGAAGACAACGTGTTAGTTGTTAGATCGGTTACTGCTGCTACAATCTCTGGTTGTCAAGATTTAAGTGAGTCTGAACGCGGAGTTATAATCAGTACACGAGTAGTGGGATACAGCATCTCCGTATGACCATTTCACGAGTGTACCGTCAATATCAGGAATCCGGTAAAACATCACATCTCAGACATCACTGCGCGGAAAAATATCCTGCAAGAACGGGATCAAAGACGACTGAAGATAATAGTTCAACGGGACATAAGTGCAAGCCTTCCGCAAATTGCTGCAGATTTCAGTCCTGGACCACCAACAAGTTTCAGCGTGCGAACAATTCAACTAAACATCATCGATTTGGGTTTTCGGAGCCGAAGGCCCAGTCGTGTACCCTTGATGACTGCTCCACACGGAGCTTTACGCCTCGCCTGGGCCCGTTAACGACGACATTGAACTGTTGATGACTGGAAACGTGTTGCCTTGCCGGACGAGTCTCGTTTGGAATTGTATCGAGAGGATGGACGTACACGGGTACGGAGACAACCTCATCAATCCATGGACCCTGCATGTCAGCAAGGGATTGTTCAAGCTAGTGAGGTTCTGTAATGGTGTGGGGCGTGTGCAGTTGGACTGATATGGGACCCCTGAAACGTCTAGATACGACTCTGACAGGTGACACGTACGGAAGCATCCTGTCTGATTATCTGCATCCATTCATGTCCATTGTGGATTCCGACGGGCGATTCCGGCAGGACAATGCGACATCCCACACGTCCAGAATTGGTACAGAATGGCTCCAGGAACACTCTTCTGACTTTAAACACTTCCGCTGGCCACCAAACTCCCCAGAAGTGAACCTTATTGAGCATATCTGATATGCCTTGCAACGTGCTGTTCAGAAGAGATCTCCATCCTCTCGTACTCTTACGGATTTATGGACAGTCTACAGGATTCATGGTGTCAGTTCTCTCCAGCATTACTTCAGACATTGGTCGAGTTCGTGCCACGTCGTGCTGCGGCACTTCTGCGTGCTTGCCGGAGCCCTACTCGATATTTGGCAGGTGTACCAATTTCTTTGGCTCTTCACTGTATATATGAGACAGATGAACCGCTAAATGGGACTGAAGAGGATTTAGAGGTAGCACACGTAGCGAAGGAATTCACCGCGAGATGAAGTACTTAATATACCGGGTGATCAAAAAGTCAGTATAAATTTGAAAACTGAATAAATCACGGAATAATGTAGATATAGAGGTACAAATTGACACACATGCTTGGAATGACCTGGGGTTTTATTAGAACCAAAAAAATACAAAGATTCAAAAAATGTCCGACAGATGGCGCTTCCTCTGATCAGAATAGCAATAATTAGCATAACAAAGTAAGACAAAGCAAAGATCTACATCTACATCCATACTCCCCAAGCCACCTGACGGTGTGTGGCGGAGGGTACCCTGAGTACCTCTATCGGTTCTCCCTTCTATTCCACTCTCGTATTGTTCGTGGAAAGAAGGATTGTCGGTATGCTTCTGTGTGGGCTCTAATCTCTCTGATTTTATCCTCATGGTCTCTTCGCGAGATATACGTAGGACGAAGCAATATACTGCTTGAATCCTCGGTGAAGGTATGTTCTCGAAATTTCAGCAAAAGCCCGTACCGAGCTACTGAGCGTCTCTCCTGTAAAGTCTTCCACTGGAGTTTATCTATCATCTCCGTAACGCTTTCGCGATTACTAAATGATCCTGTAACGAAGCGCGCTGCTCTCCGTTGGATCTTCTCTATCTCTTTTAACAACCCTATCAGGTACGGATCTCACACCGTTGAGCAGTATTCAAGCAGTGGGCGAACAAGCGTACTGTAACCTACTTCCTTTGTTTTCGGATTGCATTTCCTTAGGATTCTTCCAATGAATCTCAGTCTGGCATCTGCTTTACCGACGATCAACTTTCTATGATCATTCCATTTTGAATCACTCCTAATGCGTACTCCCAGATAATTTATGGAATTAACTGCTTCCAGTTGCTGACATGCTATTTTGTAGCTAAATGGTAAGGGAACTATGTTTCTATGTATTCGCAGCACATTACACTTGTCTACATTGAGATGCAATTGCCATTCCCTGCACCATGCGTTGATGATGTTCTTTACAGGAAATGCTCAATATGTCGACCATCATTCCTCAACAATAGCTGTAGTCGAGGAATAATGTTGTGTACAGCACTGTAAAGCATGTCCGGAGTTATGGTGAGGCATTGGCGTCGGATGCTGTCTTTCAGCATCCCTAGAAATGTCGGTCGATCACGATACACTTGCGACTTCAGGTAACCCCAAAGCCAATAATCGCACGGACTGAGGTCTGGGGACCTGGGAGGCCAAGCATGACGAAAGTGGCGGCTGAGCACACGATCATCACCAAACGACGCGCGCAAGAGATCTTTCACGCGTCTAACAATATGGGGTGGAGCGCCATCCTGCATAAACATCGTACGTTCCAGCAGGTATTTATCAGCCAGGCTGGGGATGATGCGATTCTGTAACATATCTGCGTACCTCTCACCCGTCACGGTAGCAGTCACTGACGTTTTGCTGTCCAGCGCAATCTGTCGGACGTTTTGTGAACTTTGTTCTTTTTTCTTTGGTTCTAATAAAACCTCATGTCATTCCAAGCATGTGTGTCAATTTTT
This sequence comes from Schistocerca cancellata, assembly GCF_023864275.1. Lineage (NCBI taxonomy): Eukaryota > Metazoa > Arthropoda > Insecta > Orthoptera > Acrididae > Schistocerca > Schistocerca cancellata. The sequence goes on from NC_064634.1 coordinate 156,037,449, forward strand.
ACCTCTCTATCTACATTATTCCGTGGTTTGTTAAGTTTTCAAATTTATACTGACTTTTTGATCACCCGATACAAACTGGAGAGAGCGGTAACGCTTTCTTCAACGAGGTTAGCAGCAATAGGTTACATGTGGTCATTACGCATAGATAACTACTGATATATTGTTCGCATTCCCTGTAACATGTTTGGGATATCATGAAATCGTTTACGCCTTAGTGCAGTCAGCTGGGTCATTATACTTGTTCACAGAACTAGCCAGTGCACGGAAAGGCAGCTAATGTGACTTGAAGTGTATCTGGCCGCTGTTACGACTAGAGGCAATGGAGCACTCCAGTGAATGGATGGTAATATGGAAAAGCGAAACACTGAATCAGGTGGAGCTCATTGTAAGACGCGGCCATTGTGTCCAAATATTTTTATTTTACGATTACTTCGCGCTTTTTACGTGCGTGTGTATGAAGGGTTGAACTCCTGAAGCGCGTTGCTGTGGATTTCATTCATCACATTTGCGTGTTGTACGCTTAATAACAATAACGAGAATGGAATGAATTTAATGGTGAAACGATGTGTCCTCCGTCATACACTGAACACAGTCTTGGGGGGGGGGGGGGGGGGGGGGGGGTTACAGGGTCAGGATAAAAATTCCCCCACTCGACTTCATTTTTTGTCTACTAACAGCACAAAAACGTCTCGAACCATCCTTTCGTCCCATTATATTAAAAGGTGGAAAGTGAGCATGAAAGAATGGCGATTTGACAACACAGTTATCATATATACAACAAATATATTCATTCAGGGCAGTGTAGTTGTTAGTGTAGGAGATAGAGAATTCTGCTTTAGAACACTCGAGGTGAAGAGTTAGATTATTGGTCTATGTGTAATTTTGTTAGTTTGTTAATTTCAACGTGCGCAGGATTGTATCTGGCATCAAAATCGTTATACATGAATTACAGTACGCAATCACTTAATACTAACACAGAAATGAGAGTACAATCGTGTTTATTACTCCGCTTTTAAAGACGTATTTTATTTGTAAAAACGCACTGGGACCGCTTACCACGCACTGCACCACTTCACGCTTTGTGTTCCATTGACACCACTGTTTAACTCCATTTATAGCTTCTGCAGTGAAGTAAAGAAAAACGGAAGTATTCCACGACACTGTATTACATGGCATAACTGTTCCACTGTACTGAATCAAACACAGGCCATTCCTGTGGCAATAAAGTTGCTCAACTGTCATTCTTTGATGTCCATTTCGAGCGATAACATGCAGCCGGATAAAAACTGCAACACCCTCAGGGTAAGGCCAGATTATAGAAAAGTGAGGCGAAAGGTAGTTCATCATTGTAGAAGTACATTACGATGCCATCAAGAAAGGAAGTTTCTCTATTTTTTTTTAACAAAGACAAAATAGTTACATGAAAAGCTTTATTGGAAACAGGTAGAGCAATGTTTGAGCTATTTTTCCACAGAGTTACCAAAAGAATTGAAACACTTGTCATATCGGGGGATCAACTTTTGTATTCCTGTGTCGCAGTAGTCTGTCGCCTATGAATGGAAACAGCGTGTGTCAGCCGTCTTCACCTCTTTGTCGTTGTCAAAACGATGGCCGAAGGACTGGAATTTCTTGAGGTGCAAGAAAAGATGGAAATCGCTGAGAGCAAGATCAGGATACCGCTGCAGAAATGTCAGTGCTGCTCCAAGGCGTTTCATTTCGTGCTCTGGTGTCAGATTTTTCGGCACCCGTCTGGCACACAATTTCTTGCTTGAACAGCAGCTGCTTACTGACAAATTTAATGCAACAAGAATCGCGATATCTGCGGAAAGCGACGGTTCTCCAGGACGCGCTACCGCACCAGTTCAACCAGGTGATCACTGATGAGAGACGATCGCCCACTGCATCCTTCATCATGGCCACTTTGACAACCTTCTGAAAAAAGCCTACACTAGCGACGTACCATCTGTTCGCTCGTGATGGGCTGCCCTTAGTCCTGACAGATCTGACGATGAATTTCGATGGGCACTATGGTTTTTGCGTCAAGGAACTTTATCACTGACCGAACCTCACAGGCGGCGGGAGGACGAATAAGAGACGCTATTTCGGGGCCTTGCTGCCGCGGTTCTGGCGCCAGGACGGATCTGTCCGCCCGGCATTTGATTGACATGTCGTAGACCTGTTACCAATGTGCAATTTTCCCGGTTGCTTGATTGGATGATTCGGGGGAAGGGGCCAAACAGCGAGGTCATCAGTGCCATCGGAATGGGAGAGGATGGGGAAGGAAGTCAGCAATGCACCTTTCAAAGGAGCCATCCCGGTATTTTCCTGAAGCGATTTAGGGAAATCACGGACAACCTGAATCAGGATGGCCGGACCCAATTTTCCACGCTAAATACGTATATTTTAAAGGAAACTACATCGGGAAACTTACTTTCTGGATGTGCCTCGTGTAACAGGTTCAGACCAAATGAAATACACTTGTCACCGAAAAGGGTATCCAAACATTACATTCGCATCAATACATAGTATACCCCTGTCTGGTGGGGCAGAGCAGGCGAATATTGTCGCATTCAAACGATCGTAAAAGAGCCGAAAGACATCCTGTGATAGATTCTCCCACGCATCTTACACCTTTGTTGCAATTCGGCTATGGTTCTTGCAGGCTGTGAAGAACGAGTAAGCTCCCACTTTTCCATGTCCCGCATGGCTCCAGTTGAGTAGAGATCTAGTTATCTTTCTGGCTAGAGCAGCTGCTGTACATCATGAAGACAATTTTACGTCGCAGCAGCCGTACGAGGACGTGTATTGTCGTTCTGTAAAAGCACATCACCTTCCTGTCGAAGAAATGGCAGTAGCATGGGGACAACATCCTGCGCATTGCAGCGGACGCTGGTTGCTTTACCCAGCAGGCACACCAAATGTGGCCGCGGCCTATAACTGATGGCCCACCACACCTTGAATCCCAGGGTCTGGCATGTGTGTCTAGAGCGAATGCACTCCCCAATAGGCCGCTCACAAGGTCTACCCCGTAAGCGTCCATCGCTCACATACGGGCTGAACCCACTCCCATCACTGGAGACAATAGAATGCCATACCGCTCTCCAGTCGAGTCTTTCACAGCACCAGAGTAGTCGTTCTTGGTTATGTCGGGGTGTCAATTGTAGTGTGCAAAAAAGCCCACGTGGTGTTAGTCCTGTTCAAAGAAGACGTTTCCCAAAGGCCCTTGGCGTAACATCAGGTGCAGCTTGTTCTCGTCTTTCTTCTCTGAATGATGTTCGGTCAGCAACTGGTTCCCTCACAATGTGTCGACCTTGATGTGCATCTGTACTACGCAGACGCCAGAACTTGGACTACAGACATGAGAATGTTCAACAGACCACTGGTGAAAGCAGTGACAACCACCGATACATTGTGCCCAACATGTGTAGCAAACCGTCGATATGTCTACCCAGCTTCCCGCAGGCCAAAAATGCAACCCTGTTCAAATTGCTGAAATTCCTCAACATGAGTACGTACTCGCCGGCAAGGCATTGTTGAGCCTTGAATGAATCTTACACACATTGTTCACCTCTAAACTCAGCATAATTAATGCCTGCAGAGTGGAAACAGAGGGTGCAAAGAGCGCCCGTGACCGAGACAGATGAATCACTAACACGAAAACTCTTCCCTACGCACATACTATACTCTGGTACAACTGAACACAGTTGTTCAGAGTGCTGCATTTTTGTTACCAGCAACGTATGCATGTGACGAAATTTTTAGCGATATTTTTGTACTGCTAGTAGCCAAGGAATTACGCACCGAATTTGTAACCTTCTAGATTTGTGTTTCTACATTCGTAATGTTTATGTTTGTACGTGTTTATAATTATGACTGTAATGTTCTAAATGAGTTAGCAATGTAACCTGTGGACTGTAACTGCTGTGAATGATCTATGCTACAACGTCCTTAAATCCAATGTGACAACGCAACTCTGTACTGAAACTAATACTGGACAACTTAGTACCTATTAGATTATTATGTGTAACATTATTACGTTGAACTGGAAGCGATAAATGGATTCCCCCTCCCCCCCCTTACATTAGTAATTGGCGATGTGAGCATGAGAAGTAACTACCTGTTAAACATATTACTCAACAGTTAGCCCTACAACAATCAAGACTTTGTAAGGTTATATTATGGAATAAACGTGTGCAGTTACTGATGCTACATTGAAATTAGATAGAAATAGGTAAATTTGCACTGTTTTCGGAACACAAGAAACAATGATTTTTGATGGCTATGATCTTAGTCCTGCACATCGAAGAACTGCTCCGCTTTGCAATAGCACCTGTAATAAATTACTCTGCTCCATACCGACTTGAAATAAATTAGGCGGCTTTGTCCTTGCAACCGCCATTAAGTAAATCACACTGAGTATAACGTGTGCGTCAGGATTAAACTAATCAGACGACTGTGCGACGCGTGTTCAGAAAGGTCATGTTCAGTGAGTCTCTAGGCGGCAAAAGGAACTTTGGAAATCCCGCATAATATGGATCAAGCCCTGTCTCAAAACTAATATTATAGCTCAGAAAGCACAGTTACAGAATCTGAGTTACTTCTTAATGAAAACTGCGTGGCTCTTTCGGGCATTGTAGATGACAATCACGAACAATAGAAGTGTGAAACGAAAACTGTATTGCTGCATTAAATAATATTGGCAAGACTTTATTTCTACATTAAGTGCATGTAAAAGTGTGAACAGCGGTGAAGCACTTTGCTGAACACGTGCATCATACCCAGACAAACTTTTGCTAATCATGAATTTGACTGTGCATAATAATAACTCGTGAAACGAAAATATACTTTAAGCATGACGCGCCAATGTTAGCTATCGCAACAAAATGCTAAATTCTTTACACCTGTTACCTCAATCAATATAAACAAACATGGAAAGATAGCGTACCAAAATTCAGCAAGAAATACTACGGGGTGGTCAAAAAGTCTCTCCGCAGTGCCGTATGATTGTTAGCCGCGCGTGCCGTATGCCCCAGTGAATATACCGAAATGAAACTCAGTGAAATACAAGTTATTAATTTATTGAATATTTTCACATTAAATGTTGAAAGTGTCCCCCCTGTTGTTGAATACACAAATCAATTCGTCTAATCATGTTTCCAAAAGCAAGCTGTAACATTTCTTCTGTAACAGAAGCAATGAAAGTGGATATTGCAGTTTTCAATTCATCGATGGATTCTGGACGGTTTTTATGGACAATTTCCTTCGCTGCGCCCCAGAAGAAAAAGTCAGGTGGTGTTAGGTCAGGCGATCGTGGAGGCCAAAGTCCCTGTAAAATTATGCGATCACCAAAAACATCAGCAAGCAGTGACATTGAAACGCGATTTGTATGCGCGGTTGCACCATCTTGTTGAAATAACCGTTCAATATTTCACTTAACGTCCGCAGCTCGTGGTCTTGCGGTAGCGTTCTCGCTTCCCGCGCACGGGGTCCCGGGTTCGATTCCCGGCGGGTCAGGGATTTTCCCAGCCTCGAGGTGACTGGGTGTTGTTGTGTCGCCTTCATCATCATCATTCATGCCCATTACGGTCGGAGGAAGGCAATGGCAAACCACCTCCGCTAGGACCTTGCCTAGTCGGCGGTGCGGGTCTCCCGCATCGTCCCTTAGGCTTCTCCGAGTATGGGACCTCAACATCATTTCACTTAACACAAGTTCTCCTATGAACGGGCACAGAATAACACTGCAGTATCGTTGTGCATTTATTGTTTCGTTGAAAAATATGGTACCCACAGCCATACGGCACACGCGGCTAACAATCATACGGCACTGCGGAGAGACTTTTTGAACACCCCGTATGACATCCCAAAGAACAAACTAACGAACTTCTCCGCTAGGAACAAGTCACATCATGTAGCCTATAGAATTGTACTAAAAGTTTTCATGACGTCACAAACTTGAAGCTGACATCTGCCACGTCAGGTACCCAAACATTAGTTTCTGGTGAAAGTGTTTTGATCCAAGGCGCCAGCTTGTGTCACTTACAGTCGTATTGCTCATTCTGCTTATAGGCTAAAGTGTAAAGGAATCACACTTCAGTCGTCAGTGGACTCGTCCAGGTGCTATTTCCTTTTATGAATTTTGGTTGCGTTGTTTATTGTAGTTGTTTTATTTCTGTCATTTGACTTTATATTGCCCGTCACTCAAAAAGCTCTCTGGATGAACGCTGTGGGAAGGAAAGATTGGAAAAGCTGACCAAACATAACAAAGTATCTTCTCACCTTTTCGCCGACGTACTGACAATATTTAGTAAGACTGCACTTAAATTGGCGCGCGGGATTAGCCGAGCGGTCTCAGGCGCTGCAGTCATGAACTGTGCGGCTGGTCCCGGCGGAGGTTCGAGTCCTCCCTCGGGTATGGGTATGTGTGTTTGTCCTTAGGATAATTTAGGTTAAGTAGTGTAAGCTTAGGGACTGATGACCTTAGCAGCTAAGTCTCATAAGATTTCACACACATTTGAACATTTTTTTGCACTTAGATGAAATGCTGAAGAATGTGGCATAATTTGTATTCCATTGAAAGTTGCGTGCTTCACAATAAGTATGAAATATGATAAAAATTACATTAAGTTCTAATAGCACCAAATAAATACCACCTCAAACAATACAATATTTTCATCATGTTTAATTTTACTTGGAACAGAATCTCAGCTACGATTCTCAGATTCTAGCGATTTTATTTCACTACGAGCCTTAAACAATCCAGGAAGGGATTTTGTATCATAGCTGCGATTTTGCAAAAGATATTAGCTTAACGTCTACTTTACATCACATAAAATCGAGCCCCCACAAAAAATGCAAGATTTCCTGCTGTCCGGATTGAAACAGGACAGCACAAAGAGGATATAAACCGAACATTACTTCCATCAGACCATTTTAAGGATAATGTTGGATTATGGTTGCAGCGTTTTCACATCACCTGCTTCACTTATTGGTTATTCGAAATGTATAACGGAAAGAAAGTTACGTTAATGAGAAGAAATGAGCTATATTACTGGATCTAATATACATTTAAGACAAGAGAAATGTCAGAAAATAAATTCCTTCGGGTGTATTATTGACAGAAGCACTCCAATATTTTCTATTTGAAACAACTGTTATGTGCACACGGCAGAAATTAAGAACTGATCTGATAATGCTTTGAGGAATATAACATAGGGGGTGCCGGCTTCAAAGCAACATACAGAGGTACGCATGAAACATCATCCGAAATTGTGCTAAATGCGTTCTCTGAAAATTATTCCGATCAGTTAGTTCATGAGCCCACGCAAATAGTATACGTTTTAAAACACGCTTGACCTCTTAGCAACAAATAATCCTGAGCTAATAACAAGCATGGAGACGGGTACATGGATTAGTGAACACAGGGTTGTCGTAGTGAGATTGGATGTTGTAAACCCCAAATACTACAAAAGTAAAAGAAAAATGTACCTGTTCAAAAAAACAGACACAAATTCACTTGACGCCTTTCTGAGAGACAATCTCCACTCCTTCCAAATTAACAATGTAAGTGAAGACCAGATGTGGCTTAAATTCATGCCAAATTCAAACGGACGCAAAATCTCCAAGATTGGCCATCGTTTACAGAAGCTCGAAATTTAGGACAGACTTCAATGCGAGATGCTTATAATAGTTTCCACAACGAAACTTTGTTTCGAAACCTGGCAGAAAACCCAAAGAGATTCTGGTCGTACGGGAAGTGTCTTCTCCGCGCGATAGGAATGCAGATACTATCGATGACAGTGCTGCCAAAGCAAAGTTATGAAACACAGCCTTCTGAAATTCCTCCACCAAAGAAAACGAAGTAAATATTTCAGAATTCGAATGAATAACAGCTGCAAACATTTGTAACGTAGAAATAGATATCCTCGCAGTAGTGAAGTAACATAAATCACTCAAAGAAGCAATTCTGCCGGTCCTGGCTGTATACCAATTAGGTTTCTTTAAGAGTAAGCTGAACAATAGCTCCACACTTAACAATCACATACAACCTACGCTCGATGATAGATCCGCATCCAAAGACTGGAAAGTTGCACAGATCACACCAGTATTCAGGAAAGGTAGTAGGAGTAATCCACTACATTGCAGGCCCATATCATTAACATCGATGTGGAGCAGGATTTTGGAGCATATACTGTATTCGAACATTATGCACTACCTCGAAGAGAACGGTCTACTGACACACAGTCAACATGGGTTTAGAAAACGTCGTTCTTGTGAAACACAACTATCCCTTTACTCACACGAAGTGCTGGGTGCTATTGAGAAAGGATTTCAAATTGATTCTGTATTTCTCGATTTCCGGAAGGCTTTTGACACTGTACCACACAAGCGGTTTGCAGTGAAACTGCGTTCTTGTGGAATGTCGTCTCAGTTATGTAACTGGACAGAGGGGTCACAGTTAGCATTAATTGACGGGAAGTCATCAAGCAAAACAGAAGTGATTTCTGGCGTTTCCCAAGGTAGTGTTATAGGCCCTTTGCGGTTCCTTATCTACATAAGCGATTTAGGAGACAATCTGAGCAGCTGTCTTAGGTTTTTTGCACGTGATGCTGTCGTTTATCGGCTAATAAAGTCATCAGAAGATCAAAAAACGTGCAAAACGATTTATAAAAGATATCTGTATGGTACAAAAATTGGCTATTGACCCTAAATAACGAAAAGTGTGAGGTCATGCATCCACGTGAGTGCTAAAACGAATCCGTTGAACTTCGATTACACGATAAATTAGTCAAAGGACGTAAGTTCAACTAAATACCTAGGAATTACAATTACGAACAATTTTAATTGGAAGGAACACATAGAAAATGTTGTGGGGAAGGCGTTTTATTGACACGACAATTAGAAAATTTAACAGATCTACTAAAGACACTGCATACACTACGATTGTCCATCCTATTTTAGAATACAGGCGCCGTGTGCAATCCTTACCATATGGGATTGACGGAATACATCGAGAAAGTTTAAAGAAGGGCAGCACGTTTTGTGTTGTCACGAAATGATGGAGAGAGTCTAACTGAAATGATACAGGATTGGGGGTGGTTATCATTAAAACAAAGGCATTTTCCGTGCGGCGGAATCTTCTCACGAAGCTTCGATCACCAACTTTCTCCTCTGAATGCGAAAATATTTTGTTGACACCGGCCTAGATAGGGAGAAATTGCCATCATAATAAAATAAGGGAAATCAGAGCTCGCACGGAAAGATATAGGTGTTCATTTTCTTCCGCACGCGGATTCGAATAATGGAGAATTATTGTGAAGGTGGTTCGATGAACCCTGTGTCAGGCACTTGGATTTGATTTGAAGAGTATCGATGTAGATGTAGATGTAGACACAGCCTAAGTCTGTAGCGACAGCTCCCGTTATTATATCTCCGTCATCTACATGTAACAACTGTAACTCTGGTTACCAAAGAGGTATAGAACTCCTTGTGGCATAGATTACAAAAACTACTGCCACTTATCAAACAGATACCTGACAAATTTTTCTTAATTATGTATATGAATGCGTAGATTAGATGCAGACCCCTGTGAGCTGGTCACGAGTACAGAAAAGCACTGGGCTTGAGAGCACTGTGCTGATTATCTGCTTTCCGGCTGTAAACAGGAAGACGTGACTTATCAGCAGGCACCACGCATCGCCCTAGCTATTGAGATACGAACAGCATGAAACGTCTGTGCAGAATATTCCACGGAAGTCAAGTTCCTGGGGCTTATTTTTGCAGAGTAATCTGCGGATGTCTATGAGATTAATTGAGCTCGGTTACACCATAGCCTGGACTAGGCGCGCGTAGTCCACCCCAGTTCACAGACGGGAAAATGGCTTCCAGAATCTTGTTCGCTGCATTCATATTGTACAACCTGTCTCTGGCCGTGGCGCAGGACGATGCAGGACGAGCGTCCGTTGTTACCGACGGCACGATTGATTCACAGTGGAATGAGGTGCAGCTTGTGAGTGATGGAGCTGTGCAACTGAATGTTTTTGCATCTGCTGTAGCCACGGGCGTGGCCGCGGTTTTCGTAACGGGCCGTCTGCTGTCTAAATAGTACAGGAAAACTGTTGTGGCATAGACTGAAAGGTATGACTACCGTATATATGTATATATATATCGAAAATAACGATATTTTACATCCAATGTATCGTCAGTATCAATATTAGAGGATTTATCAGAAGGTTGCTACATCGATACTTAATACATTTCTCCTCTCTCCCTCTTTCTCTCTCTATCTCTCTAAAACACACACACACGCAAATAATATTGGTACTGACGATACATTGGACGTAAAATATCGTTATTTTCGATATACAGGACTTGTAACATATCAACAAGAGTATTTCTTATGTGAAAATAATTATTAATGTTTTGGATTCTATGGCGAGAGTCTGTTAACAGGAAGTTTTATGGGTACAGAGCAGCCTCATGTCATAAAATGTTGTTTTGCAACATGAAACGACTCGGTGCCCAACTAAATTTTATTTTAATAGTTACTGAGTCCGAAACAATAATGTTAAAAGTGAAACACTTTCCTTACGTTACGCAAATATTTACAGAACAGCGCAAAATTGTATCGCTTCTAACATTATTTTCGTGATGTATCAAGCACTGACAGAGAATTCACTTAATGGTTGAAACATGAAATTTCTTTCTGAATTTGATGTAAGGTCGCCCTGCAAACGTATACGAGCTTCATCAAGAAATTTGTTTACTTTTTATTTTCATTACTCTTGAATTATACAAACTCGGTTAATTACACTAAACCCATATCAATAAAAAGAACAGACAGAAATAGATAAATTCTAAATTTAAAATATTATTATTTGGAAATCAGCAATAGCAACATGTAAAGTTCTTCTTAATATCTTAGTTCAGTACTGGGTCAAAGAAATTATACTCAAAAGTGGATTCATTTTCAACGCTAAATAAATTTTAATTTTGAGAGTAGGCTCACACTTACGCATGGCAAATAAAACTGTAGGTCCAAGGTATACCGTCCACAGGGATCGATATAAGGGCCACTGCTGTTTAATGTTTGGAAATCAACATCTACGTAGATACATAAGGGCCACTGCTGTTTAATGTTTAGAAATCAACATCTACGTAGATACTCCGAAAGCCACCATAGGTAAGTGGTGGAGGGTACCCTGTATCACTACTAGTCATTTGATGTCCTGTTCCACTCGCAAATAGAGCGAGGGAGAAACGACTGTGTAAATGCCTCCTTATGCGCCCTAATTTCTCGTATATTCTTTTCGTCGTCTTTACGCGAAATGTATGTTGGCGGCACTAGGATCGTTCTGCAGTCAGCTTCAAATGCCGGTTCTGTAAAGTTTCTCAATCGGTTTCCTCGAAAAGAGCGTTGGCGTCCATCCAGGGATCCCCATTTGAGTTCCCAAAACATCTCCGTAACACACGTGTGTTGTTCGAACCTACCGGTAACAAATCTAGCAGCCCGTCTCTGAATTGCTTCGATGTCTTACTTTAATCCGGCCTGGTGCGGATCCCAAACACTCGAGCAGTACTCAAGAACAGGTCGCACTAGAGTCCAATATGCAGTCTCCTTTACTGATAAACCACACTTCCCCAAAATTCTCCCAGTAAACCGAAGTCGACCATTCGCTCTCAGAACCACAGTCCTTGCATGCCCGTTCCATTTTATATTGCTTTGCAACTTCCCGCTCAGATGTTTCAACTACGTGACTGTGTGAAGCAGCACAGTAATAATCCTGTGTCCTACCATTACGGTTTTGTTTTTTCTACTCATCCGCGTTAACTTTCATTTTGGGGAACCGCGCTACCAACAACTATTCAAGTCGTTCAGTACTCTGATAAGGTGTGAGTAGCATACTTGTACTGCTACACTTGAAGAAACGAGGAGAGTAATGAGTTCAGTAACGTCCCAGTTGGAAACTCGTTTGGCATCTAAAGGTTTATTTGTTTCATTTCACAAGATGGTTACTGTTAACTTCGGTAAAAATCGTATAGGGAGACCAAGAGATGAATACATTAAGCAGATTCAGAAGAATGTAGGTTGCAGTAAGTACTGGGAGATGAAGAAGCTTGCACAGGATAGAGTAGCGTGGAGAGCTGCATCAAACCAGTCTCAGGACTGAAGACCACAACAACAACAACAACGCGTATGAGATCAAATGATAAGCTTTTCCCAGTGAAGGAATGTTAGTGGACTCTCATGCCCATTGACGGAGCATGCTGAATATCTCATAGAGAGTATCCAGTCTTCTCTCAACATGCTGCGCTCAGTTACAAGAGAATGGTGAGGGGCGGATCATAATTTTCTGCTGAGGTTATTCGACGGGCGTTCAATAAGTAATACAACACATCTATACCTCGGTCAGTTTCAGCTGAAAACACGCAGAATTTGCTGTGGGACACCGTGGAATATTCCCGCTTCATCCCCTGTAGTTTCATGAAATTCCTATAGGTGGTGGTGCTATACGTTGCCTTCAAAACGTCGTTTGTAAAGGATGTGCTTTCCAAGTAGAGCGCTGTCATCGAGTTTCTTTGGGTGGAAAACCATAGCATCACAGATATTCATAGACGCTTGCAGAATGTCTATTTATTTTATTTATCGTATGATGATACAGAGCTTGGATCAAATACTTAATTTTAAGAGTATATAGTCTAAGAAATGACAAGCAAAATAAAGGTACAGAATCAAATGTCCAAAGTATTATACTAAATTATGTGCACATTACACAAGTTCTTAGATTTCTCAGTCTGTTGATCCAGTTGAGCCCTTCAGGTGATGCATGGTGGACGTCATTTATTGATCCCCCGAAGGCTCGTTTCGGGCATTCACCAACAATGATATTTATTGTTTGCTGGGTACCTCCACAGTAACAATCTGGAGATGATGCCCAGCACCATTTGTGCTTTACATATCCGCAGTTCCCTTGTCCTGTTCGGATGCGGTTGGTGGTTCTCCATTGGCGTCTGGGGAGTGTGAAACCTGGAACTCGCATGAAATGCTTTTCAATCGGATGACGGTTGAACACTGACGATTCTTCCCATTGACTTCTCCATACTTCGTTGATGTTAAAGTCGGAGGCTTCAAGATGTTGTGCAGTTCGCCAAGGTGGTTTTCTTGACTTCAGACGCTGATGTTCTGCTATTAATACATCGCTGTGTACGGGTAGCTGGTGGTTGTTCTGAATGTTTCTCCAGATCTTCAGGAGAGCATCTGATCGCAGAGCTGGAGACTGGATGTTGCTTAAAACTGGTAGCCATGCAGTTTGGGTGCTACGTATGCAGCCTGTGATAAGTCGCATTGTCTGGCTGAGTTGCACATCCATCTTGCTACAGTGAGTACTGTTCATCCAAGTTGGACAACAGTATTCAGCGACAGAGTATGATAGTGCCAAAGCAGTTAGGATTTGAGCACTGCAACCCCATGAGATACCAGCAAGCTACTGAATGGTATTATTACGGGTCTTCACTTTTGCGGCCACGTTAGAGAGATGTTGTCGGAAAGTTAGGGACCTATTGAGTGTTATTCCGAGGTACTTCGGTGTGCTGCAGTATTGCAAGGTTTGTCCTCGGAGTTTAACTTCTGGTTTATAGTCAGAGTGTCTGTTCCGCAGGTGGAATGCTAAAGTGACAGTTTTCTGAGGGTTTAGGCGGAGGCACCATTTCCTGAAGTATGTGCTCAGGATTTCCATGTCGGCAGTTAATGTGTTTTCAGCAGTGGTGAAACTGCAGCTCTGGGTTACCAGACAGATGTCATCAGCATATATGAATTTCCTTGAGGTTGTGGCTGGAAGGTCATAAATGTATAAGTTGAAAAGGAGAGGGGCCAATACAGATCCTTGAGGTAATCCGTCACTTAATTTGAAGACTTTGCTTCTGTCGTTATCAGAGTAAATCTGGAAAAGTCTGTTACTTAGCATGTTGCTAAGTAGGTTTGTGAGTTTCCGGCACTGAATGATGCTCACAAATTTTAAGAGAAGGTCTTCTCGCCATGCATTGTCATAGGCGGAGCATAGATCCAAGAAAGCAGCTATGCTTACGCATTTCTTCTCGTATCCTTTTTCAATATGGGCTATTAATGCAAACACGTGGTCATTACAGCTTCTACCAGGCCTGAATCCAGCTTGGTCTATGAGCATTTGTTTATTAATTGTTTCATAGATCCTGTTGTAGATGAGTCGTTCAAGTAGTTCGTAAGTAACAATTAACAGGGCTATTGGGCGGTAACTTTCTACTTTTGCTGGGTCTTTATTCGGTTCAAAATGGCCCTGAGCACTATGGGACTTAACTGCTGAGGTCATTAGTCCCCTAGAACTTAGAAATACTTAAACCTAACTAAACTAAGGACATCACACACATCCATGCCCGAGGCAAGATTCGAACCTGCAACCGTAGCAGTCGTGCGGTTCCAGACTGTAGCGCCTAGAACCGCTCGGCCACTCCGGCCGGCTCTTTGTTCGGTTTAAGGACTGCTATTAGCTTGGTTTTCTTGAATAATGGCGGGAGATTTCCAGTGGAGAGTATGTCTGTGAAGAAGTTAGAAAGCCATTTGATAGTTTCTGGCCCACAGTGTGTGAGAAATTCAGGGTACATCCCATGGAATCCAGCTGCCTTCCCAACTTTCATGTTTCTGATGGCATCTCTTACTTCCTCTTCTTTGAAATGTATTGGAAAATTTAGAGGAATTTGGGGCTGCTCATTTCTTGGCGTCGAGCTGGCTTTTGGTTTCCCTTCTTGTCTGTTTATCTTTTGGGCTCTTGGAATTTGAGATTAGATGTTTGGCAGAATCATTCAGCTTGATGGCAGTTTCAGGTCTCACCAGTCCTGAGTTTGTTGCATCCAGTTTTCTGATAACAAATGGTTCAAATGGCTCTGAGCACTATGGGACTTAACTGCTGAGGTCATCAATCCCCTAGAACTTAGAACTCTGGCCGGCAGAAAAGTTAAAACAACCTTCGATGAAATTAAAAGCAACTGTGGTAACATAGAATGCTGCGGAAATTCCACAGTTAAATGCAGAGGAGAGAGCGGATAGGTGGAAAGAGTGCTCTTAATGCCTCTATGAGAGGGAGGATTTGTCTGATGCGATAGAAAAGAAACAGGCCTCGGTGTAGAAGAGATAGGAGATCCAGTATTAGTATCAAAATTTAAAAGAGCTTTGGACCACTTAAGATCGAATAAGGCAGAAGGGATAGACAATGCTCCATCAGAATTTGCAAAATCATTGGGGAAATTGGCAACAAAACGGCTATTCAAGTTGGTGTGTAGATTCTATGAGTCTGGCGCTATACCAGTTGACTTTCGGGAAAACATCTTCCACAAAATGTCCAAGACTGCAAGAGCCAACAAGTGCAAGTATTATCGGACAGTCAACATAACTGTTCACACATCCAAGTTGCTGACAAGGATAATAAACAAAAGAATGAAAAAGAAAATTGAGGATATGTTAGACGAGTATCAGTTTGGCTTAAGGAATGCTAAAAGTACCAGATAGGCAGTTCTGAGGTTACGGTTCATAAATGAAGCAAGACTAAAGAAAAATCAAGACTCGTCCATAGTATTTGTCGACCTGGAAAAAGCGTTCGACAATATAAAATGGTGCAAGATGTCTGATAATCTGAGAAAAATAGGGGTGAGCTATAACGAATGACCGGAAACATAGAGCATGTACAAGAACCAAGAAAGATCACTAAGAGTGGGAGATCAAGAACGGAGTACTCATATTAAAAAGGTTGCAAGATAGGTATGTAGTATTTCGCTCCTACTGTTCAATCTCTAAATCGAAGAAACATTGATGGAAATAAAAGAAAGTTTCAAGACTGCGTTTAAAATTCAAGGCGAAAGGATAGCAATGACAACATTCGCTGATGACGTTGCTATCCTTAGTGGAAATGAAGAATCATTGCAGGATTTTCAACAGTCTAATAAGCACAGAATATGTTTTGATAGTAAATCGAAGAAATATGAATGACAACAGCAAGAAATTTAACATCGGGATTGATGATGAAGTAGATGAAGTTAAGGAATTCTTCTACAGCCGGCCGGTGTGGCCGTGCGGTTCTAGGCGGTTCGGTCTGGAACCGCGTGACCGCTACAGTCGCAGGTTCGAATCCTGCCTCGGGCATGGATGTTTGTGATGTCCTTCGGTTGGTTACGTTTAAGTAGTTCTAAGTTCTAGGGGACTGATGACCTCAGATGTTAAGTCCCATAGTGCTCAGAGCCATTTGAACCAATTCTTCTACATAGGCAGCAGAATCACCCATGACGGACGTAGGAGGAAAGACGTAAAAAGGAGAATGGCATTGGCAAAAAGGGCGTTCCCGAGCAAGAGAAGTCTACTGATATCCAACATAGCCCTTGATTCGAGAAAGAAATTTCTGAGAATGTACGTTAGAAGCACAGCATTGTGTGGTAGTCAAACATGCACTTTGAGAATGTATGTTTGGAGCAGAGCATTGTGTGGTAGTCAAACATGCGCTGTGGAAAAACTGGAACAGAAGTGAATCGAAACATTTGAGATGTGGTGCTACAGAATAACGTTGAAAATTAGATGGACTGATAAGGTAAGGAATAAGGTTCTCCGCAGAATCGGCGAGGTATGTGGAAAACAGTAGGGACATGATGGTAGGACATCTTTTAAGGCATCAGGGAATATCTTCCAAGTTACTATAGGGAGCTGTAGAGGATGAAAACTGTAGATAAAGACAGAGATTGGAATATATCTACCAAATAACTGATGGCGTAGGTTGCAAGTGCTGTTCTGAGATGAACAGGTTGGCACAGGAGAATAATTCATGGCGGGTTGCATCAAATCAGTCAGGAGATAGATGACTCAAAAATAAACAAATAAATAAATTCCTACGTAACTCCTTTCAATACAAAACATTCGTATATGATGTAAGGATCTAATTCTTTTCTGTCTTTCAATTGCAGTAAGTTATCAGGGTGTGTTACCCTCAAATGAAGGACCTCATGTAAACACGAATTCATTTCTTAGTAAGCTTGCTTGCTGTTACCTTTAGAAACTAAATATGGCAAATGACTGAGAACACAGAAACGTCAATAAGTGGTTCGAGATTACATCATCAATTTCAATAGATTTTTCAACTTTGCTCTTATTAATTCAAGTTTCGCACTTTTCAATTCTCTCTCACGTAAGATGATAGTTTGGAGAGTATTTCGCCTCTTGTCTCGAATGGTCAGTCATACACTTCCGTTTTCATTATTTTTAGACTTCCGTTTTCATTATTTTCCACTCGTAATGATATTATTTCTTAGTTAATTGCTCTATCATTATACGAAGCCTTAAAGATACAGGCACATCACTTAACCTCAAAAAAAGATACCGTTCCCTGAAGCATAAGACGTTTGACCAGTGTGGTTTCGAAGTCACAATAAAATTTGTGGAAATTTCGGTGTTAACAGAGCTGTTTTCTCTAAATATTCGATTGTATGTAAAGGCTCAACGCTTAGTACTTCTCCTGCAACACCACAATGTATTAACTACAACATAGAAACACGTGGAACTACACGGATTCAACAGCGTTCAGTTTTTGGGGTTACACCACAGAATGTATTGAAAAACGCAGATGTCAAACATACTGAAACGCAATAGCTCAGGTACATTTGCAGTACGCATGAGTACAGCTGTTAGTGATCTAGCAGTGAAGAATTTATTATACTGTGCTTATTTCCATTCACCAAGAAGTTAAAGAATCATTTATTATTGAACTCATAGAGATAATATTTTCTGGATAATAAAACGTATTATAATGATTATATCTGTGGTTAGCCATAAAACGGTCTGTAGAGCTCTCTCTAAGAGCCGGCCGCGGTGGCCGAGCGGTTCTAGGCGCTCAGTCCGGAACCGCGTGACTGCTGCGGTCGCAGGTTCGAATCCTGCCTCGGGCATGGAAGTGCGTGATGTCCTTAGGTTAGTTAGGTTTAAGTAGTTCTAAGTTCTAGGGGACTGGTGACCACAGCTGTTAAGTCCCATAGTGCTCAGAGCCATTTGAACCAGCTCTCTCTAAGAAAACTGCTACTTCGACAACTCTTCCACTATGCATACGCTGATTAATATCCTTTACAATTATTAATATTCATCATTTCTGTAAATTGCGTGATCATAGTACCAAGATCAGAAACAACGTCCGCAGTAACTGATACTCAAAGAAATCAGTTAACGTGGGTATACACGTATTCTGCAGTTAATTGGATTCTCTACTTGAAACGTCCCCTTAGTACAATTGTACACGACTGTGCTTAACCTGTTACACTATTTGCTTTTCAAACAGCTGAGAAAAACTGAACGTACTCAAACATTCACTAAAGTGACACACAATATTTTTAGCGCAACGCAATCTGACTTTCAGAAATCCCTACAAAAGAATGGCCCTGACTAACATTAACCAATACCCTTCACAAATCACTTACCTCACAAAAATCTTCGTTACTCAAGCTACAGCAAAACAGCGAGCGCCACTACTGCCAGCTAAATAACAGATTCAAACTACGGAAGGCACTAACTACTAGTAGGCATAGTTAGCAAATGAAAGATATTAATAGAGAACAAACAATGTATTTACCTTAATAGTCATAATATATATAGCAGTTCATGACAAATTACAAAACTCCGCCATCTCTCTCTCCCCACATCCACCACTGCTGGCGGCTCACCACCTACTGCGCAACGCTACGCGCTGTTCACATCCAGCTGCCGCTGCCCAACAGTACAATGGCAGACAACAATGCAAACTAGCCACAGACTGCACACAGCACAGCCAGTGATTTTCATACAGAGAGCGCTATGTAACGTTGCCAATAAGAAAACATAAACAGCCTACTTACATAAAGAAAACATAAACAGCCTACTTACATACTCTACTGAAGAACTTTTTCACAGGGATTCTGAAAACTAGTATATTGTTGCAATATAATGTATATCGCTCCAGTAATATTGTAATATTTTAAACATTTAATTCAGTTTAACACATTGCACTTAAATACGAGAGCTTGCTGAAGTAATGCCTCAGAATTTTTGTGAAAACCCTTAAAAGCTTTTAAAACAAAACAAACGTAATGAACATTCTACATGTTCAGTCTTCATTTATAAACATTTGCAGCCACCTGCCGCTAGAGGGCTCCGAATTGAAGCTTTCATCGTGCCGATCTTTAACGTAACTACGTCCGTGCGTGAGAAAGCGAGGAGCTCGTCCACACATGGAGTACGCTCTCCTTTAGCGTGGCAGTACCGGACCACACACGAGCACAGCAGTCCACCACCTCGGGGTCACTGTCATTGCTCGTCCTCCATACAGTCACGACTTGGCGCCATCCGATTTTCTTCTGTTTTCGGAACTTAAAGAACTCCTTCAAGGACTTCACTTGGATAGTGTTGAAGCAGTGCAAACTGAAGTAAGTTTGTGGCCCCGTCAACAAGTGACACATACATGAAGGCATCAGTAAACTGGCCTCCCATTGGAAGAAATGTGTTCGTCGCCAGGATGACTATGTTGTGAAATACACTCCTGGAAATGGAAAAAAGAACACATTGACACCGGTGTGTCAGACCCACCATACTTGCTCCGGACACTGCGAGAGGGCTGTACAAGCAATGACCACACGCACGGCACAGCGGACACACCAGGAACCGCGGTGTTGGCTGTCGAATGGCGCTAGCTGCGCAGCATTTGTGCACCGCCGCCGTCAGTGTCAGCCAGTTTGCCGTGGCATACGGAGCTCCATCGCAGTCTTTAACACTGGTAGCATGCCGCGACAGCGTGGACGTGAACCGTATGTGCAGTTGACGGACTTTGAGCGAGAGCGTATAGTGGGCATGCGGGAGGCCGGGTGGACGTACCGCCGAATTGCTCAACACGTGGGGCGTGAGGTCTCCACAGTACATCGATGTTGTCGCCAGTGGTCGGCGGAAGGTGCACGTGCCCGTCGACCTGGGACCGGACCGCAGCGACGCACGGATGCACGCCAAGACCGTAGGATCCTACGCAGTGCCGTAGGGGACCGCACCGCCACTTCCCAGCAAATTAGGGACACTGTTGCTCCTGGGGTATCGGCGAGGACCATTCGCAACCGTCTCCATGAAGCTGGGCTACGGTCCCGCACACCGTTAGGCCGTCTTCCGCTCACGCCCCAACATCGTGCAGCCCGCCTCCAGTGGTGTCGCGACAGGCGTGAATGGAGGGACGAATGGAGACGTGTCGTCTTCAGCGATGAGAGTCCCTTCTGCCTTGGTGCCAATGATGGTCGTATGCGTGTTTGGCGCCGTGCAGGTGAGCGCCACAATCAGGACTGCATACGACCGAGGCACACAGGGCCAACACCCGGCATCATGCTGTGGGGAGCGATCTCCTACACTGGCCGTACACCACTGGTGATCGTCGAGGGGACACTGAATAGTGCACGGTACATCCAAACCGTCATCGAACCCATCGTTCTACCATTCCTAGACCGGCAAGGGAACTTGCTGTTCCAACAGGACAATGCACGTCCGCATGTATCCCGTGCCACCCAACGTGCTCTAGAAGGTGTAAGTCAACTACCCTGGCCAGCAAGATCTCCGGATCTGTCCCCCATTGAGCATGTTTGGGACTGGATGAAGCGTCGTCTCACGCGGTCTGCACGTCCAGCACGAACGCTGGTCCAACTGAGGCGCCAGGTGGAAATGGCATAGCAGCCGTTCCACAGGACTACATCCAGCATCTCTACGATCGTCTCCATGGGAGAATAGCAGCCTGCATTGCTGCGAAAGGTGGATATACACTGTACTAGTGCCGACATTGTGCATGCTCTGTTGCCTGTGTCTATGTGCCTGTGGTTCTGTCAATGTGATCATGTGATGTATCTGACCACAGGAATGTGTCAATAAAGTTTCCCCTTCCTGGGACAATGAATTCACGGTGTTCTTATTTCAATTTCCAGGAGTGTAAATACAGTGTGTTTATAAATGAATATCGGGGTTTTAACGCTTTATAATGTTTATTATATTAAACTTACAGTTATAAATGATATGTCAAATGAAAGAGCAACTCAAACAGTTTTACCAAGAACCTTATAAATGTTAAATGTGAGCACCATTTGCAGCCGAGTTCTTCCCAAACGTTGATAAGTGTGTCTTCAGTGATTGTAGCAAGAGCTGCTTCAATCCGGTTTCTTATTTCAGGGAGGTCTGCTGGTAGCGGAGGCACGTACACACGATCCTTGATGAAGCCCCAAAGGAAAAAATCGCATGGCGTTAGGTCGGGTGAACGTGGGGGCCATGTAAAGCAAGCCCTGTCATTGGGCCCCTTGCGTCCAATCCAGCGCTTGGGTACAGTGTAGTTCCAGTGCCAGTGACGTGGCGCACCATCCTGCTGGCAAATGAAGTTCTCCGGCTCATCTTCTTCCAACTGAGGGCAGAGCCATTGCTCTAGTGTATCAAGGCAATAACTGCCAGTTACAGTAGGTTCACCAAGAAAGAAAGGCCCACAAACTTTCCGCCGGGATACGGCACAAAAAACAGTCACCGGTGCCAAAGACAACTGAGTTGCTCTTTCATTTTATATATCATTTATAGCTGTAAGTGTAATGTAATAAATATTATAAAGCGTTAAAGCCCAGATATTCATTTATAAACACCCTGTATGTAGACATGAAGAATAAAACTGTAGAATGTTAACAATGCTTGTCTTACCAGAAAAGCTGTAAAGATTTTCCGCATAAAAAAATTCGGAGGCATTGCTTTTCAGCACGTCCTAGTAGAATTAACTTTGATTTCTTACCACACCCCAGACATCTCTCGTATCATGATGGAAAATTCTTCAAGTAGACTGCGTGGTACAACAGGTGTGTGGAAATGGGCAGAATTAATTAACGTTTGTTTGTTGTTTGCACATTGCAGTGTTACACTATAGAAAAGCTATGCTAATCACATAATAATAGAAAACAAATTACCTCGACTATATAATCCTCCTACTGACAGCTCTAAATCTTGCTTTATTATGGAGAAATACTGATGCACAGAAAGCTTAAAATTATTTTCTAGAAATAATCGAATAATATTGTTTAAAATACACTGCTTGAGGCATGTCACGGACTGTGCGGCCACTCCCGGCGGAGGTTCGAGTCCTCCCTCGGGCATGGGTGTGTGTGTTGTTCTTAGCATAAGTTTAAGTAGTGTCTGTCTAGGGACCGATGACCTCAGAAGTTTTGTTCCTTAGGCATTCACACACACACACGCACACACACACACATACGCACTCACACACACATACACACTCACACTGCTTGACAAAAAAGGCAAATATCCAGAAGACGTGGTCGGATATGAATATCACTTCGTACATATACATACCACAGGCGAGTACAGTTAATATGAGTTGTAATTCTACGCAACAGGTAGAACGGCCATCAGAGTGCATTAGTGTTAATCGTGTTTAACGTTATTACCAGGTTAGTATACAGAAGTGGCACGAATAGTGTCAAATGCCAAGAAGGTGAAACTATCTTTAATTTTTTTTTAACCATTGACCTACAGAATTTTCCCTGACAAAGACAACTCATCCTTAACCTATTCATTTATTAACCACAATATACAAACAATCTGACTGCTATACATTGACAACGTGACTTCCAATAATTAACACAAAAGAATGGCCCTGAACTGCAAGAAATCCTAATAATAATACAAATCCAAAAAATACGAAATTAAGGAAATATGAAACTACCTCAAATTACCTTAACTCATTTCGATCACAAATCCCGATAGTGGAAACCCTATTCTTTTGCATAAGTCACTTACCTCAGAGAAAATCTTCATAACACGAATTACAGCAATTAAAAAAGTAGCAACAACAGCCAGCTAAATAAAAAGATTCTAACTACTATAGACTCTAGCTACTAGGAGCCATTGGGTTAACAAAAAAAAGATTTCGTTGAAGAGCAAACAATGTATTTAGAAAAATTATTCATGTGACATCCAGTTCCAAAAGTTATATAGTAGTCAATAATTCCACTGCCCAAACGTTATACAATTCCTTTCGTATTTTCTTATAAACACATAATTTCATCTCACTTTACAATGCACGTCCTACCAACACAGAGTCTCCACTATGAAAATTATGTCCATACACTTTCCATTCCACTCGCTCACTGGTAGTCGGTCCAACCACAGAATCTATTTCCGAGGGCACAGTGCACTGTCAGTGTTATTAACACAGTCTACAGCGCTGCCAAAATACAAAGAGGCTACTTACAAAAGGCACGGAGGAGCCGCAAACTCATTTGAGACAGCGTCATCAGCACCTGACGGAGTTTGAAAGAGGCCTCATTGTTGGTCTCCATCTGGTCGGCTGGTTGAATCGTGCAGCATGGCGATTTGTGGGGCTTTCGGACGTGACAGCCGATGGTAGACTACTACATGGTAAAATGACGACTGACATATTCGTCGTCAAGGATCCAATCGGTCACGTCTGATCAATACGAGGAAGGATCGGCGTATTGTGCACCAGGCACACCGTAACCCCTTCACATATTCGGCTGCTATCCAAGGAAAGTAATGGTCCTTGCTACATTCTGTGTCATCCCGCACCATTGGTCGGAAACTAGCAGCAGCGAGACGGGAATTATCGTGCATAGGCTGCCATTGATACCACATTACAGACTGCTGCTAGAGTGAAATTTCCATTCTGTAGCGGAATATGCGCTGATATGATACTTCCTGGCAGGTTAAAACCGTGTGCCGGGCCGAGACTCGAACTCGGAACCTTTACATTTCGCCGTAGAGCAATTGACCGCGAAAGGCAAAGGGCCCGCGTTCGAGTCTCGGTCCGACACACAGTTTTAATCTGCAAGGAAGTTTCATATCAGCGCACACTACGCTGCAGAGTGAAAACCTCATTCTGGAAACATCCCCCAGGCTGTGGCTAAGCCATGTCTCTGCAATATCTTTTCTTCCAGGAGTGCTAGATCTGCAAGGTATCCAGGAGAACTTCTGAGAATTGTGGAAGGTAGGAGACGAGGTACTGGCAGAATTAAAGCTGTGAGGACGGGTCGTGAGTCGTGCTTGGGTAGCTCAGTTGGCAGAGCACTTGCCCGCGAAAGACAAAGGTCCCGAGTTCGAGCCTCGGTCCGGCATACAGTTTTAATCTGCCAGGAAGTTTCACGGACGGCTGGTATGGGAGTGGATCCGTGACCTGGGCGCATGGACTGCTGATGAATGGCGTCGCACTGAGGGGATGAGTTCCATGGTATTAGAGGGATCTGTAGAGGGCAAAATCTGTAGGGGAAGATAGAGATTGGAATACATCCAGCAAATAATAGAGGACGTCGGTTGCAAGAGCTACTCTGAGATGAAGAGCGGCTTTGACAAAGGGCAGATTATGGCTCTGAACGAGTATCGCGGTAACGGCGAAGTGATTGAATGTTAACCTCCTACTGTTGTGAGGGTGCTAAATGGTTGAACGTCCACGACTCTTCACAGACTATTGGGTTCGGAGGCTTGTCTGCTCTGTAAATTAGGATAGACGGTGATCTCTGCCATCTTTTCTGAAGGAGCAAAATGCCGGTGCACGTACAAATGTTTCGGAGTACGCCGTTCATTGTACATTGTTGCACATGGAGCTTCGCAGCAGACCACTCCTACGTGTTCACATGTTGGCCCAACGACATCGTCAATTACGATTGCAGCGTGCTCGGGACCATCGGGATTGGACCGTCAATGAATGGAGCGTGTCGGCTCTTCGAGTGAAACACGTTTTTGCTACGCTAGGTCGATGGTCGTCCCCACGAATGTGGTCTTCGAGGTGAACGGTGGCTCCTCGAAATGCGCGGGCTGGTGGAAGCAGTATTATGTTATGGGAGACATTCTCCTGCGCTTGCATGGGACCTGCGTAGTAATCGAAGATATGCTGACAGCTGCGAACCACCTGCATCCCCTTAATGCTTTATGTCTTCCCCGACGAATATGTCATCTTTCAGCGGTATGATTGTCCGTGTCTCGGAGCCAGAACAGTGCTACAGTAGTTTGAGGAGCATTATAGTGAACTCACGTTCACATCTCGGAGACCAAATTCGCCCGATTTAAATCCCTTGGAGCCCATGTGGGTCGCTATCGGGCAACTTCACCGCGTACACGAATCAGCGGCGCATTATTTATACGAATTACATGACCTATGGGTAGACCTCCAATGCTACATGCCTCCACAAAGCCACCAACGAAATTCTCACTCTGCATCGGAGTGTGGGCTGATACAAAAATTACTGGCAGATTAAAACTGTGTGCCGGACCAAGACTCGAACTCGAGACCTTTGCCTTTCATGGACAATTGCTCTACCGTCCGAGCTACCCAAGCACCGTTGGATCACCGATACGAAGAATAAGTTATGTATTTCTTTCCAAAGTCGGACAAACATGCTATTAAGAAGGTTGTCATAATGTTTTGGGTACCAGTGTATACAGTACATGTAGATACTCTATAATTACAAACATATCCTGCAGACGTCCTGTAGAATTTTTTGTCTTGAGCCTTACTGTTATTACAAGTAATATGATTATCATGTAATCGAGGATTTCCCTCTTTGAAGTCTTTCATTTTCAAATTCGAGTTGATACTGTCAACAGTTCATTAATATAATGTTCCATTTTCGATATCATCTTCATACATTACAGAGATTATTTGGCTGAGAAGCATTTCTTTATCCAGTCAACTGTAACAATGTAATTCTGTTTGATTTTGTTACAGGATAATGCATATACCACTGCATCGGACATCAAAGCATGACGGTGGAGTCCTACCAACGTACGGGCACCCAACTGCCACTAAAGAGATAATATAACGATACTCAATACTTTTACCACTCTACTTTTGTTTACATTGTAACTGTTTAATAACAGTAATTTTTGTGACTAAACTATTGGATACGTATTTACTGAGTATTGTTTCCCATTTTCTTTATTTTTCCCTCAGTTCCCTCTGAAACACCGAAGCTTCTTTCAGGAAAAAATATTCTCCTTTGTCAAAGTCGATCGATTATGAAGAGATATACTTATCAGTCCTAAGTTGGAGTGCTCCTCGCTATGTTATGCTACACCCTTTACAAAGGATTATGCAACAGGTCGTTTGAGAGGGCTGAGAAAGTGTGTTAAAATACCTGTCTGACTTATTTGAAATTGGTACGAAATATTTCGAAGAATAAACGGAGGTACTCGTAACTAACAGCTATCAATTATAGATATCTAAAAGTCACTTGCCGAAGAAGAAATGGTAGAGGTACAGACAACGAAAAACGCAGCTCCCTTTAATTTCTTACTGTCCGGTTATTCAAACATTCATGACATTACATAACCCACAATCAATCAAATCACAACCAAATAAAATGATTGAAATAACGCTGCCGGACGTTGGAATGAAGTATTAAAAAGAACTGTGTTCTTCAAATATAAAATATCATTAGATAGCACACAGCAATCGTCGGCGAAAATTTGAACCACTTACTGGATGGACCTGATATTTCTGTGACCTAAGTTATTTTCTTTTCTAATTGGCTGTTCTTTGATTCAAGAGCCCTCTTGACAGTTGGATTCGGGTTTACATTCGGTTCGTTATTAGTAGCAAACCATACAATGCCGGATTAAAATTCAAGGTTAATGGAAATCAATGACAAGATACACTAATAACACCCAAAATGTGTAGGAAAGAGACATCACGATTCTGACAGTCTTATCTGGTCACTACTTTCCGAAAAAGGCTTCATGTAGGTCAATGATACAAAGGGCAACCAAAAGACCTTTCAGCAAAGGAAGTATCCCACTGGAGGCAAACACAGTAATAAAGATCGCACCATCCAACGACTTCTGTTCCTCCATCTCTAACGCATTACTGAACAAAATTACACAATAGCAAAACAGAAGTATGTGGATAACTAGTATCACTAACATTGGCGGTGTATCACAAAAGATTCCAAACTACTCGATAAGACACCACATTATAATAGTATTCTTTGCAGTAGAAACGAATATACAGTGTAAATAGTGATAATGACCCATATCCACATGCAGTAATATGTAATGTGACAGAATGTTCCATTTTACACCTAGTAAAAACTGGTATACTTTATCGTAATAGACATTCAGAACACATATCAAACACACAATAACGATAGTAATATATGCTGACAACACAGGATATGTTTGGAAAACACTAAGACTACACCAATAACATAAAGGCCATAAAATGGATTTCACTGCAGAACAGGAGTTATATTGTCCTTTGATAAAACATGGAGACAAAGTACTAAACGACAGAGTCGAAAGTAAGGCAGTGGATTTGTTCAGGCGTTCCCACACTATTCTTAAATAAAACATTACTACTAAATAGACCATCTAATCAAAGGTCTCCGCTCATCTATTGGTATATATATATTCTTTCACACAGATAACTTGACCCCACTGACTGCCAAAGCAAAGATCAACGGATTCCTTCCATGCAAGATGGAACCAGACGGTTTCAGGGTTCTTAGCGCACTAGATCACGGGCTGCACAGAGGTTCATTCAAATACCTGAGTACTCCACCTGACAACCATACTACACTAACTGGAAGGAAAAAAACGACATTCAGCAATCGTGGATTCGTCGAAGCGTTTCAAAGAAGCTGAGAGGTGCTGGGAAAAGGAACCTACCGCTGGATAATAACACAGCTTTCCCTATGCTGTGGCAGTAAAAAGTGCCGAGAAGAATGCCTTCCCTGACTTGTGACAATGTATCCCAGGTGAAAAACAGAATTTTATTAGCAATTACCAACTGAATAGAGGATTTGCACCTCTCTCTGGCAAAATCCAGTGACTAAGAACAGAAAATGTAATATTGACTGTACATGTCCAGTGTAGCTGTAACAGAAATACCGTTAAATTTCTCGGTATCTTCTGCTGCTGCTTGTGCAGATTTCTATTGCAGTAAACTGTATGTGTTTTGACCTGTGTTGTACATTCTCAAAATAAGTTTTTTTTAATTTCTACAATAAGTGACACAGAAAAACCAGGGTCTTTCCTAAGTACATCGTTGTAACTGCACAGATTCAATATTGTTCGTCCAGAAATATAGGAAGCTAGTGCTATTTTTAAAATAAAGCATAACTAATTATGTAGCAAACATGTAGAGAGTGCCTACACCAAGAAAGGCCAAATAAGTAAGTATAAACAGGTAAGCAAGCAGGTAAGCATAAAAATCCAGAACGCAGAATAGTTTAGTTATGTCAATAGTAAAATCCCGTTTCTCATTCATTGTTCGCTGGAACGAACGCCATTTATTCGAGAACATGTGACGGTAAACAGTTATTGAATGTTTAGTGACTAAAACTTGTGGTGTAGAAAAAAATTACGTAGGCAGCGTATAGCTAACTCTGCTGCTGTATCTGCATTGTCCACGTCTAGGTTTAAAACGAAAATAAATCTTAAAGCAATATTAACTTAAAATGTAATTGTAAATGACTTCATAACTCAGTTACGAAAGAGAAACACGAGCCACAAATCCGCATAGAATGCGGTCATAACGTTGAGTGTTGCACGTCGTAGCTGGTTGTGACTAAATATCAAAATAATTCACTTATTTACTCCGGACTGTAAAGACATAACGTTCTCCTTCCACCATTAAAACCAATTTCGATATGTCAGTTACATTTCGTACACAGTAGCCTATGTCCTAAAATCAACCAAATATAATTGGTCAGCCACTACATTCTTCACTGCAAACTTTTCAAAATACGCCCAATGATTTCCTTACGTGGGAAGTTGAGAAGTGCAGTGAAGAGCCAAACAAACTGGCACACCTGCCTAATATCGTGTAGCGCCCCGTGAACACGCAGAAGTGCCGCAACACGACGTGTCATGGACTAGACTAATGTCTGAAGTAGTGCTGCAGGCAATTGACACCAATAATCCTGCAGAGCTGTCCATAAATCCGTAACAGTATGAGGGGGTGGACCACAGCACGTTGCAAGGCATCCCAGATATGCTCGATAATATTCATATCTGGAGAGTCTGGTAGCCAGCCAGCCAGAAAAGTATTCCTGGAGCCACTCTGTAACAATTCTAGACTTGTGTGGTGTCGCATTGTCCTGCCGGAATTGCCCAAGGCCGTCGGAACGCACAAACACATGATGGATGCAAGTGATCAGACAGGGTGCTTACGTACTTGTCACCTGTGAGAGTAGTATCTAGACGTATCATGGGTCCCAAATCGCTCCAACTGCACACGCCCCACACCATTACAGAGCCTCTGCCAGACTGAACAGTCCCTTGCTGGCATGCAAGGTCCATGGATTCATGAGATTGTCTCCAACCCATACACGTCCATCCGCTAGATAAATTTGAAACGAGACTCGTCCGACCGGTCATCAACAGCCCATCGTCGGTGCTGATGGGCCCAGGTGAGACATAAAGCTTTGTGTCGTGCATTCATCATGGGTACACGAATGGGCCTTCGGCTCCGAAAACCTTTGTTCATTATGTTTCGTTGAATAGTTCGCACGCTGACACTTGTTGATGGTCCATCACTGAAATCTGCAGCAATTTGCGGGAGTGTTGCACTTCTGTCCCGTTGAACGATTACCTTCATTCGTCGTTGATCCCGTTCTTGCAGGATCTTTTCCCGGCTGCAGCAACGCCGGAGATTTGATGTTTTACCGGATTCCTGATATTTACGGTACACTCGTGAAATTGTCGTACCGGAAAATCCACACTTCGTAACTACCTCCGAGAAGCTGTGCCCAATCCCTCTTGCGCCGACTATAGCACCATGTTCAAATTCACTTATTTCTTGATAACCTGTCATTGTAGCAGCAGTAAGCGATTTAACAGCTGCGACAGACACTTGTTGTCTTATGTAGGCCTTAGCGACTACAGCGACGTATTCTGCCGGTTTACATATCTCTGTATTTGAATACACATGCCTATACCATTTCCTTTG
Source organism: Schistocerca cancellata (assembly GCF_023864275.1). Classification (NCBI taxonomy): domain Eukaryota; kingdom Metazoa; phylum Arthropoda; class Insecta; order Orthoptera; family Acrididae; genus Schistocerca; species Schistocerca cancellata. The sequence continues at coordinate 156,067,448 of NC_064634.1, forward strand.
TCGCTTCAGTGCATAATAACTATGAGCTATAAGTAAAATAAAACTAGCTCACTATCAAGCTGTGATGTCAGACTGTAAGAAGTCTAGGAATTTTATTTTTCAGAATAATTTCCTCAAAATCGAATGAGAAAGACCACATAGCTTTGAACACGCGCGAATACCGAAACAGTGGTTTTTAATTTATTACGCGAAAAGTAAAAGAGTTTAAAAGTTTTACTGAGAATCTGCTTACAGAGACGGATGTATCTTTGCTCCATATTCATAAATTAATTTATGTTTTTAGGTCCGTCGGATGACTTCAAATTAATAGCTGCAGCCCTGGTGCAGAACGTACACGCTTGAATACTGAGCTTGTGAAGATAAGTAGTTATCGCTAACATAACCTTCAACGCCGTAATGAAGTTAATTAGAGTCTATTTCATATTATCTATTGAAGGTTTCACTCGTTTCCCCGACGAAAAAAAACATAAACTAAGGGCCGTTTTCCGCGTACGGTAGACGTAGGTATACATACAAATTTAAGACGTTTGCGTAAGTCTTAAGTGAAGAATTTAGGTTGTTTTCATTAAACATATATTTAGTAGTGCTGTATCTACTCGGGGAATTAAAGGTTTTAATTCCCATCTTTCATTTTCTTTCAAAACGCGTGAAGTCCATATCGCGCATACGCGATCTTAGGCCTAATTTTTCGGGTAGACAAGTCCTGAGTTTCAACGTTAGTTTAAGTGCATTACGTTACTATTTTAGCAGTATACGCGTATATTAGTGTTCCACACAATTTTAGAGACTCTTGTGATCTGTAGTTAACAGAATACTACTGTTATTGCCTAGATAAATTTTGTAAAAATATTGTAAACAGCGATGTGCGAGAAGTGTTACGGCAGATGGGTACATTGGGGGGGGGGGGGGGGGGGGATGTAGTGGCATGAGAATTGGCGAAGTAAATGGGTTTCTTCTATGGTATTGGGAGTATGTTCAAGGGATAGGAAAATAGCTGAACTGGGAGGGATTATTAGAGCCCTTAAGACTGAACTGTGTAGTACTAGCGAGGAACTGATGAGGTTAAGGAGAGAGAAGGATAAAGACAGGTGAGAAATGGTAGCAAGAAACAGGGGTGACAGAAAGAGAATAGTATCTGACAGTTTCGTCATTGGCACAAACAATGGATTTGTCTTCCTATCTCCGTTAACTATGGAAGAGACTCAGGTAGATGTACGTGTAGTCTGCACTCAATAGACTTTCACCAGGAAACCAACTGTTTCAAAAAAATTAGAAAGTAGGAGGTAAGTTCTGTTGTTAGGTAGTAGCCATGGAAGAGGTGTGGGCCAGATGTTGCAGGAAAAATTAGGTGACAAGTACCAGGCCACAAGTTTTTTCAAGCACAGTGCATGTCTTACCCTAGTGATAGAGAATGTATGATCATTGTGGAAGGGTTTTACAAAGGAAAATCATGTTGTGCTAGTTGGTGGAGTGGGAAACAGTATTGATAGGGACTACAGCTTCAAAATTGAGTGTGACCTCGTAAAAATAGCATCTGCAACGAACCATACAAATGTTGGCTTGGTTCCTGCTTTCATGCAGTATGATTGGACCCAATTGAACGTCTCTGTCAGGAGGGTCAACAAGCAGCTACGTAAGCTGCTTTGGGCGGTTACTTTGCCAGGTATAGGTTTGTTCCTGTTGATGGTATTGGTTGGTGGGACATCACAAGACATGGCCTGCATCTCAGTGAGAAAGGGAAGGGTAAATTGATTGGGATGATAGCAAAAGGGGGGGAGAGGCACTGAAATTCATGGGAGTACCTCTTTTTTAGGCTAAGATCAGCGTCCATTGATTCAACATTGAATGAAACTAAGCTTAATGACAAGTTCAGACAGACAGGTAATAGAGATGTTAAAATATCACAAGATTGTTATAAAAGTACAGCGAAAAATAATGTTAAAATACTGCATCATAATATCAAAATAGATAAGCTTCTTGTTTGTTTAGAAAATTTAGAAACTGAGGGTGGAATAGATATACTATCCCTGTCTGAACATCATACCTGTGTAGTCACAGATGTGGAAAAGGTAAATGTAGGTGGATATAAACTTTCAGCACATGTAAATAAACACTCTATGGAGAGAGGAGTTGCCATATATGTAAAAATCTGTCATAGTGAAACTAATAAATTTTTGTGCACAGCAACATATAGAAGTATGTGCACGTCAGTTTAAATTAAATAATGGTACTTTTATAATTGTTGTTGTATATATGTCCCCACTGGGAAATTTTCAGCTATTTTTGAAAAACTTGGATTCTTTGTTGTATTATCTGTCGGACAGAGGTAAGCAAATTATTGTTCATGGGGATTTCAATGTAGAGCTGCTGAAAGAATCCGATAGAAAACTTGACCTTGAAATATTACTTGGTTCTTTCAATTTGATGTCAGATATTTACTTTCCTACTCAAGTACTACTGTAATGTAGCACACTGATAGATAATGTTTTTATAGACCATGATAAATTTAATAAAATAAAAACTTTTCCTGTTAAGAATGGTCTGTCTGATCATGATGAACAGCTAGTTACAGTATATGACATAGCTCCAAACAGAAATGCAAAACAGTGCACTAAAAGAGTGCATTCAGGTAACGATTTAACAATTGAAAATCTTAGGGAAAGCTTGAAACAGGCTAGGATGAGTTGTACAGGGAATCTGATGTTAATTTAAAATTTAACATATTTCATGATACTTTTGTGAGTATATTTGAAAACAGTTTTCCTAAGAAAACAGTAAAATTTAATTGTAAAAAGCCATCTAAATCGCCGTGGCTTACTAAAGAGATAAAAATATCTTGTAAACAGAAATGGGAAATATATCTCATAGTTACTGGAGTAATGATCCAGAAACATTGAAACATTATACAATTGTTTCACATTATTAAAAAGTCCAGACATATGTGCAATTAGTCTGAGATTAGCACATGTGATAATAAAATTAAAAGAATCTGGAATATTGTTAAAAGGCAAACATGGTAACTGAGGCCTCAGGAAGTCTGTATTTCTATCAAACTCAATGAAAAGCGCGTTAAAAAGAAGTCACAAGTGGAAAACATTTTTAATAATCATTTTTTAACTGTTGTAGAGAAAATAGGGTCCAGTTCTTTATTAGAAAGTGCAAGGCACCATATGGAAGAGAATATATCTATGCAATTTAATAAAAATTGAAATTCAACCCACCTCTTCTACTGAAATTAGGAAAATAATAAATTCACTAAAAAGTAAAAGCTCACATGGAATTGATGGCACTTCCAACAGAGTACTAAAAGCTTGTTGATAAGCAGGATTCTCAACCACATATGTAGCAGCTCACTTACACAGGACACTTTTCCAGATAGACTAAAGGACACTATTGTTAAACCATAGCTTAAGAAAGGGGATAGGTTGGATGCTAACATCTACCACCCAATCTCACTTCTGACAGCTTTATCAAAAATCCCTGAAAAAGTAATCAATTCAAGAGTAGCATCACATGTTTGTAAGAATGAAGTACTAACAAAACGTCAATTTGCCTTCAGAAAAGCTTTTCAACAGAGAATAATATATGTTCTTGCACTGGTCAAATATTAAATGCTTAGAATAAGCTAATATCATTCATTGAGATATTATGGGAGCTCACAAAGCCTTTTGACTGTGTGAATCATGAAATTCTTCTAGATAAGCTTTAGTATTGTGGTATAAGTGGGACAATGCATAAAGAGTTCAATTCATATTTAACTGGAAGAATGCAGAAGGTTGAAATTAACAGTACAGACAGACTACAAAAATCATCAGAGTCCTCTAACTGGGGAGGTATGAAGAATGGTGTCCCACAGAGTTCAGTCTTGAGTCCCTTATTGCTCTAATATATATTAATGACCTGCAACTCTATATTCATGAAGATGCAAAGCTAGTTCTTTTTGCTGATGATACAAGCGTAGTAGTCACACCCAACAAACAAGAATCAGCTAAGGAAATTGTAAATAATGCCTTTCAGAAAATTATTAAATGGCTCTCTGCAACTGGACTCTCAGTAAATTTTGAGAAAACACATTATATACAGTTCTGTACAGTAAATGGCATAATATAGTTTAAAAATATAGACTTGCAACAGAAGTCTGTTGCTAAGGCAGAATATTCAAATTTCTGGGTGTGTGCATTGAATTAGAAGAAACACACTGCTGAAACAGGTTGAGCTACTTATGCTATTAGAGTTATTGGACATTTTGGTGATAAATATATCACACAATTAGCCTACTATGCGGATTTTCATTCACTGCTTTCATATGGCATCATATTTTGGGGTAATTCATCATTAAGGGGAAAAGTATTCATTGCATAAAAGCATGTAATGAGAATAATAACTGGAGCCCACCCAAGATCATCTTGCAGACATTTATTTAAGAAATGCGGGATATAATAACAAATTTCATAAGTAGATATATATAGTTCAATACTAGAAGAAAGCATGATTTTCACTATTCTGGAGTAAACCTGACATCGGCACAGGGAGTGGTGAATTATGCTGCCACAGAAATCTTTGGTCATTTGCCAAATAACATTAACAGTCTGACAGATAGCCAACCAACATTTAAAAATAAATTAAAAGAATTTCTGAATGAGAAACTACTTCTACTCAATAGATGAAATTTAGATATGAAGTAGTAGCTGTAAATATATGTATAAATATATTGATTGTATTGTGTAAAGAAAACTTATATTAAACTGACACATTCCACGTCATTTCATTATGAAATGTCGTATTCATGATCTATGGAACTAGTATTAATGTAATGTAATGCAGACAGCAGGGCGCCACTTGGACGTCTCCGCCACGCGTCTGTTAGGTGCGTCATGCATGGCGTCAAATGGAGGTCTGACGCACCATGAAGCGACACGTCCGTGCAAGACCATCTGTGTGTGGAAATCGGTACAACCCTGGTTAACCGAACTAAAGGGTGGGAAGCCACTTCAGAAAACAATTTTGTCCGTTAAGCTACAAACATATAAATACTGCAGTATTTTGTATTGCACGTATTTTTAATGGTTTTGAAGGTCAAATTCTTTCTAGGATATACTTATGTTCAACATAAAAGTTAAAATAACAGTTTTAGGACTATAGTACAGTAATATATAGTACAGTCTGTAGCATATCACAAAAAAATACGTACCCAATGCAAAGAAACAACCACTCGAATTCACTATTGTTGGCAGTGTAGTTTTATTTATACTGGTGAATCGGTAGGTGAGGAAGCAACTGAAAGCCAGGTATTCAACTCCACCCGCTAACCACAGCCCTGCACTAACTCGCCACGACTGCTTGGGCCATTCTTTCTTTTTTTTTTGCGATTTTCGGTGTCGTTTCGGATGACCCAAGTTTCGGCTGATATGAGTTCGGTTAATCAGGATTCTACTGCACTACACATGTTAACGCCCATTTTACTGCAGTTTGAAGCTACTCTTCTCGTTCTTCCGTGTTTGCGATTTAAAAACTGAGTTATTTTGAAAATCAGCCTTATGACAACACAATTAGTTCATTTTTATATTTCGCCAGACATGTGTCGACACCGATGTGCCATCTTCTGTGGGTTAAATTTTATTTTCTCTTAAGTACAATATCACATTTGTGTAGGCCTAAGAAATACAATATTTGCAATTTGCTTAGTGTTGTTTGGACATTCACCATAAAGTTACATCGCTAATTGAACTGTATTATTAAACATCGATTTTAGTGTTCGTTTTCGTCGTTTTTTTTTTGTTTTTTTTTTTTTTTTTGACAGCATGTCATCTGCAAACTAGGCATGAAGAAAAAGTATTGCGTATTTGTGGTGAGCTGTTTCGAGGTTAGAGGTTATGTACGTTTCTGTACTTACATTTTCCGTCCTGTTTCGTGTCCTCGGTTGGTGTCTAAATCAGCTACTATTTAGTGCATTGTTTTCACTCAGTTCTTCATAAATTTACGCTCACTACGTCACCTTCACAGTACAGAAGAATCTAAAATCTAAGAACACCTCTGCAGACAAATTCTCCAAAGCAGGAATATATCAGTTAACCTGCAGTTCATGCCAGTCGGTCTACATAGGCCAAACATGCAGTAATTTCAAAACGAGGTACTCTGAACACCTCAGAGCCCTAACAAGTGATCGTACACACTTTTGCAGACCATCTAATACAAGAAAACCACCACCCAAAAAACATGGCGACTGATCTTAAGATCCTCAGAGAAAGCAACAGTCTCTATCAAAAACTCACAATAGATGAGAACTACCACATACAAAAAGCAATATTACAGGGAAAGAGAGTCCTGAATGAAAATATAACACTGTGCAACAAAACACTGTTTCGAAGACTCAGTGAGCTATACAAAGGTGACTCCCTACAAAAAACATAAAACTTCTGTTTTCTTGGTTCTCTCCCCACCCCTCTTTCCATCTCTTCCTCCCTCTCTCTCTCTCTCTCTCTCTCTCTCTCTCACACACACACACACACACACACACACACATTCAAAATCAGCGCCATAACACACACAAGACCAACGATAAACAAGTGAGCAACGACAATAACATGGCACTTCTCACTGAGTGTGTTGCCGGAAGTGTCTGCTCAGATCACATTTCACCACATCTGGTGTACATGCATGTGAGGTGAAGTAGTAAGCAAAAATTTATGAAGAACTGAGTGAAAGCAATGCACTAAATAGTAGCAGATTGAGACACCAACCAGGGACACGAAAGAGGACGGAAAATGTAAGTACACAAACGCACATAATCTCTAACCTCGAAACCACTCTCCACAAATACGCAATAATTTTTCTTCATGGCTAGTTTGCAGATTACGAGCTGTCAAAAAAACGACGAGACAGTTATCAATGTAAATACAGAATACATAAGAAACTTAACCAATATCAATGAGATCAAGTAATACCAATAAGATCAGTTAAGTTGTATCATCAGTCACTGCTCCATCTTACAAACTAGCCAGTAAACTGGATGTCCTTATTAAGAGCAAGACTAAATTCAAACCAAAGCATGATATTTCAAACTCTGTGGACCTAGTAAACATGTTAAATGGTATATCTGTCTCACACAGTGATAAATTAGTATCCTTTGATGTCAGCAGTTTGTTTTCTAACACATCAGTAGTAGAATACATTGATATTCTGACAGAGCTGATGCACAAGTCTAATGTCAATCCTGTGGAATTCCAAGGGACTCTTTATAAACAATTAGATGGCTTAGCTATGGGTTCCCCTCTTAGTCCACTGTTGGCTGAAATATTTATGGACCATTTTGAACAAAATTTTCTAAAAACAGAACCTTTGAGTGCAAACATCAAATACTGGTTTAGATATGTAGACAATGTCCTGTGTATGTGGACTGGTACTACAAGACAACTCAACACATTCTTGTAAAACCTAAACAGTCAACATAAAAATATCCAGTTCACTATGTAAATTGGCAACAAATCCATAAACTTCTTAGATCTCACCATTGACATCAGTACACACACACATTGTTTCAAAATTTACAGAAAAACAACAACTACAGACACAGTAATACCTTCTTGCTCACAACACCCCATAGTTCACAAAAATGCAGCTTTCCACTCAATGGTACCCTATCTCATTTCTATGTCCAGAGATGATTTTAAAGCAGAGTTATGTACAATATAATTTATTGCCACAGCCAATGGCTACAATCCAGTTTTTATTGACCACATCTTGCACAGGAAACAAAAACGGAAAATTATACCACTCCTCTATGCCCCACCTGCTTCCCCATCCACTGTCTGCAAGAAATGGTGTACACTACCATTTCTAGGTCAGGTATCACAGATTCTAGCCAAAGCACTGAAATCCTGCAAGTATAGGCTTTCCTACTATGTCAGGAACACGACAGCTCAGTGTGCTTTTAATAGCAAAGACAAGATCCACTTATTAGCCAACAGTGGGGTATACAAAATTACCTGTTCTGATTGTGACAAATTTTACATTGACCAGTCAGGCAGAGACATATCAACAAGGCTGGCTGAACATGAACGCAGCTGGAGGTTGCAGAATTCAGACTCTGCATTTGCTGAGCATGTACTGAGTGAGGGTCAGAACTACCAGCCAGTGTCCCATGTACTTCACATAGCAAACAAAGGCCATAAACTCAACCTGCTGGAAGCCCTGGAAATTAACAAACATCTTGCTCACAGTCCAGATCTCATCCTAAATGACCAGACACAGCACAACACTTCCCCTCTCCTAAACTTCGTATAATCATCTTTGTTGTTCATTATTTCCCACACTCTCTCTTCCTACATATTCCCATTTTCTGTATTCATTAGGTTGTTTTGTTTGTTGAAGTTGTCTTCGTACTCCACATAGACAGTAGTTTCAATAGTTGAGGCTTTCTTTTAACTGGTACTTGTATTACTGTCCATGTTTAACACCCCTTGTAGTTGTCTCATCAAATACTGTTCATATTTTACTTTGTTCATTTATTTAATGAAAACTGGTACACAGCCACTGCTTATAATGTTAATGTTAAAATGCACTACCACCACACTCTCAAACTATAGGTTCCCTCAAACACCTCCATTTTCCTGCATTTATTAATTTCTGTTTATCTTATTGATATTGCTTAAGTTCCTTATGTATTCTGTATTTACATTGATAACTGTCTCTTCTTTTAATTGGTTGTGTATCACTCTCCATGTTTCATACCTCCTGATGCAGCCTTGTCTAGTACTAATTTTATTTCATTAGTTTTGTTTATTAATAGAAACTGTTATGTAGGCATGCTATTCCTATTTTGTGCTAAAGGTGTTCCTGTCTACTCCATTGTTATTTATGCACTGTTTAGTTTTTACCGTGTCATTGCAATGATGTTACTTACTGTATGTTTCTACTTCAGTCTAGATGTGTTACTTCTCTTCCAATGTTGTCTGCTAACATTTAACTTCTTTGTTGATAATACTCAGTACATGTCTGAAGATGGCCTTGTAAGCCGAAAACCAGTTAACAACAAAAGTAATATTGTAGACCAAAAGCAAACTGGTGTTTTCATTTATTATAATGTTGTTCTACAAGAACCGACGGAAGATTCTGTTAATATACTAATTGTGTTTGCAAAAGCCTGATTTCCAAAATAACCCAATTTTTAGATGTTAACGTTTAATTCAGGAGGTGACTTCCTGTAACGTATACTATGAAATGGGGTCTCTGCGACCCTTGTGTTTGAACCAAAATTTAAGGCACAAAATAATTTGAAATTTTTAATTTGTATTGTGTAACGTTTATTTTTCAATTATTTAATTGTTTTCTAAATTCTCATTGTCTATTTTATTGCAGTAAATAAAGCCTACAGCATTTTAGTATTTCCACAAAGAATCACGGCCATTTTCTGTGGTTGTCTGAATTGTGCACATTAATGAACTGTTAGAGAATTGAATTTTACTTTCTGAAAAATGTCGCTCCCTTCGTAGCAAGTAAATTTCCACATAGAACAAAATTCCAGGGTTTAAATTTGCACATAAAAACTCCACTCGATAGATACAAAAAGAAAGTCTGCAAATTTGACATTCAGTGCTGCAATCTATATTTTTCTAATCACTGCTCAGAACACATTTGTTTTTAACTAACACTTCCATCATTCTAATGCAGAAATAGATAGAGCCCTGTCACAACTGTCCTGAAGTTCTTCATCTAAACGTCGTTCTTGTTCAGTAGGAAAACTGCGCTCACTGGCTGTTGTAAAGTGATCGTCTATCTCGTCTATTACTTGATCTATATCAGTGACACCTTTCTTCATCCACCGATTAACAATTTGATAAAACCTGTGAAAGTTAAAACTGCCACTTTCCTGCAAACACATTTTGTGCTATACTGTATTAAGAGACCAGTTTGGTAGTTCACGAGGCACAATCTAGGAGACTCTAACATCTATCAGTAACATGTGTCAACAAAAAGCAAAGACGGCGAAAATGCAACCGACAGCAAAACATTGTAGGGTTGACAATTTAAAGATGGTAGGGGCAGTACAGAATCGTTCAATCATTGGAGTACATTGTGAGAGACAACGCCCCGTGAGTTGAAGGTTCATGAAGGTGGATCGAAACAGCTCCATGTTTCCATAAGACGTCCGCGCCAAGCGATTTCCTTGTAAATTGGACCTATCTATTTTCCTGACGTTTCACCATTGCCAAAGTTTCACCCTCCACTGCTAGTGCTGGACTGGAGTCGAGTCCGCGGCCGGAGATTGTATTACGTACCTGTCCCTGCTCATTACCGCTGTGATTCTACCCTTGATACTCCAACGGTTGTTCGCTACAGCACGAGAATACAACATTGGTTTACCTTGGGGATTTCACTGAGGGACAGCAGCCTTTTCAATAGTTGCAGAGTCAACAATCTGGATGATTGACTGATCTGATTTTATAGCATCAACCAAAACAGCCTTGCCGTGCTGATACTGCGAACAGCTGAAAGCAAAGAGAAACTACTGCCGTAATTTTTTGCGAGAGCATACAGCTCTGCCGTATGGTTAAATGATGATGGCGGCTTCTAGCGTAATGTGTTCCGGAAGCAAAATAGTCTTCCATTCGGATCTCCGGGCAGGGAGTACTGAGGAGAATGTCGTCATCAGTAGAAACAAAAATGTCGTTCTACGGATCGGAGCGTGGAATGTGGCAACACACAATCTTGCAGGTAGATTAGAAAATTTAAACATGCATATGGGTATATTGAAGTTAGATACAGGGTGGATTAGTGAAGTTCGGTGGCACAAAGGAAAAGAGCTCGGGCCAGGTTAATACAGGGTTATAAATATAATATCAAACAAGGGTAATGCACGAGGACGTTTCATAACGAATAAGAAAATAGGAATGTGATAAGCATCTGTGAACAGCACTCAGAACGGATTATCGTAGCCAAGATAGATACGAAGACCGTTCGCACCAGTGTTGTGCAGGTTTATATACCATTTAGCTCGGCAGATGATGAAGAGATACAAGAAAAATATGATGAGATAATGTAAATTATTCAGATAGTTAAGTGAGAGAAATATTTAATAGTGATGGAGGACTGGAATTAGGTAGTAAGAAAAGGAAGAGAATGAAAAGTAATGAATGTGGAAAGCATGAAAGAGGAAGCCACCTGGTAGAACTTTCAACAGACCGTAATTTAATCATCGGTAACATATAGGTTAACAATCGTGAAAGGAGGTGGTATACGTGGAAGAGACAGGAGACACTGGGTGGTTTCAGACTGATTATATCGCGGAAAGACAGAGATTTCAGAACAAGATTTGCATTTGTAAGACATTTCCAGGGGCAGATACGTACTCTGACCACAATTGATTGGTTACACATTGTAGATTAAAACTTATGGCATTGCATCAATGTAGGGAATTAAGGAGATATGACCTCGATAAGTTGAAAGAACCAGAGGTTGTTGAGAGTTTCAGTGGGATTATTAGCAAACGATTGACTAGAACAGAGGAAAGAAATACAGTAGAAAACTAATGGGTAGCTTTGAGAGTTGAAATAGTGAAGGCAGCAGAGAATCAAATAGGTAAAAAGACAAGGCCTATTAGAAAAAACCCTTGGATAACACAAGAGGTACTGAACTTAAGATGAAAGGAGAAAAATTAAAAATGCAGCAAATGAAGTACACAAAATGGAATCTAAATGTCTAAAAATGAGATTGACAAGGAGTCCAAAATGGTTAAAGGACAAATCGAAGAAGCACGCACCACTAGGTGAGAGATAGTACCCTCTACAGGAAAAGGCCTTCGGAGAAAAGAGAAGCAGTTGTATGAATATCGAAAGCTCACATCCAAAGCCAGTCCTAAGCAAAGAAGGGAAAGCTGAGAGGTGGAAGAAGTATGTAGAGGCTCTATACAAGAAAAATGATCTTTAATGTAACATTGTAGGATTCGAGGAGGACGTAGATGAAGATGAGATGGGAGGTATGATACTAAGAGAATAATTTGATAGTGCGTTGAAAGAACAAGTCGAAAAAAGGTTACAGCACTAGACAACATTCCATCAGAACTACTGGTAGTCTTTGGAGGGCTGGACATGGCAGAACTCTTCCATCTGGTATACAAGACGTATGACAAAGGCGAAATACCTGCAGACTTTAAGAAGAATATAATAATTCCAATTCCAAGGAAAGTAGGTGCCGACAGTTGTGAATATTACTGACTGTCAGTTTAATAAGTCATAGTTGCAAAAGAATAACACGAATTTTATGCAGAATAATGGCAAAGCTGATACAGGCCAACCTCGTGGAAGATCAGTTTAGATTCCTGAGAAATGTAGGAACAGATGAGGTATGACTGACCCCACGACTTATCTTAGAAGTTAGGTTAAGAAAAGACAGATGTACGTTTATAGTGTTTGTAGACTTAGAGAAAGCGTTTGACAATGTTGTCTGCTTACTCGCTTTGAAATTCTGAAGATAGTAGGGGAAAAATACGGGGAGGAAAACGCTATTTACAACTTGATCAGAAATCAGATGATAGCCACAAGAGTTGAGGGGCATGAAAAGGCACCAGTGGTTGAAATGGGAGTGAGACAAGTTTGTGGCCTATCGCCAATGCTATTCAACCTGTACATTGAGGAAGCAGTAAAGGAAAACAGTTAAAATTCAGGGAGAAGAAATAAAAACTCTGATGTTTGCCTATGACACTGTAATTCTGTCAGAGGCAGTAAAGGACTTTGAAGAGCATTTGAACTGAATGGACAGAGCCTCGAAAGGATGATATAAGATCAACATCAACAAAAGCGAAACAAGGATAATGAAAGGTGGTCGTATGAAATCAGGTGATGCTGAGGCAATCGAAAAACGTAAAGTAGTAGAGGGATTTTGGCAATTTGGGCAGCAAAATAAATTATGATGGCCAAAGTAGGAAGGAGATAAAATGTAGACGGGCAATGGCAAGAAAAGTGTATCTGTAGAACAGAAATTTCCTAATATCATATATAGACGTAAGTGTTAGGAAGTATTTTCTGAAGGTCTTTGTCTTGAGTGTAGCCATGTGTGAAAGTAAAACATGGACAGTAAACAGTTTAGACAAGAAGAAAATAGAAGCATTCGAAATGTAGTGCTACAGAAGAATGCTGAAGATTAGATGGGTATATCATATAAAGATATATGAGGAGATATATTTGTAAATTGTATATAATCTGCTGATGGATCAAATTCTTGTTTGCTTGGAAATCTAGGTTAATGTAATCCTGTAATTCCATTTCTTTTAGCTTATTTTATAAAAAAATGTTTCCTTTAATATTTTGTCTGGACAATTTAAAAAATCTATAATATGATTGCCAGCTTGTTCGTTATCTCCTGCACTTGCTATTTAACAAAAAAAATTGCTGAATATTTTTACTGTAGAAAAAGATTTTAGGTTTGGGGTTGGGTTGTTTGAGGGAAGAGACCAAACAGCGAGGTCATCAGTCTATCGGATTAGGGAAGGACAGGGAAGGAAGTCAGCCATGCCCTTTCAAAGAACCATCCCGGCATTTGCCTGGAGCGATTTAGGGAAATCACAGAAAACCTAAATCAGGATGGCTGGACGTGGGATTGAACCGTCGTCCTCTCGAATGCGAGTCCAGTGTCCTAACAACTGCGCCACCTCGCTCGGTAACTAGATTTTACCCAATTTAAACAGTCTTTTCCTACAGAGTTATTATTAACTGTGAAAGGTCTCTGTTGGATTCCTTTCATGTTTAATTTCTTAAATCTGTTGCCATTTATGGAATAAATTCCTCTTCTAAATGTACTGTGGCGTTTCTGACCATCTGGGAGGAGACTGAGCAGTGGAACGTGTTACTTTTACACATAAACAAGAACGATCTGTCACACTACTACACTTTAAAGCACAATTAATATGTAATTCTTATATGTAATTCATGTCACACAGTTTCATACGGAACCTACATCCGCTTTCTTTTATATACTGTATATGATAAGATACTGTCATCCCCCTTCCCTTTTGTGTGAGAGGATGAATGAGCATATGTATTTCTAGTTGCATGCTTGAGGGTAGCAGACAAGGCTGTCTGCTAGAGAACAGTAGGACCAACGTCGGAACAGGTAGCTACGCTTCCTAAAAGCAAAGAGGTTTCTATCCTTAGTATGGTCCTGTCCGAACGTTGTCATGTTGGTATAGGAAGCTGCCCCTCTGGCCACTTCCGTTGGTCTTTGTGAGCCACCCTCAGGAATCACGCTCGGCGGTAGGGCAGTTGCAGTGTGGCCGTGGCGAGCGTCTGAAGTGGTAAGATCTCCGGCTAAGCGCATGTCTGTTAAGTCCGTAGGACAATGGATTTCTTAAGTTCAGCCTAACTGAAAATTTAATCACCTTGATTTCAGGTTTAGCTCTAAAATATCTAATGCTATCTTAAAGTGCAGCGGAGTGTAATTCTCGTGTTAAATTCAGATTATTTTGCGGTAGTTGCTTTGTTACTACTTTGTGAGTAAAGTGGAACTACGTGTTGATCAGTAACTCTAACTAAGATCAATCTTAAATGCGAATGCTTGTGAGATTATAACGTCTCGTCTTGAGAATATTTTTTTTATACAGCAACTTTTCTTTATGCTTTTCTTTATGTTCAACCCACGTGGGGAGTACTTTGCGAGACCAGTACCACGTGCTTATCTAACTGTTTGACCCATCAGGTTAATAGTAAGACGTTAGTAACCAGTTCAAGGTTTTTCTTTTGTCAATTGCTTTTCGATCTAATGTATTTTAATTATCAAAATTATTGTGGGGTTGTACGCTTTGTGTAAACCAAGTTGACCACGTGGAGCATGTGGTGTAATCATCAAAGTAGCCCTCAGCTATTCTTTTTGCGAAGACTTCACAAAGAGTTAATATGAATTTAGTATACCAGTGTGTGGTAATTACATGACGGACAGGATTGTGGTATGAACGTAATTTCTTTGGGTAAAAACTGAATCTGTTGGTTGTGGTTAATTTCTTCTTGCTTATGTTTCAATGTTCTTCGTGTGTTATTTTATGAATGGAGTGTTGTATGCAGTTTCCCAAATCTTGGCTCCATATTTTATGTGTTCCGTAAGATTACAATCTCACATTCTTTTCAATCGTAAATAAGGCACCAGCTCAGTTATAACTCACCTATAATATGCTGAAGTTTCAATGAACAATCTTAAAATAAATTTCCAAGTATAAACTGATTTCTTTCTTTTTATTTAAATTCTCCTTTTTATATATATATTTTACCGGTTTTGTATGACTATTAAAAGATTATCATTAATGTTAGTCTGCTAAATATCTGATGAAACAGTTGCCCAGTAATCCACGGTTAACGTCCCCAGACAGATCACGGCTTTTAACCGACTATCATTGTCAATTAGCACCGATTTCAGCATACCAAATTAAAGCTACAATATTACACTTTCAGCATACCAAATTAAAGTTACAACGTTACAACTGTTATATCACATATTTTTATATTCGTCTTGTATTCGAAAATTATAATTATTTGGTAAATATTCACTAATTTCTTCTGTGTTAAAATAACTGCAAAATTTTGTGTTATGTCTAAACGTAAGTTTAAGTATGTCTAAACGTAAGTTTAAGTTCTTTTAAAATTCCTGGTAACTCTCTTAAACAAGTATCCAATTTAACATCAGCTGATTCTGCATTGTAAGGAATTGCAAAACGGTTTTTATATTTTGCTCTTAAAATTTTTATATCTTTGCTAGTAATTTGTTTAATATTGTTAACTGTTTGAACATCAGAATCCTCTAAATAAATGATTTTTGCTTTAACTACATAACCTGCTAAATTAAATATAGAAAATCTAGATCTTAAAAAAATTTTTAAGCTTATACAAGCTTTTTCTTTTTACAAGAAATTGTCTATTTCTCATTTTTCCTACACAATCGGTAAAATCTGTTATTTTTACAATCATAATGCTATCGCAAAATGGTTCTATAATTGCTTTAAATTCTTCTAATTTTTTTCCTTTTGCATCGATATCATCTCCAACATTTGTAACAAGATTATTATTATTTAATTTTTTTTGTAAGTATCCATAAACCAGGTCTTTCATTGGTTGCTTAGTTTTAATACCAAGAACTTCTATTGTAAAATACGTTTTCTTTTTAGTAGATATTTTATTTTCAACTTTCATTTAGGTTAATTTTTTATTTGTGTAAAAGAAGTTAGAATTAGAATTAAATTAATATTAAAAGAGATAAAAAGTCATAAAATTTAATTTTTTTCAAAAGTAAGTTGAAATCAGGTAGTTGAAAGCATAGTGATGAGATTTTCTTACCTGTATGAACTGTAGTGTGTAAGTCACAGAACTGAGTGCTAAAAAGAATTTTCAGTTAAATATTATGAATTTCTATAAGTCGGCAGAATTTGATGTGCCTTAAATCACATTCGAAAAAAAAGTAATTGTTTGGTTCATCATTATTTGATCAAGTTAAGGTATGCACACTTTATCTTAAGAATGGAAGAAATGAAGATTGTCCACAAGAAATGTAGAACTTAGATCCATCAAATAACTATTTGAAGGCTTATATTTCTTTTCTGGATTTTAAATGAATTACGCAATTCAGTTATGATTTTGATATAAATAAATATAATTTCATATTGAATTAGCCAAATTACATCATAACTATGACTCATAGAAAGGATGTACGAAGGCTGTTCGGAAAGTAAGGAAAGTTATATAGCGAAAAAGAAACCACAGTGAAAATCAAAACTATTTTATTTGCAATGGCTAGCTACACCTTCCAGCTACTTCTCTACACATTCGCCGCTCAGACTTACACATCTGTCGTAGCGTTGTACTAACTTTTCAATTCCCTCGTTACAGAAGACAGCCGCCAGTGCTTTTCGACAGTTTTCTATTCTGGACTGCAGCTCGTTGTCTGTGTCAAAATATTGTCTTCATAGCCAGCTGTTCATCTGAGCAGAGATGAACCTCAGGGGTAGCCAATTACGGGTTGTATTGTGGGTGATCAAACACTTCCCATCTAAAACGCTGGAGGAGCATCTTCTTTACCAATGCAGAGTGCGGCCGAGAATTGTCGTGTAGGACAAACTGCATGACAGTTATGTGGATTACATAGCTTCATGTGAAATCTTTCGACAGGCCCTCATACTTGGCGGGAGAGGCTAATTTCTAGCCATCTTTAAGTTCTCTCTGTGAGCTCAGAACTGAAAGGAGCAACATGATGCGATCGACAGACGTACTAGACATAGTGTGCAATGCATCTGTGCAAAGCTTCATCAGATTTTCACTTTATTTTCCATTTCGCGACCGATCGTTCCTTACTTTCCAAATAACCCTCGTAGTTACCATTCAAAAGACAACGATGAAACATTGTGCAATCTTTAATCATAAAATTCCTGCAGATATCTCTGGTGCTGTAATAACATATGGTAAAAGGAATCTGATATATGATGCACGGCACAGAATATTAACTGAAAATTTTCTATTACATTTTCTTTGCAAAGCGAGATAGATGAAAAAATTTATTATGTCAATTAAGAGATGATTTCTCTGCATAGCCTCTTTCATGCACATTATGTTAGGCTTTTGGATTTTTATAATCGCTTGATATTTGGCTGAGAAATGAACAAAAATCGGTCTATTTGGATGCTAGCAGGCAACAGCTGTTGCATTATCAATGTATCTCACAGCTGACTGATAGCACTATGTCCTGCCTTTGGATATCAGAACTGCAACTTCTGTTTGCTCTGTTCATGCTGCTTTAGGTATAAAAATAAAGCAGCTTCATTTCATTTAATGATTCGAATCCTGCTGAAATACTGGGATATTTTTTAAAAAAGTTCCTGAGTAGTGTAGCACAGGGTTTCTTCACACAAGACGGGAGTTTTGCGGAAAAGAACTATGTTTGGAGTAGTAAGTTTTCCACTAAAATTTAAGATTCATTAGTAATTTTTTCTGTATAAATTGAGCCTCTACTCAAGAAGCTGAATAATGCAAGCAATCCTAATCAGTTTCAAAAAAATTGTGAGCTAGAAGTATATTTTTTGTATAACATTACTGGATGAGAATATTTCCCTACTATATATAGAGAAAAAGTTTATATGTAGCTTAACAAGTTTAAGATCCTTTTGCCAGACAGTTATTTGAAATTAATAACTAACTTGGATTTTAAATTTTTGAAAGAGGGGAAGTTTAACTTGAGATGCAGCAGATTAAGTAAAATAAACAATAAATTATTTGGAATTCCTCTATATATATATATATATATATATATATATATATATATATATATATATATATATATATATATATATTATAAACATTCTAAGAAATTCACTTCAATCGCTACTTTCTTCCAACCCAGTCGCATCAATCAAAGAATAATAAAAAAGTAAATAAATTGATCATTATATATACTGTAAAGGTGCCCGATTTCAGTTTGTGGAATGAAGTTCCATTCCTGTTCCACTTGGTCTGTTAATAGAGGGACGGTTAATACAGTTTGTGGATGATGCTGGCGTTGTTCTCCGATAATGTTCTATATGTGCTCGATTGGAGACAGACGTGGTGATCGAGGACGCCAATCCAACATGTCGACACTATGTAGAGCATTTTGGGTTACAACAGCGGTATGTGGGCGAGCGTTATCCTATCACCACCTGGACTGCTGTTCATGAATGGCAGCACAACAGGTCGAATCACCAGACTAAGGTAGAGTTTTGCAGTCAGGATCAGGATGCATGGTATCACCTTGAGAGAGCTCCTGCTGCCATACGAAATCACACACCAGACCACAACTCCAAGTATAGGTCCATTATGTCTAGCACGCATAGAGACTGGTTGCAGACTCTCAACTGGTCTCCTTCTAAGAAACACGCTACCATTACTGTAATCTAGGCAGAACCATCTTCCCTCCAGTGAGCTTTCGCTTGACACCACTGAAGTTGCAAATGGCTGTGGTTTGGGGTTAGTGGAACGCGCGCTACCGAGCGTCTGGCTCGGAGCTGTCAGTGAAATAATCAACTTGTAAGAGTTCGTTGTGTCACATTGGTGCCAACTGGTGCTCACTTTGCTGCTGCAGGAGCGATACGATGCGCCAGTCATACACTGAAGACGATGATCTTCCCTCTCGGTATTGCCAAGTGCCCTGTGAAGTCCGGTCTTCTTACGACCGGACATTCATGTAACCACCACTGCCACCAATCTTGTACCGCGGCTACATGTCTGCCAAGCTCTTCCGTAATATCGCAAAAGGAACACCATGCTACTAGCGTCACTCGTATACGAATGGCGTGAAATTTTAAGAGACATCATTTTTCATATGTAGAAACATTCTTGGTGTTCCTATTATTCTCCCGCCAGTACTTTTCGTTCGCTCCGCTAGCTACAGCCTTGCTCTTTATCCTCTGCACAGTATTCCAGTACTTTTTAGATAACAATGATTTAAACGTTCGTTGAATTCTTATTCTTGTTGGATATCGTCTGCCGAGATATCTTTTGTACGTACAAACCGCCTGTTCTTTTCTCGTTCCTTCTGCATTCTCCATAAGGAAGCAGCATGTGTAATTCCTCTTGGTCTGTGAAGGACGTTTACTATTTCAAAGCAATGAGCACTCGACACAGGTGAACGATATAGAAAGATACACTTGACACATATCCTCTGTGCCTCTTTTAAGCCAGTATAGCGGCGGTTTGTCCCTACTTCTCCGACTTGATGCGTCTCCTTGTTTGGGAATGGAAAACGAATTTCCGCATCGAAAGACAATCCTTTCATGTTCCAAACCGATAAATCCTACTTTCTAAATATTGTAATTCCTCCGAAACTACTAATATGATTTCAAAGAGGTAAACACCTTTGAATTCGTCTCCATGTTAGCAACATAAAAACCATATGTTGTTAGGAAATTCTCATAATTCATCAGGACGAAAACTGAATTACTGTAGCTTAAACGGTTCCATAAATAGTTAAGAGGAACAGCTTAAGTGAATCTAGTTTACGCTTCTGTTGTTTACGTGTGCAGAAGTCATGCTTACTGTATGTGAGTTTTGGCACTACAGGGCTCTCAAAATTTTGTAAATAACATTATTATCACATTTCTCATGGAATGTGCTGTTCGAATCCAAAGGGATAACAGATTTGAATGTGTACAAAATTTACTCTAGTTAAAAATCTAATATCTCACCTCCAGTGGAGAAGATGCCATAGTTAGAGAATACTTGGTGTTTGTTTCTTTGTTAGTGTGAGCATGAAGCGAAGAAAACAGCAGTTGAGACGTATATGTCAATGCAGATATTATTCATTAATTAACGAAACCCATTCTCATATTCAATTAGCACGAGCAGCACTTTCCGTTATCTCTATCCTAAAGCACTTCACAGTTTCTCGCATGCTGTATATCTCGGTACTGCGCAGCAAACAGCCGATTCATAATGAAAACTAAGCGGGTTTTGCAATATCAGGCAATCTCTCCGCTGAACACGAAATTACCATCAGACCTAGGGCACGGACCTGCTCTGTGTTTCCCATTTTGGAGCACTTTTTTCCAGAAAAGCGGCATGATTAATGTACCCATGTTAACAGCGATAAACACTCTCTATCTCGAGTCAACAGAGCATATGCTAAGCTTAATCATAGGTCTGGATAGCAGAGCTTGCGTATAAATGCGTTGGCCGCTCGCTGAGAGGATTTACTACGGGGTTCCCGCCACGCCGTTACGAATGTAATGTTTACCACAGCGGACCGTGCAGTTTTGATTCTCTTCCTCCTACTGCCTCACTTTGGCTTCGTCCTAACTTACGGCCCTAGGCCACGTCCTTGTGAAGACGATTCCAATTGCACTATATCAATTGGAGACACAGGCACGTAAGTACAGCGCTCTTTGCAAAAGTACGCTTGTTTACTAATTACTAGAGTTTCTCTCTACCAAAACTACAGTCCGCAGTACCTAAGGAAGCAATAAGTGGTAGGACTGCTAGTAGTATTGTCAGCATTCATAGGGAAAGAAACATAAATGAACGTGTGAGAGAGAAACTGCCAGCCAATTGCTTCTCTTTGTTCTTTGTTTGTTTGTTTTGTACATAATTAGACCCACACATCGTTTAACGTCTGTCCATTGTGTATTTTATATCCTCACAAAATATAAATTGCAATTTATAAATAATAAAAATTAATTGACTGCCTAACTTCTGCGCTTCTATGTAATGAAAGCAATTACTTTTGATGCATGCAGAGTTTACAAGCACAAACAGAAAAAACTATATAATGTAATCTTTATCACCACGATCAAAGGCAAAAGCTCCCCATTATTATTGATAAGTACTGAAGTTGTATACGAATGACAGTAACGTGTTTTATATAAGTTCGCCCAATTACTGAAACTATGTTTGGTATGTTTTCCTTTCGCGTTTTTTAAAAAAAGTTTACCTATTTTTGAAAACATTGCGTTTTTTATTGCTGTATGGTAAATCTGCATTGTTTCTTTTTACAACATCCCTACGTCTCACGTGAAAAATCAACAGATTTCGAATCAAACGTGAATTAAAATTCGCAGTTTCAATTTTGCTATAAGTACACTACTGGCTATTAAAATTGCTACACCACGAAGTTGACGTGCTGCAGATGCGAAATTTAACCGACAGGAAGAAGATGCTGTAGTATGCAAATGATTAGCTTTTCAAAGCATTCACGCAAGGTTGGCGCCGGTGGCGACACCTACAACGTGCTGACATGAGGAAAGTTTCCAACCGATTTCTCATACACAAACAACAGTTGACCGGCGTTGCCTAGTGAAACGTTGTTGTGATGCCTTGTGTAAGAAGGAGAAATGCGTACCATCACGTTTCCGACTTTGATAAAGATCGGATTGTAGTCTATCGCGATTGCGGTTTATCGTATCGCGAGATTTCTGCTAGTGTTGGTCGAGATCCAATGACTGTTAGCAGAATATGGAATCGGTGGGTCCACGAGGGTAATACGGACCGCCGTGCTGGATCCCAACGGCCCCGTATCACTAGCAGTCGGAATGACAGGCATCTTATCCGCATGGCTGTAACGGATCGTGCAGCCACGTTTCGATACCCGAGTCAACAGATGGGGACGTTTCCAAGACAACAACCATCTGCACGAACAGTTCGACGACGTTTGCAGCAGCATGGACTATCAACTCGGAGACTATGGCTGCGGTTACCCCTGACGCTGCATCACAGACAGGAGCGCCTGCGATGGTGTACTCAACGACGAACCTGGGTGCACGAATGGCAAAACGGCATTTTTTCGTATGTATCCAGGTTCTGTTTACAGCATCATGATGGTCGCATCCGTGTTTGGTGACATCGCAGTGAACGCACATTGGAAGCGTGTATTCGTCATCGCCATACTGGAGTACCCCCCGGCGTGATGGTATGGGTTGCCATTGGTTACACGTCTCGGTCACTTGTTCGGGGTCAACAGAAACCTTCGATCTTACTCGTCGGCTTTGACCCGTGACGTAAGCGTGTTGTGGTGTGTGACGTCATTACGGCGCGGAGTTTGTTTTGCGATTGTGGCGTGTTTGTAGATGTCTTGTTTTTGTTTGTGGTGCTCTCTGGTGGTGTGTTCATGGTTTTCGTTTGTTTTAATTTAATGCTCATTGCTGTACGTCGGGTGAGTTTGTTATTGAGTGTATTTGGTTGTGGTTTTTTGTTTAGGAATGGATATGAAAGACCGCCTTAATAGTGTTCGGTTGAGGGCGATGATGGGCGACACAGCGTTAGAACTTATCAAGTTCTTACAACTATTCGGTTTAATCGCCGAAGTTGTTAAGTGTTCTCTTTGCCTTGAGGCGATGAAATTGGTTAAAGTTCCGGCCTCTCGGACCAGCGACGGATACATGTGGTGTTGCCGGAAAGATGGCGTATGGCGTTCTATAAGGCGTGGTACCTGGTTCGAGAAGTCTAGATTGGGCATGCGTGAGATTGTGCTTATTACATATTATTTTTGTTATAGATGCCCACAGAGTTTTTGCGCGTTTGAGACTGGTGTGAGTGAGAGGACTGTTTTAGACTGGTATTCCTTTTGTCGTGAAGTGTGTTCGGAATTTATTAAGTACAGGGGTAAGTTGGGTGGGCATGGGGTGCTTGTGGAGGTGGACGAGTCTCAGTTTGGTAAAAGGAAGTATGGGAGGGGGAAGTCTGTGGCTGGTCTTTGGGTGTGGGGGGTTGTTGTTCACGGGGGTGGGGGTACTGAATGTGTTTTTAGGGTTGTGGAGGGGAGGTCGAAGGCTGAATTAGTGGGGTTAATTGAGGAGTATGTAGAGCCCGGGTCCACAATAGTTTCTGATGCTTTTTCTTCTTATAGGGGGTTGGGTGACAGGGGATTTAATCATTTAGTAGTGAACCACAGTCTAGAATTTAAGAATTATGATACTGGGGCTTGCACTAACACAATTGAGGGGATGTGGGGGGCGGTTAAGTCAGTTCTTGGGAGGGGGAAGAGGCGCTCTTCCAACCTTCAGTCTCATTTAGATGAGTACTGTTGGCGGAAGAGTGTCCCAGAGGCCTATTGCATTTTTCGGGTTTTTTTAAGGGCTGTGGGTAAAGTGTATAGGCCGAAAGTGGTTAGTTAGGGTGCATTTGTGTGTGATTGTGGTGGCCAATCTAGTTTCTGGGGCTGGAACTTTTTTGAGGTAAGTTCCGTTTTTTTTGTTTTTGATGTATGTTTTGTGTCAACAGAAATATCTGATCTCACGTGTCGGCTTTGACCCGCGACGTTAGGGACCTACACATTGATCTGTAGCGTAGCACTGAATACGAGGTTAGGTTGGGAGTTTTTTTTTTGGCGGGGGGGGGGGGGGGTCAGGGGGGGGCGCAGCCCCCCCCTGCCTGGCCTCGAGTACCACTTGTTTATTATTATCTTTGTTTGCTATCAATGTTAGCAGATTGTTCTTGTGAAACCTTTGTGTCGTTTATGGTCAGGTCAACGGAATTGTTCGATCGTAATTTATGTGATCGCAAGCTGTTGTAGATGTATGTAGGTGTAAGGGAAGTGTTGGTTTTTTAGGTTGGTGTTGGGGGATGTGATCGGTAGGTTCTGTTGAGCTATATAGGTCAATGGAAGTGTTCGATCGTAATTTATGTGATCGGGAGCTGTTGTAGATGTATGTAGGTGTAAGGGAAGTGTTGGTTTTTAAGTTTTGTATTGGGGGATGTGATCGGTAGGTTGTGTTGAGCTACATAGGTCAACGGAAGTGTTCGATCGTAATTTATGTGATCGGGAGCTGTTGTAGATGTATGTAGGTGTAAGGGAAGTGTTGGTTTTTTAGTTTTGTATTGGGGGATGTGATCGGTAGGTTCTGTTGAGCTATATAGGTCAAGGGAAGTGTCCGATTCTGGATAGGAATGTGTTTTTTTGTATTTGGTCAGTTTTGTAATGTTGATTTATTTCGTTGTATTGCGTGGTTTTGTATGGCGGTCGGTGGCTACATTTGTGTATATTTAGTTTGTCCCCACCCAAAAACCCCTAATTTCCCACGCTTGTCCCGTTAGAGTCATTAGGCTTTTTGTGAAACTTGTGTATTTCAGTGTTTATAATACGTAAGCGACGTTTTTATATCCGCCACATTGGAATTGTTGTTTATGGTCGTTTCCGCTACATTTGTGACGTCATGGGTCAAAGCCGACGGGTAAGATCGGACGCTTCTGTATTTCCCTTGTTCGCATTGACGGCACTTTGAACAGTGGACATTACATTTCAGATGTATTACGACCCGTGGCTCTACCCTTCATTTGATCCCTGCGCAACCCTACATTTCAGCAGGAAAATGGACGACCGCATGTTGCAGGTCCTGTGCGGGCCTTTCTGGATACAGAAAATGTTCGACTGCTCTCCTGACCAGCACTTTCTCCAGATCTCTCACCAGCTGAAATCGTCTGGTAAATGGTGGCCGAGCAACTGGCTCGTCACAATACGCCAGTCACTACTCTTGATGAACTGTGGTATCGTGTTGAAGCTTCAGTGTACCTGTACACGTTTGACTCAATGCCCAGACCTATCAAGGCCGTTATTACGGCCAGAGGTGGTTGTTCTGGGTACTGATTTCTCAGGATCTATGCACCCAAACTGAGTGAAAATGTAATCATATGTAGGTTCTAGTATAATATATTTGTCCAATGAATACCCGTGTATCATCTCCTTTTCTTCTTGGTGTAGCAATTTTAATGGCCAGTAGTGTTGTAGTTGTTTTGAAGGAGCAGACAGCGGGATAACTATATAGAACAAAAATTCTGCGTGGGCTACGCAGCCCTTTACACAGGTTGATTCACGAATATACGTACATATTTTAATACGTTATTGTACAAGTAAAACTAAAGAAAAAAGTTCATGTAAACATAGGTCCGCATATGTTTAGTTACAGAGTTACGGCTAATAAAAGGTTTTGCCTGAAATTTAGAAACTTCGCTGATATGAAGCCATCGTAAAACTGTACGAGGTTAAAGAAAAGCACGATTTCATTTATTTTGTTGTTATTGGTCTAGTGAATCTAATAAAACATGTCCCAAAAGTGTATCTGCAGTAGTTTTCCAGAACATCCAGAGAAGCAAAGATTATTATACAATTAAAGTTGTTTACTTTCCATTAATAATGTAGAAACGTTTATGTCATTGTTGGCAACCGTTGAGTTGTTTCAGTCGTTTCATAACCTTAGAACGAGTTAGTTTTCTGTATTGTTTACTGAAAGAACGTATTTAAGTGTATTTAAGTGAAACCACATATTAACTGTTGTAGTTTGTAGAGTATTTGTGAAAAAGGGATGCCTTTCAAACTTACGACAGAGGAATACGCCGATATGGTATTTATTTATGGCAAATGTCTGGAAGGTAAGAAACAAGTTGGACCAAGTAGTTAATAAATCAAAAATTTTACGAAATTATTTCTTTGCTTCTCTGGATCTTCTGGATAACTATTGCAGATTCACGTGTGGGACATGTTTTGTTAGATTTACAAGATCAATAACAACAAAATAAATGGAAATTGTGCTTTTCTTTAACCTCGTACAGTTTGGCGATGGCTTCATATTAGCGAAGTTGCTAAATTTCAGGCAAAATCTTTTATTAGCCGTAACTCCGAAACTAAACATTTAAGGACCTATGTTTATATGAACTTTTTCTTTAGTTTTACTTGTAGAATAACATATTAAAATATGTGCACTTCTTCGTGAATCATCCTGTATACTCCCACTCATTTCCTAGACGGTCTCTAAAGAAATCTAATAAGACCCTACTCGCATACTCAAAGAAAACTATCGAAATGATATAAAGCTCGATGGTATGCAACACACGTATCGTACGGGTAACGCGGTTGCGATCCGACCAAGACTTCGAGGTAAACTACCCTAGTCTACTCTTACTTACGGTAGTCTACCACAGCCTACGTTAGTTTTACAGCTCTACTCAGCAGCAGTCGCCACATTTCTCCCTTTTGAAGTTTTAACTCTTTCGATTAACTCAGTTTCGTGCCTTCTACTTTTTTTATTTTGGTCAATGTCTACTACGTGCTACTTCCTCTATAATGCTTTATATGTAGCAACTTTTATTTTTCTTCTCTCAAAATCTGATTCCAGTGACGTATTGACTATTACAGATTAGATGGGTGGGTGACCTTTAGAGCAGACGTTCCCTCTGGTAACAATTTTCCTTCTTATTTCTCATATCTTTACATTTCACACATCATTTGTCATATTATTCTCAAAGTCATTCTCATTTCAAGTCTTACTTCTTTACAACAATCTTCCATAAACGTGCTGTATCGGGAATTACTTCCTCTGTCCCACATCATTCCCTGATACCAGCAAAACTTTTTTTTGTTAAAGACTGCTTTCGTCATTTAATCCCACATTCCTTCCCAAATAGGAAAACATTATCATTGTTTCTGAACTTACATCTTCTGCAAACTGCAATGATTACCAGATCACAACTATCCTTCATATTTCAAATAAGCAACGGAAATTCAGCCAAGTGATGTCTTGGAGAACGGCCGATATTTAGACAGGTGATCACCCTGTCTTTTTCAAGTCACAAATGGAATGACGGGTCACTGCGCAAGGTAATTTAAAACCTCGGTGTGCAGTGTGAAACCAAAAGTGACCGAAGTTATCGACAACCAATGTGCGAGTTATCATTAACTATGTCTCTCTCTTGATTAAGAAGGGACAGGGTAAGTTTCGCGCAAGATTTAAGAAAATATCTCGATTTATAAGGCCACCTGCTAACTTCATTTTAACTGCTGTCTTAGTAGCACTATCCCAATAGGTGGAATTGCAAGCTAGAATCTCCGTGTTATTAATTTCTAAAGGATGACAGGTGCCAAGACAATGGTCCGCTATAGCAGATATACTCGGCTGTTGCAGGTGTGTATGCTCAAAACACAGTTCCTCCACGGCCCTGAAAGTCTGACCGATGTATGACATGCACACGTGCAAGGAATACGGTAGACACTCGCCTCACGCAAACCAAGATCATCCTGTACGGGTCCTAAAGTAGGCCATTTGCTGGTCGAAAATTTCACATCAAATTTCCGCAGGGAACGACCAATCCTGTTGGAAATGTGTCCTACGTCAGGCAAGAAGCATTTGGTGCCACCTTCTTATCATCATCACTTACGTGATTCACGGTTGGTCGACAGCGTAACGCGCTTATGATCTGCCTTTCACTGTAACCATTCTGCCGAAATTTGTCTTCGAGATAGACTGACTCAGCTGACAAACTTTGAGGGGCTGAAATGACGTGAGCCCTGTGAACCAAGGTACGAAGTACTCACTTCTGCTGAGGTGAATGGTGACGCCTATCAGCCACTAGATACAGATCACAGTGAGTTAGCTTCCCGTAAATGGCAAGTCCCAACGTGTCACAGCCTTCCTGCTGGCCAATGAGTAAAAGAAAGGAAGAGACAAATCCTTTAGAATGAACTCAGATGTTCTAAACAGTCATTGAAGTTCTCACTTCCATGAGGCTAAACAACTAAAGTTTCGTCTAGCCATCCGAAAGCACACACAAGTTGCAACGCTTACGACTCCAAGGCTCGTTCCTTGAAATATTCTATAAATAAATTGACAATCATAGGTGACCGTGGGCTGACCATTGCAACTCCGTATGTCTGTTCATAGCATCGGTCACTGCATTAAAAGTGAGAGTTAATACATGTCGAACTATTAATTTTAATTTTAATAACCAACAGCCTCAGTTGTACCGTTTACCTAGAATTTACCTAGGTTTCAGTCGGGATAACCCAACCTTCTTCAGAATAACTGTAACTACCGTTTGTCCATAGTGGACATCGTCAAGCTAAAACTACAAATTCATAAATTATCGTCAGACTGTAAAAACTTACCTGAAACTGCCGCGGCCCCACTTCGCGACCGCGATGCGGCAGCCACGAATGCTGTACTAGAACTCGTACAGCCAGTACAGCTACAAAAGTTAATGCACTTCGTTTGTTTTTTGCCCCAATTAGCGTTGTATCTTTATTGCACTGAAAATAGTGCACAGTTGTGCAAATGATGATATGTTCGGAAACCGAGTTGGTCCATTCACTCACGGTACCTGCTCTTGACAACTGTAAAGTGGAGTTCAGTATGATCAAGTGGCCGTCAAACTGCGGCACGCTGGCCGCATGAGGCGTGATCAAGTATTTGATAGTAACGCAAACAGGCACGGGACTGGACTCGACTCCCCGTCGCTAGATTCTAACGTGGGTTCTCCGCTAGGCGTTAGGAAAAGGATGGTGGGGATGTGTTCACGGATGGGTCCTGATGACACAATAACAACAATAGGTCAACTGCAATACATTGGTTGTTGTCCCTCCGGGAAAGTTTGCTCCTGCCCGTAATATTCTCGGCGACCACGAAGGTGGCTCACACGTGTGGCCGCTGCTGCGACTAGCTGCTCTGGCGTAACGGTAATCCGCTGCGTCGGCAGCTGCGCTGTGGCGTTTGTGGGTCGTACCGAGCCGCAGGCCTTTGTTCTGATCGCGGCTGGGAGGCGTCGTCGTCGTCGGCGGTGACAGTGGGACAGGTCAGCGCCCCGTCTTGAGCGACCACCCGGGCGGCGGCTGTCTGGCGTCGGCAGGCTTGTGTGCGGACGTTTGCCACGATTTTACCTGCTCCGAAGGGTTGGGTCCCTTGTCTCCCCCTCCTCCTCCTCTTCCTCCTCCTCCTCACCTGCCGCCTGACCCGCAGTAAAGGTACTTACTGAGCCTTTCCGCTGGTTTACTTAACATAGGACCAGAATCTCTATGGATTTTCCGCCACATGTCTAGAGAGAGTTTCGTTGTGGAAACTATTAAATGCATCTCGCATTGAAACCCGCACCAAATTTCGAGCCTCAGTAAAACTTCACCAACGTTGGAGATTTTGCGTTCGTCTAAATTATACTTGCCTTTTTCGATGCTCCTGCAGCAGCTTTCTGTCGTGTTTTGTGTACCATGGGGGATCAGTTCCGTCTCTTATTAATTTATTTGATATGAATCTCTCGAGTGCTGTTGATACTATTTCTTTGAACTTAAGCTACATATGGTCTTACTTACATAGTTTGGAAGGATTGGAGACTGCCTCTTAGAAAGACGTCAACCGAATTTTTATTTGCTTTTATAAATAGATATATTTCGTGTTGTGTTGGCAGGAGAGCCACTAGTGGAGGCCGAAATGCACGCGTTTTAGCTCACGCAGGCTGGCGTGAGGAAGGAACGACTATACTGACGTGAGGTCTGGAACATGACAAGGAATTAGAATTCAGAAAGCGGACGTAATTAGTTTGATACTTAACTTTAATCCATTAATGATGAACATCGCTATTGACGGTACATGATTCACAATGTTATCTGTTCAGAAGACATAGTACCTGAATATGGCGCCTTGCTAGGTCGTAGCAAATGACATAGCTGAAGGCTATGCTAAACTGTCGTCTCTGCAAATGAGAGCGTATGTAGGCAGTGAACCATCGCTAGCAAAGTCGGCTGTACAACTGGGGCGAGTGTTAGGGAGTCTCTCTAGACTAGACCTGCCGTGTGGCGGCGCTCGGTCTGCAATCACTGATAGTGGCAACACGCGGGTCCGACGTATACTAACGGACCGCGGCCTATTTAAAGGCTACCACCTAGCAAGTGTGGTGTCTGGCGGTGACACTACATTTCGCGTTTTGTTTTGGTGAATTTCTTTGTTACAGAATTGACCCTCGCTACGACTGTGTGTTCACTAATCCCTGTGTCTGTCGTGATGCTCAGGATTATTTGTGACTAAGAGATCAAGTGTGCTTTCATAACCATTTACAATTTGAATGTCCTCGTGAACTAATTTTTCAAACTAATTTTTAAAAAGCATTTACAACAATTATGGAAGTTGTTTTCTATCTACAATAGGGTCTGAAAACGTATTTCTGTCAACATACGGAAAGTAGATTGAAGTCACTGCCAACTATAATTGTACGAGTAGGGTACCTATTTGTGATGACACTCAAGTTTTCTTTGAACTGTTCAACAACTGTTTCATCTGAGATCGGGGGTCGGTAAACGGAGCCAGTTATTAATTTATTCCGGTTGTCGAGTATAACCTCTGCCCATACTAAGTCACACGAACTATCTGCTTCACTGTCGCTTGTGAGCTGTAACACACATTACATTATTTTTCCTTAAGTTGTCCTTCTTGTTTCTGTTTTAGTGCAGATCATTACAACTACGGCTTTTACCTCCAAAACCGAGGATGCTTTCTCTGCGATCCTGTAAATACCAGACGTAAACAATGTAGAACGACAACATACGTCACTAGCGTAGCATTGTGTATTACTTCATTTCCTTCTTTCTAACATTTTAAAATTGTACGTCGACTTTAGGTGACATGTCAATCATAGATGTTCTTATCTCTATTTCGTGAACGTATTTTCAGTCATGTTTTTAACATTGTCCCGCTGCACTTTATTAACTAATGTTTCGCCGCCTGTGATATCGCATTTTAGAGAAGTACATTAATATGTCGTTCTTCTTTTCAAACATTCACATACCCATTTCTTCTTTCCTTGTCTTTTGGGCATGCAGTTGTAGTAATTAAAGTAGGCACAAATGCAGTGATCAAAAAGAAATGATTAGCGTACATTCGCATTCTGTTTACGTCGTTCCTTTCTTGTTGCTCCCATGGCGATGGACTGTTTCTATCGCAATCAGTAAGCGTGAAAGGAAGCTACCGTACAGACAGAGGAATCTATATTTATACTTGGCAGAACTAATTACATGCTGATATAATCGTCGGTATTGCTTTCGTTTCCCAAAAGTTATAAATATTTCGATTTCAGAAAAGAAGCTCTGTGAAACTTCCTGGCAGATTAAAACTGTGTGTCCGACCGAGACTCGAACTCAGGACCTTTGCCTTCCGCGGGCAAGTGCTCTACCATCTGAGCTACCGAAGCACGACTCACGCTCGGTCTTCAGAGCTTTACTTCTGCCAGTATCTCGTCTCCTACCTTCCAAACTTTACAGAAGCTCTCCTGCGAACCAAGCAGGTCGGGCACACAGTTTTAATCTGCCAGTAAGTTTCATATCAGCGCACACTCCGCTACAGAGTGAAAATATCATTCTGGAAACATCCCTCAGGCTGTGGCTAAGCCATGTCTCCGTAATATCCTTTCTTACAGGAGTGCTAGTTCTGCATGGTTCGCAGGAGAGCTTCTGTAAAGCTTGGAAAGTAGGAGACGAGATACTGGCAGAAGTAAAGCTGTGAGGACCTGCCGTGAGTCGTGCTTCGGTAGCTCAGATGGTAGAGCACTAGCCCGCGACAGGCAAAGGTCCCGAGTTCGAGTCTCGGTCGGGCACACAGTTTTAATCTGCCAGAAAGTTTCATATCAGCGCACACTCCACTGCAGAGTGAAAATCTCATTCAAGAAGCTCTGTATT
This sequence comes from Schistocerca cancellata, assembly GCF_023864275.1. Lineage (NCBI taxonomy): Eukaryota > Metazoa > Arthropoda > Insecta > Orthoptera > Acrididae > Schistocerca > Schistocerca cancellata. The sequence goes on from NC_064634.1 coordinate 156,099,362, forward strand.
TGGCGAAGATGTCGAAGAACGTCCCTTACGTAATGGTTGCATCGGTTAAGCCCGTCTCACACGGAGCAAGGTTCGCCGCAAGTTTGCGAGATGGCGTGCATGCCTGCTGGCTTGCAGGGAAAGGAGCCGGCTATCTTCCATGCCGAAGCTCTCCCACGGTGCAAGATCGGCATCTAGTTGTGTTGTGATCGGCTGCATGTTGCATCGAACTAAGATGGCTGCTTCAGGTACAGATGTTCAGAGCAAACTGGCCTTATTAGTTGTTTTGGTGCTAAACGATGCAGAAATGCATGCTAATGAGCGAAGAAGAAAGAAAGAATGGGCGAAAAACTGGATTAAGAGGAGAAACGCTGGAAAAGGTGTGCTCTCCATGCTTCATAAACCGTTGAGGTTAGTTCGCATAACACCTACTTTTGTTTGAAAGGTATCACCGTTTCATTACTGTTTGACTTTATAAATATACCAATAATGACGTAATCCATTACCATTCAAGATTATGTGCTTTCAAAAATCGGGTGAATATTCAGTGCGATATTTCTAGGAAGTAGTCTTAATTGTGTCCGATTTTTGCAAGTAGTAGGTTTCTACATTCAACACAAAATTCATAGTTTTGTACTTACGTCGTTCACCCCAGCGCCACAGCTTTTCTATGATTGCACTTTGGTGTACTCCACTTTAAATTGAGTACGTAAATTGTGCATTTTGCTATAGCAGTCCTTGCTCGTCGTGTATGGTCGAACAAGACACACGGCACTTGCAATTTTTTTGGGTGCTTCTGCACGCAAGTGTTTATTCTAATAGTTTGCGCTTTTCGAGACTTACAGACACTGTTCTTCCCTATAAGTACATATCAATGCTTCTATCGCTTCCTTGGACCACTGCGGTGCCATTATTTAATAATTATAAGAACTTCCTACCGCACCTCACAACAGCAGAAAAGCGACTATCAGCAAAGGCTTTCCGCCCAAGCTTTCCGTATCTGACGTCACAAACGAAACGTCTCATGATTGGCCAACGCAGGTAGCACGCAGGGAACCTTGCAAGAAAAACAGCACCGGACCTATCCTGGAAATCTTACAAGGCTCCCAGCAAGGTAGCCCGCTAGCAGACGACGGATTCCGCAAGGTAGCCGTCGCGCGATCTAGCAAGGAAACACAGCGAATCTTGCTCCGTGTGAGACGGGCTTTACTAGAGGGATCGCTACCTGGCGAAGGGGCAAGTGTGGCAAATGTCCTGCGCGGCCAATGTCCGGCATTCGGCAGGCCAGGGTCCTCGGCTCCGGCCCCGGTCACTGTGTTTGTGGGGGCAGCGTCCCAGGACGATGGCGACAGTGCGTTACCATGGCGCACCCCCACTGCCATTACAGTGACGATAGTGACGATGTTGACCACAGCGGCAGCGTCAATCTGGCGCCTCCTAGGTGACGATCTGCATTTCGGTCGTGTCTATTACTATGGCTGGATGACGATTCCGAACTGGTGGCGGCGCTTAGTGAAACAGGCTCTGCGTCACTCCAACACCTCACGACGGTTAATGAAGAGAAGGTGGTCCCAGTACTTAAATACGCCTCTCTGTCGCTGAAGTTTGCGCTTCTACCTCCCCAGTAGGTCGGTGGAATATTCTGGCGTTGCTCAGCTTGCATAACTGACCCTATTACCGCCCTCCATGTTGACACCGTGGCGTGCAGCGAGCTGCTTCTTGTCACATCCTGCACTGGTCAGCTCAGCCACCCACTTGAGTCATGGTACCATATTAGCGAGCTCCACAACAGCATGTAACACACATACGACTTCTGGCTCCCAGTATTCCTTAACATTTTTAACTAATCTCATTACAGTAAAATTCCCACCTTTAACTTACTCAGTCGCTCTAACCATTCGATCCTCTAGAGTAACATGCATCTGTCAATTAGCAGCAGAATCCTATAACTTTAACTAACGTTAAGAGCTTCTTAAGAGTGTAGTTTTCCTGCTCATTGCCAACAAAAACACTAACAGCGATAGTAATATTTTAAAATGTACTTAATTTTAATTGATGTTGGTGAATTCGGTCGTGAGATAAGTAATGTTGGGCGCTTACCACGGGGGTTGAGGGGTAAGTAGACTGGCCACTAAAAGGTTTGAGGATGTGACACGGAAAATGTTTTGTTGTCTGTCTTCCAGTACTGACAGCTCACGGGAATGTGCAGTTCTTTCCGATCACCTGCTGTGCTGTAAATATTGACACGCTCATAGAGACAGTCATTTTCAAGTGAGGTACTTACTTGTTCCAAGGAATATTATAGTAGAATGTAGTGAGTAGAAGACAACTGACGTTTGAAAGATGTAGTAAACATCTGTGATCGTGTCTCATACTGCATAATGCATTTAAATTTATGTACTGTAATTAACCAGTTAATGATACACACACGCAGACAACACAACAACACTTCTTCAGACAATTGCAGTGGAACATATTTCGCGTTAGTCAAGGTGGCAGCAACCTGTAACACATGTCGGCATGAAGTGTTCCTAATGTTGGAGACTTTTAACTATCAGTAGTTTTTGGTCGACGGCTAAATAACTGATGATGCTCGAAGTACGGAGGATATAAAATGTAGACTGACAATGGCAAGAGCGGCATTTCTGAAAAAGAGAAATTTGTTAAAATCGAGTATAAATTTAAGTATAAGGAAGTCTTTTTTGAAAGTATTTGATTGGAGTGTAGCCATGTGTGGAAGACAAACACGGAAGGTAAAATGTTCAGACAAGAAGAAATAGAAGCTTTAGAAATGTGGTGCTATCGAAGAATGCTGAAAATTAGATGGATAGATCACGTAACTAGGTACTGAATAGAATTGGGGAGAAAAGAAATTGTAGCACAGCCTGACTAGAAGAGGGGATTGGTTGTTAGGATGCATTCTAAGACATCAAGGGATTGGGGGAGGGGGGGGTCAAAATCGTAGAGGGAGGCCAGGAGATGAATACTGTCAGGAGATTCAGAAGGATGTAGGTTGCAGTAGTTACTCGCAGATGAAGAGGCTTGCACAGGATAGAGTAACATGAAGAGCTAAATCAAACCAGTACGAGCGAACACCACAACAAACATAACCAATTAATAATAAAATCGGAACGTATGCGGTTTGAGGTGCCACCCCACTGTATCGGTATTGGCTCTTGAGCAAAGAACTTCGACGATCATTGGGCTACCCCGTTAAGCTTGCGTTGTGCACTGCTCGGATATGTCAATTGCTGTACGTTAACAATGACGCGCAGCGGTAGAGAGAGATTTAGTGTGGAAGTGAAGGCTTCGTGGGTGTTCACGAACGCAATGGAAGAACGACACACAGACGCTATCCTGAGCTGTTCCTGCAGAGACAGGAACCTCACCACACTATTTTCGCGTCTGTACATAGGCGCCCACGTGAAACCGGATGCTTCCATGTTAAAATGATAGCGTGTTACAATCATTTTCGTTGATATGAAGCTATTTTCACAGAAGCAAATATCATTGGGTTAACAAATCGCATAAATCATAATTACAGTGTTAGTCTGAAACGAATAGCGGGAGACAGTGGGTCCCTGATGCCAAAATACTCTGAACGTATGCCTGGACAACGTCTGAAAGTTTATCAGTGGAATTCTGGTTCACCCTGTACACAGCCTATCATATACACTACGTGATATACCCCGCTTTACAGTTCGCTAGAGCCAGTCATGTAATTACAGGTACCATAAATGTAAGCAAAAAGGTTGATATGGTCTTTCTCATATTTTTAATTTTAATCGGCATAATGGTTACAGGGGTTTGACAAAAATATGGGAACACCTCGAGAAATGCATGCTTAAACATAAATGCAGATGCTAGCCACGCCTGTAGATTACGCTGTCGTGTTCGACCACGAATGGTACCTGTCCCATTCATTACAAGTGTCAGTCGTCAAAACAGTATTCTGCATAGTTGTGACTGCGTTATGTCAGAGCTAAGTAAATTCTAACGTGGAGAAATTTTTGGTGCCTGTGTGGTGGTTCTTCGGTAACCAAGGAACCAAAGTGTTTGTCGTTTCAACAGGCGCCATTTCGAGATTGCCTACCGCATACATCGAAAGTGGAAAGACATCATCCGCTAAGTAACAACGCGGTTGAATGTGCATCGCGACGGACGGTCATTGAAGTGGTTTGTGACGAAAAATAAGAAGATGACAGCTGCAGAAGTCACTGCGGAACTAAATGTTGCACTCGCTAATCCTGTTAGCACCAAAACACGAAGAGAGCTACAGAAGCAGGGAACTGTGGGCTAGCTGGAATTCCTACACCACCCATCAGTGATGCAAGTGCCCTTATCAAGAAAACGTGGTGCTGAAGCTGTAAAACCATAACTGTGGAGCAATGGAAGAAAGTTGTGTGGTCGGAGAAGTGTTGTTGAACAGTTTCTCCAACATGTGATCCAGCTTACGTCCCGTCAGTGAAATAAATAGAGGGTTTGGTGATGATTTCGGTAACGATATCGCTGTATTCCAAGGGCCCCATGGTTACTCTCTAAGATCGCATTGCTGCAAAGGATTATGAGACTATTTTGGGTGATCACATCCATTCTATGGTACAATGTTTGTTCCTTATTGGTGATCCTGTGTCCCAAAACTACAGAGTTCCTGTTCACACAGATCTCATCGTCCAGAACCGGTTTTCGCAGCACGACAGCGAATTTTCGCATCTCCCCTGGGTACCACTGCCACCAAATCTCAATCTTATTCAGTCTTTGTGGTCTAATTTGGTGGGTAGGGTGTATGGTCGCTTTCCATCTCCATCATCGATAAATTACCATTATTTTACAGGACGATTGGTATAAGATTCCCTTGACAACCATACAGGACCTTTAGTTACCCATTGCGAGACAACTGGAAGTTATTTTGAATGCCAACGGTTTCCCTACACGGTATTAGACACATTAATGTATTGTGTTCATGATGTTCCCATATTTTTGTCCATTCCTTGAAAATATTCGTATTTGTTTACTTTCAAGGAAATTTGTGGTGCCATTCCTTTTCAATAAAACGTAATACAGAAGTTGTGATTATTCAGTCCATTTCTGGTTGACGGAAGTGCCCAATGTCTTTCTCACATCCCCCGTGTGACCATTGAGTGCTTCGACAATTTTCTACCAATTACATTTCTTTTTCTTCAGCATTTGTACTGTTGATCTCTAGGCTCGCAGAAATACATATGACATACAGGGTGGTCGGAAATTTCCGTTAGAAACGTCTCGGACTTGTAGACGGTAGTGAGTACAGAACATTTTGAATAGGAACCCATGTCCGGAATCGTATCGTTTCCTTTCTACGACAGTTTCGATTCAGATGTGTACCTCGTCAACGTCTGCTTAGGGCAAGAGCAACGTCTCAGAGTTATCTGTCCTGGTATGCAACAGGGCAAACATGGTGACGTGTACTACGTCAAACGATCCCGGATGTCACTTATTGTCTGCTTTGCTGTGAGATCGAATCAACAAATGGTTCAAATGGCTATGAACACTATGGGACTTAACATCTGAGGTCATCAGTCCCCTACACCTTAGCCGGCCGCGGTGGTCTAGCGGTTCTAGGCGCTCAGTCCGGAACCGCGCGACTGCTACGGTCGCAGGTTCGAATCCTGCCTCGGGCATGGATGTCTGTGATGTCCTTAGGTTAGTTAGGTTTAAGTAGTTCTAAGTTCTATGGGACTGATGACCACAGATGTTTAGTCCCATAGTGCTCAGAGCCAGCCCCTACACCTTAGAACTACTTAAACCTAACTAATCTAAGGACATAACACATATTCATGCACGAGGCAGAATTCGAACCTACGACCGTAGCGGTCGCGCGGTTCCAGACTGAAGCGCCTACAACCGCTAGGCCGACCCGAGTCAACACCTGTGCATCACCGATAGAGGAAACGTGGTGCAGTACACGTTTGCGGAATACGCAGACATGCTTCTTGTGTATGGCGAAGCTGGAGGTAACGGAAGAGCACGCTATGGTTCCAGCAGACTTTCCACAATGCGTCGCCTTCTGCACATGGTTCCTGCACCGTTGAATCGACGTGCCTCTGTTTCCACGTCGGGTTCTCTTCACAGATGAATGTAGGTTCACAAGGGATTGTGTTCTGAATGCTCGAAATAGCGATGTTTGGGAGGACGAAAACCCTCACGCCACGCGTGTTCAGGGATATCAAGACAGGTTGGGAATTAACGTGTGGGCAGGTACTCTGGACGTTCATGTGATTGAACCATACCTCCTTCCAGCCAAGCTCACGGGTCCCGCATACTTAGTCTTTCTACGACACATAATGGACCCGTTCTTGGAAGCTGTGCCATTGAATGTCCGTCAGGAAATGTGGTTTCGGCATGATGGAACACCACCTCACTTTTCACTGGCTGTCCGGAGACATCTCAACAGACGGTATGGTGAAAGATGGATAGGCCGTGGTGGTCCAACAGCGTGGCCGCCACGATCGCCGGAATTAACCCCTATGGACTACTTCTTGTGGGGTCGTATGAAGAGCCTAATTTACGAGACACCTGTAGAGTCAGAGGAAGATCTACTGGCACGGGTTCTGGCTGTTGCACAAGACACTGAAGAGACACCAGATGGAATGGAGAGAGTGTACCAGAACATGCTTCGGAGTGTGTGTAACAACGTTGGTGGTCGCCACATCGAACCGCTGTTGTAATGCATCGGTACGTTGCGCCTGGTGCCGTAGATGCTGGGTTCTTGTTCTTGTCGCCTAATGTAAGGCGTAAGATGTAACTTGTAATGCAAATGCGTAAGTAAAATAACGGAACGAGTCAGTATTCTTTTCAAATGAATTGCAACAATTGTACTGGGTCACGCCTAAGTACATTCCTCATGTGAGTGTGGATGAGATAATCATCTGCATTGAAACTGTCGTAGAACGGTTCAAAATGTTATGTACTCACTACGCTCTGCATGCCCTAGAAGTTTGTAACGGGAATATCCGACCACCCTGTATATACTCTCCTGCCAACAACATTAAATTCTGCGCCGAGCGAGGTGGCGCAGTGGTTAGCACACTAGACTCGCATTCGGGAGGACGACGGTTCAATCCCGCGTCCGGCCATCCTGATTCAGGTTTTCCGTGATTTCCCTAAATCCCTCCAGGCAAATGCCGGGATGTTTCCTCTGAAAGGGCACGGCCGACTTCCTTCCCCGTCCTTTCCTAATCCGATGAGACGGATGACCTCGATGTTTGATCTCTTCCTCCAAACAACCCAAATCCAAAACATTACATTCTTTTCTAACCACACAATAGCACACGCAGCTCATGTCACAACAAAAGTACTTCTCACGCAACAAAGCAGACGAATCCTGTCTGTCCTGCAAGCATCGAGGAAGGGAGAACGCGAACTTCCATGGATGGTTCGCTAAACGACCGACGACCATAGGAAGACGAACGAGCACAAGTGAATGAAAAGTGAACAAACCGAATGCTATTCTCTGGCTCTCGGCTACTGTGTACACAAAAGAATCTGGTTCACTGATACCCGTTCGATTGCGTTCGAGCCATTGTATGCCAGGTTTGACTAGTCAGTCGCTACAAGCACGTCATTTTATTATACGAGTGTCATCAGAAATCTCACAAGGGAACCTCCCCATCGCACCCCCCTCAGATTTAATTATAAGTTGGCACAGTGGATAGGCCTTGAAAAACTGAACACAGATCGATCGAGAAAACAGGAAGAAGTTGTGTGGAACTATGAAAAAATAAGCAAAATATACAAACTGGGTCGTCCATGCGCAAGATAGGCAATATTAAGGGCAAAAGGAGGCGAAGAGCTCCGTGGTCCCGCGGTTAGCGTGAACAGCTGCGGAACGGGAGGTCCTTGGTTCAAATCTTCCCTCGACCGAAAATTTTAACTTTCAGTTTATGTGAAAAACTCTCATGTTTTCATCACTTTTTTGGAGTGATTATTACATCCACAAGAAAACCTAAATCGGGCAAGGTAGAAGAAACTTTTCACCCATTCGCCAAGTGTACTAGTTAGGTGGGTCGACAACATATTCCTGTCATGTGACGCACATGCTGTCTCCAGTGTCGTATACAAAATATCAGACGTGTTTTCCTGTGGAGGAATCGGTTGACCTATGACCTTGCGATCAAATGTTTTCGGTTCCCATTGGAGAGGCACGTCCTTTCGTCAACTAATCACACGGTTTTGCGGTGCGGTCGCAAAACACAGACACTAAACTTATTACAGTGAACAGAGACGTCAATGAACGAACGGACAGATCATAACTTTGCGAAAATAAAGAAAGCAAAATTTTCAGTCGAGGGCAGATTTAAACAAAGGACCTCTCGTTCCGCAGCTGTTCACGCTAACCACGGGACCACGGAGCTCTTCGCCTCACATTGCCCTTAATATTGTCTATCTTGCGCATGGACGACCCAGTTTGTATATTTTGCTTATTTTTTCATAGTTCCACACAACTTCTTCCTGTTTTCTTGATTGATCTGTGTTCAGTTTTTCAAGGCCTATCTATTGTGCCAACTTATAACTAAATCTGAGGGGGGTGCGATGGGGATGTTCCCTTGTCAGTAGCTTGTACACATGTAATCTGTTGCCGACGCAATAGACTGAACTAAAAACATTGCCCGCTTACCACGCTAACCATTACATGACATGTTTGCCGCTAGTACCGGGTGATCAAAAAGTCAGTATAAATTTGAAAACTGAATAAATCAGGGAATAATGTAGATAGAGAGGTACAAATTGACACACATGCTTGGAATGACATGGGGTTTTATTAGAACCAAAAAAATACAAAAGTTCAAAAAATGTCCGACAGGTGGCGCTTCATCTAATCAGAATAGCAATAATTAGCATAACAAAGTAAGACAAAGCAAAGATGATGCTCTTTACAGGAAATGCTCAATCTGGCCCCCATCATTCCTCAACAATAGCTGTAGTCGAGGAATAATGTGAACAGCACTGTAAAGCATGCCCGGAGTTATGGTGAGGCATTGGCGTCGGATGTTGTCTTTCAGCATCCCTAGAGATGTCGGTCGATCACGATACACTTGCGACTTCAGGTAACCCCAAAGCCAATAATCACACGGACTGAGGTCTGGGGACCTGGGAGGCCAAGCAAGACTAACGTGGCGGCTGCGCACACGATCATCACCAAACGACGCGCACCAGAGATCTTTCACGCGTCTAGCAATATGGGGTGGAGCGCCATCCTGCATCTAATAAAACCCCATGTCATTCCAAGCGTGTGGGTCAATTTTGACCTCTCTATCTACATTATTCCGTGGTTTATTAAGTTTTCAAATTTATACTGACTTTTTTATCACCCGGTACTTCGCTCCTCGTCTGGCGCATGCGCGCGGCGCACTTTCGTACCAGCCTCTGAGGGCGGACGCGTCGTGCAGCGACTATAGTCTCCCAGAGACCTTTCTTTGAACACAGGACGCCGGGTCACGATGCCGACGGGCAGAAGCCGCCGCTTGCCTGCGCTTCACCAGCCGCCAAGCCCAGAAGTTCCAGCTGGGCCTCCATGCTCGGGGGAGTTTTCGCAGTTGGGATGTATGCAACCGCCTAACTTCGGGGCACCCTCAATGCATTTCTTCTCTCCGCCGATGCTTCTCCTTATGCTTCTTCTCGGTAAGTTCCTAGTCAATTATTTATTTCTCGTTCGATCTACCAGATACATTTTACAAAGAACAGATAAGTTCAACATAAATCACAATAAACGTTTGGAACTTACAATGTGGAAACAAATTATATCAGTTATTACATTAAAATTGTGTCAGAGAAACTACATTATTACATTAAATGGAACAAAAGTCACATAAACTGAAGACAATTAATTACACAGTGTAACGGAACATATTAAAGGCTTTACTGTACCGAAGTATGTGATACCCTCCAAATACAACCAGTTTAACGAGTATTTGTGATTATAGAAAAGTTATTGTGTATGTTAACAATGATTGCGTAACATGTCTCCATAAACAGTCAACCCATTAAATTATACTGAATAACTAACCCACACAAAAGTTAATATCACTTGATCACTGATACAGCAAATGTCATCATGTAAAAACACTGAGTTCATCTTAAATAATTAATATGAAGTACGAAAAATAGTGTACAATTTAGGTATTTTGGATCTCCTTAAATAAAAATCACCCAGTGAAACCTATTTGTTCACTAGGAGCGTATAGTATTCACGAAATCAATCCTGTTTTAGACGAAAACCAATGTATTTCTTAATAATTCATGTTAATTACTTATTTATGCAAATTAGAGAAGTCAATTGACAAACTTCTAAAAAACGGACTTTTTGTAACAAAGAATTATTCTGTCAAGTCAACAAATCTGTCTGTCATTTTAATAACATGTTAAATTATGTCACTCGATGCAAATTAATAACTTTTCTGCACAAATTATGATAACAGATGTACATGTGACTTGTAAACTATATCTCTTTTTAGTAGTTCTTTGACAATGTTATAAATACGAGCAGCAAGAAGGGTCGAAAGGCAGTCGGAATGTCACTTTGGTACAGTGTGTTAGTGTGTTATTGTTTGAGGTGGATAAACAATGCAAAGAACATGTAAAGGAAGTTGTGTTGTGTCATAGTCTTTGGTGGACAGTGGAATTAAGATGGCCACCAGAGTAATAAATAGTTTGAAGTTTACATATTTGTTGGTTTCGCTCGTTCTTTATCATCAAAAGCACATAAAAAACACGGGACCTCATGTTTCTAACCCTAGACAACCAGATTTAGAGCCAGCATCAGCATCGAGACACAGCAGCGATCCAGCAAGCAGCAGCGATTACCACAACACAATGCATTTTAATGGCGCCAACCTAACATCACGTGTTAACAAGCTCCGTAAATGGGAGTGAAATAGTGCGATTATAGCAATTAGCTATATCTACGACTAGGCGACCATTACAAAAGTGGGGTCTCATCCGGGATCTTTAAGTGCATCGATGATAATAGTGCAGCGATAAATTTCGTAAGTGTTTAGCATTCCAAAAAAAAGTTTATTTGTGCAGTGTGGCAACAGTGAAAATATGTCAAAAATAAATAAATAAATAAAGTGTGTTTGTGCGACTACCAAAAACCATCATCACACCGCTCGGAAGATTAACGTCTGGATTATGTCGACGGAATTCATCAATCAAGACCTCAGCTTCAATAAAACCGAATATAAGTGAAGAAACCAACAGGAACACCGATCACGACATCATAGCATAAAGCAAGGTATTTTGTTGTTGTTGTCATTTAAAATAATTAATAGTTAACATGTCTCTACCTGAGAGTGATGAGATCGTAGGAAATGTAAAAATTGAACCAGGGGATGGTGAACAATTAAACTTAACAGAGTGGCTAGCAGGGTTTGCAACTCAAATAAGCTCGCAACTTAAACAATCCAGTGAAGAAATAAGTGTGAAACTGAAAGAAAACACAGATATACTGGATAAGTTAAGTTTCAATTTTGATGTATTAAGTACTCATCTCAATGAGAAGTGTGAGGAAATTAAAACTACCCTCAGTAAGGACACTAGAGAACAGTTGATACACTTCAGAAAAGAATTTCAAGTTAAAGTTGAAAGTTTAAATGAAAACATACAAGCTAACACAGACAGCATTGCTGTCATCTACAACAGAGTAGATACTGAAGTTGAAAGATTAGATCAGAGAATAGACAAAACTTCAGAAAACCTTAAACAAGAATACAACCTGTATACCACTAATGTAGATACAAAAGTAGAAAATATGCACACTAAATGTACACAATTGGAGGACGCATTGATGTCCAAACAAACGATTTACAATCAAAATACAATGTATGGGCACATCCAAGTGAAATGCTTTCCTGGTGAAAATCTGCACCCTATTGACTTTATTCACCAATGTAAGGATATGTTTGTGGTAGGAATGTCAGATAACATAAAAATTAAGTTAGTAAAACGGTTTCTAGAAGGGGAGGCCCTATCCTGGGCAAATGAGAATAATGATTCTTGGAATACTTTTGAAGAGTTTGAAGCTAAATTTATTTGCAAATTTTGGTCACAATCCATACAAGCCAGATTAAAGTCAGAATTTCTAAATGGACCAGTGTATAGAGGGAAAGTAGGGGGAATGCAAAAATTTTGCAGAGGTCAATTGAAAAAGCTTGCTCACTTGAATAACTCCTTTGATATTATGACACAAATTGATGTTTTAAAAAGAAGGTTACCAGAGAGACTGCAGTGGGAATTGGTCCATGGACCAGACGATTCAATGGAAGAGTTCCTGAAATTTGTAGATAGATTAGATAGGGCCTTGGAAAGAGAAAATAACCAAAGTTTTGGCTCTGGCAACAACCAGTATGGGGGGTGGAACAGGAATGTAAATAGAGATTATTATGGGAGGAGAGACTTTGAAAATTCTGGAAATAATGCTCCAAATAGGGGAGATAGGAGGTATGAAAATGATTTCAGAAACAATACACAGGAGGGAGGATGGAGGAGAGATAACAGGAATGATAGAAATAGGTATTGGGGAAGAGAACAAGATAGAAGGGGGTTTGCTGAAACTAGTGAACAAAACGACAACTACAAATGGACAGACCGAGGGAACCAGCCGGGAAACGGTGGACAGTCCCACTAGATGTCCGTAGTTTTGGGGCTAGACAATATTATGATAGCACAACACATAACCGAAACTGGAAAAGGAGAGGATACAATGTAAAGTGTAAGCACCATGAAAACACTGATGTTGTTAGAATGAATAAATTAGAATTTAATAAAAGGTTTTGGGATACTATGAGGAAAACTGATACAGTTAATAAAAACAGTGTTCAAGCACAGGTAGTTAGTGAAAGTGCAGAAGTTGAAGGTATTGCAGAGTTCCATAGTTGGGCTGAAAAAGATACTGGTGTTAATATCAAGTCAGACACACCACAAATAGAATCTATTTTGGGGGGTTTATTTGATAAGAAGGGGGATGACGAAGTGTTTAATGGAGCCAAAGACTCAATTGCTGAGATTCAGATACATAGGGGGGAAACTGAAGATGGGGTTGTTGCAGAGGAGGAGGAAGAAGTAATTGAGGGACATTTAAATAATGATCCTAAATCAAGTGATGTTGTTGATGAGAGTGTGGAGGAAGAAATAAAAGTATTTGTAGAATTGAAAAGTGATGATGAGGTAAAGGTAAGTGGTGTGACAAACATGGGTCATAATGAGGTTAATGTAAGTGAAATGCAGACTAGGGAATGTGTATCTGAGGACAAGCTATTGCCTATTGGGAACTATGAAACACTACTCTATGAGAATGGTAATAATAATAATATTAAAGAAAATATGAAGGGATGGAATGTAAATGTGTGTTTTCAACAAAAAGGGGGAAAGTTTTTAGAAGTTTTGTGGAACAACTATGGATACTGTAAAAACAAAGGTGCCTTTTGGAAAGAATTAGCAAAGGTAAGTGCAACCCTGTATCCTACATGGTGGACAAGAATCCGTAGTGGACTTTATAAAAAAGGGGGTGAAAACAGTAGTTTGTTAAGTGACAACACAGTGTTAAAAGGAACAGGTGAAAACAAAGGTTTATGTTTAATTCTCAATGCTTTGTAAACAGAGAGGGGTGTGTCTAAGTGTAGGAAAGAGACATTAGACTTAGGAACTAAAGAAACTGAAAATGATCTATTGTTTGAAAATACTGAAATAGACAAAGATGTTGAGCTAGGTTGTCCATATGTTAAAGTAAACATTGACATTTGTCCATTTGAAATAAAAGAAAGCCCACATCCTAATGCGTATAGACTTATCTTTCCCAGATCAAGAAGGTTATTTGGATTAAGAAACATCACTGAATTGAAACCATATAAACATGGTTAAGCACATTTCCCTGTTTGAATGCAGTTACTTACCCATTTTCCATAAAGCATGTTATCAGCAAAGCTTTTTACTGGGTGTGTCTAATAGCAACTACCACTCATCCTACAGACCCTGGAGAAGTTCCAGATCTCTGAGAGAATGTTTTTATATTTATATTGTCACTATTGAATATTAAATTTTGAGACATCTTTTTTACTTGCAACGGGCAAGAAGGTGACAAACATTTATTACTTTCCTTTTGTATTGTTGAATATGGGACATACTTGCACCAAATAAAAGACAATGAAAAAATTGTTGTGCAAGACCCATCATTTTGTGACTATTGTGTTCTTAGGCATAAGATTTGTGTACAATTTTCTACAGTTAATCAGATGTTCACCAAGTTTGATGTCTGTGTTATGTTGTGACCAATTTAAGTGTCCAATTTTAGTATTAATATGTTCTTGTACTGACTTGACTATGCATCTCAATGGGAGACAAGTTTTTTAAATATTTCCTTTTTTTGCAAGTGCATATTATATTCATACATGTGACTTCTCTAGTGTTTGTGTTTATATGTCATGTCCATACTTATATTTATGTTCTTTGTTTTCATTTCTTTTATGTGGCTCAAAAAAGAGCAGACAGTTGCAATATTTTCCTATGGACATATGACCTGTCCATCTATGTAATATATTTATGTTCCTTCTATTATCTTGATTAATCTGTGACTCAATGAGAACTGACTTTGAAATAATTTACATGTATTTTTTATATATCTTAAAATCGCATGTGATATATTTGTGTCTGTTTTTAATCATTTTCCATGTGGCTCACTGGGAGCAAAGATTAACATTTTTTTTTACTTTCATATATTACTAATTATTTTTATTATGCTGTCATACTGCATGACATAACACAAAGTGCATTTGAAACAACACAACTAAAATATTTGCAGGAAAAAGTCATTTTGAAATGGTGTAACGGTCATTGCATACATTCACATTATGCATAGTAAAACAAAAAAAACAAAAAAATTTTTATTAAAGTAGTACTTTCCAAATTTTAACCATTTGACACATTTGTCCTAGTCGGCTAATATCATTAACATTCTGTAAATGATATTACCCGAGGGGGGTATTGTAACGGAACATATTAAAGGCTTTACTGTACCGAAGTATGTGATACCCTCCAAATTCAACCAGTTTAACGAGTATTTACGATTATAGAAAAGTTATTGTGTATGTTAACAATGATTGCGTAACATGTCTCCATAAACAGTCAACCCATTAAATTATACTGAATAACTAACCCACACAAAAGTTAATATCACTTGATCACTGATACAGCAAATGTCATCATGTAAAAACACTGAGTTCATCTTAAATAATTAATATGAAGTACGAAAAATAGTGTACAACTTAGGTATTTTGGATCTCCTTAAATAAAAATCACCCAGTGAAACCTATTTGTTCACTAGGAGCGTATAGTATTCACGAAATCAATCCTGTTTTAGACGAAAACCAATGTATTTCTTAATAATTCATGTTAATTACTTATTTATGCAAATTAGAGAAGTCAATTGACAAACTTCTAAAAAACGGACTTTTTGTAACAAAGAATTATTCAGTCAAGTCAACAAATCTGTCCGTCATTTTAATAACATGTTAAATTATGTCACTCGATGCAAATTAATAACTTTTCTGCACAAATTATGATAACAGATGTACATGTGACTTGTAAACTATATCTCTTTTTAGTAGTTCTTTGACAATGTTATAAATACGAGCAGCAAGAAGGGTCGAAAGGCAGTCGGAATGTCACTTTGGTACAGTGTGTTAGTGTGTTATTGTTTGAGGTGGATAAACAATGCAAAGAACATGTAAAGGAAGTTGTGTTGTGTCATAGTCTTTGGTGGACAGTGGAATTAAGATGGCCACCAGAGTAATAAATAATTTGAAGTTTACATATTTGTTGGTTTCGCTCGTTCTTTATCATCAAAAGCACATAAAAAACACGGGACCTCATGTTTCTAACCCTAGACAACCAGATTTAGAGCCAGCATCAGCATCGAGACACAGCAGCGATCCAGCAAGCAGCAGCGATTACCACAACACAATGCATTTTAATGGCGCCAACCTAACATCAAGTGCTAACAAGCTCCATAAATGGGAGTGAAATAGTGCGATTATAGCAATTAGCTATATCTACGACTAGGCGCGTGAACTTCTGGAGCGACATTAGAGAGCCGTCTCTGAAACCACGAATGTTACAAACCAGAAGATGGTCCATTGTTTGTACCTCGCCACAGTCACAACACGAATCGTCTGTATAGCCCCATTTGGTTGTTTGCTTCTGCAACGTCCCCCAGCCCCTGCCATGCATTCTTCCATTCAGCATCGAGACCCTCTGTGCCCAAGGTTCTGCTCCAGACGATAGGTTTCCTGGACTTGAGTCTCGTGGGTCCTCCCATGTGGGCATGTATGGGTAGCCTTGGGTTTGCTTCAGTTTTTTCTACTATGTCCTGGGTTGCTTTCTCTCTACCTATGGAAGCAGGAGAGATGTTTTCCAGCACTGGAAGCCACTCAACGGGGGTTGGCCGGATAGTGCCGGTGACGGTTCTCAGAGTGGCATTTAGTTGTACATCCACTTTTTTGGCGTGCGGGCTTCTGCTCCAGACTGGGGCACAGTATTCTGCAGCGCTATACAGCAGTGCCAGTGCAGCAGTTCGTAGAGTGGCAGCATCACAACCCCAAGTGGTGCCTGCCAGTCTGTTGAGCAGGTTATGTCTCGTCTTTATCTTTTGGGCAGTATCAGTTAGGTGTTGTCTGAAAGTCATGCTGCGATCTAGCTTAATACCGAGCTATTTTGGGAAATTCTCGTGGCTGACAGCTTTACCATTTGTAACCAGGCCCAGTTCCCTTCTCGCTTCCTTGTTGTTTAGATGCATGACTGTGTTTACTGTTTCTGTCACACTGATTTTTAGGTGCCATGTGACATAGTATTTTTTCAGTGTAGCTAGATCTTCATTTAGTGTTGATTCCAGGTTTTCAAACGAGTAACTTTGTGCTGTAATAGCTAAATCATCTGTGTAGGCAAATTTACGTGTATGCAGATCAGGCAAATCTGCTATATAGATGTTGAAGAGCCAGGGAGCTAAGACCATTTTTTAGGGTGTGGCACTTGCTGGTTTCACCATTTAATTTGACCCTGAATTTCCTTTCGCTCAGCATGTTGTTCATGAGCTTCAACGTTGTTTTGCATTTGACTATCTTTGCCAGTTGTAACATGTGACCAGTCACGAGGCTAGTCAATTAAATTGATCTTTCTAAAAGTTTTTTTTTTTCGTCGACTCTTGCAATTTACTTACACTACACACAGATTGGCTCCAAAATTCTGTTTTCCAGAAACCGGCTTCGCAATTCTACATGTACATCCACATCTACGAGCGGTACGTGCTTGAATGTTAGCGGTATTCGAACCACTTTGACAATGGCCAAGGGTTACCTTGCCATTTGTTTGTGGCTGTATAACAGGATGTACTGTAAACTGTACGCCGGACGCTGTGGCCGAGCGGTTCTAGGCGCTTCAATCCGGAACCATGCGGCTGCTACGGTCGCAGGTTCGAATCCTGCCTTGGGCATGGATGTGTGTGATGTCCTTAGGTTAGTTCTAAGTCTATGGGACTGATGACCTCAGATGTTAAGTCCCATAGTGCTTAGAGCCATTTTTTTGTAAACTGTACGCACAGAAATTTGCGCCCAGAGGTGGTCGAAAAGAGGCCCAGTAATATCTCTGCCTGATTCACAACTTGTCCAGCAGGTAGATGAGCCAAGGACTCTTACGTAGTGTACTGATGAAAGACAGCTGGATGTGCTCGAACAAGAACTATAATGTCAAAAATTTTAAAATTGTAAACGATAATAATTTTATTTTCTTTCCGACGTCGTGACAAAATTTTTAATCATGACTGGATCTTCAGAAACTGCAATGGAAAACATAAGAAACAAATTACAGCAACGTAATTTAAAAATCGCGCGCGTCCTGTATTGAAAGTCATGAAAACCATTTTCTTTATAATTATAACTTTATAATTATCAAGTGGTACATGACAATTATAAAATTGTACATTAATAAGACACTCTTTTAAAGGACGGGATATGCATGGTACAATAACTGACGTAATAACAAACACACAAGTTTTTAAGGTGGCAACGCATAACATGATGTTTCAACTTAGAACAGAGCGTGGATCATAAAAGGCGGGAAAGTAGGATTTAAACGTTAAAACAACTAGAACAAATGAAATACGCGTATTTAAGTGGACCTGATGTACAACGCCATGTCGACCTTCTCCCGGGAGCAGGATGTTTACGTTGCTATCATTTGTATGGCTACTTCGACGCGGTTCGGAAAGGGAGGAAAAGCACCTTATTGTGGTTCCAGTGGACGAGGACTCAGCGTACAACTAGGTCGTGACTTACGGTGCAGGTATAAGGGCCTTGCTGCGGCGTATATGCAACGTAGCACGACTCGGCTTGCAATTTACTTACACTACGTTTAGATTGGCTCCCAAATCCTGTTTTCCAGAACAAAATAGATAATTTCGACGATCTGCCACGAATAGAAATTATACAAGTAGCCATCCCCAAAATTGGTACTTTTCGTGCCCAAAATTCAGGGTTTCCGGGACTTCCTCAGGAACCACCCATGAACAAATGGTACTTTTGTAAGCTGACTAAGGTCCACCGGAGACCACACCCAATACAAAAGAACCAACCGATTTGCTCAATTTGCCTGGGCCGGAGGAAGTGTGTAATGTTTAAATTTTGACCCTGTACTGTAGATACACACTGTGTGCTCGTTGTTCTGATAGATAAACAAATAGTCGCTAGGCCCAGGGCTATCCAAAACCCCCAGATATGACCCCCTTAAAAACTCATTTCCGCGTGTGGCTTTCTGGAACACAGCCGTCATCGCACCGATTTATTCTCCAGTTTATTTGCAATACGTTACATTAGTTTACGTTTACTTTCAGCTGTCAGTTTTTTCACAAATCGTCGATTTCCCACAGACCTTCCTGCACTTCGCTACTGTCTGCTGGTCTTGCAGAAGTAAGACTGTCGCTTACTTTTCGAGATTTTTGCTCACTACATTTACCCTTTCTACATTAAATATATTTTTACAAATTATATACATTTAAAAAATGTGCAACCTACGACAGTCTGAATGTTTATTAGTATATTGTGTAAAAATTTGAAATAAATTTATGAAGAACTTTTCAAGATTTTTCTTAATAACGTTAAACAACGATTTGCCTTTATACTTTTTACTTTTTACTTTACATGTGGCAAGGACCTTATCGACCATACGCCTGCTCTATGAGCCTCTTCCACTTCTGCCTGTCGAATGCGCTGTTTGTCCAGTTGCTGTTGCTGTTCATCCTAGTTGTGTCCTCCCGAATGTTATCGCCATCTGATTCTGGGTCTCCCTCCATCTATTGTTCTGCTGAATGCCACTCTAGGTAGTCTATTCTCTGTCATTCTTGCTATATGGCCTGCCCAATTCAACCTTCTTCTCTTGAGTACTTCGACGATGTTACGGTGTTTATACAGCCCTCTTAATTCTTCATTTCTTCTTATTCTCCATTCCATGTTATTTTCGTTGTATACAGGTCCAAAAATTTTCCTTAGTACTTTTCTTTCGAATATTAACAGTTTTTCTTCATCTTTCTTTCTAAACATTAATGTTTCACATACATACATTATCACAGGTATTATGGTCGATTGATATAAGCGGATTTTGAAGTTACTGCTAAGTGATCTTTCTCTTAGAATTTTGATGAAACTAAAAAGTGTCTTGTTTGCTGTTGATAAACGGGCATCTATTTCTATATACATTCTGCTGTTATTACTAAAAAGACTTCCTAGGTACTTGAAGTGGTCAACAGTTTTGAAATTTAATCCATCTACAGTCAGAGGTGCATCTGTTCTGGTTTTCTTACTTATGGGCAGGTATTCTGTCTTTTCTTCTTCTTCTTCTTTCGTTTCACCCTCTTTGGGGTACGCTGGATCAATCATTTCTTTGGGCGTTGTTCTTTTCTTAGGGCCCAGTGTTTCTTCATTCTTTCTGATCTTCTTCTCCTCTCTTCTTCCAAGATGAAGGATTTTGACTTTTGTGTGGATTTGTCTTGGAACCTTATGTTTTCATCTTTAGTAATTAATTTAGCAGTTCGATCAATAAGTGAATTTTCTGAAATATTTAAATCCATTAGGTCTTTCTCAGTTTCTTTAAACCAGTTGGGCTTCGTTTTTCGGTTACGGAAGAAGTCAAAGATTTGTTTAGTTAATCTGTTGGAATTCATTCTGCGAAGATGACCATAAAAATTTATTCTCCTTTTTCGCATAGAATCTGAAAGTTTTTCAATTTTCTTGTAGAGAGTTTCATTTTTGATGTATATAATCTTATTGTTTTGAAATTTTGGCCCAATGATTTTTCTTAAAATTTTTCTTTCCTTTACCTCAAGTTTCTCCATTTGGCCTTTGAAATTCATGTTAAGTGTTTCTGCTGCATACAGTGCTTCTGGCTTAATCATTGTCTTGTAATGTGTAATTTTGGACCCCCATGAAAAGGATTTTTTGTTGTATGTATTTTTTGTTAATTGGAAGGCCAATTCAAGTTTATTTTTTCTGGATTCCATTGCTTTGCTTTCCCCAGCATTCCAACTAATCCATTCTCCGAGATATTTGAATTCTTTTACTATTTCAATCTTCTGTTCTTGAACTTTGAGGTATTTACATGAGTGCTTGATGTTTGTCAATATCTTAGTTTTTTCAGAGGAGATGTGAAGCCCAATTTTAGCTGCTTGTTTCTTTAGTTCAAGGATTTGCTCCCGTGCTTCTTCCATTGTTTGAGCAAACAGGGCCATATCATCTGCAAAAGCAATGCAATTTACTTTAAGGTTCTTCTTTTTGCCACCCAGTCTTATACCACTCTTAATATTTGTGTTCCATTCTCTGACTACTTTCTCAAGCGCACAATTGAACAGCAACGGTGAGAGCCCATCGCCCTGTCACACTCCCGTTTTTATTTCAAAGGGTTCCGATAGTTCGCCCATAAATTTAACTTTCGAAAATGTATTTGTAAGGGTCGCTTTTATAATATTAGTTGTTTTCTTATCCAAACCCATTTCTTCCAGGACTGATAACAGAGATTCTCTATCAATCGAATCATATGCTTTTTTGAAATCAATGAAGGAGATTACGTATGTCTTTGCCCTTGATTTTTGGTATGCCGTAATGTTTTTGAGGTTTAGTATTTGTTCCGAACATGATCTACCCTGTCTAAAACCTCCCTGGTATTCCCCGATTTGCGGATCCAATTGCGGCTCTGCCCTGTTCAAAAGGACTTTAGAAAGAATCTTGTACGTTATGTCCAGCAGTGATATTCCTCTGTAATTGTTGGGGTCTGTCTTCAAACCTTTCTTGTGGATAGGGTTGATGAGAGCTCCATTCTGCGGGGATCTCTTCTTCTTTCCAGATCTGATCGAAAACACACTTTAGGGATGTAACTGCATTTTTGTCAGCCTTTTTCATTAGTTCGGCCACTATTTGATTTTCTCCGGACGCCTTGTTGTTTTTAAGTTCTGAAATGACCTTCTGTAGTTCTTCAGTAGTCGGTGGTTCTGAATCCGGCTTCTCACGGTTGTTTGGGATGGATTCAAATTTTTCAAGGATGGGTTCACAATTCAAGAGTTTCTCAAAGTAGCCTGCTAGTATTTTGCAGTTTTCCGTGTTGTTGTGCGCGATGGTCCCATTTACATCTCGAAATTGGAGGGTGGGTGCTTTGTATCTTGATAAACTTTGTTTGAAAGTTCTGTAAAAGCTCCTTGCGTTGTTTTTAGCAAATTCTTCATCAATTTGGAGGAGAGTTTTGTTCTCATGTGTCTTCTTAATCCTTTTTATATTTTTATCTACCAGTTTTCTAACTGTAATGAAATTCAGTCTATTTTCTTCTGTTTTCTGTGATTGACAATTTTCCCATGCCTGTTTTCTTGTTTCAATGAGGGCATCACATTCCAGCGACCACCAGGCATGTTTTTTACTTTTTTTGTTAGGTGCTATCCGTTCAGCTGGAGTAATGAGGTTTTCCTTGATATCCTCCCAGCTTTGTGTCTGAATGCTTTCTGTTGCTTTTGTGAATTCATCTGACTTTAATATCTTTTCTGTGCTATACTTCCGACCCTTAATTTGTTTCATGCTGCGTTTCCTGTTTGGGATGACTTTGAACTTAATTTTAGAAAGGTAATGGTCTGAATCCAAGTTTGCTCCCCTGAGTACCCTAACGTTCATGATTTCTTTGCTAGAAATCTTCTTGATTGCCACATGATCAAGTTGAAATTCCCCAAGGCTAGGATTTGGGGACACCCATGTCTTTTGTCTTCGTGGTAGTTTCTTGAAAGCTGTGGATTTAAGAATTAAATTGTGTGCTTGGCAAAGTTCTATTAGCCTCACACCATTTCTGTTTGTTCTCTTGTGTGCAGGATAGTTTCCAACTATTTTCTTATATCTTTTTTCTTTACCAATCTGTGCATTAAAATCTCCAAGAAGAATGATGATGTTTTTATCTGGAATTTTCTGAATAATGTCATCTAGACGATTCCAAAAGGCCTCCACTTTTTCTTTGTTTTTCCTGTTATCCTCGTTTATAGGGGCATGTGCATTGATAATTGTGTAGATTTTGTTTGTGCTTGTGAATGTAAGACTTGAGATTCTTTCTGATTGGGAATCAAAGCCAACTATTGTGTTCAAGATTTGTTTGTTGATTATAAAGGCTGTCCCAAGATGTGGTACATTTTTCATTACTCTCGGTCCCACTTTCCCTTTGTATATCCTAAAACCTTGGGAATCGAAGGTATCTGTATCCATGTATCGTGTTTCTTGAATGGCTGTTGTGAGTACGTTGTGGCTCTTTAGCTTATCTGTTAGATGTTTTAGTTTTCCGGTTTTCAACAATGAGTTTGCATTGAAAGTTGCTAGGTACGTTGATTGCCTATATTGAAATCTGGATGAGATTCCAAGACACTCCGACTTGTCTTTGTGCAATGTTGCAGACTCCCCAGAATCCGAATGTCTTCTGACGTACTGGCGTACGGTGGATCGTCCACCTGGGGTAAAATAGTTTACATCACACACTTCCATGATTGATGAAAGTTATTTTGGGTGTGACCCAAAGGCCACAAAATGTACAACCAAGATTGTGAGTCCTGGAGGTAGTTCTTCCGCTCTCTCCGCCGTTGGGAATCTGAACTTCCTCTTCCGCCTTTAAGACCGTTGACCAGGTTTCACCTAGTAACCCTAGGCAGGGGCCCTTACAGGGTGCTACCATCCGGAGCCAGATGGACCCAGGTTTTTTAACGAGGTGTTACTCCTCCCCCTCCTCCTTCCTCATCACTTGCGAAATGAGGCCCCGGACTTGGGACCGGCAGTGGTGGAGTTTGTCTTTTCTTCATTAATATGTAATCCTTTTTTCTAAGCAATTTTGTAGTAATTTTGCATCATTGTTATTAATTCTCTTTTGGGACTACTTATTAGAGCTACATCATCTGCATAGGCAAGTCTTGTAATGTTCACATCCTGTACCTGGATCCCTTGTGGACTGGTTTTAGAAAATTCTCTATCGATCTTCTCTAAGATAAGGTTAAATAAAATAGTTGAAATGGCATCCCCTTGTCTCAGTCCAGTGTACACCTTAAAATCTTCAGTTTCTCCTACCGGTGCCTTTGTGCGACATAAAGTTTCATCAATACACATTTTAACTAATCTGATTAATTTCGATGGTATTTTAAATTCCTTCATTATATTTAGGAGTGTCTGTCGGTGTATGCTATTATAGGCCTTAATAAAATCTACGAATAATATGTGGACATCTACACTGAATTCCCACGCCTTCTCAGTTACTTGTCTCAGGGTGAATAAGTGATCTAACGTGGATCTGTTTCTGCGGAAACCGCATTGGTAGTCCCCAATCAGTTCTTCTGTTATTGGTATCAGCCTGTTTAATAGGCAGCTCGATAAGATTTTGTAGGAGACATCCAATAAGGCAATTCCTCTGTAGTCATTACAAACAAGTGGATCATTCTTCTTAAATATGGGGCACACAATTGCAGTTTTGCAATCTGCAGGAATGGTTTCTGTCTACCAAATTGTTTCTATTAACGCCTGTATTTCCAATTCCAGTTGTGGGCCTCCATTCTTTAATAACTCAGCGTATATCTTGTCCTCGCCACAAGCCTTGTTATTCTTTAATTTCTTTATTGCTTGCTGTATTTCATTTACTGATGGGGTAGTAACTGTATCAGATGTATTGCCTTTATATACACTCCTGGAAATTGAAATAAGAACACCGTGAATTCATTGTCCCAGGAAGGGGAAACTTTATTGACACATTCCTGGGGTCAGATACATCACATGATCACACTGACAGAACCACAGGCACATAGACACAGGCAACAGAGCATGCACAATGTCGGCACTAGTACAGTGTATATCCACCTTTCGCAGCAATGCAGGCTGCTATTCTCCCATGGAGACGATCGTAGAGATGCTGCATGTAGTCCTGTGGAACGGCTTGCCATGCCATTTCCACCTGGCGCCTCAGTTGGACCAGCGTTCGTGCTGGACGTGCAGACCGCGTGAGACGACGCTTCATCCAGTCCCAAACATGCTCAATGGGGGACAGATCCGGAGACCTTGCTGGCCAGGGTAGTTGACTTACACCTTCTACAGTACGTTGGGTGGCACGGGATACATGCAGACGTGCATTGTCCTGTTGGAACAGCAAGTTCCCTTGCCGGTCTAGGAATGGTAGGACGATGGGTTCGATGACGGTTTGGATGTACCGTGCACTATTCAGTGTCCCCTCGACGATCACCAGTGGTGTACGGCCAGTGTAGGAGATCGCTCCCCACACCATGATGCCGGGTGTTGGCCCTGCGTGCCTCGGTCGTATGCAGTCCTGATTGTGGCGCTCACCTGCACGGCGCCAAACACGCATACGACCATCATTGGCACCAAGGCAGAAGCAACTCTCATCGCTGAAGACGACACGTCTCCATTCGTCCCTCCATTCACGCCTGTCGCGACACCACTGGAGGCGGGCTGCACGATGTTGGGGCGTGAGCGGAAGACGGCCTAACGGTGTGCGGGACCGTAGCCCAGCTTCATGGAGACGGTTGCGAATGGTCCTCGCCGATACCCCAGGAGCAACAGTGTCCCTAATTTGCTGGGAAGTGGCGGTGCGGTCCCCTATGGCACTGCGTAGGATCCTACGGTCTTGGCGTGCATCCGTACGTCGCTGCGGTCCGGTCCCAGGTCGACGGGCACGTGCACCTTCCGCCGACCACTGGCGACAACATCGATGTACTGTGGAGACCTCACGCCCCACGTGTTGAGCAATTCGGCGGTACGTCCACCCGGCCTCCGGCATGCCCACTATACGCCCTCGCTCAAAGTCTGTCAACTGCACATACGGTTCACGTCCACGCTGTCGCTGCATGCTACCAGTGTTAAAGACTGCGATGGAGCTCCGTATGCCACGGCAAACTGGCTGACACTGACGGCGGCGGTGCACAAATGCTGCGCAGCTAGCGCCATTCGACGGCCAACACCGCGGTTCCTGGTGTGTCCGCTGTGCCGTGCGTGTGATCATTGCTTGTACAGCCCTCTCGCAGTGTCCGGAGCAAGTATGGTGGGTCTGACACACCGGTGTCAATGTGTTCTTTTTTCCATTTCCAGGAGTGTAGTAAAAAAAATAGGTGTATAATACTTTGAAAGGTGGCAGCACTCATCGAAAGAAGAAAAATAAATCCAGTAAACATGGATCCGGAAACGCATACTTCCCTAGATAAATACGTGTTTATAGGAAGGGCTGTGAGACAGTTGATTGCGGATATTAACACAGTCATACAATTGGCGCTCCGTTAGATGTGTCGGTGAGGTATTATGATGTCTTACTCACAGTACTTTACCTCCCATTAGGTGGTCTGCAGTCAGTTGTGTGGTTCGAAGCGTGTTGTAGACCACATTAGTTTTCGTCATGTTTGTGAGACTTACTGTACAGTACTTTCGATCCTGGTGTTTTACCTTCTTCCACACGCGGATTCACGTATGTGTTTACTGTTATTGCGCTGTTTGTATGTACAAATGGTGTAGCACATTTACATTTTTTTCTCTTCCGCTATTCTTAGCAATGGAAGCCTACTACTAGACGAGGAAAATGGTGAATATGACATTGTGCTGTGGTTTAGAAACGTACGTAGCCTGTGCCTTCTACGCTGAAAAATAACCATAGCGCAAAGTGCCTTCTGATAAGCTGTTCGGTAGACTTTTCCAGCTTCTAAGGGACACAGCTATCCGTACACCTCGGAAGACCTACAATGGAAGGATTGAACAGTCCGCACTCCTGACATGGAGGATCGTGTGCTACGTTCAGTGGAAGAAACCCCTGGGACCAGTGTGTGACGATTAGCAGCAGCAGGAGAAGGCTGGTCTCACTCTCTTATCTGCTGTGTTCCTCATGGACAATCGCTGTACGCATATCATCCACAGCGTGCTGAGGCCCTAAGGGCACAGGATCATCGTGGCAGATGGCATACCTGTCAAAGGCTGTTGCAAACGTGTGCCACAGATCCACTGCTCACATCCAAAATTTTATTTGCCTATGACGCAAGGTTCAGAAGAGATGGTTTTGTGAATTTCCATAACCAACATGTACGGGCAGAAATAAATCTCCAAGCAGTTCAGGGAAGAGGGCATCAACAGCGATTCTCAGTCAGCGTATGGACAGGCGTACTTGGCGATTGGTTAAGGAGATCAAATATACTACGACAAAGGTTAACTGGGGCTCATTTTCTGAACTTTCTAATTAATGTATTGCCTACCTTGCTGGAGGCTGTGCCATTGCAGCAACGAAAACAAACGATGGTGCACCAGAACACTTTCGTCACACGCTGGCCTGCTCGTTCTCCAAGGTCTTCTGTTATGGGAACCATTGAACGAATTCGCCTACGCCACGCCAGTCAACGATGTGCGGGCACTACAGGGTCACTTCTACAATGCGTGTCAGCAGGTACGACAACAACTGGTTATACTTCAAAGAGCGCGTCATTCCTTACGCCGAAGGACAGGGGAATACTTTGTCATAAAGGGACGCCACGTCGAACACCTCCTCTAAACACGTGTTTATTGCAGAAACAAGCCATGTTTATTGGACTTATTTTTCCTCTTTCGATGAGTAATACCACCTCTCAAAGTATCTGAGACTTTTTTCGAACACCCTATAGATACATGTTGACTCCTGAGAACTGCTGACTATATTTGCAGTGGAGCTCGCTTGCCAAAAAAATCTTGACATTATCATTTCTGCAGCGCTTAAAACGATTTCTTTTTTTTCCAGGGGCACGTGGCCGAATGCAGGCAGCGTCTAGGATGATGCCTTGGATGCTGCGTTCACACATGAGGCCCGCTCCGCCAGTGCACATCGGCCGACGCCCTGGATCGCTTCTGTTTCTTCTGCTGCGCCACTTCATGACGTCGTACCCGAAATGTGCAGCTTAGAAGCCACTAGCACTTGTTGCATAGACGGTTCGCTAGCCACAATGGACTTGATCATTGTAGTTTTAATAGATGTTAATAAATCGCTTACAGGGTAAACTTTCCATAATAATATTCATCCACTTCCAAGTGCACCTATAAAGGAAGTTTATATATGTACTGACTTATTTAATTTTATAGAGTCTCCATCGGACTTTCGTAACAATATTGTCTGTGCAGTCCCGCAGATAGGAAGAGGAGAGAAAGGCGAGAATTACCTCAGTAGAAAAGCTCTTACATCCGAGTTACTGACAAGATAACATTCAATAAAATGGGAAAGAAAAATGAGGGTTTCTAAGATGACTAGCAGTTTCACGTTAAGAGAGATAAAGGCACCACAGAGGCACCACCGACGTTTTGCATGATGACGGAGACAACACTTGAGAAATATCAAAGTGTTTATGATTTTTTGACCTACAAAAAGCATTCGACAACATAAAATGTTGCAAAATGCTTTAAATCCTCAGAGAAGTAGGAAGAAGGTATGGAGAAGGACGGGAAACATACAGTATGTAGAAGACCAATATCGATTGAAGATGCTCGGATTAGGAAGCGCTATGGCAATGGTGCACAAATTCCTAAAATGTATTGCTGGGACAGTGCAACGTAAGGAAGTGAAGCATGAACTTTGGGGAGCGAAGCGTTTGAAATTTAGTAATACAGAAGTATATTAAAAATTAATTGGAGTGATAAGATATAAAATAAAGAGGTTCTCCGCAGATAAAACAAATAGCAACCTCATTAACAATTTCAGAATGTTCCTGTCGTTCAACGGTGCCAAGGGTAACTACAACAGCTTTAGCAATTTCTGCAAAAAAATTGCAAGAGACATATCAAAAGCAAAAAAAAAAAAATTAAGAGAAATAGAAAACCAAAGTAGGTATTAAAATTATACATACACCAAGTTAAAATTGAAATTCTCTACTTCCGGCCATTACTTACAATGAATTTTGAAGAAATTTTTCCAAAGATACTTGCATCAGTCACAATGCCACACAAAAATAAATGTAAAACGTAACTATTGAAAAGTTCTAGACAATTACGTACCTCATTTGCACGCAAAGAATCATTGTACACATAATATCTTAAATTTGAGCCTTGAGTACGAAAGGATTCGAACATAGTACCGATTACTGAAAAAAGTCATCTAATAACTAAGTAATATATGATATTAAATATGAAACATTATTATTTTGTTTGCCAAGAACCGGATTACGGCAGCCTACTACTTTCAGGTGAAAACAGAACCCAGTTGCCGCATCAAGATGGTCTGAGAACCCGAAAACCGATTCGTAACTAATAAGTAATATTTTGTAGAACATTAAGAAAATATCGTCCATTTAATACTGACATACTGTGTTAACACCGACGTGAAATTAAGCTGATGTTGTAGATAATATATAAGGCAGAAAATAATACCAAAATAAGAAGCAGCTAAAAGGAGACGGGAAGATATGACAAAAAGAACGTACAGATAAAGGACTATAGTAAAGTAATAAATTATCCTCTTCGTGAAGGAGCGTTTTTCACGTACTGCAAGGGAATTACAATAAAAATTACAGATACGACACGTGTAAAATAGTTGTGCACTAAGTATGGTTATGTTATGACCAACTACATTTAATGAAGTACACAAAAACAAAAACAAAAATAAATAGTTAAGAGCCCTAGAAGAAGTGTCAGTCTGTGTGCTGAAACAGTGGTCAATGTGTCGTTCACATCCGGGAACTTCCCAGAGTATTTCAAACAGGTAAGAGTTGTCCCTCTGGTAAAGGGGGCAATGCTGAAGACACAGAAAAATACTGGGTCAGTTTCCGTACTGTCATCGTTTTCAAAAATAATAAATTAGCTTCTGAAAGACAGGTTAGTGAATTACTTGAATAAGTGCCAGAGGTACAGAATAGCTATCACAGAATTTACAAAGCGATTAACATGTCATAGGCTTGTTCAGAGGCCTATCCAAGACTTCCAATACTGCTGAGTCTCATATTCTTTCTAAATAAGCTAGAATCATTAGTAATGAGAGGTTTAACTAACGACTGGCTCCGACCATACGTAGCAAGTAGTTATAAAGGACAGAGACAACTCAAACCTCAAATAAGGATGATCTTCTAATGAAACACTTAATGCAACCAAAATACATTAATAAAGGAGTTCCTCAGAGCAGCACAACATGAGCAGTAATGTTCCTGTTATACATCAACGACTTTCCCATGTGCTTAAATTGTTCGTTGCTGATGACAGCAATTTTATATTCTCTGAAACAAATAAACAAGAGAGTCCTTGCAGAGCAAGCAAATGAAACACTCAGGTTTACAATGTGCAGTAAGAAACAAAAGTAATTGAACATAACAAAACAAATGCCATAAACATCAGTTTGAAGGCGGAAACTGGAAAAAATGGAACCGTTTAACTAAATGTAGCTAGTAACACTATATATACTCCGCAATACACTAGATTTCTAGGAATAAATATTGATTGTCAGTTGAATAGGTGTGACCACACTAAAATACTTGCAGAAAGAATGTCATCAATATGCTTTGTCCACAGAGTTTTGTCATCTGTCATTAAGAGTCAGTACCCCCTACTTAAATACGATGCATATATTCACTGAATTCTTAGCTATTAAATTCTTTTCTGGGGAACAAATGCACAAAAAAGAAAACAGTTTTCAATACACAAACATTCTCCATAAAAATAGTAATCAAAACTAGTAATTGTGTGAGTAAATTTATCACAGATTTTTTCATAGTGAAAATAGCCTTACTAATTACTGCACAGATAGCTCTAACAACGACCATGAAGCAAACTCTTGACTAAACTCTTATTTAGCAAATGACGAACATAGACAAACCCAAAACAACATTTGATAACAAGGAGAAAAACAGTACACAACATCCTGTCATTAAGAGTCAGTACCCCCTATTTAAATACGATGCATGTATTCACTCAGTTCTTAGGTATTAAATTCTTTTCTGGGGAACAGAGATTACTATAAACAAACATATTTAAAAAGTTTCCGTTAAGCGATAGATTGCCTTTTTCTTTTTTTCTTTTTTTTTTTTTTTTATTCGCCAGTCTTGTGATTGGTTTGATGCGGCCTGTCACAAATTCCACTCCTGTGTCAACCTCCAACCTCTTCATCTCAGAGTAGCACTTACAACCTACGTCCTCAATTATTTTCGGATGTATTCCAATCTCTGCCTTCCTCTACAGTTTTTACCCTCTAGTACCATGGTAGTTATTCCATGACGTATTAATAGATGTCCTATCATCCTGTCCCTTCTTCTTGTCAGTGTTCTCCATACATTCCTTTCCTTAACTTATAAGTCCATATAATTTTCAACATTCGTCTGTACCACCACATCTCAAATGCTTTGATTTTCTTCTGTTCCAGTTTTTCCACAGTCCGTTTCACTACCATACAATGCTGTGCTCCAAACATATATTCTCAGACATTTCTTTCTCAAATTAAGGCCTATGTTTTGTACTAGTAGACTTCTCTTGGCCAGGAATGCCTTTTTTGTCAGCGGTAGTCTGCGTTTTATGTCCTCCTTACTCCGTCCGTCATGGGTAATTTTTCTGCCTAGGAACCACAATTGCTTAACTTCATCTGCTTCGTGATCCCCAGTTTTGATGTTAAGTTTCTCGCCGTTCTCATTTCTGCTACTTCTCATTACTTTCGTCTTTCTTCAATTTATACTCAACCTATACCATTTACTCATTAGACTGCTTACTCCATTCAACAGATCTTGTAAATCTTTCCCACTGTCACTGAGGATAGCTGTGTCATCACCGAATGTTACCATTGATAACCTTCCACCTTGAATTTTAATCTCACTCTTGAAACCTTCTCTTATTTCCGTCATTGCTTCTTCGATGCATAGATTGAACAGTAGAGACGAAGGACTACATCCATGCCTTACGCCCTTTTTAATACTAGCAGTTCGTTTTGGTCTTCCGCTTTAACTGTTCCTTCTTGATTCTTGTACATATTGTACATCACCTGCCTTCCCTATTGCATACTTTTCGAACATCTTGCACCGTTTCACATTAGATAACGCTTTTCCTGGCTGACACGTCATGCGAACGTGCTTGATTTTCCTTCAGTGCCTCTTCCATTATCATCCGCAATCTGAGAACTGCCTCTCTGATGCATTTTCCTTTCCTAATGCTAAACTGACTGTCATCTAACAACTCCTCAATTTTATTTTTGATTTTTCTGTATATTATTCTTGTCAGCAAGTTGGATGCATGACTTGTTAAGTTGATCTTGCGAGAAACCTCGCAATTGTCAGCTCTTGCAGTCTTCGTAATTGTGTGGATGACATCTTTCCGAAAGTTGGATGTATAACTCCACAGTCATAAATTCTACACACTAACGTGAATAGTCGTTTTGTCCCCACTTCTCCCAGTGATTTAAGAAATTCTGATGGAATGTTATCTATCCCTTCTACCTTATTTTACCTTAAGTCTTCTAAGGCTGTTTTAAACTGTGACTCTAATACTGGATCCCTCAACTGTTCTAAGTCGACTCCTGTTTCCTCTTATGTCATCAGTCAAGTATTCCACCTCATAGAGGCTTTCAATGTACTCTTTCCACGAATCCGCTCTCTCCTCTGCTTTGACAGTGTAGCTCCCATTACATACTTAGTGTTACCATCCTTGCTTTTAATTTGACCAACGGTTGTTTCGAATTTTCTACATGCTGGGTCAGTCCTTCCAACGATCATTTCTTTTCGATTTCTTCACATTTTCCATCCAGATATTTCGCCTTAGCTCCCCTGCACTTCCTATTTATTTTATTCCTAAATGACTTGTATTTACGTATTCGTTAATTTCCAGGAACATTTTCGTGCATCCTTCTTTCCTCGATCAACTGAAGTATTTTTTCTGTTACCCGTGGTTTGTTCGAAGTTAACTCCCTTGTAACTATTTTTTCTCTCCAGCATCTGTGATTGCCCTTTTTAGAGATGTCCTTTCCTCTTCAACTGAACTGCCCGCTGAGCTACTCATTATCACAGTATCTACAATCTCAGAGAAGAGGGTCTCTTCATTCCTCAGTATTTCGGTATTCCATATATTTGCTAGTTCCTAAACTTCAAGCTACTCTTTATCATTACTAAATCATGATCCGAGTCTATACCTGCTACTGGGTATGCCTTAAACTTGAAAATCTGATTTCCGAATATGCCTGACCAAGATGTAATCCAACTGCACTCTTCCCGTATCTCCCGGTCTTCTCCAAGTATACCTCCTCCTCTTGAGATTCTTGAACAGAGTATTACTTGCTCAAATTTATTACAGGACTCAATTAGCCCTTCTCCTCTCTCATTCCTTGTCCCAAACATATATCAGTCCCACGTGAGTATTAGATTTTCATCCCCCGTTACGTACTGAATTAGCGGTTCAGTATCGTCATATACACTACTGGCCGTTAAAATTGCTACACCAATAAGAAATGCAGATGATAAACGGGTATTCATTGGACGAATATATTATACTAGAACTGACATGTGTTTACATTTTCATGCAATTTGGATAAATAGATCCTGAGAAATCAGTACCCAGAACAACCACCTCTGGCCCTAATAACGGTTCAATCCCGCGTCCGGCCATCCTGATTCAGGTTTTCCGTGATTTTCCTAAATCGCTCCAGGCAAATGCCGGGATCGTTCCTTTGAAAAGGCACGGCCGACTTCCTTACCCGTCCTTCCATAATCCGATAAGACCGATGACCTCGCTGTTTGGTCTCTTCCCCCAAAAAACAACAACAACTCTAATAACGGCCTTGATACGCCTGGACATTGAGTCGAACAGAGCTTGGATGACGTGTACAGGTACAGCTGTCCATACAGCTTCAACACGATACCACAGTTCATCAAGACGTGACTGGCGTATTGTGACGAGCCAGTTGCTCGGCCACCATTGACCAGACGTTTTCAACTGGTGAGAGATCTGGAGAATGTGCTGGCCAGGGCAGTAGTCGAACATTTTCTGTATCCAGAAAGGCCCGTACAGGACATGCAACATGCGGTCGTGCATTATCCTGTTGAAATGTAGGGCGTCGCAGGGATCGAATGAAGGGTAAAGCCATGGGTCGTTACACATCTCAAATGTAACGTCCACTGTTCAAAGTGCCGTCAATGCGAACAAGAGGTGACCGAGACATGTAACCAGTGGCACGCCATACCATCACGCCGGGTGATACGCCAGTATGGCGATGACGAATACACGCTTCCAATGTGCGTTCACCGCGATGTCGCCAAACACGGATGTGACCATCATCATACTGTAAACAGAACCTGGATTCATCCGATAGAATGCCTTTTTGCCATTCGTGCACCCAGGTTCGTGGTTGAGTACACCATCGCAGGCGCTACTGTCTGTGATGCACCGTCAAGGGTAACCGCAGCCATGTTCTCCGAGCTGATAGTCCATGCTGCTGTAAACGTCGTCGAACTGTTCGTGCAGATGGTTGTTGTCTTTCAAAAGTCCCCATCTGTTGACTCAGGGATCGAGACGTGGCTGCTCGATCCGCTACAGCCATGCGGGTAAAATGCCTGTCATCTCGACTGCTAGTGATACGAGGCCGTTGGGATCAGCACGGCGTTCCGTATTACCCTCCTGAACCCAGCGATTCCATATTATGCTAACAGTCATTGGATCTCGACCAACGCGAGCATCAATGTCGGGATTCGATAAACCGCAATCGCGATAGGATACAATCCGACCTTTATCAAAGTCGGAAACGTGGTGGTACGCATTTCTCCTCCTTACACGAGGAATCACAACAACGTTTCACCAGGCAACGCCGGTCAACTGTTGTTTGTGTATGAGAAATCGGTTGGAAACTTTCCTCATGTCAGCACGTTGTAGGTGTCGCCACCGGCGCCAACCTCGTGTGAATGCTCTGAAAAGCTAATCATTTGCATATCACAGCATCTTCTTCCTGTCGGTTAAATTTCGCGTCTGTAGCACGTAATCTTCGTGGTGTAGCAATTTTAATGGGCAGTAATGTACTTTCATGTCTTTATCTTCTGACAGCGACGTCGGTATATATACCTGAACTGTTGTTGTCGGTATTGGTTTGCCGTAGATTCTGGTGAGAACAATCTTGCCACTGAACTGTCCACAGTAATATGCCCTCTGTTCTGCTTTCCTCTTCATAACAAATCCTACCCTCGTTATACCATTCTCTGCTGCTGTTGATATTACCCCATAATCATCTGACCAGAAATGTTTGTCTTCTTTCCATTTCACTTCATTGACCCCAACTATATCTAGATTGAGTCTTTGAATGTCCCTTTTCAGATTTTCTATATTCCCTTGCACGTTCAAACTTCTGACATTCCACACCTCGACTCGTAGAACATTATCGTTTCGTTGGTTTTTCAATCCTTTTTTCATGACCACTTCCTCTTTGGCCGTCCACTCCTAGAGACCAGAACAATGTCTGCTGGGATCTCCTTAAAGACAGTCTGGTATCCCGGGTTGGCTGATCTGAGATAGCGTTCAGTTAATTGAGGACAAAGGAATATGACACAGCATAGCATAACAACCTAGAAGGTTTGAGCTTCAATTACAGCGGTCACAAAAGCCTATAGATTTAAGTAATACTAAAAACACACATCCATTCCACAACATACTTTCGCACTAGTATGGTTTTTGCTCTGGAAAACCGCACGCAAAAGCTTTGCAATGAATAATATTGACGTCTTATCGGCTATGTGAGCTAAAATGGAATTATCGTGGTTTTTACGTTCTAGAATAGCAACTCTACATGAGCTCTGCTGCTCTTTACATGTCTCTGTAAGTTAATACATTTCTTTCTTTCTTTCGCTTGTGCCTTTTCCCGCACTTAGGCAGGGTCGGCATGGTTAATCGGATTTGGCAATGTTAGTGGAAGGGGTGGCCGGATGCCCTTCCTGCCGCCACCCCGTACCCCCCGGGACAGAATTGATGTACTCCAAATGTCTGCGACTAGTGTAATCCATGGAGTAGTACGAAAATGTTTAAATGTCTGTGAGCCGTGTAACTGAGGCGGGATATGGGAACCAGCCCGGTATTCACCTAGTGGCATGTGGAAAACCGCCTAAAAACCACATCCAGGCAGGCCAGCACACCGGCCGTCGTCGTTAACCCGCCGGGCGCATTCGATCCGGGGTCGGCGCGCCTACCTGAGTCCAGGAAGCAGAGCATTAGCGCTCTCGGCTAATCTGACGGGTTTACATAATTTAATACGTTGGCATCCTGTTAATCGTCACTAAAAATCTTTGTAATCGTCAAAAATAAGTAAAATTAATATTGTTGTGTTGATAAATATTTTACAAGTATTTTGTATTAAATGACCTTCCTATACCCTAATACGAATTATTTATGAAGACACTGATTCCGCTGCACTTCGCTCAAATCCGCAGAACGCAAAACACGATTAATCGTTATCTCCTATCTCAGTTAAGCATTTTATTTTTACGAGAAGCAAAAAACGTCTGTTGGAGTTCGATCTGCCAATGAATATCTGAAAAAGTTAATTTACAAACACTATTTTACTGATCCATTTCTATCCAAATATACACTCCTGGAAATTGAAATAAGAACACCGTGAATTCATTGTCCCAGGAAGGGGAAACTTTATTGACACATTCCTGGGGTCAGATACATCACATGATCACACTGACAGAACCACAGGCACATAGACACAGGCAACAGAGCATGCACAATGTCGGCACTAGTACAGTGTATATCCACCTTTCGCAGCAATGCAGGCTGCTATTCTCCCATGGAGACGATCGTAGAGATGCTGGATGTAGTCCTGTGCAACGGCTTGCCATGCCATTTCCACCTGGCGCCTCAGTTGGACCAGCGTTCGTGCTGGACGTGCAGACCGCGTGAGACGACGCTTCATCCAGTCCCAAACATGCTCAATGGGGGACAGATCCGGAGATCTTGCTGGCCAGGGTAGTTGACTTACACCTTCTAGAGCACGTTGGGTGGCACGGGATACATGCGGACGTGCATTGTCCTGTTGGAACAGCAAGTTCCCTTGCCGGTCTAGGAATGGTAGAACGATGGGTTCGATGACGGTTTGGATGTACCGTGCACTATTCAGTGTCCCCTCGACGATCAGCATTGGTGTACGGCCAGTGTAGGAGATCGCTCCCCACACCATGATGCCGGGTGTTGGCCCTGTGTGCCTCGGTCGTACGCAGTCCTGATTGTGGCGCTGACCTGCGCGGCGCCAAACACGCATACGACCATCATTGGCACCAAGGCAGAAGCGACTCTCATCGCTGAAGACGACACGTCTCCATTCGTCCCTCCATTCACGCCTGTCGCGACACCACTGGAGGCGGGCTGCACGATGTTGGGGCGTGAGCGGAAGACGGCCTAACGGTGTGCGGGACCGTAGCCCAGCTTCATGGAGACGGTTGCGAATGGTCCTCGCCGATACCCCAGGAGCAACAGTGTCCCTAATTTGCTGGGAAGTGGCGGTGCGGTCCCCTACGGCACTGCGTAGGATCCTACGGTCTTGGCGTGCATCCGTGTGTCGCTGCAATCCGGTCCCAGGTCGACGGGCACGTGAACCTTCCGCCGACCACTGGCGACAACATCGATGTACTGTGGAGACCTCACGCCCCACGTGTTGAGCAATTCGGCGGTACGTCCACCCGGCCTCCCGCATGCCCACTATACGCCCTCGCTCAAAGTCCGTCAACTGCACATACGGTTCACGTCCACGCTGTCGCTGCATGCTACCAGTGTTAAAGACTGCGATGGAGCTCCGTATGCCACGGCAAACTGGCTGACACTGACGGCGGCGGTGCACAAATGCTGCGCAGCTAGCGCCATTCGACGGCCAACACCGCGGTTCCTGGTGTGTCCGCTGTGCCGTGCGTGTGATCATTGCTTGTACAGCCCTCTCGCAGTGTCCGGAGCAAGTATGGTGGGTCTGACACACCGGTGTCAATGTGTTCTTTTTTCCATTTCCAGGAGTGTACATGAATTTGTTATGTCACTGAAATATAAACTGATAAGGCAAGCATTGTGACCACTGCTCACCGCGACGTTGGATACCTCCTGGTGATATTACGGGCACGTGACACGGTAACAGAAGTACGTAAGCGGGGGTCACCATAGGGATGATATGGGCTGCAAATGGGGCAATCCATTGAGACAAGGGAGACAAGGCAGAATACCATTACGCGGAGACTGTGAACGAATGAGCATCTACGGAAAGAGGCAGAACGACAGTGAAATTACCACTAGGCGCTAAATGGATGGACGTCCATGACTTTTCATAGAACGTGAGATTCGGAGGCTTGTCTTTTCCACAAAGTACCATAGACGGTGACTTGTGGCATCCCTGCCGAAACTGCGCAATGTTGGTGCATGCACAAGTGTTTCGGAGCACATCGTTCATCGTACATTGTTGACGATGCAGCTCCGTAACAGACCCCTATGTGTTCACATATTGACAACATTGTCAATTACGTTTGCAATGGGCACGGCACAATCGGGACTCGACCGTCGATCAATGGAAACATAGATCTTTAGGTGAACCACATTTCTGATACACTATATCGATGTCTTCACAAACGCCGTCATCGAGATGAACGGCGGCTCGAAACGTGCAGCGCGCTGCGGACGCAGGCTGGTGGGAGCAATATTATACCGTGAGACACGTTCTCCTGCGCTTACATGGAACCTGTGGCAGTAATCTGAGACACGGTGACAGCTGTGATCCACATGCATCCCTTCGTCCTTGGTGTCTTCCCTGACGGTGATGTCATCTTTCAGCGGTATGATTGTCCGTACCTTGAAACCTGAACCATGCTACAGTGCTTTGAGGAGCATTATAATAAACTCACGTTGATTTCTCGAGGACCAGATCTGCCCAATGTAAATCCTACGGAACCCATTTGGGTCGTTATCGGGCGCTGTCACTGCGAACGCAAATCAGCGGCCAGTTATTTACACGAATTACGTGATCCGTGCGTAGGCATCTAATGCCACATACCTCCACAAACCTACCAACTAATTACCGGATTCCTGAGAAGCTAAATCAGTGATATATTTCGTTCCAAAGACAGACAAACAAGCATTTAAGCAGGTGGTCAGAATGTCTTGGCTCATCAATGTACTTAGATTCGCACACAAACCCACCCACACACCCACACACACACACACACACACACACACACACATACACACACACACACACACACACACACACACACAAACACAAACACACAAAGAGAGAGAGAGAGAGAGATACAGATCATCTGATACCCGCCAGCTCAGAAATGCAAGAAATGTGATAAAGTTTACATCGGGATGGCTGAAAGAGCAGTATACACAAGGGATAAGGAGCATATCAAGGATAAAGAACATGTCAAGGCAAGGATATACCGGACAAACAACTCAACTTTTACAGACCACCATGAACAGACATCTCATGCCCATGCACAATGCAAAGAAATATGAGCGTCATAAAAGTCAATAAAATCCGACCTCCCCTCACTTTTCAAGAAAACTGCCGTATTCACAAAGTTTAACACGTAATACACGGCTGACGACGAAAATATTGGAATCCAGACAATATATGTAGTTGCCGCATTACAAGCCAAATACTGCTGAGTCTACTGTACACAATATGAATATACACATGAATCGAATGGTCGAAGCTTCCGATTACTCGGCAATCGCGAATGTAGAGTAGAAATTTATAACTGCAATAACTAAAATCTGCAGGTACTATCTTAACGACTTTAAATGATAAGTACGATAGTAGAAGTACTTTTGAGAATGTGATATATTTGTGCAAAACACTTATTGGTGTCAATGGTCCAGCAATTAAATAAAATTTAAGTTGAATAACAGGGAAACAATAGATTCCTACTGCATGTAATTAGTTATGAATGACAACATAGCTCACGAGATATTCACTTCTAAATGCATACTACGTCTTCACTGTAGAAATCTCACAAGTCCGCCCTCTGAGGTATTTGTATCTCTCGCGACCACGCACAAACCGCTCCACACTCCAAGTCTCTCTCGCGATCATGTGTCCGCCATGTCCAGCACTCCCCGTGTCCTGTCCCGAACTGTCCCTCTCGCCACACTGTTCAGAACTGCCCCTCCATTCACTTCAGTAGTGGCCTTCCTTAGTAACGAGCGTTGTGATCGGCGATAGCGCTCCCGTCATGTTTCCAAGCCAATGCACACTCACAAAGATTTAGAAACACTGGATTTACATTTAAATTACTTGAAATTAAATAAATATTCCTACAGCTGGACCATAAACACGCTCTAAGACACTTTACTAAATACATAAACAAATTAAAGAAACTCATATCAAAGGAGTAGCAACAAAAGGTAGGCCAGTAGACCAACGTCTCTGTGCTTTCTAAACACAGTAAATGTTTAACCTAGTTCTTCATGAATAGTATATATCGGGTATAAACCAAGACATAGACGAATAAATGTATGTGTAAGCATGTTGCTACCGTTTTTTCGTGTCACTGTGAAATACTTATGCCCTGACGCGATCGATAGTAATCAGCCACTTTGGCCTCCAACAACTCATGTACGATTCAAGTTAACGTGCCTCTACTTCATTCCAATTTAGGTTTACACTAATAGCTTTCTAAAGACACATAGATAGACAAAATCGGATGAACCGTTTATATTTTAGAAATTAGTTGCTGAGTGTTATTTGTATTATTCATCGTCAGATACTAAACTTTAATAAAGATATTGAAAATCTGATTATAATGGTAACGTATATGTTTCTTTTTAAGGTATCATGATTCCTCTGGCTATTATTAGTTGCTATATGAACTGCGAAATGGCTGCTATTAAGGTTTCACAAAAACTTCCTGGCAGATTTAAACTGCGTGCCCGGCCGAGACTCGAACTCGGGACCTTTGCCTTTCGCGGTCAAGTGCTCTACCAGCACTTTCCCGCGAAAGGCAAAGGTCCCGAGTTCGAGTCTCGGCCGGGCACACAGTTTTAATCTGCCAGGAAGTTTCATATCAACGCACACTCCGCTGCAGAGTGAAAATCTCATTCTGGAAGGTTTCACAAAGTCGGCCATCTTTGGCACTCCCAGCAAGTCTCCTTCATCGACACAGCGTCACCATGGAATTCCCTGCCACACTGTCGGCCTGGACCCTGGCTAGCGTTCGGCACCACGCGGCCACCGACGAGCCGCGGCCCGCCGGGAGGCTCCAGCGCAGCCACGCCAACTCCGAACTTAGAATATTTTCAGGGCGCCACTACTCGCCCATTACCTCACAAACGGCCTTTGTGGCTATGGATTTTCGATCAGAAGAGCCTTCCCATTCAGGAAGGGTTCCTGAGGGAAACCACGGAAAACCTGGAACAAGGCTAATTTAACCTTATGTTAAACCCAGTAATTTACAAAAATTAATTGAAAGTTTAAATATCAGATCTGACATTGTCTTTACGTAGGGTGTTCTTGCATTGGTGGAGTCGGGTAACTGTGAAGACGTCTTGGTAGTGACGACAGCAAGACGTCTGATGCAAGGTGCAAGACAGGTGTGTGTAGAGACGGAGGATGACCCTCTTGCTAATGTGTGTGGGATGGTAGGGATGGTCAGGAACAGGGTTGCTCCTCAAGTTGGAGAACAGCTGGCTCATACCCTCATAGGGCCATTCACAGTGATGTGTGACCATGTAACATACCCCGGATCAAGTATCAATGCTAATCATTACTGATGGGAAAGTGCTGTGAGAGAATGGGTTAGTACATATACTCTTCATTCTCAAGCTACTTGTCTGAATTTAGTGATTCGGAAGAAGTAATATACATTTTATTACTCAATATTCGGGTAATCTTTCGCCACAATTATCGATTCTTTTCTCCTTTATACATTTATTTATTACTATCAGAGTACTGTGTCCACACTCTTTGTCCTTGGTAAACTCTAGCGATAATTCTCTTTCGTGACTTCACCTTTTCTTCAATGAAGCACAAAAATCGTTTTCGAATGTGACGCACATGAGTATATCCTTTCTTATTAGCATACATATAACAACTCCTGTGTCTCATCCGTAGTTTCTCTTTATGACACAGCACCATAATAATGTATTTTGTACCTGGAAACACACAACACTTCACTTGAAGTTCGTTGCTGTTCACAGAATCCATCACTACTCCGCACTTCTATCAGTCTTCGAAATTAGCTTTAATCTTTATAGTGTATAATTAAGAATTTATGTTCTTCCCCAAAATCTACACAAATTCAGCCCAGTCGTTTCTCTTCATCATTTATCATACTTCAAATTATTATAATTTAGTACCAAACACCTCACAACAATCATACATATCCCTCTCACGCTAGTCCAGCATTGTCCTTCCAAATACTTTCGTTGGAAGTCTATCTCAATAAAATTTCATGAAACTCCACCCAGTGAATTGACTTTATTCATTAAAATAATTCATCAGCTATATTGCTGTGTCATTGCTTTGAATGTATATATATTCCTACGACTTTAACATGAACATACCCACGTACCTTTTACTAACAATTACATGAAAACTGAAACAGATATCCAATATAACTATATTTTTTACTGAAATTAAAAAAACATCATAATTACTTTTCCTTAAGAATATATAAAATCACATTACTGAAAGAAAACATACGTATTTACATAATCATTATAATTCTTCTCTTATGGATTCATATCGACCCATCATAATCTTATCTGAAATTATGCCGAAATTACTTATATTACTATTAGAAAAATTATCTTCCTTTTCTTATATTTCTTCATTCCATTGAACTTTTGGATCAACTCATCTATATTTTCTGGGTGAGTACATACTGGTACAATAATTGTGTTAATTACACAACCATCGAGTGCAAGCCCCTTTACATCTGGCTTCGGCACAACGAGAAGCGGACTTCAGTAAGGACTGTTTGAAGGTTCAATTAGATTCCAGTCTAACATTCTCTGTATTTCTTGGTCCACTGCATTGCGTTGTTTCCAAGGAACGGGATAGAAAATATGGCAATGTGATCGGTGTGGCTCGACATTCAAATGACATGTAATGATACCGGGTTGTTCTTCAAACTTGCTTAATAGGATAGATAATTGCGCCCTATGCTCATCCTTCAGGAGCTCTCGCTCGCTCAACTTCTGTTTTATCTGCTCAGATATTTCTACTACTCGGATGACTTTAATCAAACTTGTTTTGTATTGCATGCGCTCTTTCATTATCAATTGCAACTTTGCCCCTCTGCAGTATCTTTCCTTCTTTCCTTAGCAAATCTACCTGGGCTAGGGCTCCGTCGATTCGAAAATTTACTTTCCCAGTAAAGAAGTCTAATTTTGCGTCCTTCTCCCGGATAGTTTCTAATCCCAGAACATAGTCGACTATTAATTTATGCACTACTAGGAATGCGCATGTTATCGCTGCATTTCCTAGATCTAACTTTAGCATCGTCCTTGTCTTCACAGGTTGTAATCGCGTGCCAAACGCTCCTAGTATTTTACAATAATGCGCAGGAAATGTCGATAATGAGGTCTTCTTCATTATTTTATTAAATAAACTCATTGATATTGCGTTTACTGATGCGCCCGTATCCAAAACTACCATTACTGGAA
This sequence comes from Schistocerca cancellata, assembly GCF_023864275.1. Taxonomy (NCBI): domain Eukaryota; kingdom Metazoa; phylum Arthropoda; class Insecta; order Orthoptera; family Acrididae; genus Schistocerca; species Schistocerca cancellata. The sequence goes on from NC_064634.1 coordinate 156,142,507, forward strand.
CACCCTCTATTTCAACTTTCGTTGTAGAAATGGGTTCCGATGAGTACTCCTCCACACATTTAGTTGTGTCACCACAAAGCTCCTATTAAATCGTTGTACCTCATAATTACAATCTGCTCATAGTCCCTATACCTTTCCTCGACCGCTCCTCCGGGGCACGATTCGGTCGGAATTAGTTTTCAGAGCGCGAATCATTTGCATGAACCCCACTCTCTCTCACTTCTGTAATAACTGGTGTTCGTTGCCTCCAGTCATTATCCATCGGCGCAGAAGATTGTGTCTGCCTATCATTGTTTTGCCAATTCGTAGAATTCCAGTTCACATTATAACCTGGATTGTACCTTCTGTCGTGTCGATTCTGTCTGTTTTTCCCCATATCTAAAATTGTTTCCATTACCGCCATGCGGATTACGGGGTTGGTCTTCATTATTGCAGTGCGGCGGAGCCTTCGACCATAGATACTAGTAGACTGGCCATGCTGTGCAGAAGCTATAGGGCTGGTGTGGCTCCAACATAAACCACGTGACTGTTGGCAAAACGTGGCGGGATTTCAAACCAGCGGTCTCCCATCCTATGTTTGTATCGTATTTTAACCACATTTCTCAATTGACTGCCAAACGCTTCCAACAAAAATTGCTTTTTCATTTGCGAAAAATTATGTCAGAACTACATTTGACCTGGATTTGTTCACAGTACCATTTATAAAATCTAACAAATACATCGAACGCCCCTCTGGTGGGCAGCGGGAAGAAATTACTATAAACTATCAATTAAAGTAAAATTTCGTTAAAATTCTTTTAAACAGTAAGAGTGTGCTCGTGTCAAAACTTTAAACATTGGATTCGCCGCCTTTTGAGCTCTAGTCACTTATAAAAGAAAATGGGATATGGGAATTATGTCAACTATAGGTGCCAAAATTGTCGACTTTAGGAGCAAGTCCATTTTAGAGTATCAATTTTAGGTGCACTTCAAAGGTTCAGTTCCTACTATTTTTACAAAAGTTTAAACTATCAGTTTTGAAAAAAAAATGATATTTTAGATGAAAGGTGAGACTTTGATGTTTCAGAAAATAATTTTGGAGCCTACATTTATTTAATAGTATTAGAAGGTAGAAAAAAATTCTCTTCATGTGTCGACTATAGGTGCTCTACCTTATTATAATCTCACTTGTATATACAAAAAGGCGCGTATGTGCAGATGGCTTAAAGTTTTTCCGTTTCAGGGCCTGTATCCAAATGTGCCTTCGGTTTTCATCCTTAGGGAACCTATGAGTAGGAACGAGAAACAGTTATACTTACCTCTGTAACCGAATTATCACAGATACTTTCCAAAATGTAATATGAGTCTGACTTTACAGCCATCACTTTCAACACTTTAATTTACGTGATACTCCATTTCAAGTGTAAAAAACATAAAAGTCACTTCAGCAGATTTCAATAAACGCATCTGTACTATCATAGAAACACTTATACGTGAAATGTAATGCCATTTCCCGCGACAAAACGCTGAGTACAGCCATAAGTGCAACACGAATCAACCACGTTTTGCCAACAGTCATGTGACTTTAGCCCAGAGATGTTGGAGCCACGAAAATGACGTCAGGGCCAGTCTATTATATTTATGGTCGAAGGGCGGAGCGCGATTTGCATTTGTCTCCTGAATCAGCTGATTGCTCGCTCGGCTGCCGTAAGCATTATTCGACTTCGCGCACGCGCTGTGTCTGTCTGGTCTTGCCTTAATATCTTCTTGGATCAAATTAATGGAGTCCAAGACTGACATGAATTCTTCTAAATTCTCCTCCGATGCGCGTATTAACTCCTCTCTCGTCTCAGCCGGAAGTTTCACCTTCAAAATCTGCAAAATATCCTTGTGCGTTGCAGGTTCGTCCCAGCATCTTGCTTTATTTAAATACTTACCAAAGTATCGCCATAGACGTCCTGCTTTTACACAGAACGGCTCCGGGTTAAAGACGTCTTTTCTGAATGTTTCTTGCACACCCCGTGACTAACACGTAGCAAGAAACGCTTTCTCAAATTCGGATTTTCGGTCAGGTGAAAACGTGTGAAACTGCCTATGTTTCAACAATTTGTCGTCCATTAACATTGCAGCGTACACATTATTAGCTCGCGGCTCTGCATGCATTCCCTCCGGCGAAACAAGTCCATTACCATAACATGATTCATGGCTTGAGCCCTGCGTTCGTTCTACTTCACGCAGCTCGTTTCTACAGTCTTTTACTGCCCGTCGCGCCTGTTCCATATCTCTGAACATATTTTCAACAGAATGGACTATTTCGTGTTTCCATTGTTTAAAATTCGCCCCTAATTGTTCTTTTACTCTTGAATGTTTTCTTTGATATTTTCTGCAGTTGGTAAGCTGTCAATAGGCAATTTGCTTACCTTCTTTGATATTTTCTGCAGTTGGTAAGCTGTCAATAGGCAATTTGCTTACCGTTTCTTTTATATTTGCATCTACACGTAGTATCACCTGGTTTTCCTTTGCGGATGCCCATTCATCTAATTTATTTGAGAAATCCTGTTGATGTTTACTGAAATTCTCTCGGATCAATTGATCACATCCAGAAGCTATGATAGTCACTGTTTCTGTTAATTCCACTACTGAAGTTTCTAGTTTCTCCTGCTTCGATTTCACGTATTACATTTCTTCGGTAATCCTTTTGATTTACAAAGGAAACTGCTTTTGCGCATCTCGAAACTCGGTTATCTCATTTCAGAATTTTTGTTGCTGGCTAACTATTACCTGAATTGCAGCTGACATGTCTGTTTGCTTTTGACACAAGTCTGCTTGCTTTTGTGATACTGTTTGTACCACCGCTGACATATCAGTTTTCTTTTGTGATACTGTTTGTACCACACCTGGCATAGTCGTTACCGATACTGACAAAAGTTTTAGTTGTCCTAAGATTTTAGCCATAGGATTTATCTCCTGTTGAGACGAAGCTGCTATCTCCTCTACACTCGTACTTTCACCAATTTACTGAACATCTGATACTTTCTCTTTATCCATTTTAAATTGTGATCTAGTTTTGACCATAACAAAATTAGAAAACACAAAATACCTATATGTTTGTACACACTTAATTACACTGTCTCGTATAAAAATACCTCCTGAAAAGAATGCACCAAATAAGTGTTTATGATTGCTTCTGAAGAAAATACGGAAATTAAGTGAAAATATAGAACTATATTACACTGTAGAGATTGAGACGATTCAGATTAAAAGACCAGATTGAGGTGAGATTCTGATAGTTGTGTGTTCCCTCCTTATCTAGTTTGCAGGGATGTGAAGTTCTGTGGTGGGGATCGGGACTGCTCAGCTCACACGACGGGACTCCACACACACAAATTCATATATATAATGGCATCCGAGTACAGGACGGCCAACAATTAAAACTGTTGTGGATGAAAATTAAAATTATATATATAGAACAAATTTAATTGTTGGCCTGCCTGTACTCAGACACCATTTTATTATATTTTAATTTAATTCATTTATTTATTTAATAAATTTTGTTTAAGGAAATTCTCTGCTTCTTATTTATTTCTTGTATTTTTAATTTTGATTTCCAGTGGTTTCATTCACGTCTTAGCTTCAGTCTTTTAAAAGCTAGAGAATATCGTCGGAACTGCTTCACTTGAAATCTCTAAAATGTTTATTTCGCTACGAAGATCGTTCTGCGCAACTAGGTGCTATGTTGTATAATGTGCATGCAGTGATGTGTCCAACTTTTTTATCAACGAAAAGTTTATTGCTTCTGAGATATTCTCTCGAAGAATATTGACCGTGAAAAGATGCAGACTCGCACCATCATTCCACACTGCACCTCCGATCGATCTACGCTCGTGATATCTGAAGAATGTTTGTCAAATCTTTTATAAATTGATAAATACACACCTTGAGCGCGTATTATTGAATTTGTTTATTGTGCCATCGACTAACTAAACATTCACAATGGAGCTTACTGGCGCCGCACAACAATAGCAAAATCTCTCCAACATAAAACAAGTCCAATCTCTGTAATAGCTTCACACCGAGTCCTCAAATATACACCTTTGGTTACTATTCCAGAGAGATGTGTCCATAGCACGGAACGTCCAACTCTCGCAGGCAGTTTTATACTACTCTCGGCGTTAATAATAGAAAACACATTATAATAATTCGATTACAATGCATTATCCTCGTTTTGCTTTTGTTGATGCTCGTCTTATTGTCTCTTCAGACACTGTCCATGCTGTTCAGCTGTTCTTCCAGGTCCGTTGCTGTCTCTGACAGTATTACAATGCCATCGACAAACCTCAGAGTTTTTATTTGTGCTCCATGGATTTTAAATCGTACTCCAAATTTTTCTTTTGTTTCCTTTACTGCTTGCTCAATATATAGAGTGAATAACATCAGTGTTAGGCTATAACCCTGACTCACACCCTTCCCAACCACTGCCTCTCTTTCATGCCCCTCGACTCTTATTAGTGCCATCTGGTTTCTGTACATATTGTAAATAGCCTTTCGCTCCCTGTATTTGAACCTTGAAAGAGAGTATTCCAGTCAACACTGTCAAAAGCTTTCTCTAAGTCTACAAATGCTAGAAACATAGGTATGCCTTTCCTTAATCTATCTTCTAAGATAAGTCGTAAGACATTTCCAGGGGCAGATGTGGACTCTGACCACAATCTATTGGTTATGACCTGTAGATTAAAACTGAAGAAACTGCAAAAAGGTGGGAATTTAGGGAGATGGGACCTGGACAAACTGAAAGAACCAGAGGTTGTACAGAGTTTTAGGGAGAGCATAAGGGAACAATTGACAGGAATGGGGGAAAGAAATACAGTAGAAGAAGAATGGGTAGCTTTGAGGGATGAATATTGAATTCACTTGATGAAAGGAGGAAATATAAAAATGCCGTTAATGAAGCAGGAAAAAGGAATACAAACGTCTCAAAAATGGGATCGACAGGAAGTGAAAAATGGCTAAGCAGGGATGGCTAGAGGACAAATGTAAGGATGCAGAGGCTTATCTCACTAGGGGTAAGATAGATACTGCCTACAGGAAATTTAAAGAGACCTTTGGAGATAAGAGAACCACTTGTATGAACATCAAGAGCTCAGATGGAAACCCAGTTCTGAGCAAAGAAGGGAAAGCAGAAAGGTGGAAGGAGTATATAGAGGGTCTGTACAAGGGCGATGTACTTGAGGACAATATTATGGAAATGGAAGAGGATGTAGAAGAAGATGAAATGGGAGATACGATACTGCGTGAAGAGTTTGACAGAGCACTGAAAGACCTGAGTCGAAACAAGGCCCCCGGAGTAGACAACATTCCATTGGAACTACTGACGGCCTTGGGAGAGCCAGTCCTGACAAAACTGTACCATATGGTGAGCAAGATGTATGAAGCAGGCGAAATACCCTCAGACTTCAAGAAGAATATGATAATTCCAATCCCAAAGAAAGCAGATGTTGACAGATGTGAAAATTACCGAACTATCAGTTTAATAAGCCACAGCTGCAAAATACTAACACGAATTCTTTACAGACGAATGGAAAAACTAGTAGAAGCCGACCTCGGGGAAGATCAGTTTGGATTCCGTAGAAATACTCGAACACGTGAGGCAATACTGACCTTACGACTTATCTTAGAAGAAAGATTAAGGAAAGGCAAACCTACGTTTCTAGCATTTGTAGTCTTAGAGAAAGCTTTTGACAATGTTGACTGGAATACTCTCTTTCAAATTCTAAAGGTGGCAGGGGTAAAATACAGGGAGCGAAAGGCTATTTACAATTTGTACAGAAACCAGATGGCAGTTATAAGAGTCGAGGGACATGAAAGGGAAGCAGTGGTTGGGAAAGGAGTAAGACAGGGTTGTAGCCTCTCCCCGATGTTATTCAATCTGTATATTGAGCAAGCAGTAAAGGAAACAAAAGAAAAATTCGGAGTAGGTATTAAAATCCATGGAGAAGAAATAAAAACCTTGAGGTTTGCCGATGACATTGTAATTCTGTCAGGGACAGCAAAGGACTTGGAAGAGCAGTTGAATGGAATAGATAGCGTCTTGAAAGGAGGATATAAGATGAAAATCAACAAAAGCAAAACGAGGATAATGGAATGTAGTCGAATTAAGTCGTGTGATGCTGAGGGAATTAGATTAGGAAATGAGACACTTAAAGTAGTAAAGGAGTTTTGCTATTTGGGGAGCAAAATAACTGATGATGGTCGAAGTAGAGAGGATATAAAATGTAGACTGGCACTGGCAAGGAAAGCGTTTCTGAAGAAGAGAAATTTGTTAACATCGAGTATAGATTTAAGTGTCAGGAAGTCATTTCTGAAAGTATTTGTATGGAGTGTAGCCATGTATGGAAGTGAAACATGGACGGTAAATAGTTTGGACAAGAAGAGAATAGAAGCTTTCGAAATGTGGTGCTACAGAAGAATGCTGAAGATTAGATGGGTAGATCACATAACTAATGAGGAAGTATTGAATAGGATTGGGGAGAAGAGAAGTTTGTGGCACAACTTGACCAGAAGAAGGGATCGGTTGGTAGGACATATTCTGAGGCATCAAGGGATCACCAATTTAGTATTGGAGGGCAGCGTGGAGGGTAAAAATCGTAGGGGGAGACCAAGAGATGAATACACTAAGCAGATTCAGAAGGATGTAGGTTGTAGTAGGTACTGGGAGATGAAGAAGCTTGCACAGGATAGAGTAGCATGGAGAGCTGCATCAAACCAGTCTCAGGACTGAAGACCACAACAACAAGATAAGTCGTAAGTATTGCTTCACGAGTTCCAATATTTCTATGGAAAATAAATTATGCCACAGCAAAGAAAAAAATTGAAAGGAAAAAAAACTAACTATATAATAGCAAGGTTCCTAATAACTTCTCCCTACGGTGTTCTCTACTTTTCCTCACATCTTATCGCGCTTTTCTCTATATGTCTTTATTTAATAATCCTCTCATCATACTCAGCTATATGTGTGCGGGAGCACAATGTTCAGCAGGTACGTTCTTCCGGTGCTTGCTGCTTAGAGGCAGCGGGTAATGTACACTACCATAGTGCAGAAACTGGACATAGCTTACTATCGCGATTTTCTGCAAAAACTGGACAGATTTGCCTGAACTTAGACTGCACTCGTGGTCTCGTGCTAGGGTCTCTGCTCCATCAATAGTCTTCGGGCCTGGGTTCCAATCCCAAAACTGATTAAATTTTGATCAATAATCACCATTGACGGCCGAAGACTTCCTGCATAAGAAGTCACCCTTCGTTCTGCCAATGGCCTTTTCAACGAAGGCGGAGGAGCGGACAGAGGTTCAGTGCACTCTCTTGTCATAGGGGTGAGAAAACGCCCCTAAAGGCGGAAGAATCAGCAAAGATCACCGGCATGAGGATGCAGAAGGCAATGGAAACCACTGCATTAAAGAAACGTAACGTGTATCCACAGGACGTGTGGCCTGTAGTCCCCCATTCGGATCTCCGAGAGGGAACTGCCAAGTGGGAGATTACCATGACAAAAAGATTGAATAATCAACGGAAGGATAACGTTCTACGAGTCGGGGCGTGAAATGTCAGAAGCTTGAACGTGATAGGGAAACTGGAACATGTGAAAAGGGACATACAGAGGCTGAATCTAGATAAAGTTGGGGTCAGTGAAGTGAAGTGGAAAGAAGACAACGATTTCTGATCAGATGAGTATAGGGTAATATCAACAGCAGCAGAAAATGGTTTAATGGGAGTAGGATTCGTTATGACTAGGAAGATAGGGCAGAGAGTGTGTTATTGTGAACAGTTTAGTGATAGGATTGTTCTCATCAGAACCAACAGCAAACGATCACCGACAACGATACTTCAGGTATACATGCCCACGTCGCAAGCTGAAAATGAGGAAACAGAGAAAGTGTGAGAGAATATTGAAAATTTGCATATTGAAAAGGTAATACAGTATGTAAATGGATATGAAAATCTAATATGCTACGGTCGCAGGTTTGAATCCTGCCTCGGGCATGGATGTGTGTGATGTCCTTAGTTAGGTTTAAGTAGTTCTAAGTTCTAGGGGACTGATGACCACAGATGTTAAGTCCCATAGTGCTCAGAGCCTTTTGAACCATTTTTTGAAAATCTAATGGTCATGGGAGACTGGAATGCAGTTGTAGGGAAGAAGCAGAAGAGAAGGTTACAGGAGAATATGGGCTTGGGACAAAAGATGAGAGAGGAGAAAGACAAATTGAGTTGTGTAACAAGTTTCAGCTAGTAATCGCGAATACTCTGTTCAAGAATTACAAGCGGAGGAGGTATACTTGGAAACGGCAGGGTGATACGGGAAGAGTTCAGTTAGATTACATCATAGTCAAACAGAGATTCCGAAATCAGATACTGAATTTAAGGCGTACCCAGGAGCAGACATAGATCACAATATAGCAGTGGTGAAGAGTAGACTGAAGTTTAAGACATTAGTCAGAAAGAATCATTACTCAAAGAAGTGGGATACGGAAGTACTTAGGAATAACGAGATACTGTTGTTCTCTAAGACTACAGATACAGCAATAAGGAATAGCTCAGTAACCAGTACAGTTGAAGAGGAATGGATATCTCTAAACAGGGCCATCACATAATTTGGGAAGGAAAATATAGGTACGAAGAAGGTAACTGCGAAGAAACCATGGGTAACAGAAGAAATACTTCAATTGATCGCTGAAAGGAGGATGAACAAAAATGTCCCGGGAAACTCAGGAATACAGAAATACAAGTCGTTGAGGAATGAAATAAATAGTAATTGCAGGGAAGCTAAGACGAAATGACCGCAGGAAAAATGTGAAGACATCTAAAAAGAAATGATTGTCGGAAGGACAGACCCAGCATACAGGAAAGTCAAAACAACCTTCGGTGACATTAAAAGCAAGGATGATAACATGAATGCAACGGGAATTCCACTGTTAAATGCAGAGGAGAGAGCGGATAGCTGGAAAGAATACATTGAAAGCCTCTACGATGGGGAAGATTTGTCTGATGTGATAGAAGAAGAAACTGGAGTCGATTTAGAAGAGATAGGGGATCCAGTATTACAATCAGAATTTAAAAGAGCTTTGGAGCACTTAAGATCAAATAAGGCAGAAGGGATTGAAAACATTCCATCATAATTTCTAAAATCAGTGGGGAAGTGGCAACAAAACGGCTGTTCACGTTGGTGTGTAGAATGTATGAGTCTGGCGACGTATTATCTTACTTTCGGAAAAGCATCATCAACACAATTCCGAAGACGGCAAAAGCTGACAAGTGCGAGAATTATCGTACAATCAGTTTAACAGCTCCTGCATCCTAATTGCTTACAAGAATAATACACAGAAGAATGGAAAAGAAAATTGAGGATGTGCTAGATGACGATCAGTTTGGCTTTAGGAAAGTTAAAGGCACGAGAGAGGCAACTCTGACATTGCAGTTAATAATGGAAGAAAGACTAAAGAAAAATCAAGACACTTTCATAGGATATGTCGACCTGGAAAAAGCGTTCGACAATGTAAAATGGTGCAAGATATTCGAAATCCTGAGAAAAGTAGAGTTATGCTATAGGGAGAGACGGGTCATATACAATACGTACAAGAGCCAAGAGACAATAACAAGAGTGGACGACCAAAAAATGAAGTGAGCGCGTTAAAATGGATGTAGGACAAGGATGTAGCTTTTCGCCCCTACTGCTCAGTCTGTACATCGAGGAAGCAATATGGAAATAAAAGAAAGATTCAGTAGTGGAGTTAAAATTCAAGGTGAAAGGATATAAATGATACGATTCGCTAATGACATTGCTATCCTGAGTGAAAGTGAAGAAGAATTACATGATCTGCTGAACGGAATGAACAGTCTAATGAGTGCACAGTATGGATTGTGAGTAAATCGAAGAAAGACGAAGGTAATGAGAAGTAGTAGAAATGAGAACAATGAGAAACTTAACATCAGGATTGTTGGTCACGAAGTAAAACAAGTTAAGGAATTCTGCTACCTAGGCAGTGAAATAACCCATGACGGACGGAGCAAAAAGGACATCAAAAGCAGACTAGCAATGGCAAAAGGGGCATTCCTGTACAAGAGAAGTCTACTAATAAGAAATTCCGGCCTTAATTTGAGGAACGAAATGGACACTCTAATGAGTAGAGAGTATGGATACATTTCCATGTTACTAGAGGGAGATGTAGAGGGCAAAAACTGTAAAGGACGACAGAGATTAGAATACAACTAGCAAATAACTGAGGACGTAGGATGACCAAAAAAAAAAAAGGGGGGGGGGGCGGAATGATAGGGAAAACGCTACACCAATGGCGACAAACCGAAGGAAAGTGCGCAGGGTACGGTTTCTGATCCTGGGGCTTCAGCTCACGCGGTGGACGAGATACTGAATGAGACTGCCACTGAGTTTAAGTATGTCTCTATCAGTTTGGTCACTTTTATAAGGCAAAGCTTTCTCCCTTTGCTGCTCAGTTAACCAAATTGGAGGGTAGAATCAGCATATTAGGGGATGAGAACGAAGGACTTAGTCGTGAACTAGTACGCTCCAGAGCCCCTGCAAAAGACGTGCCAACAGAGCAGCTACAAAAACAATTTACTCAGCTTCAAGCACAGAATGGACAACGGATTGCGGAGCTACCAAGACACAAGTCCCCATCCAAATCACACGCTGCAGATGTCTCTTAAGAGCCAAACACGAAGGACAAAATCATTTCACAGAGGGCGTAAGAAAAGCAATCGATCACACTTTTTATAAAGTAAGTAAAGGCTCGGAGTCAGTTCGAGGCACGCTCACCAGCAAACTCGACCTCTTGAAAGAGAGACTACGAATAAAATCCATCAGTATAACAGCTAAACTGCAATAGTGGAAACAGTAAGTCAGAGTGCCATCAAAAAGCACATTGGGAAAGCAGGCAAGGTAACTGAGTTAAAGAGTGAAGAATCCCGTTAATGTAAGCCGCTACCAGCAGTACTCAGAGTGCCAGGAATATGCAAGGAGCCACGCGGGATTAGCCGAGTGGTCTTGCGCTGCAGTCATGGACTGTGCGGCTGGTCCCGGCGGAGGTTCGAGTCCTCCCTCGGGCATGGGGCTGTGTGTTGCCCCTAGGATAATTTAGGTTCTACATTCTACATTTCTACATTTATACTCCGCAAGCCACCCAAAGGTGTGTGGCGGAGGGCACTTTACGTGCCACTGCCATTACCTCCCTTTCCTGTACCAGTCGCGTATGGTTCGCGGGCTGACTGTCTGAAAGCCTCCGTGCGCGCTCGAATCTCTCTAATTTTACATTCGTGATCTCATCGGGAGGTATAAGTAGGGGGAAGCAATATATTCGATACCTCATCCAGAGACGCACCCTCTCGAAACCTGGACAGCAAGCTCTTGCAGAGTCTGCCACTTGAGTTTGCTAAACATCTCCGTAACGCTATCACGGTTACCAAATAATCCTGTGACGAAACGCGCCGCTCTTCTTTGGATCTTCTCTATCTCCTCCGTCAACCCGATCTGGAACGGATCCCACACTGATGAGCAATACTCAAGTATAGGTCGAACGAGTGTTTTGAAAGCCACCTCCTTTGTTGATGGACCACATTTTCTAAGGACTCTCCCAATGAATCTCAACCTGGTACGCACTTACCAACAATTAATTTTATATGATCATTCCACTTCAAATCGTTCCGCACGCATACTCGTAGATATTTTACAGAAGTAACAGCTACCAGCGTTTGTTCCGCTATCATATAATCATACAATAAAGGATCCTTCTTTCAATGTATTCGCAATACATTACATTTATCTATGTTAAGGGTCAGTTGCCACTTCCTGCACCAAGTGCCTATCCGCTGCAGATCTTCCTGCATTTCGCTACAATTTTCTAAGTAGTGTGTATACTTAGGGACTGATAACCATAGCAGTTATGTCCCATAAGATTTCGACACATTTGAATATTTTTGAAGATATGCAGGGATGTATTTCTAGAAGCCTTGTGTCATTTGAAGCTGTGTGAGGATGTACTAAAAGAGTGTAACAAGATTCCAGAAGGGTCCAAAGAGGAGAGACAGCGTTAACAACGTGTTACAAGTAAGCCCCTCAATTAGGAAAATACTACGCCTAAAGGACAGAGTTTATTTAGATTACCAGGTACTCATAATAAAAGGTTATGTGTTTGTGTCTGAATGCTACAACTGCTGTGGTCTTACGCACACCACTAAAACGTGTAGATAAAGAGAGATTACATATACTAAACATAGCAATAATGGAGACAAGAAATCAGACTGCAGGTCCGAATGTGAGCCGATGTGCTTCGGTGCATTAGACGAATCAGAGGACCCCAGTCTAACAGATTTAAAGGAACTCTCGTCCGGAAGCGACAATAATTCTGTGGTGTCACCGCCAGAGACCACACTTGCTAGGTGGTAGCCTTTAAATCGGCCGCGGTCCATTAGTATACGTCGGACCCGCGTGTCGCCACTGTCAGTGACTGCATACCGAGCGCCGCCACACGGCAGGTCTAGAGAGACGTCCTAGCACTCGCCCCAGTTGTACAGCCGACTTTGCTAGCGATGCTACACTGACAAATACGCTCTCATTTGCCGAGACGATAGTTAGCATAGCCTTCAGCTACGTCATTTGCTACGACCTAGCAAGGCGCCATTACCAGTTTATATTGAGATTGTTATTAATGTACCGTCAAGAGCGATGTACACCAATTATGGATTAAAGTTAAGTATTCCAGCAGCAACGTACCTTATTGGCTATATTAATAATTCCTTGTCATTTCCCAGACCTCACGCCAGCCAGCGTGATCTTAAACGCGTGCCTTTCGGCTTCCTCCAAACTCCGTGAATTGGCTCCTGCCAATTCACAACGAATTCTAATAACTCTGACATTGGAATACATACACCAGCACTGTTGTTATTAAGAATCATAAGGTAATTTCCTATGGGACCAAACTGCTGAGGTCATCGGTACCTAAGCTTACCCACTACTTAATCTAACTTAAACTAACTTACGCTAAGGAGAACACACACACACACACATGCACGAGGGAGGATTCGAACCTCCTACGGGGGGAGACCTTCGAAACGTGACAAGCCGGCCGGTGTGGCCGTGCGGTTCTAGGCGCTTCAGTCTGGAACCGCGTGACCGCTACGGTCGCAGGTGCGAATCCTGCCTCGGGCATGGATGTGTGTGATGTCCTTAGGTTAGTTAGGTTTAAGTAGTTCTAAGTTCTAGGGTACTGATGACCACAGATGTTAAGTCCCATAGTGCACAGAGACATTTGAACCATTTTTTGAAACGTGACAAGGCACCCTAGACCGCGCGGCTACCACACGCGGCTATGGACCAAAACAAAACAAAAAAGTCTGGTAAACGTGGGCTCTAAAATATCTCAAGAGATGTCCCAATTGTTGAGTAAAAGAGATGTGTTTTGCAGTAGCGAAGGCGAACAAGTGCTAATAGCTCGTAAGGTATGCATTTTAGAGCTCAGATTTACGGGACTTTTTTTTCTTGTTTTCGTGCATACTACCACCTCCGAAAGTAGGCTACCCTAGAACGAATTTCACTTATAACTTCCGACTCTGTCGCTTCCAGACAGGGTCCCTTGCCTAAAATTGCTACATTTGCGCTCCTCCAAAGTTTGTAAGAGCATCATCGGACGTGTATATTCTGTAATGTCATACCATAACAACGATACTAGTCAACAGAAGAAATTGGCAGGACTGTGTGCTTTCTGTGTCGGCTGTGCGTGATGTCGGACTAAACCCTACAATGTAGCACTTACTGTAGCTTAAGAAAAAAAATGGTTCAAATGGCTCTGAGCACTATGGGACTCAACTTCTGAGGTCATTAGTCCCCTAAGACTTAGAACTAGTTAAACCTAACTAACCTAAGGACATCACACACATCCATGCCCGAGGCGTGATTCGAACCTGCGACTGTAGCGGTCTCGCGGTTCCAGACTGCAGCGCCAGAACCGCACGGCCACTTCGGCCGGCTGTAGCTTAAGAGGCACATGTGGAATTGTCTCTGAACTTGCACATCTAGTGCCAATAACTTATTGTCGCATGTATCGCCCTTTAGGCTGCTGCGGTTTTTTCTTCCTCCGGCCTCTTTCCTCTCGCGCTGTTCCTGTCGAATAGTGCGTCTTGCGCAGCCACGTCCGGAGGTATCTGTTGCTGACATACATGCGGTTTCCGCGCACGAGTTTGGCGGGATATATCGCACGCGTTTCGCACTTCAGGAAACGCTGATACCGCTGGTGTGGACGTGCGCAACGGACCGGATGCTGCGGCGACTGCCACCTTCCGCGGGGGCCCGCAGCTGCTGGAACGATCAGCCGCGGTCGCACATTAGTGCAGCAGCCATGCGGAACGCCGGATCGGGTCGAGCGGTCGCCTTCGGCCTGTTGGCGCTGGCGGCGTTGGCCACAGCGGCGTCGTCAGGTTGCGTGAAGTCGGCAGCATCTGCAGGAGCCGCTAAAGCTGCGGCTAGTGAGGAGGAGGATGCGCCGTCCGGTGGCGGAATGTACTTAGTGCCGCGTCTGGGCAAGAACCCAGTACTGGGGCCAGTCACGGGCGCGCCGCCCGGCAAGCTGGACCACGTCCCTCTCTCCGCGCCGTCTGTCTCCGTTCGCAGGAAAGGTAGAACACACCTCCTGTTATGCCGATAAGGCAATAGCGTGTCGGAAAAAAGCTAGAAACCTGACTCCTTGAGCACTGTCTTTTTTCTGTATTCTTTTTCTCATATTCTAATTTCACAATACATATATAAATGAAGTTCCATGCGGCTTTTCGCGGATGACGCTGTAGTATACAGAGAAGTTGCAGCATTAGAAAATTGCAGCGAAATGCAGGAAGGTCTGCAGCGGATAGGCACTTGGTGCAGGGAGTGACAACTGACCCTTAACATAGAGTAATGTAATGTATTGCGAATACATAGAAAGAAGGATCCTTTATTGTATGATTATATGGTAGCGGTACAAACACTGGTAGCAGTTACTTCTGTAAAATATCTGGGAGTATTCGTACGGAACGATTTGAAGTGGCATGATCATATAAAATTAATTGTTGGTAAGGCGAGTGCTAGGTTGAGATTCATTGGGAGAGTCCTTAGAAAATGTGATCCATCAACAAAGGAGGTGGCTTACAAAACACTCGTTCGACCTATACTTTAGTATTGCTCATCAGTGTGGGATCCGTACCAGATCGGGTTGACGGAGGAGATAGAGAAGATCCATAGAAGAGCGGCCCGTTTCGTCACAGGGTTATTTGGTAAGCGTGATAACGTTACGGAGATGTTTAGCAAACTCAAGTGGCAGACTTTGCAAGAGAGGCGCTCTGCATCGCGGTGTAGCTTGATGTCCAGGTTTCGAGAGAGTGCGTTTCTGGATGAGGTATCGAATATATTGCTCCCCCCTACTTATACCTCCCGAGGAGATCACGAGAGTAAAGTCAGAGAGATTCGAGCGCGCACGGAGGCTTTCCGGCAGTCGTTCTTCCCGCGAACCATACGCGACTGGAACAGGAAAGGGAGGTAATGACAGTGGCACGTAAAGTGCCCTCCACCACACACCGTTGGGTGGCTTGCGGAGTATAAACGTAGATGTAGATTCTTCCAGACAACTTTAGTTTTCCCATCTCTCCTCTGCTTCACTGAATACCTGATTTTCTACACTTCCCGCAAGCTTGACACCAACCAGTCATTTCACCCCCTTTGGCAAAAAGCATATTTATGTCATCAGTTGTGCAACTATATGTCTATATATGTCTATGCAACTAATTGAAGGCAGTTTGTTTACTGACATACGGGTTTGGCTTCTTTTATTTGGGAAGCATCATCAGTGGCCTGTAATAAATGTTTCTTTTAATACCTACAATAAACGTTATGTTGTAGATATAATACACTGCCATATTACATTTTGTCGTGTTTTTTCTCTTTATTTTTAGGTTAGAATCAACTTTTGTAGCACATATTTCGTAGTCTGAACTTTTCGTTCGGTGTTACTTACGATTTCCAGCCCTCTTGACTCATGTGTGTGGTCCTGGAGATGTATTCGATGGTTTACATACTCCAGCTGGCTGATTTTTGGAGTTCTTTCACCCACATTTCTCACATCGCATATATCACTTGTACTTTCCATTTTGTGATCAACATGTGTGTGTGTTTTCGGTGTGTAGCGTTGCCAATTGTTATTGTGTGTTTCCTTTCTGCTTGTGTTGTGGTTTGAAATGTTTCATTTGTTGTGTGTGTGTGTGTGTGTGTGTGTGTGTGTGTGTGTGTGTGTGTGTATTCCCTGTGTGTAATTCTTTCTTGAGAGAGAGATTTTTTATGGATGTTGCTGTGTGTGTATATATTTAATACGAGGGTTGTGTAGAACTCGTTGCCAGCGATATGGAGGGCGTAGTATACCGTTAGCAGAAGCTGTTCTGTTGATGGTGCGAATGGAGCGGTCTACTGACTGTCGAATCTCTGCAACAGTTTTGAAGCGAATGCAACGAAGCCAAACCTGAAAAGCCAGTCCAACGAATGGCGTCATTATGGTTCAAATGGCTCTGAGCACTATGGGACAACTTCTGAGGTCATCAGTCCCCTAGAACTTAGAACTACTTAAACCTAACTAAGGACATCACAAACATCCATGCCCGAGGTAGGATTCGAACCTGCGACCGTAGCGGTCGCGCGGTTCCAGACTGTAGCGCCTAGAACCGCTCGGTTACCCCGGCCTGTGCGTCATTATGGGTCGCCGGGAAAGTCAAAAGTGCGTCAGAGCTCCAGTATGATGAAAGGTATGGTGATTCTCGTGTACGACTCTGATGGTGTTATCCTAACGCATTACGTTCCTCCACGGCAGATCGTCAATGCACAGTATTACTGTTCCTTTTTGGAGCATCACCTGCGACCAACTTTGGGAAAGAAGCGGTGACACTTTCTGCGCAATCCACCCCATCATTTTCCACGAGAATGCGCGGGCGCATACGGCTCAAGCTGCGGCTGCTCTGTTCGGTCGATGGGACTGGGAAGTACTGTACCATCCACCATACTCCCCAGACTTAAGTCCTTGTGACTTTGATTCGATTCCGAAGATGAAGGAACCACTTTGTGGCATTCGCTTCAGTTTGTTATTTATTTGGTGGCTAGCTTGTTATCCCCAGATGTACTGATTTACATTCTTGGCACTCTAGCCGGTATACACCTTCTCCTTCGTATTTATCTGGATTATCTGTTGTTTGTAAAGGTGACTGGGGTGTATTTCTTGTTCTGCAAGCTGTGTAATCGAATCGAATACACAAGCATCAAAGAAACTGGGGAATTAAAATACGTAATTTTACAACCACAGTACTTACACAGTAACCGCCAGGGTAGCCGAGAGCGCTAATACGCTGCTTCCTGGACTAGGGGAGTCGCACGGGCCCCGGATCGAATCCGCCCGGCGGATTAACGACTAGGGTCGGTATGCCAGCCTGCCTGGATGTGTTTTTTAGGCCGTTTTCCACATCCCACTAGGTGAATACCGGGCTGGTCCCCACGATGCGCCTCAGTTACACGACTCGTGGGCATTTGAAAGACGTTCGCACTATTCCATGGCTTACATTAGACGCAGACAGCTGGGGTACACTAATTCCATTCTGGGGGGTTTGGGGTGGCGGCAGGAAGGGCATCTGGCCACCCTCTGCAACTAACAGTGCCAACTCAATAGTAACACGGCCGACCCCGCTTTAAAGCGGGACAAAGGCCCCAAGAGAGAAAGAAGTACTTACATAGTGTACATCCACGGATCATAAACATTTTTTCGTCAAGTATGACTCAACCAAACGTAGAACGTACATAAATGTCATAGTATTCAGCCTTTATACAGTTCATTATAAACGTGTGGTGGTACAGTTACAGTAATGCACACTTTGTGATAACTCTACACTCAATAACTGAGACGTTACAACTGTCGAAGGTACAAATGTTACGTGCTGAAGTTGCAAGACACACATAGTATGAATACCTAAAAGCTTACAGATGTTCTTCGGTCTAGTCAAAAATTAAAGTAACAGCAACGCAAAAATGACATATGTTCCACATTTAGTTCGGTCATACTTGACGAAAATGTATTTTTGACCTATTGATATACACTGTGTAATGGTTTTAAAATGATTTTTTTAATTCCTCCATTTTCTATGGTGACTGTGTATATTCTATGTTCATTTTTTGGATCGTACAGTTTTCCCCTGTTAACATGGTTGTAATAACCGAAGCCGATAACGAATAAGCATACAACTGCATAGCAGATGGCACGAATATGTTTTTTCAAAGTATTTAACACTTGTAGATACTCACCTACGGAAAGTTCAATTTCATCTCCACTATTAGTACTATCATGCTTATAACAACACAGCTCCCGAAACTTACACTGCCACACTCTCCATATCGTAGCTCAACGAGACTTTAACCGTCTTTTCCCATCTGTCCACGAAAACCATCCAGACATCTACCATATTTCCAATTTTAACACAGTAATATCTCTTTTTCTCTCCACGTCATGGCCCTCTTTCGCACTCTCCTTCCATACAAAGAGCTTGGTACGAGGTCCTCTCCCCATTCCTTCCAAACACCAAATATTCTCTTCACTTAACATTCGAGCCCTTGCATTACGAAACGAAAAATTAATGTTTATTTCTAGAGCACTCTTTTATTATTTTGTATAACTGAACACCATATTTCTCAACAACTAAAATTTCACATTAAACAAACGCAATCTCAAGAAACAGTGAGAAAAACTAGAAATACGAAAAACTCCAAAGTTACTTACACTATTTTACAAACACCAGGCACTTTTTGCTGTTCGTTCAGAGTCGCACCCATTCACTTTAGAGGTCACAATACACAATTCCATTACAAGACACAAGTATTTGTTTGTTCTTTCGAATTAATTAGAATTAATTCATTGTCCTGAATAAATCACTTGCTGTCGCAGATTTGTAGCAAATGTCCTATTCTTCTTGAACATTTTATTTTACTGTCGTTGCAGATGCGCGCTTCGGGGAAAATACGACAAAATAGATCTGTCGATTATGATTCGCTGTACTTTGAACTCTTGAATAACGTTTACGTTATCGGAAATAAAAATTTCCGTCAAAAGTCAATCCACAGCACTCTCGATTTTATTACGCTGTGCCCGGTATGCCAAGTGTACCACACGAAACCACTTCGCAGACTCCGCTTCACCAACATGATCTTACGCCTCACTCCACTGACCCATCTACCAGACCCACACCTTTACAGTGCCCAAACATGAGCTGGCCTTGCTGCAGCCCAAGGAGAACTACAGGCTTTTTGTGAGTGTGTGTGGTATCCTTACATCCTTTTCTCCAGAAGTGCTTATTGGAAGAAGTACAGCTTCGGGAAGCTCATTAGTTACCTCCTCAGCTGAAATGTTCGTGATATTCAATGCCAATGGTACGTGAATTCGTCTGGTCCTAGTTGGGACTATTCCCAATAATCAAATAACTGGCGAACATAATATGGGCCACTTTCGTGAACGCCATATGGGTGGTACCATTTTCTTTTGATGAAGGAGAACAGCACTGTAGCGAACTGTTATGAAACGGCTTATATTAAATAAGTCGTTCATTCCTTTGACCCTTAATGAGGGGATACTCGAGGTTGTGGAATACATCAGAAAAACCAAAAGAAATAGTATGTATTTACATAATAACTGGGAGGCAAATGTTCCTTCCACAGTTCCCACATGGTCAAAAATAATCTAAAAATACATATATCAAGATGAAATTTATGTCAGACGTCTACGATCTCTTGACAGTGTAAAAAATTTAAGCTCCAACGCAATCAAAAGACACGGCCAATTAGATAACATATTTTGATATTCGCAGTCTCGGAAATGTTGGAGTTCCCTGGACCAATATCTTGCCAGTATAGATATCGATAGCAGACAAACGTCGTCCATATTCTCGATTACCGGGATGGCTGAAGTGTCGATATACATTATTTTGTACGTAACCTCATAGCATGAGTTCTACTCGCACTTGTCCACATTTTTATCACAATGACGCTGTTAAAATCTTAAACAAATCAGTGACATTCGTGCGTTTTCACAGCTATCCTCATAGTTCCGTCTCGCAATCTATTATATGCAGCCATGCCTCATTAATATGTCCTCGTGGCTGGAACATATTTGTTCATTCATACAACAGGCGTGGACTGACAAGTGTAGAGTCAAAAATGGCCCAAATGGCTCTAAGCAATATGGGACTTAACATCTGAGGTCATCAGTCCCCTAGACTTAGAACTACTTAAACCTAACTAACCTAAGGACACCACACACATCCATACCCGAGGCACGATTCGAACCTGCGACCGTAGCACCAGCGTGGTTCCGGACTGAAGCGCCTAAACCGCTCGGCCACAACGGCCGGCGAACACATCTGAGATGTGACTGAAGGTGGCGCCAAAGCGCATCGCTACCCACCCTAGAATTTAGAGGAATAAGCTAACTTGTATTTGCAGATATGGTGCCAACTCTTCCAGCGACCTACCAAGGCCTTATTGCTTCCATGCTACAACGATTCGCTTCTGTTATCCATGCCAAAAGTGGACATACCGCCTACTAGGTATGCTGATCAGTGTAAGCCATGACACGATTAGAGCCCCAGGTGATTTGTGTGTTTCCGACTGCAAATAATGATCATTTCTCATTTTATCAATTCACTTTATTATAGAGCGAGATACAACAGAGGTAAAACAATGCATTTGTATTTGGGAAGGCGGTAGTTCAAATTCTCTTCCGTTTGCGTAAATCACATAACGGCGAGTGGAGGGGTGGTTTCTTTGAAATGGGCATGCCCGATTTTCTTATGGATACTTCCCCACGCCAAGGTTATGCTTCGTGGCTAATTACCTCGGTGTTCGCGGGACGTCAGGCGCAAATCTTTCTTCCTTCTTCTAGGCGATTTTTTCTGATACGCCGGTGTTGCGAAACTTAAAGACGAAAGTAAATTTTTTATGACGTGTCAATGTCTTACATAGCTCGATGGACCACACATAGAAAGATCTGCTACATTAGAGTACAGAGGGTAGCTGAAAGAAATACGCAAAGAGAGGAACAGAAATGACACTCTTATTCAGAGACAGTAATTGCACTGAAATCATCACAGTTCATGATGGTCCACTGCCGGCCGCAGTGACCGAGCGGTTCCAGGCTCTTCAATCTGGAATCGCGCGACCGCTACGGTCGCAGGTTCGAATCCTGCCTCGGGAATGGATGTGTGTGATGTCCTTAGGTTAGTTATGTTTAATTAGTTCTAAGTTCTAGGGGACTGGTGACCTCAGACGTTAAGTCCCATAGTGGTCAGAGCCATTTGAACCATTTTCTTATGGTCCACTGGACGCTAAAAAAGGCGAGATATAGTATTTAACCACCACTGACGGAAATGCATGTTCTGAAACGTCCTCCCAAGCTGGCCACAAGGTTAGTAAGGAGTTTTTGTGGTAGGGCGCAGCTGACAACTGCTGACTGGTCGACTGGTTATTGGCGTATGTGGACATGCTGCAGTATCGCCACCCAACGCATCCCACAAGTGCTCCGTAGGATTTAAGTCGCGGGAACAGACTGGCCAGTCTATTCGCCGAACATCCTCTCTTTCCAGGAACTCCCCCACCTGTGCTGTTAGATGCATTGTCGTCGATAAAAATGAAACGAAGAATGAATGCACTCCTAAAAAGCACATGATGGAGGTATACGGTGTCACAACAACGTTAACTGGTGAATGTACGGTGTTCAAGGATTTGGAGGTCAGCACGACCATGCAACATTAAGCTTCCCCGCACTGTAACACCTCGATCACCAAAAAGATCAGTTCGACAATGTTCCTGTTTGCATTCGTGCTCCGACGTATCACTGTATGCGGGTACGTCCGACATTCTCGAACGTGATAGTTTTGACGGTCTCTGTGTGTGTCTGTGTCTGTGTCTCTGCCTCTGTGTCTGTGCCTCTGTGTGTGTGTGTGTGTGTGTGTGTGTGTGTGTGTGTGTGTGTGTGGATGCGGCGGGGACGGGGGGGGGGGGCATAACGTTGCGTGGTCATATTGGCCTTCAGGGCTTTGAACAAGGTAGACTTACCCGTCAGCTTTATTATGACGCAGTACTCCTTCCCCATGTGCGTCTTTTGAGGTGTTTATTCGGCCCTTACTTAATTTTTGTGGATGTCAATGCTTAACCACATCCAACAGCGGAACTGGAGATGCTCTTAGAACGAGAGTATAATTGGCGAATGAACTGGCCTGCCTGTTGCCCAGACTTCAATCCCGTCGGGAACAGGTGGATGCATTTCGAAGATGTAATGCGGCATGTCCACACGCATCAATTTAATTTTAATAATAGTCCACTTACTGTAAGTATCCTTCCGTAACACTCTCAGTTTCTTCGACTCTCTTCTTTCCCGGTTTCTACATGGCCGATACCACGCAGAGCAACATATTTTCTTTCTTTTGTTGTAAATTTTCATCACCAGTACGAGGGCAGTTCAAAAAGTACCAGAAAACTGTCACTATTTAACGCAATTAACGCTTCAGATATTTTTCCCAACAAGTGAGGATGCATGCTTTGAGAAAGTTCCGGCACACGCTGACAGATGGCGTGACAAGTTGGACAGGAAATGCAATTGAAACAAAATTGCCACGTCCCTAGCTGTGTACACTGTACAAGAACAGCTAGCAGTAATGCGGAGGACATAAAACCTCGACAAATCCATAGAAGGATGTTGGAAAAGTATGGAGATAGATGCATTAGTGAAAGAAGTGTGTGCGAGTAGTTAGATGCCTTTAGAAGTGGACGTACATCTGTCACAGATGAGGAAAGCTTTGGTCGTCCCTTCAACGGCCGTTACTGACGAGGATGTGAGACGCACTGACGCCATGACTCGTGAGAACTGGTGTTTTCCTGTAGAAGCTTTAACCAGGCAACTGAGTACCACTGTCGAATCCGCTCATACCATTATTAGAGAGGTTCTCCAACACCGTTTATTGGTGCGAGATGGGTGTCTAGCATGCTCACTGGTGAACACAAGATGATGCGTGTTCAGGCTGTCACATCTTTTCTGGTGCAATATAACGCTGAAGGTCACGACCTTCTGACACGTATCGTCACAGGAGATGAACCCCGAGTGCATCACTGTGAACCAGAGAGCAAAAGACAGTCTTCAGAATGGCAATACACATTTTCTCCAGCCAAGAAGAAATCAGAATGCGTGCCCTCTGCCGGAAAGGTCCTTTTCACCTTCTTCTCGGATACGAATGAGCCGATTTTGGAGCCCTACTACCAAAGTGGTAAAACAGACAACAGTATTGGGTACAGCGCCATCTTAGAGCATGAGCTAGAGCCAGCAGTACGGAGCCGTAGCAGATGACTTCTGTCTAGAGATATTCTCCTCCATCAAGACAACGCGCGCACACTGACCGTCGCTCCAACTCCTGCCGTCATTCGGAGACAGATTTCAGGTCTCACTGCATTCCCCAATAACCTCCTTCGGATTTCCGTGTGTCTGGAATCCTGAAGGACTCTCTCAGAGGACGACGTTTTGAAACTGATGATGAGGTTAAAGAGGTGATCCACTCTGGGCTACGAGCACAACCGAAAACATTTTACTCGAGTGGGATAGAAACGGTATGACAGCTGTATCGAAGAGGAGGGTAGAAACTTTGATAAATGACTTCTTGTTTGCATCTGAAAGTGAAATACTCTGAAGAGCCAAAGAATCTGGTACACCTGCCTAATATCGTGTAGGGCACACGACGTGGTACGGATTCGACTAGTGCCTGAAGTAGTGCTGGAAGAAACTGACTCCATGAATCTCACAGAGCTGTCGATAAATCCGTAAGATATGAGAGGGTGGAGATCTCTTCTCAACAGCACGTTGCAAGGCATCCCAGATATGTTCAATACTTTTCATGTCTGGGAAGTTTGGTGGACAGCGGAAGTTTTTAAACTCAGAAGAGTGTTCCTGGAGCCACTCTGTAGCAATTCTTGACGTCTGGTGTGTCGCATTGTCCTGCTGGAATTGCCCGAGTCAGTCGGAATGAACAATGGACATCAATGGATGCAGGTGATCAGATAGGATGCCTACGTACTCGTCACCTATCAAAGTCATATATAGATTATCAGGGGTCCCCAATCACTCCAACTGCACGCGCCACACACCATTCCAGAGCCTCCGCCAGATTGAACAGTTCCCTGCTGACATGCACGGTCCGTGGATTCATGAGATTGTCTCCATACCCATACACGTCCATCCGCTCGATACGAGCGAAACGAGACTTGTCCGACCAGACATCAATAGTCCGATGTCGGTTCTGACGGGCTCAGGCGAGGCGTAAAGGTCTATGTCGTGCAGTCATCAAGGGTACACGAGTGGGCCTTCGGTTCCGAAAGCCCATATCGATGATGTTTCGTTGAATGTCTCGCACACTGACACTTGTTGATGGCCCAGCAATGAAATCTGCAGCAATTTGCGGAACGGTTCCACTACTGTCACGTTGAACGATTAATTTCAGTCGTCGTTGGTCCCGTTCTTTCAGGATATGTTTCCGGCCACAGTAATGTCGGATTTCTGATATTCACACTTGTGAAAAGGCCGTACGGGAAAATCGCAATTTCATCGCTAAATCGGAGATGCTGTGTCCCACTGCACGTGTGCTGACTACTACACCACGTTCAAACTGAATTAAATCTTGATAACCTGCCATTGTTGCAGCAGTAACCACTGCAACAACTGCATCAGACACTTGTTGTCTTATATAGGTGTTGGCGACGGCGCGCCGCATTCTGCCTGTTTACATATCTCTGTATTTGAATACGCATGTCTATACCAGTTTCTTTAGCGCTTCAGTGTACATGCTTCGCAAAAAATAGTTTGCTGTTACTTTTTGAAACACCATCGTATACGTAAGGAGTGCTGTTATTTTGAAGCTCAGTCAAGCGGTGCGGCGCCCTCGAATGAACAATTTGTTGTGGACATTGACCGAGAACGGCGAGAGCAATGATTTGATTCTGAAATAAAGTCACATGCTTATTGTTTCGAAAAGTTTCATCTACTTTTACATCTACATCTATACTCCGCAAGCCACCCAACGGTGTGTGGCGGAGGGCACTTTACGTGCCACTGTCATTACCTCCCTTTCCTGTTCCAGTCGCGCATGGTTCGCGGGAAGAACGACTGCCGGAAAGCCTCCGTGCGCTCTCGAATCTCTCTAATTTTACATTCATGATCTTCTCGGGAGGTATAAGTAGGGGGAAGCAATATATTCGATACCTCATCCAGAAACGCACCCTCTCGAAACCTGGCGAGCAAGCTACACCGCGATGCAGAGCGCCTCTCTTGCAGAGTCTGCCACTTGAGTTTGCTAAACATCTCCGTAACGCTATCAAGCTCACCAAATAACCCTGTGACGAAACGCGCCGCTCTTCTTTGGATCTTCTCTATCTCATCCGTCAATCCGACCTGGTATGGATCCCACACTGATGAGCAATACTTAAGTATAGGCCGAACGAGTGTTTTGTAAGCCACCTCCTTTGTTGATGGACTACATTTTCTAAGGACTCCCCCAATGAATCTCAACCTGGCATCCGCATTAACTGCTACCAGTGTTTGTTCCGTTATCATATAATCATACAATAAAGGATCCTTCTTTCTATGTATTCGCAATACATTACATTTGCCTATGTTAAGGATCAGTTGCCACTTCCTGCACCAAGTGCCTATCCGCTGCAGATCTTCCGGCATTTCGCTGCAATTTTCTAATGCTGCAACTTCTCTGTATACTACAGCATCATCCGCTAAAAGCCGCATGGAACTTCCGACACTATCTACGAGGTCATTTATATATATTGTGAAAAGCAATGGTCCCATAACACTCCCATGTGGCACGCCAGAGGTTAGTTTAACATCTGTAGACGTCTCTCCATTGAGAACAACATGCTGTGTTCTGTTTGCTAAAAACTCTTCAATCCAGCCGCACAGCTGGTCTGATATTCCGTAGGCTCTTACTTTGTTTGTCAGGCGACAGTGCGGAACTGTATCGAACGCCTTCCGGAAGTCAAGGTTAATGGCATCTACCTGGGAGCCCGTACCTAATATTTTCTGGGTCTCATGAACAAATAAAGCCAGATGGGTCTCACACGATCGCTGTTTCCGGAATCCATGTTGATTCCTACAGAGTAGAGTGTGGGTTTTCAGAAACGACATGATACGCGAGCAAAAAAAAAAAAAAAAGAAGTTCTAAAATTCTACAACAGATCGATGTCAGATATATAGCCCTATAGTTTTGCGCATCTGCTCGACGACCCTTCTTGAAGACTGGGACTACCTGTGCTCTTTTGAAATCATTTGGAACCTTCCGTTCCTCTAGAGACTTGCGGTACACCGCTGTTTGAAGGGGGGCAAGTAGTTTCGGGTACTGTGTGTAGAATCGAATTGGTATCCCGTCAGGTCCAGTGGACTTTCGTCTCTTGAGTGATTTCAGTTGGTTTTCTATTCCTGGGGCACTTATTTCGATGTCAGCCATTTTTTCGTTCGTGCGAGGATTTAGAGAAGGAACTGCAGTGCGGTGTTCCTCTGTGAAACAGCTTTGGAAAAAGATGTTTAGTGTTCCAGCTTTACGCGTGTCATCCTCTGTTTCAATGCCATTATCATCCCAGAGTATCTGGATATGCTGTTTCGAGCCACTTACTGATTTAACGGAAGACGAGAACTTCATAGAATTTTCTGTCAAGTCGGTACATAAAATTTTACTTTAGAATTCACTGAACGCTTCTCCCATAGCACTACTTACGCCAAGTTTGACATCGTTTAGCTTCTGTTTGTCTGAGAGGTTTTGGCTGCGTTTAAACTTGCAGTGAAGCTCTCTTTGCTTTCGCAGTACTTTCCTAACTTTGTTGTTGAACCACGGTGGGTTTTTCCCGTCCCTCACAGTTGTACTCGGCACATACCTGTCTAAAACTCATTTTACGATTGCCTTGAACTTTTTCCACAAACACTCAACATTTTCAGTGTCGGAACGGAAATTTTCTTTTTGATCTGTTACGTAGTCTGAAATCTGCCTTCTATTACTCTTGCTAAACAGATAAATTTTCCTCCCTTTTTTTATATTCGAATTTACTTCCATACTCAGGGATGCTGCAATGGCCTTATGATCACTGATTCCCTGTTCTGCGCTTACAGAGTCGAAAAGTTTGGGTCTGTTTGTTATCAGTAGGTCCAAGATGTTATCTCCACGAGTCGGTTCTCTGTTTCATTGCTCGAGGATAGTGCACTCAGTATAATGGCACTCGATGCTCTGTCCTACCACCCGTCCTAAACATCTGAGTGTCCCAGTCTACATCTGGTAAATTGAAATCTCCACCTAAGACTATAACATGCTGAGAAAATTTATGTGAAATGTATTCCAGATATTCTCTCAGTTGTTCTGCCACTAATGCTGCTGAGTCGGGAGGTCGGTAAAAGGAGCCAATTATTAACCTAGCTCGGTTGTTGAGTATAACCTCCACCCATAATAATTCACAGGAACTATTCACTTCTACTTCACTTCAGGATAATCTACTACTAACAACGACATTCACGCCACCACCTGTTGCATGCAATCCGTCCTTTCTAAACACCGTCTGTCCCTTTGTAAAAATTTTGGCATAATTTATCTCTGGCTTCAGCCAGCTTTTCGTACCTATAACGATTTCAGTTTCTTTGGCGCTTCAGTGTACATGTTTCGCAAAAAATAGTCTGCTGTTACTTTTTGAAACACCCTCGTACACGTAAGGAGTGCTGTTATTTTTAAGCTCCGTCAAGCGGCGAGGCGCCCTCGAATGAACAATTTGTTGTGTACATTGACCGAGAAGGGCGAGAGCATTGATTTGATTCTGAAATCAAGTCACATGCTTGTTGTTTCGCAAAGTGTCGTTACAGCTAACACGGTCGAAGCTTGCTCCTGACCTCTGAAGCGCCGTTTTGCTTGCAGATGAGCCGGTGACGCAGCCGAGACTGCCGGAGAAGAGGTCTGTGGCGGACGCGCCGCCTGAGGAGGACAGGGAGACCTACTACAGGGCGCTCGCAGACGCGGCCCAGAGGCACCCTAGACGCCGGCACCCGCGCCTCGGCAGCCTCTCGCAGATGCAGGCCGGCGTCCGCTGAAGCGGCTCTCTCTCCCACTGGCTTCTACTGGGGCAATCGACCTTTCTTCGTTTCGCTTTATTAATCGATACCGTCGCTTACATCGACACTAACTTTCATCGAATAATAATTTCTATACCACGACTGACGTAGAGTTTTCATTAACGAATGTGTTCACTTGTACTAAGACCACGCTGAAGGAATGGTTCTGTTAGCAATCCACTAAACACTTAATGAAATAATCTTCTCGGTGTTACGCTGTATCTTTTAATTCATTTCTTGTGACTGTAATGGTCGTTTTATTGCAAAATAAAGCATTGATTGTCAAGAAAGAAAGAGAATTTAAATAAAAAGAAATAAATCAGTTTATATTTGGACATTTATTTTAACATTGATCATTGTTCTGTTAAAATTTCAGCATATTAAACTTGATTCATAACTAAACTGCTGCCTTACTTAGGACTGTGAAAATGTGAGTTTGTAATCTTACGGAACACATCAAATATGGAGCCAAGATTGGGAGACTGCACACAACACTGCATTCATAAAATAACACACAAAGAACGTTGAAACATATGCAAGAGGAAATTAACCACAACCAACCAATTCAAATTTCACCCAAAGAAGTTACGGTCGTAGCGCAATCCTGTCTGTCATGAAATTACAACACACTGGTATACTAAATTCATAGTAATTGTCTGTGAAATCTTCTCGAAAAGAATAGCTGAGGGCTACTTTGATGATTACTCCACATGCTTCACGTGGTCAACTTGGTTTACACAAAGAGTGTAACTTCACAATAATTTTGATAATTAAAATAAATTGCATCGAAACGCAATTTACAAAAGAAAAACCTCAAACTGGTTATTATCGTCATACTATTAACCTGACGGGTCAAACAATTATATAAGCACGTGGTACTGGTCTCACAAAGTACACCCCACGTGGGTTGAACATATAGGAAAGTTGCTATGTTGAAAAGTATTGTCAATACGAGATGTTATAGCCTCATGCACATTCACATTTAAGATTGATGGTCTTAGTTAGAGTTACGGATCATCAACACGTGGTTCCACTTTCCTCACAAAGTAGTGACAAAGCAACTATTAGAAGATATTCTGAACTTCACACTCAAATTACACTGTGTTGCAATTTAAGATAACATAAGATATTTTAGATCCAAACCTGAAACAAAGGTGATTAAATTTTCAGTTAGGCTGAACTTAGGAAATTCATTCTCCTACAGACTTAGCAGAGACGTGCTTAGCCGGAGATCTTACCACTTCAGACACTCGCCACGGACAGACTGGCGTGGGCCCCTACCGAGGCTGCCTCATAGATACAATCGGAAGTAACCAGAGAGGCAGTTTCCTGTACCAACATGACAAGGGACGGACAGGACCACACCAAGAATAGAAACCTTTTTGCTTTTAGAAAGCATAGCTACCTGTTCCAACGTTGGTCCTACTGTGCTCTAGCAGACAGGCTTGTCTGCTACCATCAAGCATGCAACTAGAAATACATTTGCTCATTCATCCTTTCACACAGAAGGGAAGGGGGATGACAGTATCTCATCATATACACTATATAAAATAAAGTGGATGTAGGTTCCATATGAGACTCTGTGACATGAATTACATATAAAATGTATTTTAAAGTGTAGTAGTGTGATAGATCGTTCTTGTTTATGTGTAAAAGTAACACGTTCCACTGCTCAGTCTCCTCCCAAACAGAGTCAGAAACACCACAGTAAATTTAGAAGTGGAGTGTATGCCATAAATGACAACAGATTTAAGAAATTTACATGAAAGGAATCCAACAGATACCTTTCAATCTTTTGATTTACAGTTGCGATGTGGATCAGGCCAGTAGGTCTAATGCTTGATATCGATGATGATGACGGTAGTGGTGGTGTTGGTGATGGGTGATAGGTGATGATGGATTTGCAGGTACTAGAGCTTTGTGGAATTTTCAGGTTTACTGCTGTGCTTTGGTATTTCATTTTTCCCCATTTCTGGCAGTTACTTTAGCACGTGATATCCGAACTTCCCATGGCAAATCCACTGATGAGCCAAAACATTATGACCATCTGCGTGATACCTTGTTCTTCGGTCTTTGGACAGGGATTCGATACTTTGTTGGTAGGTTCGAGGAGGTGTGTGGCGTTAGATGTCTACGCACAGGTCTTGTAATTGGCGAATATAACGGGTCGCTGATTTACGTACGCAGTGATGACGCCCGATAGCGCCCCAAAGGTGTTCCATAGGAATTACATTAAACAAATATGCTCATCAAGAAATCAACGTGAGTTCACTATAACACTCCTCAAACCTCTGTAGCAGGGTTCTGGCTTCAACACACGGACATGTATACTGCTGAAAGATGACATCGGCGTTGAGGAACACATGAAACATGAAGGGATGCAGGTCTTTAGCAGCTGTCAGCCTGTCTTCGATTACTGCAACAGGTCTCATACAAGCGTAGGAGAATGCCTCGCAGGATAATACTTTTCCCACCAGCCTGTGTCCGTAGCGCGCTACACGTTTCGAGCCGCCGTTCATATCGATGACGGCATTTCTGGAGACGACCATCGACGTAGTGCAGCAAAAATGTGATTCACCCGAAGAGACGACACGTTTCCATTGATCAACGGTAGAATGCCGATAGTCCCGTGCCTACTGCAATCTTAATTAACTATGCCGTTGGGTCAACATGCGAACACGGCTGCGGAGCTCCACGTTCAACAATGTGCGATGAACATTGTGCTCCGATACACTTGTGCGTGCACCAGCATTGTGCTCTTTGGGCAGAGATGCCACAGATCACTATATATCCTACTTTACAGAGCAGACATGCCTACCAACCCCACGGTCTGTGAAGAGTTGTTGTTATCCAACCATTTAGCTCCTAGAGATAATGTCACTGTCATGAAACTTCCTGGCAGATTAAAACTGTGTGCCCGACCGAGACTCGAACTGGGGACCTTTGCCTTTCGCGGGCAAGTGCTCTACCAACTGAGCTACCGAAGCACGACTCACGCCCGGCACTCACAGCTTTACTTCTGCCAGTACCTCGTCTCCTACCTTCCAAACTTTACAGAAGCTCTCCCCCAGGCTGTGGCTAAGCCATGTCTCCGCAATATCCTTTCTTTCAGGAGTGCTAGTTCTGCAAGGTTCGCAGGAGAGCTTCTGTAAAGTTTGGAAGGTAGGAGACGAGGTACTGGCAGAAGTAAAGCTGTGAGTACCGGGCGTGAGTCGTGCTTCGGTAGCTCAGTTGGTAGAGCACTTGCCCGCGAAAGGCAAAGGTCCCGAGTTCGAGTCTCGGTCGGGCACACAGTTTTAATCTGCCAGGAAGTTTCATATCAGCGCACACTCCGCTGCAGAGTGAAAGTCTCATTCTGGAAACATCCCCCAGGCTGTGGCTAAGCCATGTCTCCGCAATATCCTTTCTTTCAGGAGTGCTAGTTCTGCAAGGTTCGCAGGAGAGCTTCTGTAAAGTTTGGAAGGTAGGAGACGAGGTACTGGCAGAAGTAAAGCTGTGAGTACCGGGCGTGAGTCGTGCTTCGGTAGCTCAGTTGGTAGAGCACTTGCCCGCGAAAGGCAAAGGTCCCCAGTTCGAGTCTCGGTCGGGCACACAGTTTTAATCTGCTAGGAAGTTTCATATCAGCGCACACTCCGCTGCAGAGTGAAAATCTCATTCTGGAATGTCACTGTCCTTTCACCTCTTTCTGTAGATGCTCACGACAGTAGCACGTGACCATTTGACCAGCTTCGCCATTTTAGAGATAATACTCGTTCACAGGCTCTGCCTAATCATAGACTGCCCTTTGCCAAAGTCGCTTATCTCCGCTTATTTCCGCATTTGCAACCCATATCTTCGCCAGGGTGTTCCCTCGTCCCTGTCTGCCCCGCTTACGTACTGTTGTTACCGCGTCACGTGCGTGCAATGCCACCAGGCGGCATCCAACGTCGCGGTGGGCAGTGGTCATAATGTTGTTGGTAATTCTTCCGGGTTATATGGCCGTGGTCCATGGAATACTTCTATTCCTAATGTTTCGTCCAATACTACGTTGGACATCTTCAGAGGTATGGCTAGTCCTGCCATACCTCTGAAGATGTCCAACGTAGTATTGGACGAAACGTTAGGAACAGAAGTATTCC
Organism: Schistocerca cancellata; assembly: GCF_023864275.1. Classification (NCBI taxonomy): domain Eukaryota; kingdom Metazoa; phylum Arthropoda; class Insecta; order Orthoptera; family Acrididae; genus Schistocerca; species Schistocerca cancellata. The sequence goes on from NC_064634.1 coordinate 156,174,842, forward strand.
ATGGACCACGGCCATATAACCCGGAAGAATTATCAACAACAGTACCATCCGGTCGTGAAAGCCTTCATTGTATGAATGTTTTGGCTTATCCGTGCACAACGTTTCTTCACTTTTCAGGCACATTACCGGAGAACCAACTTTTTTTTTTCAAATATTTCACATGACAAAATTGTCTTCTGTTATCAAGGAAAGTCTATGACGGACATCGCTGTGCGAATTCTTACATGTTTATTCTTTGAAACGCCATGATACTTGATTCAAAGAAGGTATACTGTGATACCGAAAGCTGGAGCGTCAAACATTTTTTTAAGAAAAACTACCACATTGAAATCCATCTACGGTTTATTGTTTAGTTTACACAACTCCCGTGGGTATACCGATCTTCTTGTCGTTTGTTTTTCAGGGCTTTATATTTTATAGGCTGTTTCTCTCAAAGAAAAGATACAACAACAATCCACTACAGATAATGCTATTTATTTACATAAAAAGTGCCATAAACTGTTTTCGAACCGACAGGTATATTTTCAGAGCCGGTAGAGGTGGACGAGCGGTTCTAGGCGCTACAGTTTAGAACCGTGCAACCGCTACCGTCGCAAGTTCGAATTCTGCCTCGGGCATGGATGTGTGTGATGTCCTTAGATTAGTTAGGTTTAAGTAGTTCTAAGTTCTAGGGGACTGATGACCTCAGAAGTTAAGTCCCATAGTGCTCAGAGCCATTTGAACCATTTGAAAGAATTTGCTTGATGTTCGTTTATTTGCTTTGTAAAATAACAAACAACATCAGTGAGATGCACTTAACTATCTCACTTCAGAAATGTTGCCGCTTTCAAGCAGAAAAAAAAACAGAGTCATCTTGAAGAAGGCGCATATCTGCAGCTGTGAAAGCGTCTGCTTTCAAACACCAGTCGATAGCGTGTCAAGGTTCATCACAGCTTCGCATCTGCAGCTGAGAGTGCTTCTTCTATTCTAGTGGTTTGTGACGCCATCCCTATGGTGTCAACTAAGCCATGCGTCACCGTTATTATGAATCAAAATCGTAAGATTTTAGTCAATATCGATGACCAGTTATACAAGTAATTAGTACATCCAAATGATTTTGGGGATCACCCAGTAATTGCCGGTTCTCTTCTTACGCAAAGCGTATTTAAAATAGATTGAACCGGGTTGAAAAGCGGTGGAAGGGCTGAAAAACGCTTGCAAAAAGTCACTAGAAAAACAAGAATAAGAGGTGTTCTCACTTCCAATAAATGCTAATAAAGATTATAATTTCTAAGAGAGAAACCTAACACGAAAAGTTCAAACTATACGAAGGATGATGGTAAATTAAATGGAGATAAAAGATCGATATGAAAACGGTGGAATAATTAGGTATTTTCATTGTGTGAAAGTGTCTCATGTTAAATCAGAATCAACTTCTATTACGTTGAATTTTAGGTTGTAGTACACGAAAGTGTTTTCAACTGAAGTAATCATCGACTTGGAACATATCGATTAGTCGCTGTCGATCACGGAGTTATGAAATTAGCGCCAAGTTTAAGACAATTATTTTACAACAGGAGACCTGCATTTGTGTGACTTAACGGGAATGCCTCGAAGATGAAATGGTGGAAGCTTTGATACAATGTTTTCAGACGAAATTTCGGAACAACAATTCACGGTAATCCGGCTAATGATAATCGTACGAGTCCTAACAAAAAGTCTTGATTACTTCTTCATAAACCTTTTAAAGAAGCAGTTCCGTAATAGTTGCGTGCTGATGGAACCTACCAGTAACAAATGTAGCAGCACGCCTCTGAATTGCTTCTAAGTCCTCCTTTAATCCGATTTGGTGGGAAGGACTGAAGATCACAACAACAACAACAACTGCGGAGAATCTACGCGTTCAGTTGCGTAACAAGAGTAGACACTGCATACAGCAAAGCTACAAAACAAAATACATTTAAGTTAAATACTGTTTACTCTTAAGTAATTACTTTTTGTGGACGACGCACGGCTCTGTATTTCACTCTACGACAATTTGGAAGGGTAGCTCAGTCATTGGGAACGTTGTGTGAGAAACGCAGCTTCTGGATTAGGAAACTGGTCCGACACACAGGTTTAATATGTCAGGTTGTGTCAGTCCAGCATACACTTAGATGCAGCGCGATAGATACATTCTGGAGTCAATAATGGTTGTAAAGTTTATATGTCCAGAATGAATTTTCACTCTGTAGCGGCGTGTGTGCTGATTTGAAACTTCCTGTCTGATTAATACTGTGTGCCGAACCGGAACTCGAACCTGGGAAGTACTGGCGGAAATAAAGCTGTCAGGGCAGGTAGTCAGCCGTATTCGGGTAGTTCAGTCGCTAGAGCACTTTCCCCCGAAAGGCAAAGGGCTCAGGTTCGAGTCTCGGTCGGGCACACTTTCTTATTCTGCCACGAAGCTTAAGGTTTCTAGGATTCTAGCGTCACCAGTTCATGTTTCAACTATGGCTTTTCGCAAATTGTAACAATGTCTCACTTTGTAGCTTCCTACTGTAACTGAGAAAGACAGGATGGGAAGGCAGGGAGGGACAGAGAGTGCAGGATGACTTTTACGATGTTTAGTTCTGGAGAGCGGATATGGTTGCAAATTTGTGATATACCGCTTCCGAAAAAGGCACATTTTTACTTGTAATGAGCATTTGAAGAAATGGACCCGCAGATGTCTGTGCATTACCGCATTTTAGTGCGTGCGAATATTTGAATTTCCGCGTGCAAAGACCTGATCGGCTAACTTCAGTGTTAAATATCTTGAGAACGGCGTAACGTATTGAGCTGTTTCCTTAAGAATTGTGTCTTAGCACGATCTTCCCTGCAACGGCCTTACAAGTTTTTCAGACAGTTTCGGGCCATCCTGTTTCAGGTTTCAGCTACCGAATCCTATATTATTTTATGTCCTCACATAAATATAGAAACAAACATCACAAATGTAGCTCCTTCATAAATATCCTTTACAGTTTTGGTATCCCCCTGTTGGTCAATAGTTCAACAAGAGTAATTACAGTGCCTGCATCGGTAATCGACCATGTGGCTAGAAATACAGACAGGGTAGTGTGATGCGGCGTGCAAATATCTTGGAGTCTCAGACAAATTCTGCCAAATAATAACAGCAAAATCAAGTATAGCAAATATCTATAAACAGCACGTCTACAGAAGTTATTTATCAGAAATAAAAATACAGATTGCTTCAAGGGTACTACCAAATGAAAAATAAAATGAAGTTTATAGAGAAAGAAATGTGAAAGCGAAATCTTCTAAAATATCAACGTTATTCAGATTATATAAATTAAACCGACATCAGCAGCAAATGGACAACAGTACGTATTAGGTAGTCCTCCCAAACCCTTACGTACATCATTTCCGTGAAAAAAGAATCACAAGCAGCCAGAGTTCTTACATTTCTTAGGTACAGGAATAGAATGATATTGATTGTGCAAAAAAGTCATTTAATCTCAAAATAACATACAATTCATAGAACAAGTGGAAATCAGTCGTGGATGTCACTAAATAGGAAACAGAGAGAGACGACCTAAATAATAGTAACGTACTGTTAAGAATGGAGGATAAAATAATAAATTATTCACATCACCTAGCAAACACTATGAATGAGCATTTGCAGAGAAATTACAACAAAAATTCCCAAAAACAAGTACAGCATCTGTAAATAATTACACAACAGGAACAATGATGCTACTAACAACCATGCAAAGCAGAACAAAATGTCAGAATCCTTAGATAAAGCAGCAATATAAGGGTGAGTCACCTAACATTACCGCTGGATATATTTCGTAAACCACATCAAATACTGACGAATCGATTCCACAGACCGAACGTGAGGAGAGGGGCTAGTGTAATTGGTTAATACAAACCATAAAAAAAATGCACGGAAGTATGTTTTTTCACACAAACCTACGTTTTTTTAATGGAACCCCGTTAGTTTTGTTAGCACATCTGAACATATAAACAAATACGTAATCAGTGCCGTTTGTTGCATTGTAAAATGTTAATTATATCCGGAGACATTGTAACCTAAAGTTGACGCTTGAGTACCACTCCGCTGTTTCATAGGACGTGGAGGACGCATAAATTGGCCAGCCCGTTCTCCTGATCTTACACCTCTGGACTTCTTTCTGTGGGGTACGTTAAAGGAGAATGTGTACCGTGATGTGCCTACAACCCTAGAGGATATGAAACAACGTATTGTGGCAGCCTGCGGCGGCATTACACCAGATGTACGGCGGTGTGTACGACATTCATTACGCCAGAGATTGCAATTGTGTGCAGCAAATGATGGCCACCACATTGAACATCTATTGGCCTGACATGTCGGGACACACTCTATTCCACTCCGTAATTGAAAACGGAAGCCACGTGTGTACGTGTACCTCACCCCTCATGGTAATGTACATGTGCGTCAGTCAAAAAGACCAATAAAAAGGTGTTAGCATGCGGACGTAATGTGCTGTTCCAGTCTCTTCTGTACCTAAGGTCCATCACCGTTCGCTTTTGATCCCTACGTAATTCGGTGCTCTCCGATACACACGATCCAACAGCGGAGGAGTGGTACTCAAGCGTCAACTTTAGGTTACAATATCTTCTTATGTAATTAACATTTTACAATGCAACAAACGGCACCGATTACGTATTTGTTTATATGTTCAGATGTGCTAACAAAACTACCGGGTTCCATTTAAAAAAACGTAGGTTTGTGTTAAAAAACATACTTCCGTGCATTTTTTTTATGGTTTGTATTAACCAATTACACTAGCCCCTCTCCTCACGTTCGGTCTGTGGAATCGATTCGTCAGTATTTGATGTGGTTTACGAAATATATCCAGCGGTAACGTTAGGTGACTCACCCTGTATATGCAGCAACAATGTATACAGAGTATAATAACTCTCTTAGCAGAGATGATAAATGAGTCAGTTACAACAGGAAAATTTCCGGCTTATTTAAAATAAGCATGAGTTGAGCGGCTCGTAAGGAAAGGTAAGGGTGAAGACACAGAAAACTACTGGTCAATTTCCCTTTTGCCATCATTCTAAAAAATTATGGAAAAAAGATTAATGAATTACTTTAATATCACATTCTAAGTGAATCCAAACTGTTAGAAATACAAAATCTGCCGTAGCAGAATTCACGAAAATGTTACGTGTAGCTCCTGACAAGGACTAGTGCGTCTCAGGCATTTTCTTACATTTTGCGAAGGCTTTTAATTGTGTGGTCTCTTAAATAATCTTTAGTCTTTAGGAAGACGAGGTATAGCTAAAGACTGGTTCCGATCCTACCAAGGAGATAGGATACAAAGAATAGAGACAACACAAACATCAAATAAGGGAAAACTTCTAATAAAAAAGATATTGTAACTACAATACATTAATATAGGACTTCCTCAGGGTAGCATATTTGGACAAATACTGTTTCCGGTAAAATTCAGTGACATTCCTAATAGTTTAGCTACACGGGGAAAAATCTTTTTTGCTGGTGACAACAATATCATAATCACTGAACCGGTATTGAGTCGGCGTATCATAAAACGCCCAGAGGACTAAGCGGAAGGACTGGACCTTAGGGCAGGGGAGCATTCATCTTTTATTGTTCACAATTTTTATTAAAGTCAATGAAGAGAAATAACAATTTTCATAAACTTCAAATGAGAACATATGTACATGAAGCCTATCAGTCGCCTTTCAATACCCAAGCAAACATAGGAACTCTTCAAATCAGAAAGACAATATCTTAGAAAGAAGGGTAACTTTACATATGAACTGTGAATAACTGTATTTTTATTAACAAATAGTGAAGAAATAAATTTATAATAATAAACTACCAGTCACAGAACATTCATACATAAAGCCCATCAGTTTTCTTTAGTTACTAACAAGTGTATATAAACTTTTCAAATGAGACAGGTAATACTTTTTCATACAAAATAGGAAAGATTGCGCGCCTAAAGGGCTATCGTTTAGTTCACTTATAGATAGTTTTAAAACCTTGCCCAAATACATTCTTTTAAAAGGAAGAGTAACCTTACATAGGGATTCCCAACTACACAGGGAATAATCTACGTCAGACGCTTCTCTTACACATAGTTCCCATCTCAGGGCATCTGTCAAGTGCGGACATGAACGTCCTGCGGAGCGGCCAACACGGATCACACCTGGTTGTGCCGTTCGGACCCGATTTATCGGCCCGACCGAGGACGCGAAATATAGCAGGTGCGTCCAATTTCACTTCCCGGCTGCTCCTCCCCCTCAAGCCGTTACTTCAGAGGCCTCTTATTGAAACGTTCAGTTCCCTCAGACTCAAGAAGAGGCGAGAACCCGAAGGTGTAGCCCAGACCCACCACCTAAGCACAGATGTGGAACATCACAATTATAGTCCAACAAATCGCGTGTGCTGACGCAGCAACAACACGCTGCAATCAAATGCCTGAAACAGTGCTATGTTAATAAATCCAAAATCAGTCACTTAAAACAACTTTAAATAAAACGGCATAGCAGCAGTACCGCTAGAGTTAAAACAAATTGCGACTGCTAAATTTAGCTTACAAGTAACAATTAAACTCAGGTTGATCTGAACAAATATCGATAGCCGCAAAGCCAGCGTGGCTCAATCACTATTAAAAATGAAAGAAATTCTTGCGGAGAAACCAAATGAAACCCTCTAGGGAACTTACAGTTGGTCAATTGCAGTAAAGTGACATTGGATAGAGCCGGCCGGAGTGGCCGAGCGGTTCTAAGCGCTACAGTCTGGAACCGCACCACCGCTACGGTCGCAGGTTCGAATCCTGCCTCGGGCATGGATATGTGTGATGTCGTTAGGTTAGTTAGGTTTATGTAGTTCTAAGTTCTAGGGGACTGATGACCTCAGATGTTAAGTCCCATATTGCTTAGAGCCATTTGGACCATTTTTGACTCTACACTTGTCAGTCCACGCCTGTTGTGGATGAGTGTGTTAAACACGTGGCGAAACCAAGGTGAAATTACGTCCAGACGTCGTAGGCTGGGCGGCCACCCCCCCCCCTCCCCTCCCCCCATTACGGATGTCGGACGTCTCAGGGTGAGCATTGTGGTGAAACAGGACAGACGGCGAACTGTGACGGAACTAACATCAACTTTAATGCTTGGCAGAGCACAAGTGTGTCTGAACACTACACCGACCACTCCGAAAGATGGTCCTCCGCAGCCGACGACCCATTCCTGTGCCAACGTTAACACCACGACATCGGCAATAATGACAGAAATGTGCACATGACCATCGGTACTGCAGGTTGGCGCAGTGACAGAGCTTTTGGCTGTCTGATGAATCCCGATACGTTTTTCATCGGCCAATGGAAGGTTGCGAATCCGTCGTCTTTCAGGAGAACAGCTCGTTGACACCTGTACTGAGGGACGAACTGGCTCCATTTTCTCTGGGGAGCATTCATGTGGACATCCATGGGTCCAGTGGAGCGCGAGTAAGGCAGCACGACTGCCAAGGAGTATTGTACACTGGTTGCAGACCTCGTACGCGCCTTCATTACGATCATGTTTCCCAAAGGCAGTGGCATTTTTCAGCAAGATAATGCGTCATATCGCAAGGCCAGGAGTGTGATGGAGTAGTTCAAGGAACACAATGGTAAGTGCCCCCCCCCCCCACCCAAACTCGTCAAGTCTGAACCCGATCGAACATATATAGGATGTGATAGGATGTGATAATGTGGAATCAGAGCTCATCTCCTCCCTCCCCGGAATTTACGGTAATTGCGTGACTTGTGTGTGCAGATGTGGTTCCAACTCCCTCCAGCGACTTACCAATGCTTTATCGCTTCCATGCCACGACGCGTCGCCGCTATTATGCATAGCGATGTTGGACGTATCGGGTATTAGATAGGTGGTCATAACCTTATGGCTGATCAGTGTATAGCTGTAACATCTTATCTCTATTTCTGACCTCAGCATCTATTATTAGTGAGGAATGCTGAGTCAGTTTTTCAAACTATCAAGTGTTAGGTTGCGGAAACGAAAATGGAAACCAAACACTGTCGCTATGATCCTTATAGCAGCTGAAAGTGTGTGTAGTGTTACATGATGAAAGAATATGTGTATAGTGCGTGTAGTGACTGGGATGAGAAATGTATGAACAATGTAGCACTAGCATTTTATTTTACTAAATACTTCTTTGGGAAATAGTATTTTATACTAGCTATAAACGATTGCGGTAGCACTGTTTTAAAGACTAGCCTTGTGTTAGCGAGGATGTAGGTTTCAGTCTTCACCCGGTCATCCCTATTCAGGTTCTCCGTGGTTTTCCTAAATTATTTCAGGCGAATGCAGTTATGGTTGGTACTATAAGGCCACTTCCTACTACCAGTCCTATCCTTCACAAACTAGACTTGCGGGTGTGTAAATGTCTGTGTATATGAACTATGTTCTTGCAGTTGCTCTCTAATATTCTCGTAAAATTTATCTACTAATGACTCAAAAACTACTACTACTATCAACACTACTGCTACTTTTACTGCTTCTACTACTACAACCGTTACTTCTACTTTTACAGAGACACAATAGGAGAGAGTTGGTGGAAGAAGTTAAGCTTTGGGGGTAGACCGTGAGTCGTGTTCGGAGAATTCAGTAGAAAAGAGTTTTGCAGACGACAGGCAAGCTTATGTGTTCGACCCCTGATCCGGCAAACAATTTGAAGCTGTCTGAATGTTTCAGGATTTTCTACAACACCAGTAACTCTTGACTATCGTGCTACACATTCTGCTGCCGTCGCAGCTTAAATATGACTTCATCGTACTATTCTGATAAGTGGATTCTAATAGCATCGTTTACTGTACGGTTTGAGTAGATCGCTTTCTAGTCCCCTCTCTCAGAAACGTTACTCTTACAGTCCCCACCAGTGCATATGTGGATACTGACATCCGTTTCTGGCTTTTTTAAAAGTTGGATTTACATACATTGTACCGCGAGTACGAGGTTTTCAACTGTGTATTACAGTAATCTTTGGTTAGTACAGATCGCAGCAGCAACTTGAGACGCTTCTCGGAAAAAGGAGTCAGCATTCTTCGCTCTGGATTCAGGTGACAGAGCTCAGGTATCGAGTAATCACCGAGCAGGCACTCATATTCCTCGGTTGTTCTTTTAGATTTTATTGTAGGTTCATATGATCTCATTATGTTTCTTTATATCCCAGCTTCTATTCTTGCCCGCCCATTTTGGATAATACTTATTGTACCCATTAACGTATAGAAAGCATTAGATGACGTTTTAGTGAGCGTTCAGTAGGTTGTTAGAACTGTATGTAAGAGAAAGAAGGCATGACAGTTAGCGTTTAGAGAAAATATTCTCGAAGGCCACGAGAGACGCTCCGCTTACTTTGGTGTTCACGCTGGCTATTTTAGTTATACTTTGACGAGTAGCCATGTAATTTAATCTAATAAGACTAAACCAGTTGTGCGGCCCGAAGCTACAAAAATACAACAAAAGAAATTAATTTAGATCATTGTTCTTCAGTTTCTCAGCATTTATGAGGACCCATAATTTAATGCATTGCAAGTCAACTTTATGCTTATTTTGATTCGAAGTTCCCTGTTGTTAACTACTTTATTATCTTTTAACTTCTTTTTTGCTAAAAGTTCACTGAAGAGCTAAAGCTGTGCCCCGTACCAGTGATGGAGTGAAATCAAGTTCTTCTTTCCACGACGCTGGCAGCGATTGTAAAGTGGCATTCATGGAATCTGTAGTTCACTTCGTTTGCCATCAAAATTTTTCAGAATATGTGGAACATCTTAGTTCTATTTATATCTAATTTGCGTAAAATACTGTTACTGTTATGAAGGTCCAAATTACAGACGTGACAGGCTCCCAAATTTCTAAACTTACTCAGCAGTATGCATGTTTTTCACATCAGGAGAGGGGCAAATTTCACCAATAGGTTGCGTATCTACTGAAAACTTGTAGAATATTCCACAGTAAGCAGCTACCGCTGGAAGACTGTTGAAAGCAATTAAATCGGCAGATCATCAAATTGAAAAGTCAACTCCGTAAAGCAAAGACGCCCTTAGATTAGGAACAGTGGTTACCGCTGAAACAACCTATTTTCGGTTACATCGATTTACTTCAATAGCAATTTAAACAGAGTGTTAAAACGCTCAAAATAATCGATTTCTGAAATAATTGGTTTTAGTTTTTTATTCCCATTATTTCCTGTAATAAACGTATAAATTGAACAAAGACTGAAAAATTTTGGCTCCCTCGGTTTCAGGATACACAGAATCAAAATATTAAATTAAATAAGCTGCCTTTCTCGAAAAAATGATAAGTGGTCCAACACAAAAAAAATCACCAGGGTGCTCCTCCTGGGTTCAATTGTTTTGAAATTCTGCCCAAAAATCATGCTGCAATCGACGATCATACCACTATTTGGAAATTACGAATAGCCAATGCCAAAGGGTGAAAACTGTGGTTGGAAAACTTTACTTTTCGAGTTAATTTCTCCATTTTCAAGGGCTACAAGCGGATAAAGGCATGTTATGTGGTCACAGTCTACAGGTCAACTATGTTCTATTTTTATTGTAGAATGAATTGTTCAGTTTTAAGTTTTGTCCCCATATACTCGTACTGTCGCAAGTTTGTTGTGGCTCATTCCGTTCTCAATTTTTTGAAGCAAATGAAGCATTGTACTTCATTGATACCGCACTTCGCCGCACCGCACTTCGCAAAATATTTCCACACTAGGGCTGGTGTTATTCTGTAATACAACTAACGTCTGACCACGAATCGTTAAGCTAACATATAGACCCGATGGGGAAAGCCACGCACACTACATGTACACGCGTTAAAAACCAATAGGCCATGTGACATGGTAACAAGTACTTTATTCACTGCTGCACCATTTCTTACGCCAAATGTTTGCTGCTAGTTTATGTCAGTATAATTATTAAGATAACACCCATCACTTTTCCCATTTTGTATAATAATGTAATATTTAAAAATGGTTCAAATGGCTCTGAGCACTATGGGACTTAACAGCTATGGTCATCAGTCCCCTAGAACTTAGAACTACTTAAACCTAACTAACCTAAGGACAGCACACAACACCCAGCCATCACGAGGCAGAGAAAATCCCTGACCCCGCCGGGAATCGAACCCGGGAATGTAATATTTAAAAGCAATAGAAATTTTACAAACAAAAATTAATCGTTTTAAAAAAATGTTAATTTAAAAGCCAAAAATTTCAGCATTGCTGCTGTGGATAATTGATATTTCGGTTTTTTACCCTGTTCTTAGCAAAAAAACACATATTACAACCAAGACAAAACAAATACCCAAAAATAGTGGTTATTCAGAACTAAAATACCGGCAATCGTTTTAACCGGTCAGTTTACCGATCCTTACCTTAGATACTGCTTTCTGGTTATTTACTATAACTATCCAAATCCAGCGCGATGTGACTTCAGTGGCGCAAATAATTATCTAATGTATCTGAATGGTTTCAGAAGCCACTGTAATAATTCACAGCTCATTGCAATCGTTCGCTGACTCCTACAGGCAACAGATATTTGTTGGCGATTTAAAAACTATTTTCGCATTATCAGCGTAGTGGCACATTCTTCCACCAAGTTTGTGCCCCAGGTGACAGTCTCCTGTTACGTCAGTTTGACGTTGCGTACCGTACTAAACGCTTACTGAATAGACCTTCTGCTCTCGTAGTATAGTTCCAGAAGTTCGTTTGTTAAGTTACAGAAACCGATATTCAACAAAAGTGCAACGACTGATGATAAATCCTGAACTGAAATAAGGTGTGTTACGCCATACACCCTAAAGACACCGTCAATGAACAATAAGAGTATCCATATTATAACACGTTTTTGTTAGGTCAGTTTCTTGCCTGTCTGTTTGCTCGGTACCGGTTTTGCAATTGATTTCAGATTAACTTGTCGATCAGACAGAAACTTGAAACTTTCAACATAGCTCGGAATTGGATGACAATGCAATATTAACTCGCTTTCTTCCCTGGTGTGTGGCGGAGCATACTTCGTGTACCATTGCCATTTCCCCCTTTTCCTGTTCCAGTCGCGAATGTTTCGCGGGAAGAACGACTACGCGAGATATACCTGTACGTATGAGGAAGCAATATATTTCTAACGTATCTCCACTTCTTCTCCTGGCTATTGATGGCGGAGGCCTGCCATGAGTACGTACCTGTGATAATTTGCGCAATGGATGTTTTAACGCTACTGAAGTCGCCTGACACTTAAACGTTCGCCAGTAGGAGAACATTATTCTCACTAATTATGTAAATTGTCATGTGATAACCTACCTGTTTCCTAATCTCATCCTGTGGATACGATAAAATGTCAGGATAAACCGACAAAATCCAGTCCCCCTTATAACGAATAAGTTATAAAATATACACAAGAGACCAGATTAATTGGTGCAGGAAAATATTGTCTACTAGAGGATAAATGCCGTGATTTTATTTATTCATCATAAAAACAATTTACAGAAACTAAATAATGATTACAGAACTCAGATTCTCCCTGTATTAATACAGGCCCTTAAACTGTCATGCTCTGCCCGAGAATGTACTCGCGATCTGTGATTAGACACGGAGTAATTGACATACCCCGTTGTACTAAACAACAAGAAGGAACTGCTATCTCAATGAGCAGTGGAAAACCTCAGTGGAGAACAGAGGGGAGCACGTGATTCAATATTGTAAATTCACTTTCCTACACGCCGTTGCATAAGCAAGATCACCGTAATGATCAGAAGCTGTAACCGCAGAATTTCTCGCCTCAGCGAGATAATAGCAATCTGGTACGGCGCAATGCGGAATTTGAATCCGCCCAGACGTCATGGACGTCGATGACCCCGTGCCGGCGCGCGCCTCCCGGCCCGCATTTAGAGTGAGGGCGCCACAGTGGAACACGTGGTCACAGCGGCCATTAGCGGCGCCCCCGATCGTGTATTTAAGCGCCAGCCTCTCACTCAGCCAGCGAGCCCCATCCTTTCTGACTGTCCTTGCTACCCTGTACAATGTCCTCCTCTCCACTGGATTTTACCTCGAACTGTGGAAGACTTCCCATGTCGTGCTGTTCCCTAAACCCAACAAACCCCCTCTGATACCTCTTCCTATCGTCCCATCTGCCTCACCTCCGTGTTCAGTAAGGTCTTCGAGACCATCCTCTCTCACCACATTCACCGCCACCTTAATCAGCACCACCTGCTTCCCCTTACCCATTGTGGCTTCCAGCCTTCCTTCTCCACTTACGACCAGCTCCTTAACCTTACCGATCTTCTTTCCCTCCAATTTAACTCCCATCGCTCCGCTATCTTTGTTTCCCTTGACATCCAGAACGCCTATGACCGTGTCTGGCATCCCGGGCTCCTCTTCAGACCTATCCTCTCCCCATCAACTTCGTCCATCTCATTGCTTCCTTCCTCTCCCATCATCCCTCCTATGTGACTATCTACAATTCCCACTCCCATACTTTCCATCCCTCTTCCGGCGTGCCCCAAGGCTCTGTTCTTTCCCCTCTCCTCTATCTCCTGTACACTCCTAATATGTCCACACCTCTCCCGCCTGTTCATCTTCTCCAGTTTGCTGATGACACCGCCTTCCTAGCCCTTCATCATACCCTTCAACGGCCCCAACGTACCCTCCAAACCAACCTTGACCAATTCACTGCTTGGTGCAACCAGTGCTTCCTCCGTATCAACCCCTCCAACATCCAGGTGATCATCATAGGCCGCACCACCTGCTCCTTCCATCTCCATAATTTCTACCTCACCATTTATGGCCGTCCTATCCATCTCACTCCTACCCTTAAATACCTTGGCCTCAGCCTCGACTGCCACCTCACCTGGACTCCCCATCTCCTTCCCGTCCAACACAAAGCTCCCAACAGACTCTACGTCCTGAAACTCCTGTCCGGCCGGACATGGGGTCTGCATCCTTCCACCATCCTTCACACCTACAAATCCTTGATCCACCCCGTCCTCTGTTATGCCAGCATGGCTTGGATTTCTGCCCCTCCCAGGTTCTATAAATCCCTCCAAATCCTCGAACGCCATGCACTCCGCCTCGCCTTCCGCATCCACCTTTCATCCACCATGCTCACCCTCTACGACCTCATCCCCTTCCCCCATCTTTCCTTTTCCTTGAACACATCCACATACTATATATTGTCCGCCACATTGATCCCCCTCACCCCCTGGTGTCTCCCTTCCTCTCCACCCCCAGCCCGTTGCCGCGCCTTTACCATTGTGTCCCACCCTCTCTCCATCTCCACACCCTCTGCCTCCTTTCCCAACGCCACTTCCACCATCTACCCCTCCCAGGTGATGAGCTTCGTCCTGATATCTACCCTTCCTACGAACTCTAACCCCATCTTCCTCCTGCCTCCTCCACAGGGCTCCCTCTCCTCCTCCTCCCTTCTCCTGAGCAGCTTTCCCATCTTACTCCTCCCCTTCCTTCTCTTGTGCTCCCATTCAGTGTCTCCGCGCTCCCTCCTGCCCTGTCATCCCCCTTCACCTTCTGCCCCACCAGTCTCCTGCCTCATGGTGTACCCATTGACACCCCTACTCTTTTTATCCCACCGCCTCCCCCGCTGCCACTTGCTCTACCCTCCTTTTCGATCCTCTCTGGCCTCTCCCTCGGCAGGTCCCACCTGGCAGTTTTATTCTTCGTGTGTGTTCCAAGTGGGTTTAAAGTGTGTTGTTCTGGAGTGTTTTTAATACTGTGTGCCTTCAGTGTCTTCTTTGTGTTTTAAGAATCGTCAACTGTGTTTTTTTTAACTTTATGTCGACGTTTTTAATTGTCCCCCCATGAACGTCTCCTTGTCAGTGTATTTTACCTCCATTAGTCTATTTCATGTTTCCGTTTTTTATCGCCTTGTATATGTAACATTTTATTCTTGTCGTAGTTGTCGTGTCACTCGGTTGAAGAGCGGCGGATTGTGCTGCTGACAGCCCTCCCCTGCCCATATTTGGCAGTGGAATGAAATCACAATAAAGGAAAAAAAACTCAGCCAGCGAGTCTAATCGTTGCGTGAGTCTAGACGTATGGCCTCGACAACAGACAGCGTATTTACCGTTCTTTGTTTTCATTACTAGTGGACGTCTTGGATTCGTTTGGTTGTCTCTGACACTCCGTTGCTTCTTGCGTGTTGTCGTCGCAAGGTCTCTCTCGATCGTCCGCTGAGGTTTCGTGTTCGTCTTTTCCGTTCGTTTGTTTGTTCACGGGCCGCTCTCCGTTTGGTTCCGTCGCGCTTTCTCGACCACCCCGTGACAGTTCCGGTCGCAGCCACAACAAGCAAAATTGTACTTCACCAAAATAACAGCCAAATGCCTCTGTCGACTGCCGTGGACCTCCAAGACGACTCTCCTGCTCCACGTCTCCGCAACGACTCCCCTCTTTACTTCTCTCCTCTTTTCGCTGGTCAAAGTCTTTTCTCCCCCTTAACATTGGGTGGCGAAACATCTTTCCAGAAGGCGCTCGTTTCTGAACGCCGACAAATCGCAGTTTAAAATCGAGATCGAAGTTTCTGGAAGTTCTATCTATGTCTGAGGGAAAGAGCGCGAATACCTGCTGCCATGTGTTTTTGGCTGACCAGGCCGTTTCCTCACGCCTGCATGCCGGCCACGTGTTCCCGTTTTGTAGGTGGTCCAGCTTACGGGCGGGTCCCGGGATTAGCATCGGAAGCGGCTGTGCCGTCCTATTTTCCGAAGGAATGTGTGAGCATCCTGTGTCCTTTTGTTCTACCACGAGTTTCACAGCTCTGCTTGTTCCCCAGTCACCCAACATGTAGACATTATACAATAAATTAAGTGTGCTTAACAATGTCAGTTACATACATGTCTAACATTCTGCGTGGTGTCTGTTTGTTCTAAGTCGTGTCTCCCTACCACTTTCGCGCAACGACGCTCTGAGCGTGTTTTTTAGTGAATTGACTAGTTTGAACCTGGGACCTGTTGCTAGTAAGGAGACGCCAGACCACACATGACATGTAGAGTTCAGAAGAGTTCAGTGAGACTAGCGATGATATAACCAAATACTTAATGATTTCAGCGTCAGCTCCACTGCACTCCCTGTAAAAGAATCTTAATACTAACTAAATTTAGTGGAAGGGGTTCAAGGCTTTCCTATTTTTAGTTATCTGGCAAAATAACGTCGAAAAGGCAGTTAAGTTTACCATTGTTGTTGTTGTGGTCTTCAGTCCTGAGACTGGTTTGATGCAGCTCTCCATGCTACTCTATCCTGTGCAAGCTTCTTCATCTCCCAGTATCTACTGCAACCTACATCCTTCTGAATCTGCTTAGTGTATTCATCTCTTGGTCTCCCTCTACGATTTTTACCCTCCACACTGCCCTCCAATGCTAAATTTGTGATCCCTTGATGCCTCAAAACATGTCCTACCAACCGATCCCTTCTTCTAGTCAAGTTGTGCCACAAACTTCTCTTCTCCCCAATCCTATTCAATACCTCCTCATTAGTTACGTGATCTACCCACCTTATCTTCAGCATTCTTCTGTAGCACCACATTTCGAAAGCTTCTATTCTCTTCTTGTCCAAACTAGTTATCGTCCATGTTTCACTTCCATACATGGCTACACTCCATACAAATACTTTCAGAAACGACTTCCTGACACTTAAATCTATACTCGATGTTAACAAATTCCTCTTCTTGAGAAACGCTTTCCTTGCCATTGCCAGTCTACATTTTATATCCTCTCTACTTCGACCATCATCGGTTATTTTACTCCCTAAATAGCAAAACTCCTTTACTACTTTAAGTGTCTCATTTCCTAATCTAATTCCCTCAGCATCACCCGACTTAATTTGACTACATTCCATTATCCTCGTTTTGCTTTTGTTGATGTTCATCTTATATCCTCCTTTCAAGACACTGTCCATTCCGTTCAACTGCTCTTCCAAGTCCTTTGATGTCTCTGACTGAATTACAATGTCATCGGCGAACCTCAAAGTTTTTACTTCTTCTCCATGAATTTTAATACCTACTCCGAATTTTTCTTTTGTTTCCTTTACTGCTTGCTCAATATACAGATTGAATAACATCGGGGAGAGGCTACAACCTGTCTCACTCCTTTCCCAACCACTGCTTCCCTTTTCTGCCCCTCAACTCTTATAACTGCCATCTGGTTTCTGTACAAACTGTAAATAGCCTTTCGCTCCCTGTATTTTACCCCTGCCACCTTCAGAATTTGAAAGAGAGTATTCCAGTTAACATTGTCAAAAGCTTTTTCTAAGTCTACAAATGCTAGAAACGTAGGTTTGCCTTTTCTTAATCTTTCTTCTAAGATAAGTCGTAAGGTCAGTATTGCCTCACGTGTTCCAACATTTCTACGGAATCCAAACTGATCTTCCCCGAGGTGGGCTTCTACCAGTTTTTCCATCCGTCTGTAAAGAATTCGCGTTAGTATTTTGCAGCTGTGACTTATTAAACTGATAGTTCGGTAATTTTCACATCTGTCAACACCTGCTTTCTTTGGGATTGGAATTATTATATTCTTCTTGAAGTCTGAGGGTATTTCGCCTGTCTCATACATCGTGCTCACTAGATGGTAGAGTTTTGTCATGACTGGCTCTCCCGAGGCCATCAGTAGTTCAAATGGAATGTTGTCTACTCCCGGGGCCTTGTTTCGACTCAGGTCTTTCAGTGCTCTGTCAAACTCTTCACGCAGTATCTTATCTCCCATTTCGTCTTCATCTACATCCTCTTCCATTTCCATAATATTGTCCTCAAGTACATCGCCCTTGTATAAACCCTCTATATACTCCTTCCACCTTTCTGCCTTCCCTTCTTTGCTTAGAATTGGGTTGCCATCTGAGCTCTTGATATTCATACAAGTGGTTCTCTTCTCTCCAAAGGTCTCTTTAATTTTCCTATCTTACCCCTCGTGAGACAAGCCTCTACATCCTTACATTTGTCCTCTAGCCATCCCTGCTTAGCCATTTTGCATTTCCTGTCGATATCATTTTTGAGACGTCTGTATTCCTTTTTGCCTGCTTCATTTCCTGCATTTTTGTATTTTCTCCTTTCATCAATTAAATTCAATATTTCTTCTGTTACCCAAGGATTTCTATTAGCCCTCGTCTTTTTACCTACTTCATCCTCTGCTGCCTTCACTACTTCATCCCTCAGAGCTACCCATTCTTCTTCTACTGTATTTCTTTCCCCCATTCCTGTCAATTGTTCCCTTATGCTCTCCCTGAAACTCTCTACAACCTCTGGTTCTTTCAGTTTATCCAGGTCCCATCTCCTTAATATCCCACCTTTTTGCAGTTTCTTCAGTTTCAATCTGCAGTTCATAACCAATAGATTGTGGTCAGAATCCACATCTGCCCCAGGAAATGTCTTACAATTTAAAACCTGGTTCCTAAATCTCTGTCTTACCATTATATAATCTATCTGATACCTACTAGTATCTCCAGGATTCTTCCAGGTATACAACCTTCTTTTAATGATTCTTTACCATTGGAAACTTTATTCTACTCACAAAACATTGTTTATAAATTGCACTATTGATAAAAGGAAATGTTTTAATACAGGATGATAAAAACCATCTGCGTTCAACAAAAAAGTGAACGAATATTCCCTGAATGGGTTTCCAAGTTCTACAATGGATTGAATATCACATCTATAATCTAGGTTTAAATTAAGTTTCACAAAAGAGAAAACTATCAAAATCGTCTACAGTGACCCTCAATTATCTTTAATTACTTATCTAACTTGTCGTAAATTACAGTGGCTGATGTGGCTTTTCAATAATTATATAACAGAAAAATCATCGCGTTTCAAATTTTAACTTCTAGTAGCAAATGCGAATACCACGAAGTTTAATTGACGATCGACACTAGTATTACGTAAAAAGGGGATGTAACAGATGAGACTTCTGCAGTTCTGAGTGAAGGTTTATGCGCTCTCTTGCGGCATCGCGTGCGTTCATTACCTTGTCGTTGGTTAGGCAGCGTCAGGGGGCGACGGGCAGCGCAGCTCCACACCTCGCCGTCTCGGAAGCAACTCTCTCCTAACTTCTCCTTACTACAATTTACCGAAGTTGGTTTAAAAAAAGCTATCTGGCTGTTTTTTCAACTGACCAATCAGGGTCTCAATGCTAACCTTAAGCTCCACCTACAAAATTCTGTCTATCCAATGAGAAACGTTATACTTTTCGTGGTGGGGCAATGTTTTTAACGTTTGCAACGTAACAGAGATGCGAAAAAGTCTAACGCTAAAACTTGCAGCTGGTGTGGCCCTTTTAGTGTTATCGTAAGATCTATACTGTTCTTCTGGAGGGCTCTATCTTTTAACATGGGCTGGGGGAGGGTGGTTTTGGCGGTCAGCTGGCGACGTGGGTGTCCGTCCCTTATCGTAGGGCCTCCTAGCCTACACGATTCTGCTCTCAGCTTCTGTTCTCGTTTCTCCCCTCGGAACTGCGTCTGTTTCACGGTGGGAAGGTATGACATGCATTTAGCCGTTCTTGTGTTAGTCTGTGGTATTCCATTTGCTCACTCGTTCATCGTATTACTTTGGTTAATTTAATGTCAGGATTTATTTGGAGCTACGTGACATACTGCCGGATTTGCTATCATGTCAGGGTTTTCATGGAAAGTGATGGATTTGCCTGACACCTTACACATGTTTTTAATGAACGAGTTCAAACGTGTGTTTTCTATCATTGAAGGGGGTTACTTATGTCCTATTGGGTGTAAACGCGGTTTGCTATGTTGTAAAATAACGTCAACTAACATATTGAATTTATTGGTTGTCTCGGGTAAAGAGAAACTGAAAAAATCTGAAATTTACCACATGTCTATGTTGTAATCTCATCGCAATGTCTGAAATGAAACGAAAAATTTCGCACACTCGCACGTGCCTAAAAAGCAGAAAATAATTATGAAAATAAAATCATTTTTAAATTTACTAAGCTTAAAAGCGGACAAGATAGCGGCCTGAAAATTTGTGACTGTGAATTTTCAGCAGCTGTAATAATACTTGTAAGATTTGAAGGGAAAACCGTGGAGCGCATAAAATACATGCTTCATGCATAAATAAAATTTAGGATTTCGTGACCGCTTGTTGACAAGTTGCCTGTTGGCTGCTGTCTCGGGTTCTTCGACAGACGTTTGCCTCAAAATTTCTCTGACTTTTCGCCAGCATGAGTGGCTGGCAGCGTCAAAGCGTCGCCCTCCATTGTTGGTGTTGAACTGGTCCACCATCAAGAATGGAGATTAAAGCTTTGGCAGTGCCAGCCACTCGTGCTGGCGAAAAGTCAGAGAAATTATCAAAGGTCGCCCGACTAGCCCGAGACAGAAGCCAATAAGAAATTTGATGTTTGAGTAGTTCACTCCTTACTACTATCTATTGCATGCGCCCCACGCCTTCAATTTTAAATACTGCAATTAATTTTGAAGCTATTTAAAATACACAATCACAAATTTTTAGGACTATCTGCATGAGGTTGGGAATCTATGTAGAGCTGAGAGAAATTATTTTATACTTTTTAGCCCGTATTGTTTATAGGCTAAGGCAGATACCTAATCTAGTGCTAATGGTCCGATGCGCTACGAAAACCGAAGCAAATCGATGAAAGTTAACTAAAATTCAAAACAGAAACCTACAAAGAGAATAATAACGAACCTCGACGAGAAAAATCGACATTCAAATGTTAGAAACAATGTCTTGAACAATGAAAAACTAGCAGGAATACCTATACCAGATACTGAAATCAGTCACTCAGTACGACCCCGGGTACATGGAAAACAGAAGACGGAAACACGCAAAGTAAATTACCTTCCGTACGATGGAGTAAAAAAGAACAGTTTTTAGGATTACGATAAAAATCAACCTAATGTATAAAACTGAATGTTTATTTGTTCGTCTTCTATGCGTTCCTGTACCATTCATCCAATTACAATGAAACTTTGCTGAGTTGTTGTATGTGTGTGTGTGTGTGTGCCCACAAAGGTTCCAGAGGGGATAGGGGCCATCTATCGCCCATAGGGTAGGGAAGTTAAAGGGGAACTTCTGGACATCACTTTTTATTCGTACACTACTGGCCATTAAAATTGATGCACCAAGAAGAAATGTAGATGATAAACAGGTATTCATTGGACAAATATATTATACTAGAACTGACATGTGATTACATTTTCACGCAATTTGGGTACATAGATCCTGAGAAATCTGTATCCAGAACAACTACCTCTGGCCGCAATAACGGCCTTGATGCGCCTGGGCATTGAGTCAAACAGAGATTGGATGGCGTGTACAGGAACAGCTGCCTATGCAGCTTCAACACCATACCACAGTTCATCAAGAGTAGTGACTGGCGTATTGTGACGAGCCAGTTGCTCGGCCACTATTGACCAGACGTTTTCCATTGGTGAGAGATCTGGAGAATGTGCTAGCCAGGACAGCAGTCGAACATTTCCTGTATCCAGAAAGGCTCGTACAGGACCTGCAACATGCGGTCGTGCATTATCCTTCTGAAATGTAAGGTTTCACAGGGATCGAATGAAGGGTAGAGCCACGGGTCGTAACACAACTGAAATGTAACGTCCACTGTTCAAAGTGAGGTGACCGAGACGTGTAACCAATGGCACCCCATACCATCACGACGGGTGATACGCCAGTATGGCGATGACGAATACACGCTTCCAATGTGCGTTCATCGCGATGTCGCCAAAGACGGATGCGACCATCATGATGCTGTAAACAGAACCTGGATTCATCCGAAAAAATCACGTTTTACCATTCGTGCACCCAGGTTCGTCGTTGAGTACACCATCGCAGGCGCTCCTGTCTGTGATGCAGCATCAAGGGTAACTGCAGACATGGTCTCCGAGCTGATTCTCCATGCTGCTGCAAACGTCGTCGAACTGTTCGTGCAGATGATTGTTGTCTTGCAAACGTACCCATCTGTTGACTTAGGGATCGAGAAGTGGCTGCACCATCCGTTACAGCCATGCGGGTAAGATGCCTGTCATCTCGACTGCTAGTGATACGAGGCCGTTGGAATCCAGCAGGGCGTTCCGTATTACCCTCGTGAACCCACCGATTCCATATTCTGCGAACAGTCTTTGGATCTCGATCAACGCGAGCAGCAATGCCGCGATACGATAAACCGCAATCGCGATGGGCTACAATCTGACCTTTATCAAAGTCGGAAACGTGATGGTACGCATTTCTCCTCCTTACACGAGGGATGACAACAACGTTTCACCAGGCAACGCCGGATAACTGCTGCTTGTGTGTGAGAAATCGGTTAGAAACTTTCCTCATGTCAGCACGTTGTAGGTGTCGCCACCGGCGCCATCCTTGTGGGAATGCTCTGAAAAGCTAATCATTTGCATATCACAGCATCTTCTTCCTGCCGGTTAAATTTCGCGTCTGTACCACGTCATCTTCGTGGTGAAGCAATTTAAATGGCCAGTAGTGTATAAAAATGCTATGGGGGGTAAGATATTCCTACTACTGCTAGAGCAGGAGGAGATCAGTGATTAACGTCCACCTCGACAACGAGGTCATTAGAGAAGGATCACAAGCTCGGATTAGAGAAGGATGGGGTAGGAAATCGACCGTGCCCCGTCAAAGAAACAATCCCAGCATTTTTCTGAAGCGATTGGAGAAATCACGGAAAATTTAAATCAGGATTTCCGGACGCGGGTTTGAAACGTTGTCGTCCCGAATGAGAGTCCAGTGTGCTAACCACTGCGCCGCCTCAGTCGGTACTATTGCTAGAGCTGGGGGTGGCAGTGAGAATGGATGGCGTGCAGAAACGTCCGAAAACAAAGTGTTGGTATTTCTTTCCTGTAATTAGTTGACTTGGAATATTTTAAAATTACGCAGTGCCTTCTGTCACTTAATTGCTTTGTTCACTGCGTCACTTACTTCAGCAGAGAGTTAATAATTTGGGTGGCGTGCTTTGGGACCAGCGTTACAGATACACGTAATGTCTTCCCTAGATTGCATGACGTAAACCACCAGAGTATCAGACAATTGCCAGTGACAGTACTTTTTC
Organism: Schistocerca cancellata; assembly: GCF_023864275.1. NCBI lineage: Eukaryota > Metazoa > Arthropoda > Insecta > Orthoptera > Acrididae > Schistocerca > Schistocerca cancellata. Next base: position 156,197,903 of record NC_064634.1, read on the forward strand.
TCGAAATACAATAGTTACCGGCATAATTACAAGTTCGTTCAAAATTCAAATGAAACCTGCTAAAGGTACGGATATGTGTGAAATGTATGTGTCATATGCTCCGTGGGCGAAGCCACCAACAAAAAGCTGGAAGTTAATTGTATTTTCATTTCAGTGACTATATTTTTATATATGAGGCAAAACGGGTTTGTTGATGAATAAAACATTTTAGCAGCAACATACAAAGTACTGATTTTCACAGAGTGTGTAGTACGAGGGTTATTTGGGAACTAAGGTCCGGTCGGTCGCGAAATGAAAACCACAGTGAGAATCCTATAAAGATCTGCGCAGATGTGTTGAGGAGTGTCTCTGGTATGCCCGTCGATAGCGTCACGGCGCTCTTGTCAGTTCTGAGGGCACAGTGAGCGAGTAAAGGTGACTAGAAATATGTCTCCCGCCAAGTACGAGAGCGTGATGAGAGATTTCGCCTTGTTTCATGCAACCCCAGTTAAGTTGTAGCGGAACTTTGAATTTCGCCGCGCTACACTCATTCCCTCAGATATAAATTATACCGTCGCAGCTATATGAGCGCTCGACGGCAGAGAAAATATATAAGAAAGTGAAGGTACTAAAACTGTAACGCTTTTGTCTCTTGAGAGCGGAAGCTTAACTTACTTATCAGCCAGTCTTGTTCGGATAAAGACGAAAAAACTTATTGATGTGCAGACGTATTGTGGAAGTTTGTATGAAATTCGGAGTATGGAAGCAACAACACATTGCATTCAGTATCAAGATGATTTTGATTAGTATACATCAGTAATTCCTGGACAATGAAATTTATTGCAAAATTTCAGAGCAGCTAAGACTTTTCACGCAGAAATGAAGCAGGAGATTTTTGGGAGAACAAGACCTGGACGCCGCACGAGAGAAGACATGTTAACATGGTAGAGGATCAACTCTTATCTACGCCATTTCCCCCTGTTAATCACATTTTGTTATTCTCTGTTCTCTTTTAAATAATTTTTGTAGTGGAAATTGGTTTGACTTTTGCTCAGAAACGCCACAAGGACCACCCCAACAATAGCTTTTCCGAATCACGAAGTCCGATAACTTTTCTGTAATACGAAGTCCGATTTGCATTTCATTCTTTCCCTTTTTCACGGTCATTAACGATTATAAAATCCCCCTTTATTCACCATTTCGTCCTACATTTTCAACCTTTTCTTTTCTTTTTCTTTTTATTAACCACTATAACTGGCGACCGTGACAGGATGAGAGATTTCGCCTTGTTTCATGCAACGCCAGTTAAGTGACCTATCGTGCATTTCCTTCTTCAAGACAATTATTCTCTGCCTCACACTGCACGGACAATGTGGACGCTTATGCAGCGTTTTCGATAGTAAGTGTTTGAACATCCACCACGCGGCTCGGGCTTGACTCCCACTGATTGTCATCTCTGCTCACCTGAACCGGTGGCTATGAAGACAACGTTTCGGCGTAGACAAAGAGCTGCAGTTGAGCGTAGGGAAATGAAATTACTCAAATTGAACAACTAATATCGCTAACTACATCTACTTTTAGTGCAAGTGTATTGGAAAGCTGGTAAAATACCATGACAAATGTCTATAACGAAGCGGCAACTAATTAAAAAAGTAGCTGTATCAGTTAGAAAGAGAACACTTTTGATTTTCACTGTAGTTTCCATTTTGCGATAGAGCGGACCTTATTTTCCGTATAACCTTCATATGCACGGATACAGTTTTAGTACAAACGAAGAAATTAAAATGGTTCAGAGATATGTCGTCATAAGTCTGGTGGATTTACATCAATATAAAACATCTGAAATATGTACAACGTGTATACTTCTCAGATATACCAACGCTTGGATATATTCGACGAATGGCTTTGAAACTAAGTAGATTTGATTAGCAGTGAAATCGCACTAAAAATTTTGTGGCCGCACGAAGCACAATGCCATGTAGCCGACGGTTGAATTAGAGAATTTGTTTTTACATTTAGAGGCGTAGAGTAATCGATGATCCTGTGCATGAGTGTATGTAATAAGAAACGATTGTGGTACGCTCTTTACACTAATTTTGAAGGATAAAAGTACATACTACAAAAGTTAAAAAATTCTCTTTGCACAGGCACCTAAGCCAAAAATTATTGAACATGTTTTCTCTTTTGATTTTAATCATTTTTATACATGAGAATTTTTACGTTGCACAGTAAGTAAATGAAATGTAATTCATGTCCCAACTATTTCTTTTCCTTCGAACGCTGTTTCGATAAACTATTCAAAAAACTGTGGGAGAAAGTAGTTACAACTTAATTTATGCAATTCCTTTCACTATGAGTTATGAATAAATGTACTGTATAAGAGTATTGATGCATGAGATTGTAAAGGCTTTCGTGGGCGTTTGTTGACATATTGCCTGTTGACTTCTGCCATTGCTGATGGCTAGGGAGGATGAAGCTTTGACAATGCCAGCCACTCGTGTTGGCGAAATGTCAGAAAGATCGTGGAACATCGGCCGAAGAACCCGAGACAGAATCCAGGCCTCTTCATAGCTTTGGCTATAAAAGTATAAACCATTTCGAGGTAGAATGATCATAAGCTTGGATAGCTTGGAATAAGAAGCTGTTCATTCGGTTTGGTTCCACTGAAACAACTTCGGTGTCCATATATCAGTTTATTTATGATATCTCTTTCCACTACGGAAGAGTTTTGGCTGGTAAGGGAGGAATAACGTAGGATTCAGTCATCGATAGGAACGCGAAGTGCGAAATCCCATCCGCCACCTAAGCGCAACTCTTCACTCCACTGCACGAAGTTCGCTTGCTGTAACGCAGTAATGTGTAACGTAAGTTTCTTCAGCAACTTCTGAATAGAACTGCATTTCTATTTCATTAATTTCTTACTCTCGCGGAAGATGTCGGAAGAGATGGAGTCCACACTAAATTAGTAACAGAAACTGTTCGGGGCGTCCTTGAAGGAATCGTCGCGGGATTTCAACTCAGTTGTTTTGGGCAAGATGCGGAAATCGGAGTTCAAAATGATAAGACGGTAAGTCAGAATGAAAACCGTGCGTTTTGGGCTCTGTGATACCTCTGTTGATATGGTCCCTTCTCAGTTTATTTGCCGAGTCATTTTAACGCAGTATAGACGTAGGGAGCAGTGGCCATCGTCACTTGGAGCTACCGCAAGACGTTTTATTATTAAACCGTCATGAGCAGACATCTTTCCACCGGAAAAAACCGATAGCGCAGTTATTAATGCTGCTGGGAGAGGCAGACAGGACGTGTGCGATTTCACTGGAAATGACGCCAGACGAGATAAATGGGCAGAGTGGCGCAGGAAGTGGCTGAAGATAAGCTGACACTGTATCTCCGGCCTCAGCAGCTCACGTGTACAGCAAACTGAGTTGCTGGAAACAGTTTCTTGTCGCTGTGTCCCAGAACACTCCTTCTCCTCAAAATTATTCTCACTTGCTAAGGATGCATTTAGATGATCGATTACAAGCATCTCACATAACTGTAATCCACAGTGTAGTTTATCTTGTGTATAAGAAGAACTACCAGTTTTCTTTTCAAATGATGTTTACTTTGTTTCTTCGAATTTAACTGTTTATTTCTAAAAGGAGACAGGTCACAATTGATAAATTATCATTCAGGACAAATAAAAAACATTCCATACCTTTTGTTTGATAATTTAATGTCAAATTTCTCTCTGTCGTCTAAAATAGTTCATTTTCTGGACTGCCAAAGGATGATATTACCTTGTTTGAAAAATCAGAGGTCTTAATGAGATTTAAAGCAATTTATCACAACTTGGTTATGATTGTATGCGTGTGGTGTATTAGTCACATAAAGGATATTTACGGAGATGTCGTAATCCTATCAGCTAGTTTAAGACAGATCTATGTCACCTGATTATTTCGTATGTGAGTAATTTTTGTTTTCACTGTGTTCTGGTTGACATTACTCAGATCCCAGCAACCGTCGTGATTATTTCTATAGAATTATCCCTCCAGCCCCCTCCCCCCACCCTTCAGTAACCCGCGTGATAACTGTTTTGATACTTTCTCTTATTCCTAGGCTTCTGGTTTCACACGTGTTCAGTAATGTGAGAGGTGACGTGACATAAGCAGTACAACAGCTGTTAACCTGGCTGGATTTGTAAATTTGTGATTCCGCACTGCAACGTAGCCCCACCGGTTTTACGAAAATACCTGGAATTGCTTGGGCTGCTTAAAAACTTACTAGACATAAAAGAGAAGAAAGTGATTGTGCAGTCATTACTTCGTACGGTATACGATTTGCCGAAGTCATTAAAATTTGTTTTATCACCACACATTTTTCGATTTACATCTTTCAGACTTGTCTGGTCACGCCATCTTGGCAAATCTTTCTCACGCTGATTTTTTTTAGTTAATCTGGGTTTTAAGGAATCACCCGAATTACTGCACTAGGACATAGCGGCTGTGAGAGACTCATTGATAACACGCTCTAATTTAGAGTTTAATTTATCATTAGCTTCTACAGGTTTGTGCGAAATCCATTGGGAAAATCATCAACTATGTGTTTGCACTTATCACTGAACTGCTTTAGTACTTTCGCTTCTTATCCTTACACGAAATTATCGATTTTGTTCTAGTTTTTCAGGAGTGTTCTTTAATTGTTTTAGATCTCTAAAACATTTCTGCACGTATTCTGGAAGACCACAGTAAGCTTGCTTTAGCTGCAAATACATCATTTACTGAGGTATTATACAATAGAAACAATGTGTCAGAAGTAGCTATCAGTAGCTAAATTGTTTCTTCTCTTTTTCAAATCTTCGCATTTTTTTTATTCTTTAGACTGGATTTGCAATTGTGGTTATGTCTCCTTCACTGCCTCAAATTTCTATAACAACAGAGCAATGAGATCAATTAGTTGACTACCTATTTGTACGTTCGTTTCACGTGAAATATCACCCATTGGACATTTTCTTCAAGTAAAACATTATCATCAGATTGATTAATTACATTACGTGAAAGACCATCTAAATAAGCGTAATTTTTACCCAATAGATTGTCATAATATATGCATATGTTACAGAGCGCAATTCCAGATCGGTTTCCAGAACTCATGAATTTTCAACTTCAATGTAAGGAAACTCATTCTCTTCAACGTCAAGCTCTCCGTTACTATATTTCTGTGTTGTCATTTTAGAAATCTTGTCTATTTTCACCACAACATTAATGTAAACATAAATATTTTTGGAAAAATTTTGAGTAAACTACTATCTGAAGAAGAATTCAATTTTGAGTACCACAATTCAACACGGTATTCGCCGTATCGTAACAAAGACAGCCATATTGTGACTCGCAGTTATCGAATATTACTTATTCACGACAGTGGCGGTGAATCCATTAAGGCTTAAAGCCTGAGCCTACCAAAAATGTTCCAAAATAATTCGTCCAAGCGGAATTTAATCCAAGCTGATAGCGTACCATCGTAAATGTTTTGAAATATTTTACATATGAACTTCGCATATGCAGACACCAGTGTAATGTATCTAGCTTTGCAACCAACAGTACCTCGGAATTCTGTGCTTGTTACGATCATGGTCAGTAAGCCCCTGTCTTTCACATGGCGGACTGGGGTTTCTACAGAGTGGATACGGTTTTCAGAACCTGGCGTCTGATTTGCTTCTCCTTCTCGCCAGCATGCACACCTAAGTGTAATGACAAGTCTTTCAGCAGTCCCTAACAGATAGAGCTACTTCGCATCGTCTAGCACTCTAGCAACTGTTAATCTACAATGTGAACGGGGACTGAATCGCTCATTTGCAACATAATTCGTAAGTCATTACCGTCTCTCATTAAAAAAAATAATTTACTGGGATCCGCCAAGTATTATTTTTTGTGCAAAAAGGTGGGAATTTAAGGAGATGGGACCTGGATAAACTGAAAGAACCAGAGGTTGTGCAGAGTTTCAGGGAGAGCATAAGGGAACAATTGACAGGAATGGGGGAAAGAAATACAGTAGAAGAAGAATGGGTAGCTTAGACGAATGAAATAGTGAAGGCAGCAGAGGATCAAGTAGGTAAAAAGACGAGGGCTAGTAGAAATCCTTGGGTAACAGAAGAGATACTGAATTTAATTGATGAAAGGAGAAAATACAAAAATGCAGTAAGTGAAGCAGACAAAAAGGAATACAAACGGCTCAAAAATGAGATTGACAGGAAGTGCAAAATGGCTAAGCAGGGATGGCTAGAGAACAAATGTAAGGATGTAGCGGCTTATCTCACGAGGGGTAAGATAGATAGTGCCTACAGGAAAATTAAAGATACTTTTGCAGAAAAGAGAACCACTTGCATGAATATCAAGAGCTCAGATGGAAAACGAGTTATAAGCAAACAAGGGAAAGCAGAAAGGTGGAAGGAGTACATAGAGGGCCTATACAGGGGCGATGCTCTTGAGGACAATATTATGGAAGTGGAAGAGGAGGTAGATGAAGATGAAGTGGGAGATATGATACTGCGTGAAGAGTTTGAGAGAGCACTGAAAGACCTAATTCGAAACAAGGCCCCGGGAGTAGACAACATTCCATTAGAACTACTGACAGCCTTGGGAGAGCCAGTCCTGACAAAACTCTACCATCTGGTGAGCAAGATGTATGAGACAGGCGACATTCCCTCAGACTTCAAGAAGAATATGGTAATTCCAATCCCTAATAAAGCAGGTGTTGACAGATGTGAAAATTACCGAACTATTAGTTTAATAAGTCACAGCTGCAAAATACTAACGCGAATTCTTTACAGACGAATGGAAAAACTGGTAGAAGCTGACCTCGGGGAAGATCAGTTTGGATTCCGTATAAATGTTGGAACACGCGAGGCAATACTGACCCTACGACATTATCTTAGAAGAAAGATTAAGGAAAGTCAAACCTACGTTTGTAGACTTAGAGAAAGCTTTTGACAATGTTGACTGGAATACTCTCTTTCAAATTCTAAAGGTGGCAGGGGTAAAATACAGGGAGCGAAAGGCTATTTACAACTTGTACAAAAACCAGATGACAGTTATAAGAGTCGAGGGACATGAAAGGGAAGCAGTGGTTCGAAAGGGAGTGAGACAGGGTTGTAGACTCTCCCCGATGCTATTCAATCTGTATATTGAGCAAGCAGTAAAGGAAACAAAAGAAAAGTTCGGAGTAGGTATTAAAATCCATGGAGAAGAAATAAAAATTTTGAGGTTCGCCGATGACATTGTAATTCTGTCAGAGACAGTAAAGGACTTGGAAGAGCAGTTGAACGGAATGGACAGTGTCTTGAAAGGAGGATATAAGATGAACATCAAGAAAAGCAAAACGAGGATAATGGAATGTAGTCGAATTAAATCGGGTGATGAAGAGGGAATTAGATTAGGAAATGAGACACTTAAAGTAGTAAAGGAGTTTTGCTTTTTGGGGAGCAAAATAACTGATGATGGTCGAAGTAGAGAGGATATAAAATGTAGACTGCCAATGGCAAGGAAAGCGTTTCTGAAGAAGAGAAATTTGTTAACGTCGAGTATTGATTTAAGTGACAGGAAGTCGTTTCTGAAAGTATATGGACTATAGCCATGTACGGAAGTGAAACATGGACGATAAATAGTTTAGACAAGAAGAGAATAGAAGCTTTTGTAATGTGGTGCTACAGAAGAATGCTGAAGATTAGATGGATAGATCACATACCTAATGAGGAGGTATTGAATAGAATTGGGGAGGAGTTTGTGGCACAACTTGACTAGAAGAAGGGATCGGTTGGTAGGACATGTTCTGAGGCATCAAGGGATCACCAGTTTGGCATGGAGGGCAGCGTGGAGGGTAAAAATCGTAGAGGGAGACCAAGAGGTGAATACACTAAGCAGATTCAGAAGGATGTAGGCTGCAGTAGGTACTGGGAGATGAAGAAGCTTGCACAGGATAGAGTAGCATGGAGAGCTGCATCAAACCAGTCTCAGGACTGCAGACCACAACAACAACAACAACAAGACAACATACTTGTTTGTCTGTTACCTTAACTTCAAAATCAGCATAAATGTTTATGTACACTCCTGGAAATTGAAATAAGAACACCGTGAATTCATTGTCCCAGGAAGGGGAAACTATTGACACATTGCTGGGGTCAGATACATCACATGATCACACTGACAGAACCACAGGCACATAGACACAGGCAACAGAGCATGCACAATGTCGGCACTAGTACAGTGTATATCCACCTTTCGCAGCAATGAAGGCTGCTATTCTCCCATGGAGACGATCGTAGAGATGCTGGATGTAGTCCTGTGGAACGGCTTGTCATGCCATTTCCACCTGGCGCCTCAGTTGGACCAGCGTTCGTGCTGGACGTGCAGACCGCGTGAGACGACGCTTCATCCAGTCCCAAACATGCTCAATGGGGGACAGATCCGGAGATCTTGCTGGCCAGGGTAGTTGACTTACACCTTCTAGAGCACGTTGGGTGGCACGGGATACATGCGGACGTGCATTGTCCTGTTGGAACAGCAAGTTCCCTTGCCGGTCTAGGAATGGTAGAACGATGGGTTCGATGACGGTTTGGATGTACCGTGCACTATTCAGTGTCCCCTCGACGATCACCAGTGGTGTACGGCCAGTGTAGGAGATCGCTCCCCACACCATGATGCCGGGTGTTGGCCCTGTGTGCCTTGGTCGTATGCAGTCCTGATTGTGGCGCTCACCTGCACGGCGCCAAACACGCATACGACCATCATTGGCACCAAGGCAGAAGCGACTCTCATCGCTGAAGACGACACGTCTCCATTCGTCCCTCCATTCACGCCTGTCGCGACACCACTGGAGGCGGGCTGCACGATGTTGGGGCGTGAGCGGAAGACGGCCTAACGGTGTGCGGGACCGTAGCCCAGCTTCATGGAGACGGTTGCGAATGGTCCTCGCCGATACCCCAGGAGCAACAGTGTCCCTAATTTGCTGGGAAGTGGCGGTGCGGTCCCCTACGGCACTGCGTAGGATCCTACGGTCTTGGCGTGCATCCGTGCGTCGCTGCGGTCCGGTCCCAGGTCGACGGGCACGTGCACCTTCCGCCGACCACTGGCGACAACATCGATGTACTGTGGAGACCTCACGCCCCACGTGTTGAGCAATTCGGCGGTACGTCCACCCGGCGTCCCGCATGCCCACTATTCGCCCTCGCTCAAAGTCCGTCAACTGCACATGCGGTTCACGTCCACGCTGTCGCGGCATGCTACCAGTGTTAAAGACTGCGATGGAGCTCCGTATGCCACGGCAAACTGGCTGACACTGACGGCGGCGGTGCACAAATGCTGCGCAGCTAGCGCCATTCGACGGCCAACACCGCGGTTCCTGGTGTGTCCACTGTGCCGTGCGTGTGATCATTGCTTGTACAGCCCTCTCGCAGTGTCCGGAGCAAGTATGGTGGGTCTGACACACCGGTGTCAATGTGTTCTTTTTTCCATTTCCAGGAGTGTATATCCATAGGTGTCGGTACTATATAAAAACTTATCGTAAATTTCTTCAAAGGCAAAAGGAATTTGCGCAGCAGTAGGATTTAACGCTATTTGCTCCAGTGTTTCATGAAACGTCAAACTTTGATTGCAGCCATAGCTTATTGTTGTGGCTTGTTGTATTGGGAAATTTCGAGCCCGGTTGAACTCATGCATCATTTGCCCACCCCTACGAGACGTGCTTATAGTGAAACCTCGGACATGAAATTTGTAGTTAAAAGTGTAGTAAGTAATGGTAGTGATTAACTGATTACTGAAATATATTTCGTTGTGTCCTGTCACTTGTGAGGTGTAATTGTCCGTCTTGACGCTCTGTTGTCGAAAGGAAACCTGTAAGTTGTCTAACATTTAAATCATTATATAGAACAGTATTGCTCATTACCTCAAACTCCCATGGACACGTTTGTTTCATCACAGGACGCAGTGAATTTTTTAACTGAAAACCCTGCATTCTTCTGTTGTCTTTCTTTGGAAGATAAACTCCTAATGAAGGAACGAAAGCCGACGCCAAGTTGGAAAACTTGTAAGGCGTTTCGAAACACAGTGGTACAATTCAAAACCGTGGCTAAGTGGCAGCGTTGTAAGGAACAAACTTTTTTGTTGTTACTGTGTACTATTCTGAAGGTGTTATCATGGTTTTGGATGGCGTAAATGTGCAATAGGCAAAGAGAGTCTTCAAAATTTCTTTTCGAAAGCTAAAAAGCATGAATGTTCTATTTGACGCATCACAGTAGCTGTTAAATACAATCGGCTAGGCACAGTAAGAATTTACCATGCTACTTTAGAGGCAACACGCTTGGAAGCTTTGAAACACAATGAAAAGGTTAATAGAAACAGAAGTATAATGAAGGCACTTATTTCGAGAATCTGCTTTTTAGCACAGCAAGGGTTAGCTCTCCGAGACCATGACGAATCTATGGTGTCAGCGAATAAAGGAAATTAACTAGAACTTTTGGATTTCGCGGCAGGAGAAGAATCTTACACGAAAGATCATTTAGCATCCGGTGGAGTACTTAAAGGCACTTCTTCTCACACACAGAATGAATTAATACCTTGTATTATGGATATTGGTAAAGAATACATTTCAAGTGACGTTAAAAATAATCCTTTTATATCAGTGCAAGCCAACGAAACAACGGATGTCTCAACTAGAACTCGAATGACTGTAATTTTTCGTTTTTCAAATAACGAATCGGGTGAAATAAAAAGACGTTCATAGGATTTTATGACTATCTAAAGACCGGAGTGTGCAAGACATAGCCACTGTTTTGTTGAAAGTGCTAAGCAGTTGGAATATTGATAAAAACAAATTATTATCGCAAACATACGATGGCTGCAGTGCAATGGCACGGAAAAAAATTTTGCCGTCCATTCTACGTATTGTGAAACAAGCGTATCCTCATGCTCTCTTTATCCACTGCTATGCACATCAGTTAAACCTAGTCCTCCTCTATGCTTGTAAAAAAATTAGGCAATTAAAAACTTTTGTGGCAAATCTATCAGGTTTTCACACACATTTTAGTCGTTCCAGTAAAAGAAGTTAACTTCTGAAGGAAAGGGAATGTAAACTACTTGTGAAATAAGGTATACTTTTCATTATTGCACTGTACAAACCATTACTCTTCACTATACAGACCTGAGAGCAGCATTTAATGATCGATAAACAATGAAGGGTGGGATGATCATTCTTTACATCAAACTATTGGGCTAAATAGTATACTGGATAACCAGACTTTTCTTTTTGTGCTGCAGCTACACAATTCGATTTTCCAGCATACAAGTTCCTTGCTTGACATCTTGCAAAGTAAAACTGTGGACATAAGACGCTGTAAACTTGAAATTGAAAGCTAACTGTATTAAAATTATTATTCTCTAATGCGTAGTGGAGGCTAATAACCTTATAAATTCAGCACGATTATCTGAAATTAATTTTAATGAAACAGAAAAAGTATTCAGAATTTGAGAAGGCTAGTATTCGAAGTAATTGACACAGTAGTAGTAAACATCGAAACTGGATTCTAGGACTTCCATGAAATAGATTTTACAGAAAGTGTAAATGAGAAAAGGTTCTCAGGTTATAGTAGGTCAAAGAATTTCCCCATACGTGAAGTTGAAAAACTACTTAAAATATATCCTTTAAGGACCATGAAAAACGGAAAAGAGAGCTTAGGTTTATTTACAGCATGGAGGATAAACGTCTAAAGCCTCAGGATCTCCATAAATCAATCATAAACAATGGATTAAAAAACGTGTTCCCTGACTGTTGAAATTACTTTCGTTGGTTCTTCCAATTCCAACAACCACTGCGCCTTGAAAAAGAAGCACGAGTACACTAAAACGCGTTAATGCCTACCTTTACAACATAATGACAAATGACACTCTGTCAAACATGACGATTTTGGCTATAGACAAGTTAATTGTAAAATCTTCACCCAATCGGCAAGATTTCATATCCCTTGTCATCGATGTTTACGCCAAGAGAAAGGATAAGAGTATAGAACAAATTGATAAAAAGATGAAACGGTGCATTATATGTGTTATATTTTTATGAATGTGTAGCTGTTTAATATTTTTATGTATTTATTTATAACATTTCCTGTAGTAGTTTCAATCTTAATATAAATATGTAACTAAGTTACTGTTGCAGTGATTCTATTTTAAAAGACTTCTTATAATATTTTTTTTTCTTTTTTGGAAATTCTCAACCTATCCTACAAAATATGCCACGCCTCGCCACTAATTCACGATAGTAGACTGTGTTGCGCTAATGACCATAGAAGTTTTGCGCCCTAAAACCTAAAACCACAGTAGACTTTGTTACTTATGAGAATGGACGAAGATTTTAACGTTACATTTTGGACTCACCATGACAAGTTGATGTTGAACGATGCATGTTGTCCTCACCTCTAATAGTGATGCACTGATGTCTCCAATTACGGACATAGAAAACAGCGATGTTAGACAATTATGAGTCCTGGTACAGTCGCCAGCTATAATCGCCCTTCCTCTGTAATTTTTTATGTTGATTGTAGGGAATAATATAAGCAAAAAAGAGAAGATACAATTAAATTGATGACGGTATCGATCAAACTAGGCATGGGTCCATCTTTAACACAATGATGCGTGGCCGTCAAAAGATAATTACAAATTTTGTGTCGGTATTGAACTTGTAATAAAATGATACTTTAAAATGTGCAATCGAGCTTCGCGATAGAACTTCTGATTCAAACAATGCATTTAAAGCTGAGGTAGTGGCCGTCACTCTATTGCATCATCGTACTAAGATGACCGATGTACTATGTAATATAATTGATCCGAGTAATTTGCTGAAATGGCATTTAAAAATCAGATTAGAACAAGGAATGTATGAAATAATAAGTGATTAAAGTAATTGCTAGTAAAATAGTAATTTAATTCGAGTATTACATAATGAAATGACACAACCTTTACAGTTCATCCGATGAGGTGGAAAGCTGCCAAAAAAAGACAGAAATAGATGCCGAGGCACCAGCATTTATTGTTTTAACAAAAAGGAATGAAATTCAGTCAGAGGACACACTCACATAAAATTTATGATATGTTTGGGAGCAGGAAGCCGTGGGGATGTTTTCAAAACGTTTATATTGCATCGTGGAAAGGTAAATTCGTAGAATACGTATAAACTCTTGAGTTTAAAAATTCTTTTAAACTTATTTCAAGTAGCAACTCACAGACATCAGTCCTAAATGACGGAGCATATCGTGAAATACAAAATGTTTATTTGACACCACAAACAGTCGTCAAGCCGCAGTCAGTAAAACAATGAAGTTTTAATTTTGTTTTTAAGTGACTGTGGCTTGACGACGGTTTGTGACATCAAATATTCATTTTAAATTTTTTCAGTCACATTCCTTGATGGCTGTTATGTCGAAATAAAAAAAAAATATCGTGAATTACTTTCATAGAGCGAGCCACGACAGTAATCTGGAAAGGAAACACAGATACGGTATCCAGAAGAAATTGAAGACAAGGCTGGTGTGATCTCCACATGACGGAAGAGAGAAGTTCCTGACTTCGCAGCCCTTTCAAAACAATGTTCAAATGTGTGTGAAATCTTATGGGGCTTAACTGCTACGGTCATCAGTCCCTAAGCTTACACACTACTTAATCTAAATTATCCTAAGGACAAACGCCCACACACCCATGCCCGAGGGAGGATTCGAACCTCCGCCGGGACCAGCCGGCAGCCCTTCATTCTGTCGTGAATGACAGTACTTACTGGTCTATTGCCCTTACACTAAAATACAGCTCGATGAGTATGGCTGAAATGGTCAACCATTATGTGTATACATTAAAACAATCAAATCTTTTCTCAAAAACGTACGTTCGCACATACACACAAAATAAATACAAGATACACATAAAAGTTAGCATTGCGTCGGATTTTAAAACTTCAGGTAAAAGTAAGTTGTTGTTGTGGTCTTCAGTCCAGAGCCTGGTTTGGTTCAGCTCTCCATGCTACTCTGTCCTGTGCAAGCTTCTTCATCCCCAAGATCTTCTATAACCTACACCCTTCTGAATCTGCTTAGTGTACTCATCTCTTGGTCTCCGTTACGATTTTTACCTTCCACGCTGCCCTCCAGTACTAAATTGGTGGACGACGGTTCAATCCCGCGTCCGGCCATCCTGATTTAGGTTTTCCGTGATTTCCCTAAATCGCTCCAGGCAAATGCTGGGACGGTTTCTTTGAAAGGGAACGGCCGACTTCTTTACCCGTCCTCCCCTAATCTGATGACCTCGTTGTCTGGCCTCCTCGTCCACAACAATCCAACTAAATTGGTGATCCCTTGATGCCTTAGAACATGTCCTACCAACCGATCCCTTCTCCCAGTGAAGTTGTGCCACAAATTCCTCTTCTCCCCAGTTTTATTCAGCACCTCCTCATTAGTTACGTGATCTACACATCTGATTATCAGCATTGTTCTGTAGCACTACATTTCAAAAGCTTATATTCTCTTCTTGTCTTAACTATTTATTGTCCATGTTTCACTTCCATACATGGCTACACTCCAGACAAATACTTTCAGAAACGATTTCCTCACGCTTAATTCGATACTCGATGTTAACAAATTTCTCTTCTTCAGAAACGCTTTTCTTGCCATTGCCAGTCTATATTTTATATCCTCTCTACTTCGACCCATCATCAGTTATTTTGCTCCCCAAATAACATAACTCATCTACTACATTAGGTGTCTCATTTCCTAATCTAATTCCTTGAGCATCACCGGTTTTAATTCGACTACATTCCATTATCCTCGTTTTGCTTTTGTTGATGTTCATCTTATATACTTCTTTCAAGACACTGTCCAATCCGTTCAGCTGCTCTGAGAGAATTACAATGTCATCGGCAAACCTCATAGTTTTTATTTCTTCTCCATGGATTCTAATTCCTTTTCGAAATTTTTCTTTTATTTCCTTTACTACTTGTTTAATATACACTGCTTCCCTTTCATGCACCTCGACTGTTATAACTACTGCCTGGTTTCTGTACGGATTGTAAATAGCCTTTCGCTCCCTGTATTTTACTCCTGCCACCTTGAGAATTTGAAAGAGAGTATTCCAGTCTACAAATGCTAGAAACGTAGCCTTTCCTTAATCTATCTTGTAAGACAAGTCGTAGGGTCAGTATTGCCGCACGTGTTCCAACATTTATACAGAAGCCAAACTGATCTTCCCCAAGGTCGGCTTCCACTAGTTTTTCCATTAGTCTGTAAAGAACTCGTCTAAGTATTTTGCAGCCGTGACTTATTAAACTGATAGTTCGGTAATTTTCGCACATGTCAACACCTCATTTCTTTGGGATTGGAATTTTTATATTCTTCTTGAAGTCTGACGATATATCGCCTGTCTCATGCATTTTGCTCGCCAGATGGTAGAATTTTGTAAGGGTTGGCTCTCCCATGGCTGTCAGTAGTTCTAATGGAATGTTGTCTAGTCCCAGAACATTGTTTCAACTTAGGTCTTTCAGTGCTCTGTCAATTTCTTCACGCAGTATCATTTCTCCCATTTCTTCTCTGTCTATGTCCTCTTCCATTTACATAATATTGCCTTCAAGTACATCGCCTTTGTATAGACCGCCTATGTACTGATTCCACCTTTCTGCCTTCCTTTCTTTACTTAGAACTGCTTTTTCCATCTGACCTCTTGATATTCAAACAAATGGTTCTCTTTTCTCCAAATGTATCTTTAATTGTCCTTTAGGCAGTATCTATTTTACCCCTAGTGGTATATGCCTCTACATCCTTACATTTGTCCTCTAGCCATCCCTGCTTAGCCATTTTGCACTTCCTGTCGATCTCATTTTTTAGACGTTTGTATTCCTTTTCCCTTCCTGCTTCATTAACTGAATTTTTATATTTTCTCCTTTCATCAATTAAATTCAATATATCTTGCGCTACCCAACGATTTCTACTAGCCCTCGTCTTATTACCTACTTGATCCTCTGCTGCCTTCACTATTTCATCTCTCAAAGCTACCCATTCTTCTTCTACGGTATTTCTTTCGCCGTTCTTGTCAATCCTTCTCTAATGCTCTTTCTGAAACTCTCTACAACCTCTGGTTCGTTCAAGTTATGCAGATCCCATCTCCTTAAATTCCCAGAGAAGTCGAAAGGAGAAAGACTGCAGTCTTACACAGCCGCTCTGCAAGACACAGAAACATCCGCCGTCCTCCAGTCCAAGAAAACCACAAAATTTAAAAACGCATACAGACGGAAAGAGTTCCGTCAGTAGATTCTAGGTACTACATGCAGGCTAAAATAGGCACGCTGTTACAATACGGCTCAGTAAAATACGTATCAGAAGGTCTTCTTGCTGCAGTATAAAGTTGTATGTCAGAAGGTGATATACCCTATGTAAAGATGGGTCAACTGCATCTTCATCCCGTCTCTGGAACGTAAGGAGGCATGCCACCGCCGGGCAGTTGGTTTCGCTGATCATATTTTATTGTCTGTTGGAATGTAGTAGAAGACTGCAATCTCGCCGAATCTCTTTGTGTTCGGAACACTTCTCTCTTCGTCTTTGTAGTCTAATTGTATGTTTATATATTTATTGTCTCTCTCTCTCTCTCTCTCTCTCGCTGTGTGTGTGTGTGTGTGTGTGTGTGTGTGTGTGTGTGTGTGTGAGTGTGTGTGTGTAAATGTGAATGGTCTGTGTGTAGTATGATTGTAACTTGTTGTACGAAACTGTCTTTTAAACACATAATCGTTAGCTATTTTTACCGCAGATCGTCTTACAACCGTAGAAATGTTGACATTTACTTTATTACGCCCAACACATCGGTATTTGGGCACTCTGATGGCCGTTCTATAGTGCGGGCGGTTAACGGTGGCTGAGGTGCATTGACCAATTTTCGTCCAAAGCGATGGACGAATTCATTAGTTTGTGCGGAAGGGGAGGCCAACAGTGTTTGCCACCTTTCAGCCGGTCGGTGATGACGGAATCTAGGCACATGTCCTGCAATCTTTCTCAAGCAATTTTACAAAACAAATTTAACTTTTACTCTACTTGTAGCTGTATATGTCACGTTCATGATGATGTGACCATCATTTCGTTAATAGTCATAGTTATTGTGACGTTCATGCGGAAATGAGACATTGCGCGAATTTCGAAAAAGTTTGGAATGAAAAATAGGGGTCGCTATACTTTTGCGTTTGGTGCATATTACATAATATATTACTGCATATGAAATTTTGCTAAGATACTGAATTATTCTTTAGATTCCGGTAGGAGTCACCAATCTCGAGAAAACTGATCTGACTTAGCACACTCATTTACAATCCCGCTGCGCCAGCTGTAAAGCCAGAGTGAAATATCCACAACATTCCTCATACTTCATAAACGGTTTGAGATGTCGAAATGATATTTTGGCAAATGATAGCACGCAAAGAGGAGAGTATTTTGCCTCATGGTTATTATACAGAACTTCATTATCTACCGTTTATTCCATTAACTATAGACTTTTTCGATGAAGGAATATTTTCAATGACCATTGATAGCTGGTGAAACGAGAAATGCTATGGGTTTTAGAACAACAGAAGTGAAGACATTACACGTTTGATTTATACCGAGGGTGCGCTTTTTCACAAGATACTGAGCTTATGTTTCTTCAGTTCCTCACTTCACAAACTTAATAAACCACTGTTTCAGAATTCTTTGGCAGTTGCGTCTGCACAACATGTTAGTGAGATGAGACCGTTAACTCTGGTGTGTTCTGTCCAAAAAAGCAATTTTTAATATAGCGACAAGAGAAATGTGCAGGTTTTACTCAAAATTCGCCACTCGTCACACTTCTCTGAAGGTTACAAATAGTTAACATGCCAGATGAAACTAAACCGCTGCATTTTCGGCCGAATTGTTTTTAGATGCACTCCTGGAAATTGAAATAAGAACACCGTGAATTCATTGTCCCAGGAAGGGGAAACTTTATTGACACATTCCTGGGGTCAGATACATCACATGATCACACTGACAGAACCACAGGCACATAGACACAGGCAACAGAGCATGCACAATGTCGGCACTAGTACAGTGTATATCCACCTTTCGCAGCAATGCAGGCTGCTATTCTCCCATGGAGACGATCGTAGAGATGCTGGATGTAGTCCTGTGGAACGGCTTGCCATGCCATTTCCACCTGGCGCCTCAGTTGGACCAGCGTTCGTGCTGGACGTGCAGACCGCGTGAGACGACGCTTCATCCAGTCCCAAACATGCTCAATGGGGGACAGATCCGGAGATCTTGCTGGCCAGGGTAGTTGACTTACACCTTCTAGAGCACGTTGGGTGGCACGGGATACATGCGGACGTGCATTGTCCTGTTGGAACAGCAAGTTCCCTTGCCGGTCTAGGAATGGTAGAACGATGGGTTCGATGACGGTTTGGATGTACCGTGCACTATTCAGTGTCCCCTCGACGATCACCAGTGGTGTACGGCCAGTGTAGGAGATCGCTCCCCACACCATGATGCCGGGTGTTGGCCCTGTGTGCCTCGGTCGTATGCAGTCCTGATTGTGGCGCTCACCTGCACGGCGCCAAACACGCATACGACCATCATTGGCACCAAGGCAGAAGCGACTCTCATCGCTGAAGACGACACGTCTCCATTCGTCCCTCCATTCACGCCTGTCGCGACACCACTGGAGGCGGGCTGCACGATGTTGGGGCGTGAGCGGAAGACGGCCTAACGGTGTGCGGGACCGTAGCCCAGCTTCATGGAGACGGTTGCGAATGGTCCTCGCCGATACCCCAGGAGCAACAGTGTCCCTAATTTGCTGGGAAGTGGCGGTGCGGTCCCCTACGGCACTGCGTAGGATCCTACGGTCTTGGCGTGCATCCGTGCGTCGCTGCGGTCCGGTCCCAGGTCGACGGGCACGTGCACCTTCCGCCGACCACTGGCGACAACATCGATGTACTGTGGAGACCTCACGCCCCACGTGTTGAGCAATTCGGCGGTACGTCCACCCGGCCTCCCGCATGCCCACTATACGCCCTCGCTCAAAGTCCGTCAACTGCACATACGGTTCACGTCCACGCTGTCGCGGCATGCTACCAGTGTTAAAGACTGCGATGGAGCTCCGTATGCCACGGCAAACTGGCTGACACTGACGGCGGCGGTGCACAAATGCTGCGCAGCTAGCGCCATTCGACGGCCAACACCGCGGTTCCTGGTGTGTCCACTGTGCCGTGCGTGTGATCATTGCTTGTACAGCCCTCTCGCAGTGTCCGGAGCAAGTTTGGTGGGTCTGACACACCGGTGTCAATGCGTTCTTTTTCCATTTCCAGGAGTGTACTAACCGAAGCAGAGATGACAGATCTTTTTGAATAGTCACCATGCAAGTGTGGTCGTGGAGGAGCCCTACTTAATATTTACAAAAAATGTGAGTAGGCTTCAGTATAAAGCGTCACTTCCCCTCCAGCGCTCGGCATTTCCCCGACTTTGCCCGCCCACAGCCCCCACCACTACCGCTCTCCTCACGCGTAACGACTGCCTGTGCATCCATCCACCAGTCATCTGTGCAGTCTCTACCTGTCACAGAGAACTGCAGCTGTAATCATTTACAAACCTTCCAACGGCGTCTACTTCGGCGAAGTTACATTCCGACCATATCTTTGGAGAGCCTCACTTTATTTAAACTCAGCAATTGGATTTATCTAGTTTTAAAGAGCGTCATTGGAAAGTGTTCACATAGAAAAGTGCACTAGGAAACGAATGGCTAAAAAATGGTTCAAATGGCTCTGAGCACTATGGGACTTAACATCTGAGGTCATCAGTCCCCTAGAACTTAGAACTACTTAAACCTAACTTACCTAAGGACATCACACACATCCATGCCCGAGGCAGGATTCGAACCTGCGACCGTACCGGTCGCGCGGTTTCAGGAAACGAATGTATCGCTACTTTTTACAGTCTCATTCTTCTTTTTCTTTTTCTGTCACTTCAAGGAGTATTGTCTCCATCTCTTCATTGACCTTCTTATACGCCACTTTCCAGTTTCGTGTAAATGTGATACTTGCAATGGCAGACATTCAGGTGATGCTCTTTTAATGTCGTCTAACCATTTTTTTGGAAATGTCTAATCTCTTCTCTTCTTCTTGTTTTAAGCTCTAGTAATTACCCTATACCTTCACTTGGCACTCTATCTCTCAGCCTTAATCCAAGAAGTGACCTCAGAAACCTCATCTCAGCTACTTCATTTCTTCGTTTGTCTCATTTTCTTAGGATTCAGTTTTCGCTACCGTACATAAGAGCAGGCTTAGCCACCACATTGTGTAATTTTAGTGTTGCCTCTTTTCTCATAGTTCTATCAAAATAAATCCATATACAACCATTTATGTCGTTATATTTCTGTATAGTTTGAATAACATCTGGATTAGTTTTATGTATGTTTATTCTGTTCACAGATATTTAAAGGAATTTACCTTTTGTATTATTTTACTTTTTATCACTATTTTCACTCTTTCCTGCGTTTCCCTTCCATTAAATTTACTTTTGTTTTATTTTCAGATATAACAGTTTTTTAAGATTGTAAAACGATATTCAATTTAAAGACATTTTCTTGTAAAGCCCTTTCAATGTATGCTAGGAAAAAATTGTAGTCCACAAATAACGTGTCGTTAGTAATTTTTTTCCTTCCTAGGCCTATCTTCTGGAGATATTGAAAATTACACTCTTGTAGAAATTTTTAATACATATGTATATGTATATGTATATCAAAAAGTATTGGAGACAGACGACGTCCTTATTTTATTCCTTAGTTTACAGTCAGTAAATCTTTGTTCATACTAATTTTCGTGTTACAGTCATATAAGGATAGTTAAGAAAATTAGGGGTACGTTGTAGTTAATGAGTAATTCTCATAACTTTGCCTTCATGGTGCGCACCGCATTCATCCCATAATTTCATCTTACCTACCTCACTGCAGGCTTCCTCATAGTCTAGAAAGAGGATAAATTGCGACCTGCTGAACTCTTTCCTTATTCCTATTAATTGTTTCGAAACAAATCTCGTATCTGCACAGGACTTGCCTTTACGAAAACAACATTGCTCCTCTTATAAAAAACTTTCTGCATTTGGACTGAGTGTCCTTTTAATTACTTATGGGTAGATTTTATAAGCAGCATTTAAAGTGGATATAACCCTGTAATTTGAGCATTCTTTTTTATCTTTTTTCGTATATATACTTATAATTCCTGTTGCAGTCATCAAGCAGGAAATGCACAAATGAGTTTTTCCATTAAATACTGACGTATTTTATAAGTACCAGATTTATTCCACCCGTGCTTGTTCCCTTCCTGTTCCCAGCCTCCTCGAAACCACTTTCCAAGTCTGTCATTTAATTGCATTCTATTCTCGAACACTCACAAGTCTGGTACAGTATGGCTCATTTTCTTTGATTAATAGTTGCTTGTAATGTTGCTACCATTCGTTCCTGGTATCACGTCCAACTTTGGTTTGTCACTAACTTCACCACAAAATTTTTTGGACATTTTGAATGCAAACCTTTGAGCACCACTCAAATTATATTATATTCTCTTAACAGTTCTTTACCAGCTATCTGTGTTTGTTTGTCTAGCAAGCCTCCGAAATATCGCTCTATGCCGCCTTATCCGTTGTTCGTATGTTACATTTACGAGGGGCGTTCAGTAAGTAATGCAACACTTTTTTTTTTAATTTAGTATTACAATACACCATATTGTACCCTACTGTTTCGGAAACAAAATCCTATTTTTCAACGTAATCTCCGTTCAATGCGACGGTCTTACACAGCTTTGCTGTGAGGGGGCTGTGTGCACGCATAGTGGCCACTCTGCTGGTCGACGTCGGAGGCAACGTCTTACTGCATCAGTAGCTTAAGCATCATCCACATAGTGCGTCCTTCATTGGGTCAACGAGGCGGAAGTCGGAAGGTTGTGAGATCTGGGCTGTAGGGTGGATGACGAAGAACAGCCCAATGAAATATTTTGAGGTCGTCTCGGATGCGCAGACTAGTGTAAGGCCTTGCGTTGTCATGAAGAAGAAGTAGAAGTTCGTCTCCGAAGTCGTTTCTTCAGTTTCCAAAGGCTAGCACAACACACTCCAGAGTTGATCGTTGCACCATGAGCGAAGACATTAAAGAATAACCGCTTCAGAGTCCGAGAAGACCGTCGCCATGAATTTACCGGCTGCGGATGCGGCATTGTACTTCGGAGGAGGGGTGGTGTGGCGGCATTCCATGGATTACCGCCTTGTTTCCAATACGAAGTGATGAACCCATGTTTCATCGTCATTGGCGATGTTCGACAAAAAGTTGTCACAGTCAGCCTCGCATCGCGCAAGCAATGGTCATTCATTGATCTTAATGGTCTTCTGTTAGGTGACTAGGAACCCAGTAGCCACACGCCTTTGACTAACCAACTGGTGGACGAGTGTGTCAGATCAATGGAGGCGTCAAGTTGCGCAGCAGTGTGTTTGATTGCTAACCGTCGATCACCTCGAATGAGACTGTCCACACGTTCCAACAATGCAGGAATCACAGCCAGCACGTAGGAAATCGGAGAGCTTAGCGGGACCTTATTGCGATGGTGACAGAGGCCTCGCCCAACGACTCACTTTGTTTTGTTCAAATGGTTCAAATGGCTCTCACCACTATGGGCCTTAACTTCTGATGTCATCAGTTCAAAAATGGTTCAAATGGCTCTGAGCACTATGGGACTTAACATCTTAGGTAATCAGTCCCCTAGAACTTAGAACTACTTAAACCTAACTAACCTAAGGACATCACACACATCCATGCCCGAGGCAGGATTCGAACCTGCGAACGTAGCAGTCCCGCGGTTCCGGACTGCAGCGCCTAGAACCGCTCGGCTGAGATCATCAGTCCCCTAGAACTTAGAACTACTTGAACCTAACACCACACACATCCATGCCCGAGGTAGAATTCGAATCTACGACCGTAGCGGCCGCGCGTTTCCAGACTGTAGTGCCTAGAACCGCTCGGCCACCACGGCCGGCTTGTTTTGTTCGCTGTCACGTCTCTGTAGACATTCTGCAAAGGCCTATGAAGCCCTGCGATGTTCAGTCTTTCTGCCAAAAGAAAATCAATGACAGCTCTCTGCTTGGAACGCATCTCCGTTGCAGACGTCAATTTGAGGGGTATGTATAACGCCGACAGCTATCAGAACTTCGTGAAACTATGGGGTCTGAAGTTACAATGTTTTGCGATGTCCCGCAACATATTTCGCTTGTTTCAACGGATATTGGCCCAAAAAAATGTGTTCCCTTACTTGTTGAACGCCCTCGAATAACGTGAGACGTGGTCCTGGAGAAAAATGGTTCAAATGGCTCTGAGCTCTATGGGACTTGACATCTGAGATCATGAGTCCCCTAGAACTTAGAACTACTTAAACTAACCTAAGGACATCACACGCATCCATGCCCGAGGCACGATTCGAACCTGCGACCGTAGCGGTCGCGCGGTTCCAGACTGAAGCACCTAGAACCGCTCGGCCACAACGGCCGGCGGTCCTGGAGAAATGCGTCTCTGCAAAGACAGACAGTTTGAGAAACCCTGTTTCATCGACCAGCACGCGAGCATAAGCGTGTGACATTGGAGCGGTTATCTGCCGACTTCCCTTCTCCTGTGCCGGAGGGGGCCAGATAGGGCCACGACGGGATTTAGTCTGCAGCAGCGGTTCCGGTACGCCCACGCGCTGGCGAGTGCAGGGTCCGGGCGTGTGCGAGGTGCTGCGGGTGGGACGATGGCGCCGAAACGTCGGGCCGTAGCATTGCTGCACGTGGCGTGCCTGCTGGCGGCGGCGCGGCTTGCGATAGGGTCAGACACGGTGCTCCTGCGACCGCGCGGATGGCCGCAGGTCGAGTGCGAGCTGTCCTCGCTGCACGCCGCGCACGGCGACGACAGCCGCGCCGACTTCTGGATGCGCGGCTGGCTGTCCCGCCAGTTCTACCGCTGCCGCCTGGACGCCACCGACGACGTCCGCGACAGGCTGTTCGCGGCCAGCCAAGGAGGCCTCCTGCCGCTCACCGCCAGGTGGACCATCAACCTCAACAAGTAACTCCACACACACTTTTCTTTTCATTTACACTTCTTCTTCTTCTTCTTAGGTTTTCACCAACAGGTTTGTTAGCAGCTTACTTTACACTACTTTTTCGTGTCTGGAGATTTGTTTCTACATCTACATCTACATCCATACTCCGCAAGCCACCTGACGGTGTGTGGCGGAGGGTACTTTGAGTACCTCTATCGGTTCTCCCTTCTATTCCAGTCTCGTATTGTTCGTGGAAAGAAGGATTGTCGGTATGCTTCTGTGTGGGCTCTAATCTGTCTGATTTTATCCTCATGGTCTCTTCGCGAGATATACGTAGGAGGGAGCAATATACTGCTTGACTCTTCGTTGAAGGTATGTTCTCGAAACTTTAACAAAAGCCCGTGCCGAGCTACTGAGCGTCTCTCCTGCAGAGTCTTCCACTGGAGTTTATCTATCATCTCCGTAACGCTTTCGCGATTTCTGAATGATCCTGTAACGAAGCGCGCTGCTCACCGCTGGATCTTCTCTATATGTTCTATCAACCCTATCTGGTACGGATCCCACACTGCTGAGCAGTATTCGAGCAATGGGCGAACAAGCGTACTATAACCTACTTCCTTTTGAAACGTCCCCTTAGAACAATTTATACCTATGAAACGTCCCCTTTAGAACAATTTATACACGACTGTGCTGATAAACCTCTTACACTATTTGCTTTTCAAACAGCTGAGCAAAACTGAACGTACTCAAACATTCACTAAAGTGACACACAATATTTTTAGCGCAACGCAATCTGACTATCAAAAATCCCTGCAAAAGAATGGCCCTGAGTAACATTAAACTATACCTTTTAGAAATCACTTACCTCACAAAAATCTTCGTTACTCGAACTACTGCAATACAGCGAGCGCCACTACTGCCAGCTAAATAAAAGATTCAAACTACTGAAGGCACTAACTACTGATAGGGATAGTTAGCAAATGAAAGATTTTAATAGAGAACAAACAATGTATTTACCTTAATATTCATAATTGACATCCAGTATTACAAATTATCAAAACTCCCCCATCTCTCTCCCCACATCCACCACTGCTGGCGGCTCACCTCTAACTGCGCAACGCTACGCGCTGTTCACATCCAGCTGCCGCTGCCTAACACTACAATGGCAGACAACAATGCAAACTAGCCACAGACCGCGCACAGCACAGCCAGTGATTTACATACAGAGCGCTACGTGGCATTACCAATATAAAAATCTAAACAGCCTACTTACATAAAGAAAACATAAGCAGCCTACTTACATAGCCCCCATGCTCCCCACAAAAAATTTTAAAAAATATTTTTGGGCAGTGGCCAATAATGATTTGAAAAATTTTTTCATAATTACAATAACAAAGATATCAAATGCACACACTTATTTATACAATGTTGGTCAAAAGCTAAAATTTTCTCACAGTCCAAAAAGACAGTCCTGATCATTCATCACAGTAGAATTTCAGTGGTTTTCTTTTCAAAGTCTGAGCAGTAAAAGACAATGCACACGGAAGTAGTGGATTACCATGCAGTCTTGAAGAAGTAGTGTTGTCCTTCCAACGGAAAGACAGTGCTGACTCTTGACATGCTGACAGGTAATGGGCCACAACAGAGCAAACCCACAGCAGAGTCATTCGACGTTTTGAAGAAGATTGGTAGGTAGGTCATCACAGAGTAGACCCACTGTAGTCCTTGTAGAGAGTATGGTATTGGTGGGCCACCAGAGGTGCAAACCCACTGCAGTCCTTGTAGAAATTGTGGACAGGCCCACTGTAGTCCTGGTAGAGATTGTGGTATTGGTGGGCCACCAGAGGTGCAGACCCACTGCAGTCCTTGTAGAAATAATTGTATTGGTGAGTCAGCAAAGGTGTAGACCCACTGTAGTCCTTGTAGAAATAATGGTATTGGTGAGTCATGAAAGATGCAGACCCACTGCAGTCCTTGTAGAAATAATTGTATTGGTGAGTCAGCAAAGGTGTAGACCCACTGTAGTCTTTGTAGAAATAATGGTATTGGTGAGTCATCAAAGATGCAGACCCACTGCAGTCCTTGTAGAGATTACGGTATTGGTGAGTCAGCAAAGGTGTAGACCCACTTTAGTCCTTGTAGAGATGGCCAGCAGCCATCTGTTGTGACTGTGCGGGTGCACAATCACCATTGAAGAGTCTTGCAGTTAATATAGCAAGTCCATAACCACCACTTGTGCATTCACAAACTTTTTGGAGTTGTCCTTAGAACCAGCAATGCTGTTATCCAGTCCCTTGCTGAATTATTAACACACGTGCAAACACTAACAGTCCCTACTTCTCACATATTGTCCATATACTATGACCAACAGAAATGTGTGCAGTGAAATGTAACGTACAAGTTACTTAATTAGATGAACTGGTGTCAGTTACAATTTTATAACATAAGAATACAATAACAAAGGTACAAAATACATCATTAAAGAACATAACAATACAGATAACGTTTGTAGTAATAGGGGCTTTACCAAAGAATAGAAATAAACATATACATCAGTGTTACAGGAATTATGACATAAGTACATACATAAAAGATCAGAAGAACGTTTGAAACATCAACTTCACACATGAGCATTAAAACAAAACAGAATAAATAATGTCTAAACATCTTTACAAAGTAAATAACATAGTATTAATGCCAATTATATTCGAGGATAACAGTATTCCTCATCATAGTGAATGTAGCTTAATAGTAAAAGAAAAAAAAGTTCTATGAAACTACACAGAGATAGGAAGAAAACAAATACACAAGGGTACACAAACACATAGTGGGATAACACAAAAGGAAAGACAAGGTTTGTTTCATTGCAGTATTTTGCAAACAAAACTTTCTTTGCTTCTTGGAGATCTCCCTTCATTCATCATTATTCCCAAAAAGTCCTATCTGTACCTCCTTCCTGTATTCTATTCATATTTCTTTCAAAATAATTATTTCTCATTGTACAATACTCATTTTGGCCCAAATCTTTTTCATATAACTTCGCAATGCATTCTTTACTTATTCTCCATAGTCAGTTTCTTATATAGTCTAACCCTCTTAAGCTAACTTAAATCTACTGAGCTCAGATGCTAAACTAAGGGACGAGGCAATGCAGCAGCACATAACAAATTAACACAAACAGCAATGCAAAAAAAATGGAAAATCGCAAAGCAAGCTACAG
Source organism: Schistocerca cancellata (assembly GCF_023864275.1). Taxonomy (NCBI): domain Eukaryota; kingdom Metazoa; phylum Arthropoda; class Insecta; order Orthoptera; family Acrididae; genus Schistocerca; species Schistocerca cancellata. Next base: position 156,225,201 of record NC_064634.1, read on the forward strand.
TAAATCTAAATTACCAAGCAATGCAACATTACAAATAATATGAGCCAATGTGCAGCAACAATAAAAATAAATCAATAGTAAAACTAGCTTAACAGAGTAATACAAAGTGAAATTTAGTAGCACTATGCCTGGCAAACAGCAGCAGAAATAACTTATATCTAAACATCACATAGCTCAAGCAGAAAAAATATTACAGTAAAAACAACAATGCAGATAAGGGAAATGTATATTCACATCTTAATGTCTATGTAATTAAAGTGGTGCACCACAAAAACTAATGCTACAAAAGAAACTACCAAGTACTTGTAAAGAAAATTATGTATGCAAGTCCTGTGAAGGGCAATGTCTTTTTGTGCTCCTTCGTTATTTTTTTTAAGTTATTGTTTACTGGGTCTGTAGGTATAAAATATCTATATTAGTACATTCATCAAATTTTATTTTAAACAATACTGCAGTGCAGCTAGAAACTTGATATTAAATAAATACATAAAGCAAGCCATATGGCATTTTTCTCAACTAGCAAGACAATAGCCGTGAAATGTTTCTCATCGTTTCATTAGGCATTTCAGTAAATATCATAAATTACGAGCTCCACAGTATGCTTTCAACAAGGAAATGTCAGTAGCGCGGACAATGGCCTCCCCTTTCTTTTTTCTACCTGTGCTTCTGACGAGGCACTTACACTAATGGCTTGTTCTCCAGGCGTCTGACACACCTGGGTGCCCACGACGCATTATGTGCAGGTGGTCACTTAACTTTCTTACGGAAATATTTACGACAGCAGTTTCCGCTACAGTGACAGTCTCATATAAAAATATTTCACAGGTCAAGAATTTGCGTGTAGAAACAAAATCCTATGAATATAACATTGTCCAAAAAATTTTCGCCTGCATTGTGATACATTCACGCATTTACACACATTTCATAACTCTTAAAGTACGATTCTTGGTTTCCAACATCCTTTTTCACACGTCAAGAGTCCCTAGCTTCTATTCATTATTCATATACATATAAACACGTAATCACATTCCTCATATATGGTAGCATCATCTTATTGACATAAACATACCTCAACAGCATAATACACATCGTCGTCGTAAAAATAACATCATAACACCTCAGTCAAATCTCAAAAAAGTCGTAGCTTTCTGCAATAATTTCAAAACCTAAAAAATATTCTCTGCTCATTTCAATAGTGTCATCTGCCTCAAACGTACTTTAAAAATCATGATCTCATACCAAATACATCATTCAAAGCTCTCATTGTATCACAATGGTTCCAAAAAAATATGAACAGTTCACAAAGTACAGACAAAATACAATTTCGTAAGTGTGAAGTTATCCAACGGTGTAATCACGTAAACATCTGTCACTGATGTAAAAAAATTTGTCTCTCTCAGTTAAATGATCAGATAGCTGTGTAATTTATGTTTTAGAGAAATATGGTACCGATGTGTAAAGTTGTATAAGCAAATACCATATTAGCTAGGGCTCCTTGTGCTTGCCAAACACATGGTACACAAAGTAGGCGTGTACCCCCCTGAGGTTTAACGTAATTGTACCCTCAGGTATTACAGATTACAGCAACGGAATGAAATGTATCACGGAAAACTTTCTTTGTAATTCAAAAATCTTAAAAAATAAATGTTTTAAGTACAAAATTAATCACTGAAATACATGTCCTGTAGCGCTAAATGTGCGTCTTGCTGTAAGATAATCTCTGTGGGAGTGTCGTAGTTATCGTCCTCCGAAAGCTAAGTTCAGCAGAAGCCAATGTACTTACCTCATGATAAACAAAAGTGAAATGCTTTGCGTAGAGATATCTTAGTTATTACGCTTATTGTCGTGGTGAAGAACGTACTGTGCTGTAACGTATTGTTGTGCTACGAAAGAGGCTGTCTCATTGTAGCTATACCACAAAAGTTACTACTAAAACATGTTTTAATTCCCAGAATAATACAGAAAAACTGTGCCCTTAATATTCATAATTGACATCCAGTATTACAAATTATCAAAACTCCGCCATTTCTCTCCCCACATCCACCACTGCTGGCGGCTCACCTCTAACTGCGCAACGCTACGCGCTGTTCACATCCAGCTGCCGCAGCCTAACACTACAATGGCAGACAACAATGCAAACTAGCCACAGACTGCACACAGCACAGCCAGTGATTTTCATACAGAGCGCTACGTGGCATTACCAATATAAAAATCTAAACAGCCTACTTACATAAAGAAAACATAAGCAGCCTACTTACACTTTGTTTTCGGATTGCATTTCCTTAGGATTCTTCCAATGAATCTCCGTCTGGCATCTGCTTTACCGACGATCAACTTTATGTGATCATTCCATTTTAAATCACTCCTAATCCCTACTCCCACGTAATTTATGGAATTAACTGCTTCCAGTTGATGACCTGCTATACTGTAGCTAAATGATAAGGGATCTTTCTTTCTATGTATTCGCAGCACATGACACTTGTCTACATTGAGATTCAATTGCCATTCCCTGCACCATGCGTCAATTCGTTGCAGATCCTCCTGCATTTCAGTACAATTTTCCATTGTGACAACCTCTCGATATACCACAGCATCAACCGCAAAAAGCCTCAGTGAACTTCCGATGTCATCCACAAGGTCATTTATGTATATTGTGAATAGCAACGGTCCTATGACACTCCCCTGCGGCACACCTGAAATCACTCTTACTTCGGAAGACTTCTCTCCATTGAGAATGACATGCTGCGTTCTGTTATCCAATCACACAATTGGTCTGATAGTCCATATCCTCTTACTTTGTTCATTAAACGACTGTGGGGAACTGTATCGAACGCCTTGCGGAAGTCAAGAAACACGGCATCTACCTGTGAACACGAGTCTCGTGGACGAATAGCGCGAACTGGATTTCACACGACCGTCTTTTTCGAAACCGATGCTGATTCCTACAGAGTAGATTTCTAGTCTCCAGAAAAGTCACTATACTCGAACATAATACGTGTTCCAAAATTCTACAACTGATCGACGTTAGAGATATGGGTCTATAGTTCTGCACATCTGTTCGACGTCCCTTCTGGAAAACGGGGATGACCTGTGTCCTTTTCCAATCCTTTGGAACTCTACGCTCTTCTAGAGACTTACGGTACACCGCTGCAACAGGGAGGCAAGTTCCTTCGCGTACTCTGTGTAAAATCGAACTGGTATCCCGTCAGGTCCAGCGGCCTTTCCTCTTTTGAGCGATTTTAATTGTTTCTCTATCCCCCTCTCGTCTATTTCGATATCTACCATTTTGTCATCTGTGTGACAATCTAGGAAGGAACTGCAGTGCAGTCATCCTCTGTGAAACAGCTTCGGAAAAAGACATTTAGTATTTCGGCCTTTAGTCTGTCATCCTCCGTTTCAGTACCATTTTCTACATCTACATCTACATCTACATCCATACTCCGCAAGCCACCTGACGGTGTGTGGCGGAGGGTACCTTGAGTACCTCTATCGGTTCTCCCTTCTATTCCAGTCTCGTATTGTTCGTGGAAAGAAGGATTGTCGGTATGCCTCTGTGTGGGCTCTAATCTCTCTGATTTTATCCTTATGGTCTCTTCGCGAGATATACGTAGGAGGGAGCAATATACTGCTTGACTCTTCGGTGAAGGTATGTTCTCGAAACTTTGACAAAAGCCCGTACCGAGCTACTGAGCGTCTCTCCTGCAGAGTCTTCCACTGGAGTTTATCTATCATCTCCGTAACGCTTTCGCGATTACTAAATGATCCTGTAACGAAGCGCGCTGCTCTCCGTTGGATCTTGTCTATATCTTCTATCAACCCTATCTGGTACGGATCCCACACTGCTGAGCAGTATTCAAGCAGTGGGCGAACAAGCGTACTGTAACCTATTTCCTTTGTTTTCGGATTGCATTTCCTTAGGATTCTTCCAATGAATCTCAGTCTGGCATCTGCTTTACCGACGATCAACATTATATAATCATTCCATTTTAAATCACTCCTAATGCGTACTCCCAGATAATTTATGGTATTAACTGCTTCCAGTTGCTGACCTGCTATTTTGTAGCTAAATGATAAAGGATCTATCTTTCTGTGTATTCGCAGCACATTACACTTGTCTACATTGAGATTCAATTGCCATTCCCTGCACCATGCGTCAATTCGCTGCAGATCCTCCTGCATTTCAGTACAATTTTCCATTGTTACAACCTCTCGATACACCACAGCGTCATCTGCAAAAAGCCTCAGTGAACTTCCGATGTCATCCACCAGGTCATTTATGTATATTGTGAATAGCAACGGTCCTATGACACTCCCCTGCGGCACACCTGAAATCACTCTTACTTCGGAAGACTTCTCTCCATTGAGAATGACATGCTGCGTCCTGTTATCTAGGAACTCCTCAATCCAATAACACAATTGGTCTGATAGTCCGTATGCTCTTACTTTGTTCATCAAACGACTGTGGGGAACTGTATCGAACGCCTTGCGGAAGTCAAGAAACACGGCATCTACCTGTGAACCCGTGTCTATGGCCCTCTGAGTCTCGTGGACGAATAGCGCGAGCTGGGTTTCACATGACCGTCTTTTTCGAAACCCATACTGATTCCTACAGAGTAGATTTCTAGTCTCCAGAAAAGTCATTATACTCGAACACAATACGTGTTCCAAAATTCTACAACTGATCGACGTTAGAGATATAGGTCTATAGTTCTGCACATCTGTTCGACGTCCCTTCTTGAAAACGGGGATGACCTGTGCCCTTTTCCACTCCTTTGGAACGCTACGCTCTTCTAGAGACCTACGGTACACCGCTGCAAGAAGGGGGGCAAGTTCTTTCGCGTACTCTGTGTAAAATTGAACTGGTATCCCATCAGGTCCAGAGGCCTTTCCTCTTTTGAGCGATTTTAATTGTTTCTCTATCCCTCTGTCGTCTATTTCGATATTTACCATTTTGTCATCTGTGTGACAATCTAGAGAAGGAACTACAGTGCAATCTTCCTCTGTGAAACAACTTTGGAAAAAGACATTTAGTATTTCGGCCTTTAGTCTGTCATCCTCTGTTTCAGTACCATTTTGGTCACAGAGTGTCTGGACATTTTGTTTTGATCCACCTACCGCTTTGACATAAGACCAAAATTTCTTAGGATTTTCTGCCAAGTCAGTACATAGAACTTTACTTTCGAATTCATTGAACGCCTCTCGCATAGCCCTCCTCACACTACATTTCGCTTCGCGTAATTTTTGTTTGTCTGCAAGGCTTTGGCTATGTTTATGTTTGCTGTGAAGTTCCCTTTGCTTCCGCAGCAGTTTTCTAACTCGGTTGTTGTACCACGGTGGCTCTTTTCCATCTCTTACGATCTTGCTTGGCACATACTCATCTAACGCATTATGTACGACGGTTCTGAACTTTGTCCACTGATCCTCAACACTATCTGTACTTGAGACAATAATTATGTGTTGAGCCGTCAGGTACTCTGTAATCTGCTTTTTGTCACTTTTGCTAAAGAGAAAAATCTTCCTACCTTTTTTAATATTTCTATTTACGGCTGAAATCATCGATGCAGTAACCGCTTTATGATCGCTGTTCCCTGTTCCGCGTTAACTGTTTCAAATAGTTCGGGTCTGTTTGTCACCAGAAGGTCTAATATATTATCGCCACGAGTCGGTTCTCTGTTTAACTGCTCAAGATAGTTTTCAGATAAAGAACTTTAAAAAAATTTCACTGGATTCTTTGTCCCAGCCACGCATTATGAACGTTTGAGTCTCCCAGTCTATATCTGGCAAATTAAAATCTCCACCCAGAACCCAGAACCCAGAAAGCCTTTCAGCCCAATGTCGGGCCAAGTCCAATGTTTCTCTCTTCTCAAGCCATAGTTCGTCAAGGGTACACCTTGTGGGGCAGATGGAACACTGTAGAAGGTGTTCCATATCCTGAACTTCACCACAGTCGCATTTGTTGTCTCCTTCGTCCTTGAAGCCCCATTTGACTAGGTTTGCTTTAACTGGTGCTACGCCTGTTCTGATGCGGTTCAGTGTTCTCCATATCTTCCAGCTTGATGTACTGCCGCTGGGTATTTCTCGCGAGGCAGGGTAGTCCTTCGGAGGCTCGTTCAATTCATTAGTGAGAAATCTCTTGCGGGATTTAAGTCTGCTACGTCCACATGAAGAACCATGCAGCAGGTTAATCTCTTTAAATTTTTCTGTATGTTCGAGCGCAATTCTTCGGGATTCAGGAGATGAGAATCCAGCTGCTTTGTATATTTTCCCAAGTGGAATGGGTTTCATGCATCCTGTTGTTAGCCTGCATGTTTCATTAAGGACTGTAGTGACTTTTTCGGCATGTGTTGATCGTGACCATACAGGGCATGCATATTCTGCCGTGGAGAAGCAAAGTGCTTGAGCAGTTGTTCGTAATACAGTCGGACTAGCTCCCCATTTACTATTCGTCAGTTTTCTTAAAATATTGTTGCTGGCAGCAACTTTTTGGTAAATTTTTTCACAGTGATATCTGTGCGTCAGTGATCTATCCAGCACGACACCAAGGTATGTTGGTTTGTCCGTATGGTCCAGTTTGTTGCCATTCCAGGTGACGTTCAGCTTCCTGTTTGCCTGTTTTGTGCGGAGGTGGAAAGCGCTAACGTCTTAGATGGATTTGGTTTGTGGGAGTTCTCTTTATAGTATTCATACATTACGTGTAGCGAGCTTTCTAATTTCCCTTCTACTTCCTCGAAGCTATTTCCTTGCGCTGTAATGGCCAGATCATCGGCATACAAGAGATGGGTAGTACGTTCCGGTGTTGGTTGATCATTGGTGTATAGGTTAAATAGTAGGGGGGCCAGCACACTGCCCTGGGCGAGACCGTTCTTTTGTCGACGCCATCAGCTTTTTTTCCGTCCAGCATTACATAGAAATGTCTGTTTAGTTAGCAGCAATTAACCTTCCTCTTGAGAGGTGGTGCAGCTCCACGACCCGGTTATTCTAGTCTCGGTCTGCTTCTTGTATTTCATCCCATGATACCTCTAATGATACCATTATATCTCATTAGATGGCCGACCCATGTGTTCCTTCTGTATAAAATTAGTTTCAGGAGACAAGGCTTCTCTTCACTTTGTCGAACACCTCTTCGTTTGACAACCTGTCTACCCAGAAAATCTTGAGCACTCTGCGCTAGCGCCACACCTAGAAGGCTATTATTTTATGTTTTCCTTTTTCTCCAAGTGTCCATGTTTCACTTCCGTACAACAGCACAGTCTAAACAAACGTGTTGAGATTGATTGGGAGACACCTTAGAAAATGTAGTCCATCAACAAAGGAGGTGGCTTACAAAACACTCGTTCGACCTATACTTGAGTATTGCTCATCAGTGTGGGATCCGTACCAGGTCGGGTTGACAGTGGAGATAGAGAAGATCCAAAGAAGAGCGGCGCGTTTCGCCGCAGGGTTATTTGGTAAGCGTGATAGCGTTACGGAGATGTTTAGCAAACTCGAGTGGCACACTCTGCAAGAGAGGCGCTCTGCATCGCGGTGTAGCTTGCTGTCCAGGTTTCGAGAGGGTGCGTTTCTGGATGAGGTATCGAATATATTGCTTCCCCCTACTTATACCTCATGAGGAGATCACGAATGTAAAATTAGATAGATTCGAGCGCGCACGTATGCTTTCCGGCAGTCGTTCCTCCCGCGAACCATACGCGACTGGAACAGGAAAGAGAGGTAATGGCAGTGGCACGGAAAGTGCGCTCCTCCACACACCGTCGGGTGGATTGCGGAGTATAAATGTACACTCCCGGAAATGGAAAAAAGAACACATTGACACCGGTGTGTCAGACCCACCATACTTGCTCCGGACACTGCGAGAGGGCTGTACAAGCAATGATCAACGCACGGCACAGCGGACACACCAGGAACCGCGGTGTTGGCCGTCGAATGGCGCTAGCTGCGCAGCATTTGTGCACCGCCGCCGTCAGTGTCAGCCAGTTTGCCGTGGCATACGGAGCTCCATCGCAGTCTTTAACACTGGTAGCATGCCGCGACAGCGTGGACGTGAACCGTATGTGCAGTTGACGGACTTTGAGCGAGGCCGTATAGTGGGCATGCGGGAGGCCGGGTGGACGTACCGCCGAATTGCTCAACACGTGGGGCGTGAGGTCTCCACAGTACATCGATGTTGTCGCCAGTGGTCGGCGGAAGGTGCACGTGCCCGTCGACCTGGGACCGGACCGCAGCGACGCACGGATGCACGCCAAGACCGTAGGATCCTACGCAGTGCCGTAGGGGACCGCACCGCCACTTCCCAGCAAATTAGGGACACTGTTGCTCCTGGGGTATCGGCGAGGACCATTCGCAACCGTCTCCATGAAGCTGGGCTACGGTCCCGCACACCGTTAGGCCGTCTTCCGCTCACGCCCCAACATCGTGCAGCCCGCCTCCAGTGGTGTCGCGACAGGCGTGAATGGAGGGACGAATGGAGACGTGTCGTCTTCAGCGATGAGAGTCGCTTCTGCCTTGGTGCCAATGATGGTCGTATGCGTGTTTGGCGCCGTGCAGGTGAGCGCCACAATCAGGACTGCATACGACCGAGGCACACAGGGCCAACACCCGGCATCATGGTGTGGGGAGCGATCTCCTACACTGGCCGTACACCACTGGTGATCGTCGAGGGGACACTGAATAGTGCACGGTACATCCAAACCGTCATTGAACCCATCGTTCTACCATTCCTAGACCGGCAAGGGAACTTGCTGTTCCAACAGGACAATGCACGTCCGCATGTATCCCGTGCCACCCAACGTGCTCTAGAAGGTGTAAGTCAACTACCCTGGCCAGCAAGATCTCCGGATCTGTCCCCCATTGAGCATGTTTGGGACTGGATGAAGCGTCGTCTCACGCGGTCTGCACGTCCAGCACGAACGCTGGTCCAACTGAGGTGCCAGGTGGAAATGGCATGGCAAGCCGTTCCACAGGACTACATCCAGCATCTCTACGATCGTCTCCATGGGAGAATAGCAGCCTGCATTGCTGCGAAAGGTGGATATACACTGTACTAGTGCCGATATTGTGCATGCTCTGTTGCCTGTGTCTATGTGCCTGTGGTTCTGTCAGTGTGATCATGTGATGTATCTGACCCCAGGAATGTGTCAATAAAGTTTCCCCTTCCTGGGACAATGAATTCACGGTGTTCTTATTTCAATTTCCAGGAGTGTAGATATAGATGTTTATGAGCTTTTTCTGAGATGTTTGTCTATGCTGTTGAAAGTGAAAAGGTTTCTTCTCTTGTTAAAAGCGGCTTTTGTGTGTTAGATTCGGCTTACAGTATCTTTCCTTGAGCTTCCTCGATAGCTGAGTGGTCAGAGCGACGGAATGCCATGCTAAGCGGCCCGGGTTCGATTGCCGGCTGGGTCGGAGAATTCGCCGCTCAGGGAGTTGGTGTTGTGTTTTCATCATCATCTCATACCCATCGACACGCAAGTCGCCGAAGTGGCGTCAGATAAAAAGGCTTGCCCCAGGCGACCGGTCTACCCGACGAGAGGTCCTTGCCACACCACATTTCATTTTTTTCCACGTGTGCTGTAATTTTTCTCCCTAAGTAGCCACAGGATTGACAACGTCTAGTCACTCAGTGTTAAGTGAGAACTGAACAGAGGTGTTTTGTCTGCTCACCACTGATATTTTTTTTTACCTCTATTAATTTTCAGATTATACAAGGGTTGGAACTTTAATAGTGGCAACTATTTATTTACAGCTCGTACAAAATGGATACGTGTTTCAAAGTTTTACTGACCTTCAGAGTTGTTACTAGCGTTGTGTATAGCCCGCTGCCAGCGATGTGAAAGTCGTAGGATACTCTTAGCAGTGCCAGTTGTGTTGACAGTTCGAGCGGCGCGGCCTATTGACAGACGAATTTGTAGCAGTTCTGAAGCGAATGACGTGAAGTGTTTCCTTCGGTTTAGAAATCGAGAATCACGATGACTTAAGTCAGGGGAGTGCAGAAGGAGGTATAGCAGTTAGCAACGCCATCAGTCAAACAAATCAGTAACAGCTTGCACTGTACGTGCTTGAGCATTATCCTGCAAAATGATGGTCAGGTCCTGCAGAAAGTGTCATCACTTCTGTCTCTAAGCTGGTCGTAGGTTGTGTTCCAAAAATGAACATCATAAAGACAGAAGTGATGACACTGCAGGACTTGACCATCATTTTGCAGGACAAAGCTCAAGCACGTACAGTGCAAGCTGTTACTGATTTGTTTGACTGATGGGGCTGCTAAGTGCTATACCACCTACTCCACTCCCCTGACTTAAGCCGATTTCTAAATTGAAGGACACGCTTCACGGTATTCGCTTCAGAACTGCTACAAATTCGTAAGGTAATAGACCACACCGCTCGAACTGTCAACACAGCTGGCACTGCTAACACTGTCTTACGACTTCCACATCGCTGGCAACGGGTTATACACATTTCTGGTGACTACTTTGAAGGCCAGTAAAACTTTGGAACATGTATCTATTTCGTACGATGTGTAAATAAATAGTTGCCACTATTTAAGTCCCAATCATCGTAGGAAGAGCAGAGGGTGGTTTCCATCTGGGCTAGTATCGCTTCTAGTTGTTCTGTGTCTTCAACACTGCGACATCGTCAGCAAATCTCAGCATGTCTGTTTCCTTTCTATAAATTTTAATTCCTCCTGTGTCTCGTAGTTTCTCCCTAGCTTCATCCATTGCCCTCTGAATGTATCCATTGAACAAGACAGGAGAGACTGGGCAACCCTGTCGTACCCCTAGTTTCTCACTAACTTCATCCATTGCCATCTGAATGTATCCATTGAACAAGACAGGAGAGACTGGGCAACCCTGTCATACACACTGCCTAATAGTAGCTTCTTATTGATGTTCTCCGCACCTTATCACGGCCACCTCTTCTCTATACAGTCTCTATATTACTCTTCTGTCATAAAATACCAGTCTTCTTCAGCAACTTAAAACGTTGTCGCCAGTCTACCATGCTTTTTCTAAAGTCAATGAAGGCAATATATGCGTCTTGACCCATCTTTAGTCTTTTCTCAATAATTAATGGTCTCGAGTGTCTACATCTCCTCTAAAGCCAAACTGATCGTCTGTGATCATTGCATCTATCCTGCCTTCTATCAGCCTTAAGAATGATACATGTCAAGTTCTTTAAGGCGTTTGTTACCAAACTGAGGGGCCTATATTGCGCACATGGAATGATCATATAAAGTTGACAGTCGGTAAAGCAGATGCCAGACGGAGATTCATTGGAAGAATCCTAAGGAAATGCAATCCGAAAACAAAGGAAGTAGGTTGCAGTACACTTGTTCGCCCCCTGCTTGAATATTGCTCACCAGTGTGGGATCCGTATCAGATAGGGTTGATAAAACAGATAGAGAACATCCAACGGAGAGCAGCGCGCTTCGTTACAGGATCATTTAGTAATCGTGAAAGCGTTACGGAGATGATAGATAAACTCTAGTGGAAGACTCTGCAGGAGAGACGCTCAGTAGCTCGGTACGGGCTTTTGTTGAAGTTTCGAGAGCATACCTTCACCGAGGAGTCAAGCAGTATATTGCTCCCTCCTATGTATATCTCGCGAAGAGACCACGAGGATAAAATCAGAGAGATTAGAGCCCACACAGTGGCGTACCGACAATCTTTCTTTCCACGAACAATAGGAGACTGGAATAGAAGGGAGAACCGTTAGAGGTACCCTCCGCCACACACCGTCAGGTGACTTGCGGAGTATGGATGTGAAAGATGTTGTAAAGTCTGTTGGGAGCTCCCCAGATTCATATATAACTCGTATGAGATGAAATAGTTCTTCATCTAGCTGTTTTCCAGCAGCCTTGATGAGTTCTGCTGGTATATCATCAACTCCAATCGCTCTTCCAGGTTTCAGCTGCCTGACTGTAAAGTTGATCTCATTGCGCAAGATACAGAATCCCTCTTCTTCCTGGTCGATTTCCTCAGTGTTGCAGGTCTTCATTATCTCCTGCATACAGTTTACACTGCTGGCCTTGAAGACTTTAAAACTGCAATACCAGCAACGACACCGGATTGTGAAATTTTACTTATTCGGCGTACACAATGCAGTGTAGTAGAACAACTAATGATTCAATCCGTAAATTTGAAACGCTCCCGTTCTCCGTTCTTCGGAGATTCGGTGGCGTCACGCGAAGTCACACTCGTGGCCGCGTCCTGGCTCCAGGCAGAGCACATGCAAAACAGCGTGGCCCTCGAGCAGAAACGTGTTCCCATCAAGAGTGCTGGGCGAGCCTATACCGTTGTGTTGCGGAGAGGCCCGTGCCTCAATTGCTTGTCGTTTTCCAACCGCGGCACTTCGGTCGTTCTCGTTGCTATCTCTAGTGAATAGCATAGTACCGCAGTCTTCGCCCACCATATGTGCAAGCAGCGCTTGATTTGTGACGGTACACACCAGTACACCGTACCAGTACCTCTGACGAAAATAAAATCAGAAGCACAGATTTTGAGATGTAGTACCATTGACCTATACGATGAAGCGATGTAAAAAACAAAAATGTTGTATTCATACTTTTAAGATTCTCAGAAAAGCATCAAAATAACGTCTTAAGTATAAATTTCAAAAACACTCCCTGGGAGATAACAGGATCGGAACCTCTTTCTTTACGTATCAGTCCGAAGACTGTTTTGATGCCGCTCTGTCCCGCGCAAACCTCTTCGTCTCCGAGTAACAACTGCAATTTACATCCTTCTGAATCTGCTTACTGTGTTCATCTCTTGGTCTCCCTCTACTATTTTTACACCCCCCCCCCCTACTTCCCTCCAGTACTAAAGTGATCTCTTGATGTCTCAAAATGTGGCTCACCAACCGATCCCTTCTTCTAGTCAGGTTGTGCCACAAATTTCTTTGCTCCCCAATTCTGTTCAGTACCTCCTCACTAGTTAGACGCTCCACCCATCTTATCTTCATCGTTCCTTCTTAGCATCACATTTCAAGAGCTTCTCTTTTTGTCTCAACTACTTATCGTCCTTGTTTCCTTCCATATATGGCTACAGTCAGACAAATACCTTTAGAAAAGATTTCCTAGTTCTCAAGCTTATATTCGAGGTTAAAAGATTTCTTTTCTTCAGAAACGCTTTTCTTGCCATTGCCTGTCTACATTTCATATCTTCTCTACTTTGGTCATCATGAGTTATTTTGCTTCGCAAATAACAAAACTCATCTACTACTGTAAGTGCCTCGTTTTGTAATCTAATTCCCTCAGCATCGTCTGATTCGACCCGACTATATTCCATTATCCTTGTTTTGCTCTTGAGCTGTTCATCTTTGTATCCTCCTTTCATGACACAGTCCATTTCGTCCCGCTGCTCTTCCAAGTCTTTTGCTGTCTCTGATAGAATTACAACGCCATCGGCAAGCCTCAAAGTTTTTATTTCTTCTCCGTAAACTTTAATTCTTACTCCAGATTTCTCTTTTGTTTCCTTTATTGCTTGTTCAATGTACAGATTGAATAACATTCGGGATAGGCTACAATCCTGACTCTCTCCCGTAACTACTGTATACTTTCATGCCCTTCGACTCTTATAAGTGTCGCCTGGTTTCTATACAGAGTGTAAATAGCCTTTTGCTCCCTGTATTTGATCCCCGCTGCCCTCAGAATTTCAAGGAGAATATTCAGGTCAACGTTGTCAAAAGCTTTCTCTACGTCTACACATGCTACAAAGGTAGGTTTGCCTTTCCTTAACCTGTCTTCTGAGACACGTCGTAGGGTCAGTACTGCCTGCGTATCCCTACATTTCTCAGAAATCCAAACTGGTCTTCAACCAGTTTCTCCATTCTTCTGCAAGCAATTCATGTTATCATTTTGCAACGATGATTTACGAGAGTTATTCGGAAAGTAAGGTACGATCGGTCGCGAAATGGAAACCACAGTGAAAATCTGATGAAGTTTTGGACAGGTGTGTTGGGCAGTGTGTCTAGTATGCCTGTCGATCGCGTTACGTCGTTCTTTTTAATTCTGAGCACACACGGAGCACATAAAGATACCTAGAACAATAGTGTCTCCCGCCAAGTACGAGGGCCTCGTGAGGAATTTCGCCTGAAGCTATGCAGCCAGCATTACATAACTGTCGTGCGGTTTCTTCTTCAAGACAATTCTCAGCCGCATTCTGCAGGGTCATTGAAGATGCTCCTGCATCGTTTTCAATTGGAAATTTTTGATTACCCACAATTCAGCCTGTAATTGTCTCCCTCTGAGTTTCATCTCCTCACATGAGCCGCTGGCTATAATGACAACATTTTGGCACAGGCAACGAGCTGTAGGCCAGCGTAGAGAATTGGCGGAAAGCACTGCCTTCTATAACGAGGGTATTGTAAAGCTGAAACAACGCTACGACAAACGTCTAAGTCGGATTGGCGACTATGGAGATAAGTAACTGGACGTTGTAGCTAACTGCTGCAAATAAAACAGTTTTGATTTTCACAGTGGTTTCCATTTCGTGGCCTATTGTTCCTCACTTTGCAAATAGCCCTCGTATTAAACTGATAGTTCGATAATATTCACACCTTCGGCACTTTATTTCTTCGAAATTTGATTTATTTCTTGAAGTCTGAGGGTGCTTCGTCTGACTCATACATCTTGACTAAATGGAAGAGTTTTGCTGTCTCTCCAAGTTCTGACAGAATGTTGTCTATTACCGGGGCCTGTGTGCAAGGATAGTACTTGATAATCAGGCACGAGTGATTGTATGCAGTGTCATTAAATTTATGTCGGAAGAATAAACGAGGATACATTGAGTTAAAAATTGTGCTCAAGGGGGTTGGAGCAACCGCTACCTATTCCAGTGGCACAAGAAAGAGAGTAAGTAATAAGAGGGAAAACATGGCTACAAGTGCTTCCCAAGGCTTCACTACTTCAGGAAACTCGTGGAAGAAGCAGAAGAAAATTTCGGTTTTAGGTAATACTGACGTACTGACTGCTAGGAGAGTGACAAATAATTTCCACGTGACGCGTTCTTTACATTGTCAGTATTGTAGCAAGCGCTATTATGTGCTACGCTACATTTTTACGTCGTTTTGTTTTAGATTTCCTTTTGACAGCGGGTCGTCGGTCTTGCATTGCTGTCGTTGATCCTCTGTTTATGCGACTGCTTTGTTTAGGGTACCGTAGTGAGAAACTATCGACTTTTAAGGGGACCCGGAACGTCCTATACCTCCACTGTTAAATGTAAGGAACATATTCTTATGAACTATTAACACCAAAATGATGAAACTTTTACAGTATAATATTACATATATTTAATACCATTTACATATATTTAATACCATTTACATATATTTAATACCATTTTAATTTATTGGTGTTTTTTGGGAAGATATTAATTATTTTGTTACTGAAAATAATTGACACATTTTTTTTGGCGTAGTATCTTTGAAATAAAATCTGTTACCAATTATGTATAACAAAAAGGCTATGATACAAGGTGTATATTGGCACTGTTTACATTCCTTGAAAATTTTAAGTCTTTATCTCTAATAGTTTAGCAGAAAATGTTCCTTATATGGCAAAAAAGTGAACTTGTGGAAAACGAGTTTCTAAGTTTCACTAACATTTTAGTGGAGTCCAGCACCATAAGAGGGGTTTTCACTGTCACTAGACATCTCCCCATCTAGCCTTCTTTTCACACCTTTCATTCTTTGTCTGGCTTGCCTCTCAACTCCTTTTCTTTCCTTTCAGCATCCCGTTTCCTCTCATTGTCTATCGACATCATTGCACTCACCATGTACTTTCCGGGCATCACATCCAACTTCTGCAGCACATTGCACTTTATAATGTTACCTTTGTTGTACGTAGCAATGGCATCATATACTCCAAAATGAAGAGTATGAATTTCCACAAACACATTTTTTGGGATTCTGGTCCAAATTACATTACTCACACTCTCATTTTGATTTTGTGTACGTCCATGGAGACATTTCTTCAAAAGTTCAGTTGCAGAAAGATATCTGAAAATTGGTTTTATAGCCTTCATGACAGTTTCTGGTAGACTGTGATGATGCTTGTATACACGTTCAGATCCCAGATATTTGTTGCACTTGCACCAGGAATTGGGTCCCTGTGGACATAGTCCATGTAGTGGTTCCTCGTCAGTCGATAAGGTGTGGTAGTAAAGTGCCATTACAGCCTTTTCCATTTCAGCAACACTGTGAGTATTTTGTCTTATTGCCAGTCCATAGTCTCTCTGCAATCTGTTGATTACCTCGTCTGTCAATCTTTTAGCTCCACCCAAAGGTTTTCCATCACTGAGTACTTGGCCTTTCATTGTGGTCTTCAGTCGATGAAGCTTTGTTCCCATACGTTTCTGAACGTGACCTATGCACTCCTGTTTAGTAATGGTAACATCATTTCCATAAGGTTTCAGCTCAGATACAGCAGCAAAAGACTTCGAATCACCATCACCCAGGAATTGTAGGTATCTGACCTTGTACCACAGAAGAGAGCGACTGAAAATGTCTTTCACATTGGACACTTCCATGGCCCCACTAGACTCACTGTAATTCCTTCGACAGTTTTCTGCATGCTCATCATTCACTCTTTTAGGACACCTACAGTGCTTGGATTTAATTACAACATCTATAACTTTTGTAGTATCAGCACTTGTTGCCGTTATTATCCCATTAAGTGAAATGTGCCCGCACTTCTGCCACGTACCATCTAGCGCGACAGTCAGGTCCCGAGGATTCTGAACATCTGGAGTTTGTTCATTCACCGCCACAGCCTCCACCATTGCTTCTTTCATGGATTCTTGGGCAATATCTTCAGCACAGGATCCAACAACCGAGTTATATTTTGAGAATTTCGTTGGTGGTGGTAGATTCATTACACCACAAAACATTTGACCAGCAGAGTATCCCTTACCGATTGACCTTAGAGCATAAACACATCTAATATTTACACCATAATACTTGCTTTTCTCACTATCAGTTTCACCTTGGCCTATTTCGACATATTCTGAGTTCCAAAATGCAACACTGTAATGACAACTAGTACAATGGAGACAGATTTCTGCTGCAAGTCCTATGTGTCGCTTGACATTTACTGACATACTCAATTTGCAACATTCCTTACACAGTACTGAACTCTCAGTCACCTTTGAGAGCAATGAAATGTTAATTATTTCGTTCGCATTATCCTCGCTACACTTCTCCAATAAACTGCAGTATTTTTCAGTTGATCCATGCAACTTCTTGCTTGTGCTAGAGACAGGAGTAGATTTCACTTCATGAATAACCTCACTATTTTCAGAATCATTTCCCAAGGTCGGAGAAATTGTCACAGTTCCAGTAGTGTACCTCAGTGGAGGCTTCTTCGTCTTGTAAACTCTGTTACTAAATCGAGGCATATTTGATAATATAATACAACACAATATAGAATACAACACAAATCGTGCAATAACCACCAAATGCTCAATATAAACAACAGTATCCAAAGACTACAATACGCAGACAAAAGAATTGCCTATCAAATCGTGTTGCCAACATAATATAAAGTCTTTGGGAAGACCGGAAGTTTTGAAGAATGATGTTTTCAATGAACATGTATCCATGGAAATTCAATGTCGCGACATGCCCTCTGCAGCACATTATTGAAAATAATATTTTCAATACTTGGAGCTGAGCTACAGGTAAGATTAATATGTCATTTTAAAGAGGAAGATCTGTAGTATTTTATTTCACAATAAACTGAAAACCCAAAATTTCATCATTTTTAGGTTCCAGGTTCCCTTAATGACTATATTTGTCAAATTATTGGTCGTAAGCGAATAACCCGTCAGTATGATCGTTTGCGATTTCGCTAGTTTTAGTATACAAGTTATCCAAGATACAAGTCGTCCGTATATATGCTACAACCGTCTACCTGTAGCGCCGCTACTGCACAGTGGTCCTTTACAAGTAAAACGCCACAACAAACGTTGTCCCGGTCCTTAAACTGAGTTTACACAGCCATTAATTTCTTACGCGTGCACCCATTCCCCCTTCCCACAACTACCCTTACGCGCAAGTTAGCGTTTCCACACGGCGAAGTTGTAAACGCCACTTAAGCTAATTTCAAGGTGGTGGCAAGTGAAATTATTCGTACGGGAGTTGCACAGCTTTTAGCCGAAGAATTTGTAGTGACGCTGACGAAGGAAAAACAAAGCGACAAATGTTGGGAATGGAAACAGGTAACTCGTAGGAATCGTTTGGAAACCCCACTAGGCTAATAAGACAGTTATCTTCCGAGGGCAACGTTTCGTTTAAAAATCATTTTCAAATGAGGAAAATGAATGTTGAAAACTGTTTCAGCCGTATTATTGGCTCTGTACGGAAGTGTAAAACAGGTATGTAGGATTCCGTGCCATCTCGCATTAAATTAAAAGTAATATTGAAATATCTGGCAACTGGAGTCTCAACAATATGAGTATTGCAATCTGAAGAGCACTATTCCTAAATTTTTATGGGCCAAGGTTCTGGTAGGTCGCACGTGCTGTTGACATCCGTTTCCTTTACCTGTACAGTACTTACTTTTGTAACCAAACGTACTATTCTGCAAGAGAGTCATTACTGGCCGGCCGCTGTGGTCGAGCGGTTCTAGGCAGTTCAGTCCGAAACCACGCAGCTGCTACGGTCGCAGTTTCGAATCCTGCCTCGGGCATGGATGTGTGTGATGTCCTTAGGTTAGTTAGGTTTAAGTAGTTCTAAGCCTAGGGAACTGATGACCTCAGATGTGCTTAGAGCCATTTGAACCATTTGAAGTCATTACTGAAAGATAGCGACAATGCTAACACTGTTGTATTTAGTGTTTTAATAAGGATTAAGACTAGTTTTAAATCTCTAAAGCTACAAATAAATCCCCATTTCAGCGAAATATGTACACTCTGCGACTAAAGCAAAATATGTAAATACAGAAAACTATAACCAGCCACCTTTTTGAAATAGTTATTCATTCCATGAAACGGTTTTAGAACCTTTTCAGATGGTGTACAGAAGGTTACGTAGCTATTTCAAAGCGTAATCCTGGGTGCTGGCTCCGTGACAAGAAGATGGAACCTGTTTTAATGCATTGCCATGAGTACTGTCACAGAGCCACCACCCAGCATTACGTTTTGCAATAGCTATGTGACCTGCTGTATACCATATGACGACGAGCCTGGAAAGGTTAAAAAACCGATTCATAAAATGAATAACTGTTTCAAAAAAATGACTTGTTGCAGTTTTCTGTAGTTATATTAAATAAACAGTGACGGATTCTTAAACATCCGTAATGGATAAGCTGAATCTAAAAGCAAAAAACTGTTATCATTATACTGAAATAAAATATACTAAAATATACCTTTACAGTACTGAATGTTCTGCAGCAATACGAACGACAGCAAGTTCACACTCTCTGATACAATACCTTTTAATCCATTTCATCACTTCAAACCATGGTGCGTTACTCTATTATAAGTGATTATTAGGAGTTTCTGAGTGCTATAATGATAGTTATTTACTAAGTTGACAAATGAGCGCATTGTTTTGGCATGACCCACAGCAAGCCCCACTCGTACCGTCAGCGTCATCAGGAGACACAGGAAAGTGTGGATTTTACATTAGTAGACTCTAAGACAAAAAAAAAATTATACGCCACGAAGAAATTATCCGAATGGGACAGAAATCGGTAGAAGTGATGTACAGACAGCCAAATGATTACAGTTTCAAAAAAAAAAAAAATGGATGATTTATTCAAGAGAAAGGGCTTTACAAATTGAGCATGTCTGTAACCTCTGGTCCTTACGCAAGCAGTTGTTCGGCTTGTCATTGATTAGAAGAGTGGGTTGTTGGATATCCTCCCGGAAAATAATGTGCAAAATTCTGTCCAATTGGTGCGTTATATCGTTAAAATCGACATATTACAAATTTTCATTTTGTTCAACTATAGTAAAAAATATATATTACATGCTTATACTACAAGATGGACTTATACAACTATATGGCGAAATTAAACTTCCGAGGCGTAAAACCCTTTTGATTCGCTTTTGGTTGAAACGGTCACTGCCAATTGCTGGCTGGATCGTGTCATTTAAATCAATGTATACCTCTGTTTATAACTTGATTCGCCCCCCCCCCCCCCTTTCTCCCTAATCCTAATTGGATGGGTGTGAGCAAAGCGTTAACCTACAGCAAAACGATGTGCAGAATGTCAGTAAGTAATACGTCCGTTATCTTAATTTCCTACTTTAATGTAGAGGTATCTTATGGTACAGGCAAATCAAGACTTTGTCAACGTTGCGCCGTACAAAGACATGGCTGAGGTCGACAAACAAGGAGGATCGAATTAATGGCTTAGCTCTGTTGAATATTCACCCTGACATTGATTGTCCTATTGACGATGTAATTAAACAATTTTCCAGGAAGAATAGGGTCGTAGAATTCATCATTTAAGGAAGAGAACCACAACTGTGACTTTTTTACGTCATAAGATGGCATTGTCTTGCATATATGTATAATCAGTATAAATAAAACTTCCTTAAACTTTGCATGTTACATGATTATTTTTTATTACGGTAAAAGTAAAGGTAGCTTAAGATATCTTTAGCGCTCCCTCCTTGAGGTTTTTCTGTAACCGCGCTGTGTTGGAGATTATGCAACCATCCACTACTTCCCTGTAATCTATGCTGCGTGCAATCTGATGTGCATTACGTAGTACGTCACTAAGATGCACGTCCTATAAATTGTATCGAGCATCCTTGAAACGCGCGAGCACTAGTTTTTGTAACAAATGCGCCTTGTCCCCCCTTGAATATCCATAGCTCTTCCTTATGCACTACATTGTCTGATTGCCGTGGACTTATTCGAAATCTGTTCATAATTGTTTCTTTACTATGCTGCGGATGATCTTTCTTGCTCCTTGGACAACGATTGTCGTTTACGACGTTTCACTGGATACGGAATTTGTGGCTCGCTGTCCGACAAGGATGACGGATTACATGGCTCGGCGCGTGTTTCAGTATCACTTTCGCTTGTTAAGTACGTATTGTCGTCACTGTACGCCACACGTACATAGTCCGGACAGTCGAGCGTATACGACACCACGCATTTCACTGACACCTCTTGCAGAAACGGTAATAATTCGTCCTCCACTTCTTTCTCACTACGGGAAATTCTTGCGTTCCATTCTATCGAAATGTCAATTTAGGCAACTGTTGCTGTAGATATACCGCAATCTTTGCTTCGTTAATCGTTAACATTGCTTCCCTTTGTATCAGCGCCACTAGCACTGTGGCACTGTTGTAACTCGTGTGGGGTGTCGAAAGCCGTGAACATCATTGGCCTTTTGCGACCCCACACTCAAGCAGTTTCTTGTGAGACAACAGTCTCGAAACGCGCAACAACAAAAGCCACAACAATATTATTCTCCATTCGCAGTATTACTTATATCAGTGTTAGTTATACGACAACATCGTTAGTGATGTCGTCAGTTTTCTGGAAATTGATCGCTGTGGTGCATTTTTTCAGCTGGTTCTAGGAACCTCAGACGACAATTTTTTGGCAATCTTTTGTTTCTCAACATTCCACATTAGTGACATCAAAATAGTTGGATTTAAAACTCTACTATATAGCTTTCCGATTTTACGTCGGATATTTTTACGAACATTTCTAAAGTTAGAAAACTTGTTTTTACCTGCCTCGAGATGACTGGGTGTTTGTGCTGTCCTCATCATTTCATCATCATCCAGGAAAGTGGCGAAATTGGACTGAGCAAAGATTGGGTAATTGTACGGGCGCTGATAACCACGCAGTTGAGCGCCCCACAAACCAAACATCATCATCATCATCATCACTTGTTTTTACATTAATGGAAAACGTCGAACATACAATGCAAAACAATTTACATCTGATAGAACTTCAGATGGAGGCTACAAGGCAGAAAGCTTGCTTTCCACATATGCAACAACGTTATACGTTAACAAGCAACTTTAGCAGCAGTAGGACGAGATCAGTGTTCAACGACCCGTCGACGACGAGGTCATTAGAGACGGAGCACAAGCGTGGATTAGGGATGGAGGAGAAGGAAATCGGCCGTGCCCTTTCGAAGGAACCATTCCGCCATTTGCTTTAATCGATTAGGGAAATCATGGAAAACCTAAATCAGCATGGCCGGACGCAGGTTTGAACCGTCGTCTTTCCGAATGCGAGTCCAGTGTGGTAACCACTGCGCTACTCCGCTCGGCAACTAACAACGTTAATCATGTAATAGAGGAGACATTTGCAAATGTTTGTAAAAACATCCAGTGTTTACTTTCTGTGAATCAGTATTAAACCAAGCGCAGCTAGATACTGTGCATATTTGTGTTCTTGCTCTGGTCTTCAGTCCTGAGACTGGTTTGATGTAGCTCTCCGTGCTACAGTATCCAGTGCAAGCTTCTTCATCTCCTAGTACCTACTGCAGCCTACATGCTTCTGAATCTGCTTAGTGTATTCAT
Organism: Schistocerca cancellata; assembly: GCF_023864275.1. Classification (NCBI taxonomy): domain Eukaryota; kingdom Metazoa; phylum Arthropoda; class Insecta; order Orthoptera; family Acrididae; genus Schistocerca; species Schistocerca cancellata. The sequence goes on from NC_064634.1 coordinate 156,247,694, forward strand.
CTCTTGGTCTCCCTCTACGATTTTTACCCTCCACGCTGCCCTCCAATACTAAATTGGTGATCCCTTGATGCCTCAGAACATGTCCTACCAACCGATCCCTTCTTCTAGTCAAGTTGTGCCACAATTCCTCTTCTCCCCAATTCTATTCAATAGCTCCTCATTAGTTATGTGATCTACCCATCTAATCTTCAGCATTCGTCTGTAGCTCCACATTTCGAAAGCTTGTCTAAACTATTTAGCGTCCATGTTTCACTTCCATACATGGCTATATTCCATACAAATACTTTCAGAAACGACTTCCTGACACTTAAATCTATACTCGATGTTAACAAATTTCTCGTCTTCGGGAACGCTTTCCTTGTCATTGCCAGTCTACATTTTATATCCTCTCTACTTCGAACATCATCAGTTATTTTGCTCCCCAAATAGCAAAACTCCTTTACTACTTTAAGTGTCACATTTCCTAATCTAATTCCCTCAGTATCACCCGACTTAATTCGACTACATTCCATTATCCTCGTTTTGCTTTTGTTGATGTTCATCTTATATCCTCCTTTCAAGACACTGTCCATTCCGTTCAACTGCTCTTCCAAGTCCTTCGCTGTCTCTGACAGAATTACAATGTCATCGGCGAACCTCAAAGTTTTTATTTCTTCTCCATGGATTTTAATACCTACTCCGAACTTTTCTTTTGTTTCCTTTACTGCTTGCTCAATATACAGACTGAATAGCATCTGGGAGAGGCTACAACCCTGTCTCACTCCTTTCCCAACCACTGCTTCCCTGTCATGCCCCTCGATAACTGCCATCTGCTTTCTGTACAAATTGGAAATAGCCTTTCGCTCCCTGTATTTTACCCCTGCCATTCTAGGAAGAGATCTGATATGGATACCACAAAACAGTGCACTGTACGTACCTAAAACATAAAAAACTCTCGGGTTCGTAAACTTTTCGTCACCGATTACTAAATTTCCGTCATTTCCGCCAGTAGCACCAGCACTGTATCTAGTTACACTTGATCCACAACATAATGTTTCTGAACACCTCCATTTGATGACGAGCTTGAAGTGGCTCGAAAACATGTTCATGGTTGAATAAATCGTAAAAAATCGACCAGTTTCATATTTATTACTAGATAAATCGCGAATCTGAATCACAGTCGCAGTTTATCATTCACAGTGGATGTATTGAAAGCACACGGAAGTAACACGGATTCGTGAAGACTCATTATTAGAGCCCCAATGTCCACGCACTATCACATCTTAAATATTCGTGCATTCATGAACTGCCACAAAGTCAAAATTGCACAATGAATTAAAAAACAACAAAAATTCCTTTGTAGCAAAATTCAGTTTCAGTTTTATATTTATATTTACTTCACTTAGGCACATGCTTTTATGCAAAACTTTGGCCTACGGCCACCAGTTCCGTTCCGTAGGAAATGCACGCCCCTGTGGATTGGCAGGACCGATGTGGAGCCTAGTCAACACTCCCCCTCTCACGAAGACGGCGGCTTGACAGCACTTCCTCTGCATCACGCACGCCTTCGGGGTAAGCCGCTAACAAAAATTGTGCGTACAACACCCACAACACAAAGTCCTTTCTTAAAATCTGTTTCCTCAGTTCATTTTGGGACAATGTGTTATGCTGGTAAGTGCGATGAGTACACTGCACAGTAATGCACAAATATAAACTGACGTTCACGCGTTCATTGGATTATGAGCGGTATAGTATTTGTTACAGTACGAACATTTGAAGTTAGTGTGGTCTAGGGATAGCGTCTTTGATTCATAATCAAAACGTCTTCGGTCCCAGGTTTGATCCCCGCCACTGCTTAAATTTTGATAAATAATCAGCATTGGCGGCCGAAGACTTCCGGCATAAGAAGTCAGCCTCATTCTGCCAACGGCCTTGTCAAAGAGGACGGAGGAGCACATAGAGGTTCAGGGCACTCTCTTGTCCTAGGGGTGGGAAATTTACCCTAAAGGCGGAAGAATCAGCAATGATCAACGACATGAGGATGCAGAAGGCAATGGAAACCACTGCATTAAAGACACGTAACGTGTATCCACAGGACATGTGGCCTGTATTTGAAGAAGTGTCATGATGATCTCTCCATTGGCAAAAGATTCCGGAATAGTCCCCCATTCGGATCTCCGGGAGGGGACTGCCAAAGGGGAGGTTACCCTGAGAAAAAGAGTGAATAATCGACGAAAGGATAACGTTCTACGAGTCGGAACATGGAATGTCAGAAGCTTGAACGTGGTAGGGAAACTAGAAAATCTGAAAAGGGAAATGCAAAGGCTCAATCTAGATATAGTAGGGGTAAGTGAAGTGAAGTGGAAGGAAGACAAGGATTTCTGGTCAGATGAGTATCGGGTAATATCAACAGCAGCAGAAAATGGTATAACAGATGTATGATTCGTTATGAATAGGAAGGTAGGACAAAGGGTGTGTTACTGTGAACAGTTCAGTGACCAGGTTGTTCTAACCAGAATCGACAGCAGACCAACACCGACAACGATAGTTCAGGTATACATGCCGACGTCGCAAGCTGAAAATGAACAGGTAGAGGAAGTGTATGAGGATATTGAAAGGGTAATGCAGTATGTAAAGGGGGACGAAAATCTAATAGTCATGGGCGACTGGAATGCAGTTGTAGGGGAAGCAGTAGAACAAAAGGTGAAACGTCCCCTTAGAAAAATTATACATGTCTGTGTTTAAACTGACACACAATATTTTTAGCGCAACGCAATCTGACTTTCATAAATCCCTACAAAAGAATGGCCCTGACTAACATTAACCTATACGTTTCACAAATCACTTACCTCACAAAAATCTTGGTTACTCGAACTACTGCAATACAGCGAGCGCCACTACTGCCAGCTAAATAAAGATTCAAACTACGGAAGGCACCAACTACTAATAGACATAGTTAGCAAATGAAAGATTTTGATAGAGAACAAACAATGTATTTACATCAATAATGTTCAAAAGTCATAATGTATATAGCGGTTCATGACAACCAGTCTTACAAATTTCAAAACTCCGCCATCTCCCTCCCCACATCCACCACTGCTGGCGGCTCACCTCCAACTGCGCAACGCTACGCGCTGTTAACATCCAGCTGCCCAACACTACAATGGCAGACAACAATGCAAACTAGCCACAGACTGCACACAGCACAGCCAGTGATTTTCATACAGAGCGCTACGTGGCGTTACCAATATAAGAACCTAAACACCCTACTTACATAGCCCCCATGCCCCCCACAATAACACTGTGACGTCTGTTCACTATAACAATGCATTCGTAATTTCTGTTTAAATAAGTTCTCTTGGTTCTTGATTGTATATTTAACTTCAAACAGTGTTGCATGGTAACAGTTTCTAAGTCTGACAATGCATACTAGAAATGTGAAGTGAAAAGTTTTATGGCAAAGACTAAGTTATAAAGCAGATTATCTCTCAATAAACGGTTTTACATATGAAATGTGGTGTAAACCTTTACTCTTCCTAGTACGCAGAGTTTCAACTTCAACGCAATTATCATGTGGTATATGTCGGATTCTGTAAGGTCCATTGTAAACTAGAAAGAATTTGTGACTCAAGTGTTTCTTCTTATGTGACAATGAATGAGCTTTAATGAGAACTTTCTGACCAATATATAATTTCTTTGCATTTGCTTTACTGTGTAGTTTTCTCCTTTTGTCTGCTGCAGATTTTATATTTTTAAGAGCCAAATCAATTATGTCTTTGTGTCGAAGTTTACGTGTATTCGGGAAAGGTACAAGCTCTCTGATTCTGTTCGGTGGTTTTTCATTCTTCAGTACAAGAGTATGTGGTAAAGCAGTGGAATCATGAGGCATTTCACTCAGCACATTTTGAAATAAGTGTAAATATCTGTCCCAATGCTGATGCTTTCTGTGACAATAAAGTCTGCAAAGCTTATTGATTTCTTTCATAATCCGTTCGGAGGGGCCACAATGTGGTGAGTACAATGAAATAAAAACAGGTTTGATTTTATGATTCCGAAGCATGCGTGACCAAACAGCAGATCTGAATTGCGGTCCGTTATCTGAAATGACTTTAGCAACGTGGCCAACTTCACGTAAGAAATTTTTAACAAAGGCGTTCGATACAGACCGTCCAGTGGCTTTACGTAACGGTGTGAAAGAAACAAATTTTGAAGTAAGTTCAACAGCGACTAGAACGTACGAAAATCCATTAGATGTTCTGACAAGCGGTCCCAAAAGATCAATAGCAGCAGATTCCTTTAATTTAGAAGGAATGATAGGAAACAGCGGTGCACGATGGGAGATAGTAGATGGTTTCGCCTTTTGACAAAGTTTACAAATAGACAAGACTCTTCGAATTCTCTTTTCCATATTGTTAAAATAACAAGTCGTTCGAAGAATATGATAACATTTTCGTGGGCCAAAATGTGCATAGCTGAAATGAATGTACCAAATGAGCTTATTAACAAAATCATCAGGAATGCAAAGTACCCATAGCTTGTAATCAACAGTGCAGCGTTTGAACAGTATGTTGTTTCTAACCAGATAATAATGCCGAATCTATGTGTGTGTCTTTTCATGCCATTTGCTTTTGATGTCTTTCCAAATCGGATCTTTATCTTGTTCATGAGCAATGTCCTTTAAAGATGTGGTGATGAAGTTTTCAAAGGCGACTTTCTGAATGTAAAGAATACTGAAATTTTTCTCGAGGTTGCCTTCTGTGTTACTTTTCTCGAACACAGCCTGTGCGCGTGACAGTGCGTCCGCAACAATGTTCTCTTTGTTGGTGCGCGTCGTTATTGGGATTTGGAGACCTAACTTCTACAAATTCACCTTGTCGAGAGGGCCCTGCTCTGTTCGAATCCCGCCAGTTCTGATGCAATTCAGGTCTGTCATTACGATCATATCGTCTGTCGTCATGTCGGTAGATTCCATAGTTTCTTTCTTGTCGGTCACGTGGTGGAGAATTTCTCCCTGAATCATAACTGCACTCTGGACCGTTGCATCTAAAGTTATTCTATCTCCCTTGATAATAATTATTTTGGTTCCCATATTGTCTGTTTCTCTGATTGTCTCTGTGATAGTCATTACCGCAAAGAGGTGATCTTTCCCTGTAATTATTACTACTCTGCCAACGGTTGTCATACTGGTGGTGTCTGTTTTGGTCACGATTTGTGTTGTGAGAATAGCCTTGTCGTGTCCAGTTATTATTTCTTTCATCACGGAATTGCGACGGATGTGACCTGTAATTGTTGTGCTCCTGTTTTCGCGTTCCGCGATTGTCAGTGTCAATTTCCAGTTCTTGTAACAGTCCCTGAAAAGCTTCAATGTCGTCTTTGCAACGTCCTGCTAAAATAATTTGTCGTAAATGTTCAGGCAGTTTGATTAAGCAAATGCGGATGAGTTCTGAGGGGCTGTATGGGTTTGACAGGTACTGATTCTTGTGCAACATGTCTTCAAAATATTTCACAAGACTGGAAAATTCAGATTATTCGAAATGTTTCATCATTATGATGCTATGTTTTACTCGGTCTTGTGTAGCTTGAGACCAATATGCTGAGAGGAAGGCATGATAAAATTCTCCTTCACTGTGACAATCGTGAATGACCGATCGCATTCTTTCAGCTGGTTCATTCTCTAAGTAGCCACACATAAATTCTAATCTGTGCTCTAATGACCAGTTGGGAGGAAAACAATGAGAGAATTGATGGAGTCACGCTTGTGGATGAATGTCGTTGCTAGAATTCTTAAATGTTTTGAATTTACGTGTAGTAATGAACAGCTTATAGTCAAAATCATCATGTCGGCGAGTAGCAGATCGCTCATTGTTACGTCGTTTCGGCGGTTCCATCTCAAAATTCAATGTGCCTTGCCAATTTCTTTCATAATTTCCGAAGTGTCCTGTGTTATTTTTTGTGGTTGTTCCGTATTTCTATGTCCCTCTTCCTGTACTGGAGCGCGAGTGTCCTCTGAAATATGTAATTCTTGTATTACTTGTGCCAACTGATCTTGTACTTCCCGGATTTCTCTTTTGTACAGTGTATTGATTTGATTTTGATTTTGTTTGAATTTTCTAATTTGTTCATATTCTTCAGTGTCAGTGAAGACTACAGGTCTTGTGTCATTCAGATCATCATCTACCTTTGTAGATAAGTTAGTGAACTGATCTGAAAGACTGCAACTACAAAGGAGATTCTCTCTACAATTACGCGCTAGCAATAAACAAAAGCTACACTAATTACACAAACTACAAGAAAAAATGAGAAGATTGCAGTGAGGTATCCCTGGCTAAGGGTCGACATATGAAACGTCCCCTTAGAAAAATTATACATGTCTGTGTTTAAACTGACACACAATATTTTTAGCGCAACGCAATCTGACTTTCAAAAATCCCTACAAAAGAATGGCCCTGACTAACATTAACCTATACGTTTCACAAATCACTTCCTCACAAAAATCTTGGTTACTCGAACTACTGCAATACAGCGAGCGCCACTACTGCCAGCTAAATAAAAGATTCAAACTACGGAAGGCACCAACTACTAATAGACATAGCAAATGAAAGATTTTGATAGAGAGCAAACAATGTATTTACATCAATAGTGTTCAAAAGTCATAATGTATATAGCGGTTCATGACATCCAGTCTTACAAATTTCAAAACTCCACCATCTCTCTCCCCACATCCACCACTGCTGGCGGCTCACCTCCAACTGCGCAACGCTACGCGCTGTTAACATCCAGCTGCCCAACACTACAATGGCAGACACAATGCAAACTAGCCACAGACTGCACACAGCACAGCCAGTGATTTTCATACAGAGCGCTACGTGGCGTTATCAATATAAGAACATAAACAGCCTACTTACAAAGGTTACAGGAGAATATGGGCTTGGTACAAGGAATGAAAGAGTAGAAAGACTAACTGAGTTCTGTAACAAGTTTCAGCTAGTAATAGCGAATACCCTGTTCAAGAATCACAAGAGGAGGAGGTATACTTGGAAAAGGCCGGGAGATACGGGAAGATTTCAATTAGATTACATCATGGTCAGACAGAGATTCCGAAATCAGACACTGGATTGTATGTGTACCCAGGAGCAGATATAGACTCAGATCACAATATAGTAGTGATGAAGAGTAGGCTGAAGTTCAAGACATTAGTCAGGAAGAATCAATACGCAAAGAAGTGGGATACGGAAGTACTAAGGAATGACGAGATACGTTTGAAGTTCTCTAACGATATAGATGCAGCAATAAGGAATAGCGCAGTAGGCAGTACAGTAGAAGAGGAATGGACATCTCTAAAAAGGGCCATCACAGAAGTTGGGAAGGAAAGCATAGGTACAAAGAAGGTAGCTGCGAAGAAACCATGGGTAACAGAAGAAATACTTCAGTTGATTGATGAAAGGAGGAAGTACAAACATGTTCCGGGAAAATCAGGAATACAGAAATACAAATCGCTGAGGAATGAAATAAATAGGAAGTGCAGGGAAGCTAAGACGAAATGGCAGCAGGAAAAATGTGAAGACATCGAAAAAGATATGATTGTCGGAAGGACAGACTCAGCATACAGGAAAGTCAAAACAACCTTTGGTGACATTAAAAGCAACGGTGGTAACATTAAGAGTGCAACGGGAATTCCACTGTTAAATGCAGAGGAGACAGCAGATAGGTGGAAAGAATACATTGAAAGCCTCTATGATGGTGAAGATTTGTCTGATGTGATAGAAGAAAGGAGTCGATTTAGAAGAGATAGGGGATCCAGTATTAGAATCGGAATTTAAAAGAGCTTTGGAGGACTTACGGTCAAATAAGGCAGAAGGGATGGATAACATTCCATCAGAATTTCTAAAATCATTGGGGGAAGTGGCAACAAAAAGACTATTCACGTTGGTGTGTAGAATATATGAGTCTGGCGATGTACCATCTGACTTTCGGAAAAGCATCATCCACACAATTCCGAAGACGGCAAGAGCTGACAAGTGCGAGAATTATCGCACAATCAGCTTAACAGCTCATGCATCGAAGCTGCTTACAAGAATAATATACAGAAGAATGGAAAAGAAAATTGAGAATGCGCTAGGTGACGATCAGTTTGGCTTTAGGAAAAGTAAAGGGACGAGAGAGGCAATTCTGACGTTACGGCTAATAATGGAAGCAAGGCTAAAGAAAAATCAAGACACTTTCATAGGATTTGTCGACCTGGAAAAAGCGTTCGACAATATAAAATGGTGCAAGCTGTTCGAGATTCTGAAAAAAGTAGGGGTAAGCTATAGGGAGAGACGGGTCATATACAATATGTACAACAACCAAGAGGGAATAATAAGAGTGGACGCTCAAGAACGAAGTGCTCGTATTAAGAAGGGTGTTCGCCCCTACTCTTCAATCTGTACATCGGGGAAGCAATGAAATAAAAGAGGTTCAGGAGTGGAATTAAAATACAAGGTGAAAGGATATCAATGATACGATTCGCTGATGACATTGCTATCCTGAGTGAAAGTGAAGAAGAATTAAATGATCTGCTAAACGGAATGAGCAGTCTAATGAGTACACAGTATGGTTAGAGTAAATTGGAGAAAGACGAAGGTAATGAAAAGTAGTAGAAATGAGAACAGCGAGAAACTTAACATCAGGATTGATGGTCACGAAGTCAATGAAGTTAAGGAATTCCTGCTACCTAGGCAGTAAAATAACCAATGACGGACGGAGCAAGGAGGACATCAAAAGCAGACTCGCTATGGCAAAAAAGGCATTTCTGGCCAAGAGAAGTCTACTAATATCAAATACCGGCCTTAATTTGAGGAAGAAATTTCTGAGGATGTACGTCTGGAGTACAGCATTGTATGGTAGTGAAACATGGACTGTGGGAAAACCGGAGCAGAAGAGAATCGAAGCATTTGAGATGTGATGCTATAGACGAATGTTGAAAATTAGGTGGACTGATAAGGTAAGGAATGAGGAGGTTCAACGCAGAATCGGAGATGAAAGGAATATGTGGAAAACACTGATATGGAGAAGGGATAGGATGATAGGACATCTGCTAAGACATGAGGGAATGACTTCCATGGTACTAGAGGGAGCTGTAGAGGGCAAAAACTGTAGAGGAAGACAGAGATTGGAATACGTCAAGCAAATAATTGAGGACGTAGGTTGCAAGTGCTACTCTGAGATGAAGAGGTTAGCACAGGAAACGAATTCGTGGGCCGCATCAAACCAGTCAGCAGACTGATGACCAAAAAAAAAAATTATGTCAAGGGCGCGCAAGTCGAGAAGAGCAACAGGGTACCATTGTACTGCGGTGAGGGGTGACGTGAGAGGGGAAATGTTTATCCGTCTCCTGGTCGGAGCTGCCAACCGACGAGTTCGCGCAGACCGTACCAAAAAGCTGCAATGGTATAAATTTGACACGGAAGAAACACTGATTAGATATTGCGCATTATACAGATAGACGCTCGTCTGCAAATTTGTTGTTCACACGTATAAAGGAAAAAAAAACTTTTTGGAAGGTGTTGTGGGACTAAGCAGTCAGTAGAGAAAAACAACATTTCAAAGACGTATTCAGCATTTTAGGTCATGTCAGGTAATTTTATATAAGTACAGTTATTACCATTAGGAATTAATCGCTCATTTCGTAATTATTTAAATTGGCAAAGGCAGTTCAATACACCACGACACAGCACCACTTCCCTCGCACCTTTAGTGTCACAACAGTACGATTATTACGATGGCGCCAGTGGGACAAAGAGGTTTGTTGATACGAAATGTTCCGACATTTTCTGACATGCCATGGGAAGAATAACTAAAGATGGGCGTACTGCACTTCCCTCGCCGATTTTCCTTTGTAGGTGCCAAGGAAATATTCTTTTTTGTGCTTTTTCGACTAACAACTTCAGACATGGGAATAAATGTGTATTTTACACACAAGTCTACGAAACAAAGCCCTCCAAAAATTGTCAAAATTTTTCAGTTCTAAAATAATAACTAGTGCAAATAAATTACGATAAACTTTACATAATCTTCAATTTGATGATAATTCATATGTGAAAAGAGGGTACATATGATGCCTATGCAAGTTATTGCAACATCGCCATTGAAATCAGAAAAACTGTTTGTATCCTTTAAATTTCTAAATACAAGATATTAAACAAAAAATTATTCGACATATGCATTTATTCCGTGAAATGGTTAATACACGTATTTGATTGGATATTCGGGCTCTACACATTACAGAGATGGCCGGTTTGTGGCAAATATTGTGAAAATAATTAAGTCTGTTGGAATACATCGCAATGAACAGACGAAAGAGGGGGACTGCTGATAGATAGTTGAGGCTGCCGTTAGCCTGAAACAGAACACTGCTCACACAAAGTGCTTCGAATGGGGGCGCTATTAGATGACCAGACTGCGACAGATCGCTACTATTCGCGCGGCTAAGGGTAAAAAGAGCAAAAAAGTTCAAAAACTTTATAATATAAATATTTCATTGTAGACATATACGATTTGTACATATATTTCGTAATAGAAAGCAAATAAATCAATGTGATAGATAAGCTTGCACATTTTTGCGGATATTGTAAATTATTGCTTGAATAGAAGAAAGTGCATAATGTAAATCACATTGATTTAAACTGAAGGCTGACGCTGGATAAAGGAACGGAAAGGCAACGTGTTATTGATGTTAGCTGCATGAGGACTTTGTGCGGCATCAGCGGCGGCGAGTGAAAAAGTATGCCGGACTGGGATTCGAGCCCGTGATCTCCTGCTTACCAGGCTGTTCCGTTAACCACTTATTTTTATTCTCTATTTGCTTGTTATTGTTCATTGAATGTGTTTGGGGCGGACGTCCGATGTCAGCTATTCGGGTTCATCGTTGATCCATCCACTCAGTTCTTACTACAGAGAGCAGCTCTCTGACCGAACACACTGAGCTACCCCAATGGCAGCACTTGCATCACCCGGACACAGTCGTCATCGCAACTGCACGCCTCCTGGCCGACCGTCACTCCCACTGAGGGCCAGGGCCACCTATCCGCAGCCACTATCCGTGTCCTTCATGCTCGCTACTCTGAGATTCCCGCGGGAGGTCGGACGTACTGTAGTTGGAGTCACGAACGATGGCGGGCGAGTTTAAGCTTGAAACTTCCTGGCAGATTAAAACTGTGTGCCCGACCGAGACTCGAACTCGGGACCTTTGCCTTTCGCGGGCAAGTGCTCTACCAACTGAGCTACCGAAGCACGACTCACGCCCGGTACTCACAGCTTTACTTCTGCCAGTACCTCGTCTCCTACCTTCCTTCAGTTGGTAGAGCACTTGCCCGCGAAAGGCAAAGGTCCCGAGTTCGGGTCTCGGTCGGGCACACAGTTTTAATCTGCCAGGAAGTTTCATATCAGCGCACACTCCGCTGCAGAGTGAAAATCTCATTCTGGAAACATCCCCCAGGCTGTGGCTAAGCCATGTCTCCGCAATATCCTTTCTTTCAGGAGTGCTAGTTCTGCAAGGTTCGCAGGAGAGCTTCTGTAAAGTTTGGAAGGTAGGAGACGAGGTACTGGCAGAAGTAAAGCTGTGAGTACCGGGCGTGAGTCGTGCTTCGGTAGCTCAGTTGGTACAGCACTTGCCCGCGAAAGGCAAAGGTCCCGAGTTCGAGTCTCGGTCGGGCACACAGTTTTAATCTGCCAGGAAGTTTCATATCAGCGCACACTCCGCTGCAGAGTGAAAATCTCATTCTGAGTTTAAGCTTGTCTGCGCGCCAACGTCAGTGATTCACCAACAGCCAATGAGCGATCAGTAGTGGGCCGAGCTTTCTGCTCAACGCTGTAGATAATGTGAGCATTGAACGTGATCGTAGCGAATTGATTAGCGAATTTTTATTCCATTTGTTGCGAGTTGGCATCGCTGATTGTGGTGGTTAGTATACACTCCGCATACGCAAGGGAGAGACATAATTTGCAGCATATACGCTTTCTTCAAGCCGAAATTACTGCAACTGTCGTTTGCAATAGTCAACAATGCAATCCTCGTCCGTGCCTCGACATGCACGAACCCCCGTCGTTCGTGGTCCATAGAGCATCCGCCCATCTAGGCGAATCAGTTATATGAAAGCGGTGTGTTTGTTCTTTCGCACATATCCGAAAGAAGGAACACCACGCATTCATATAATATTGATTTTGCTTCGGTATTTCGTTTTCATTGCTACAGCTACTGAAAATATCATTTCGCACAAATAAGTGCTTGATAATGGTAAGTACAGCTGCAGTGCTCGCTCTACTATGCTGGGATAAACTTTCAGATATTTACCGAAAATACTGACTTATTCTTCTTCTCAAAATCATATTTGGCTGCAGAATAGTTTTTAATTTCCGAAGTCTGTTCTTGCAGTGTTTCCAACAGCACTTTTACTAAGCGCTGACCGCAAACTTTGGGTGGCTTGACGCTCGTCGTCGATCGTAAGGGTGAAACAGTGAAGAGAGTTGGGATAAACTTTCAGATATTTACCGAAAATACTGACTTATTTTTCTTCTCAAAATCATATTTGGCTGCAGAATCGTTTTTAATTTCCGAAGTTTGTTCTTGCAGTGTTTCCAACAGCACATCTACTTGAACGTGAAATGTATCTCTTGCCAATCTGTAAATGTTTCACCACACGATGTAGGGAGGTAGCGTTTAAATTTGTCAGCTGCTGCAAATGATTGACATTTTATTCGTAGTATCAGTATACTTTCAGACCTCCAGGATTCCAAATAATTTGGGAAAACAGGAATAATTGCAGGCTACAATTTTACTTTTCAAAGGTTGCAACTTGTCAGTATATGCTGTGATTCCAACCCGCTGATAAATTATGTTCGAATCTCCAATCTGTAATTTCAAGTTCATTGAATTCAATGAATCGAAAATATCTTAAAGATAAGCTAACACAACTTGAACACTTCACTTTCCGAGTTCCACACACAATTCACTTTAGTTTTGAATTTCCAGAAACTGGATCACTTCATCTCTAAGTTCAAATAATTTAGCTAACATATTTCCTTCTGAGGACCAGCGTACTTCCGTATGAAATAGCAATTTTTTTATTTTCTGTTCCCAAATCTTCACAAAGGGCCGTAAAAATGTACTGTTGTCCCAAGCATATTGCAACAAACGGTGTATTTCTATCGCTGCTCGTTTAGTTTTTATTGCCGTTTCAAATATACCGGTCATTTTTGAAACACCCTGTAGAAACCAACTGTGATAAAGTTCCCGCTCCTTCCGCTCTAAGTGACCAATTATAGCAGCGACCTTTTAATATTATGACGTTATGTTCATTGAGCAACAATGCTAAAATATAAGCGACTCCACACAGCTAAAGCACATCAGTAGCTGTGTTGCCAACAAAACTTAATTAAATGTCGCTAGAATGAAGGCGAAAAGTCGCTAGATGTCGTTAAAATAATTTGATGGGATTGAAACACTTATTTATATATACTTTTATTTTTTCAGAATTTGCTATTCGTATTTATAACAGTTAGGAATGTCTCTTAAAGTCAGTTAGACAGATTAAAGGGTGTTGAAATTGTCCCAGAGTTGCAGCTGATGGTTATGCATCACCATCATCTTTACACGTAAATGAGTATGATTTATTGGTTCCAATAACTTGTAGCACATTCGTTGGTAACTCATAGTCATAACGCTTTTATTCATTATTTTTAAGGTAATAATGCGTATAATAAGAAATATATACACAAAACATTTTGACATGGCAAAAATTGTTTTTAAAAAACAAGGGATGTGTTAAAACGCCGATGACATTTGCATTTACATCGTTTGGTTTGAAGATGACAAGCAGGACACTATAGAGTTGGTCCTGAAACACCACATAATGTAAAATCACGGTAAGAATCAAAACGAACAAAACCTTCCTTTAGGGCTCACTTTGTTAAATCAGTTATAACCTAAAATATTTTCACTTTTTGCGGTTTTTCAGTAAACAAAAACCCACGCATAATGGCACACAGGTGCTGAAACATGTTTGGGTAAAAAAAAGCGGAACCTGTATCCCATATGTGAGACCTGAGTTTCTCCTGGCGTATACGACTTCCAAATAACTTCCGGGAATTCAGGCAGGTAACACTTTCAGCGACCGCCGATATTTCGGTTTTCAAGGCAAACTGCAACGGACAGGCGGCGAACATGCAAATTTAAAACCTCGGTTCTTGGACTGAAGCAGGAAAGATAATACACACACTGAACACTAGTGCCACCAAAGATGACCAAAGTCAGAGTCATCGATAGTGAGACCATGAATTCGCAGGTGAGGTAGCATTGACTCTGTCCCTTTGTTTTTTGACAAGGGAGAGAGCCGGATTCCAAACAGAGTTTAAACAGAAATCCCCATCCCTGTTAACGAGGTAGCTCGCTAATTTAATCTCAACTGCCTCCCTAATAACACTGTCCCAATAGCTGGATAACAGGGGGGACCGGTACCCAAGCAATGTTCGGCAGTAGCAGATCTATTTGGCTTCTGTAATCGTGTGTGCCGTTTATGCTCAGTACATCGGTCCTCCACGGTCCTCATAGTTTGACCAATATATGCCATGCCGCAGCTACAAGGAATGCGATATACACCCGCCTTACGCAGTCCAAGATCATCCTTAACGGAACTCAAAAGTGCTCTAATTTTAGACGGACGTCGGAAAACACATTTCACATCGTATTTCCGTAAAATACGACCGATCTTGTTGGACGTTTTTCCTACGTAAGGCAAAAAGGCAGTAGACTTATGTGTTGACTCAGAATTATCATCAGTCACCGGATGTACAGTTGGGCGATAGCGCAACGCACGTTCAACTGTCTATGACTATAACCATTTTGACGAAATGCAACTTTAAGATGGGACAGCTCAGCTGGCAAAGTCTCAGCGTCAGAAACGACATGTGCCCTGTGTACCAAGGTACGAAGTACCCCTTCACGCTGAGCCGGATGGTGGCAACTACAGGGTGTTTCAAAAATGACCGGTATATTTGAAACGGCAGTAAAAACTAAACGAGCAGCTATAGAAATACACCGTTTGTTGCAATATGCTTGGGACAACAGTACATTTTCAGGCAGACAAGCTTTCAAAATTACAGTAGTTACAATTTTCAAAAACAGATGGCGCTGCGGTCTGGGAAACTCTATAGTACGATATTTTCCACATATCCACCATGCGTAGCAATAATATGGCGTAGTCTCTGAATGAAATTACCCGAAACCTTTGTCCACGTGTCTGGCGGAATGGCTTCACATGCAGATGAGATGTACTGCTTCAGCTGTTCAATTGTTTCTGGATTCTGGCGGTACACCTGGTCTTTCAAGTGTCCCCACAGAAAGAAGTCACAGGGGTTCATGTCTGGCGAATAGGGAGGCCAATCCACGCCGCCTCCTGTATGTTTCGGATAGCCCAAAGCAATCACACGATCATCGAAATATTCATTCAGGAAATTAAAGACGTCGGCCGTGCGATGTGGCCGGGCACCATCTTGCATAAACCACGAGGTGTTCGCAGTGTCGTCTAAGGCAGTTTGTACCGCCACAAATTCACGAAGAATGTCCAGATAGCGTGATGCAGTAATCGTTTCGGATCTGAAAAATGGGCCGATGATTCCTTTGGAAGAAATGGCGGCCCAGACAAGTACTTTTTGAGGATGCAGGGACGATGGGACTGCAACATGGGGCTTTTCGGTTCCCCATATGCGCCAGTTCTGTTTATTGACGAAGCCGTCCAGGCAAAAATAAGCTTCGTCAGTAAACCAAATGCTGCCCACATGCATATCGCCGTCATCAATCCTGTGCACTATATCGTTAGCGAATGTCTCTCGTGCAGCAATGGTAGCGGCGCTGAGGGGTTGCCGCGTTTCAATTTTGTATGGATAGAGGTGTAAACTCTGGCGCATGAGACGATACGTGGACGTTGGCGTCATTTGGACCGCAGCTGCAACACGGCGAACGGAAACCCGAGGCCGCTGTTGGATCACCTGCTGCACTAGCTGCGCGTTGCCCTCTGTGGTTGCCATACGCGGTCGCCCTACCTTTCCAGCACGTTCATTCGTCACGTTCCCAGTCCGTTGAAATTTTTCAAACAGATCCTTTATTGTATCGCTTTTCGGTCCTTTGGTTACATTAAACCTCCGTTGAAAACTTCGTCTTGTTGCAACAACACTGTGTTCTAGGCGGTGGAATTCCAACACCAGAAAAATCCTCTGTTCTAAGGAATAAACCATGTTGTCTACAGCACACTTGCACGTTGTGAACAGCACACGCTTACAGCAGAAAGACGACATACAGAATGGCGCACCCACAGACTGCGTTGTCTTCTATATCTTTCACATCACTTGCAGCGCCATCTGTTGTTGAAAATTGTAACTACTGTAATTTCGAAAGTTTGTCCGCCTGAAAATGTACTGTTGTCCCAAGCATATTGCAACAAACGGTGTATTTCTATCGCTGCTCGTTTAGTTTTTATTGCCGTTTCAAATATACCGGTCATTTTTGAAACACCCTGTATTAGCCTGTAAGTACAAGTCGGTGTGAGTACGTTTCCTGTAGACTGCGTGTCCCAATTATCCATCATCCTTCCTCCTAACCAACACGCCAAGAAAGGGAAGGCAAGCACCCTCTTCCACCTCCATCGTAAAACGAATGTTCGGGTGGATCGAGTTCAAATGTTCGAAAAAGACCGAGGTTTTAAATTTGCATGTACGCCGCCTGTCCGTTGCAGTTTGCCTTGAAAATGGCGGGGTGTTCTCCGGCCGAAATGTCGGCGGTAGCTGAAAGTGTTACCTGGCTGAATTCCAGGAAGTTATTTGAAAGCTGTATCCCATAATTTAACAGCAAATGCGGAAAGAAAAGGACGAGAGCTGCAGATACAAAAGGTGAATATAGTGTGTCGGTGTTTCCAGGTTCCGCAGATCCCACTGGCCCGACAACTACCGGCTGATGAGCGCGACCGGTACGCCGCAGTTCGACTGCCTCGCCGGCGAGACCCCGCTGCCGGGGTCCGTGTTCCCGCTTACGGCCCGACGCCCCGGCACCCAGTGGCAGAAGTGC
Source organism: Schistocerca cancellata (assembly GCF_023864275.1). NCBI lineage: Eukaryota > Metazoa > Arthropoda > Insecta > Orthoptera > Acrididae > Schistocerca > Schistocerca cancellata. Next base: position 156,264,768 of record NC_064634.1, read on the forward strand.
TTCCCCGTGCCCGACAGGCACCGCGGCGGAGGCTTCGCCACCAGCGACGGCCTCGTCACCGTATCGTTCCGTGGCGGCGCGCCGACCGTCGTGTGTGGAGTCTCCCGAGAGGTCGAGCCCCCGTCGCTGCCGCTGCGCGCCATACTGCCCCTCCCGTACTCGTGCTTCTTCGCCACGTACCTCGACTTCCCGTCTCTCTCCGACCCTCCGGCGAGCGACGTGTTCCAGAAACTGGTCGCGGACAAGTGGGTTTGTCCGTTCTCCGGCGCTTTCCCACCGTTTCAGTGCTGGCCGGCGGCGGACGACCCGAGCAGGCCGTTCGATTTCGACGT